>NC_091821.1:501578459-502817959 GCF_038994185.2 Dermacentor albipictus | reverse complement strand
AAACCTGTGCTGTATTCCTTTAAGGGGGGATGTGGCCCTTGAAAACCGAAAAATCGCGAAAAAGTAGATTTTTGAAAAACGATATTTTTGGGTTGTATGTCTCATAAACTACCTGTTCTGTAATTATCAGCACCTAATTCAACCGTAAAGTAACAAAAAAACGCTACTTTTGAGGCCACCGTGGCCCACAAGACACTTGCAAATGCCGAAATGAAGTCAACCTTCGCGCGCGCGCCGTTCCCGGCCCATGCGGCCTGCCCGCACCATCTTGATGTCGTTTTGACCGTGGATTCTTTGTCTCTATTTTGCCGCCTTGCAAAATGGCATCGTCGGCGTGGTTGAGGCGCTATTAGTGTTTTCCCGCAATGTGATGCGGAGCGCTGATTGGCCGGAGCAGCGCGTTCAAATCCCGCGGGCCAAAGTGCGCCTGCCATTAGCTGCTGCGCGGGCGGCGGCGGGTGCTCCCTTTGATGCCGCGCTCGCGTCGTTGTAGCCCTTTGCTTCGTCCGCCTCAGCATGAGCTTGCGAGCTGCTCATCGCCTTGCGCTATCTTTTATATTATTTGCTCAGCTTTTTTTTTTTTTTTTTTTCGCTAGTTCTTCGCTGCACGCGATGCCGGCAAAGCCCAAGACAGTGCAGATGTTCGGTGCACGGGAGCGCGATATGCGTCTTGTACAAGCATCGAACTTCTGATCTTCCGCAGCGAGTGCCGACTGCGTAGACGCTATTCAGCAGCGGAACTGTGCTTTCGACTGTCGCCAGTCGAAAATCCGACACACAGAGTGTGCCTGGAGCCGCGAGAGTTAATTAAAAGCTCCGCAGGAGCTTTCTAATAAAAAAAAAAAAACGTGTTCAACTTTAAGGCCTGTTTTTTCGGAATTGATTTTTTCGCTAGTAGTGGTGCAGGGGAAGGCGGTATCTCAAGAACCGCTCTTCAGATTTGCATGCCGTTTTTTTTATTCTGTTCCTGAATGACTTTGCCAAGGCGTGTAAGGCTTCTTATTTTGAAAGCTGGTGCAGTTAATTTATAATAAGCAATTAATTTTTAATGAATGTGGTCATTACTGGCTACATCAAATTCAAAGTTGTCTTAAAAATTCTTGGAGGGGAAATTAAAAAAAAAAGGGCTTTTTAGCCCCCTGGGATATCTATCAAGGGATCATCACAGTGAATTTCAGCTTCCTACGATGTCCTGGCATTTCTGCAGGCTCTTCCTCAGGCATACACATGCATTACCTAGTTAGACCTCAATAACTCTGGAACTAATAAACATATCTTTATGAAACTTTGCAGTTCCTCATAGTTTGGTGGTGTGAACATACCCTGAAAGTTTTATCTGGATATCTCAAAAAATAAAAAAATTCGGTCTTCAGGGTAGCCTCCCCCCTTGAGTGCACTTCCCTACTGACCCATGAAACATAGTGCTGCAACCTGCTGTAATTCAAGCATATGGGAAAGGTTGGCAGTAACCTTATCTGCATCGTGCTGTTTATTTTTAATTTTTTTAAAGTTTTGTGGTGATGCATGTCTCAGTGTCTGGTGTTGTAATTGTAAGAATTTATCTTATTTGTACACCTGCCGTGCAATTTATTCATGGCGGCGTCATGTTTCTGAAAGTGACGAGTGAACATGGCAGGCATGGTGAGAGTAAAGATTTTGGAACAAAACTGTGTGCCCTTTCCTTGCATGTCTCCAAGCTCGCGCTGACAAAAGTGGCGAACGTTGCCGGACACCAGGCACAGTGCCAGTTTTGGCACGAGTCCATGAAAATATCTTCGGCAATGTGGCCACAATAGAGATGATTCTTCTCTTTGAGTAATTATAATAGAACCATTCCAGACCTCATGGGATAGTGCATACGAAAAGAAATGCATTTGTTCCTTATTTGGCGCTGTCGTAATATAGTGCACATCCTTTACAATGTATCCATATACAACATACTTTTGTAAACGATTGGCCATTTCCCTTACTTAGTTTGGTCTCCCCATATTATTCTTGCAACAAATTCTACATTTGGTTGACCTCGCCATAGCAAACCGTCGGCTACAGTAGTAAAAATTTGGGACAAATGTTGTCTAGACAAGGCGTATATGTGCAACATACTTTTTGCTGTGGCGATGCATGCAACTGGCAGTGCACTGCATGAAACTTTTTCCAGTCACTTGTGGACTGTGCAAAATAAACTTTCCTTAAAGGGACCCTGAAATGATTTTGACGATTTTGTACAAACGTACCGAGTCGGTAGGGTAGGTCCTTCTCATCATTAATTGGCGCATCTAAGTGCTCCACATAAAGCGTGTAATTTATTATAAGGTTTGTGGGGTCTCCTCCGTGCTCTCGGGACAAAGGAATGATAACACAGTAGTGCAACCAGTCACAAGGGCATTTATTGCACCTTTCATAGATCAATGCCTGCTAGCCGAGTTGCTATCCACAAAACATGCCGATGGGTGCGTGACAAATCTAGGAAGTCCGACTCACCGCGACCGGATAGCGAGCGAATATGTTCGCCCCATGCTGGATCCCAACGCCTGGTCGTTCGTGTGTACGGTCATGCGAATGGTGGCGCGTTCGAAGGCGGCCACGCGAAGCGGTCTTGTAGAAGCATGGGTCGGCGCGCACGCGGGACGTCCCCGCTGTTCCCCGACCCGCCGGGAAGGAGCCAGCCTGTTCTCTCCTGCGCCCCCAAGTAACCCTGCCGTGAGGCGGCGTTAGCAGCGCAACACTCGCGCCATCTCTCGCACTGCGCCCCAACCACATCCACCACCGCGGGCATCATGCAGGCCACGCGGCGAAGCCGGAATACAGGAGACGCGCTATGCGGGAAAAACATCAGGGGACGCACGAGAGTCGTGCATCCCCACAGGTTTTAAAAAATGTACATCGCGGCCGATCACAGCACATCGCTCGGCTGAACTTTAAGCCGCCCCTACCCATTTTGTCACTTGCCCCAATGACGTTAGTAGGTCGAGCTTTCCGATTGGCTGACTTGGGTGCGTCATGGACAATTTTTTCAACTCGTCTATGCTAAAGTTCCTTCATCAGCTTGAGTTCATGCCTCCAGCCATCCGTCGAAACGCCCAGCTCGCCTGTGGTTCCCAGGATACCAGACACGTTCGGCGCTGTGACAGAATGCTCGCAACGCACGTTGCTTCGATAGCTCTCGCTTGGGGTCGACTGCCAAGCAGCTGGTGGAGAGTTTGGAGAGGCTTTGCGCGTTTGCTCTTAGAAAAGTTGAAGTGGACGACACGATAGGCCATCGTGACGCAGAGCCAGTGAAGGCGGAGCTTAGCCCTGATCAATCGGCGAACGAGTTGAGAAAATGCATGGCTATGGATGAGGGTTACTTGTAATCGTCCATAGCTCTCTTGATATGAGATGCCTCACACAATTTGCAATGTGAATGATTAATTTTAGCTGTGCCCTACGCATCTACAAAATTTGTCCGAACCGTTTCAGGGGTCCTTTAAGGCAGGGCTTCTCGAGCATGTTGGTCCCACGGAAACCTGCCAAGCTCTGCGAAGCACCAAGGAACCCCCTCCCCCTCCATAACAGAGAGGTTAGGTGTAGCATGCAACACATTTGGGGCTAGTGGTGGTGTTGAGCAAGCTACTTTGATTGCAACGTGCAGCGTGCAACCCACATGGTCCAAGCTGGGTGCAGTTGTTACGAGCCAAGACAAGACAGCATCGCAACCAAGGCATGCCAAGAAAGAATGACAGTTTTCAGGTCTTATCACACTTATAACATTTAATCACAAAAGGTCTTAGAATTAGTGCCGACTGTACTTTGAGTACAGTAAAACGTCGTTAATTTGAATTTTACCGGACCGAGAAAGATGTCCGAATTAACCGAATGCCAAATTACCGAGGATATCAAGAAAACAATAAACAATGCTTACTACATCAACGCGCTTTAATTTGCCAAATGAATAAGAAAATCCTGTTTTTATTTTGCACTCGAGCAGTGCGGAAACTGCAATTCTCGTCACCTCATGACTGATTAGCGCTTGAACCGGCGAAGGCCTCGCAACTTCCTTTGCGGTTGCGTCTTTGTCTGAGACATGCTTTTCAATACCGCGCGCACATCTTCATTATTTTTTTTTCCAGTGCACTCATTGCCAACAAATCATCCGTCCATCGCGATGTAGACAGTGCTCTTCATCTGCACCGAGTCAAAGTGAAACTACTGTTTGCCACGCTATCAACGTGATCCTGGACGGCGATCTTGCAGTTCTGAAGGCACGCGGATGTTGCATGCGCCAAGTCAAAATGAAACTGCCCTTTGTTTTGCAACAAATGCGCACAAAACTGCGCTCGCTATCGATGAAATCAAGGGATGGCGAGTACGCACTTTTGAAGGCACGAGACCGATGCTCGCACCGACCTTCTCATTTTCGCATTCCATTAGGATGTGCTGAGTGGGCTCCAAATTTTTACTGCATCATACACATGGCTCATCTGTTTCTGAATATTTGCTTCGGTTTGTTTCTGTCTTTAGGCAACTGGCTCGAGCCTCAAATAGCAAGGCACTGCCCTTTGTGTTATCCCACAAATTTCCCCTTCCAATTCCTTTATTAGCGCTGGCACCATTACTCCTTTCCAGATTCTAAGCACCACCTCATACTTATTGTGGCCCTACAGTGCTGTGTGTTTCATTATTGCAGCATTCTGCTCCCACTTTACTTTCAAATTTTCTTCATGGGTGTTTGAGTAAGCCTTTCCTTCAGTTTATTTATACGTCAATGTATTAATATTGCTTGACTATGGGTATGACTCGTTTGATTGGCACCCCTTAATTACTCATCTCTTTATTAAAGATCATAATTCCTGATTTCTCTATGCTAAACTTGAGGCCTAGATTTGTCGCCTGCGTTGCCACAAATATTTGCAAGTACCCATAATGCTCTTTTTTATTGTGCGCTAGTAGGCACTACGTCGTCCACGTACATCAGTCCGGGGAGCTTCTGTTGCACCATTTGTTTGTTACGCATGTAGAACAAATCAAACCCTAATTTGCTGTTTTCCAGTCGTGTGTCTATGCCCTTAACATAAAGCGTGAACAACAATGGAGACAGAGGACATCCTTGCTTCAGTCCTTCGGGAATTCTCACCACTTCATTACCTTTGTGGCCTTCCCATGCAACTTGTCCTCAGTTGTCTCTATACAGGGCGTCCAACGTAACTTGAGCCAAACATTAAAAATATGCAAATGCCATGTAGCTGGACACAGAACCAAGGTAGTGTTGTTTGCTGTCACTTGGAGATACTCAGATTATCTTCTTAATTCTGTCTGATTAGATAATTAGCTTAATTATTTAACTGATACATTATAATTAGACGAAAAGTGTGAATGAGAAAATTGTAGGGCAACATGAAGAACTCCCGATACAGCTTTCTGTTGCTCAATACGTGCTACACAAAAGTGTTTTATCCAAGTATGAAAGAAACCCGCAAACACACGCAAAATTGCGGCGCAACTGGTTGCTCGAGGCACTTTGCGTGTATTTGCTTGCAGTTTCAACAATTTCAACCACAGTTAATTTCCCAAATGCCTTCGTTGGCTTCGTTGTCTGTTGGCTTTATGTCAGAGTTCGCACAGCTCCTTGAAATCCTTGAATATCCTTGATATTGACATTATAAGTTCAAGGGCCCTTGAAACTACTTGAATACCTGTGAGCTCCTTGTAATCCTTCAAAATCCTGTGGGATTTGTTCTGCTAGAGAAAATTAACGATGTACCTCCGCAAGCCACGCTGATATTAAAGGCCCTGTCACTTACGAATGCCCATGAAAACAAGGTGTGTTGACTAAAGGGCAGCATCAGGAAGTTGCGGTTTTAAATCCTGCAGCCCCTACGTCGTCTGGCAACTAATATGCATTAGAAATTTAATCCAATCCAATGCAAGGCATATCGCTCGGTCGGTTGGCATATAGTGCCTAGACTATACTCTAATGTGCTGTCCACCGAGCGTCTCTAACGCGGGACCGTGGCACGGGTAGTGATGCCTGCCGCTGCAGGCCGCCAGACGGCGATGCCTGTCGGCACCATGCTAAACTGTGCGGCATTCGACTCGCGTTCGTTTGTGATGCATTGATTGTACTCGTCGATTGTAATGCATAATTCATTTCGCGCCTTGCTGCTGCTTTCGTTGCAGTCTTTTCTTCTTCTGAGTGGGTGTTTCGCGTCATATGTGTGCGCTCGTCCTGTCTAAAGAAACTTTAAATAGGTCGCAAAAGCGCGATTTCCCAGACAGAGACGCGCAAAGAAACGGCTCGTCTCATTACCCAGCGCATCTGCAGACCCTGAATGTATCGTGGATTGGGACAAGAACGTAAAAGAGGCAGAACGCCGGGCAAAACAGGATGAACTGCGAAACTATGAAAGAGACCATGAACGCCTTGATGTTCTCTTCATGTGCCCTTAGAAGCATGACCCGGCGTTCTCGATGTTATGGGAAGTACTGAAGGTCCTTCTCTTGCTTAGGCATGGGCAAGCTTCAGTAGAAAGAGGTTTCAGTGTAAACGAGCAGATCGCAGTTGAAAATATGGCAGAGTTCTCCTATATCTCACTACGAGTCATCTGTGAGGCCGTGAAAACCCACGGTGGGCTGCTTAACGTTCTACTGTTGAAAGAACTGAAGTCATCAGTGCTCCAAGCCATGCATAGGTATGCGTTACGCATGGACGAACAGAAGAAGCAAGCTGTAGCACAGCAGGTAACCTTGAAGAGGAAAGAACTCAAGCTGGAGCTACAGAGCATGCAAGAGAAGAAGACAGAGTTCCAAAAGCTCTGAAGTGCTTGCAAGAGTCAATGGATCGCTTTTCGGAAGACGCCAAAGCAAAAAATGACCTGACTTGTCTTGTCAAGGCCAACAGTTTCCGTCGAGCAGCCAAAGAAAAAGAAACAGAAATAACAGCTCTTGAGAGAGAAATTAATGCAGAGAAATTAATGCGAAAATAGGGCTCCTTTACTAAGTCATGTGAGGAAATAAAATTACGCTAACACTGCTTGAATTCTGCCTTTTTGCATCCTTGAACCCTGTACGAATCCTTTTCCGAACCCTGTACGAACCCTGTTATATGGTCATGGTTAACAAATCGAGCCTCTCGGTTCCCCTTCTCTTAGAATCAAAGTTGTAGGATAAAACTGAACGAATTTTGTAAAGACATGGTTGTATCTACTAAGAAAAATGTGTAACAAAGATTATGGGATATACAAAATGTATTGCGGTCTAATAGGCACTATCTCAAAAAAACAAAATCTAAATTTTTAATTGAACAGGTATTCCACTACGTACAAAAATTAAAGTGCAAACAGTATAGTTTGGCGTGCCAGGCTGCAGCTGCTGATGTTCTGGGCTGGCTTGCGTCGTCGTCACTCTCAGAGTCATAGTCCGACGAAAAGGCAGCATCCTCAGACTCGCTGCTGCTCGATCAAAATCAGCCGCAGACGCAGTGAAATTGCGAGATATTTCTAAGTGTGTGGAATCGCGAGATATTTCGAAGCGCGCATGCTGCTCCCGGAGGCGGCCATTCATGCTTTCTACATTGACAATCGCGAAACTTTGGAGTACGTTGACAAATTCATGCCTTGTGGGGAAAAAGCGAACTGCTTAGAAAACAAAAATGTAGTTCTCCCCCTTCACTTCCTATGGCGCAGACTGTCTGCAAACGGCGCGGAAGGTCACGAAAGTGGCTTTTCAAACCATTGATAGTAGGCGGCCATTTTCGCTTTCTACTTTGACGATCACAAAACTTAGGAGCGCATTAAAAAATCACTGCGTGGTGGCAAAAAGGTAACTGCTTAGAAAACAAAAGTATATGCCATGTGCAAAACGCCGACAATGCCGCCTGTTGCCAAGGCTGCGAAGCGTGAGCAGGCTCAGGCGAGCACTGTTTCCGTAAGGGCTGATAAGCGTGCTGTCCTGCTTGCATTGTTGATGGTGATTTAACGCGTCTGTCAGCCTTCAGCAATGTCTTGAAACAACTGTTGCGTAGTTGGGTGTTTTAAGGGGGGACGTGGCAATGAAAACTTTTTTTTATTTAGGGGAATAAATTGGTGAAATTTGGCATGCATGTGCGATTTGTTATGCTGATATCATAATTGAAATTAATTTTGTGCTACATATTATAGTTTTCGAGTTACAACAATTGACAGCCTCTAATGGTCATCCCCAAATTAATTAATTAATTACACATGAGTTTGCCAAGATTTTCACACCCGCATGTTCACAAAGGCCCATTCTGTGCAATAAAGCTATTGATTTATTTTTAAAATGCCAAAGTGAGCATAAAAATATATTTTTAGCTTTCCTATGCATATTGTCTTACTAACGACTTTTGCTAAAAAACCACTATAAATATTTTATGAGGTGCAGGTAAAAATAGAAAGGTTTATTGCACTCATCAATGTTTCAGGATTAAGTGCAAAAAAACCGAATGATTTTGTCTTCATTCATTGTGAAATGGCACTGGGATGACTGAAAGCAACTGCACAAGGAATGAAAGCTGAGAGAACGAAGCTCAAAGTTTCATTTATTGTAAACATTTAAATCTTTATTTTGAGCACCTAAAACCCGGCTGGGATGTAGTCCTTTGCCTGTGAAGACACACTTTCTTTACATTTTGATGTTTTTGCATTCTTGCAGCAGTTTTGTGCACCTTAGTTGCCTTTTTGATAATCGTGCATCCATCCGTCATGCAGAGGCAGGTGACACTGCATTCAAAACTTCCGCTCTTTTCTCTCGTAGTGCAACCTCTTTATTAGTGAGAGTTGGAGCTGAAATCCGCAGTTGAATATTTGACGCGAAAACTTGTGCTCCACCAATGTCGCGTTGCCATCCACGACCACATGCGCATGTAACGTCACCATCCCTCGCGGTCGTGCCTTCACCATCGCTCGTGGTTTCACCTTCACCATAGCCCACAGTTGCGTAGGTGTTCTGTGGTCGCGTCATCAGCAGCGCATGCGAGCGTGCTTTCCCAGTCACCCATGTGTGCCGGTCGTGCCTCGTCAACAAGCTCAGCGGCATTCGCTTTTATGAGTAGTTTTCTCCCTCCTTACCATGCCTTTCGTGGTCTTCTGTACACATGGGCCATTCGGAACTTCATTCCTTTGGGGCTCATCACAGAAAATGTGTGCAAGCTGCCACGATCATCAATCTTGTTGCTCGGAACGTGCAGCTCGCTGCTGCGCAAGTGTGCGCGCGAGAGGTTCATTAGGACTTCAAATCTACAACAGCCAATAGGAGCGTGCCCTGTTCACGTGACTGCGATGCCCAGTCCAATGCCGTGTTTGCCTTTTTTTCACTTGCGTTTGCTAGTTTATTTTTCGGTAGAGAAATGCGTCGCTCCGGCTATCTTTAGCTCCGATCTCTCCTCTTTATGACGATACCAAGATGGCGGTGCTGTGTCATCCGATAGCTGAGCAGCATATTTACAGTTACTAGTAGGTACAGCAGGGCGAGGCACTTGTGGAGATGACGAATGTCTGCGCGAGTAAGAGCGGGTGCGAGAGAGGTAATGTGGGGACTTTTGCTTCTTGAATATACGACTCTGCCTAGACACTACGGAGGAGATTCTCAGCGTGTGTCGTATGTGTTTGTCCCTAGGCGTGCTGGCAGAAGTCGCGGGGCATGGTAGTGCTGAACTTAGCATCGCAAGTTGGCGGCTGGACGTAATTATACTTATTCAATCGTGTTTTTTACTAATTAAAACAGCGTGTCATCGCTTCGCGTTATTGGTGGGGCCTCTAGCACATCAAAGCGGCAACGGGGACATGAAAGCTAGAGCCCGGATTAGTCTGTGGGTTGGGACCATGGGGGCTGAAGCGTGCCAAGGAGTGTTTACATAAAAAACAGGCTGTCCGCGATTAGCCCCGAGAACGACCTAGAGGGGCGCTGCGAGCGCCGCTCGTGTGACGTCAGGGCACGGACTTGCGGCTGTCGTCTGCTGCAGTTCGGGCAGTGTCCAGACCCCTTCTGCAGTGTTTCCGTTTGTTCGCTCTTGTTCCCAATGCTTGTATACTTATGACAGGCCTCTGAAATATATATTTTACGATGTCTTCATTCGCGAAAATGTAGTCAAGGAGCTTATTTCCTAGATGACAATACATTTCACGAAGGCAACGCTATAGTGCAACTCGAGGGAGCTCAGACCAGCCCATTACGGGTTTTTCATGCGCGGATCTACACTTTCCAGTGATAGCTCACGTGAATAATAAAAGCATAGACGCAAAAGCACAGCACATAAGAATCTAGTTAAGATTCCATACCCACCATGGTGCACTATGCGTGTCACAATTAAAAGCTGACTATATATGACTTCTACAACATTTATCTTGATTTTAACCAGCTGAAACATGTTTGCTCACGACGAATAGTTCACGGTATAATATTGAATTTGTCTATTTCTTCACAGAAACCCTCGGCTGTAACACGAGGACTTAACTACCACTGCAGTTTAGACTTGGCCAGCACCACTTCCGTTTTTAACTGGTTCCCAAAATTAGGCTGTTCCTCACCGGTTAAACTTAAGTGGCGGTAACTTGAAGCAAAGCTGATTGAGGTTTACAGCTGTTTGCAGTGCACAGAAAGGACTGTACCAATATTTATTCTCTTTCCGTGCTACACGTTCAGCTCACTTGAGCAATTTACTGGTGTTTCTTGCTTGAGAAACAGACATGATGAATCTGTTTGGAGAACTGACACAGGCTGCTCCGGTCAAATATTTGAGTGAACTATGCCTTTTGGGCCGGTTCGCTGCAGCCAGCAAGAAGCCGAAGGCCCATTCATTAGTAGTGTTGCACACATTGAAGGTATCATTGTTCCCCAGTGGAGGTCAAGTGTTCATGTGAGACCTGTGGTGTCTCCTTTAAGAGGCGGGTATGCGAGGTTTTGTTTTATGCACTGACAAAGGAAATAGTTCTCAATCTGTGTAATTAAACAACGCCGGATCGAGACATGTTGAGGCAGAATGTGTTTGCATTTTCCATTTCAATGCAGGCTAAGCTGCGCTGTAGTGCCTCGAGTATGCGATGGGCATTGTAATTAGAGCTGTAAAGAGCTACTTCGTGGTTTCAGTTCGAAGTTGTAGTTAACTGCTGGGTTTCGAAAAAAAAATGCGCGCCTCGCCCTAACGACAGTCAGTTGCTTCCGTTGCAGGAGGGGTGTGCCATATCGTCGATGAAAGCTACTGAGGGTCACTATGACACATTTTATCGCTTGCATATGATTGCTTCTCGATAATAAACAATAAATTTTCTTTCATGTGATTGCCGTTATGGTATTCGGGAAGGATATATGCACTATACACAATGCGCCGTCGTGTTAACAGCCAATGCGTTTCTGGGTGCCTATTTCAGAGAACGGTGAAAGTAGTACGAAACCTTTTCATACAAAATGCGCGCCTATCTCTTCCATTTAGGCCTTGATATAGTTTACACATTGGATTAAAACAATGCACCAGAGTGATAAGAATTATGATGAAAGCTTCGCTGGGCATTGTCCTTCTAACACGGATTTATAATGTTGACACCAAATATCAAGGTATTTCTTCCATATAAAATGCTGTCTCTCATACTTAAGTAATAAGGGAATGTTAAGTGTTTAGAGGAGCATCATAAATAACTTCGCGTGTTGAACTTGCAGACATTATTTTTAAGCAAAATTTATGAACAGACAGGGTGCATATATGCATTGCTAGACCAATAGACCCCTTCAGCGCTACATTGCTTGCGATATGCAAGTCGCGACTTCTCATGACTCACGCGGTTTCAAAGAAAAAACCGCGTTCCACGCATGGCAACAGAAATAATCTGAAATAACCTTCTGTAAGTATGGCTCGAGCCACCCATACCCCAAGCACGCACCAAGAAAACGAGTGCGTGCGCCAGCCGAGCAAGCCGGAGCGAGCGGCGTCCTGGCCGTGACATCACTCGCGAGAGGGCACCACTCCAAATTCTTGCCTCTAATAGCGGACTGCCGATCTTATACTCCCCTGGCACATGTAGGGCCGCCCTGCTTCCAGCTTTGATCACCCCGCTACCCCTTGCGTGCCCTGGAGATCCTGCGCCGCCTGCTTTACTATAACCTCGGGTGCTCTCGTGAGGCCTCCATTGGCCGGTTACATGTGCCCTCCTGGAGCAGTGCTTGCAAAAAACACAACTCTATTGTCGCGGAGCAAACAACGTGGCAAAACATACATATCTGCGCATATGAGCTGCATTGTTCCAGCCTGAGGCCAGTCAATATGAGTGGCCGAGTCACTTATACAACGACAACTGGGATCCAGATGCATATATTACAGGCTGTTATTACTGATTCTCATTTTTCTTTAACTTCATGCTTCCAGTTTACGTGTGCCATAAAGTATCATTAGAGAAAACTGCGCTCGGCATGAGTGCTCACTTAGAGGCCGTGTAATTCTCTTGCGAAAACATGGATGCCATCACTGACACCGTCGGTAACTGAGCAAGGAGGTTGTTTACGCTGCTGTACTGAATGCATTGTCTCTTGTTTCTCATTTGGCTCAGAGGTAAACAGTTCTTCTCTGGAATCAAAAAAAAAAAATGTCAGCTTAACAGTACGTTCAGACATACCCACCTACGTAGTGAATGCGACCGGCAGCCTTCAGGAATGGTGACCTACATACACATGGCACAGCGCTGTGTTGCCGCTTGTTGCTTATTGTGGACGCGCCATGCAAAGCGAGCAGTAGCTGATATCTGATCGCTATATTGCCACAGCTGAACTCTAGTAGTAGTTTCCGTCGTTGTAACTGCTCATTGGTGCACGAACTCCATGGGCCAGGCCTAACCCAACCTTCGCTATATAAACAGGATCAACATTCGGTCATGCTTCATGTGCATGGCTTGACAGGACTGAAGCTTGGGCATTTCAACTTCAAAGGCATGTTTAGACTCAAGTCACTACGGTTATCGCGTTGTTGGTTCGACGGCTGATCGCGTAAGGTTCGGTCAGGCGATCGTGGTTCGCAGGCTGATTTTGTTGATGCCGTCATCAAGAAAGCCTGTCACGCGGCGACAACTCGCGCCCTTCGGTTGTGTCGTTGTTGGCCTATTAGGAGAAAATTATCTCGGCAACACACTGTGGAGAATAGTTGGCGTCAGCATCTGGTCGGTCTCGTATCGACCAAGTGTTGCTGCGCATTAAACGAGTATGGGAATTCAGACGCGCTGCTGCCACCAGCAAGAAAGAGCCGACCCTTCAAGAAAACTTCGTCAGCAACAGGATGTTTGTAAAGTGTCACCCAAGTGTAACGCAGGGGCTCATCAATAAATCTGCTATCAGTGCAAGACGGTAACTACGGGGTTCACGGTGAAGACCTGGCGAAGCACTGGCCGCTTTCTGTTTTACAGTGGCACATTTTCTTTCTTTTTTTTTTTTTCAGGGGAATTTCCCTCGATATCAGGCTGCACTGCCACCTGCGCATCCTTTTCAAAACGTTTTGCGACTTAATCTGCTAGGGAAGGGCGCATGCGCCGTCGTGCCATGAAAAAGACGGATTGTTAGAACACAGCCAGGCGATCCGCGGTGCGATGGGGCCTTCCGAAGCTCGATTTTTTTCACAATATTTTATGATAGCACTCTATGAAAGTGCTGTTTTCTCGATTTCTACAACGTATCTTTAATAATATTTCACCATGAGGTGAATAAGGGTCTGTGGATAGCGAAAAAAATAAATAAATCAGAAAATAGAAAATTTTGAAAATTTGACTACTTCAGTTGCTGCATACCCCCTAAAACGTACAAAAACTCACCAGGCATGCACTTAGTTTCCGGTACTGCTTCACGAGCAAGAGCGGCGGCGGCGGTGGATTGTGGCTGTTTGACAGAGAAGATAAGCAATCATGCTTTGTTTACTGTAGTTTTAGAGTGATTTCTGTGTTTTTATTTATTTCTTGATGTCGCTGTGCCTTTAGTGAATGCTTCCAGGTTTGAACTTAGATTAGATTATTAGATTATGGGGACGCTGTAGTAGGGGACTCCAGAAATCTGGGCCACCTGGGGTTTTTTAACGTGCACCTAATTCTAAGTACATGAGTGTTTTCGCATTTCGCCTCCGTTGAAATTCAGCTGCCGTGGCTGGGATTCGATCCCACGGCCTAGTGCTTAGCTGCCCAACACCATATAGCCACTAAGCTACCACTGTGGGTCGTTTAAACTTTTTCGCCTCGTCTACAGTCCAGAAGGTACAATAAACATTAGGTTGTTACTGATGCAACGGGATGGCCCCCTTTGAAAAAAAAGATACGAAAAGGTAAGCCAGAGACTGCGGAGCGAAGCTGTGAAGAGAGAGAGAGAGGAAAGGTAGGAAGGTTAACCAGAGGCGAGTTTCCAGTTTGCTACCCTGCACTGGGCTGGGGGATATAGGGTTTGTAGAGATGACAAAGAGGGAAAGGAGAGTAAAAGTAATAGAGTAAAAAAAAAAAAAGGAAGAAAGAAGAAGCCAGGTAAAAGAAAAGATGTTCCAGTCACAGGCACTCATTCTGGCCGGTTGATCTCAAGAAGCGCAGTAGTGCTTGCATGGCCTTCTGATGCGATGTTAAGTCACGCCGACATTGTAAAATTCTTTCTTCCAACAGAGGCTGGTCGTCCAACTGGTTCAGCACAGTCTCGGCACAGTGCACTGCGGGCACTGGCATAAAACATGACGAATGGTGAACATGGCGAAGTTGTGAAGCGCTCATTGTACTTAGACACTTTGAACAATGGGCTCCGTATTAAAAAGCAGGTGACGGTGCCTTCAAAAAAGCGTTACGCAATCTTCCATGCGTTGCATGGAATTGGCTGTTGCTCTACCTATCGATGGCACTAAAATGCGACCTGCAGCATAGACCGTTTGGTGTACACTCGCCTCAGCTATTTGCATGTTGACTGTGCAACCTGGTTTCTGGGAGCATTAAGACCTTTGACAGGGCATTGAACCTCGTTTTGAATTCCACTTCGTGTTAATGGGAAACGCCTAACTTCGAAGGCCTGATGTCTGCAACTAATGAAGATTCACTTTACCCCAGCTGTGTCATGCATTGTGGTCAATTCTGAAACCTTCATGTTTCTTTTTTTTCTTTTTTTGCTAGTGGTGCTAGCGAGTGCTTGTTCTCTTTTTCTTCTTTTGCATGAAATGGGTCAATATATGTTCATGTTCCTTCACTAGTTTTCTCTGCTTTGAAAATGATTTCGATATAGCAAGTGGTTTACAAGAATTATTTAATGCCATGCTTTGTATTTGCTTTCAAACTGTTAATATTGTGTCAATGTGCTGTTTTAATTAATTGAAAAGCACTGTGTTGGCTATTCAGACTCGACACAACAACAGGCGATGCAGCATACGGTTTAATTGTGTATTTGGGTGTGAGGTTGATACTAGTAAAAATGGTGGTGACACTAAAAGATAGCACAAAATTAAAAGGAATATGCTCTTGACTGACCAGGGAGGCAAATTTTCAGTTATGGCATCTTCTGATATCTCACTTGAGTGCTCCCGTGGAATCATCGAAACAGTCTGCTTGTATAACCATGAACACGTGAAATCCATGCTGTGCAGATAGTGGTAAGACTCAAGCATAAAAACAATCAACCCTTATTATTAGTTCTCCTCCTTCACGTCCAATAGCATAATGTGTCTGTGAGTGGCGTGGAAGGTCTTAAAAGTGCTGTTTTAAACAAACTATAGCAGGCTAACGATGCCTAATGGGTGCAGTAGGGAAAGACTTACCCTTTGTTATGATGAGGAATTTATACAAGATTGCTAGCTCTTGATCTATCTGCTGATTATGTGCCCTTGTTTCTGCTTGTGTTCCTCCAAACAGATCTCATGCAAGCACTATGGCAGTGATTCGTTGATGTGCCCGGTGAGCTACATTTTCTTCATTGACTTTCCGATGCAAATGTTGACCATTGAAGTGTATGCCTGGTGCCAAAAGCTCAAGTCACTTGCATGATTAGAGCAGACAATATGTGTATGCAATGCCATGGCTGTATTTATTTTTACTTATTTAAAAATTTCTTTCAGGCCTCGTACAAGGCATTTGGTAAGGGAGACGTCACAGTGAAATAAAATAAATAAACAAAAATCAAGCAATATCATAGCAACTGAGCACTGCAAAAAGCCAAAAATTCAGAGGACGCTTATGCTTTGCCTCTAAGAGTGGAACGCAATAACATTCAAAGATCCCCGACTGCTTCTCACGCTTTCCGGCAACTGCAGCTTATGCAAACGTGACGTTTTCTTGGAAACGCCGGTGGTTAACGCTATGCACAAAGTCGAGCTTTTTGGTTCTTCTGGAAAAGGGCGTGTTTGTTGGTTTGAGTTCCGGCGTAACGAAATGTTTTCTTGTATACTGTTGAACCCACTTATAATGATACCAGTTTTAACAATATATTGGTTACAGTTGACGACCGATAATTCGGACTCCACGAGGAACGTAAATAAGTTCGAACTATCGAATGTCAGAAAAAAAAGAAGAAAACGAATGTATCTAAAAAAAAAGATCATTTTATTTACGTTTTAACTCTTTCCTTACCGCAGAAAACGGCCGTTTTTGCTATGTGTCTACATATTATTTTTTTTTCTTGGGAAAATTTTGCTGTACAATGGATTGTTATATATGAAAATGTAGCTGATTGTTTTGCCTTTTTAATGTAATAACACACAAAGTAATCACTGCGACATTTTTTTATATTTTATCTCTGAAAGCTGAAGAAAAGTAGGGAAAACATACATGCGAAGACACTAAATTGACACTACACTTCACCACACATAGAAGAAAAAAAAACTGGGATATACCAATGATTGTCCGTGAACTCAAGTACACTTGCTGAAAATCTGAGCACTCTAGGTAAAAAATTATATTTTCTAGCGACCTTTGAACTCAGCGCCCATGACGCATGTGCCAATCGGTGAAACAGTTGCGCGTAGTCGTAAAACAAAGGTGCGTTTCACAGGTGCTGCAAAAAACATTTGTCTTCACTTCTTTCTTGGTTTTCTCATAGCACTGCTTACAGTTCCTTCTATTGTCAACTTTCTCAGGCTTGTGGCGAACCCAGTCGGGTGGCAGATAAGAGATGCTGGCCGGTTGATCATCATCAAGATTCAAAATTTGCTTGATGAGCATCTCTCGGAATGAAAGTTGGTCAAATCGGGCACTCAGACGTAGCTCAGCAATATCGGTGTGCCCTTTCCTAAGCTCTTGAAATAGAATAAAACTATTTACACAAGCAATATCTATGCAGTGGAAAAAGAGTGTTTTCCACCAGTGCACACATTTACGAAGCACTTTGTACGTTCCAATAATCTGGTCAGATTTGTCAACGCCCAGCATACCTGCATTGTACTCATGTACCAACAAGGGCTTTCTTATGGTCCTCTCGCTCCACTTGTTGCCCACTTTTGTACGTCTCTTTGCAGGCACAAGTTCATTGGCTGTATGGATGGTGCTCATAAGACTTACAGCCTTACTGTCCTTCCACTGAAGAAACAAAACGTTTCCTTCCCTCATCCAACGAATGTCTCCACGTTCAGCTTTCTTTTCCAATTTTGAATCTTTCAGATCGCCAGGGAAGCCTCGACGATCTTTTCTCGTTGTTCCACATGCCAGCGTTTTGCACTGAAGAAGGTGTTCGAAAAGGTGCTTCGAAGTATAAAAATTGTCCATGTAAATTTTGTATCCCTGTCCTAAATATTTATCACAAAGCTTACCCACTACATCAAAAGCCAATCCATGTGGTCCCGGTGTCTCCCGCTTGCCCGTGTACACGAAGAACTGTAAGGTGTATCCAGTTTCTGACTCAGCTAAAACCCACAATTTATAGCCCCACTTCGTCACCTTGTCCCGAATATATTGCCTGACTCCCGAGTGTGCTTTGGATTTCACCATCCTTTCATCGACTGAAATGGCTTCCCGTGGCTGAAAAAATCGTGCCGGCGCCTCGTTGATCTCTCGAAGAAGTGGGAGTACCTTCCGCAGTTTGCCAGCTGAAGCAGCACTGTCATCCTCAGGGTCAGAGACATGCAAAAAAGCAAGCAGGGAGAAGAAACGCTTCCTGCTCATGATCTTCCCTGGAAGTAGACCGCCGTAGAGTGTTCCAGTGTTCCAATACAAGTGGAGTCTAGGAAGTTGCACGATGCCCATGTAAATCAATAGCGCAATGAAGCGCAACATCTCAGGGGGTGTGACCTCTAGCCAGGAGCCATCTGGCTGAGCATAGCTTGGTTTCTCAAAAATTTTCATCCACGCATACTTGTTCGTGTGTGCACAGAAAGCGGAAATCATGTCAGCCGTAAAAAACATCATAAACATGTCCAGTGCACCAAGAAACCTCCGCGTCTCACTCCGGCGCGTCACGTCCAGGTGTACGCCAGGTGCGCGATTCGGTGAAAACCTGACTCAGCACAGCGTGTTTGGCAAAATATCGCCTCCGTATGTAGTTGACACCCTAAAAGAAAAACGTAAACAGGTCATTTACAAAGCACGCGCGCATCGTATAACAACAACACTGACATCCGAAACTATGCTTTACTTGCAACGCCAGTTGAAGGTCCGGGCTGTGTAGACGAATCATCACTGTTGGAGTCGAAATCCGATGATGCAATGTCCTCTACGGACTCCTCACTACTGCTCATATCGATAATATGAGCATCAGAAGCAGCGGAATCACTTTGTGAAGACTTCTTTTTCAGCGGCGCGCGATGCGTTTTCGGCGGCATGTTGCGAGAACTCCGCGCTACCTTCGCCGCTGCTTTTTTTTTCTCGCAGGAGCCTTCGCGCTAAAACGCAAAAAAACACAAAGAAAGTGCGCAGTAGTTCTTCTATTACTTGCCAGATGGCGCCACACGTCCGTAGGCGCGGAGTTTTATTTTTGGCGGGGCATTCAAAACCATCGATCCATAGTGATCGATGCTCTATGGTGCGGTAAGGAAAGAGTTAAGGCCCTTGCGCAAGGAAGAAGTAGTTGGTGCATTGCTTCATGCACTTCTGCTTACGTGCAGCCAAGTCCGCCTGTATTTCTGCCAGTTTTGAGTTTCGCTGTAGGCCAATGCAAGGACTGCGAAGGCTCGAGTCAGATCCACATGTGGAGGGCTCCAGAGCACATGGCACATCGTCATCATCCGAGTTAAGAGTCGCTGCTTGACGGTGGGAGAACATGGTAAATTGTTTCGTCAGCGTTCAGTTTGCCATGTGATGACACCGTGCTATCGATGTCTGCAATGCCTTCAAAAGTAACGGTGGCAGGAATCGGCACACTGCAGCCTAGCAGGTTATCAATGACGTCCGCATTTGAGCTCATTGTGGTAGGCGGCAGTTCAGGCTCTTTTGTTGTGGAGTTGGGCTCATTTGGACTGCGACTCGAAGACTCATTCGCAGTCAGTCTGCGAGGGCACCGTTGGTGCCATTTGACACGGACTGTCGATAATTTCACAAGAAAGACTTCTTGGAGCCAGCAGAGTGCTGTCTGGAATGCAAACTAAACAAGCAAGCACAGAGTGTCAGAACGCTGTCAGCAAAGCAAACTCAAGAAACAAGAAGATGTGATGATCTCGATGTTGTTGCGGTCTCACAATTCTGGCAAAGCTTCCAAGATTGGCATTTGCAGTTAAATCTCTAAGCCCCAGTGCTGTGACCAAGGCAACGCCTCAGGGATTACCACTTAGCGTGTAACATAGTTTCTCACCATAACCCTAGAGGGAAATCTGGCGCCACCGTCTATGGGAGTTTACTAAGAAGTGCTGTGCCGTCATGGGAATGACGGTATACAGTCAAACCCCGTTACAACGAACACCACATTAACGAACATTTCAGATTAACGAACTTTTATGAAATCTTGTGCCGACTGCTTATAGTTTCAATGTAAAAATATTTCACTACTACGAACTTCAGAATAACGAACATTTCAGAATAACGATCGTTATTTAATTTCCGTGTCATCTTAACAACACCTCAGTACTACGAACTCATATCCCGAAATGCGAGGATTCTTAGATTTCCGTGTATCCGTCACGGCAGTCGGAGCTGTAAGCTAGCAGACGACGCAGCGCGAAGAGCGGGCCGCCTTGCAACTTGCTTCCCGCAAAAACCTGAGATGGCGCGGAAGGAGAAAGATGCGGGCGGAGACTTTTTTTTTTTTCCTTCTCCGTTGCGGAGGCAACGACGCACTTTTGTGAGTGGAGAGGCGGGGAGCATGGGCTCGTAAAACCTGAGACGGTGCGGCAGAAGAAAAAAAAAAAAAAAGTAGGAATTAACGCTGAAGTGGGCCTTTTCTTTTTTTTTTTTCCTGTTGCGGAGGTGACGACGCATCACGTTTTTCTTGCTTGTTTTCTCAGTTGTTCGCGCGCTGTCACCCGTATCAGGCCTGTCCATCTTGTTTTTCTTCTGGTTATATTATTGTGTTAGAAGTGCGTGCCGGCGTTCGCGTTGCCATGAGCTCAACAACCCTAAGCACGGCGAAGAAGCGAAAGCAGTTTTCTTTGAGCGAGAGAGTAGAGATTTTTCGCGAGATAGAAGACGGGAAGAAACAAACCGTCGTGGCTAAAGAACGTGGAGTGGTGCGGTCGACGATCGCCACGATTCTCAAAGATAAGGAGAAAATCTTTAAGCACCAGCAAGAATCTTGCTGCACGTTACGGCAGCACCCGAAGACCGCGACGAGTCCGTGTCGGCCACAGATGCGTTGGACTGCTTGCGAAAACTCCGCATATTTATAGCCAAAAGCGGCACAGCGGCCGAAGGCGTGCATAAGAATGCGGACGGTCTGGAATCGTTCGTGGTGCAGAGTCTGTGCTGCACCCGTCAGAAGACGATCACGGACTATTTCAAATAAATGTGGCTTGTCTGACGATCACGTGTGCATTGTGTGAGAAACGAGTTCAAGGAGGTACCGTTTCAAAGGTAGGACGCTTGCGTTACTGAAATGCTATTGTTATGGCTAATTTTTGGGCTTTCACTATAACGACCTTTCAGAATAACGAACATTTTCCCGCGGTCCCCTGAAGTTCGTTGTACCGAGATTTCACTGTATGTGTCTGCAAGGCTTGTGTTGGCTGGTGTTGTAAGAGGCTTAATTCAAAACGTGGATATGGCTGCGCAAATAATGCATCCTTAAAGTAAAATCTTCATAAAATGTTTCCATTCATGCAAATTGCATCTTTACTCACCTACAATGCATGACGAAGGGAAGAAAAGCAACAACAGACAACAAACTGTTTCAAAGCAATCGCAAATTTTGTCATCTGTCCTCCAACTTTAGCGGCCCGCTGATACTTTTTACGTATCATATAATTGTACATGCAATAACAAGTTCTCATAGTTAAACAAAACATGTTTTAGTGTAATAATAAAGCTAAAACAGCTTTTTACGTGCAGTTTTATTAGAAAATAAATCATTGTTACAGACGGACCGGTGCTTGCCTGGCTCTCTGAGAACAATGCCAATCCGAAGTTACAATACACCGGCATTCCCATGCATACCACAGCGCAGCAGCGCCAGATTTCCCTCTAGGTAATATAGGGTCTGTTCGATTCGCCTGCACCACTGTGAACCAGTTCACGGCGGTTCACGAGAAGTTCAGAAACTGTGCAGCTCGATTCCGGAGGTGCAGGCCCAGCGAAGCGCTCGAAACGACTGCAAAGGTGCAGACGCGGTGTAGACGTTATGCTATTTCAGACTAATGTGCATGGAGTGCGTAAGTTTGAGATGTTCTGAACTGCAGGTAGGATCGGTTTCTGGGGCGTAAATACACACTACAGTTGTGTAGACACATCACACGTGTGTAAGCGGGCTTTTTACGGTGCTCGCCCCCGTGTGCTGCATCGTCTGCTGCGTCGCTGCTTCGCACCTGTATGCCTGCACCAAGTCGGCACCGACAGTAGAGCGGGTGCAGCAAAATCATGAACCAGCCCTGCACCTTTCCTGCACCTTTTGAAACGAACGTGGTGGTGCTGCGGGCGTGATTGCTGCACTGCTGAAACGAATGGCAGGGTGCAGCACCTTGTGAACTGGTTGAAGTGGTGCAGGCGAATCGAACGTACCCATAGTGAGGAACTCTATGGCGTGTAATCTCTAAAGCCATACATTTGATGTCTCTCATCTCTGAGGCCATACTTCATGTCTCGGCAAGGTTGCTGGGGGAGGTAATGGTGGCAGTGTCGGCGTACGCTGCAGTCATAGACAGAGTCTGGATAATCGAATTAGAGCTGCCAGCTGTCCGAAATATTGGCTGCCCTTACACGATAAATCTTTGGGGCCATTGGCAGTGCCACGAAGCTGTCCATATTGCTGAGCATGTCTAGATTATCGGTGCTGGATTTATCGGTCGGTGACTGTATAACAATGAAAAGCTGCTTCACCATCATCTTTTATACGTTTTCCATTGGGAAATAACCTGCTTACTACAATGTCTCCATGCTGCATTATCAGTTATAACGATAAAGTCTGGCTGCTGCGTGTCTATGCCTGAGGGTCACAGAATAAAGAAACAATTGTGCGGGCCCCGCGAGCAATCTGGGAGCAGCGCCAGCAGCGTTGTCAGCACAGTTGGTGCAGTCCGTTCATGTTTTGCAGGGTGATACGGCGCAGAGCTATGGGTACAGCCCATTCGTGTTCAGAAGCGTGGAAGGGTAACGGGAAAGATGCACACAACGCTGGCGTGCGTCTCTCATGGAGAGAAGCGTGCGGCAGCAGTTGGGGTAGCATGTGACGGTGCAGGGCTTGCATTTCAATTTTTCTTTTTTCTTTTGCACATCTCTCCCATTGCCCTTCCACCCCTCTTAATACGAATGGGCTGCGCCCATAGCTCTGTCGCGTCACTCTGCAAAACACGAATGGACTACGCCAACTGCGCTGACAACGCTGCCGCTACTCCCAGATTGCTCGCTGAGCACACACAGTTGTTTCTTTATTCTGTGACCCTCATTCTGCGCAGTTATGCTAATGGATTAAGTTGCTCATACTTGTCTTTGTTTTTTGCGTTGAAGTTGTTTCTGGCCACATTGTTTCTCACCCTCGTTCGACTTGCCACCGAAATGAAAGATGGCTGATCCGCCCGCTGATCATCGGCAATGCACAACGTTGCCAGTGAAAAGAAAGTGCACTGCTATAGATTTGGGAACGAAGTGCTTCTAACTGATGGGGAAGGCGATCGTCACGAATGTGCTTGCATCGGATAGTGACAGTGACGGCCACAACTGCAGCGCCAATACAGTAGGGCAGGCTGCCTAAACATTTACCCCACGGGAGGTCCCGTAGACGAATCAGTCCTTCATGGGCTTGTTTTCGTGAGGGGCCTTCTACTTCACCGCGTGGAGCACCTGGATGCCTTGGAAAAGGATGTCGGCAAGCTTCGCCTAAAGCAAAAAAGGCTGATGGACCTGCGGTTTTCTCACGGAAGCCAGTGGGAAGTACATGGTAACATGCTTGTGGCAATCATGTCCCACCGTTTCTTCTGGGTTTCTCAAGCTGAGATGCTGCCGCGGCAACGTTCCGGCATTTTTTAAAAGGCATCTTTTGGGGTTACCGAAACAATGCCTTGGCAGAGCTCATGTGTCACTTGCCGTCTGTGACCCCTCTTTGCAGTTGTTATAGCTATGCCATTCTTGAACGCCGACAGTCGCGACTTGTTAGCAACACGTGATAAGAGTGCGCAGGAAGCAGAGTTAACAAGTCAGCACAACTAGAAGCCGGATGGAGGAAGGTGGTGGGGAATAGAACTAGCCTCCCCGCCATTATAGTTTTCTCGGAACAGCTATGCCATCCGCCATTTTGATTTATTTTTCTCATGCACCCTGATTATAACAATTATTGGTTGTAACTATGGAATTTTCATGGCCCTTAAATATTATTATAAGTGGGTTCGACTGTATGCAAATTACAATCTGACGCTATCATGTCTGAAGGTTGTGTGTAAGTCGGTACTTTAGAAATTTTCTGATGCATCTTACTTTGGGAAATTCAATTTGTTCAGTAATGCCTGCACCATGCGAAGGGCCTGCGTGGATTGGGATGCATAGTTCGTGATGATTTTTCTCATACGGACATCGTTGACACTGACGCCTGATTTTCTGTGACACGGGGCCCTTAAGGGGACCCTGCGCCTGAAAGCTTTTTTTTTTCAATTATTTGTTGATTTTGATTAAACTTGCTGAGTTTATGTATTTCAATGTGCTAGTTTTAAATATACATCCAGTTTTCTTGCAGAGTAAATAACTTTCCAGAAATTGAAGAAATTCAGCTTTATTGCACAATTTGCTTGGAGGGGAGCTATCTACAAAACTATACAGGGCATGATAAATATGGACATACAAAAATGTTGTGGAACTAACAAAGAGTGCAAATTGGCAAGTAGGGTGTTCTAACCCAACTTAATATCAAATGAGAACATTGCAAACTTCAGTGAGAGAAATCCATCTAACTGCTAAAAGCAGAAACATTTTTAAAAAGTTTTCTAAAAAATGCAACAATGTGATTTTGTATATTTGCACTCTACACAGCTTTGCCTTTCTGGAAAAAAAGATACAGTGATAGTACAAGTAGAAGCCGAGATAATGCACCTCCAATATGACATCATCATCAAAATTGTGGTTTTGAGAAAACAAAAAAACATTTCGCAACTGATATGTTGAAAGAAAGTTTGAAAAAATGCCACCAAAGGCCATCAATAAACACCAGGTATAATTTATGGCTATTCGACTGTTGCCGGTCGACGACATAGCACGCACTGTGAGTAAGTTTACTTCAAAAGGATTACACATTTTCGGGTCCTTAATTCCCCGCGAGCTCCGTCCTGACGCAACTTCACCACAGATCTCGCAAACTACAGTCAGTTTAGTAGCGAGACTGTAATCCTGATAGCTCCGCACCAGCTATGCAGAACCACTGCAAGTATTACACAAATAAACACCGAGATTGTTCACTGCTGCAAGTACGACGACAACGTATGGAGTAGCGGGCTTCACGTCTGAGGCTGTTGCACTATTGACGGTCAGATCTTCAGCAAAACGCCGAATCTTTCGCTTTGTGGCCGTTGCAGATGCAATCTCGTCGAGCGTATCTTTCTCATATGCTCTTATCTTATGTACTTTCTCTTCAGTTACAACAGCTGTGTTCAATTTTTCGCGAGTGTAACCGACGTGTGGATATGCATGATCCGGCAAAGCAGAGAGGCGTCGACGTTCGGTAGCGGTATGACTTCAGCGGCGAGCTGCCGGGTATCCTGGGCTGACTGCGACGATGGAATCACTCGTATGTTTCTGCCCGTAACGATTCATGGAACAAAACTTTGTCAGACCTCCAGCATATGAAGCGTCGCAGTCGCGAGACTAAGACCAAATGGCGGCTGTTTTCGTCGTTTGATCGCTTGTGGTCCTTGGAGCCAATCATGATTCGCCATCTTGGTCACATGCTGAAACTGGCCAGTAATAGCATGCGCCGTGAATTTTTTTCTGTTGTTTTTTTGTGACCGCAGCGCCGGAAATGTTGCCAACCGACGAATAAAGAAAGCCAGAAACGTGAGCTTTTGAATGATACCAAAATGGCCCTGGCAGAGCACGTCATTATAGAATTATGTGCGACGAAAATTGGGCGCGATTTGTCCCCAATTTAAAGGGCAATACTTGCGTATTCGAATCTTCAGATCATGATAATGGCAAAACTACGCAGTATTATGTAACCTAATTTCGAAGATAGGTGCAGGAACGCGTCAGGAACATGGAAAGTAAAGATTGAAAATTAGAATTTTGGCCTGATTTTCAATCCTGAAGACCCGGGTCTCCCCTTAATGCTTTTGCATTAAAAAGATGCTAGAAGACATAGAAAAAGAAAGCAAAGGACACAATCCATGAAGCAAACAAAATAAACATGCATGAACATCAACACTTGAATGCCAGTCAGACAATGATAAAAAATACAGGAATACAAAAGCAAGAGCACAAACTCAGAGGTGCAACAAAACAGCATAAGAGTTCACAACAATTTTAAAAAAGAAAGAAGACAAAAGTCATCCGACCATTCACGAAAAGCAACTTCAGGGTGACTCGAGACTATCAATGTTTATGGCACCTCTTAGTGTTCCATAATATGACAAGTATAGGGAATCGGTGCTGTTTCCTTGCTTGGACCTGCTTTCTCATTGAACCAGTTGAACATTACTCTCTGGCATGTTCCACAACTACTTTCCACCTGCTGTTGAGCCTGCACTTTGTTCTCTAGGAGTCTTGTTGATTGTGACGATAATGAAAGGCATCCATTGGTTTTATGACAAATTGTGCTTCGCCTGCCAAAATTCATTATTTGCCACAGTGTCTGTCATCATCTAAAGACTCGCTGAAACTGTGATGCTGTGGCCACCGTATTGCAACAGTAACTGACCCCACAAGCTTCACACGTAAGCTGGGGGTGGCCTTTTCAAGCTAAGGATTTTCGGGAAAAAAACCCCCAAAAAACTCACCTTGTGTTTGAATAAATACATAGTTGCAATTCGGTAGCTTTAATCCAAACTCTGTAGGACCACAAAATGAGACAATTTAACTGCAGTACCTCCAACTACCCTATTTTCGTCAATTCTTTATGTAATGATGGACAGACTCCCTTAAAGTACTGACACAAAAGTTCGAAGTTGACTTAATGTGTGATATCGATTTGTGTGGGTGCACACACACATTGTCTATAAAATATCAACGGCGAATACAGCTTAGAACATATTTAAAATCAATCTTAAAGTAAGTGTGCACAGCCAACAGCAAAACACAGCACCTCGCAACATCGACTACAAGAAAGAAATGTAAACAACCGACAAAACGCTACGTCACGAGTTTGCACCGTCGCCGGAGCGGGCCCTGCAAGCAAGTTTCTCGCCGCTCCGATCGTCTTGGTGTCTTTTTTTTTTCTTCCTGGTCGTGACGCTGACCTCTTTCGCCACTGATGGCAGCACAAAAATCGGCTAAAATTTGTTTCTAACACGGAGAAATTCATAAAGTGATCTCGAAAGTGTGCTGCGCTGACAGCCGCCGCTGCAATCATCTCGGCGAAGCGGCTCGCTTGGCTAATGTGTTTTCTCATCACCACCGACGGCTTTGGGAAGACTAATTGTATTTTCACTTATCAGCTACATAAAGGTGTAGACGTTGTGTTGAAGAATATAGATGGTTTATTACCAGCTGTGGACGGGTCGCAGGGGCCGTCAGCCTCTGATTCGACGGCTAGCGAGCTAGGCCTATATACAGTTTCCTAGCGATCGCCAGCTCGCTTGGCTTGCTCGTTGGCTATACTGTCGGCGTCGATAAGCGGCAGAAGTGGTCCGAGTTCGTGTGCACCGCTGGATGCTTATAATGAACTCCGCTGAACAGCTGCCAGATTTGCTCGTTTCATTTCGAGCGCATGCCTGGTGTAAACAAAACCAACTGAGATGAGAGCAGTCCGATGATCTTCCACCAAGACTACGTACGCCCAAGCCTGATGGTGTGTTGACTTTTACCTCGCCTTGTGTCCTGCTCCGGAATATGCTTCCAGAGCAGAACACAAGGCCCTCAACGAATGGCTCGTACTACTTGTACCGTTGCGTACGCATATTCATAGCTCTCGCTAGCAGCACTTTTCAAGTCGCTGCGTTGTAGTGGATCCAATCAAATGTGGTTGGCCATGTCTAATTCGGCGGGGACTACTGCAAACAGGAAATAGTCGTCGCTGGACGATGAAAACAAGGATGACGATGATGGCGAGGACATTGCAAAGCAGGACCTTTAATAAAGTTTGTCCAATCCAATCCCAAAGCACATGCAGGTGTAGCATACGAATGAGCAAGACGAGGCTCTCGTGCCAGCGAGCACGCTGGCGTGTGCACGTCACAGTTTTGTGCGATCACATGTCCAGCTCTGTTTACATTCTTTCTTTGGCTCATCTCGTTGCTCTTCAAACCGAAACTTAGACTGGTCGCTACAAACAAGACTCCAAATAATTACCTGTCACGCTCTAAAGCCAATGCTGCTTCGTGCGGGGATTACTAGGTCATTAGCTACTTATTGCAGCAGAAAAAGCAAGATAGAAAATTTTTGTGTTGGTAAGCCTTTAAGGCATGCGTGTGAGGAGACGGCTATTTAAGGACTATGGATCTGTTTCCTTTGTGTGTCTGTAGTCGTATGGATGCCAGGGTACCGAAACTCTGGACATGCTTAGGTTGCCAGTCTGTGGTTCAGTCCGTTGTATCACTCTGGGCCTCTGAGCTTGTACCATTGAAAAGAATTTGGGGAAGCCTAGAATGAGAAGGTTGTCAGAGTAAAAATGCACAGTTATGACAATTCGAAGTGTGGAACCTCCAGTGCTTGACCAAGCAGTGAAACTTGATCGAGACTAATGGCACTGTTATGATTTCTTGTTTCTGTGCAGCTGTGCAACCTACCTGTGAAAGCTGAAGGGGAGTTTGTGCCCCTGTCTCGGATGAGCAACCAACGACACCGGTCAAGGTCAGCAAGATAGTGTTTCCCAGACCAACGGTTCTTTACAGTTGTTCTTAAAGCGAGACAAGTTGAGCTAGATCAAAAGATAACGCTTCTGGAATTCGTTATATCATTGTTTGTCTGCAGTACGTTTATAGCGAGAACAGAACTTCTGTATGGAAGAAAATGACGAAAATGCTGAAACAGTGTGGCGCCACCTGTTGTTCAATATGACACTCATTTGACGTCAGCACTGGCTGATTCACAGAGTGGCTGCTATGTCCTACCACTGCGAGCCACATCACTTTGTGCTTGCAACTGGCGAGGCACCAGCACACCCTCACCTACTCTGGCTGCTGAGATTCGGGTGACCATACCTGGTAAACTGAACCCAAGCGGAGCCACCAAGCAGGTTCCTTTGTATACAGTCAACAAGCGGTTTTTCGAACATTCATGGTAATTTGGATGCATTCACAGCAACACCATGTTTCTTATAGAGCGAATGTATAAGGATGTTTGAAATTTTGGACGCTGAAACCCTTCACTGTCTGTTTTCGGACATTTCTTTTTTCGGACCACTAGTCCAAGATGGCATAAATTGAAGCCACCACCACCACCCTTTTGATCATCTCCTGGTAGCCGTAGCCATGAAATCTCCTTCATCGCGTCTACACTCTTAAGGTGTGCTGCCCTTTGAGGAACTTCCACCTAGTTTCGGTTCCACAGCTTCCGAAAAAAAGGCAAGCACAAACATCATGGCTGCGCTTTTTCTTGCATAGGTTGGTAAAGAGGTGAAACAGGAAAGGAGAGCTACTAAAGCCCTTTCATGGCGTCTGCTACTGGACGAGAGCAGTACAAAGGGGTTTTAGTGCATACAGTTGAACCCTTTTATAACCAGCTTGATTGTTGCACGAAAAGTGGTTGTTGTATCAGTAGTCAGTTTTATGTCGACATGCCCTTCATAACGCCCAAAATTTGCTACACTCTAGCTGGCATCAGCCGTTATGATTTGACACCACCTTGTTCAGAAAATCTAATTTTCTGTACTTTAATTTTTTATCCTGGCACTTTTCTGCATCTAAGTGCAAGTTTGTGTTAAAAATGTAATTAAAAAATTAAGTTTGCCTTATGGTGAAACCTCGTTACTACAAACACCACATTAACAAACTTTTCAGATTAACAAACTTTTCTGAAATCGACTGCTGACTTCTCATGGTTTCAAAAATATTTCAGTACTACAAACTTCAGTATACTGAACTTTCCGGAATAACTGTCGTTATTCAGTTTCCGCGTCACGTTAACGTCTTGGCGCTACGAACTGATAATCAGAAATCTGCAGATTCATAGATTTTTGTGTATCTTCACGGCAGCCGGAACAGTAGACAAGCAAACGACAAAGCGCAGAAAGCACACACGGCAGTGCATATGTTTGGAAAACCTGAGACGGTGCTCAATAAAAAACGTGGGAGAATTTTCGTCTATTGTGGAGGCGACCATGCATCGGGTTTAGCGAGCGCATTCTCTGCCCAGGCAAGTGTTGGCTGCCAAAGGATCCATTTCGCTTCCTTTTTTAGCCCTTCTTTCTGTGCACGCCTCTTTATTTCGCACTTCTTCCTGCGGCTGTACCAGCTATGCACGTGGAGTAATGCAACCTCCGTACTCGCGGGAATGCCACATTGTCACACTTTGCACTTTCCGGACGTAGTCATTTAGCGTGCTTGCGCTTTGAAATAGTTCACGTATCTGCCTTGAGTGAGACAGTTGCAGTGTCCACGACAAGGAATGGGAAAAACAAACAAGAAACATTGCACTGCGGAGGCAACATGGAGCTTCCTTTTTGTCGGTAGTTTTTTTAGTGTCGGCATCTGAATTATGAACGGCACTCTTATTATGTGGTGCTTCGGTGGTGTGTTGTGACGGAATCTATGGAAAATAGCAACAGCGCGTGCGAACAGCGACGTTTTAGTGGGTAGCTCATATGGCGGCATCTTAAAACCAGGTGTTGGTGTCCAGCATGGGGCGAACATATTCGCTCGTTATCCGGTCGCGGTGAGTCGGACTTACGCGATTTGTCATGCGCCCATCGGCATGTTGTGTGGACAGCAACTCGGCTAGCAGGCATTAGCCTATGAAAGGTACAATAAATGCCCTTGTGATCGTTTGCACTACTGTGTTGTCGTTCCTTTGTCACAAGAGCATGGGTGAGAACCCCACAGTACACGAGTGAGGACCGCATCGAAATGCGGCCGCCGTGGCGGAGATTCGATCTCGCAACCTCATGCTTGGCAGCCCAACACCATAGCCACTAAGCAACCATAGCGGGTAATTACACATAAATTCGTCAAGATTTTCACATCCGCATGTTCACAAAGGCCCATTCTGTGCAATAAAACTATTGGTTTATTTTTTAAATGCCAAAATGAGTGCAAAAATATTTTTTTAGCTTTCCTATGCATATTGTCTTAGTAATTACTTTTGCAAAACACCCATTATAAATTGTTTTATGAGATGTAATTAAAAATGGACAGCTTTATAGCACTTGTCAATGTTTCAGGATCTAAGTGCAATAGACAGAATGATTTTGTCTTGATTCGTTGTGAAATGGCACTGGGATGACTGAAAGCAACTCCACAAAAGATGAAAGCTGAGAAAACGGAGCTCAAAGTTTCAATCGTTGTAAACATCTAAATCTTTATTTTGAGCACCTAAAACCCACCTGGGATGTAGTCCTTTGCTTCTGAGAACACATTTTCTTTGCATATTGATGTAGTACCATATTTACTCACATAATGATTGCACTTAAAAAAAAAATATTGACGCAAATTCAGGGGTGCGATCATTATGCAGGTTAAATTTCCCGCAAAAAGAAAATAATTTTTTTTTTCATCTCGCATTTGCTGTGGGATGACAACAGGCCAACAAATAGGCGGGTGCCCCTGTATGTAGTGCAGGACACCAAAACAAAGGTGGTGGCCTGTGGAGCAAGCCGGACGTGCCGAACGCGATTTTTATTCTTCTCGTGAGTACATACATGCATTGAAACAGTTTCTTCCGTATCAGTAATGAATAATACCGTTAATATCGGCAAGTTTGCGGCAATAACCTAGCCATGTCCACTTTGAGGAGACAGAAACAGAGGGGCACGCTTAGCTGCCAGTGACATAGGAACACATGGCGGGCATGCTGCGGAAACTGCGGCATTTGTCTTCACTACTACCCTAATACGGCAGGTTTCCGCTAAGGGTGGGCGAATATCTTAGCCGTGTTACAAGCGTCAGCGTATGAATAGCGTACACTTCTAACGTATCAGTGTAAACGTGGCTGCTATCGTTCCTGCTCGCGATTTGTTGCATGCCCACGAGTGCAGACTAGAAGAATCGAAAGGCGCCTTTTTTGTTGTTGTTGTTGACCAAAGCCATTATAAAGCCTACACATAATAAAGGTGAGTTTGGTTGTAGCCTCCCCCCCCCCCCTTTTTTGTCATGGAAGTGCGGAAAGTGATGAAAAAAATGAAATGGGGTATCTGCTTGAGAATGGTTGGTGCATGCAGACCGCTTGGTTTGTCTTGAAGAGTCGTTCGCGTAGCATTCGACAGATAGCGCGATCATTATTAGCTAGACTTGACACGTGACATATCGCTGCGACAAGTTCGGGGTGCGATCATTGCACGGGAAATAAAAAAAGGGTGAATTTTGATGACAAAATTCAGGGGTGCGATCATTACGCGAGTAAATACGGTATTTTCCATTCTTGCAGTAGTTTTGTGCACCTTAGTTGCCTTTTTGATCATCGTGCATCCATCCATCGTGGAGAGGCAGGTGACAGCGCATTCAAAACGTCCGCTCTTGTCTTTCTTTGCACAACCTCTTCATTAGTGAGGTTGGAGCTGAAATGCGCAGTTGAATATTTGATGCGAAAACTTCTGCTCCGCCAATGTCACAACATTGGCATCATGACCACACGCGTTCATAACGTCACCATTGCTCGCGAACGTGCCTTCACCATCGCTCGCGATCACGCCTTCACCATCGCTCGCGGACGAGCCTTCACCATCGCTCGCGGATGCGCCGTCATCATCGCTCGTGGATGTGCCGTCACCATCGCTCGTGGACGCGCCGTCACCATCACTAGCGAACGTGTCTTCACTATCGCTTGTGATCGCATAGGTGTTCTGTGGTCGTGTCATCAACACCTCACGTGGGCGCCCTTTCCCAGTCACCATGTGTGCCGGTTGTGCCTTATCAACAAGCTCAGCAGCATCCGCTTCTACGAGTAGTTTTCTCCCCATTTTCCACGCCTTTCAAGGTCTTCCATACATATGGGCTGTTCGGAACTTCATTCCTTCAGGGATAATCACAGAAAAGGTGTGTAAGCTGCCATCATTGTCAATCGCGTTGATCTTGGCATGAGACGCAAAATTCCCAGAAACACAACTGTATTCTTCTGTTCTTAAACGTGGCAAGCAGTCGCAGACAAAGAAACAGAAATTACCGGAACCTCTGTATCAGTCGGATGATGACCATGATGACATTGACGCTCGGATAGACACACTGGCCAGAGAGATTGAGGGACTACGCAAACATAAAGAATTGGTAATTCTGCGTCGTCAGAAAACAGGACCAACACGTGACGCATCAACCACTGCGAATGCCACCGTTATGCCTGGATCCCGTTCAGCACAACAGGTCAACCAAGCTGTTTGGACAGCAGCTTTAAATCAACTTGCTCAACTAACGTTGCTGATTCAGAATTGCCTGCCTCATGGCTAATTCTCTGCAGCAGCTGTCACAGGATGGAATTCTACAGTGGAATTGTCGGGGCCTAAGCTCCAAATTAGGAGAAATTAAAACCAAGCTTCAATACAATAAGGTACATGTATGGGCACTACTTATTCAAGAGCATAATAAGCTGTCCAATTTTAATGGGTATCATAACCCATCTATTAGAGATAGACGTGCTACTACAATGGCTTCAGCTCCGGGAAAAGCTGTGGTTTATATATCATCGCATATTGCTCACACAGTGATTGATTCGGAGCCATGGTGTAGTGGTAATCAAGAAGTTGTCAGGGTCCTGACACGACCAGTGAAGACTCCTGTCATTCTAGTGTCATTCTACGCCAGACCACAGCGCACACGATTGAACTTGGGGTGGATAGCCCATCTCTGGTCTATGTACCCAGGAATTCCTATTCTCGTGGATGGAGACTTCAATGCCCCACATACAGAATGGGGGTACAAGTACAACTCCCGAAGACGAAACCAAGTTACCGTCATGAGCAATGCCACTTTTACACTGTTGAACCATCACGCTATGGCTACCTGTGCTGTATCCGCAGTATCTAGAACAAACGCTCCAGACCTCAAGTGGTGGTTGGGTCCTGGAATGCCGCAGTGGCGGGTGGAACCAGATACATGGGGCAGTGATCATATGCCAATAATGATTAGTTTGCACAGAACATGCATAAAGAAAATTCGACGACGAGTAACAGTCACGCATTGGGATAAGTTTTGGGAATCATCGATTGATAAAGTACCCTCAGAGCCCTCAGAAATTCTTCCCGCTTTGCAAGAACTGCCACGGAAGAACACCACTGTAACCACAGTTGACGAGGAACAACCTCAACCGGACCTCCCCCTTTTGCAACTTTGGGCAAAGCGACGTCAGGCAGAAGTGTATGCGTCGAGGAATCCCAATGCACCAGGTAGCCGTGCACGTGCTAACCATATAGCGGCGAAGGCGCGTCGTCACGAAAAGCAACTTTCTCGACGACGATGGTATGAGTGGTGTGAGAATCTTGGATCGGGCATTGGAAACAGTGCTTTGGCGTACGTTCCAATCAATGTAACGCGGTCATAAGCAACCTGACCCTGCAGCGAGCGTTAGTTCAGCGATGCAGAGTTCGCCGCATCAATTTGCAGAACACGCTGCTAGAGCGTTTTTCCCGAAATACGATCACGCGTCACCTATAAACTGCCCCGAAATTGATGAGTCTGACACAACTTTTAAATCCGAAATATCCAGCCCTTTCAGCATGGCCGAACTAATAGCGGCGATTGAAACTTCGAAGCAACGAACAACACCTGGTCCCGATGGTATTCCTTGTGAGGTTTTCAAGAACATGGAAGGAGCAGCTCTCGACACACTTCTTCAGGTTATTAACAAAGTATGGGAGACTGGAAACGTTCCACCTGATTGGAAGCGTTTAATTGTTGTCGCGATTCCGAAACCAGGAAAGTCTCCGAATAGCCTGCAGTCTTTACGCCCAATTTCACTAACCTCAACTGTCTGCAAGCTCGCTGAAAAGATGCTGGCTACATGTGTTTCCTGGTGGCTTGAACACCACGATAAATACCATCCGGCTCAAATTGGATTGCGTTCTTACTTGGGAACTGAAGACGGACTTTCTATCTTATCAGACGATGTTTTACAGGTTTCACCACACAGTCGCGCTGTGCGCACGGTAGTGGCAACAGACATAACGAAAGCTTATGACAATATAGACCATGCAATCATTATAGACAACCTCATCGACCTGGGACTTCCACCGCGGGTGATAAGATTCATCTACTCATTCCTTCAGAATTGCACATTTGCGATTAGAGTAGATGGAAGTCAAGAAAGATACTTCACATCGAACAGAGGAGTCCCACAAGGTTCGGTTTTGGCTCCTTTTCTCTTTAACGTTGCCCTAATACCTCTAGCCTGGCAACTACATCGGATTCCAGACGGGAGGTTCTTAATCTATGCGGATGACGTCACTTTGTGGTCCCTGCATGAAGATATATCTAGACAAACTCAACAGCTTCAAGAAGCCCTTGATGTTCTGAACAACTACGCTCAGAAAGCAGGGTTGGACATTTCCGCCCAAAAATCAAGCTATGTTGTGGTGGCCAACAAGAAAGGACGCACAAGAATCACGCAGCACCCCTTTACATTTAGACTCGGCGCAGTGACAATCCCTGAGGCTTCTGAGGTCCGCATACTGGGTCTCGATATTCACCACTCCGGCAGTGGTGCACACTGGCTCCGTAAAACCAGACAGAGTTTGACAAAAACACTTCACCTTATTCGTCGCATTGCAGCAAAAGCAGCTGGAGCTCGTACTGACGTAGCTCGACGGTTGGTGCGTGCAGTCTTGCAGCCACGAATTTTATATCAGGCACAATTTCAACGGCTGACTTTGGCACAGCTGGGCTGTTGGAGACGATTAATCGCGATGCTATGCGCACAATCGCAGCACTGCCTTGCATCACTCCTATACCAACCTTACAGGAACATGCCCAGCTCAACACAATTGCAGAGCTAATTTTGCAACGTGAAAAAGCACGTGAAATAAAAAAGCAACTTGTTCCCGCTGTCGTTGCGTTGCATGCTCATTTTCAACGCGGCTCTCGGATTGACAATCAGCCCTATCCAATGCCTCCATGGGAATTCATCAGCATCACAACTAATAAGCCACCGAAGTTACGACGCAGCGATACAACAGGTATTATTGACGAACACAGTATCGTCGATGCATCATGCGCTAACATCTGCAAAGTCTATACGGATGCTGCCATTCTCCCAGACGGCGGAAGGACATCATTCCTGAGTACTAAGCATAATTTCATCAGCGGCCACCAGCGCTATTTATCTACGGAAGCCAGCGCTCTAGTAATGGAACCTCAAGCCATCCACGACGGTGTGCAAGATGCAACATCTAAGCTGCCTACCATCAAGCAACTAGATATCTTCACTGATTCTTTAGCGGCTATTCAGTAACTCAAGAAGGTTTATAAGGCGATGGAAATCTGCGAGAGAATACACACTATGAATAGTAAGACAGCTACTTGCGTCAAGGTACACTGGATTCAAGGCCATTCAGCGAACCCTCACAACATTGCTGCTGACCAGCAGGCACACTGCCCTCCTAATCTTGATCCTCCACCTATTCCCCTCCCACCCCAACCCCGTAACTCGCTGCGAGCCCGTAAAAATGTTCTCCGGCAGGACACACGCGCTCTTATCCCACCGTGTGTCTGCTCCCTCCCCCTTCACCTTACTAGGGCGAAGGAAGTTGTGCTTAGGAGGCTTCGGGCCGGGGTGGCCCTTACACCGGCTGTTATCTCAAGGTGGAACTGGTCGCGTTTACCACTGGGTGCTATGTGTCCATACTGCTCCGTTCCTGGGGTGGAAGCAGATGCATACCACCTAATATGGACATGTACGGGTTTACAATTGGAACGCTCACGTCTCCTACTGCAAGCCGGCCTCCGCTACAGTGTGACAGCCAGCTATAATAGCTGGATACATGACAACAGATTCCACCAAACACTGCTTCAATTCATTCACAACACAGGCCCCACTGCACACATATAATACACATATACGCACCAAGACTTGCCTTAAGGGCAAGTCTTTATCGCAATAAAAATTAAAAAAAAGCTCGCTGCTGCGCAAATGCATGCAAGAGAGGTTCGTCAGCAATTCAAATCTACGACAGCCAATAGGAGCGCGCCCTGTGCCCCACGGGACTGCTACGCCCAATTGCAATGCTTAATTTTCCTTTTTTCACTTGCGTTTGCTGGTTTATTTTTCACTGAAGAAATGCGTCGCTCCGGCTATCTTTAGCTCCGGCTATCTTTAGCTCCGGCTATCTCCTCTTTACAAGATGGTGGCGCTATGTCAACGGATAGCTTGGCGATCCGCGGTGCGACGGGACCTTCCGAAGCCCGATTTTTGATGATAGCACTCAAAGAAAGTGCTGTTCTCTCAATTTCTACCGTGTGTTTTGTTATAATATTTCACCACAAGGTAAATAAAGGTCCGCAGATCGTGAAAAAAATAAATCCAATAATTGAAAATTTTGACAACTTGACCACTTCAATTGCCATGTCCTCCTTAACCGAAGTGTTAACTGAGCAGAGGTTTATTAGCAGCTCCTTATGCAAAGGGCATAGTGACCAAGAATGGTGAGGCAGCCCAAAGCACCGTCCAAAAAGGCGCCAACAACCAGCAGTGCGAGCACAGCCGAACCGCGCGTTGGGGATACGGCTTTACAGCTGGACATGTCTTCTTGTTCAGTCTCTCCCTGGACAAAAAGAGCCATCCTGGTGACTTAAGAATCGGGAGGCAGATGGTCGTGGTAGGGCTTGAGAGATGCGAGACGTGGACAATGTCACATCCACGCCGGCGGAAGTTGTCGGTTGGTGACTGGCTCAATGAGAAATTTCACCGAGGATGTTCCCTTCAAGACTTGGTAAGGCAAGGCCTTTGTATTTTGGGACGATTTTCGAGGAAAGTCCCGGTGTTTGAAAACGGACAGACAGTCGCACAAAAAAGCCTGGAGCGTAGGTGGTGTTTGGAAGCGAGTTGGTGTGGTTTCCTTTCTAATGCTGCTGTTGCTGTGCCGTAATGGTGTGTGTGAGCTGGCGGCATTTTCCGACTTGTCGGGTGACGTCGGACACAGGTAGACACTCGGAGGCGTCAGGACGGTATGGAAGGAGTGTGTTGGGGGTATGCGTAGGCTTGCGGCCATACAGGAGCAAGAAAGCTGAAAATACCATAGTGGCTTGGATCGCGGTATTGTACGCGTGTGTGATAAATGTAAGGATGCAATCCCAGTTACCACGATCAGATGCCAAGTACATCGAGAGCATATTACCAAGTTTGCGGTTAAATCGCTCTGTCAGCCCGTTAGTCTAGGGATGGTATACCGTGCCTGTCCGATGAATAATGTGGCATTCTAAAAGCAAACCTTCGACGACTTCAGAGAGGAAGGTGTGGCCTCTATCGCCGACTAGTTCTTGAGGTGCGCCGTGTTGAAGGACAAAGCGATGTAGGAGGAAAGAGGCTAGATCCCACGCTGTAGTGCTTGATAAAGCAACAGTTTCAGTGTAGCGTATCAAATGGTCAACAGCAACTACAATCCACCGATTACCGTCTGGTGTCATAGGAAGCAAGCCATATCAGTCGATGCCGACGGGATCGTAGGGTTTGCCAGGGCATGGGAGCAGCTGCAAGACACCAGACAGGTGTAAAGGCAGCGATTTGTGGCGTTGACAGTTAAGACTGCACCAAACAAACTTTTGTACAAAATTGTGCATGCCGCACCAATAGTAGCGGTGGCAAATTCATTTGTATGTCTTGAAAACTCCAGCGTGGCTATATTGCAGATCGTTGTAAAAAGAGGCACATATTTGTGACCTTAAGCTGCGGGGAATCACCAGAAGCCCACTACGGCCTTGAGTGTAGTTGGTGGAGCATCTGGTCACGAATGGTGAAATTAACTGCTTGGTGTCGGAGGGTTCGGGATACAGAGATCGTTGATGATCCAGATAGTCGGAAAGAGAAGGGATCCACGGGTCATAACGTAGTGCGGTGGCAAAGGAGTCCACATCGCAAGATGACACGGAGTGTGCGCAAGTTGTTCCACAGGCCAAGTCTGGAGGGGACAGGGCATATGCGTCTGAGTGTGTGTGCCCGCTGCGGTATACAACGCGAATATTGTACTTCTGGATGCGCAGTGCCCAAAGGGCTAGGCGGCCAGTGGGATCATTTAAGTTGATGAGCCAACAAAAGCGCGTGGCGATCTGTGACCAAGTCGGATGGGCACCCGTATAGGTATGGTCGGAACTCATTTTACTCTTTTTCAGTCACGCTGTAATTGGCCTGAGGCTTCGTCAGCATGCAACTCGCATAGGCGACTATGTATTTGGAGTAGCCGGGTTTTCGTTGGGCGATGATGGTGCCGAGACTGATCCCGCTAGCGTCTGTATGTACCTCAATTGCAGCTGAGGGTTCGAAACAGCAAAGAATGGGTAGAGAAGTGAGAAGACGATGCAGTGTAGCAAATGCGGAGTCACATTCAAGGGACCAGGAGGAGAGGTCAGTGTCCCCTCATTGAAGAAGCTGAGTGAATGGTGCCTTGATCGACTTAGAATTCCGAACAAAGCGCCAGAAATATGACAAAGACAAACAAAGCTTCGGTGTTCTTTGATGGTGTTAGGCTTTGGAAACTCAGCAACTGCTCGAAGTTTGGCAGGATCGGGTAGAACACCGTGCTTGGACACAACGTGGCCTAAGATGGTGAGCTCCCACATGGCGAAGCAGCACTTTTTGAGGTTGAGTTGAAGGCCAGCGTTCGTTTGACAGGTCAAAACATGTCTGAGACGGAGCAGGCGAGGTAGAAAATTAGTAGAGAAAACCACGACATCGTCAAGGTAAAACAGACACATAGACCACTTGAGGCCACGCAGCATGTTGTCCATGAGTCATTCAAATGTGGCATGGGCGTTACAAAGCCTGAAAGGCATCTTGTTAAATTCATATAAGCCATCTGGCATAATGAATGCGATCTTCTGGCGATCGGCCGCAGCCATTGGTACCTTCCAGTACCCTGAATGCAAGTCGAGGGAAAAGAAGAATTCTGCTCCCTAAAGAATGTTGAGGGCGTCATCAATGTAGGGCAAAGGATTGACGTCTTTGCGCATTATCTTATTTAAGGGAAGACCCTGCGCCTGAATACTTCTTTTTAAATTCTTTGTCGATTTTGATGAAACTTGCTGAATTTATGTATTTCAACGTGCTAGTTTTAAATATACATACAGTTTTCTTGCAAAGTAAATAACTTTCCAGAAATTGAAAGAATTCAGCTTTATTACGTAATTTGCTTAGAGGTGAGCTATCTACCAAACTATACATGGCATATGGCATAATAAATAGCAACATGTGAAAATGATGTGGAACTAACAAAGTGTGCAATTAAGCAAGTACAGTAAAAGCTTAATAAACCGTACCCGCTTAAACAGTAGTTTCATTTTAAAGGGACCCTGAAACGCTTTTGACGATTTTCTACAAACGTACTGAGTCGTTAGAGTAGGTCCTTCTGATCATTAATTGACACATCTAAGTGCTCTGCGTAAAGCGTGTAATTTATTATAAGGTTTTAAAAATGCACATCGCTGCCGATCGCAGCGCACTACTCGGCGGAATTTTAAGCCGCCCCTACCCATATGACCGAAATCACCCATATGACGTCAGTGGGGCGAGCTATCCGATTGGCTGACCAGGGCGCGTGATCGATAATTTTTCCAACTTTATGGTAAACAAATGATCTTCGTAATAGTTGGAATGTTAGTTAATTTGTTTTTATAAAAAGAAAGTCGCATAAAGAGAATGCACAAGAACAATTTTTCAGTACACTTAAGCACTTCCGTCACACAGCAAGTGTCGTCTGCTTGTGTTACAACGTACTCCATTTTGACGAGAGCTCCGCGGTCAGAGTTGGTCTGTCTTTTCGCGAGCACTATGATTTGACTTTGTTGCCTTGTGGACTGCAAACGTAGCAACTGGCAATATGTCAAGCTGCGACATCGTGTCCCTCTGCAAGGCAGCGTACGAGCGAACTGGGTGCTGCGCATCAAACTGCCGCTATACGATAGGCGCCAGGATTTGCGCGTTTGTGGCCGTCACTTTACACCGGAAGATTACTAACGCAATAGCGTTTCGCAAGTCCCGTATTAGGGCAAACATAAGCGCAAGGGGACAGGGTCTGGCCGCTTGACTGTGCCGTAACGGGATGAGCCGAGATGAGCAGAAGGGCACATGTGAATGGTCTGCACGGTGCAGCCACCTGGTGGCATAGAACTCAACCATACACAGTAGCAGCAACGAAGCGTATTCTTCTTTGCTGCCGGTGCGTATTTTTCGCAGGAGTGTAATCATCAACACGTTGTTTTTATAAATGTTTAAAATGTTTTACACTTGGTTAGAGCAATATTAGCGCTTTGTTTGGCTGGTTAAGTGCTGCGCCAACAAGTGTCTGGACCGTGCAGACCGGTCAGGCCGCTCACGTACGTCTCCGCCAAAGTTCCTTCATCAGCTTGAGTTTATGCCTCCAGTCATTTGCCGAAATGACCAGCTTGCCTGTGGTTAACGGAATACCGGACACCTTCGGCACTATGACAGAATGCTCGCAACGCACGCTGCTTCGATAGCTATCGCTTGTGGTCGACAACCAAGCGGCTAGCGGAGAGGTTTCGCGCGGGTGGGGGCGGGCTTTAAAACAAACGGAAGTGGACGATGTGACGTCACATTGTGACGCAGGACCAGTGAAGGCGGAGCTTAGCCCCGCTCGCTCGGCGAACGAGTTGAGGAAAAGCGTGGCTGGGGAGGAGGGTAACTTCTAATCGCTTGTAGCTCCATTAATACGTAACGCTTCACTTAAATTGTGTTGTGAATGTTCTACTTAAGCTGTACCCTACGCGTCTACAAAATTTGTCCGAACCGTTTCAGGGGCCCTTTAAAAGTATTAAAGTCAAATCCCTGACTCAGCGGCCATTGAACATAATGTGTTTTGTATCCGCATAAACCGTACCAGCTTATTGCGTATGTATCGGTTAACACGTAGTGTTTCCACTTTTTGTTGCACAAACACGGCGGTGCGTCGTCCCCGTTGGGCGGCCCAGCAGAACAACAAGCCTCAGAGATCATAACGACGGCCTCCAAGTGCCCTGTGCCTTTGCGCTTGAAGCCACATCAACATCAATATTATTTCGACACCGTGCCCGAGAGCATTGCGGCATCATTGCGTTGCGGCATGGCTCACGTCATGCTGAAGCTCGGATAAAACAAGACGCCGGGTGCTCAGCATAGAAGAAAAATTAGACATCATTTGTGCTATCGAACTTGACACGAAAAAGTCGGTGCTGGCATGCGACAGGGATCTACTGTTGACTACGAGCCATTGGCCCACCTAGGCTGTGCCCCTAAGGCAGATCGCGTTCAAGATAAAGGCTGCGCAACCTTGCGCGGCTGATGTACAACACCCCCCTGCCTCCCTCCCCAGTGCCACGTGCACAACGGAATACGGCGTGCTTCCCCCCCCCCCCCGCTTTCCCTCTCCTCTTTGCACACGCGAGATTGAGCCGCGATCATCGGCTCACCGTGGCTCGCTTTCACTCACGCACACAGCGTACGGTGCATGACGATGATGTTATCACGAGACAAATCTGGTACGGCCATATCGCAAGCAAAACGTGTAGCAACTGCCAGAAAAGGTCAACCCAGGGTGCCTCCACCTACCGTCCTCCTCCGCAATGCTTTGCCTCGTTTCTCCTTCCTAACTTCACCCATCACCTAGACTTTCTTTTAGGTTGCTTTGCCTCGTGCTCCCTCGTACTTTCGCTAGCTCAGAGCCTGCACCGATAACCTTTGAGACGGCATGTCATGAACTTCAGCACTCCAGCAATGGACAGACACAATTAAGATATGATAAAGAACATTTACCTAAAATAAATATATTGAGAAAAAACAGCAGACTACCTTGACACACTATAAACACAATACATACACGAGACACTCCAGAAACTAGCTATACAGATAAAAAGAAACAAGTGCTCAACTAGATATTGTTCCTCCGCTCAACTAATCAACACAACGTCACGAGCAAACGAACGTTCTGACCGTCGCCAGTTGCGTTGTACTTCAGCCCAGTGTGGCAAATGACGTTGGCCTGTGTGGTTCCCACGTTGCGTGGGCGTCAACCTCCGACGAGAGCGATGAGGTTGTAGCCTTCCGCAGACACCCGCGTGGCACAGGACGCAGTCTGGGCCAGTCGGCTGTTGTGCTGCTGATGTGGCCAGGCAGTTTCTTTCGTGGCACGAGATAGCAACTGGTTACGGCAGCGTGGGGTTGGATCGGGGTCGCGGAACACAGCCACAGTGACGCAGTCGAGGCTCAGGAGCTAGAGTTGTCGCTGGTCAACTCCCTAACATCCCCTCTCCGGTTTGTGATCCCCGAAGCTGCTGCCTACCGTCTCCAGAGCACAGCTGGAGATGCCACTGTCTTGCTTCTCAACCACATCAGCAATGCCACGTCATCTCCGCCTGCGGCTCCTTTTTCATAATTTATTCTTTTTTTGCGCCTCACATGCTTCTCGCCTGCGGGTCCCTTCTCCGTTTCGTCGATTGCCGTTTTTGTCTTTTTCACATTGTCATTGTGGGGATGCGCGACCCTCGCGCCTCCCCTGATGTTTTTCCCGCATAGCGCGTCTCCTGTAGTGCGGCTTCGCCGCGCACGCGGCGGTCGGAGTGGTACAGGCGCAGTGCGAGAGATGGCGCTAGTGTTGCTGCTGCGGGGTTACTTGGGTGCGGGAGAGACAAGGTGCTCTCTCTTGGGTTCGAGACAGCAAGCGGGACGGACGTGCCGTGCCGCACGTGCAGCGACTCTCTTTCCCGGCGGGTTGGCGCACGGCGGGGATGTCTCCCGCGTGCGCGCCGACCCATGCTTTTGCGAGGCTGCCTCGCGTGGCCGCCCTTGAACGCGCCACGATTCGCGTGACCATACACGCGAACGACCAGGCGTTGGGATCCAGCATGGGGCGAACATATTCGCTCGCGAGGTCGCGGTGAGTCGGACTTCTAGATTTGTCACGCGCCCATCGGCATGTTTTGTGGATAGCAACTCGGCTAGCAGGCACTGATGTATGAAAGGTGCAATAAATGCCCTTGTGATTGTTTGCACTACTGTGTTGTCGTTCCTTTGTCCCAAGAGTACGGGAGGAAAATCCCACAGACCCCACATCATACAGGTCCTGCCAGTGACTCATGACATAGGCCTCATTTCAAGAGCTTTTTTGCAATAAAAACTGCTCATTGCATGCTTGTCACACCAGGTTCGAAATGAATGATCATAATGCCACTCCATATATCCACTGTTCGTACATCACCCCACAGCACCAAACGATTAATCTCTTCACTGCACTTAAACACAACTCTCTGCACTGCAAAAGTGCAATTTACACTGCTTGTTGTCTTGTGAATTAACGTCCGAACCTAAGTAAATCTACTAAAAAAGTCGGCACCCGTATTTTCTCTCCCTTTAATATTTTAAACATGTAAACAGCACTCTTGCAAAGCGAGGCTCCATCTCATTACTCTTTCGCTTGTTAACTGAGCCTTACTCAAGAATTATGTCCCCACTCGCCCTTTTGTTACCATTCTTTGGCACACATCACAAGACCCTGCGTATCTCTTCACGTCACTCCGGATTCCGGTCCAAAAGACCTTTTCTGTAATCCTTGCTAGGGTGTTTTATACGCCCTAGTGACCAGCCATGTCACTGTCATGTCCTAGTCCCATCACTGTTTCCCTAAAGGCCTTAGGCACAATGAACTGCTGAGCCTCTCTGCCCGAGCTGAATACGCATGTTCTATATAAAATACCATTGTGCATAACAAACTCAAACGTAGTGCAGCTTCTTTTCCTTTTCACTAATTCTCCTATCTTCTTGTGGCACTATCTGACTGACTCGTCCTTGTCTTGTTCCTCAATGAAATCAGCAGGTATGATTCTTAACCATTGAATTGCAGGTAACTTCAGGGCTGACATGGGTGCCTTGCTCTGGGTTTAGGCTCTGGTTCGTACGGCTGACGATATAACCGGGCGACGTACCCCAGTTTCCGCTTCTCGTGAATTATTGATGTACAGCTGTTGCCTGCTCACTTCTTGACGGGGTTGTTCACCACAGTCAGTCATCTCTCTTACTGCAATAGCTGTACTTCTCTTCTAGCTCCAATCTGGATCACCCACTCACCATACTCCAGATACATTTCCTAGAATTAGATCATATAATGGCTCTTCAAAGCATTTTGCCTTAAGCCACCTGGTATAATACGACATGGAGACTTGGATACAGGCTTCAGGTAGGTACCTCACTGTGTTGTCAGCCAAGGTAACTTGCATTAGCACTCCTGTCAGATCTTCGTCACGTACCAGGCTCCTCTTTACTAAAACTGTATTTGTGCCACTATCTCTTAGCACCATTACCCGTTGTACATGAACCTCCTTCTACAACGAAGAAGACGAAGAAGAGGACGAAGAAGACGAGTTCTTGATCAGCTGCTAGTCCTGCTTTGCTCTGGTTTTTTGGTTAAATTTGTGCGTACCAACGCCCCCGTGGTGGGTACAATATCAAAAGCAATGACGGACGTTCCGCCTCTTCGGCCGCCAAGGTTGGGGGCTGGCCTTCAAGCTGCAAGTCGGTCTGCTGCGCTCGACCACCTCAACGCGACTCTGCCAAGGTCATTGAGCTGCTCAGACATTGACGACATGGATTCTGACGGCGGATATACCGAGGTCACAAATCGTCGGTTGAAGAGGAAACTTCATAGGACATCATGCATGAGTGAGCTTAACTACAATAAGCCGCCCACACAGCAAGTGTACACAATCGCCTACATACACATCGCTGCTACAGGCAACCTCAATTCCCTCAATAGGCAAACTCTCACTGCCTATCTCGAGAGGCTGGCTCCAGGGCAAATCAGAGAGGTCCGAAATAATCCCAGAAGAAACATACTTACTGTTGATGTGACTACACGAACCATCCTCGACACTTTGAAAGCTGTAACTGAGCTAGGAAATATACTTGTCTGCTCATTCATCATACATGGAGGCAGCACCACCGCCGGTGTTATCTACGATGTCGATACAGATATTGATAATGACGATCTCCCAACACTAATCTCCTCAACTGTCCATATCACAGACATACACTGTTTTGGACGGTCGAGGTGCATAAAACTCATTTTTGAGGGAGAGACCTTACCAACACATGTAAAAGTGGGTTATGTGCGACATCCTGTCCGTCCATACATCCCTAGGCCCTTGCAGTGCCATAAATGCCAGAAAATCGGGCATGTAAGTGCTGTGTGCGTGAACAAGATGACATGTCCGCGCTGTGGTGGTGATCACGATGAGTTGATGTGTGCTGGCTCTGCCTTGAAGTGCCCTAACTGCGATGGACCGCACGAGGCAACGTTGAAGGACTGTCCAAAATTAAAGGCTGAAATGTCCGTGCTAAGGAAAATGGTACGAGATCTATCTACGCACAGAGAAGCGGCTACCAAGGTCCACCACTGCCAGAGGCGCTCACGTAATCGCAGAAGGAGATCAGCATCGACAGCAGGACAACCTGTGCTTCAGGAAAAGTCGTCGCGCGCTCCTGCTAGTCCTCAAACGTCAGAGCCACCTTTAACCACGTCTACTCTTCTGAACACCAAGGACACTACTATGTGGCCCTCCCTGCCATCTCGGAGTACAGAAGTGCAGCCGGAACGCCAGCGTGAACATGAACCTTCATTGTCGGATGGGCAAATCAAGGCAATGCTTGCACAGTTGATTCGTTCCTTGCGAATGCTGCTCATCGGAATTAAGACGCCCGTTGCCACGGCTGCAGTGCGAATTCTCGACGCACTAGAACCAGTGCTTGCTGCTGTATAAAAGCTAGTAAACGCCATGGCATCATCAACTTCAAGGTTGTCACTACAGGAAAGGATAAGCGGTTCCGTAATATTCCAGTGGAACGCACGAGGTCTACGGGGTCGCCTGGGATATTTTAAACAGAAAGTGCTCAAGCATCGGTTCCCAGTTATCGTAATAGGCGAGCCGAATATGACATCGCCATTTAGACTCTCTAGATATGAACAATTCGCGTCTGGGACAACTGGAAATACTAGCAAAGTTTTACTATGTGTGCGATGTGACCTCACGTATTCGCTAAACCAAGTTCCGGTGCATAGCAGCAACGAGTATGTCTCTATAACACTGAAGCTAAAGCGCCGGATAATATCGATCATCGGTGGCTATATTTCTCCCAGGGGAAGATTCGACTCTGGACACCTGAAACTTGTTCTTGACTCTTGCCAAGGACCTCATATTATTGTAGGCGATTTCAACGCGCACCACCATCTTTGGGGTAGTAGGATCACAAATCTTCGAGGAAGACAACTTCTTAACTTTACAAGCAGCAATGATCTTGACATCCCGAACGATGGCTCACCAACATTTCTTCGTGGCACAACGTACAGCAGCTGCCTCGATTTAGCTATCGCTTCACGATGCCTTTCGTCTTCTGCTGCCTGGTGCACAGATGCTGAAACGTATGGTAGTGATCACCTACCTACTTATGTACAACTGAGATGGTTTACAAGACTTCCAAGTTCTCATACGCGACGCACTGACTGGGATGCTTTTCAGAACAAGCTAGAAGAATCCTGCAACTGTGTAATTTCACCGAAAGAGATTGAAGAGCGCATCATAGCAGCAATGCACGCAACAACACTCGTCATCCAAACACCAAATTCAAGAACATCCTTTGACATTATATATGAAGAGCTGCGGGCAGTCCGACGTCGCGCCGAGAGAAAATACAGGCGAACTAAATTGATATCAGACTTGAGGACGGCACGCCGTGTGCAAAAGAAAATTCAAAGATACTTAGACAAGCTCGACAGACAACGTTGGAGGTCCTTTTGCACCAGCCTGGACCCAAGAAAACCGTTGTCCACAATATGGCATGTTGTACGAGCACTACCATCCCCTCCACAACAGCTATGTCCCTTCCGAGCTTTGGCTATCATCCAGATGCGCAGTGAGAAGGAAATCGCGGAAGATTTCTGCATACACCTCTCTGGATCTACAACATCAATGGCTTCAGTGCACACGATCGTCTAGACCTCCCATTCACACCGCAAGAGCTACGTGCAGCGATTTCCTCTTCAAGGCACTCGAGTGCGCCTAGTACTGATGGCATTACCTATTCTACCTTGCGCCATCTAGGCCTTCGAGCGACTGAGGAGCTCCTGGCTTTATACAAACTTTCTTGGTCCTCGGGAACTGTGCCAGCACACTGGAAGGCAAGCAAAATCGTGGCATTATTGAAACCAGGCAAGACACCCCATGCTATGCTTTCCTACAGACCTGAGGCGCTTGCCAGTTGCATAGGTAAAACCATGGAACGTATGGTTTTGACGCGCCTGGAGTGGTTTTTGGAGAAACGTGATATATATCCAGACGCAATGACAGGTTTCCAAAAGGGTAGGTCATCAATCGACAGCTTCATTGACCTAGTAACATCTGTTGAACATCAGAAAATTCGCCGTCGAATAAGGGCTGCTTTCTTTCTAGATATCAATGGTGCTTTTGACAACGTTCTTCATGATGCAATTTTAAATGCCCTAGAAGAATGTGGCGTCGGGGGACGTATGCATCAGTGGAGAGCCAGTTATCTTCAAGAGAGAACAATGTTCATGACAACTCCAGACGGTGAAACAAAAAACCACCCAGTCTATCGTGGATTGCCTCAAGGAGGTGTATTGAGCCCAACCTTATTTAATATCGTTCTCATTGGACTGGTCAAAGAACACGCAGGCACAGTCTCAGTCTGTGTACGCAGACGACATCTGTATATGGACCACGAGCTTAACGCGCTTGCAAGTGCAAACGAAGCTGCAGCGCGCGGTGTTGATAACGTTGACATACCTAAACAGTCGCGGACTGCAGCTCTCACCGGAAAAAAGTGTGTCCATGGCATTTACACGGAAGTCAACGGCCTGCTACCTTGTTATGATTGATGGGACGATTATACCTTCAGTAACCCACTACAAGTTTCTCGGAGTCATCATTGACTGTGACTTATGTTGGTCGAAGCACCTGTCTGGATTAAGAAAAAAGCTAGACAGCTTTACTCAGATCATTCGACATATGTCTGGAAAATCATGGGGCCCATCCAAGTCATCTCTTCTGCAGCTCTACCAGGCACTTTTTGTTGGCTACTTCCGCTACAGTGCGCCTGTACTTTCTCGGATTTGTACAACTGCTGTACGCACACTTGAAAGTGCTCAGGCTCGCGCATTGAGAATTTGCCTAGGACTACCACGATGTGTGTCTACTTGGGGCACGATTGCAGAGGCACGTGCGTGCCCAGCTCGAGTTTATCTGCAACATGAGCCATTGCGAGTGCATCTAAGGCTACTGACCAGACATAGGAATCATCCACTCACGAACTTCACAAGCGTACGGTCTGTGTCTGCCTACTCAGAAGCCGTGTTGTTGCAGCAAGACTTATTGTCATCGGACTTCCAACCGTATGACATACCCCAAGTTCCGCTCTGGACGATGGCGAAGCCTACGGTGAGACTCTCAATCCCTGGAATAACGAAGAAGTCGAAGATGCCGCTTGCTGGGCTCAAGCATTTCGCGCTATCATACATTGCTTACATGTATGGATATTACGAACATGTTTTTACAGATGGTTCTGCGACACAGACCTCTTCTGCGGTGGCCTACACGGTGCCAGGAATGGGGATCGCACAACGATTCAAGATAGGACACAGGACGTCGTCTACAGCAGCTGAGTTGACCGGAGTTCGAGAAGCAGTTCGCTGCATACTGCAACAGAGTCTCATGAAGTGGACAGTGTTCTGTGACTCAAAACCAGCACTGCAACTCATCAGCAATTATATGAGTGACAGAACCGCATATAGTCCTCTAGTTTATCACATCATGTTTCTACTTGCCGAGGCGTCTCACTCCGGGCATACCATCGGGCTGCAGTGGATTCCTGGCCATTGTGGAATAGCTGGAAACGAACAGGCTGACACGGAAGCAAGAAAGGCGCACACTGACGGAACTACTGTAAAAATTCATTTTTCCCGGTATGACATTAACGCCTTGCTTCATACCTCCCTTAAAACTTCTACGGCACGACATTGGGACAACCCCGAACATCGACAAGAGCGCCTTCATAGACCTGACGCTGCATTACAATTCCGGCTTCCACTTTGGTTGCGGAGAAGCCAAGAAACACTCATTCATCGATTACGGCTGGGTGTGGCATACACCCACCGATACCTTCACAAGATTGGACAAGCACGGGACCCTGAATGTAGCGTCTGTCACACTCTCGAGACAATAGCTCACGTACTTTGTGTGTGCCCTCAATATGCGGCCGAACGAAGAACACTCAAATCTACAGTTGACAGCTTGGACTCCCACCCCTTTTCAGAAGAAAAGCTTTTGGGCGCATGGAGGAGTGTTCACTGTGGCCAACGTGCCATAAGATCATTTTTGAACTTTTTAAGTGAGACTGGTCTAGACGATCGCCTCTAGAAGCTGTGAGACGTGCAGTCAGTGTGAAATGTGTTTTCGCAATAACTTTTTGGGACAATATTACTTTCTGTATGGACAAGATTACTCTTACGTGCATTGCGTCTACAGTGTGCATCCGCATATCGGACAACGTGTATATAGTATCTCATTGTACCATGTCAGGATTGGGGGCTCAATCCCTTCGTCCGTGGTCCTTTGCCAAGATTGGAGTACGGCATGAATTCGAAGGTAGCTGGCCCATGCCGTCGTCCAACTTATTTACGCTGAGATCGTTGATGAAGTGAAGAACTGCTTCTCATCGAGAACGAGGAAAAAGGGGTTTATTTACAGAAATTAACTCAGTCTAACATGACTGTTTGAGAAAAAGAGTATTAGTCCAACAGGACTGCATGAGAGAAGTGACTCAGTCTAACATGACTGCTCAAGAGAAGTGTCCAACATTCGCACAACCACAGTTTTTATACACTCGATCCGCCGGTCCTACGACGCGGCGGCTGTTCGTTTACACATCACCAACTCGCTGCTGCTCTGAAGACCAGTTTACAGACACAAAGGCACACACATTCCGTACACAGAGGCAACCGCACGGGGTGCCGTTCCGGGAAACTGTCGTTGTCGATCGCGCGTCGCTCATTGTTCCGAGCCACTCCGAACCGTGAGAAGCAAAAAAATAAGCCGTTCCCGCGGCAGCTTGACCAGGCGGGTCAAATCAGCTCCGCGTGGAATCATTGTCCACACATCGAACTCGTCCCGTCACAATGTCGAAGGGGCTGGAGGGAGGCGGCGGATTCCAGCGCAAAGGTCGCTTCTTTGAATGCCTCGCAGCTGCAGCGACGGAGAGGGGGAGGTGCGCGTCTTGCACCCCTTGTCGTAATCGGGTGGCAAGGTGGCAATCTTGTTGCGCAACTCGCCGTTCTTGACAGCGCCTCCATGGCCCGAAAAGTCTCGACTGTCTAGCGCTGACAACCGCTAGGCAGGAAGAGAACGGCTGCTGGTCAGGGGGGGGATTGATGTCTTGGCTCGCAGCGACCACCTGTGCATTGATGTCACCGCCCCAAAACATCCAACAAGGACAGGCAACTGCAAAATGAACCCCACAACACGGCTCTGCGCCGAGATGACGTGCATTGGCTCTCACTTTAAACTCGCTAGGCTTCAAAAAAAAAAACAACAACATAAGTGCAGAAGCAAACAAAAAATGCTGCATTTCGCTATGCCAATTTCTGAAGCAAATTCCTGCTGACAAATTCAGCAATCATGGAGGGAATCCCGCTAAATGAGAGGGGATCTTCTTCGCTTAATAAAATTAACACTAGTAACCCTAAAATTTAGGCGGGACCCCCAAACGCAGAATTCAAATTAGCCTGCTCAAACCATCCGCATTGCTATGCAACTTTCCCTTCTTATATCTAACGGAGAAGTTGTACTCTTGGAGAGTGAGGCTCCATCGGAGCAAGCGGCCGTTTTTGTGTGACATTTGATTGAGCCACGTCAGAGGACAGTGGTCGGTCTCGAAGATGAACTTCGCTCCGTACAAGTAACACGACAACTTCTGGGCGGCCCAAACCAAACAAGCGCATTCCTTCTCTGAAGCGCTGTAGGCTTCCTCTCTTACATTTAGTTTACGGCTGGCGTAGAGGATAGGATGCTCCTCGTTATCGTCGCCGACTTGACTAAGTACCACGCCCATACCTCTGTCGCTTGCGTCGCATTGAACTATGAATTCCTTTGTGTAGTCTGGCGCGCGAAGCACAGGGCGAGAAACCAATAGCGTTTTCAATCTTTGGAAAGCGTTCTCTTTGTCCTTATCCCAGTGTACGTTACTCGGTGCTCCCTTTCGGAGGGCGTCTGTTAATGGACTTGCCAATTGCGAGTAATTCGGAATGTACCGTTGATAGTACCCCACAAGTCCCAAAAATGAACGAAGGTCCGTTTTCGGGCGCGGCTGAGAAAATTCTCCAATCGTACCTATTTTCAGCTCAGCCGGCCGTCTCATGTCCTGACCGACAACATGGCCCAGATAAGTAACCTGCGAACAACCAAACCTACACTTTTCCGCTTTCATCGTTAAGTCGACTTTAAACGTACGAAGCCTCGCATTCTTGTCGTAATAGAATTTGGCGTTCCTTTGAGCTATTTCCATGTTCTTTCCGACTAGTTCTCGGGTTGCGCTTAGCCGTTCCAGTAAATTTAGCACGTATTCAACCACGGTTGGACTCTCCCCTCTTTCCTCCCACATCTCTCTTAACATTCTCAGTGGAGAACGGAGTGTCCTCCCATACACTAGTTCTGCTGGTGAGAACCCTGTCGCTTCATGTGGAACCGTTCGCAAAGCAAACAAAGTTGCCGGCAGACAGTTCTCCCAGTCCTCCTTGTGCTCGTAACAGAGCGCACGCAAAACTCGCTTAAGCACCGAATGCCACCTCTCTACACTGTTTGACTGAGGGTGATAGACAGAACTATGTATTAACTTTACCCCGCACTTTTGCAAGAATGTGGAAGTCAGTGCGCTCGTGAATACTGACCCTTGATCTGCCTGAATTTCGGCTGGAAACCCAACTCGTGCAAACACTGTCAAAAGCGCGTCTACTACTTCGGTGGAGCTGAGCTCTTTCAAAGGGATTGCTTCTGGAAACTTGGTAGCCGGACACAGCATGGTAAACAAGTACCTGTAGCCTGATTTTGTTTTTGGAAGAGGCCCTACCGTGTCTATTACAAGCCGTCTGAAAGGCTCTGTTATTAAGGGCACTACCTTCAGTGGAGCTTTCCAAGTCTCTCCTGGTTTACCAGGACGCTGGCAGGCGTCGCATGATCTTACAAAGTTTTCTACATCTTTGAAACAGCCAGGCCAGTAGTATTCCATAAGCAATCTTTCCTTTGATTTGTTTATGCCTAGGTGGCCGGACCACCCATTTCCATGACAAAGACTCAAAACGTCCTCCCTATACTTAGTAGGTATGACTAACTGATCTAAAATCTTACCCTTTCGATCTCTGTAATGCCGATACAACAATCCTCCTCTCTCATGTATCGTTACGTTGCGCCTAGCAATGCCTTCTTTAGCTGTGTCACGTAATTTAGCTAAGCTCTCATCATTCTTGTGCTCGGCTGCCAGTGACTCTCTATCCACGCGTAAGAGTTGATCAAAGTTCTTTGAGGCCGGTGATAATAATGACCCTGTCTCGCTTGTGAGCGCGTCTGCTTGCTCTTCCTGCAGGCTAGAACTCTTACACTCTAGTGCTACGCTCTCATTGAGCTGGTCAACTGGCAGGCTCTCCTCAACTGTTCTTTTGTCCCTCGGGCCTAGCTCGGATTCGGGTATTAAAGCTATCCCCTTTTCTGTTTCAGCTGGAGGAGCTTGAGCATTTTCAGCCGAAAGCGCCGCGATCTTACGAGCTTGGCCTCGGGTCAATGCCTGTACTATGCCCTCTCCCAGTTTGAGCCCTCTGTCGCGCAGTAACTGATTCGAACGATTCGAAAAGATGTAGGGATACTGCAGTGACAAAAATTTGGAAACTGCAGCCTCAGTCTCTAGCTCCCCGAATGGTCCACTGATTTTGACTTTGGCCATGGGCAGACACACGCTGTGTTCTTCTACAACCTGTTTTATCCACGCTACTTCTCCGGTGAAGTCCTCTACCATCACGTAAGACGGATGGACAATGTCCAGCGTGGCGGCACTGTCTCTTAGCACTCGGCATGGTTTTCCATTAACTTGCAGGTTGTGGAGATACGGACTTAAAAGTTCCATATTCTCATCTTTTTCCTCCACGTAGGAAAAAACTACGCTAGACTTCTCGCAGTTTACAGCTATATGTCCCAGTTTGTGGCATTTGTAACAGCGAATTGGTCTAAAAGATCCGAACTTTCTTTTCTGTTCTTGTGCGGTTTCTCCGTTAAGTTTCTCCTCGCTCTTTTCTGCGGGCTTTTCCGCCATGTCTACAGGCTCGGATCGTCTAGTTTGCGCACCCTTTTTGAACGGAAATGGTTTCCGCGGTCCATTTCGACCGTCCCAGTTTCCCTCCTCGGCGTTCAACTTTCTACGGGTTGCGTACTCTTCGGCTAATTCAGCCGCCCTTTCCACAGTGTTTACATTACCTCTGTCTTGCACCCACAGTTTCACAGCTTGGGGGATGGTTTTGTAAAACTGCTCTAGACACATGCATTCAATGATCATGTCTCTGCTGTCGTACGCTTCCGCGCTTTTAAGCCACTCGACTAGGTTGGCCTTTAAGCTATACGCAAACTCCGGATAGCCCTCGCTATCTTTCTTGCCTGAGCTCCTAAACCTTTGCCGAAAAGCTTCGGCTGAAAGGCGGTATTTCTTCAGGAGACTAGCCTTAACTTTTGCATAATCATATGCATCCTGCACACTCAATCTGGCGATTACTTCCGCCGCCTCACACGGCAACATAGACAGCAACCGCTGTGGCCATGTACTCGGGCCGAAGTTCATCTTTTCGCAAGTCCTTTCAAAATTGCTTAGGAACAAGCCTATGTCGGTCCCGACCTCAAATGGCTTTAATAGCCTGTCCATGCGGTACGATTCTGCCTCACTTGATCGTCCCAGAGCGCCTTCACTTCCTTGAGACATCTCCAAACGTTTGCTTTCAAGTTCCAGTTGCATTTTTCTTAACTCGCGATCTTTATCGCGTTCCTCTCTCTCTTGTTCTTTTCTCTCTCGTTCTTCTCTCTTTTTCAGAAGTTCAAACCCCATTTCAATTTCTTCCTCACTGGCCTTTTCGGAAATTAGCTCCAATAATTCCGATTTGAGCATTTCCTTGCGTACATCTAGGCCCAGTTCCTCACCAACAATCAACAACTCGTCTCTCAGCAGTGTCCTTAATTCCATGACTGCTGCTTTACTGCCTTGATTCTGCTCTCTAAATCTAGCTAGGAAAACACTACCTAGCTAACACACAACAATCTAGCTTCCCTACTGTTCTAAACAGAACAACCACAAAATGAAGCCTAGAGAGTCAAAGCAAAAACCAAGCACCCACCGCAGATACAGCACCATGTCGCAAAGTCCATCTCACCGCTGTCAGCCAGTTGTCAGGATTGGGGGCTCAATCCCTTCGTCCGTGGTCCTTTGCCAAGATTGGAGTACGGCATGAATTCGAAGGTAGCTGGCCCATGCCGTCGTCCAACTTATTTACGCTGAGATCGTTGATGAAGTGAAGAACTGCTTCTCATCGAGAACGAGGAAAAAGGGGTTTATTTACAGAAATTAACTCAGTCTAACATGACTGTTTGAGAAAAAGAGTATTAGTCCAACAGGACTGCATGAGAGAAGTGACTCAGTCTAACATGACTGCTCAAGAGAAGTGTCCAACATTCGCACAACCACAGTTTTTATACACTCGATCCGCCGGTCCTACGACGCGGCGGCTGTTCGTTTACACATCACCAACTCGCTGCTGCTCTGAAGACCAGTTTACAGACACAAAGGCACACACATTCCGTACACAGAGGCAACCGCACGGGGTGCCGTTCCGGGAAACTGTCGTTGTCGATCGCGCGTCGCTCATTGTTCCGAGCCACTCCGAACCGTGAGAAGCACAAAAATAAGCCGTTCCCGCGGCAGCTTGACCAGGCGGGTCAAATCAGCTCCGCGTGGAATCATTGTCCACACATCGAACTCGTCCCGTCACAATGTCGAAGGGGCTGGAGGGAGGCGGCGGATTCCAGCGCAAAGGTCGCTTCTTTGAATGCCTCGCAGCTGCAGCGACGGAGAGGGGGAGGTGCGCGTCTTGCACCCCTTGTCGTAATCGGGTGGCAAGGTGGCAATCTTGTTGCGCAACTCGCCGTTCTTGACAACCATAACATAATCACCCGCCACCTACCTTGCCCTGTATTTCCCACTTCCCCTTTCCCCAGTGAGGAGTAGCAGGCTAGAGACACGCTCTCCAGGCCGACCTCTCCTCCTTTCTGTTCATTAAAATTTACTTCTCCTCCGCCTTCTACAACAGGTAGAGCTTGTTCCTTTGGGTGTCCTTCCTTCCGCTTTTCCCTCAGGACCTGTTGGCTATCTTGAGCCTGGTTCACCTCTGCATAGTTCGGTTGCAAGGCGGTTTCTCCACACTTGCCTATTACGCATGCTGTTTTTTGTCATGTGCCATACCTACACTCATTCGCACAGTGACTCTTTCTATTGCATAATTGACATACTATTTGTTGGCAGGAGCGGCTGTCCTCTGCTTGGCAGTTAATGATGCGGTGCCCGGTACGATTATACAGAGGAAACACCTTATCTAGGGTGGGCGCACGGTTTCCTGAGGCTCGTATTTTTCCTCGTCTACTTTCCCGCTGGCTAGGTCCTTTTTCCCTCTTCCTAAGTTTCTCAGCCCCTGTGCCTCCAAAAATTGATCGTGTTCGGCTAGATTGTTGAGTGAATTGAACTTTCTTTTAGGGAGACACCCAGATTAGGGCTACAGCAAGCTAAGAATTGCTCACTGACCATGCAATCACGAACCCTCGCATAAGTCTTCGCGACATCGGCCATTACCACCCACCAGTCAAAATAATTTCACAGGCTGCACGCTAATTGCTTTCCCATTTTTGCGTCTTCTGGCTTGCAGTTTCAGAATTACTCGTGAAAACCTTCCGCTGTAAGTCAGAATCTTTCTAGTAGTGCTTTCTTAACGTTGTCATAGTCTAGGGAGTTGGAGGCAGTCATCCTCCCAAAGGCACTCAGTGCCTCGCCTACCAGGCAAAGACTTAGGGTTGTGACCCATTCGCTCCTGTCCCTGCCTTGTCCGAGGGCTATCCTTTCGAACCAGTGCAAGTATGCATCCAAGTCGTCATGCTTTTCATCGAATGGTGCCATTAGCTTATGCGGACAGATTTGTTGGCTTTTGGAGACTGCGAGCCGGAGGACACTGACGCCACACTCTCGTCATCGCGGTCACCCTCTGTTGCTTGTGCCAATCTCAGTTAGAGTTCTTAAATTTCCTTCACCCTATCGTGCGATTCCCACGCTTCCGCATGTTTGGCCTCTCATTCTTTTTGGTGGACCTTTCTCTGTTTTTCAATATACCTCAGGGCTTTATCCTTCGAAAAATCCAACTCTTTCACTAAGGCTAGAGTCTTCTCCCTATCCATTTCTGGATCACAAAAAAATTTGTGACAAGGCAGGAAAAATTAATTCTGGCAAGCTCGCCAATAGTCACGAATTTCAATGCTCCAGCAGTGGACAGAGACTCATTTCAAATATGTTAAAGAACATTTATCTAAAAAGAATGTAACGAGAAAAAACAAACAAGCTACAAACTACTCTGGCACACTAAAAGCACTATACACACACGAGACACTCCAAAAACTAGCTATACAGATAAAAAGAAACAAGTGCTCAACTGCATATTGTTCCTCCACTCAACTAATGAACACGATGTCACGAGCAAACGAACGTTCTGACCGTCGCCATTCGTGTCGTACTCCGGTCCAACGTCCGACACAGCGTGGGCGTCGACCTCTGACGAGAGCGATGAGGTTGTAGTCTTCCGCAGACACCGACGCAGTCTGGGCCAGTCGGCTGTTGTGCTGCTGATGTGGCCAGGCAGTTTCTTTCGTGGCACGAGATAGCAACTGGTTACGGCAGCGTGGGGTTGGATCGGGGTCGCGGAACACAGCCACAGTGACGCAGTCGAGGCTCAGGAGCTAGAGTTGTCGCTGGTCAACTCCCTAACATCCCCTCTCCGGTTTGTGATCCCCGAAGCTGCTGCCTACCGTCTCCAGAGCACAGCTGGAGATGCCACTGTCTTGCTTCTCAACCACATCAGCAATGCCACGTCATCTCCGCCTGCGGCTCCTTTTTCATAATTTATTCTTTTTTTGCGCCTCACATGCTTCTCGCCTGCGGGTCCCTTCTCCGTTTCGTTGACTGCTGTTTTTGTCTTTTTCACATTGTCATACAGGTCTAGCTGGTGACTCATGACACGGCAGATGCCTGCTTTAAATCCCTAGTGAACTTTTTTCAGCAGCACGAAGCCACAGAAGGATTTTAAAGGTCAGGTCAGATGACATAATTTGTGGCTGCTTGCTGATTTGCTCAAAAGGGCAAAATATCTATCACAGGCTGGATGAAAAGAGTACCCAAGATCACAGTTTTCTGTTAAGTTCAGCTATAAATGCTTTTTATGTCATTTCCCCCCTATTGTAAGCCTACTTCACTTATTGTTTTGAAGTAAGATATGTGGATGCACCTAGTCGTGTTTCCAATTATTCTTCTGATATGATGAACAAAATTTCATCCCTTCGAGTTCGTCTTAAAGCGAGTCTACTGTATTTTGCACAAACTCTTTCACATGGCTACGATTGTGACGTGCGGTCGAACACGTTTCTGGTGATTCTGATTCGAATTGCTTGTTGTTAATTGTCCAAACCTGGTGGGTACATCTGTGTTGCAGGCTGGTGACGGTACCCCTAGTGTTCAGCCAGGAGGGTGGCCAGCCTTGGCGGGCACCAACTCTGGTGCGAGTGCCTTGTCACTGTCCTGCTAGCCATCTGTACACAGCTGCTGCTGCCCACCTTCCACCTGGTGAGTGGTGAATGGTCCCGGTGTTGGCCCGCGGTGCTGCCACTGTCCAGCTTTGCTTTTGCCCTTAGAGTCTAATATGAATTTGCCAAAGGAAATTCTAGTTTACTGAGATCACCATAAGGGTCAGGCATGTGTATGCTGACCAGCGAAGTTTGAATTAGCCGGAGTCGTGTAATAACTTGAACCAGAGTTCAAAGTGTTATGATGTCACTGTGATAAAAATAACCATGTGCAGAACAGCATGGCGATCCTGCTAACGCTCGCCGTCTCTCACAGTGACCGCTTATTTAATAGGCAGAATAGAAACCGAACTAGCTTGCACTTAGAATGCTAAGAAAGTGCTGAAACACAGGCGCTGTGACTGAGTGCCAGTCCGCTGTTAAATGACAGTTTCTGCTTCTTTCATGCATTATGAGAGCACTCTGTGTTATGTGCAAAAATGTGCATTAGAGGGTAATATATATAGTGCAGGATGTAGAAGTGATAGAGAGGGTAAAGTGCAGTGATCATAGGTTAGTGAGAACTAGGATTCACCTCAATTTGAAGAGAGAGAAAGTAAAATTAGTCGAGAAGAAACAGGCCAATCGAGATGCAGTAAAGGTGCAAGCAGACATATTCAGGCTCGTACTTGGAAACAAATATGCAGCCTTAGAACACAGAGATGAAGATGACGTAGAGGTAATTAATGAAGCCGTAACTAGGCTAGCTTCAGAGGCAGCAATTGAAGTCAGAGGCAAGGCAACAAAGCAGCCAGTAGGCAAGCTCTCCCAAGTAACAAAGGACCTAATAAACAAGCGACAAAGAATGAAATTGTCCAACTCAAGAGATAAGATAGAATTCGCGGAACTGTCAAAACTGATCAACAAGGCAAAAATAATGATGTGCTTCCTGTTGCCAGTTTTTGTTGTGTCCCCTCTGGTTGAATTTATTTTTTTATGGTCCAAGTGCAATAAGATCCTATTGCGGACTGCACACTTTGTGCTTTAGGTGCGAGTGAAAATGTGCGAGGGTTAAAAAAAAGATGGTGGCTTCACTAGGGCTGCCTTCCCACGAAAGAGTGGGAGGGGAGCTTGCTCGTGATAATTTGATCAAGCGCATGCGAGGCGGAGGTGTAATTTGGCGCGCATCTCAAGTTCTGGCATGCATCTCAGCCATGGCTGCACATGGCTGTAATCGCGGCTAGGCGCATACGCAGCTGTGCACCCTGTTTTAGAGGGGATCTAGCGTATGTGCAAAGAGTGGACTTGCATAGACGGTGTGGCATCATGCAAGTTGTCTTCCAGCGCACGTAGTATTGAAGGTTGTGTAATCTCCAGTTTCGGTGACCCATTAGAGCGAGGGGCAGAAAAAGCATTCGCTCCCTGCTGCCGGCGCTTTTCATGATAGCATTGTCTCAGTGCGGGCGGCGCTATCGGCTGTGGGGGCGAAGTGCACGTGAAATTGTGGCTGGCTTTGCTTAATTTGTGCAGTAAAACCTTGTTAATTCGGATTTCACAGGACCCTAAAGGATGTCTGAATTAACCGAATGTCGAATTATCGATGGTATCAAGAAAACAAAGAAACGCTTACTACGTCAACACACTTTTATTTGCTGAATGAATCGTCAAATTCTGTTTCGATTTTGCTTGAAAGCAGTTTGGAAGCTGCAGTTCTCGTCACCTCGTGACCGATGAGGAGAACTGATGGCGAGCGGCGGAGGCCTCGAGATTTCCTTCGCAGTGCGGCCGCGGCGCGTGTCTTAATCTGACACATACTTTTCACTACTGCCTACGCATGCCCATTATTTTTTCGCCAGGTCGCCACCCATCACAATGTTGACTCATTCTCAACAGCTTCACATTGAGTAAAAAGGAAACTACTGTTGTTGCAACTGCTGCGGACAAAACCGTGGCTGCCGTTGAAGCGATCATGGACTGTGACCTTGCGGTTCTGAAGGCATGCTGCCGATGCACACATTGAGTCAAAATTAAACCATCATTCACTGCAACTGTGTACGAAATTGCGGCCGCTATCGACACGATCACTGATGGCGACTATGCAGTGATGAAGGCAAGTGGCCAACGTGGTGCTCTGCGTGGTGGTAAACGCAAGAATAAAGGCTTTAAAGGTGCAAATAGGCACGAACTGTTCTGCCTTTGCTGTCATTCACGTACGCTTTTTGCTGATGACTATGGTGTTGCGAACTCCTCCACTTTGTTTTGGTGGATGCTAACGCCATTTTGGTCTTTCATGTTGCACATTCGCTCGGCACTCACCGAGCTCCGAGTGTTCTCTGAATTAACCGATTTGCGGCCAAATACGTCCGAATTAATGAGAGTTTCATCGCATTAAATAATACATATTCCTGCTGGGACCACAGGACGAGTCTAACTTATCCGATTTTCCGAAATAATGAGGGTCGAATGAACAAGGTTTTGCTGTACCACCGATCTGAAGATATCGGAGACATGGGATTAAACCACATTATTTGTGGCCAACTCCCAAATTAATCAAAGTGAGTTGTTTTCTCAGTCAAATTTGCTTTTTTTTATTACCTGAAAAAAATCGATTGATGACCACGCTTATATGCATAAAAGATCAAATATCAGTACAAGGAAATTTCAATATAACCAAGCAAATTGCCGATGTTACCTACTTTGTTATATCGAGATTTAACTGTATATGTGGTAGTTCTTTTTGAAATATGAATATCAATAGCTGTGCGTATTATTCAATTCACATTTTGAACTTTAAATATTTTCCCACCCTTAGTAATATGTTACAGTCTATGCTTGTTACAACGGACCAGCATAGAACAGACTTTCGGATATAACAGACCATATTTCAGCCTTAGTTTGTTCTACCTCCTTTATTAAAGGGACACTAAAGGCAAATATTAAGTCAAGCTTAAGTGATAGATTAGTGCTCGAGATACTCTAAGGCTCCAATATTGTCACGATCGGAGCCTTAATAATTGAGAAATTGAGGTAAATGCAGGGCACGGTTAGAAACTCCCTCGGGACATTCAAGCACTTGCCCAATGACGAAAGCACTCCTTGGTTAAATTCTGTCACTAGTACTCAACCAACCATTGCAAAAAACATCCTTGTATAGTACTATAAGACAAAATAAAATGCTACTTATGCAGCGCTGTCTCATTCTTTCGAAAAAAGAACTTATTGAATGTGGGGTTCTCCTCCTGTACTCTTGGGACAAAGGAACAACACAGCAGTGCAAACAATCACAAGGGCATTTTTTGCACCTTAGATCAACGCCTGCTAGCCGAGTTGCTATCCACAAAACATGCCGATGGGCACGCGACAAATCTAGAAGTCCGACTCACCGCGACCGGAAGCGAGCGAATATGTTCGCCCCATGCTGGATCGCAACTCCTGGTCGTTCGCGTATATAGTCGCACGAATCGTGGCGCGTTCGAAGGCAGCCACGCGAGACGGTCTCGTCGAAGCGTCGGTCGGCGCGCGGCACGGCACGTCCGTCCCGCTTGCTTCCCGTACACCCAAGAGAGCAAGCGCCTTCCTTTCGGTGCCCAGGTAACCTCGCCTGTCGGCGGCGTTAGCAGCGCAACACGCGCGCCATCTCTTGCAGTGCGCTTCAACCACATCGACCGCCGTGGGCGTCACGCAGGCCACGCGGCGAAGCGGGAGTACAGGAGACGTGCTATGCGGGAAAAACATCATGGGACGCGCGAGTCGCGCATCCCCACATCCCCCCAATCTTAAATCACTTCTTATTCCGGCGAAACATGTCACACGGTCTAACATCAAGGTAGTGCATGCAACAGTGGCTGCGCTGAGGAAATGTCCACACGCTATCCATAGCATGTGAGCTGACTGTCCTTGGGTACACCGCTGGCATCTGCCGGTCACAGCAGCAGCTTTGCAGACTCAACGGCACAATTCCAGGCCAGGACTCCGGAGACGACGACGCAGTAGTCGGTACGAGCAAGCGTCGCTCGCGCCGACGCGCCCTGCTGGGAGGAGCCGCCATAGCTGTTGGTGACCGCCAGCTCTTTTGTCCGCCGCTGAGGGTTGTGAGCTGGATGCAGGAGGCCGCTGAAGTCGCTGCGCCGAACTGGCCACAGCATCACCATCGCCCGGGTGGCTCGATCGTAGTCCGGGGCAGGAGCGCAGACGATGTGCAGGTGACGGCAAACCAGGGGTGATTTCGTTCACACTGCGTACACTCAACACACTCGGCAAACACTAAAGTAGTGCAAGGCAGAGGAATTATGCATGCGCATTGCCCACGTGGTACGATGTTCAACTTGGCTAGCAAACGATCGGGCAGCTACTCAGATGCTAAGTTCACGTGAACGAAGCTCGCTTTCTTGAGTCGAACGAGTAATTTCAATTTGGCGAGGCTAAATAGAATGAGGGAAGCAAATTGCAACACCTCAGCGCCACGGTCCACCAGGTTGTGTCCCTCCACGTGCGACAGGCAGCTTCGTAAAGCCTTAGGCCTAAAGCGTCGCTACCCTGACAACAACCGGCATCCAAAAACAACACCCAAAATGAGCGCAAAACAGGCAGCCACGAGGAGACGTCAGCTCTGTGAGGTGCTCCTACTCCGCTCGGTGCGCACAGCATCTGAGTTGACGGCGCCCACCGTCCCAGACGGTGTCAGAGCGCCCGGTGCCAGGCCGCAATACCAGTCAGCCCGTAGTGGCACCTGTGGCTCGTGGCCACCCGGCTCCCAGAGCCGCGACTTCATCAGAGTCAAAAAGATAGAAGAAGCTATTTACATAAGAAATTAGGACCACCCACGAGGCTTCCGTACTTGCTCGCTTCAGGCTTGCCAATATGCTCCGCGGCGCTGTGCCTCGCTCTCCCACGATGCAGACCACGTGGCTCTCGTACCGACGAATGTCATAAAAAAAAAAACACTTGTGAAAAGGCTTAGCATGTTTTTCATGTTCAAACACACTGCAGCCACCGTCGCCTCGCTCAAGAAAGCACGGCGCCAACGCTAGCGATCAAAATCCACGCTAGGCCTACGCTTCGGTTCAAACAATGGTCTCGAACGAAGCAACACTGTTAAAACTATTGTCCGATGCCCCAAGAGCTCCACGTTGGGCACCAGATGTGGGGTTCTCCTCCGGTACTCTTGGGACAAAGGAACGACAACACAGTAGCGCAAACAATCACAAGGGCATTTTTTGCACCTCTCTTAGATCAATGCCTGCTAGCCGAGTTGCTATCCACAAAACATGCCGATGGGCGCGCGACAAATCTAGAAGTCCGACTCACTGCAACCGGAAGCGGGCGAATATGTTCGCCCTATGCTGGATCCCAACGCCTGCTCGTTCGCGTGTATAGTCACGCGAATCGTGGCGCGTTCGAAGGCGGCCACGCGAGGCGGTCTCGCTGTAGCATCGGACGGCGCGCGGCACGGCACGTCCGTCCCGCTTGCTTCCCGAACCCCAAAGAGAGCAACCGCCTTCCTTTCGGCGCTCAGGTAACCTCGCCTGTCGGCGGCGTTAGCAGCGCAACACTCGCGCCATCTCTCGCACTGCGCTTCAACCACATCGACAGCCGTGGGCGCCACGCAGGCCACGCGGCGACGCGGGAGTACAGGAGACGTGCTATGTGGGAAAAACATCGGGGGACGCTCGAGTCGCGCATCCCCACATGAAATTGCCCTTGACAGTGACGCAGGCGGTCGAAAGGTCTCATTTTCGCTCGACTCTGCACCGCCTACGTTTTTGTGTTTCAATAGTTTTGTTATCGTGTAGTGCTGTGCTGGTTTTGCTGGCACGCGAAACTCTCACAAACTGCAAGTAGCAGAGCATTCAACTTCCATGTGGTGTCGTGGGATGCCCGAACAGGCTACGCCACTTGACCAAAAAGGCAGTTGCAGCGGTGAATCCACCGCTCTGTCTTGGCTCGGTACCACCATCTGTCGGGCGGGGTTTTACATAGTGACAGCAGGAAAGCGTGGTGATGACCTGTGCAACGTTACCACTTGCCTGGTTGGGTGGTGGGAGATTTGAATTTCAAAATAGGCATTCGGACCCTTCGGATGCAATTCTCTCTTACAGTGTGTCTTTTCTTGGCACGAAACAAGCATTTTGACATTTCTGGAATGGTATTTAAACAGTCTACGTCGACTTAGTATTTACCTTTAGTGTCCCTTTAAAAGGCCCCTCACCGGGCCTGGCCATTTTGAGCTGTCAAGCGAAGAGCGTACAATGTGCAATAACGATTGTGTTTGCAAAGTATTACATCGGTGTGCATCGCGGAAAGATCTGATGTTTCAAACTGAAGGCTGTTTTCCCTTCTCCTCGCAGCTGCTGCGCTCCAAGCTGGAGGATAACGTACACGTGCTAGTGCGCCTACGTACACACTGCAGCCACTGCACTTATCTTGCTTAATTTGCTATTGCAATAGATCCTTCCCCTTTCGGGTGAAACTGAGTCTTTTTTTGCTTGTTTTTTACTTTGGAAGTTTGTCACTCACTCTTTACAATAAAGTTGTTAAACATCGTGACGTAAGTTTAGGAAGTGAGGCGTTTTGGATATTACAGACTTTGGATAAAACGAACGTTTATTGTTGAATTATAAAGGTCTGTCGTAACGAGAGTCAACTGTATGAGTTAACTGCAGTCAGCGGGTTTTAGTTGCTGACAAGCAGGCCAAATTGCTCGCAGTTTGTACATTTCCATGCAGACTGCCACACTAATGCAGTGATAGTGCTGCCAGCTGTAGCTTGATCTCATAACGAATAGTGTAATTCTTTTACAGCGTGTGGGTTCTCACACCCGTGCTCTTGGGACAAATGAATGACAACACAGTAGTGCAAACAATCACAAAGGCATTTCTTGCACCTTTCATAGATCAATGCCTGCTAGCCGGCTGCTATCCACAAAACATGCCGATGGGCGCGCAACAAATCTAGAAGTCTGACTCACCGCGACCGGATAACGAGCGAATATGTTCGCCCCATGCTGTATCCCAACGCCTGGTCGTTCGCACGTATGGTCACGCGAACGGTGGCGCGTTCGAAGGCGGCCACACAAGACGGGTCTCGCAGAAGCATGGATCGGCGCCCGCGCGGGACGTCTGCCGCGCTCGCCGGTCCGCAACCCAAGAGCGCGAGCTTTCTCCTTTCCGCTCTCAACTAATCCCACCGGAGGAGACGTTAGCAGCGCAACACTCGCGCCATCTCTCATACTGCGCCTCAACCAGATCGACTGCCATGGACATCACGCAGTCCACCCGGCGAAGCCGGATTGCAGGGAAAGGGAGCTATGCGGGAAAAACATGTCAGGGGACGCGCGAGAGTCGCGCATCCCCACAAGCGTGAGGTGTTATAGGCTCATTCCAATTGCTGTTTCTGTTGGCGATGTTGTCCGCCACCACTGGTGTGCGATGCAGCTAAGCCAGGAATGAGAAAAAAATTATCCAGTTCCCCCCTCAGGACCTAACCCGGGCCCTCTGGTTGGGAGTCAGCTACTCTGCTACTGCACCATGCCAGCACTTGCTAGTCACTTCCGAAACATGTCTTATACACATGTCCTAGCATGCAAGGAGTCGTGCAATGCGTGATGCACGCCGTGATGCACGCCGCGTAGCATCGATATGTGCACACTTTGCATTGCAGTTGCATATTATTACATCAGGTGGTACGGCATGTAGCGGTTGCATAGGTAACATTGCAAGGTAGGTAGAGAAGTTTTGAGGAAGAAAAAGAAGATTAAGGAGATGTACACAACAATGTTTCGCTGGAAAGCATGTGTAGCATACCTGAATAAATCAAGCAGGCTAGGTGATATGTGAACGGCTCATTTCATAGTGGAAGCCAATTAATCATCGTCATGATTAGCAGCAGCAGCAGAGCAGCATTGTATTGTACCACTTGTGACGAGGTGTCAGACGTGCTTCGCGTAGCGTTGGAATGTATAAACTTTGCATTTCAGTTTCAGTGTCTTCCACCAGGTGTGACAACATGAAGCAGTTGCATCATATTGTCCCACATGTCAAGGGATGTAACAAGTGTGCTCTGTAGTCTCGGTAACTATGTTTGCTCTTTGGTACACATTATGGCACCTCCTCGCAAAGTACGAACTGCTGCTGAAGAAGTGAATCGTAAAGCTATGTGTGCAGCTGCAAACAAACAATGTCGCGCTCAGCAAGCCACTGCGCAGAGAACAGCACAAACCTTAGCTTGCTGTTGACACCGGGCGGACATTTCAGTCTGTTCTCGTGATAATGACACACTGACTTCACTGCGAAGACCCTCAAGTGCAGGCTGCTGAAAATGGTGCTCCTATGGAGCCACTCCTCCAGCTTATGCTGTGACTGTGCTGCGAATGCCGCGCAGGCCTGTGAACATTTTAGTGTATTATATCATCTGCTTTATGTGAAGACTGCGGGTCCTTGGACATTGGCCTTTCAGCGTTTGTGAATTTAAATGTATGCAAACATCCCTTCAATTATGAGTTATGCGTGGTTGCTTGGTTTAAATGTTTTGCAAATGTTTGTAAATGTTTAGCCTTTGAAAAATGTTGTTTTGCCTAGAGTGTGGATATTCACAACTCCAGCTACTTTATTTAGAAGCTGTCTACACTGTATTGCGAAATGTTGCTTGCGTCAGCTTTTCGCGCGTTTGTGTCTCTTGTGCTGCCACATCTGTTGAGGTGCAGCAACAACAATAGGATGCACAGGATTTGGATTGACATTCTGTTGATCTGCATATCATAGCATTAATTTGATTCTTGAGATCAGAATTCAGTTTGCTTGCTTCTGCTCAGTAGCCATGCCTTTGCTATTCTGTGGTTCTTTATGTGTCCATAGCAAGGGTGAAGACACTAGCACAATATTTTAGATGACTACATCTATACTAACCATCATCCCCATGCTAGCTGAACAACAACAGCGCCAGATTGGCATTTAGTAATTTCAGTAGGAATCCATGTGGCTGCAGCAGAGTGAATATCTGAGGTACCGGTTTTAGCTTGCTACAGCAAAAGCTCATTCATATGAATTTTATAGGGATGCTCAATGAATTCGGAACCCCGAATATACAATTTTGAGGGGGCCATGCAAAACCGGCGTATAATCTGGGCACCATATAATTGAAGAAGAATATAGGCTGTGATATTGCCTAAAAATATAGTACAAATCGCCTGAATAAGTCCGTAGCACGAACCTGCAGCGCTCCAAGGAACATGGATTAAATTATAATTAAAAAAGAATGAATCTTTATTCTTATCTTTAAAAGAATTGGTGATCTTTTTCTGGACGTTTGCCCATCCGCAATGCATCAGCTTCCTCTCGAGAGCTGCAACATCTGCCAGCAAGTTGGACATTGTCGCGTGCACAAACTGCCAAATCTTGCTAACGCTGTGCGAGATTGCTAACGCTGTGCTGTGCATGCTTCTGCGTAAGTTGGAATGGCCACACAAGTGGGAATGAATGGACAATTCGGAAACAAGTTCTCTTCACTTATCATCGTTGTCTGAGGTGGAGACAGCTTTCCTTGGGTGCTACTCTTGGGCGATCCCTTTCGGAGATATAGTTTCACTTTCGTGAAAGTTCGCATATTGGCTCTGAAAGTGTCCCCCACAAGTGTTCTTGCCACTCTACCAAGCTCGTTATCAGTGCCAAGAGCACTATCAGCCATACATTTCAAGGGCTTTGGTACCAGGATGAGCAGAGTCTCGCGAAAGTGAAACTATCTCCGTATGTGATTGCATGAGATCAGGTCACCTTTGAGCTTGTTTGATATTGAGTACTTCTCAAGAGGCCGCATCTTTCATTCGGGGATGGTACCAGGTCACTACGAAGTCCATAGAGCCTTACCGACCGTCCTTGCATTTAAAGAGGGTGTCCTGCTCGTCCTGCCATCTGCGAATTGTTGACGTCGAGCCGCTGAGCCAAGGCGGAGTTTCCCTCCTTATCGGCCATCAAAATTACTCGTTTCTCGAAGCAAGCATCATATTGAATGGGCTACTTCGCCATAACTTCACGAATAAGCAGAGTCAAAGTGTGAAAGACCAAGGGGTGCTGCCAGTACCATAACCCGTAACACAAGTACAGCAAAAATGGGGCCAATCCCAACCAGAAACAAGTTTTGACTTTGTTTGATTTGTGTGTGAATTAGATCAAGAGATAGACGCACAGGTTGCCAAAGTAATGCTAAAAACCGTGGAATTTAGGATATTTGTTTTCAAATTGCGAATTTTGACGTTATTTGAATGTTACTTAATGGAACTTGCTATCAGCCGGCTGCACTGTGCTCTCGTGCCAGCCTGTTTGCTTAGTTTTTTTTTCCTCAGGTAGCGCCAGAGAGGCGTCGTACGAGGCAGGGTTGGAGTAAAATTGCATCGTATAATCGAGGTTTTTAATACATTATTTCTATCGGGGTTTTGCTGGGACCAAACCATTTCGTCATAAAATGCAGGTCATAGCATGATTGGGGGACATAATCGAGGTTCCATGTAAATGAAACTTGAACTAATGAAAGTGATAACCAAAGGCTATATTTGATGATGAAAGGAGTGTAAGCACCTTTGGAACCATTGCCTTTTTAATAAATATAATTTATTTTTTAGAAAAGTAATCCGGAATCATTTTTTATTATTTTTTTTCTCTGAAAGCAATTGCTGTAAACTTGTCTTCAAGAACTCGAACGTCTCGGAAAACATCTTCCTTGTCTTCTAAACAAGAACAGCCATGTGCAATTTAGTCGTTTCATTGCCTGTGATAAGAAAGTCTGCACTGGTGGTTTCTTTTCCTCATATGTGTCATTGTTATCTTTCACTGCATGGTCAGCACTTGGGTGAGACGCCACGGGTCACGGTGCAGCTGTCAACACACTTGCTCACAGTATCCAAGTCTGGATGCTTTGCAGAACAAAGCCTCATTTGGTCATTCATGAAGTTTTCAGCCTCGTGGGTGTCTTCAATCACTCTCTCGCAGCGAATATACATTGGCAGTGTGCTTTTTGGTATCTCGTGCTTCTTCGTGATTTCATACGTCCCATGAAATTTCCATCTTCTTTGGGGTTTTGGCATGGCATTGCCATGGGACAAAGACATGGCAACATGCAAACAGTGTAGGCCTGGTTGCCGCTACAGAAGCATCTCGCAGCACAAACAAGGTACTCAAGCAACAAAAACTATAAGAAAGACAAAATTCACAGACCATTACGATACTCCCTAACGTGAAATTTATGCACAGCTCTTTGGGCGTTTTGAATTCCACCGGTTGCATCACTCATTCTTCAGAAAGAAAGCGTGAACGCAGGAATGCAAGGCTTGCGCAGGGAGTATTCTTTAGCGGCGGCAGTGCGAACGAAGTAGTGCATGTACAGTTAGTCCCATGCCAACTCTTTGTTTCTATATATGGTATTAGTGGACACACTCACCACATGCCTTAGTAACGACGTCATGGGTGGCCGGGTGACGGTGCAAGCTACTATGGCGCAATCTCGTAGTGGATCGCCGCCGTGGAGCATGTCTCGAGTAGTGCTTTGCTTTGCTTGTCACCCTTTCGCCATACTCTCCTCCTCCGCTTTCCTCCTCATGCTTCCGCTGCAGGCTCCTCCTCCACTTTCCTCCTCGCGCTCTCCTTGCTTTTGCCGTCTTTCACTCTCTGCTGGTTTGTTTTGCCAGTTTCGCCGACACTGAGGCTGACGACTGATGATCAGCGCAAGAACTGTTCTCTAAAATGGCACAGCTTATCTTGCTGGCTTACCTTTGCAACTGGAGAGTTGCCAAACTATCCACATGGCCACATGCTCTACTGTCGATAACTGCCATTCGCAAAAATAAACTTGAGAACATACCAGCCATAATACGATTCCGTCTCCTTCAATCTCTTTCGGTGCATGCAGGTGGCAAAAGCATAGCCTCTGAGATCTGAAGGAGCTATCGCTCAGGCGTAGATCATTGACGATGGTGATGATGACGGTGGTGAGCTGGAATAGTATCCGTTAGAGCGAGCTTGGAGGTGGCCACGGCAGTGTGCTGTTCGAATGATCTGTGCCGGGTGCAATTTATATGCAAATTCACAAGCTTTTTATACATGGATTTCTATGGACAGACTGTGCCACTAAGTTTAAATGAACTGAAAATTGGAATTAGTGAGGTGTGAATTAACCAGCTTTTACCGTATCATGTCATCGCTTCTCCTCAGGCAAGTTGAACGCACCGTGCTGTGCACTAGCCAATGCAACTGGTATTGCATTGTGATTAGAGCACCATAAGCGTGGCTAATCAAGAGTCAACTGCAAGACATTTTTTGGTACGACAATATCAGATGACAATGTTGCAAGAATGTTGAGCATGTATTGTACGTCACCTGTTGCAGTTGTCGAATGTGTATGCCATGTGCAGAGGCTTGCTTCACGCTGTCATTGGTGGATGCCTGGGGTCAGAGGTGTTCGCGCTGCCTGCCTGGCAGGTGTGGCGGCTGCGAGGTAGCCCGAGTGGGCTGGGTGTCACTACAGCCAGGTGACTGCCTGGCCCTGCGCTGCCTGGACGATGATGGGCCTCCCCGTTCGGACATGTGGCCTCGGCCGGCAACCAGCGGCACTGCTCGGCCATCGGGATCCCTTTCCCTATACGACTGCCTACAGGCATTCAGCGAAAGGTGGGCTTTTGGTCACTGCAGGGCAAAAAAGGGAACCCAGCATCTGGCCAAGGCACTGCTGTCTGAATAAAAAAAAATTTTTTTTAGAAGGGGTGGACAATGCAAGTCACAATCTCTAAATGGCCAAAATGCAGGCTGACATGGTTGTGCACCAGCTCATTGCAAAATCCAATGCAAAAATGCTTGTGTACTTAGGTTTAGGTGCACGTTAAAAAACCCCAGGTGGCCAAAATTAATCCATAGCCCCCACTATGGCATGCCTCATAATCAGATCATGGTTGCATAAAAACCCATAATGTAATTTTAATTTTAAAAGCTGCTCCATTAACTTTCCAGCCCAAAAGTAAAAGAAGTTGGAAAAAAAGTTAAGGAAGAGATGCACTTGCCCCGATTTAAGCTAGTCGGGCCAAGTGAAGTTTGGTGTGAAGCTACTATAAAGAAATAGTCTCTGATGTACAGCGCTCCATTCACGCTAAAAGGTTGTGCCGTTCGGTGAGCAGCTTGGCGAGTGTATGTGCAGCCAGCCACAACTTCAGTGTCGGCAAGAATTGTGCATGCCAGCGGTCCATACAGAAAGAGAAGCCCGTAGGAACAAAAATTCATTATGAAAACAATAAAGTTCATTCTTTTGGTAGAGAGTGATCACATGCACCATGCATGAGTGGTAAATTTGGATCAATGTATGCTGCCCCCATATAAAGGCTTCACCTCGCGAAAATTGTGAAAAAGAAAATGCAGCCTTTACACAGGTATATGCAGTCAACATCTGATTTTTCGGACTCCCTAGGTGCAGCGAAAATGTAAGAAAAATCGGGCAGTCCGAAAAAATGAATGCATGCCTTTTACTGCCCTGAAGGGCTCAAATCACCACAGGCACGCCCGAAGTAGCTCTGAACGCCTGGCAGTACACTTACAAGGTGTGTTGTTGCTCACACTGTGACAGGAGACGGCGGGTACATGCGTGTATAATTAGGCAATATACGTACTGTGTCCAGTGGCAACTGCCCCTGCCCATTCTTGGTATGCTTTGCTGCAGTACTTTGCATAGGCTTCACCGCATAACATTATTGTGCTGAGGCGAAGCTGACTTTAAAGAACCGGCATTATGTAACACGTCGTGCTTTCCAAGCTTCGAAGCCATTGGCGAGGATTACAAATGTGGAATCAGGGCCATTGCTGACAGCGGCGAATTATTTTAATAAAACGCACGATACCAAACAGCAAGAACTGTCGTAGCGAATGTCGAAGCAAGTGCGCCTAGCGTTACTGTGGAGGTACTCACGGCTACCAGCTCATCTCCGTGCCAGGGCGCCAGTTCGAGGCTGTGAAATAATCAAAATGGCGGCGGTGGTGGCTTCGATCATGTTGTTTCAGACCTGCAGTCATGGTAAAAATTACAGAAAATCGTATGGCAAACGGTTTTTGCGTCTGAAATTTCAGGCGCTCTTAAACATTGACTCTTGAGGTTTGTGGTAGTGCTGCGAAGGCATCCGAATTACTGGGCGTGTCTGAAAAATTGGCCGTCTGGAAAATTGGTTGTTGACTGTACAGTAATTTTTACCACCTGGGGTTCTTTTACCATGCACTCAATGCACTGTACATGAGCGTTTTCCCATTTTGCCACCATCAAAATATGCCCGCCACAGCCGGGAATCAAACCCAAGACCTCATGGTTAGCAGTGCAACCCCATAGCCACTGCTACAGATGGGACCAGTTAAGAGGATCAGCTCCATTTTGCAACAGTTCATGACTCTCGACGAGGCTTAACGATGAACAAAGATATTTAATTACATCGTTAAGGAGCGGTCAGCTCTGAAAGCTTCATCACGGAGAGCGACACAAATGCTCTAAGCTTGTGCTGAAGACTGTTTGCAGAGGTGTCTTTTATAGCATTTTTGGAATGCCCTCACTCAGAAGGAGGAGGAAGCAATTGCTCTCCACGTTTGCAGCTGCCGCTCAGTACATGGAAGTCAGTTTAACGAATTTTTCAACTGTCACTGGCATGGCAGATAGAAAGATACGGATGCTCACATACCGACACGACCGGCGTCTCCCATGCCAAGGAGGACAACGTGCAAATCTCCACACAAAGCCTGTCTCGCTGGCTGCAGGGAGACAGCACTGGTCTGCAAATGCAGAGATCATGGCACTGCATGCGTTGAAAGGAAGGAGGCAAAAATGTACGCAACGGTCAACATCCTTTAGCCATTATGGCCTCCTAGGCATTTTTATACAGTCACGGTTGGCTTGGCGTGTTTAAAACGTCCGGGCTATCGCTGCTGCTTTAGCGATGTGACAAATGTTTCCATCGCAGAGTCTAGTCATAAGATCACTAAGCCACCAAGGCAGGTACAGTCGAATCTCGTTAATTAGAACATTCTTAATTCGAAATTCCAGTTTATTCGAACTGACGCTGCGGACCGATCAAAGTTATACGTATCACAGTGGGCAAGAACACCCAGTAATTCAAAGGCGCAAGCATTTTCGACGGTTAATTAGAACAAACTGCGCTCCGACAATGCACTCAGCAGCGCGCCTAATCGCGCAGCTGTGCTTCCAACCAGCATTCCTCTGATGCTGCCGTAGAGGAAGAGCCTAGGAGAGACTCCACGCCGCAAAAAACAAAAAAAAAGGCTGAAATTTGTTCAGGCGGTGCGCCAGCGCGCATCACCAATCACTTCTGTTAGTGACGAGTTAGTGACTTCTGTAAGTGTTGCGGAACCGCCCTGTACCCCATAGAGTCAATGTATAAGAATGTCTGAAATTTCGGGCGCAAAAACCTTCGCCGTCCGACTTTTCAGGCTTTTTTGCCATGATCACAGTTCTGAAATGGCATTAATCAAAGCTGCCACCATCGCCATTTTGATTAAAGTGCGGCCTCGAGCCAGTGCTCTCGCATGCAGACCCACTGTAGGCACAGTGCGTGGCGACGCTGGCCTACTTACGTTGATGTTCGCTAGTAAGCTTCTTGCTGTTCAGTGCTGTGTTTTTTATTGAAACAATTCGCTGCTGTTAGCAATGGCACCAACTCCGCCTTTGTAATCCTCGCCAGTGGCTTTGGAGCGCGGAAAGCATAGCGCATTGCATAATGCCGGTTCCCGAAATTCAACTTTGCCCCAATACAGCAGTCGTGCGCAGTGAAGCGTACCAAAAGTTTGAAGGGGCAATTGTTACGGAACATGGTATGTTTCCTTTTATTACACATGTGTGCACCCACAGTCTATCACAGCAGGAGCACTGATATGGCTAATAACTTACTTTAATTTGTAAATGCATGTGAATAAATCTTGTGGAACTTCCCACTCGTGTGTTAGCTCAGTGCACATGTGCCACTGCAGGCAAGTCCTCCATTCAATTAGCTTCCTTCAATTCGAACTTCTTGTAATTTGAACAAATTTTCGGGCCCCTTCGAGTTCGAATTATTGAGATTCGACTGTATATGCAAGTCAACCTGAATGGCCCGAGTTTTCTGCATGGCTGACATTTTTCTCACATTGTGCATGTATGACATTTGAAACTTCCATCGCCATTGTACATTGGTTATAAAGAACCCTCCGTGGTTGCTCAGTGACTATGGTTTTAGGCTGCTGAGCACGAGGTTGCGGGATCGAATCCCGGCCGCGGCGGCCGCATTTCAATGGGGGCAAAATGCGAAAACACCCGTTTACTTAGATTTAGGTGCACGTTAGGTGGTTGAAATTTCCGGAGTCCTCCACTACGGCCTGCCTCATAATCAGAAAGTGGTTTTAGCACGTAAAACTCCATAATAATAATTGTTTATAAAGAATGTGCCAATGCTGCAGGGAAGTCTGAATAATCGAGCAGGTTTGAAAAATTAACCAGTGACTGTAAACACTCTTTGTCTTTTACTTGTTTTGGGTATGACCGTTGATTGCACATGTTTTCAAATATATATTTGTTTGTTCCAAATATCTCAAAAATTCTGAATACTGAAATTAGAGCTGAAGCAATATCGAGTAGCATAATATTCAGTTTAACATTCAGCATTATTGAACATTCACACATGCCTACCTAACTCCAGGCCGGAGGTGGCGTTTAGAGATTTCGGAAGTGACCTCTTTCGATTTATTGCCCTCTCATTTTAATTTTTTCGCTACATGATTAAATGCAACAAAACCATCGCACATCATGTGCATAAAGTTGATATTGCTAAATATGCTTTGCCATTGTGCAACACATACCAAAGGTGTTTCTTGCATTATCCTATTCATTTGTTATTAGATACGCTTTTATTTAGAGCTGCATCAGATGTGGTAAAACTTGCTGTAAGGTAAAGGCAAACAACATCACTACTGCATGCTTTACCAAAGGCGTGGCACAAGGCAGGATCTCCTGTTGTCAGTTGTTGCTAGCTTGAAATGCAAGATGCCCATTGGGCGCATCATCGCTGTCTCGCCTCTTTCTTCATGTGACAGTGAGACTCTGGACGAGCACAATCCCTGGTTTTGCCCTGTGTGCCACCGCAACCAGCGAGCGCACAAGACTCTCTCGATCTGGCGTTCTCCAGACACCCTCATGGTCTACCTCAAGCGGTGAGTGGCTCAGGTGAACAGCTTCTTGCTGTCATGATAATGACATTGGTAATGCACTACTGCACAATTAAGTAGTGGACTAGATAGGTGGTGTCCACAATGAACTCCTCTTCGCATCTGCTCCCTCTTTCAGCAACAGCTTGAGACTTGCTTTGACAGAAAGTGAAAACAAATTTAGGAATGGCTGTGCCTTGACAACATAGCTTGTCAGCAAGATATTTGCAGACATTGTGTTTTTATCAAGCAACGTGCAACATTATAATGCCAAAACGAAGTTTTTTCACACCTGTTTTGCATTACCTCAGAGATCCCAGCATTCCGCTAATGTAACAGCGTGTCGTGCTATGATCTTGAAGGCTGTGCTTTTGGTCCACTGCAGTGCAACTGCTTGTCCATAGACAAGTGGAATTCCCTTCCATACCTGCCAACCCTCCCGATTCACCCGGGAGACTCCCTATATTTTATTGAACTTTCCAATTGTGCTATCACTCTGTCTTATATCTCCCGAAAAGTGGTCTCTGTTCGCGCAATAATGTTTTTTGCGAAACCGGTACCGCGGAATCCACAGCCACATCGTAATCGTCAGCATGTCGTTTTGGCCACCGTCAAATTACTCTTCTGGGCCATATCGTTGACGCTTCCGGAGTACAGCCTGACCCCGACAAAACTCGCGCTGTCCGAGACCTTCCGGTTCTGAAGACAGCCGCAGACGTTCAAAGTTTTGTGGGGCGATGCTCATACTTTCGACGTTTTGTTCAAGATCTTGCTACAATTGCTAGACCCCTCACTAATCTTTTGAAGAAAGGCGTACAATTCTCGTAGGGCACTTCAGAATCCGCCACCTTCTCTCGTCTCGTCACTCTTCTAACCTCACCACCCATTCTCGTCCACTTCGACCCTGATGCCCCTACAGAATTGCATACAGATGCCAGTGATCATGGCGTAGGTGCCGTCTTAGCCCAGTGTCAGCGTGGCCAGGATCGCGTTATTGCTTATGCGAGCCGCCTCCTAGCACCATCGTAGCTCAACTATTCCATTACAGAACAAGAGTGCCTTGCTGTTGTCTGGGCAGTTGCGAAGTTCCGTTCTTACCTTTACGGTCGCCCTTTTTCCGTACTCACTGACCATCATGCTCTCTGCTGGCTCTCATAGCTAAAAGATCCTACAGGCTGGCTTGGTCGATGGGCTTTGAGGCTACAAGAATTTTCATATTCCATGGTCTACAAGTCTGGCCGCCTGCACCAAGACGCTGACAGCTTGTCGCGTTACCCTGTTGACGACCCTGACTCCTCCTGTGCAGTGCTGCCTGTGTATTCTCTATATCACAGCTGCTTCATTTCGCCGACGAGCAACGTCGTGACGCCTACATCAGAGTAGCCATCGACCGTTTTGAACACTTCGGCCGATGCCACTCTACACCTCTTCGTTCTCCGCGACGGTACTCTGTACCGTCATAACCTTCATCCGAACGGCTCTTAGTTCCTACTTGTCATACCTAAACACCTCCGCTCAATCATTCTAGAAGAGCTTCAAGACGCACCAACGGCAGGACACCTCAGCAGATCTCGAACCTATGACCGTGTACGTCGCTGTTTGTTCTGGCCGGGCCTTGCCCATTCCATATGATGTTACGTCGCCGCTTGTGAACTTTGCCAACGACGCAAGGTGCCTTCCCAGCTCCCCGCTGGTTACCTGCAGCCACTCGACATCTCTGCTGAGCCCTTCCATCGTGTTGGCTTAGACCTTCTCGGCCCATTTCCGGAATCTACATCAGAAAACAAGTGGGTTGCAGTCGCAGCTAACTATGCGACCCGTTACATCGTAACTCACGCTCTTCCAACCTGTTGTGCATCTGATGTTGCGGACTTCCTTCTACATGAGATCATTTTGATGCATGGTGCTTCGCGTCAATTGCTAAAAAACCATGGCCGTACGTTTTTGGCCAAAGTCATTGACGACATCATGCGGGCCTGCTCCATACAGCATAAATTTGCCACCTCCTACCACCCTCAAATGAACGGCCTGAGCGTTTGAACCACACCCTTACAGACATGCTATCGAAATACGTTTCAGACGACCACCGTGACTGGGACTTGGCTCTACCTTACATTACTTTTATATACAACTCTTCCCGTCTCGGAACTGCTGGCTTTTCCCCGTTTTACCTCTTGTATGCCCGAGAACCGACGCTGCTACTAGATACTGTGCTTCCGTCCACCACAGCTTCAACTAGCACTTATGCCCGTGATGCAATCACCCGTGCTGACCATGCTCGTCAATCTGCACTCGTTCGTCTACAAGTGTCTCAAGACAAACAGAAGCAACGCTACGATCTCCGTCACCGTGGTGTCTATTTTGTGCGCGGCACCCTCGTGTTGCTTTGGTCACCATCGCGTAAAGTTTCCCTTTGTGAGAAGCTGCTTTCCTGTTATACAGGACCATATCGCATGCCCCGCCAAGTGACCAATGTCGCCTATGAAATTGTTCTAGCCACGCCCACTACGTCCTCCTCTGTGACAACCAGTGACATTGTCCACATTGCTCGACTCAAGCCCTACAACTCTTCACACACCTTGGATATTTAACAGCACCGTGATGGCGCTTTTGCCGCTGGGGGTAGTATTACAATATTATCGGGAGATCCTCAAGAGACGCGCTGCCGCGACAACGATAATGAAGTTGGTCTGTGCCTTGACGCGGGCGAGTGTCGGCCTGGCTGTCTGGTTCCAGTGTAGATAGCCTGTAAAAAGCCTCTTTAGTCTGTGTCTTTCTACACGTAACAATATGTTGACATAGAAAAAGAAGACTGCCTCGACCAGGCTCACAAGAGGATGGGAACTGCTCTATGCACTTTGCAGAAGAAAAAGAAAGCGCAAGGAAAGTCTCTTGGTGGGACCCCGCAGGGGCGTCTGCGTTAGCAGGCGTTTGGTGTGTTGCGACAACACGTACCCGAGCACACGAGGGTTGGACCCTCCCGCGTGTAGCCGTGCGTGGCTTAGCCGTGTCCGGGGAAAAGGGGATCCTGGGGGTTGAGCCGATGCCGGGTGTTCGGACCTTTAAGGCCCCCCGGCAGAGGCAACACACCTCTTTGGCCTCTGCTTCACGTAGACCGCACCTAGGACTGACCCACCCGGGGAAAATTGGTAGTCGCCTCTTCCTATTTCTCTCTCCTCAAACTTTCGTCTTTATCTCTCACTTTTCAAATTTTTCCTGTCTTCTTCTCTCTTCCATTTACTTCCTTTCTCCATGGCGACAAGGGTTAACCTTGTGTGGCTATCCTACCTTGGGTACACCATATTTGGTTATAGTGATGGCGTACGACTGGCGCCGTGCAGACTTGTACGCAAGCTCTTCCACGTCCCCTTCGTTGGGCTCCATGGTGGGTGGTCGGCGCTGTTGCCGAACAAACACATTTTCCTATGGCAGCGCAAGCATCTGTAATCTATGATCGACGTCTGAAAAGATGCCGCACCGAAGTACCATTCCAATTCTCCTTTTGTAGCAACGCTCCATCTTTCCCCAAATACTATGTAGTCCACAGTGAAAGCAACACGCCTGTTAGAAAACTCTCTCCATTCTTGGTAGCCGAATGCCTGAAAGATAAAATCGCACAGACATACAAAGCCTCCAAAACGTCTAGCGGGGACCTCCTCCTAGAACTGAATAATAAAGATCAAGCAGATAAGCTGTCTGAACTTACCAGTATTGGCGAGACAACAGTGACTGTTTCAGCCCACAGAACACTTAATTCAAACAGGGGAATGGTATCTGAAAAAGACTTTGTTGGTTTAAGTGACGAGGAACTGCTGGAAGGTTTCCAGGAACAAATTGTCACCAAAGTACAAGGAATAGTAATCCGCAGAAACGATCAAGAAATCCCCACCAAACATGTTATACTCACCTTCGGAACAAGTGTAATGCCTACCTCTCTCAATGCCGGTTATATCAAAGTCAATGTGAGACCATATGTCCCAAACCCCAGATGATGTTTCAAATGTCAAAGGTTTGGACATGCTTCACATGCATGCTGAAGACAAACAACTTGTGCTAAATGCAGCTCCAACGAACACCAATCTGAGAATTGCACCTCTTCCCCACATTGTGGTTAACTGCAAGGGAGATCATCCAGCTTATTCGCGGTCCTGCCCTTGCTGGAAAAAAAAAGAAGCGATTGCACTAACTGTCAAAGAAAAAAATCTCGTTCTTCGAAGCCAGAAAGCGACTGTCATACCTTTCGCGACGCAGTTATGCCGATGTGACGAAGGTGGGGGCATCGTCACAGAGGCCTGAGGAGTCCTGCGAGCCCAAGCACAGTGGTCCCGTAGTGACCCCTCGTGCCCTCGTGGCGGAAGCAGCCAGTGCTGCTCCATCATCTTCAGGAGAACATTCATTTGGGCTAGATGGTGCATACTTGAATTAGGAAGGAACAGCGCCAACTAAGGATATGGATATGCTCAGAGGAGCCACAAGCATGACATTCCAGCCATGCAGAAGGCAGTGAATGCCACACTGTTCCGTATGACAACCACAGACGATGCCCCAGACAATAGTCACTGTCCAGAAGGTTCCAGCTCATGGTGCTTTTATAACCGTGCACTGGCCAGCCATGAAAAACCACCATCCCACAAAAATCCACTGCCAGCCTCTGTCCGTACTGCTCTGGAGCCAGTCTTTGCAAGGATGGGTGACCGTGCCCTCTTGCACCGTTGTGCTGACGGGATGACCCAAAATGCGATTGAGTGCCTGCACTCTGTTATCTGGAGTCAAAGCTCCAAAGACACACACGAGTCTCTGCTTGCTGTGGAAAGGGCTGTTGCAGGAGCAGTCTCACATTTCAACCAGGGAATGGTTGAAACCAGCCGAGCAATTGCAGGGCAGCTTGGCTGCTGCCCTGCGAGCTGCTTCATCCAAAGGAGCCTCGAGAAGGACGAGAGGAGGCTCTGCAAGGCCAACAAAGGGCACACAGGGAGCGATAAGCTCAGGAGGAGGATGGCCAAGAGACACAAACCCAATGTGAGCCAGGACTACTGCCCAGGACTCTTGTAAAGTGGCTGGACACCATCAAGTGACTCACTTTTTTTTTTTGTCACGTGCCTTTGCAGTATGCATGTTTTGGTCATGTCTGACTGATCCAATCTTAATAAATCTGGTTTTATTTTGTTCAGCAAGAATAGAGCTTTGTTCTAAAGCGTTTCTTTTTCTTACAGGCACAATAGATAAAATTACAAATATTCTCAAAACTTCAAACGTGATTTTCACGGCTTTGTTATTTTTGTGAAGTGCCTCTACCTTACAGAAGTTTGAGAAAGTTTCCATGAACAGATTTAAACAAACTTGGTATCATTATTTTCAGTAACAACTGAACTACAGGCTAAAGCTTTTCTTTTTTTTTCATAACTTTGATGCAATTGTAGTTACTTGATAAGGAAGCTAATTACTCGAACCTAATTCTTGCGTTCCAAGTTTGAAAATTATTTCTGATCAATGAAACAACTGTATTGACATTTAATTAGCTTTAGCCTGTGGGGTGGGCCTTTAAGAAGAACCACATAGTTCTGAAAAGTACCTTTCTGAATTTTAAGTTACCATAATGAACCGTAAGAAATTGCCTAATTACAATGTGGGATTTTGTCATAACTTACTCTGTAAATGAGATATTTGAAATCTGTTTGTAGATTTGAGATATCCATTCAACGATGCATATGCATGCCAGTTTTCATTAAGATAGGATAACAAATAAAAAAAAACTTTTTTTAAGACCCTCATCCCCCCCTTAAGTGCACGGTAGAAACAGAGTTAGTTGTACTAAATCAGATTTTGGGTGTCAAAGCCATGGATACTGTTGAACCCACTTATAACGAAGCCGGTTTTAACAATATATTGTTACAGAATGATGAACGAAGAGAGAGAGCAAGAAGATCGCGAGACGCCGGCTACTGCGTGCTGTTGCTGGTCAGCCATCTTGACCACATTGACTTTGCCTTTATATATACTGTAAATATATTGTAAATACACTGGCACACCATCAGTGCTTCGGGACAATTACCTCTCACTCGGCAGTTCACCGCTAACTGACCTAACCGGTTACATAGAAAACATTTGTGCAGTCCCTTTTGTCTAATAATTTGCACCTGGTTCTTCATCTCTCCTACTGCTGTTGTGTGCACATCTTTGTTGCCCTTTTCCAAATTTCTCAGTCCTTGTGCCTCTACGAACTGGTCTGTTTGTTCTGCAATCTGCTCCACAGTTTGCAGTTTTCTCTCTTCAAGGAATATCGCCAAACTGCTGCTACACCTGGCAAGAAACTGTTCATCCATGACTTTGTCGCGAACCCCTTCATACGTTTTGTCCATCTCGGACAGCTCTATCCACCTCTCAAAATAATTTGTTAGACGACACGCAAACTGCTTGCCTGTTTCTGAATCTTCAGGCTTACATGACCTAACCTTCTCCTGGAACCTTTCTGCGGTCAACCTGAATCTCTGCATTGAAGTTTCTTCACCTTGTCATGGTCTAATGACTCCTCTGCTGACATACGCCCAAAGACACTCGGAGCCTCACCCACTAAACACAGGCTTAAAGTGTTAGCCCACTCGCTCCTCTCCCAGCCTTGTCCGACTGCTACCCTTCCAAACCCATGCAAATATGCATCCAGGTCATCCCTCCGCTCATCGAAAAGTGCCATCGATTTCTTAGGGCAAATCTGTCTTGGCCTGGAAGAAGGTGAGTCGGATGACCCCTTTCCAGGTGTACTCCTGCCATCATGAGGGCCCACGCCCATATTTGCTGGTTTTTATCTTCAACTCCAGAATTTCTTTTTCTCTTTTGTACTCTTCACACATTCGTTTGTGCTGCTTTTCTTTTTCTTGTTGAGCATACTCGAGGAACGTCATCGTCTCATCCTTCTACAGGTTTAAATCTTTAATTATCGCCACCAAACGTTCCCATTCCATCTCTAAACCACCAAGATCAGTGGCAGGGCTGTAATAGAATCCCGGAACGTATCCTGGAACAAATCCTGGAATGTATCCTGGCAGGCTCGACAATTGTGAGTCACCGATCTCGGGGGCATGCAGATGTTACGAGGGATGGGGTTGGGAGCGCAGAGCAGCACCACATACATATTTTAATTACACTCTACCCCAAACTCAAAATAAAACTCACTCAAACAAAAACACAATGAAGAAATACTAACACTTATGCAACCTTATTGATAATCACTAAAAATGTCTTTATCACCGGCTACATTAATCCTTGGCGTTTGCTACGCGAAAGTCGGGCCATCCTAGCCTATGGCTGCGATGCTACTAGAAAGGACCGTTCTTACTGACTTTTGTCGTCGCTTCTGTTTTCCGAGTCCGAAGCGTGTCGGATCTTCATGATAGCCGGTGTTCTCGCCGACTCCGTAAACATTGCTGGCTGGTGTTGGCCAGTCAACCTTTTCGTCTCTGATGCTGGTGTCCCAAACTTTGTCGGTGACGTGGCACCTCGGCCTCACCGGTTAGGCCTAACTCTGGGTTTCGCCACTACTTCGAGTGCCGACGAGATGCCCCGGGGACTATCGTACCTGCTGGTCTGCCTGTGAAGGGGCATCCTTCCTGGAGTGCCCGGCACTGCCATGAGAGGCTGCAGCAGATCCAAGGAGACTCGCTCGAATGTTGCCGAGGTCGACGGCCACACCCTGGACTGCCAGTGTCACGGAGTTCACCAAACCTCCATGGCTCCCATCGCCAGTGCGATGCTGACGCTGCAACCTTCTTGGCACAGAGCCACGTCAATAATGCCAGCTCGGCGCCACATCTCTTTCTATCACAGCTTAGGTCACGCGTCCCGAGGGCTCGTGCCATTCAGATCGGTACATGCACATCGTCCTCTTCTTCCCTTCTGCGCTGCATGCCTCTTACATATGACAAAGCTATGCCCCTGGTGATAAAGTGAAACCTCGTTAAACCGTACTTGGCTGGAGCTTGGAAAAAGTAGGTACTAAACGGTGGTACTGCTTGACTGAAATAGGATGAGATTGCACACTTACTTGTCAAAAATGGAACTCGGAGAGAGTGCAATGGAAGAAGTAAAAATCTCTTTATTATTTATTTATAGTATTTATTCACTTCGTACGACAAAAGTATTATTTTCATTTGATGCCGTGGCGACCTAGCAGCGACGATAGCAGCCTCAAACTTACTGAAGCTGCGAGCCAGCTTTTCAGCCAGCCCCCTCTTCTCGGCAAACAGTTGCATGGCAGATTCCTCGTGGGCATTGCATATTGTCTGTGCACATTCGCGGTAGCGTTGCAGAAGTCGTGAGGCACCTTTTTATTGCGGGTTGCTGTTCTCGTCGCGATGATTGCACTCATGAGGCTGACGTAATGTGCAGCTTCTGCCACTGTCTGGCCTGAATCGCCCGTGCTGTCGCTTTCCAGGTCATCCTTATCACTGTCGCTAGGTGACACTTTCGCAGCAACAGAGGCAGTGATGGTGAAAAGTCGAACCTCATAGCCGACATCTCTTCGCAGCCACAGCAGCGCTGTCTAGCAACTTCTTCGCATTCCAAATGCCACACATTGTAGTCAACAGTATACCCATGTCGCCTGCCAGTGTTGACTTCTTCGTGTCACGTTCGATAGCACGGAGGATGTCTAATTTGTCTTCTATGCTGAGCACCTGGCATTTTTTTTATCCGAGCTTCAGCATGACGCGAGTCCTCACTTGCACGATGCCACAACTCTCTGGCACGGCCCGGAAATTATGTTGATGTTGATGTGGCTTCATGCACAAACGCACAGTGCACTTGGAGGCTGTTGTTCTGATCTCTGAGGCTTGCTGTTCTGCCGGGCTGCCCGATGGAGACGATGCACCACCGTATTTGCACCATGAAAACCGTGTTAACCGACACGTACGCAATAAGCTGGTACAGTTTATGCAGATACAAAACACATTGTGTTCAATGGCCGCTGATTTGTGGATTTGACTTTACTACTTTTAAAACGAAACTATTGTTTAAGCGGGTACGGTTTAACGAGGTTTTACTGTATCGGAAGTGACCTTGGCATGTGCTGCATTCTTTCATTACTTCCCTAGAATGCTGCATGCTCTCTCTCTTTTTCTTTCTTAGAGTGATTGTTTCGATTGAAACAGAATGTTTTGTGCTCCACTGTGTTGACCGCAGGTGCGCTTGTGTTGTCCTGCTGGCCCGTGACGTGTGTCTCGCTCCTGTTGTGCAGGTTTGTGTTTCACGAGTTCTCTGGCAGCAAGGTGGACGAACGGGTGGATTTTCCCCTTGAGGCCCTCGACCTGGAGCCCTTTGTGTCGGGGCCTCAACCTCAGGCAGCGGAGAACCTCCTCTACGACCTCCACGCCTACATATGCCACATCGGAGGTGTGTTGACTTGTCTCAAGGGCATGAAAATGCGTACCCTTCAGGGGAATTTGTGAAACAGACTGTTGTTCTTCCACTAGTGTTAAGGGGGGAACAGGGTGTATAGAGCTGCCTTACTTATTTTTTTCACCAAATTCAGTTCAACAGACACGGTCTTATTCAGCTTTCTGAGCCGATCACAAGAACACAATTATTTTTTTGATAGAGTAATAATTATGGAGATTACTAAAAGTCTATTACTATTGTTTGTGGAGACAATGCGTAAAAAATATTGGGCAGAAAGCAATAATAATGCATGAGTAGACAGTAGAATGTTTAAGGGGGGAAGTGTTGCAAGCAATTTTCGAATCCAACAACAATTGGCAATTTAGCAGCCCATCAAAGTTCACTGTTTATAGTATGGCTACTAGGGAACACAATCAAAAGCAAATAAAAATACGTTAGTAGGAAGAAAATGGAATCTGCCTGTAGCAGTTCAAGCGTCATGCATTTAGCTCCATATAGGAATCAAAATTGCAGCTGTAGGGGTCTTAGATCTCGAGATATTGTTGCCACAAACAAGGACGCTGAGAAAGAAGTTATTTTTGAGAAAATTTAGAAAAACAAGGACAACTCGATTTATTCAAGAATATAATGGAGCATGTACATGCTACCTGTTGTAACAGGCTAGTATGCTCCTGGCACATGCCCCGGTATGTATGCCACAGTGTGGTACATTTATTATTGAAAAATAAAAATAATCAATAACATTGTCTCGTTTGTAGATTACCAGGGCTCAGTACTTCGTGCGCAGTGAGATTATTCATGAGGAATGGGTTGCACATTTGGTCGGCACGGCATCGCCGCCGATTGCCCATGAGATGAATATCTTTAATAGCAAAATATGTCACTCAATGCCCTTTGCCAATCACCGGTGCTCCGCATTTCGTGCACACCGAGTTAGTTCACGAGGAACGGGGTGCATGTTTGGCCGCTGCTCGCACAGAACCGCCGCAGATTGCACACGAGATGACTATGTCTATGGCGAGACCGAAGTCATATTCACTTTTGCCCGCTGCCGCACCGCAACCTGCGTTTTACGCGAGACAGCAGGGCAGTTATGCAATTGAGGCTTACGATAACGAAGCATTTCTCCATTGCATCCGAGGCAGCTGCGGTTGCATCAGCACAAGTGAGAAAATCCGATTTTTGCTTGGTAGCTGGTGATGAAGCAAAGTCTTGCAGTTTTTCTTGAGCCGCCTTCACTTTCTCCAAATTGTTGGGCTGCAGTAGTTGTGCTGAAATGGCGCATGAACAGCGGCCGCTGCCAGAGCCGTGTTCATCTGCTAAGCCTATTCTGCAATCGTGGGGGAGGCTTTGGCGGTGCTTGGGACGGGTAGCAAAATATTGCCAGTGTCTTCCAAAGCTACTGCGCACTTGCGAAAGTTTAACACCCCTCGTTTCTCCTTTTGTTTGCCGAATTTCATAGTTTGTAGTAAACTGAATTTGAGATCGTTTTGCGCCGTGTTTGGCACACCCAAGTGGCCCAGGCAGGCAGTGGAAATCTGCCAGTGGCACGGCGTGCTTACGGCGACGTGCCTCAGTCGAGGTATGGAATTGCACATCTAGACGACTTTTTCGCAGACGTTGTCTTCATAGCCATTCTGTGCACAGAGCAGCAGTGGCATGGAGACTATGTGAGAGGAGTGTCTCTTTCAGACAAGACCAAGATGGCTGCTGTCGGAAACTTGGAAACGACAACTGCACGTCTCCGAAAAAGCCAATTTTTTTGCACATTTATCAGTAAAAATACAGCTTGCTGACATGATATAAAACACTGTTATGCCAAAAACATTTAGCCTTGTCCTGTTCTCTTTGCCATGTAGTATAAGTGAATGCCTGGGTTTAGTGCACAATGTGTGATTGTTGCACCCTCCACTCACCACAATATAATCAATTTTATTATCGCTTGTTTCAAGTACATCACAAAAAAGCGTTTTACCTTCTTTTAAGCAAATTTAGTGGTGGCAGCAAGACGTAAATGCCATGCTTTAGTGGCTTGCCATAATGTGTCGATCACTTCACAATGTCTGTGATGTCATGAAGCATGAAAGGGATGGCGGAACATTGCTCAGCACTAGAAAAAAGAATCGTAACCATGTACTCATATCATATCGCATCATACACTTTCTATTACGATAACTGAATTGTGATAATTGCGACAATTGCATGACTATTACTAAGTTGGTACGTGACCGTAGGTGTTCTATGTGGTTCAGATGCCCCTATGGTTAATTCATTTTGCTTTGCAATTAAAGTGTGGGCTTTTTTACTTTGACTCGCCACAACAAAATGGATGCTAAAATAGGGTATTACAGCCGAACCCATTTATAACAATCCCAGATATAACGATTTATCAGTCATAGCAACCGCGTTTCACTGCATTTAAGTTTTCCTGACCCTGCCTATTGGAACTGCGCCCAGATATAACGAACGATTTGAACAGTGGCATACTGTTACTACGAACACTTCGAAACTGGTTGCTGTAAAAGGAGGATGCATGCGAAGTTTCAAAGCACAGAATTGCTACCAAAGTGGACGCATGGCAGCACACCCCCTGACAGTGCCTTAATTTTTATCGGGTTGCTCTACCCACTGCGCAATGCACTTTTGCTGGGTGTTACTCGGGCTGGGTTGTTCTAGCTGCCCGCGAACTGCCAGAATCAGCCAGGACGATGTTGGTCTGGCTGCTCCCTGGAAGTTCTCTGGCTGGCAGACGACAAAAAGAGGCAATGAGCGCTCTCCTCCATCTTTGTAAGGGCTTGCCTGATTCCAACACGGGTGCTTGAGCACTTTTCCCTCGCTCAGCCAACTGGCTATGGTCACCTTTGAATTTCCTTACTTCTAGCGTTATCTTCTTGGGTTCTAATGCACTGTTCTGCTTTATGAGGCGGTACGATACGAGCGGCACCAAACCATTTGGAACTTTTTTTTTGTGTGTGTGTGTGTGTGCACGCATCGTGAAGGCTTCTTCCCGGCCGTGAACGTGTTGCACTCTTACACGTGCATTAGTTCTGCGCAAGTTGTAGACACATTTTCGGACACATTGTGGTGCCTTTTCTGTTTATCCTTCTCTGTTGGTATCCCTTTTCAAAGTGTCTACCAACCGGAAAAACCGGGAATTCACAGGAATATTTAATTATCTGGAAATACTCAGGGAAAACTCAGGGAATTTGTGCTTCTATCAGGGAAAATTAGTTGTAATTTTATTGAAACAGAACGAAACTCGCAGTAATGCTGGCCCGCGTAACTGAGAGGGATTGTAATGAATTGTCTTTTGATGTCGTGTTGTCGGCTGGAGGAGTTCACTGTCAATGGTCGACTATCCGGACATCCGATGGCTTCACGGCACTATCAAGTACCCCATAGAATCAATGTCTAAGAACGTCTGAAATTCTGAACACAAGAGCCCTTCGCCGTCCGATTTTCGGAGTTTTTTGCCGTGACTGCAGGTCTGAAACGGCATTAATCAAAGCCACCACTGCCGCCATGTTGATTACCTCGCCACCATGGCAAACGCTAGGCCTAGCTGCTTTAACGTTCGTTATAAACCTTCTTGCCATTCGGCGTCGTGTTTTTCATTGAAAGAATTCGCCGCTGTAAGCAGTGGCCCTGACTCCGTCTTTGTGGTCCTTATGAGTGGCTTCGAAGCTCAGAAAGTATGGCGCTTTGCATAATGCCTGTTCCCAACAGTCAGCTTTGCCTCAATACGAAAGTGTTATGCGGTGAAGCATAACAATCGTGGGAAGTAGCAGTTGTCACGGTACGCAGTATCTATTCCTTAATTATATACGCGTCCATCCACCATCTCCTGTGACAATACGGGTACCAATATGCCTAATAAGCGTGATGGTAGGCCTCTTCGGATGTGCCTTTGGCGATTTTAGCCATTAATGGCAGTAAAAGACATGCATTCATTTTTACAGACTGCCCGATTTTACGGATGTCCTCGCGGCCCTTAGGGAGTACAAAAAATCGGACGTTGACTGTACAGCTGACGAAGAGGATGCGTGGAATGGTCCGTGGGGCGAAAGCACGGTAGAAGGAGGACGAGAGCAGAAAGGATATGTATTGAGAAATGAACAGGAAAGGAAGTCTGCCGCCACCTTTTTCAAGGAGCTTGAGCTCAAAAAACACAGTTTTGGCTGACGCTGGAATGCAGGTGTTCCTCACCCAAACCGAAATAAACTCACTAAAGCAGTGAAATGCAACACTGAGGTGGTGTGCGCAGGCTGAGGGTATGTCAGGAGACTTGAGGTTGACACACCAGATGTTGAGAATCTAATTTGTGACAAAGTTCGGGCCCCACACGAATGAGCTTGCTATAAATTGATAAAAGTAGCTCATATCACTTTCAGTCACGACGTGCACATTTGTTGACGTGACCTATTTTTGCTATTTCTGTGCAGTAATAGCAAGGAATAGAGCATGAACATTAAGCTTATGGCAAATTGAATGTTCTGTTGACCTAAATTAACTTCCATTTCTTTTCTGAATGATATGTATCATTACAGAGTATCGCTTTGGTGAAGGCACTACCATGGTTTACGTGACACTTGATGTGGGGCATGTCGGTAACAACCTTGAAATATATAAATTTTTTCCTTTCTTGAAATGCTTGAGGCTAATGAATAACTTGTGCATGTCATTCGAGTGGGGGATTTCATCCTTTATATGAATAAGCGTAGCATGACTGGCTTTGCAATGTTCAAATATTTAGTTACTCTAATTATGGCTCATCATAAGATGCTCAAAGAGTCATCCTATCACCTTGGTTTGTTTTCAGTGGAGTCTCAAGCATCACCTATGTTTCACTCATATGTATCGACAGTCGATCATAATTCATGACTGAAGTGGATATTCGAAAACATTTGTTTATGTATGCATCTCATTTTCATTCATATTTGAGAATGTTCCACTCGATTTGCAATTAGTTTTACCATTTTTTTCAAAGTTATCTTATTCGCTGTGCATTTTACTAATCCCTCGCTACAGATTTCTTTTTAATATAAAATAAATGATAATCCTTACTATTCAAACTGGATTAAGTAATTTCTTAGCCTGCTTACTAGAGAGTGACAGCATTGGGCGACATAGTGTCAGCCTGTCTTGACGTAAAACAAAGTTCTGTGTCACTCAGGCAATTTTGCAAAGGCACTCAGAGAAAACCTGGAAAACTCGGGGAATTTGGAAACGTCAACTTGGTAGACACCCTGCTTTTCACACCTCTCACGTATATGCAGTGATATGTCCTTTTTCTGCAGTTAGAGAAAGCGTCGCAGCTAGCCAGTGTTCGCTCCATCTCTTCGTCGTATGCTTGGGTGGCAGCTTGAAACCAATGTGCCCTAACTAGGCTGTTGGTGGTAAAAGAATGCACTTTTTGCTTAATGGCCACACATACATAAACGAAAAGGAAACATAAAAGGAAACCCGTACGGGTTCCTCTAAAGAAAAGCCTCAGAGGTGGAGAAAAATTCGTTCTGGTCCGGGACTCGAACCCGGGACCACTGCCTCTTTGGGGCAGCCGCTCTACCATCTGAGCTAACCAGGCGGCTAGCAGATGGCAGGGCGAAGTCGAATTTGTCGACAAATTTGACTTCCTCCCCGGCAAAAAAATTATCCTGGCCCACCTGCAGCGCTTGCTCAGACAGCCAATCAGAGGCTCTTGTGCCCTCGTCATGCAAGATGGTGAAAGTGCGAGTTGTCTCGCTGCTTTTCTGGTTTGTTGTTTGTGCGCCTTGTGGGCCTTTTCCCGCATTGTTGCCGTGATGAAGCGGCAGAATTCGCCTTTCGTCCTGAAGCTCGAAATCATAAATAGGGTCGAACGTGGTGAGAAGTCGGATGTCCCCGCAGCGTGCAAGATTCTGAGGAGCACGCTCAGCATGATCTTGAAGAATAAGGGGGAGATTAAGGCTAAAGCGGCCAAACTCACGACCTGGTGCTCGTGGCGCCTGAAGCATACGCACGGCCTTGTACGGGTGGTTCATCCGAAATTGCTTCAGCCGTGCTGGCTTCTGTGTGCTTGGTGATGACTAAATTCTGATGAATGCGACGAAGCCGTTGCCGATGTTGCCAAAGTTTGGAGGGAGCTGTCAGAATTTCCGGTAGCTGTTGATGAATCAACGATGGACGAGTTTGTGAGTGCAAATGATGGTGTTGCGACCACGGGAGAGCCCGAAAACGAAGTCTGCATTGCCGACATCGTACCGAGCACGAGTGGGCACAATTAGGAAAGCAACTACGGTCCTTTGCTCACATTCTCCGAAGTGATTGGTGCGCTCGCACTAGTCCGGTGCTTCTGTACGAATGCGGAAGGTTGCGGCCTCAGCTGCTCCGACTCCTTAGACAATGTGAAATGCGTGCATCGCAGGCAGCAAAATTGCCCAAGCAGAAGAAAATGCAGGATTATTTCATGCGAAACTAAGCTAGTTTCATCGATAAAGTGATTTTATAGATGGTATGTGCTTTTATTACATCCAAGTTTTTAGCATGCTTAAATCGAATTATACTCTATATCAAACTGATAGGCGTGTTTTTTGCGAGTTCGTATAGCCAAGTTCCACTGTACCTTTTTCTTACCCCCCCCCCCTGAAAAAATATGTATGAACAAGGTTCTACAGTATGTAGCGCATGCCCACACTTGTGAAAGCATGAAACAGTTTCCTACAGATGCCTACCAGCTTATCCAAATTTGTCCACTTGCAGGGGTCAACTGTGGTCACTACACGGCGTACACACGCCACTGGACTACGGGCGAGTGGTACCACTACAATGACGAGTCAGTCGGCAAGCAGCCCCCGCCTCGTCTGGAGGAACAGGCCCATGCCTACATCCTCTTCTACCAGCGACGCTCTACTGGTACTTCTGGTCCTTTCACTACGGGGCATGGCATTCGTGAAACCAGTTTTTACGGCAGGCCTTGTGGGGCACGCAGACTGCGAAGGCCAGCCGCTCCTTTTTTGACGACAGTGCTCCTCCCACCTCGAACAAACAGCAAACACTGCAGGGGCAGTTCACACTGATCCTGACGGCTCTTCTGTGGTGAGGGTGGCACTGCTCGCATGTTTTTGCTGTAGCCTGATTGGCATCTGCGCGAAGCAGCAACGATAAAAACAACTGAGCACATGCCCTTGATCAGGACTGTTGAGTCAGGACTGTGTTAGTTATATCATCATATAACAATGCGCTGAAGACTCCATTGAAAGAAAGGAAAAGTAGTGGGACTATCCTTTCTAGCAAGTCCTTGTAAGTACACAATAGTTAAATACTGATTTATTGTACAGCCAGACATGTTGCAATTTCTGTAATAAAATCATTGGACCACCCTCACAAAGCATGTGCGCAGTTATTGGCTTTAGACGTGACAAGCGAGGAAAAGCTACCACATTTATTCGTATATAGGTCGATATTTTTTTTTTTTCAGAAATGTTACCCGTAATTAGCTATCAACCTATATTCGTGATAAAAGCTAGCAAAAGTACTGAGCCAATGGAGTTCCAATAAGGAAGCCAAGGCGGCAAACTAAAACACTCTACCATGCATGTTGATACCGTATGTCGTAGCGGCAGTTGCACAAATCACAAATAACGTTATTTACTCGATTGTAATACACACCCGCGCTGTACGGCGCACTTGTAGAGTACTGCGCTCCCGTGCAGTACAGTACTTATTAAATTAAGGGGGGACGCAGCTTTCGCATAGCAAAAAATGGCGAAAAAGAAAATAGATTTTTTGATAATAATATATTCAGTTTCAATAACTCTTTCTATTCGATTCCGAACTATCATCACTATAAACCATGTAGAAATGCTCTAAGGTGGCGAAAAATTCCACGGAGATCAAGAGAGAGCAGCGTTTTTCAAGACACAATAGCTCTGGAACGGTGCAACCGAGCACCGCCGTCTTGGTCTCATTGTAAAGTGCATTTCACTGTCTTCAAATGTGCTGCTTCAGCTATCTCCTTTGTACAGAAACAAGCACAAAAAAAGTAAATTATAGAAGGTTCTGTCGGAGTCTGTGATTGGCCGCACCCGCCATGTGACTCCAGCTCAGTTCACCACTGGTCAGGCACTCGCATCGTCTGCTCGGCTCTCTGCACTTCGCGAGCCTGGAAGTCTTCACTCGCCGTAATCTCGACGTGTCAAAACGGGCGCTACGCAGACATCGCAGTAGCGTGGCCGATCCCTACGTCTGTGAATGTTTCAGACCCGCGGCTAAGCATTCCGAGCATCGGCGACGCGGACTTCGTGACCAAGATTCGCTCGCATGTGGAATCGTCGGACATACGGCTAGGCCAGCACATTGCGCACGCAATCCTCATACCATGGCTAAGCATTTTGTGCATTGGCACCTCAAACTGTGCGACTGAGTACATTGAGCGTCGACTCCTTGAGCTCGCGTCTAGACATTTCGCACGTTGGCACCTCGGACTGCACGAATAAGCGCATCGAGTGTCGACTCCTCGAGCCTGCATGTAGGCATTTCGCACGTTGGCACCTTGGACTGCGCAAATAAGCACATCGAGTGTCGTCTCCTCGAGCCTGAGACTACGCATTTCGCCGGTCGGCACCTCCAACTGCGTGCCTAAGTACATCAAGCGTCGACTCTTCAAGCCCATGTTTAGCCATTTCACACGTCAGCACCTTAGACTGCGTGAATAAGTGTATCGAGTGTAGGCTCCTCGAGCCTTCATGTAGGCATTTCGCGCATTGGCACCTCGGACTGCGCGAATAAGCGCATCGAGTGTAGACTCCTCCAGCCCGAGACTACGCATTTCGCTTGTCGGCACCTCCGACTGCGTGCCTAAGTACATCAAGCATCGACTCTTCGAGCCCATGTTTAGCCATTTCATATGTCGGCACCTTGGACTGCGTGAATAAGAGCATCGTGTGTCAACTCCTCGAGCCTGCATGTGGGCATCTCGCGCGTTGGCACCTTGGACTGCGCGAATAAGCGCATCGAGTGTCTACTCCTCGAGCCTGAGACTACGCATTTCGCCCGTCGGCACCTCCGACTGCGTGCCTAAGTACATCAAGCGTTGGCTCTTCAAGCCCATGTTTAGCCATTTCACACGCCAGCACCTTGGACTGCGTGAATAAGCACATCGAGTGCCGACTCCTCGAGCCTGCTTGTAGGCATTTCGCGCGTTGGCACTTCGGACTGCTCGAATAAGTGCATCGAATGTAGACTTCTCGAGCCCGAGACTACGCATTTCACCCGTCGGCAGCTCCGACTGCGTGCCTAAGCATATCAACCGACTCTTAGAGTCCATGTTTAGCCATTTCACACGTCAGCGCCTTGGACTGCGTGAATAAGCGCATCGAGTGTCGACTCCTCGAGCACGCGGCTAGGAATTTTGTGCTTCGTCACTTCGAACTGCATGACTAAGCACATCGAGTGTCAACTCCTTGTATCTGCGGCGAGGCATTTCGCACGACAGCACCTCGGGCCTGCAACCAAGCATATTGTGCATTCACTCTATTATCATATTGTCACGATAGCTCGCAACATTATCATACCACCGCTTCATAAAGAGAACCTCGTCATGTGTGCTGTTCACACTAGGCCCTTGGGCTGGCACAGACACCTGGCTGCAGAAGTGATCGAGGCATCATAAAAAAGTGCGATTCTGGAAAGCACCTAGCAGCTGCATATCTATCTATCACTGGCTCTCTGATCCTAAGTTCCACAGCCATTGTCAGGTGAAAAATGACTTGGAAGGCTGCTGACACTCGGAGCCTTTATTCACTAACATGGTCAATTCTACCAAAAGAAAAAAATGCCGCACTGATTGTGCTGGAGACTGCTATCAATCAGACAGCCTGCAGGTACAACACTGCAACTATATTCATGCCCACACAGTTCTGCATGTCTCTTGGTTTGACACCCAGTCACCATGCTCTTTGTAAAGCAGCAGCAAAGAATGTTATACAAAAAAATAGGGGGGGGGGGGGGGCGGGGGGGAACGAAAGCACACCAAACCAAAGGCCACGTACAAGAAGCCCCACATCACAAAACATCCCAAAGACTACAAGTTTGGTGCCTTTTAAAGAACTGAAGAGAAGGTGAAACTTTGAGAGCCATTTTCTCAAAACTTTTTTTGCGTTTCTGTTCAGTTTCTGGAGCTGATATCTTTGTTACCGTTTAACATATTTTGACTACGTATTTTTTTTTTTTCACGTTCCTTGGGCCACAATGCAGGTCGTGAGATTCTCGCTTTCTTATCTTGAGCCTTTGTAAGTTTATGATATGGCTATTCGTTAACCCCGAAAGTGTGCTTGATGCGAAGGTAACATAAAAAATTTCACCCCATAAAATTTGTGTTGCGAAGAAAAAAAAAAGAAAGGAAGAATGTCACGACCTTCAGCACACATTTACCTATACAGTCAATACTTAACAAGCATTCTATCATGTTTTGTAAGTTCGCCAGGCTCTCCAGAAAGTTCGAGGAAGAAAAATTCTGCTCAATAAAATTTAATAAAATGTTCTCAAGATATCGCTCCAAAACTTTTATGAAAGCATCAGGGAGACATTATGAACATTTCTCCCCCCCTTAACAAGCATGGTGTCACACACACGCAAGCAAATATAAATACATCTCACTCGATCACCACGGAAACTCGCTGTCAAAACGCTGCAATGAGGAAGTGCGGCAACACCTGCCTCTTGCTTCAGCGTGAACTATAAGCGGCAAAAACGCAGTACATGGCCCACTCTTTCAAGATCGCTTTCAAGATTGGGCTGAGGTGGTCGTGTTGTCGGAAGTGGATCATCGCAAATACGTCCTGCTTCAGTCAACTGTGTTGCTTTGCTGGCGAAAACTATATCCTTCTCTTTGTGCCAGTTCCGCATGCAAGTTTTGGGCACTCCGAACGCTCGTGATGTGGCCCAACTTCTGTCCGTCTCTGCATACATGGTCACTTTCCTTTTAAATGCGGCATCACAATGAACTCGGCACTTCATGCTGACCGAGCAAACGCAGAAAACAGGAAGACAGAGGGTGGACTAATGTCTAAGCACAAATACTACAGCACATGGAGGAACCTATGGCAGCTAGGCTTGAAGGGCGTACGAGGCGGCTATTTTGAAATGCTGATGGCGATATGGTGACGCAGATTTAAGGTCGTACTCGATTCTAACGTGCAGAGTCTAATGGGTCGACCTATATCTGAATAATTTTTTTTTTATTTCTCGGAAAGCACAATATATAGGGGTCGACCTATATTTGTGCTCGACCTATTTTCGAATAAATACGGTATTCTTTTGCCATTGCTGGTGGAATCTGGCATGTTAAACATCTTATCAAACGTGTCAGTGCCTTCATCAGCATGGTTTTGTGTAGCAGAACTCAGCACATTGAAGGGAAAATGAAACCACATTGTTTACACGCAGGGTTAAATCTACCTTAAGCTGAATGAGTGCATTTTTGTTGTTGCCAAAAGTAACAAGATTTGGCTAAAACAAGTGGCATACCCTACAACTGAGGGGATAGTACCAAAAGTGTATATAGATGCAGTTCTTGTTCAGCAAATGGTAAATTAATTGCTTTGATGATTGTTGCTAAGAAACCAACTTTAAATGTTGAGATATTTGAGAGGCTTTTCCACTTAACAAAGAAAGCAAAAAATTATTACCTAGACTGCACAGTAGTGTTTGGGTCTGCACTAATTAGGGATTCGTGTAGCCCTTTTGTCTGTTGCATTTATTGCAACATTAGCCTGGTTGGGAGGTAGGGGGTGATCGGCAGGATGCCTGAATTCACTCGCTATGCCCTCTGTGACAGAATTGTGTTATGACAAAAAATAAATGCGACTCCTTCACTTCAAAGTTGAGTAGTGCTTTCTTTGTAAGGCAAGTGTGCTTGTGACGCCCTCAACCAGTACTCGTGGTTTGGGCCAAATTTATGCTGCACGCATATAGTGCGTGGGCAGACCAGTCGATCCGGGGGAGCTTTCTGTAAGCTGTGACGCTGTGGTGTTCTTTCTATGCCAACTCAATCCTGGGGAAAGGTGGAGGAATTTAATGCACAGTGTAATTAGCCTGAATAATAAGGCGAATGAGGGGGCTCAATTTATTTGTTAGTTATGATGCAAAGCCAACAGACGATAACACGCCAGGCCTTTGGGGCATATCGGCAATGCTGACCAAGCTTTGGCATACCTGTGCACAACACTGGTGCCCCACAAGGCCACATTAAAGTCACTAGGAGACACAAGTGATGGTAATGCTGGCACACCTGGCAGGTGGCCGAAAGTTGCCGCAGAATTTTTCATTGCCAAGACAAAGGAGACGTTCTCCGGGAAATTTAATTGTCTGTTGCCAGGAAAAGGGTTGAATGGAAACGTCTCCGACTGGGTCAGGACAGTGCGACGGCGGTGGCTAGGTGCCCTCTTCACCCTGGAGTGTGTGCGTCTGTGCACTCAGCACATTGCCCTTTGATGCAGCCTCTGAAGAGGCCCTGGGTCTGCCCGGTCTGGAGCCAACACTTCCCGAGCGAGGTGCGGCCACAGCCGCATTCTCTCTGGTGCCAAGACCGGGCACCGTGCAGCGTGTCCTGCGCCGCGTCGACCGCAGCCCTCCGTCGTCCCCTTGTGGTTAGTGCTAACTACAGTGGCCTTGCTACATGCAGTGTGCTGCTGCAATGCCAGAATGAAACACAAATCTGAAAAGCTCAAGGATTATTACAGCAGATTCCTTTAATCAAATGGTATTTTTTCTGTGAATTAGGAGTGTTTTGCCTTGTTTAACATGTTCACCACAAAGTGTATTACTATTTGGTCACACTGGTTATCCCCTCTGTTCACACACGAAAATGCACATCCTTCCTGTAGTGAGGAAGCAATTCTTTGAGAAAAATCAGTGCAGACAAGTGTGTGTGTGTGTTTTTTTTTTGCTTCCATTTGCAAACATTGTGACATCTGTCTGAAGCTTGAGAAAGTTGAGACTCACTGGTCAGTCATGACACACTTGGTGAATCTGATGTGTGACCCACCGGTGGATAAACAAAGACACACAGAAATCAGGGCATTGAAAAGTATCGCTGTGGTGAACATGTTAAATATATACAACAGCACTGTATCCACCTAGAATGCTAGCTTACCCTTTCCTAAAACTTGTAACTGTTCTTTCTTGTGAAGAGATCACATTGTTGCAGAGAAAGCTGCAACTCAAGTTTCATTTCTCCTACGATTGTCATTGCCCATGGCAAATCACTTCTTTTGCTGTGCTGGTGATCTCGGAGGCAATATTCTTTGGGGCAGAACTCTTGAGTGTGAGGGCTGCACAGAGAGAATATCACATTGCCCTAGATAGTGTCGGCAAAGTGAAGGAGTAGTACCGATGAGCTGTTCTGTAGAAAAATCTGATAAAATAAGGATGAACTGCCATTTTTTGCTTTGCCTGCTTCAGTTTACGAAATGCAAACAGCAGACATTCTGTCAGTGAAATTGGTACCGTATCTTTCCGATAGCAGTGTTGATCCTGTCCTATGTTTATGCCATTTTCTTACTGTGAAAAGCTCTGTTCTTTATAAAAATGATACTTTGGATAGTTCGAACACTAATTGGTACTTTTATTAGTGCTTTGGTTGTCCCTTGAAACCTGTGCTGACTAAAGACGCATTGTGTTGACATGATTGTGCATCCAAAAGGTGTAACCATTGACTAGCGCTTACATGCATTTTCCTCTCACCTCATCAGCCTATAAACCAAGTTTATTTGAGTAAAGTGTTAACTGCTGAGTGCTTAGTTGTTGCTTTGTACATAACTTTTAATGTAGTGCCCTATGCCGTCAACGTTCTCCACGTTTCTAGTCCTTTTTCTATTTGATGTGATTGTTATTAATATATAGATTCTTTTTTTTTTTCATTCATGTTTATGGCTGTTTGTGTGCGTATGTTGCCTTACTGGTGCTCCTAAAATGGGTGCTTACAGTGCAGGACTAAATGTGGACAGAGACAAGAAAACTCGGACAGCTCTGCAAGGACACAGACAGCACCGTTCGTGTTTTCTTGTCTTTCTTCACGTTTAGTCCTGCGCTGTAGGCATATATTCTAGGATGACCCACCAACTAATCTGAACTTTTACCTTACTGCTGCTGTGGGAAATGACAATAAATGAAAGCGTCGGTGCACATTTTCACTGACATGCTGATGAAAATTGGTGGCGGATTCTTGAGTGTTGTACTTTGGGGCTGCTTCATGTTTGGCAGGAAGCTTTGCGTGAATACCACACTGCATTTTCTATTGAGCACAAAGTGCATTCTGCTGTTGACATGATTAACTCAAGATGAAGAACAAGGACTTCTTATGATCACAAGACTTAATTCCCAAAAGGCATTATTTGCCTGGCCATGATCTGCATGCCTTCTGCTGGTTAATCAGTTTTATCTTCACACAGGCTTTCGCACTTTCCATACATACTAGGGGCAGTACCGTATTTACTCGCATAATGATCGCACTCGCGTAATGATCGCACCCCTAAATTTTGTCGTCAAAATTCGATTTTTTTTATTTCCTGCGTAATGATCGCACCCCGAACTTGCCGCAGCGATATGTCGTGTGCTAAGTCTAGAGAATAATGATCGCGCTTACCATTTGTCGAATGCTACGCGAATGACTCTTCAAGACAAGCCAAGCGGCCTGCACGCACCAAACATTCTTAAGTAGATGCCTCATTTCAATACTTTCATCACTTTCCGCACTTCCATGACAAAATGAGGTACAACCAAACTTGCCTTTATTATGGGTTGGCTTTATAATGGGTGATGTCAACAAAAATAATAAAGGCGCATTTCCATTCTTTTCATCTGCTTTTGCACTCGCGAGCACGCAACAAATCGCGCGCGGCAATGATAGTAGCCACGTTTACTCCGATACGTTAAAGGTGTACCCTATTCATGCGCCGACGCTTGTAACACAGCTAAGATGTTCGCCCACCCTTAGCGGAAACGTGCCGTATTAGGATAGTAGTGAAGACAGATGCCGCAGTTTCCGCAGCACGTCGGCCATACATTTCTATGTCACTGGCAGCTAAGCGCGCCCACCTGTTTCTGTCTCCTCAAAGTGGACATGGCTACGTTATTGCCGCAAACTTGCCGACATTAACGATATTATTCATCACTGATACGGAAGAAACTGTTTCACTGCACGTAATGTACTGATGAGAAGAAAAAAAAATCGCGTTCGGCGCGTTCGGCTTGCTCCGCCGGCCGCCATTTTTGTTTTGGTGTCCCGCACCCGCAATCTCGCATCCCGCAGCAAACGCGGGACGAAAAAAAAAATTTTTTTTTCGCGGGAAATTTAACCCGCGTAATGATCGCACCCCTGCATTTGCGTCAATTTTTGTGACAAAAAAAGTGCGATCATTATGCGAGTAAATACGGTATTCTCGGCTGATCACTTTCGGACAGGTATATTTTCACATTTGCAATACTCGGCAATGGACATGTTAAAGTATGCAGCTGACAGCACTCTTGGCACAGTGCCCGAAATGCAGTGTATGCGAATGTGTAGATGACAGGAGGAGGCGCTGTTGGGGGGGGGGGGGGGGGGGAAAGAAAAAATGCCGAGAGAGAGAGAGAGAGAGAGCTCAATGAGACTGCAACGACGGTGGTTGAGCGACATGAAGAGGGAGAAGAAGGGAATGGAACGATGAGAGGGCAGCAAACACGAGGGAGCCTGGAAACCAATCTGAGCTTTCCACATGTCCCTTCCTGACCGAGGAGATGGCACCGCGAAGGAGCTGCCAGAAGCTGGTGATACTTCTGAAGCATCCGCCGTTGGGTTCACAGTGTTGCGCAGGTCGTGCTTATTCTCACTTCATATAATCGAGGTTTTTGATGCATTCTCTCTATGGCTATGGGGAGTTTGCCGGGACTGCATTAATCCATTGTAAAACCCAGTAAGTCGCAAAATTGAAGAACGTATAGGCGAGGTTCCACTGTAGCTACCCACAGACAAAGTGTCAAACAAGCCAAGCCATCTAGTTGACAAACTCGCATCTGCATCTTATTCAATCATACTTGTGTTTGTACTTAGCAGTGGTGTAACATAACTGAAATACAGGCTGAATTGGTCACATTAAGTACCTTATCTACAAAGCTATTTAACCATCTGTAGTTGAAAGGCTGGCTGTTCACCATGATGGCATTCGCACCGTGTCATTGTGAGATTATGCATCCTATCGTTCCATCGAGCAAGTTAAGTATGTAATGTTTATGTATGCTAAGAAATAGCATTGTCAAACACATTAGCATCTGTGGCTTCCCACTTGTGAACTGTCATGTTGGCTGCGTTGTTGCTATTTTTGATCACCAATAGACGGTGAATTAAGTTCTCAACTTATCCGAATCTCAACTGGCTAGCTTACCCGATTTCCAAGACAATTCAGGGATTCTAGCATCTGTAGGCCTGAAAAGACTGCTAGCACATGCTGTGTTCCAATACTCGCTGCAGACGACAAAGTAGATGAGTAAGGGGACAGCAGCCATCTTAAGTCTCGTTCCAATCCTCACGAAGTAAACACCTTAGCGAAGACAGCATCGAATTCAACAATGATGCAGGCTACTTTCCTGTCCAAACAAGATAGTGGTTGAACAGGACGCTTGGCAACTTGCAGGAAGGTAGTCTGCATACAAGAAAACATAGTAAGGCTTTCCTATGCCCTTAATGCAAGTCAGATCTTGTTTTTCATAGGTTCACAGGTGCAAATACTTAAAATACAGAAATAATGTGTGCTTTTTTCAACTTTTTCTTGTAACTGCGAGGTGGCGTCATGTCGCAGAAGCGTCTTCGAAGACATAAGTCTTTCAGATGGCTCGAAACTCGTTCCATTACTTGGCCTCGAAGCTGTCTCGGCCGTCTTAGCTGTCTACGTAGACTGTCTCCGATGCTGGCGAGAATTGGAACACACCTATATTAATGGCAGGATGTGCGCTAGTGGATTGTCTTGGCTTGGACAGGTTTGGCAAGACGCACCAAATGCTGCTTTGTCTGTTAACTTTTTTACATTCTTGTACATTAAATCAAAAATATTCTAGGGGAAGACAATGTTGAATCCTACAAAATACTTTGATTTAACACACACACTATTCTGGACTGTCTAATGATGATGAGCCAGAACAGAAAACTACTTGGTCTCGTGTAATGTGCTGGCCTTGCCAGTAATGCAATCTCTAGTTTCTTCAGATGCATGTCTGCAGTAATAAACATTTGACCTACCTTTCAACACAATTATGTTGTGGTGGTGTTTTGTGCTCAATAACATTGAAAATTTATGTGGCAGTTTCAAAAAGCTACATTGGAGTGGACCTCAAGCCACTTGGGCCATGTGACACCATCGAAGTACATTTTTAGTTGTTTGCAAACCTGGGGTGCAGCCATGTTTTTGGTGACGTCACAATGACGACACACTTCTGTCAATTATTTGAAACTGAGCACGTCGTCTGCTAGGAGCAGTATGCGACGAGAGCTGTGCAGTTTGAGCGGTCATGCACTCGCTACGAGACAGGCTTCGCATGGCACATCTGGTGGATTGGATTGTATTCAAATTGTAAATGTGGCTATGGAATGGCACGTTCGGATCCAATACATTGTCTAATGCGAGAAAATGGAGCCTGCAGGGGGAACTTCGGCATTGCTCGAGCAGGGAGCAAGCGGTCGGAGGTGCAAAATGTGTTTGAAGAGATGGCAGAAAGTAAATTCCGGCATCACTTTCCTTTCTCAAGTGAACAGTGCGTTGAACAGCTCCCTCTGACACGCCAAGATCCGACGGCCCAGTCGGACATTCTTGTGCGGCAACATGTTGTTGCCTCTTCAAAAGCGTGCCACTGTTCCCGTCGCTTTCTTTGGATGGATGGATCTATGGATGCTATGAGTATCCCCTTTGGAATGGGGCGGTGGATTGCATCACCAAACTCTTGTTATTAGGTTGCCTAAGGTTACTTTGTTTTTGTACACCACCTCCGTTGTTTGTCGTTTGTCTACTTCCACCAATCTTCTACTCGCCTCTTACTACCGTAAAAACCGGACTATAGGTTGGACTGGAATATAGGTCGATCCCCCAACTAACGAATTCTCAAAATGAAAAAAAATCTTTTTCAATGGCAAAAGTACCGAAAGACATGACACCCTTACTTACCTTGAAACAAATCCGACTCAGGGGGTTGCACAATGGTGACAGTATTTATTTAAATGCTGCTCGCATGTGCACCCGGCCAAGTTTTTAGCGGTATCGCGCGACCATTGACACGCGTGCTTGTCAACACCTTATTAACGGCGCTGAGCAGCGAAACAAACGAGATACGCGCATGTGTACACATGCCCTTACTTTCGCTATTTCGCCGCTCCGTGCCGTGATGATAAGGTGCTGACAAACACGCGGGTCGATGGTCGCGTGATACTGTTAAAAATTCGTCGGGTGTACAGCACACAGAAGGGCACGAAGTGCGCAAGTGCTACTCCGAATCAGAGCAACGCCTTTGATCAGAGTCGGATGACGAGTGCTTCTCGCTGCCCAGTCCATAGGCGCATGCGATCTCTACCGCTTTCAAACGGATGCATTCGGCAGTCACAGGTAGCGATCTTACACGCAGCTCGCGGACGGACTCCGCAACCTTGCCTTCCAGTTCTGCAGTCCGCTGTGATCCGGCACGAAATGACGTTTTCCTTTGGTTGCTGCAAGTTGTAATACGTTGCTTTTGCCTCCGCCACTACCGAATGCTCTTTTCGGATACTTCAAGTTCGCGCTGTGCCGCTAGGTTGCCGTGGGCTTCTGCGTACTCAATCGCCTTTTTCTTGAAGGCAACGGTGAATTGACGTCGCCTTCCGCTCCCGCTCATTTTGAAACAAAATGAAAGTGCAGCCTTTGATTAACATAACTTTGCGACAATGGAAACGCAAAATGCCGGTGCCACAGCGTCGCCATGCCAGACGCCGCGCTGCTGCTGATGGCGATGGTGAAGGCGGGTGTGTACTTCATCCGCCCATTGTTGCAAGACTTCCGTAGTTTTTCCGCCAATGTCCGGTATATAAGTCGAGGGTCGACTTTTCGCAATGGTTTTTTGAAAAAAAGTTCGACCTATATTCCGGTTTTTACGGTAATACCTATTGCGGACATGTTTACTTTCCCCTGCTCTCACCGAACCCAAGGGCATCAAGGAGGCCAGAGGTGCCTAAATCGACCGCTAGGCAGATGTGTTTACATTCTAAGAAAGCATGCTCCATCGTTTCCCTAGCTTTACTGCAGCAAGCACATGCTTCTTCTTCTTTCTTATATCTCTCTTTATAGGTGCGTGTTCTAAGGCATCTTGACCTCGCTTCGAAAAGTAATGAGCTTCCCTTTGAGTTATTATAAACTGTTTCTTTCCTGATTTAGTTTTTTTTCCTGTTAAGTAGTTACTCACAACAGGTTTCTTTTCCATTGCTGCCACCCATGAGATTATCTCAGCCTCTCCGACTTTCCGCTTGACATTCTTTGTTGCTGTGTTGCCCACCCTACAGGCCGCATACTTGCTGGTAAGCTTCCTAGTTCTTTTCCTCCACTGTGAATCAATGTTTTTCCTGTACAAATACTTGAACACACTTCCAGCCCATTTACTTTTTTTCATATTTGTCAGTCGCTCTTCATAGTCAATTTTACTGTGAGCTTCCCTCACTTCAAAGCTTGTCCAGCCCATACCACCCTGCACAGCTTCATTTGTAGTTTTCCTGTGAGCGCCCAATGTGAGGCTTCCCACCGACCTTTGGTTCCCATTGAGTCCTGATTGTAACCCTGATTTACAGCAAACAACCGCATTTCCAAAAGTAAGTCCTAGAACCGTTACACCTTTCCACATACCCTGGAGCACCTCGTGCCTATTGTATCCCCATAATGCTCAGTGTTTCATTACGGCCGCATTTCTCTTTCCCTTTGCTGTTATTTTTTCCTGTGTTTCCCTATATCTCTTGCCTTTGTTTATTCATATAGCAAGGTACAGTCCAGCCCACTTATAACAGCCGCAGATATAACGAACGCTCGCTTAGTACGAACGAGGGCGGTGCTACCGTCAAAATATATATTGGGGCAATGGCACATTGTCTCACATAGAACGAACTGTTGTGGCCTCAACACTCGGTTAGAGCGAACGCAAAGCTGTCGGGCCCCTGTAGTTGACCGAGCCGGCGGTCAACTACAGGGGCCTATGCCGCTGTATATGGGCATCATTCATGCGTTCAAGGTGTGCTACCGGCGGCGCGTCATCCAACGCTTGTTGATCGCGATTGATGCTGCCATGCCAGTTCGCATCAGCTTGCTTGCCGCCGTGGACATATTGAAAGCGGCGTGGATGGAACTCACCGCGGAGTGCATAGAAAATTGCTTCCGCAAGGCGGGTTTTATGGGCCCAGGCACCGAGGACGCCATAGATCACCCACCGGAAGGCCGGTCGCACGAGGACTTGTGGCAACGCGTCGTTGACACGCAGCTGGCCGGACCTGACGTTGCCTGGGACGATTTCGTTTCTGCTGATGACGACGCCGACATTGCCGAGCCATGCACTGACGAAGCTATCGTGCGTGAAGTGCGAGCCCTTCCTGACTGCCCAGAGACCGACGAGGACGAGGATGCTGCTCTACCGCCGGTTGCTGTGAACGCTTCAACCGCGATCGGTTACATCGCGTCGCTTAAGGAAATCGTGTGCAGCAGAGGCCTTGGTGATGAACATATTACCGCGCTGGAAAAATTAGAAACGGCAGTGATGCGATCAACTTTGAAGAAGCAGACATGCATCACGGACTTTTTTCAAAAATAAAGTGAACTTTCGTCTCGCTTGCTCTTTTTTCCCGTATTATAGGTGGTCCACTTAGTACGAACTTTGGATACAACGAACAAATGCCACGTGACGATCAAGTTCGTTATATGTGGGCTGGACTGTATTCATATTCTTTTAGCCAAGGTATTTCCTGGCCTCTACTGACATTGTTCACTGTTCTAACTGAATAACATAACACCTGATTTTTCAATGCTAAATTTCAGACCTAAATTCTCGCCTTCCTGTCCACAGATATCGGCCAGACATTGGATATCACTTTGTTTGTTAGCTGGTAACACAACGTTGTCTGCATAAAACAAACCTGGAACCTGCAGCTCTACTACTGTAGCCGCCCCCTTTTTCCTGTGCACAACACACCTTAGCAATCATGCAAAAAAACTAATACTAACTGTGTCAGTCATGCGTACTGTATCTGTTCAAATCTAGCCCGAACAGTTTTTCCAAATAATAACATGCCAAAATTTGGGGTCTACTTAGATTTGAGGATCTTAAAAAACGTGCCAGTTCTTAATTGAAGTTGATAAATATGATGCATAGCTAGTGCCATATATAAAACTCAGTATTGCAGCCGCTACTACCTGTGCGAGTAGCCAACTGAAGTACACGAGCGACCTCGTCATTTTGACCTGTGTCGTATCAGCGTGTGGCGTGGCGTTATTGTAATGGCACCAGACAGGCAATGTCACTATGCATCTGCTTTCAAACGAAAATTTGTGCTAGCTGCAGAGGCATGTGCTCATTTCTGCCATTGCTGAGTCGCTTCTTCAGAAACTCAAGAGCGAAGAACACAGGAGAAGGGCTGAGCAAGCACAGAGAACGCCGAGGCCGGAGGTCTTACCTTATATGCACCGTGTAACCCACAACCTAAAGAAGGTTGCAGACAGATGTGGGGTGCCAGTCATATTCTCAGCGCTACACAAGCTCGCCTCGCAGTCTCTCTGATGGGCGCAAGAAACGTGGCTGTTTTAAAGTACGCGCCAAGCAGTACACAAAATGTGCTACTGGAGCCTTGCTGTCTCGCGGCAAGACATATGTCGGCCAGTCTGGGCGATCCGTAAATGAGCATGCACTGAAAGTTAAAGACGGAGCAGTACATTTGCCTAAGCACTGCAATTCACATCAGTGTGAGCCGAGGCTGAAGAAGATATGGATTCTTGGAAAAAGCAGGGACACCACGGCACGAGAATTGTTAGAGGCATTTCATATTAAAGAGCGAGGTTCGTCTTGCGGCACTTCAGTTTTACTTTTGCATGCGAGAAGATTTTTTGATAACATGATCTTGGATTGTAACGCGAAGTGAACACGGACACAGAAAGAAGCAGACAGGACGAGCGCTAACTCTACAAGAGTTAGCACTCGAGAAGTTGCAATTTGAGAAGTTGAATAACTAAGACAAATTATCTAATTTAGGCAGAATGCAAAAAAATAATTTGAGTGTCTGGAAGTGAAGGCAAACATTACCTTTGTTCTGTCCAGCTACGTGGCATTTGCATGTTTTTAAATTCTGCCAAAAGTTAGCTGAGACATCCTTTATAAGGTACTGCAAAAATAAAATTAGATTTTGCATGAAAATATTTGAGTATAGCTTCGTTTACTGCGCTGCAAGCAAACACCAATAGTCTAAGGATTGAAGTTGATCCATGTACTTGCTGTACTTCCCATCATTCCCACGTAGGCTGACGCAACGTTCGACAGGCACTAGCACCACATTTCCCTCTAGGGTACTTATTTAGGAACTCTATGGTGAATCCTGTCCTCGCTTTTTTTTTCGGCCTATTTTTGATGCAAGTTTCTTTTTCTTTTCTTTTCTTTCTGGGGTCGGCTTAGGATAGGGGCCGGCCTAGGTTCGAGTAAATACAGTACAGTGAAACCTCGTTAAACCTTAGTTGGCCGGAGCTTGGGAAAAGTATGTACTAAACAGTACTTCTTCACCGAAATAGCATGAGATCACCCACTTACCTGTCAAAAGCGGAACTCAGAGAGAAGGCGACGAAAGGAGAAAAAGACATGCAGTATTTATTCACTTCGCACAACGAGTGTTATTTTCATTTTATGCGGTGGCGGCCTAGCAGTGACGACAGCGGCCTCAAACTTACTGAAGCTGTGAGCCAGCTCCCTCTTCTCGACAAACACTCGCATGGCAGATTCCTTGTTGGCATTGCATATTCTCCATGCACAGATGCAGTAGCATTGCAAAAGTCGCTGAGCACCTTTTCATTGCGGGGTGCTGTTCTCATCGCAACAAATGCATTCATGAAGCTGACGTAACTGTCAGCTTCTGCCACCGAATCGCCTGTACTGTCGCTTTTTGTGTCATATTTATGTCATCCGAAGTGTCGCCAGGCGACACTTTGGATACAACAGAGGCAATGATGGTGAAAAGTCGGACCTCGTAGCCGACATCGCCTCGCAGTCGCAGAAGCGCTGCCGGTTATTGCGGGTTGCTCTTCTCGTCGCAATGATTGCACTCATGAGGCTGACGTAATGTGCAGCTTCTGCCACTGTCTGGCCTGAATCGCCCGTGCTGTCACTTTCCAGGTCATCCTTATCACTGTCGCTAGGTGACACTTCCGCAGCAACAGAGGCAGTGATGGTGAAAAGTCGAACCTCATAGCCGACATCTCTTCGCAGCCACAGCAGCACTGCCTAGCAACTTCTTCACACTCGAAATGCCACACGCCGTAGTCAACAATAGATCCATGTTGCGTGCCAGTGTCGACTTCTTCGTCTCACCTTCGGTAGCACCAACAATGTCTAATTTTTCTTCTATGCTTGAGCACCTGGCGTCTTTTTTATCCGAGCTTCGGCATGACGCGAGTCCTTGCTTGCACGACACCACAACGCTCTCTGGCACGGCGATTGCAGTGCGCAAACTGCAATCATGCAATCAAGCGCCCTATGCGCAAACGCATAGTGCGCTTGGAGGCCGTTGGTCTGATCTCTGAGGTTTGATGTTCTGCCGGGCTGCCCGATGGAGACAACGCACCGCCATGTTTGCGTGTCGAAAAGTTGAAGCACTACATGTTAAGCAATACGTATGCAATAAGCTGGTATGGTTTATGTGGATACAAAACACATGATGTTCAATGGCCGCTGAGGCGGGGATTTGACTTTACTACTTTTAAAACGAAACTACTGTTTAAGTGGGTATGGTTGAACGAGGTTTTACTGTATTATGATTTGAGAACATGGTTAAGCTTGAGAAAATTTTTTTTTTATGGAAATATGTTATTAATTAGAAGGTGAGAAACATCCCATTTTGTAGTGTGTTGCACCCAAGCAGATGACAAACGAAGCACGTCAATTTCCGGGAAGTTCAATTGGCTTCTCTCCCCCTCCCATTGCCACATATTTGTTGCATCACTTTGTGACGTTGCAGGGGCCTGTGTAGCTTACACGCAAGCAAGCCCTGTTCCCTGATAAGTGCGTCATAATGTTTCTGCATGTCCGTACAGAGCACTTTTCCCCCCCAACTTGCCATGGCTTAACACTGTCTTGCACTGCTGGCACAAACTGTTGCTGCAAAGTGTTTGTATGTTCTCCTAATATTTCAATAAGCATCAGCTGGGAGTCGGCACTATCTTTTAGAGCTCAGGAAAGGTATTCTGCAAGAGTCCACGAGGTGGACTCTTGCAGAATACGTACTGCCTGAGCTCTTAGACGCCCATTCTTGCGGCGAGCGTCGCCATTGGCAAAACTGATCGAACGAGCACAGTGAAAGAGGAACAAGTGAATGTGGAGCGGGAAATGAGAGCTGTGAGCCGCAAACGGGGAAGACCAACGAGAGTGGCTCGTTCAGTGATGTGCGCGGGAAACCGGTGTCATGCATACTCGTATCTGGTCTCAGCTGGGCTGCTCGTTTTGTGCGGTCGTCTGCTTGTGTTTGTTTGGTATCGTTCGCGCGACCTGAATTGTGTAGTAACAATTAAATTATGGGGTTTTACATGCCAAAACCACTTTCTAATTATGAGGCAAGCCGTATTGGAGGACTCCGGAAATTTCGACCTCCTGGGCTTCTTTAATGTGCACCTAAATCTAATAAGTACACAGGTGTTTTCGCATTTCACCCCCATCTAAATGCGGCCTCCGTGACTGGGATTTGATGCCGCGACCTCGTGCACAGCAGCCCAACACCATAGCCACTGAGCAACCACGGCGGGTGAATTGTGTAGTACTTACTGGAAGCCACATGGCACCAGCGATTACACTGGAATATTCTACATTTGCCCGCTCTCCTACATGCCTCTTTCAGAGTCTTTGCTTCAATATATCGCAAAATGAAAACGCCTGTAGAGCTGCACTAAAATTTAGCACTAGGGAGTATCGCAATTGTCGATTATTATTATGTTTTTTTTGTATGTGTCTCGTTTGCTTCTGTTCCGTTTCAAGCTTGCTGTTGCGAATTTAAAAGGTGACTTTGCTAAAAATTCTAACAACAGTGCTACAACAAAATGGACCTGTAGACATGTTGGACAGTATGTACACTTTATTCAAAAAAAAAAAAGAAAAGAAAAGAAAAAACAAGGTTGGGTAATGCAGCATTGAACTACGTTCACCATGGTTGGGTCCAGTGGTTGGCGTCAAATGCTGTCGCATGGATGTACGTGCCCTGCTACACAGTATCGCGAGCGCCACTTTTCTGTAGTAGAAGCTAAAAACAGTGCCATCAGCAGCAAAGCCTTGGCATGTGTGTTTTGGAGAGGCACCTTCAAGCAAGTTGAGTGAACCAAGAGCCACTCTCGCTTAAAGCTTTGTGTGTCAAGAAGGGACAATGCACGCGCTTTGCTCTTCCACTGTTGGGGACGTAAGGAGGCACGATTACAGGGTATAACTTAGGAAGGTTGGGCAGTGCACCCTCTGAGGCTACAGTGGCAGCTCAAACTTGACGTCCACCGATGCAGACCGTGCTAGGCCCACGATGGTCGAGAGGCGAACAACCTGTGGTGAGAGAGATACAAACAGTTTTTTTTTTTTTTCACACCTTAGTGACAGATACTAGCTTGGTTTGCTGTCATTGTTTATACCAATTGCATGATAAATAAAACAAGAAATTCACAGTGCAATGTGCTTCTGATTCCCCCCCCCCCCCCCCATATCAGAATAACTTTTCTTTCAAATGTTGCCGCACGGAAAAATACATACATACATGTAAGCGTAGGAAGGCGGTTATCCAGACAGCATAAGCAGAGGTGCCAATTTCGGAACCTCCGTAGCAAATTTTGTCAGTGGTGAAGTGGGAAGCCTGCAAGCCCGTGATGTACGAGCGGCAGCTTGCTACTCACAAACGCCAACGTCTTAACAACTAAACTAACAAAAGCAATGCAAGTGTGCATGCGGTCTCAAAGGAGGAAAGCGACGCTTATTAAAATGCACACCGAGTACTTCTCGGATAAGTTGATACAGTTTGCTGTACATACTGTCAAATGGCACTTGACCTGTTTTTCCTTTGCACCGATAGAAAGAGCATGTACAAAGTTTGCACATTTGCCAACTAGTCTGTCCAACATACAAAGCATGGAAATGTGAACGTGAAGGTTCTGAGGGAGCAGGAAAGATAAAATGACAGCAATTCCACTTCTGTAGAAGCAGATAAGGAATAGCTATTACCAACAGTACTGCAGTGCAAGCCACTGGTCTCACTACAATGCTCAAAAACATCTCACTCTCATCTGCTTGTCATGGCGTTAACTTACGCATGCCGCGCTTTAACCTCTGGCTCCTTTGTGGCAGCGCACAAGTCGTCAACGCCATCTTTTCCTTTGGCGGCATTGTCAGGAGTAATCGGTAAGAGCTTTAAAATAACGAGGACCTCCAATGCCATGGATGGCACGGAAGATGACTTAATTCCACGAATGTGCTGGTGAACCAAGTGTAAGCAGCAATGGCCAAGACAAGTAGCTGAGTGCATGAATGAATGAATTCATTATGAAAAGGATAGCATTCGCTTTTGTGGTGGTGGGCAAACACAGGATTGCCCCAGATTTAATTTCAGTCTGAGACAAAATGGCCTGCTTCCTGTGAGGGCTGCCTCTTGTCAAAATTGGAAAAATAAAAGAAGTTTGGCCCTTACACAAGCATGTATGCTCTAGAGAACGGGTGGCAGTCTTGGCTGCTCCCTGCACGATGCCTCGGCAAAAGCGCATGGATATGAAACCATTATCACTTCTGCCCTGCTATTGTACGATTAGCTGTCGGAAGTGCTAGTACTTCAATGCTGGAACGTTGGCAAGAAATAGTACCGCTCATTACACAATGAGAAAGGGAGTAGTGCTGCTTTCTGGCATAGTAATTTTGTCGCAAATTATCTACACACACTTACTATATCGCCCACATATTAAGAATAAGTGAATGAACGAATGAAGCTAAACGTTTCGCGACGGTCCAAAGAGTGAGTGAGTCACTAGTGATATGTTCTCACTACAAGCTATTACAAAATTCAGACCAACCATCTACATTCCAAGCCCTTTGTGTGCAGGAAGAACAAATCTATCGCAACCGAGGACACCCGACAGTGAGTGAGAAACTTACCGAGTCAGAAACACGACAAGCAGCTGATTCAAAGTGTTTGCGCTAAATAAAGAGCAAAGTACACTGGTCCTGATTTAATTCATAAGGGGCAGCTTGGAATACGTTTTTAGTATAAGCACTGCAAACACTGCTCGCACCGCTTGGACACAATGCATTGAGCTCTGAGATTGCTTACATGTGCTCAAAAGCGGTGGCCAAAGCTTCGCGCCGTTCACCCAGTCACAGTCTACCGAGTTGCAATGGTGTCATGCACATTCATTGTGAACACAGAGGCAAGCAACGGATGCGTCACAATGTGATCAAACATGGCGGCAACCACTGATAACATCCCAATCAGATTTGTTGTGAACACTCCTATTTGTTCACTTTCTTATAAGCCACGAAAAAAACTTGCAAAGGAGCATCGAATTATAGACTGAGAAACAATAAATAGGCCGTAATATCCCAGACCCTGTGGGGATGCGAGACTCTCACGCGTCCCCTGATATGCTGTTTTCCCGCATAGCTCCCGTCTCCTGCAATCCGGCTTCGCCGCGTGGCCTGCATGATACCCGCGGCAGTCGGTCTGGTTGAAGTGGGCCCGGTACGAGAGATGGCGCGAGTGTTGCGCTGCCAACGCCGCCTACCAGCGGGGTTACTTGGGCACGGAAAGGAGAAGGCACTTCCTCTTTGGTTCGGGTTCGGCAAGCTGCGCGGACGTTCTGCGCGTGCGCTGATCCATGCTTCTCTGCGACCGTCCACGCAAGCGACCAGACGTTGGGATCCAACATGGGGCGAACATATTCGCTCGCTATCCGGTCGCGGTGAATCGGACTTCCGCGATTTGTCGCGTGCCCATCGGCATGTTTTGTGGATAGCAACTCGGCTAACAGGCATTGATCTATGAAAGGTGCAATAAATGCCTTTGTGATTGTTTGCACTACTGTGTTGTCGTTCCTTTGTCCCAAGAGCACAGGTGAGAACCCCACAACCCGTACATTAACAGTGGCTGCCTTGCTCTCCCCCTTTCAGATTCTCCACCCTCCTTGGATACGGCCATTGGCAAGGAATGACCAGAAGCACTTGCCATCTTTGCTGCCTCGTCCAAGTTGTCACAGGCCAGGATCTTGAGCTTGCTGGTTGCAATCAGGGCCTTGGCCTCGTCCACCTGAGTACCTGCACCATGCAAAAGAGGTTGTGTCGTATGTGTCCAGCTGGCACCGTCTGCCGCCCCCAGTGCACTTGCCTGTGTTGGCTAGTGCATCAGCAAGGAAGTGCAAGCATCGTCTGCTCTCAGAGGAACACTTTCTCCTTGCTTTCTTCACCACATTGGTGAGAAGCGACCTCCAAACAATGTGTGCAAGCAGCAACTTTGTGTGACAGTGGACGATTTTGTACTGAATGTGTTGCATACCAGCTGTGATTAATGCTTCAGCTTGAAAGCCTGCGATATTCTGCCGAGTTTTTGGTAGGCAAGCAAAGCATTTGAGACACTGTGTAATTCCAGATGCTTTAATACTGCAGTTTATCAGCTCAATTGAATCCAGGGGAATGCAAAGCCTAGCTTCAACTAGCACCGTGCAAAGTGGAGTAGCAACATTCATGTTGCGTTGTTCACACAGCTGAACTGCAGTCTGAGACTATAACATTAAAATAATGGGCTGTCCTGGTTACCGTGCATCTAAATATATTATTAGTGCGTGCCCCCACATCACAGCACCAGTTCATGTTATTCCCGGTTTTCGGCTTTGCACTTTCCACCTCGGTTTTTGCATAGTCTCGAAAGTAAAAGAAAAAAAAACATTCAATGAAATAGCAAATAAACCTTTGGAGTTTCATGTGTGGGTCTATTAAAGGGAAGCACTATGCAAGCTACAGTCGTCTTTCATTTTTGCATGATGCTTATTTACTGACTGACTTGGCCTGGGCCATGTTACCTGGACACAACGAAGTACAGCGATGGTTGCTTTGTTTCATGGTGAACGCTGTGACAAATGATATTTATACAGTGTACACCTACACAAAAACCCATTTCATAATACACAGACTTGGTGCTTCGGATGGAGCCGATCGACATACCGGCAGGCTTTACAGGAAATGTCCACCTCTCCAACAAAAGAATACCTAGAACTCGTGGCACCGCCGGCAGTATGTGACAATTGGGAGACTTCAATGACAATGGCGGCTGTTTCTGGGAAATAGTGCAGCTTTGTCCAAGCGACGCAAAGGTTAGCGTTGTTTATGCTAAAAAATGACTGTCTTCTATTCACCAAAAGCAGGGAAGTGCTGCAGTCACACTGAACTCTTGGCAAGAACCTCTTGTACTGATGTGCGTGAATAAAAGTATTGGTGCTCGATACACCCAACAATTAGTCTTCGTGAAACACAGGCGCTTACTGATGTTAGCATAGTGTGCCGTGGCACTGCCTGCAGATGCCATTTAGCAAAAGGGTTGCAGTCAACAAGAAAGGTCAAAGTTGCCAAGAATGTTTCTGAATTGGAAGGCAGGAGAAAGGATTGAAGCAGTCTCCATTAAAACCCAGAATAATTATGCCCATACCTTGGAGCCTGACCACAATGGGGATCTTCAGGTCGAGCGTTTCAGCTGCCTGGATGACACCCTCTGCAATGATGTCACATCGCATGATACCACCAAAGATGTTCACCAGGATAGCTTGCACCTGAAACACAAAGAGTGGCACCCTAAGCATCGTAACCACCTGTCTATATAGCTCGGCAGCAACACACTTATCTGCTGCCAGTTGTTGCAAAGCGTCAGTGAAATGTGATTACATCAAGCACAAGTAGTATAGTACTAGAAGAATAGCTGCCTTCATATAGAGAACTGAATAATATCAAATATTTCCATTGAAGTCAACACTGCCTCAATCAAGTGCCAGCAGAAGTTTTCAGTACATGGCATGTGTAAAACATTCGTCAACTTGCACAGTAAGAAGGCATCATTGTAGTAGACCAGTGGATGACAACACAGGGAGACAGTATAAACTTTTTTTTTCAAGCAAACGTTGTATTGCTACACTCGTGTCGGCGTCTGTGTTGTCATACTTTTTCGGAAAAATAAAAATTTATTGTCAGGCTGCAGATTCAAACCACCGACCTCCGGGTTGTGAGACCACCACGCTAACCAGTTCAGCCACTGTTGAATCATCATATGTGACCTTTAAAGCGGGGTTTTATGTGCACGGAGAAGTAGACGCAGCACAAAGCGTGAGCCGATCACAGGCGTCCCCTCCCTCCAGAGGAGGGAGAGGGTGTGATCGTGTGTTCGCACGCTTCGTGCCCGCCGTTTCCCACCAGTTCAGGTGTAGCAGTCAGATGGAGAAGCCGCGTTCGGCTTGTTCGGCCAAAGAAAAAACAGGCGGTACTTGATGAACGCCGCTGGAACTCGCTCGAGAAAGGGCTTGTCATCGATATGCCGACCTCGCCATGACGAGCGCAAAGCCAAGGCGTTACAACAACTAAGAGCAGCGGACCTGGAGCTTCGCTTGCACCCCTCTTCACAGTAGTGGAAGGGTGGTAAATTTTTTTTTTCTTTCCTCTCCAAAAAAAGTGGCAACTTTAGGATTAAAAATTTCTCATTGGTGCACGAATTTAATGTATTGCTTATATACGTGTTTGTGCCAACTTGACACATCGGCAGTGGTGGGAATGCTATGCCAACTGGGCCAATGTACGCCGACAAGGAATTTGCTGCTCCATATTGTTCCAAAGGGGTCGTTTTACACAAATTGGCAACTGCTGTGCCACGACATAGTTTCGGTGGTGTGAAAATTAGGAAGCTACCATGCAAAGCGTTGTGCCACTGTATTCATTGGCCGCATTTGTTTGTGGTGTTACAGTCAGTGAGACTGCCGCCATGACAGTCAGCAGAACCAAATTGATTCCTGTTCTTATGTGCCAACCTAACTACCATCCAGTGGATCTGTATCCTTTTTTTGCAACATATTTAACAGAGATAGGCGGGCGGCTAGTTGGTGGTCGATATTGGAATGCATCATGTAACCGCGCAAACAAGAAAGGACAAAGAAGGAAACACACAGGACAGGCGCGGACCTGCGCCTGTCCTGTGTGTTTCCTTCTTTGTCCTTTGTTGTTTGCGCGGTTACATGATGCATTCCTTTTTCAACATAGCCCATCGTTTTCAGCTGAAAAAACTTTTGTGCATGGTGAACATCAATGAACACGTTCAAATGCTGACAAAGCCACAGGGCAGCATCATGTTCCACATAAAGTCCACATATGATTAGATCCTATCGCACCGCACACACTGTATGCTTTCGGTGTGAGTGGACGCATGTGAGGGCGAGCCGAGAAGTATGGTTGCTTGATGAGCACCGTCTCCCGCATGAGGGGGCAGGTTGGTGCACATTTTCAAGTGCAGCCGGGGCTGAGCGCATAAGCAGCCCGCGTTCCCCGCTTTAGAGGTAATCTGCCACGTGTGCAAGGAGATGGCTTGGCATTAAGTGCACTTTCTTTTTGCGCCTATAGCACTGGAGGTTGTGTAATCTCGAGTTTCCAATACGTGCTGAAACATTCGGCTCTCCACTGCCGGTGCTTTTCACGATGGTTTCGTCTCGCTGCAGGCGACACTATCGGCTGCGAGGGCAGAGTCGACACGAAAGCGTGGTTGACTTCGCTGAGTACCGCTGATGTGAAGACATTGCCAACACAGCATGAGATTTTCGTCGCTGGCTCTTAAATTCAACAAAATGGATTTTCTCATTCAAATTTGCTTTTTTCTGATTGCTCGATAACTGAGAAAATTATGCGGCCTCTTCCCTGCAAAAAAAATTAATCGCCAACTGTACTTATTTGCCAAAAAGTCTACTTTCAATGGAACGAACAAAATGGTTGATTTTGCCGACTTCATTATATCGAGCTTTAACTGCATAAGTGCCGATTCAGTTTCGCTGATGGCTTAGTGCATTGTACGACAGACGTGGACTTATGTATGCCCCTTGTGGCAAAAGAAGACTGCCAGATACATTACTAATCATTATATAACTGGCTGTACAAAATTCATAGCTAGAAATTAATGCATGCTTTAAGGAAATACTACGGTAAAAGAAATTTCAATTGTGTATGTACATGCCGTAGAAAGATTGCTGAGACGAGTTTAATTGATAATTTAGGCATAAATAATTTAGAAGGATCGGAAAACCATGCAGTTAGATTCATATGCATACAGTGTTCCCAGAAATTGAGTGTAACCAAAATCAGCGGTGGTCCGGCCAGTTTAGGATTTGGAGCAACTTTCCGAGCAGGTAAAAAAAATCACTTCTGGGGCACTTTAGAAACAGCTACACCAGCCTTTCGGAGCAGTCTTGGCGCTGCTAAATTGGAACACTTTGCGCGAGTAATGTGTGGACATTTAGTGTAGGTTGTTTTTACTGCGCAATCAGTAAACACTGTTCAACAGTAAGGAAAGACATAAGGCCAGCAGTTAATAAACACGTGTCTTCCCACGGACGGCTTTCTATGCATGTTATGATGCAAACTGACCTTTATTTGGGTAGGTAACAAAATGGTGTAAATAATTAAATATAAATTTGTAGGCTAGCAAGAACAAAGCTAGGCAGGCAGCCAGACATAAGAAAGACAAAAAATTGCAACTGTGCTAGAACAGTTTGAGCCATCAAGCATCAGACAAAAATAGACTGAAATGTCTTGTGGATTCCAAACAACAGACATGTTTTGACACATTTTACCAGAATACACAAAATGTGTTTTGCCAATAACAATGCTTGAAACTATGACAAGAGACCAATGCAGGTTTATGAATGGCGTCCAGAATGATATGCCTTTCACAAAGGTGGCTATGGCGGCCATGAGCAACGTTGATACACTCGCTTTTGTTGCGAGGTGGTTAGCTTTCCCAGTGTCATGTGGCCTCTGTGAATAGATATGATTCGATTCGGCACCAAATCTTAACTTGCGTTGGCGACATTTGACCGTCCTGACAAAGTAGAGCTCATCAGGCCTAGATTAGCTTAGATGACAAATCACCGTTCACCAATGCAATACAGGTCACAAACCACTAATATGTTTGTACGAGTGGCTAATCGATGACTGGTTTTGAGATCACGCGTTGGCATTTTTGACAGCTGCTGAAGTGATGTCCAGGTCTGCGGGCAACACAACCGCCCGCTACCACAACCACACATAGAAGCAAGGTGTCTACCAAATTGACGTTTCTAAATTACCTGAGTTTCCAGGTTTTCCTTGAGTGCCTTTGCAAAATTCCCTGAGTGACAGAGAACTTTGATGTCAAAACAGGCTGACACCATGTCGCCTGATGCTGTCACTCTCTAGTAAGCGCGTTAAAAAATACAAAAACGACTTAATCCAGTTTGAATAGTAAGCAGTAGTGTTTATTATATTTAAAAAGAAAATAGAAGAGAGGGGTTAGTAAAATGCACAGCGAATAAAATGTCTGAAAAAAAAAACATGGTCGATTCAAACATTTTCAAACATGAACAAAAAGATGCATACAGAAGCAAATATTTTCGACTATGACCTATTTCTATCAAATGATAGCAAGCTCATTGGTATGAGGTCCGAACTTTGTCACAAGTGTCTCTCAGCTGCTGGAAAGTCAACCTCGTCTGTCCTGACATACCCTCAGCCCGCGCAAAATGCCTCAGTGTTGTGTTTTACTGTTTTAATAAGTGTATCTTGGTTTGGATGAGGGACACCTGCATCTCCGCATCAGCCAACACCTTTCTTTTTTGAGCTTGAGCTCCATCAAAGAAACGGCGCACACTTCCTTTCCCGTCCACTCCTTTCTGTTCTCGTCCTCCTTCCACTGCGCATTCGCAGCCCGGGCCAGTTGAAGCATCCGTTTGGTGCGTAGCACAGACAACGTCCCGATTTTTCGGATTCCCTAGGGATTGCGAAAACATCTGAAAAATCGGGCACTTCGAATAAATTAATGCATGTCTTTTGCTGCCCTTAAGGGCTCTAATCACCACAGGCACATCCGGAAAAGTCTGAAGGCCTTCCAGTACACTTATCAGGCATATCGGTGCTTGTCCTGTGACAGGAGATGGCAGGTGCATGCGTGTATAGTTAAGGAATAAATACTGTGTCCCTTGACAATTGCCTCTTGCCACGCTTGTTAAGCTTCACCGCAATATTTTGCGTATGTAATGAGGTTACCGCGTCTGTATTGAGGTGAAGCTGATTTTCAGAAACCAGCATTGTGCCAATTGTGGGTGTGCGGAGTCGGTGCCATTGCTGACAGCGTCGAATTCCTTGAGTGAAAAACATGGAACCGAATGGCAAGATGCTTAATGGCAAACAACGAAGCTGCTAGACCTAGTGTTGCCACGGTGGTGCCTACGGCTGCCAGTGGATCTGCGTGCGAGAGCGCCAGTTTGAGGCGGCAAGATAATCGAAATGGCGGCGGCGGTGACTTTGATTAATGCAGTTTCACACCTGCGGTCACGGCAAAAAGTCCAGAAAATCATATGGCAAAGAGTTATTGTGCCAGAAATTTCAGGCATTCTTATACATTGACTCAATGGGTACGTGGCAGTAATAAAAGAAGTCCAAATTATTGGGCACGTCCCAAAAATCGGGTGCCTGGAAAATCGGTCATTGGCTATACACTGGCGACTCCAGCAGACGACATGGTGTCAAAGACAATTTGCCACGATTTCTCTCTGTTACTTGAGCCAGCATTAGTGCGACTTTCGTGCCCTTTCAATAAAATTAGTCAATTTTCCTTGATAGAAGCACAAATTCTTTGAGTTTTCCCTGAGTATTTCCAGACTATTAAGGATCCCTGAGAATTCCCAGTTTTCTCGATTGGTAGACACCCTGAAGTTCGTTTGCGTGCATAAGGTGGTGTGGGGCTTTGAAAGGTGGGCTTAGAAAATCCTTGTAAAACCGTATTTCAGTTTCTTGTTATTCTTGTTTCTGATCTTACAAAAATATACCTCTTTATTGCGTAGCTTTCAAAGTTTGAAAAATGAAAGAAAGAAAAGGACAATGGTATGTCAGACAACTGGAACTAGAACTATGTGAATACCAAGAAACATTAGGGTAAAAATATTTTTCTTTTAAACATTGCAACTGCCACTATGACTTTTTTTTAAAACTAAACTCCTATTAGCTTGTGGATATTAATTCTAGTTCCAAAGTTGGACGAGGCACCAACTCAAATGGTCACAAAATTTAGCTCTCGTTTAAACAACACTTTCCTTTTTAAAAAGGTACAAAAGTGTCCTAAAATTGCATTTTGAGAAAAGTGCAAATAAAGTGGTGTCAAACTGCTTGATTCATCAAAACATCCCAGGATTAGTTTTTTCCATGGTGAACATTACTGTAGCCTTTCTGTTTCTGCTGTCCTCCCTTTGCTTTCTTGCTTCAGCTTTCAGTTTGGCAAGTCCTTCGATGATGTGCACATGGAAAAGCAAAAATGTCCAGGAGTGACTCCCCGGTGCTTCGGCAACCTTGCACTGTAGCAGGTGCCATAAAGCTTACGTTTTCATGTCAATGATTGTGTTCTTCCAATCAGCAACACAAAAAAAATGCACCAGATAGGTCCTTGATAGACGCCACATTGACAGATGCCGTTCCCTCTCCTTGGCTTCGCGTACAGGAATTGTTTCAATTGGTGCTGTCGACCTGGACGAACCTTAATTGTACCGACACAGACTGACACCGACCTCGGCTGGGTGTTTCATCAAATATTCTAAAAATGCTATAGTATCTAGATAACTGATTTGCGAATTGAATGTTTTGAATGTTCACTATTAAATTCGCATTTATGTACTGTAGAATGCGCTTTGGAAAAGAAAAGGCAAGCAGAAAGCCTACTAACTGGGAAAACATGTCTTGAAGTCACAAAATTATTTTGCAGACTCAACTGTAGTTGAGACCTACATAACACGAAGCATTGCGCAAATCATTGCAGTACGAGATGCCGACCTACAGTGAGCTGCTGGGGCTCGAGCGGCCCGAGACGCGCATTGTTGTTTTTGTGGCTTCGGCAAGCTTTGTCTGCCCTCTCCGAATTAGGTCTCAGTCGGCAGCTTCCTCGGGTGGGGCCATTTTGGCGGAAAGTTTGGCATGCCAATTCGACGAGAACCGTTGTGGCACGAGATGTCGACGTGCGTTGAACTGGTGGGGCTCAAGCGGCCCGACATGTGTTTTGTTGTTTTTCTGTTATAATAGTGCTTTAAAACGGTGACGGGAAGCCGAAACAAAATAAATCTGGTGGGCGACAGCGAAATGTGATGTCACCAATGTAACACATTATGCTCACTTCGCACCACCTGCAGCAGGTATCAGTGGTGCGTTCAGGTTATCATCTATTAAAAGCATGCAGTAAACTTCCCATGGGATCATGCCACAACGAGCTGTGAAACAGATAGGCAAAGATGCTTATCGCAATAGGATTGGAGGCAATAGCTGTGAATGCGACGTGTGCCAACTTGTGAGCCGATTTGCTGGTGCGAGAAGAAGAAACTTATGAGTGTGTGTTGGCATGTTCACGTGTCACGCACGGGTGGGCGAGTGCTTCCCCCCATCGCGCATGTCTCACAATGCTTGTTGTTCACGCGGGATCTAACAGCCGGAAAATTATAATTCAATCGCAGTTTGGCAATATATTTTGGTGCCAACAGATTGTGTTTTCAGGGAACGTATTAACTGGTAAAAGAAGAAGCATAAATGTATTTGGTTATTCATTGTGTCCCCAAACGAGAATGTTGGCATCGGGCAATCGTACGAAACAAGATTGTATCAATGTGGTTCTACTGTGTTCAAGTAAAGTTAGACCTCGATATAACGAAGTCGGTAAAATCGGTAATTTTCTTTGTTATATGGAAATTTCGTTCTATTGAAATTCGACATTTTATGCAAATAAGTACAGTATATTTATTTATACAAATAAGTACAGTAACAGCATAATGCTTTAAATTAAGTGTCTCTGCCTAACTTTCTTTTAATGCGTACAACCATATTGAATTTTTTACCCTGTGTCATGCATCTTTTAAGGAAAGGTGCAGGTTGAAAAATTACATTAAAAAATTATCTTTTTATATATTGTTTGCGAACTTATGCTCCTATTTTCTATATTCACGTGTAAAAATGTCGCAGTTTCGCCCGAAAGGTGAAGCATTGATTGCAAAAGCAAATTAGTGGACAGCTAGCTATATGAAGTAAGGATAGTAGTTTTATCGGCCATATAAACTTGTAAACATAGGCATACTAATTAAATTAACTAGCACGATGCCATGCGCACACAAGCAAACATGAACACATCTCACTCTATGACTGCGGAAACTGACGGTCAAAACACTGGAGTGAGGAAGCACGGCAGAAGCAGCGAGCTAATCGACTAAGCCGCGACAACACAATGCCCGACCGGACTCTGTCCCCACTGCAGATGGCTTTCAAGATACAGCAGCCCTGGTAGATGCCCCATCTCCCAGGGTTGCGTGCGTGAGATTGAGCTGCAATCGTCGACTCACCCTTGCACATAGAGCATACGGCATGCATCTATGATTTTTTCGCCCTTGGGCTTTGTATGAAAAAGTTGAGTTAACCTTTCAAACCGGAAGAATGCTAAAAATGATTTATTTCAGAGCATGGTAGCCTTAGGGTCGTACCTTTTTCATTCATGCTCGACTGATTAGGCTCACTACTGCAAGTGTTGCCCAGATGGTGAGCTTTCCCTGGGTAACAAGCGAGCACTTGCCTTGGCTGAACCCGCACCAGCTCATTCTCCCATTTTCACCAGTGCACAAGCGAAGGCCATGTTGCTTAAGTATGAGAGGCTGAAAAATGAAAAGTGGTTGCCTTGCATTGTTCTAAGCAAAACCCCACAATGCAGCTGAGTCTGTCAAGAGCAAGGTTCAGTTGCTGTGCCCAAAAACAAGGTTTGCTTCATGAACTGTTATGCAGATAGCAATTTCTATGGCCATGCTATTGTTGAACAAAGCCAGAGAGGCTTTCATGAGTTTTTAGGGGAGTTCGGTATCCACCCAATCGAAGGTCGATCGCTCTGAGCAACCAGAGAAGAATGAAAAAAAAAAAAAAAAGATGTCTCGAATATTGACAGCTGAACCTAAATCTTGTCACTTCAGTGCAGCAAGGAAAGCCCACTTGGTGGACGAAGAAGGCAAGTGTTCTGAAGGTACTACCCATGCAGCAAGAGAATTCTGAAGTGTCGCCCTTCTTCAGATTTATTCAGGTTTATTGGTTCCAAAAAAAGAAGTAATTACATGACAAATATACAGACGAGGGTCCCAAATTGAAAGGACTGTAGTGGGGCCCTCGGTAATAATACCAACATTGATGGTGATATCAATAGTCAGCAAATTAGCGTTATTATAAACACCATCTACAGATCAAATACATCATTAGACATGTTATTTACAATCAAACACGAAAAAGCACGTTATAAAAGAAAGTGAGAAAAAAACATGGATGAAATACAAGAAATGACATGTGAGAGAAAAGTCGAAGGTACACCGCCAGATCATAGTTAAGTTATCGCAGGAAATGATGCTTAAGGTATCCAGACTGGGATACATAGCGCAAAAAATTACACAGGGACAAGCAGAACACAGGACGAGCGCTAACTTTCAACAAATGATTTATTGCAGCTGGTGAGTATATATATACTCACTGGGACGCCACTACAATAGAGCAGACTGAAGGGAAGGAGGAAAAGACAGTCATGTGACTACTATGCCCAAAAATTCAAGCTCTTTCCTTGATAAAAATATAGACGGCGTGCTAACGCACTCTTCACCTGCTCTGGCTATCTCAGCTGCTTCCACAATTTCCCTCGTAATCTTATTCCTGTGGCGATAGACAACAACGGTTCGTTCGAATAGCGGGAAGCATGGAGCCTTCGCGTCACACTTTCTACAATGGGCAGTCAGATGCCCATCTATTGCAATGCTCTCCACTTTGTTGCTATGCTCCGCCAGACGCACGTTTAAACATCTGCCCGTCTGGCCCACGTAGTACTTCCCACACGAGAGTAGGATCTTATACACAACATTACGGGTGCATGCAACAAAAGGATCTTTGTGCGCGGTAGCGCAACCAGGCTTTGGTTTCCTCATGGGACAGCTCATCACACTCAACCTCAAGAGTTTGTTAGGTGCTGAAAACACAACGTTTACACCAGAACATTGCCCGACCTTTTTTAGGTTGTGGGAAACCTTATGAAAGTAGGGAATTACCGCCACTTTATGTTTTTCCCTTTCTTCTTTCCTTTCTCTTACGTAGTCCGCTCTCTGCTCATCGCTCATGCGTGAAGTTAGTTTCTTTTGACGATGCAGGCCTTCAGCAACCGAGATAATGATATGTTTCGGATAGTTCGCTGCTTCCAGACGAGCCACCTGCTTACTAAGGCCTTCATCTAGCAAGTGAGCACATGACTTAGATAGAGCGCATGACAGGAAAGAACGTACAATGCTTCTTTTTACGAGTTTAGAGTGTGCAGAACTGTACCTCAAGGGCGGCTTGTTAGCTCTGGGCTCATATACCCAACACACGTGTTCGGCTTTGAAATGCAAACGCAAGTCTAAAAACCTGATATTGCCTTGCGCTGGAAATTCAGTAGTGAACGTAAGTGGCCTATAATACTCATTGAAAGAGGCAAGAATACAGCAAACAGCAGGGTTTGAACAGTCAAAACGGCAATCTACCTGAGAACTGGCAGCCGGAACAAGTAGTGATCTATCTAAAAATACCAAAAAATCGTCTACGTATCTAAAAACCTTCAAAACTCCCAAATCACCCACCCGCGCAGCAAAAGCCTTGTCACAACAAGCTAAAAACAGGTCACTTAAAATGGGCGCTATGCAAGAGCCTATGCAAACACCCTGCTTTTGCAGGTAAATGTTATTGTCAAATTGAACAAAGGTAGACCTCAAATAAAATGATAAAAGCTCTAAAAACCTTGCCACACTAACACCACAAGCGTTAGAAAAAAGGACAGCGCCGTGCTCATCTATTGCTGCCTCAACACTGCGCAGCAAACCCTCATGTGGCAATGAATAAAACAAATCCTTTATGTCCACAGAAAATGCAGTTAAACACTGGCCGTCAGCTTCATTTAAAAAGTTGATCACATCTGAAGAATCTTTGGTAAGAAACGGATCCGCCACGTTGAGGAGTCTCAGGCTATTTTGCAGGAATTCTGCGACGCACTTCTGCCACGTCCCGGATTCAGAAACAATGACACGAAAAGGACAATCATCCTTATGGGTCTTCGCGGTGAAAAACATTTCTAGGCAGTCACCGTCAGTGCCATTGATTTTCTTTGCAACGTTTTCCAAATTAAGGTCTTTACACATCTGCTTAGCTCGCAACTTTACTTTCTTCAGCGAAACATGTCGAATAGGATTAAAGACAGCACATACCGCAGCACAGGCTTTATCACGGTAAACACCCTGTGAAAGCACCGCGAAACCCCCTTCCTTGTCCGCAGGCAGGACACATAGCCTGCGTTCCCGAAGTGAAGCCGCCACTCGGCCGATACGGTCACCCGTGCGCTCATGTCCGCCACAAGAGAGCACCTTGACTCCCTGAGAAACACAGGCCTCACGTTCCTCCACAGGCGCCATCTTAGCCACATCACGGACGCAAGTCAGAAGCTCAGCGGGATCCTTCCGAGGCTGAACGGCGAATTTCGGACCGAGGCACAGAATTCGGTGAACATCCTCAGGAACGTCGGCGTCACCTATAGTGTGGAGCCTGTCCTCACTATGCACGACCTTGCGGGAAGCCAAGGGACGAAGGGCGTCCAAAACGCTGTGCCAGAAGGTTTCAGTGGAATGTGTCAACACCCTTGAGTGTTCCCACGATCTTCGGCGGGCTCGCCTCACGTCATCGTCACAAAATATGCTTGCGTACAACCAGTCACGGTAGAAGCCAGCCTGTCTACGCCACTCAGCACGGAAAATCTTGCACAACCTTCTGCCATGGTTAAAAGACGGAGGGAACCCCCCAAGCATAGCCAGAATTGCAGGAGGTAAAATCCTGGACCGAACGCAGAACGAGAGGGCACGAGCTTGAACCTCGGCATAGGCCGCACGAGTAACCAAAGAACAAAGATCAGGAGGAACAGCATAGGGAAGGCCCAAGGTACTAGAAATGCACTTTAGCAGGGAGGAAGTTTGGGCATGTTGGTGGGATGCATTCAGACTGGGATACATAGCGCAAAAAATCTGCTTGTCCCTGTGTAATTTTTTGCGCTATGTATCCCAGTCTGAATGCATCCCACCAACACGCCCAAACTTCTTCCCTGCTAAGATGCTTAAGGTGATTTGTAAAAATTTTAGGAGAAGTACAGGATTTTATGGTTGATGGTAACTCATTCCAAACAGAAATTGCAGCGAAGGAAGATGTTTTTTTTTTGCCCTAATTGGTATGAACCACGGATAACAAGAAATTGTTGTTAGCCGCAAATCTGGTCTTATTTTTATTCTGCAAAAGGTCAACTGCAATGAACGGAAGCGTAAGGTTATTATGAAGCAACTTGTGGAGTAAGACAAGTATGTTAAACTGGAACAAATTATTAATAGGCAAGATATTATACGCACGAAGTAACAAAGAGGCATTGGATTGCATGGAGCTAGAAGTGATAATGCGTATTGACTGATTTTGGATATCTTGAATTGATGATAAGTGACAAGCGTACGTGTTGCCCCATGAAACAATGCCGTAATTAATGTAACTATGAATGAACGCATAATATAACTCTAGCAGAGCCTCACGAAAAAAAAAGGGCGAGCTTTGATTAATGCATGTATACCAAACGCAGTCTTGTGCTTGAGATGTTGGAAGTGAGAGCAAAATGTAAGGTTAGGGTCAAGATGTATGCCAAGAAAAGTGAGATCGGTGCTATGGGAATTGAATGAATTCCAAGCTTTACTTCAGGAATAGAAGTTAAGGCCCTTTGAGCACTTTTGAATACAACATAAATTTAGTTTTTAGAGGATTAAGAAATAAGAAATTGTTGCTACACCATTTTATAATGTTACTTAACGCAATATTTAACTTAGAAGTAAGAGTAGCAACAGGTTTGTCAGATGAAGATATGGTTATGTCTTCTGCGTATAAAATGCAATGAACGTAGTTGATGGGGTTAAGAGAGTCTGGAAGATCATATATATATAGAAGGAAAAGCAAAGGGCCCAGAACTGATCCCTGTGGTACACCTTGGTTAATACATTTTGTTACTGAGAAAGTATTTGCTGCATGTACTGTGTATGGCCGGTCAAGTAAGTAATTTTTTAAGAATGTTAGCGCAGGACCGGTTATACCATAAGAGCCAAGTTTATTAAACAGGACTTGATGACCAACCGTGTCATAAGCTTTACTGAAGTCTAAAAATACAGATCCGACTAAGTTTCCCGAATCAATACATTTTTTTCATGTAGTCAGAGATAGAACGGCTACATTCGTGGAACTTCCAGGGCGAAAACCAAATTGATTGTTCTTTAGCAATTTAAACTTTGTTGAGTAGTTATGAAGACGTTTAACAAATAATTTCTCAGTGAGTTTACTAAGGCAGGAAAGAATTGTAATTGGTCGGTAATTATTAACTGTGTGTTTGTCGCCTTTTTTAAAAACGGGAATAATCTTGGCATTTTTTAAAAATGAAGGGCATGCACCTTCTTTAAACATAAGGTTGATAATATTACAGAGCGTGTCGGAAGCTAAGTGCGCAGCCAGTTTTAAATGCCTGACACAAATATTGTTTAAGCCAGGCCCTGTATTTTTAAGGTTAGCAATCGTGGAGCACACTTCATTTGGTGTAGCTGGTAACAAGAATGACTGTGTCGTACGGCTCAAAGTATTATGCAACTGCGCATGTAGGTTGTTATTAGTGTAAACGGAAGAAAAGCAGTTCGAAAAAGCATTAGCAATTTCGTTGGGCTCGGAAAGAGTGAGACCATTGTAATTTATTTTGGTTATAGAGGCGTTAAGAAACGAGTTCAATAACTGCCATTGCCTTTGGGGTTATTTTTATTCTGATCAAATTTATTTTCGTAGTACCTTTTTTTCGCCTGTTTAAGTAAACCGTTCAGTAATTTACAGTACTTACTATAACGTCTAGCTAGTTCAGTATTAAAGGGCTGACGTTTAGTTTTCTTGCACATGTTTTCCTTCTTTCTTAAACTTTCTAGAAGACCATCCATCATCCATGGGTTGCGCGGATATTTTTACTTTTTCCCACATTTTACAGTGCGTGTGTTAGTCGAAACAGCCAATAAAAATAAAGTGCACAATTTGTTTAGGGCTTCTTCGGGATCAGACATAGAATTAATTGGTGACCAATCAGTTTCACTGATGGCTTCAATAAAGGTATCTGCACTAAATACTGAAGTAGCTATTATCGCTCTCATGTATTTCATTGTTAAATGTAAGAAAAACAGGAAAATGATTGGTTATGTAAGTATTAATAACCCCGGAGCAAGGCGATGGTGATATGTTAGATAACATGTGATCAATACGCGTACTGCTCCCACGAGAGACTGCTCTAGTTGGACAGTCAATGAGTCATTCAAAACCAAATCCAGCAAAACAATCGGTGTAAATTGTGTACGAGGTAGCTTCAGCGTCAAGTAAGTTAATATTAACATCACCTACAATCACCACATACTTATTCAGATCCCACATCCAGAACACTGGTCTGTATTCTGGTCAATTTCACGCAGACTGATCATCTGCAATAGTAATAGCTATGGTTAGAAACTTTCAATTGCGCTTTTCTCTCGTTTCAATTTTAGGCTGTTTTCATTGCTTAGGCATGAAAATGACTGTGCTTAATGCAACTAACCCAGGCATTCTCAAAACAACCCTCGAGCCAAGCACAGCACCGCCCTGCAGCTGAAGAATGTGCTACACTTCTCAAGAACTGCTGCGGAGTGTCAATAAAGCGCAGTGACCCCTTCTGTTGAGGGGTGGCGGTGCCCTCCGGTTTGTAGACTTGAGGAGGAGTGTTGAGTGGTGGGACGTTCCAGAATGCGGCGGTAAATCCTGGTAGCAATTTGCATACACGTGCACAGGGATGTGTGGAATGCAGACATCAAGGCATAATTGTGTTTCGAGCAATTTTGGTCATACAGTAAAATGCCACTAGAACTAAACGTCATTTAAACGAACTATCAAGTTGCACAAACTTTTTAAGTTCCCCCACCGAAGTGCCATTGAACCCAATGCAAATGACCTTCACTTGAATGAAACTCAACGCAGTGCACATTTCAGTTCTACAAACATATTCCACGGCATCATACTATGTCTCTTAGGTCATACCCATAACTTCAAGTAGAACCCGTACTTTTGTACCATATTTTTACACTGAGAACTGCAATTCAAGATGGTTTGATGAATAATGAGTCCTACTTTAGGTTCGAACTGGATCAGGCTGGATAGCCAAGCTCGTAGCCAGCCGAAGCCATAGCCACAGCTACAGCTTCAGTCCTACAAACATAAAGAAAAGGCATTCACGTGCTGCTTAATCATGAGCAACAAACGAAAGCACTTGCCTTTAGACAAAAAACAGGATGTTTTGTGTAGGCTGGACTCCTGGCAGCATCAAGCCATCTTCCAAAAAAATGGGCTTGTTAATTAGGGGTGAGCAATGGAGATAATCATATGTGTGACCACAAGGCAACGGTTGGGAATGAATAGTGCTCTTTGTTGACAATGAGCATGTGCACACGCTGCATGTATGGCTTTAAGATCAAACACATTTTTCCAATAAACGCAGTAGCAAGTTCAGCACTGTGTGTGTAATATGAATTGGAAAATGCGCAATGCGTCGTGGTTGCTTAGTGGCTATGGTGTTGGGCTGCTAAGCATGAGATTGAAGGATCAAATCCCGGACATGGCGGCCATATTTTGATGGGGGTGAAATGCGAAAACACTCGTGTACGTAGATTTAGGTGCATGTTAAAGAACCCCAGGTGATCCAAATTATTCCGGAGTCCCTCACTGTGGCGTGCCTCATAATCAGATAGTGATTTTGGCATGTAAAACCCCATAATTAAATTTAAAACAAAAAGTGTGCAAGTCAGCTCCGCACGCAAAGGAACATTTCGGTTTCAGGACCCGTGATTCCAGACAAGGCTGTGGAATTCGCAGCGCTTTTCCATGTCACCAGTGTTGAAGCAAGCAGCGGATGGTTGCATTGCTTTCGAGAGCACTAATGAATCACATGGAGACAGGTCTGCAGTGAGGCGAGAGATTACTGAATTCTACGCTAAGTGCTAAGCAGTGGAAATCCACTTGCAAATGAGCAGAGTGACAAATAAGTGGGTTGAAATGTCATTTGAACACCCGATGTTTCCTTTAGCTCATGATAACAAAGTGAAACATGCCTACTTGTTTCTATTGAATAAACATTCACTTTAACAAACTTTTTTCTGAGGTCCCTTGAAGTTTTCTCAAGTGAAGTTTCGCGGTATACATTTTAGAAAACCACTCGTCAATGTTCACAATAATGAAAATTAAGATTACAATTTTGTTCCTTACAATAATAATTAAATAAAGCCAAAAGAAAATAATTATAGTGGATTGTACAATGCACTCTCTATATGAGCAATACAGGCTATTTTGTGACCATCTCCTAGGCGTTGTATAAAGCCTAAACCTTTCGCAAGAGGCCAAACTTTTCCTACGGCACTTTTAGGGGGCACAGAAAGTTAAGATATTGAGAAACTAAACGAACAGTCGAACATAGAAGACCATATTGCGTATAAATTTAATCGCCTGCCATGGTGGCATAGTGGCTTTGCAGTGCTAACCCTGAGGGCATGGGATCAAACCCATGCCACGGCAGCTGCATTTTGATGTTGGAAAATGCAAAACCCCCTGTGTACTGTGCATTGGGCGCACATTAAAGAAATCAAGGTGGTCAAAACTAATTAGAAGTCCCTTACTATGGTGTGCCTCGTAATCATACCGTGCTCCTGGCACATAAAAACCCAGCTTAATTGTACATAAATTTGATACAGTTAGCGTTATTATAAAGAAAAACAGAACTCTGAGGAGCACCTATCCTCAAGAGTAATCGAGAGACAGAAAGACAGCAATATGGACAATGAACCAAGTGTGGGCAGATGTCGTTATTTAGAAAATTAAGAGAAAAAAAATTGTGGAGTTTGGCAGGCCCTGTAATGCACAGTTTCAGAAAAACAAGGTGGAGTCCAAGGGAAAAGAAACGCAATAGGGAATTAGGCAGGGCCACCGCCGCCGCCACCGCCGTCGTCGTCATCATCATTATCATCCGCCTATTTTATGTCCACTGCAGGACGAAGGCTTCTCCCTGGGATCTCCAAATACCCCTGTCCTGCACTAACCAATTCCAACTAGCGCCCGTGTATTTTTCTATTTTCATTGCCCCATCTATTCTTCCGCCATCCTCGACAGCACTTTCCTTCTCTTGCTATGCCCATTCTGTAACCCTAATGGTCCAACGGCTATCTAACCTACGCATTACATGACCTGCCCAGCTCCATTTCTTTCTCTTAATGTCAATTACAATATCGGTTGATACAATTAGGAAAATCACGAGTGGTTGCAGTTAGCACAGAACAGGCATAGTTGGAGAATACTTTTGTCTTGCAGTGTTATTAATTAGGCTGCTGCTGCTAATGATGATGATGTAACAGCCCAGCCAGACCTGATGTATGCTTCAGGGTTCACCAGTGTGCAAATTAATTGGGTAATTTGAAATTGGTCACCTTTTGATCAGAGGTGATGAGCCGGAAGGCCTCGGTGACCTGCTTGGCTGTGGCACCCCCTCCGACGTCCAAGAAGTTGGCTGGGCTGCCACCGTGTAGCTTGATGATGTCCATCGTTGCCATGGCCAGCCCTGCGCCATTCACTGCAACCAGAAATCCTCTTGTAGTGTGCGCTCGGCAAAAGCGCAACCAAAACACAGAAGTAAGCAAGCAAGTTATTAAGAACCCAACAGGAAAATCATTTCTGCACTATATATAATTTTGCCAGTCAAGAGGATGAATGAGATCAGACAACTAAAAGAATAAACTTGGTTTTTCTTCAAAATTAGGCTGTCACCCAATTTTGTTTCCTGTTACATTTTCCGTTTCTTGAATACAGCAGTTGGCAGTATGTAGGTGCGGCACCGCTCTGTGCCAAGCAGCTTTTTTTTTTTCTGCAGCCGTGCAGTTGAGTTCTCTACGTGGCTTCCCCTACAAGCGTTGGGCAAAAGCGAGTCGCATCGCTTACCAAGGCACCCAATGTCCCCGTCGAGCGCAATGTAGTTGAGGTTGCTCTCGTGTGCCTGCTTCTCGCGAATGTCCTGCTGGGTCCAATCACGCAAGTCAAACAGCTCCTTTTGCCGGAAAGCCGCATTGTCATCGAAGCGGCACTTGGCATCCAGGCAGTAGACTGCGCAGACACACCGTCATTCTCTCCTGGAGTAAGTCTATACACCTCTAAATGCCATGCAAGTGCCCGTAGCCTAATAACCCCTGCCCCCAGCATGAATCATCATTTTCTAGCACTGCGAGCACTCAACACAACATTCTGACAAGTTTTCAAAATCACAAAATGACATGGCAAGTTCTCATCTTTTCTATTTGAAAGGCATAACAACACACAAAGTTTCTAGATGCATTTCCGGACCTGCCAACCTTAAAAGTAAAAAAAACACACTACGTTCAAAGTCAAGAAATATAAAAATTTTGTGAAAAATACTAAAAACATAACGAGGGTCTCAAATCCGGAACATTGATGCCTTCAGGTAGTTTGTGCGGGTTTATTGCCCAGTTGCCTTCACCCAAAAAGATCACGTACTCGTAACGCCTGCGGCATAAAGGACGTTCCACATCCGCTGTCAAGGTTTGCGAGTGGTGGCGCTGGCTAACCCTCCCAAGGTTAGTTCTAGTAGTAACACATAAATACCCAAGAAAGTGTATGGGGAAACGGCACCACAGTAGCTCAATTGGTTAGAGCATCGCATGCGTAATGCGAAGATGTGGGATTGTTCCCCACATACGGCAAGTTGTTTTTTCGTCAACTTTCCTTGCCATTAATTTATCATTTCTTTAATTCCGTTAGTAAGCACATGTAGTTTCCCCTATGTTGTCCTTGGTGTCTTTGTTGGCTTCTCATGATATAAAATTGTTTAGTTATTCATGCTGTGGACTGTTTGTTTTAATATCCCAAACTTTTTCTGCAGGGCTGTAATCAGAGTTTTCATATTTGCTGTTTGATATGTACCACAGACAAATAGAAATATCCATGAAGTTTATTCATGCAGGATTCCTTTAATGCAGGCAAAAATTTTGTTTAGCGTTATATACCGTTTCTATAAATCGGGTGCCGGTGGTGCAGAACAGGTGTAATAAATTGCACTTGTCTGAAGAATAGCACAGTAAAAACTTGGTCAGCAACTGTATTCGTATTCTTCTGAAATCAGTTTTGCCTTGAACTGGACACAAGCCAGAAGTTGTGAAATTATTGCAGCCATTATGATAATTATAAGCAAGCTCCATATATCGGACATTGTATCATAAATTCGTAAATGTTGGCAAGTATGCATTCCACAACTACTGTGCTCTCTCTTCACTATGCACATGAGGAACAAAAATTTTGTTCCGACTCAGAAGCCACTGAATGACTTCAGTGAGGTAGAGGAATGTTCACAAGTAACAAAATGTAATAAACTTATTTTTTCAATACACTTTGAAATTACCTTCAATAGTAAGAATGTTTTCACACAGAAGTGCACTAACTGACAAACGTGATGCATGCAAAATGACAGCAACAATGAATTCTCAGAATTAAAAAAGCCTCCACTCTAATCACTTTCTCTACATGCATTTCCATTATTAAAAAAAAAAAACGATCTACCCTTTTCTCACAAATAATGTACTATCACTTTTAGCTTTTGGTAGATGTCAACTCGGTATTTTAGAGCTGAAGTCTACAGAAATCTGCAATGTCTGATATAAATCAGAGCTTACGACCAATGCTACAAGCATAGCTTTTCTGCTCTAATAGCACTGCTGCTCAGGAAATCCCAGAGGTGCCGGCAGCAAAGCATTTTTGCAGAACCGTTTCCACACAAAAAAAGCTTTCAGAGGCTCTTCCTGACAAATGTCAGTACAGAGTTGAAGCTCCACACATGAATTACAAGGTCTAACTGTTTCTTTATTTCATTCTTTATTAGAACATAAAGTATATGAATACAATATTTCGTCAGCAACAACGCTTCTGAGAAGGACATTGGCCTGAATGACAAAGTTTCATGTAACACAAACAAAGGAAACAATTAAAAAAATAGGCACAAAAATTATTTTTTTTTATGTGCCACTAACGAGTACACTGAACTTGTCTTTTAGATGAAGAAACATCCAAAAACACGACAATTCCAGCATTGAAAAAGTGGCCGTTATTGCTGGTGCTGCCTCACTGCATGCTGCCATCTTTAAAATCAAGGAGAGCGAGACTTCCGCTGTGTTTCCACCAATGATGGCCACAAGAAATAAGTTCTCCAGGGAGATCGTGCTATCTGGCATTGCAGCAGTCGTGGCAAAATGATAAAACCACTGCCACTCAACTGTGGCACTCAGCTGATGGAAAAAAATTTTTGGATGAGTATAAGATTCATCACTGATGTACTATTGGCTAAGACACCAGGACAAGTGAGACTAACCTTGGTGTGGCAATACTTAATCAGAATATGTTTCTTTTACTTGGACTTTGATGACTTTAATGGAAGAATTGCAAACACAGACATGCCCCATGCTTCAATAAAACTGCCAACACAGGTGCCTTGAGTTTAGGTATACAAACTAAACTCTTCTGCCGTCATCATATCCAACCCTAGACAAACGAAGGCAGTTTGCCACATTTGCACTGCTTCTCGCTCTATTTAATTTTATACCCTTACAGACCTATGTTGTTGTTGTCCTCGATGAGCGGGTTGATTTCAATCAATGTGGCATCATACTTGAGGAACACATTGTACAAGTTCTCGATCAGGGTCACTGCCTGCAACAAAGAGAAGGGAACGTACATGTTTAGCGCATTTGTGCCAAACAATACTATTCATCGCAACAAAATCTTGCACTTCGGTATAATTTATGCTGGGTTGTCATGACACAAACATCATGAGGCACAAATGACAGCTGCACTCACTGCGCAGGCAGCCTTGTCTGCATGCTGCTGCTATCATGCTCTGGAATGCTGAAATCCTTTAAACAAATCTATCAAAACACACACCGTTTTTAAACCTAGTTTGTTTCTCAGCTGAGCTTCAATTCTGTGTATGAGATTAGTTAGGCTGGCCTGGCCTTGTGTCAGATTTGTGGATTCGAGCAATCTGCTCATGGCTTAAAGGACCCTTTACCAGGCTCGGGCATTGCGAACAGACAAGCACAGCGCATAGGTCATGCAATGAAGATCATGCCAGCAAATTATCAAACCAGTCAGCGTGAAGAGAGCTCAAATTTCAAACAAAAGCCTGCGCACACTTTGCCTGCTTCCTGCCAGAGAATCAAGGTCACATGCCCAGATGACTCTACGTAACACACACACAGGCCACGACGACACTGATTAAGGCATGTGGCTTCAGTAAATCATCCAATGCAGAATATAGAAAACTTCTACTAGAAGTGTGAAGCACAACAAAAAGAGGAAGAGGAGAAGAAAAGAGAGAGAGAAAAAGAAATGCTGGGCTCGTGATGTAAACATGACGTGGCCCCTCAACTCTGGTATGGAAGAAGGCAGGGTATACGTAAATGTCACTTACGGATGCTAGTCGAGGCAGAGGGAGGGAGTGTCTACATTGGTAGTAACGCACGCCTCCCGGTGGCATGCCAACATGACATTTCAATTTCTCCTTTCCCCTCTAATAATGAACTAATTTGAGAAGTTATTGCAGTAAAACACTCCTTGGATGCTATTTTTTAAGTCCTGGTGCACGACAAAAATTTCCTGTAAGGCCTGGTGAGGTGCTCTTTGAAAGATCAGTTCCACCAGGCAATTCTTTTGTAGGCTCTGCGAGAAGTTCATGCGAGAACTTGTAGGCCTGCAATAAATCCTTCGCCAACCAATGCCAACATGTGCAACTTGGATGCAGTAATAGTACACTACATCGTTCATCTTTAATAATTAAACTGATGACTTGCTATATTTTGGTGTGTCCACAGACACTCAACAGGTTTCATGAAGATTGCGCATGCTCTACATTTTTGCAATTTAGAAGACACAGTTCCTTTTATTTTGCCTGAGGGTGCCAATGCCACAATGACATAAAAAATATTTCTTCAATCAAGTAAATAGCTGCAAGTTAGAATCAAGATCTTGTTACAGACCGACCAACCTTAAAACATAAGAAACACTACTATCGAAAAAAAAAACTAAAAAACTAACATTTGGAGAAAAAGGCTAAAAATTGTTTTCTATGCAAGATGTACACTGTTTATAACGAACATTAGCTGACTCTGTTCTGTACAGACACTGAAAAAAAGGCACGCAGCTCTATATTTGCAGCAAAAAATTATCTGCATGATTCGGTGGCAGTGAGTCATGTCAAGCCCATCCATGAAATTTGGTCCATCATGCAAATACAGTTTAAGGAGGAGGACAATGATGGTGACGATGGTGCTTACAAGTAGTCAAACCTTGCTATAATGACATCACATCCAACACAGACCTCCGTGATATCCAATATTCGTTATAAGGAACTTGCAGTTGAGTCTATGCGAGAAAAGTGCAATTGTGAGGCCTCCGACGGCTGGAAAAAAAAATAGCCGTTGATTTTATTAGCCTGTTGGTAGCTTGCCATGCTGATACTGTCATGTTGTGGTGATGGTGAACAACCACAGCAACACAATGCAAGCCATGGAACTACATGTTTATTGGGCAAACCTGTGCCCAGCAGAACCAGTAACACTCAGAACAATAAGAGCATATACTATGATACTTTCAAGTCCATCTTTCCTTTGAACTAGGATGGCATTGAGGCCTACACTAGATATAACAATGTCAAAATGAAAAATCTGATCGTTATATGCAATCATCGCTAGATTTGAAAAGCTGCCAAACATAACTTTATAGATCCGAACCCAAATTTGCCACTTGCACTAAAGAATAGACATTGTGGAAAGTAGGCTATGAAAAAACGAAACATTTATTTATACCTGTAAACGGCACATAAAGCGTTAGGCATGCTGAAGTAGTCAGAAATCAGCACTTGCTTTTGCGACAATTTCAGGTTTGCAACCGCAGTGTGCATTGCGTCCAGCCACTGTGCAAACAATGGAACCAATCCTCTAGCGTGCACGAAATCAATGAGCGACTGGATCAACAACTGCGCGCTTTACGTGAACATCAAGGTCGGCGTCAAAGACGGGCCATTGTCAGTCTTGTCACCACTGCTGCTGCTGTCGTTGCCTCCATCACATAATGCCACGACAACAATTGCTTCGTCAGAGATCTCATCACAGAATGAGGCAACACTGTCTGTACTCAGAAACACCTCCATCGCAGCACCACCTGTTCCATTGTCAGTAGAGATGTGCTCCCAGAGCTTGGCAATATCAGTGCCTTCCACCGTGTTCATTTCACTGTCATGGGCGATTTCACCATGGTGCACAAAGCCTGTTTTTCTGAGACAGCTGTTTGTGGTGGAAAACAGTCCCAACCCTTTTTCTGTTGATCGGCAGCCTTCACAGCCCTCAGTTTTCGGAATCGTCCGTATCGTAAACTCCGTGAGCTCATACTTCTTTGAATCCTGCCAAGTTTGCCGCTGACAGCGAAAAGCTGTGTTGGTGCCATCTTCTATAAACTGGGCTGTCTGCTGTTTCGGGGCTGCTTCCGCACCACAGTTCAGCTAGCGTTGAGGGAGAGAGAGGTTGTAGAAAACGCGGGCGCCACCACACCGCTTCACTTTTTTTTTTCTTCTCTCCGACGTGTATGGAGCATGATCCTGGGCGAGAAGCAACACAGTGATGATGATGATTTATGGGCATCCCTTTTGAAAAGGAGCGGGCACAAATAGTCATCTAGCCTGCTTTAGTTAATCCTGTATGCTGTAGTAGATGCTTTTCGTTCAAGCATTTTTTGTATACATCCCCTTAGCCTTCTTTTTTTCTCCCTCAAAACTTCTCAATCTACCATGCACCCCTACCTAGGCCTGTAACAGACCCGGTCACTTCCACCTCTTGCTAGACTTTTTTTCACCAATGCTCTAAGCGTCTCTTCCTTATCTCGACTGCTTACTAGTTAGTGCTTCTGTTCACTTTAAATCCAAGCACTGGGTGAGTCCCTTCGCATTACATTAGGATGTGCTGAGTGATCTCTGGATTTCTGCTGCAGTATACACAAGCCTCCCCTAGTTCCGAACATTTGCTTTGGTATGTTTCTGTCTTTAGGCAACCGGCTCGAGCCTCAAATAGCAAGGCACTGCCCTTTGTGTTATCGTGCAGATTTTCCCTTGTAATTTCTTTCTTCTCATTCTTGTAAATCTCCATGGTGCTTTTTGGTTCCATTCTTGGCATCCAATTAACTGTCTCTGCTTCTGCCACCATCTTTCTGATGACTCCTGGTTGCCTACTAACAGTTTCAATTACCCTGTACTTGGTTGCCAACTTTTTTTTACCTCTGCCTCCACAGTTTTCAAGCGCAGGTAGTTGTGTACTTTAGCTCCCCGTTTATTTTCATCCGTGTTCCTGAGTCTTTCTTCAAAACTAATTTTGCTCTGCGCTTCTCTGACTTCAAACGAGGCCTAACCCATGTCACCTTGCACTGCCTCATTTGTGGTTTTACCGAGGGCTCCCAAAGGCAGCCGACCTACCGATCTTTGGCTAACTTCCGACCTCGACAAGATACCCGACTTTGAGCACAGAATGGTATTGGCGAACACGAGCGCTGGTGCCATTACTCATTTCCAGATTCTACACACCTCATATTTATTGTGGTCCCAAAGTACTCTATGTTTCGTTATTGCTACATTCTGCTTACCCTTTATCTTTAGATAATCCTGGTGGTTGCTTGAGTAAGTCTTTCCTCCGTTCATGTATATGCCAAGGGATTTATACTGCCTGACTATGGGTATGGCTTGCTGTTGCACTGTGTCAAAGTCTCATGGCGGTAAACATGATGCAAGGAACGTTTGATGAGTTAGGAAAAGCCTTTATGGGGTGTGAGCATAAGAAAGATACATATATCAAGAAATCACACGTTACAAAACCCAAAAGCAAAAAATAAAATCTAACACACGACAAATTATCCACAAAGCGAGTTAACTGAGAATGTTGTCTAGAATCCTTGCACACGACGTGCGATGAAGTTAAATTTTTTACATCAAGTCCATCGACGTAGCCGCGTCACCTAGTTGTCGCTGCTTTTGACGACACGTTGTTGGGCCCACCGATGCGTCATGGACTCGATGTCGCTGCATCCAACATTCCGCCCACGGTTGACTGGGCCAGGAAGTAGGGCAGTGGGGTGACCGAGGCACCTGGATCGCCCGGTTGACTCCTCTTAGCCTGCGGACTGTAGCCGCAGGTAGTCTGGAAAACGGCTCCGTCAGTCTGTAGCTGTGCGGTCTCCGGTGGAGTGCCCGCTCAGCTCACATGTGGTGGCCGCAGCAGCTGAAGAACAGGTTCCACTGGGTTGCCGCCGTCTCCGTGCTCCACCCGCCCTGTCCAGCCTCCTGCTCCTTCTGCCCCTCATCATTCCAGAGCGTAGCTGCGCCGCTCTCTTTTTCTGTTGGCCACGTAGCTCCACGTGCACTTTTCCACTTCTTCTTTCATATATTGTATTCTTTTTATTCGGACTCTCTTATTTCCTAACTTCTTTGTTTATTTTTTCCTCGACTCCTCATGCTTTCTTGTCCTCTTCTTACCTTCTGCTCTTTCTTCCTTTTCTTTCTTTCTTTATTGGCTCATGACACACTGACACCCCTGGTATGAACGGATGCGGAGCGGCTGGGGCCTGCGCCAACTGCAATGCGGTGCACTGCGCCAACTTGTGATGCTCTCCGTAGTGTTTGCAATCGGCAGGCAGGACGTGCTGTGTGGTAATTGCAGCAGATACGAACTCACGTAGGCAAATTTTTTATTGTTGTATCTGACATGTGGTCATGTCATGGAGCAAAATCCTCTGTCCAGCTGTATAGCCTTTTGCTTCTACTTCGATTTCTGTTGATGTACAGAAAGAAATCAATAAACTTAAAACTTCAAACATATTGTTATATACCGTAAGAACCCACGTACAATACGAGGATTTTTTCCTATTCTATTAGCGTCCCAAATTTTCACCTCGTATTATATGCGGATCCGAACGAAAATTTCAGTAAGAAATTTGGGCGAGAAGTTTTGGTTTCATTATTTCTGCATGGCTACGGCTTGGTTTTGTTACTGCTGTGGGACTACAGCATCGTTGAGTGCGCACCTTGGCAGCACACATGCAAACCACGTTTCGCAAAGTGCATCTTTTTTATTCCGCATTGAAGGACCAAGATGTCTGGACCACGAAAACAGTACTCGGCTGCTTTCAAGAGAAAGGTTATTTTAGCCACACAGGACATCGGCAACAGCCCGGCCAGGAGGCAGCTTGGCGTGAACGAGGGAAGCATTTGAGGATGGCGTCGACAGAAGGAAGCCCTTTTTGGGTGCAGCAGAACGCGAAGAAGCTTTTGCAGCCCGAACTCTGCTTCCCATGTGCTCCAATCACGTGCAACAAGCAGCAGCTGTCAGCATTCAAGAATAGTAGTGCTATAAAAACTGCAAAGACGAGTCACAGGTGGCAAGTGGCATGCGAGCTCCACCAAGGAATCCCTAGGGTGGCCCCAAAAGGGGCCTTTTAAGAATGCAAGAAGGTTTACGTGGCAGCCTCTCCGCTTGAGAAATCCAGAAGAAATGCTGGGGCAAGATAGCCACAAGCACCTCGCCACCTACTTCTCACTGGCTTGCATGAGAAAACCCCATGTCCACCACCCTTGCATGCTTTACATGAAGCTTGTTGACATCCTTCCCCAAGGCATCTAGGTGCTCCATGTAGCGCAGCGGAAGGTCTCTCATGAAAACGAAGCCCCGGGGAAACTGAATTATCTGAGTCATCTGCAGGGCCTCTTGCGAGGACAACTTTGAGGCCCTACCACGTGCGTCATCACTGCCGCCGCCGTTGTCGCTGTTGCCATTGCTGTGCAATGCAAGCACATTTGCGACGATCGCCTCATCGGTTAGAAGCACTTTGTTTGCAAACCTATAGCAGTATGCTTTTTTTTCACCGGCAACGCTGTGGATTGCCGATGATAAGCGGCTGGATCGGCCATCTTCCATTTTGGCGGCAAGCCAAACGAGGCTAAGAAACCACGTGGGCAGGAACGACTTCGATGCAACCGAAAAAGATTTGCACGGATGACTTAATCCATTGGCAGAACTGCACAGAATGAGGGGCTAGCGAGCAATCAGAGAAATGCTGTCAGAGCAGTTGGCACAGTCCATTCGTGTTTCAGAGGGTGGTGCAGCATAGAGCTATGAGCAAAGCCCATTTGTGTTCATCGTTATAACCAATAATGTGGCATCGGGGCATCGTAGTAAGTGGGTTATTTCCCCATAGAAAACATACAACTGTTCATGGTACAGCAGCTTCTCAGTGCTATAACTGATATAGTTTTAAAACTGGTATCGTTATAAGTGGGTTCGACTGTAGTAGGAACAGAAGCCAAGGAATCTGCACACCATCTTGTTGTCAACGGGCTGCACAAATTTTGCTATGGAAGCTGTCTTCTGCTTATCGAGATGAACTATGGACTTGCTGATGATGTGGCCCAGGAAGAGGAGCTCTTCCTACGCAAACTGGAACTTTTTCGGCTTCAGGGTGAGTCCTGATAACCATAAAACACAGTCACTCGGCTGTCGTCCTGCCCATGGGAAGGTCAACGGAGTTCCCCCATTGATCGAAGTTTTGGCACGATCCGGGCCTTGCTTGGCATGCACGTGCAAAACAACAAGCAAAATAACTGAGGCCTTCCATATCAAAAGGTGCACCAATATGCGCATGAGCAATCTACAGTACTAACTGACAGAGAATTTGCCTTTTTGAACGCCACGTGATTTCTTAGAATGTGCACAACCTCTGCGTTGTTTATACATATTTCTTTAAATATATATTTTTAGTACATTATTTATTTATTTTATTCTAAATGCTCTGGCACATGCACGCTTTAGTTGGCGTCCATTTGTCTATGTTTGTGTGTGTGTTTACACGTGTAACTTCCTATATATATATACACATGTGTCACTTCCTTTCTAAAAATAAACTGAGTTGCTAGTCGGTGCCTGTGTGTTTGTTACCTTTGTCCTGTGTCTCATCGCAGTGCAGTTTCATAATGAATGGCTACCAACTTGGCCAACTTTAAGTATCTTTATAAGGGCTTAACAAATATGAAGGATATGACAAAAGGGACAGGAGGACATGATGACATCAATAGTGAGCACAAAGCCTGTGTTGCATATTCTCTCATGCTGCACCATGACCCAAGAGCAAGGAGACAGAGCTTCTTCAATTTTCCACTGCTGGCTACCCACGGGCTGCCAGAGCCAGCCAGAGTGTCTTCATTTTTCTCAGAGTGCTCCGCTACACATGGCTACCCATGGGCTGCCAGAACCTGCCAGGACGATTTTGGTCTGGCTGCTCTCTGGAAGTTCTCTGGCTAGCAGACGACTAAAAGAGGCGATGGGCACTCACCGCCATCTTTGCGGAGACCTCACGGATTGCAACGTGGGCGCTTGACGACTTAAATTTACCTCGCTCAGCCAACTGTCTACGGTCATTTTTAGATTTCCTTACTTCTAGCATTATCTTTTTAGGTGCTAACGCTCCATTCTGCATTGCAAAGCGGTGTGATACGAGCAGTGGTGAAACGTTTGAAGCTTTTGTGTGTGTATGTGTGTGTGTCCCCTGAAGGCTTCTTCGTGGTGGTTATCAGCGTGCCGCACTCTCATGTGCGCATGTTATCTGCATCGTGTTCCACGCACGTTGTAAACACTCATTCATACATTGTGGTACATTTTGGGTTGTCTTTCTCTGGTGGCGTTACTTTTCACATATCTCGCGTATGTATATATGTATCTCCTTTTTCTGCAGTTAGCGAAGGCTTTGCAGCTAGCCCGTGTTCGCTCAGTCTCTGTCATATGCTTGGCTGGCAACTCGAAACCAATGTGTGTCCGAACTACACGCCATTGAGCTAAGAATGCACTGATTGAGCAATAGGCACACGTACATCAGACACACGTACGTTGGCTTATTGCTCTCATGACCGCGACCAATGTTGTTTTTCATGTGAAACGTTTCGCTGGTCAAAGGTGGCATGCATTTTCATGTACCAGCCGCATCCCCAGCTGCTTAGGGTCAAAATGACAAGCATCATCAGAGACAACAAACTTTTTGAAATCGAAGCCCAAGTAGGTCACACAAAATTTTATGCGTATAAGGCATACCCGATAACCTGCTTTTTCATGTCTTGTAAAGTGCTGACAAGATGCCAACTCATCAATGTCGTTGGTGGGCGACGTGATCGCTGCGAGCAGGGATCCTCGAGCTTTCGCTTTCCAGGATACATTCACTTACGCACGATTTCGTGTCTTGTCATCGGATGGGTCGGAGGCCATCTGTTGCGCTGTGCAAGGTGAGGTTGGCCCAGTGCATGTCGTGCGCCGAGTTGCGTGAAAGTGCTCGTATCCCTGAATGTAACTATATATTTTCAAGCTGGTAACGCATAAATGAGCCGACTAGGTCGAGCGCATGCCGGCCTCGCCAGGCGCTGCCATGCTGGTAGCGTGTTTACATTCGGCCAGCTGTTCCAGCGTTCGATTTTGCAAACTTCGGGCAGGTTCGGGTTGTCTTGGGATCCCAGCCCACATGACTTCCTATCAGGACCAGAACTAGCTGGCTGCCATCTGGCTGCCAGCGGGCTGCCAGAACTCCGAAAAAGCAAAGAGGCCCATTCATTTTGCTGCTGGTCCCCCATCCCCCGCCTCACAAGGACACACGTCGTCTGCATTACAGGGCACCGTGAAAGGGCCACTTTCTTACAGCGTAGCATTCCACCCAAAAAGAATTGAGGTACTTGCCCCATCAACTGCAGCCGGGTGGAAACCAAGCCTTCGGACCAGCTCAGCAGTGCTGGCCTTGTCAACACCCTGGTTGATGTCGATGGGCAGCTTTAGGATGGCCTCAGGGTTTTCCTTGGCCACTTCCTCAATGTTGACCCCACCCTGGGATGAGGCGACAATCACTGGGCCCTGCAAACAGCAGTCATACTCACATCCTTTGGGCACCAAGCAGATGATGCTAAATATAAAACAGCTTACAAGAGAAGCAGGGTTAATTGTAACCACAGGTGACAAAAGTGCAGAGGACAATTACTTGAGGACTTTTACCATCTGAAGTCACACGCACAGGCATATGTCACCAGAATGTGCCCTAATTAGCTTCCCTGAGACCAACCACTACAGGAGTGCCCTTTCCCCCGAGCTCGGTTCCGCCTGGCACTTCCTTGCCGCAGCAGTTGCCCACGGGCACACTACAAGTTGGTTACGCAAGACCTTTGCTCCGTTGACTTCTAACGCATGGTGGACCACTACCAGGTTAGCCTACTTGCATACTCGATCAATCAGCCTTTGCCTGCAAGCCGTGACTGTTGCACTGTAGTGTAGCCTGTTTCTGCTGGCAATCTGAGTCCAGAGTCTTCTCTGTATCATGTTGGCGAGTCGACGAGTCCTTGTGTAGTGCCCTTTTATGCACTGCAGAGAAGCATCATGCCCTTTCCTGCCCTGCATTCATAGGGTGAGCTTCCTGCAAAGTTATCTCCATACTTTTGACCTCTTTCAGGGTCACTGCCGTACATGTAAGGCGGTGCAAACAAATCCTAAGTGGCAATCATCATACATTAGCACACCAACAGAACGTCCAAAAAAAAAAAAAGAAGGCTATTTGAAATAAATCACCGCCTAGCCCTGCTCCCGAGATCCTGCAACCTTCCACGACTTGTAGAAAAAATTTATTACGTGCTGCCATCCCTGGCTTCTGCAAAAACCGATTTCTCGCTTCGCTCTACGGTAGCTGCCACCACGGCAAGTTCAGGAGTATTCTCGCTTCACCTAGTACTATATCAGCACTCTCGCTCATTTGGGTTACGAGTGTCTGGGAAAACTGATTTCTACCTCGTTTCTTAAGCCTTAAATTGTTACTGCAAAATGCTCGCTTGCATGGCTCTCCCATAGCTGAGCGATTACTTTGTTTACAGGTGGTTGCTTGCCAACCAGAGGTACTGCCAGGCGTGCGTCTCATTTTGCAAGACGCGCAAGAGCCAATATAACCTTTTCCAGCGATCTATGACTATTATTGCAAGTTTCTCACTCACTTTGTGTGCACCATTGAGTTACTCGTGCTATGACCATGCATCCCTAGGCCGAACTATCTAATAACCCACTTGGTTTTTCGTCCTTCAGCCGTTTTGTTATCGGTTCAGATGTGGCTGGTACACTGCCGCACTGCTATCTTTGCTTGGATCGCACCCTCCGTGCGACACATAATAAACGTGAAAAATGAAAAGGAATGTTTTGAAATATCTAGCTGTGTCAAACCAACCTAAGACACAAAAGTAAGTCATGAATTTTATTATATTTGTGAAAACTAAATTTTGATATTTTACATAGGTATTCAACAATAAACCATGTATAAAACTGCATATATTTAAAAAATGTTTTTTTTTTTGCTTAAAAATTACTTCCTTGGTTGTTTTTTTCTGAAGTAAGTCACTCCAAAGAGCTTAGAACGTCAATAAAAAATGTGACCCTAGGGGGACGCTTTTTGAGAAAAAGATGTGACCCTCAAAGATTTACAGCCACTATCACTGTTGCAAAACTTTCTCAGTGTATGTGACCTATGTGAATCTGACGTACTCTCGTGGCCTCGTCTATCAAGACAACAGCGTTTAGAAGTGCGCGATACTCTTATATCATTTCTGGACAGTTGATAAGATGACCTGTTCGTTTTTCATTTTTGCAAGTGTTACTTCTATGATCCTGTGATATGCATGAATTCGCTGTGGGCTCTTTATGTGCCATCTATTAGTCCTATTTAAGTTCCCCTCATCTCCCTAGGAATAGATAATTCTTGATTCCTTTTTTCGTTAGCCTGTGAGACTCCCCACGATACTCATTTGATTATAGGAACTTCCACATTTCCTACTGTGGAAATGACATTGATATCCTATAATCTTGCATCATTTATTCCAATCACGTATGCCCAGAGATTGAGGCTCGGCCAAGGCCTCAATCTCAAATCTGTGCATCAGATTTAGCAGAGAGTCAATTTGTTAATGCACTAAAACCTGAACTACACAGTACGAAAGTTTATGAGACAATCCCATGGATTACTTAGCCCTAAATTCACTTTGGGCATACCACAAACAAATCAACAAACAATTAAACATTTAAATTTTAAATTAAATCATGGGCTTTTACGTGCCAGAACCACAATCTGATTATGAGGCCCGCCGTAGTGTGGGACTCCAGAATAATTTGGACCACCTGGGGTTCTTCAATGCGCGCCTAAATCTAAGTGCACGAGTGTTTTCGCATTTCACCCCCATCTAAATGCAGCCGTCGTGGCTGGGATTCGATCCCGCGACCTCGTGCTTAGCAGCAACAAACAAAGATCAGCAATGTGGAGGCTTACGAAGTGCATTACCTTTGGAATGCACATTATTTGAGATGAACTGCAGTGCCGTCATGTAGGCTCTTATGAGCAGGTGTATGTGTTCCACTGGCTATGTTCTGATAAACATATGCAAACTTGCCCAGCTTTTGTAACACAAAAGAGCATGGGCCTGCCTTCTGACATTCAAGAATACGTTCATAATAACGAACAACTGGAGCATGTCGGGCAGCTATGAGAAACTTTGATGAAGCCCCACGCCCAAAGTGCCAGGTAAGTGCAGGCCACAATGCCTCCCTTGTGACGGCCGAATGCCCAAGCTGGAGCAGCCATGTGTTGGTATGGTTGTAAGCCATTCCTTCGTGCCTTGTAGACTAAAACTACGAAAACTTGCAAAAAACATTTTTTTTTAGTCCTTCATTTGACACCTACAGTAATCATCATACCTGCCAACGACTGAACACTAAAATTTGTAAAAAAAAAAAAAGCAGATGTGACCGAGGAAGGAGGGAGAGGTGGGGGGGGGGGAGAGCAGAAGGATATCATATTTTTTTAGTTTGGCCTGAACACACACCTTTGGTGGCATACATACCTAATTTATTAAACGATTATTTAACTTTAGACCCAGCACACAAGCAGCAGCAAACTGAGGGTAACACGGATTTTTGCAGCGACCTTATTGTTGCTGATTTTGCCTGCTGTAGGAAGTTCTGTGATGCAGGATCTCTCTGGTGTCCTTTCACCATCAGAACATTTCCAAGAATGTCTTTGTAGTGTGACAAGCAATACTTTTTCACCAGCGGAATTTTTCATAAAGTTTTATGCAACATTTACAAAATTTAAAATGACCTAAAATTCGTAAACTTTCTGAAAAATTCAGAGTTGGCAAGTATGTAATCGTGCTTATGAAGAATAAAATGCACAAATGGTGGGCTCAGTGGCTGTGCCTCTAGCATGTCCACTAACCCGCTGCTCTTCGCCATGCAGGTGTTTACCGAGGCAATCATCCTGATGCTTCTTCGTGTTCCGGCCGTCCCCGTTCCTTCGTGCATGCCAGTTGCGTGCGCATCATGGCCCCACTCAAACGATGACCTGGTGGCTATTACGACGCATCTTCGTGCATCTACTATCAACGGAACTATACAATCGGTATCACCCTCGCTGTTCCTGGACATCGGTCAAGCCAATCAAGCACCATCGTCATCGACAGCCACCTTCACGGCAGCTATAAATCCTCCGCATCTGTGCGACTCGTTTCGTGGGCTCAGTGGCTGTGCCTCTAGCATGTCCACTAACCCGCTGCTCTTTGCCATGCAGGTTGGTTCACCACGCAGTTTATTTGCTAAAAGGACGAGCAATTACCTCTTGGTACAGCTGCCGAGCTCGCAGTGTTTGTTTTCTATGGCGTGTGAGTCTTTTGCTGTTGCGCGTTTCCTGTTGCTGCAATCAGGCGATATTGACCTGACTCCTGGACCCAATACAGCGGCAGTCTTAGAGGAGCTAAAGAAACTATCTTCTGGGCAATCTAAACTTCTCTCGGAAGTCCAGGATCTTAAACATCAGGTGCTGGCAACTAATGACACCCCGGTCGAACTCAGTAGACGTTTAACAAGCGTTGAAGCAAACTGCCAGCAAATTGAGCCCTTGAGGCAGCAGCTCAGAACCGTGCATACCGACACCGCTGAGACGGTTCATCGGGTTTGTAACCTTGAAGCTCGCCTTGATGATGCCGATAATCGCTCTCGGCGCAATAACTTGATCTTTTATGGCATTACGGATACTAACAAATTTGAATCATTTGCTCGGTCAGAAGAACTGGTCATTCGGCTGTGTTCTGACCAGTTCAATGTTTCTCTAGAGCCAAGAGAAATTGAGCGAGCGCATCGCCTTGGTCGATACATCCCCGGTCGTAAACGGCCCATCATTGCCAAACTTTCCTGCTTTAAAACAAAACAATCTATCTTGTCGAATGGCCGCAAGCTTAAAAGCACTTCATACAGAATGGGTGAGGATTTTCCTAAGCTGGTACAGAACGCGCGAAAACATCTTGTCGCTTTTGCACGAAGCCAATCAGTTCCTTTTTCATTTCTCTTTAAAACGTTATTCATAGGTTCAAAACGCTACATTTTTGATCGAGCTTCCCAATCCGTGAAAGAACTATAGCTATCGCGTTGTCACCAGCATTCGTCCCGACGTGCTCTGCCTGTCCCCTGAGAACCTTTTTCAATCTCTGTTATTTTTACTAACATAAGAAGCTTTCTTCCGAAAAGACAAGTATCAGATCTAGTATCTTCGTCTGGCAGTGACCTACTTATACTAACTGAAACATGGCTTACCAATGATATAACTGACGGTGAAGTTCTGAGTGAACTACTGAATTTCGATGTTTTTCGTAAAGATAGGCAGGGTACTCGGGGCGGTGGCGTTCTCATCGCAGTAAAAAAACGTCTAATGTGCTCCACAGTTAATGTGGCCACTGACCTAGAAGTTGTATGGCTTATCATTCACGCTAATCCGCAGCTACTACTCCTTGGCGTCTGTTATCGTCCCCCCAACACTAATCCTGACTTCCCCCGCCATCTGAATAACACCTTGAACCAATTAACAAAAAAATTCCCGAACGCTTGCATCTTGCTCTTTGGGGATTTCAATTACCCACATATCAATTGGTCACATTATTCTAGCACAGTTACTAGCACGGCAGGAGCTAGAGAATTCTTAGATATCTGCCTTAATTTTAACCTCTCCCAGATGATAACAGAGCCAACGCGTGCAACTCATGGCTCGGCTAACATACTAGACCTCATACTAACCACTCATCCTGAAAGCATGTCCTCCATTAGCTACCTACGCGATATAAGTGATCGCAAAGTAATCCACGCTGTTTTCTCATTTTCACCTACAGTATGTCGTTCAGATCAGAAAACAATCCGCCTGTATGAAAAAGGGAATTATACCACCATAAACAGCGAACTAATCGCATTCTATCAATCATTTGAATTAGGTTTTAAAAATCGCTCAATACAAGAAAACTGGTTACTCTTCCAAAATAAGATGACTAACCTCGTTGCACAGTTTATACCAACTGTCTTACTTCGCTCTAATCGTAATAAACCATGGTTCACTAACGCACTAAAAAAACTGGAAAACAAAAAGAAACGTCAATTTCGCTTCGCTAAACTGAGGCCAAGCCCTAGCTCCTGGGAAAAATACTATGTATCTGAACACGCCTACCTGATAGCTATCCGGCAACAGAAGCACTCATTTTTTCATTCAGACCTACCCCGCATGCTCAGCAGTAACACCAAAAAATTTTGGCAGGTTATCAATCCCCAGTCATCCCGTGGTGTCAGAATTTCGAAAGATGGTGAAATCTTATCCGATATTGACTGTGCGAAACTGTTTAACAATGCATTTTCATCTGTTTTCACTACCGAACCACACGTGCCTCTTCCTGTTTTCACTGTTGCTGTCATGGCTCCAATGCCGGATATTATTTTTTTCGCCAGATGGAATATCCGCACTAATTGATAATCATAAATTATCTTCATCAGCTGGTGTTGACGATATCACGGCAAAGCTTTTAAAAAACACGAAGCACATCTCTGCCATGTATTTAACCCTGCTGTATTCCCAATCACTATCATCAGGCATGCCTCCTAACGAGTGGAAAAAGAGCAAGGTCATTCCAGTCTTCAAATCAGTAACCGTAATTCACCCTTAAATTATCGTCCAATATCCATAACTAGCATCCCTTGCAAAATAATGGAACACGTCATATACTCACACGTAATTAATTTCCTAGACAGTAATAACTTTTTTCATCCGTCGCAACATGGCTTCCGTAAAGGGCTGTCATGTGACACTCAATTAGCTACATTTCTTCATGACCTACACTCAAATCTCGATACTAACCCTGTGACCAATATAATTTTTCTTGACTTTGCAAAGGCGTTTGATAAAGTAGCTCATCAACGCTTATTGTTAAAACTTTCTCGCTTGAACTTCCACCCCAATGTCCTAGCATGGATAAAAGAATTTCTTAGTAACCGATCACAGTCCGTCAGTGTTAACAATACTACCTCAGAATTTCTTCCCGTAACATCAGGCGTACCCCAAGGTTCAGTCTTAGGTCCCCTCCTGTTCCTAATATACATTAACGATCTTCCATTGCATGTTTCCTCTCAGATTCGTATGTTTGCTAATGATTGCGTTGTCTATCGAACTATCACTAATAGTAATGACTGCATTTATCTTCAATATGACCTGAACAACATTACAGCCTGGTGTGATCAATGGTTAATGGTACTAAACAATAATAAATGTAAATCTATGTCAATTTCCCGCAGCCATAATCGGCATGACTTTATCTACACAATTAATGACATCCCAATCGACACTGTAAACTCTATAAAGTAGCTAGGCGTTACGATCACACATGATTTAAACTGGTGCTCGCATATAACTTACATCATATCATCTGCTAACAAAACCTTGGGATTTCTGAAACGCAATCTCTGCAACGCTCCTCAACAAGTAAAACTACGAGCATATAAAACACTGGTTAGGCCAAAACTCGAATACGCATCACCCATAAGGCATCCTCACCAGATTTACCTCAGCAACGCATTAGAATCCATGCAGAACTGCGCCGTAAGATACATTCACTCGACTACTCATATGATATCAGCATATCACCATTAAAAGTAGAGTCTGGTTTGGACACACTAGCGCACCGTCGCCGTATCACGAGCTTATCATTATTCCATAAATTCTTCACCAGCTCGCTTCGCCACGCACCTTACATTGTACCACCTTCACACATATCGCTGCGCACAGGCCACCCACTAAATGTTGCTCGCCCTAGCGCGCGTACTGTCACCTGCTCGTCATCATTTTTTCATCGTACAACTAAAGACTGGAACAGCCTTCCCCACCACGTCGCTGCCATCACCACCACATCTGCCTTCGTGGATGAAGTAACGAGTATTCTGTCTTTAAAATAAGATAGTGGGCAACCTCCTGTATTTTTGTACTACCCACCCCTTATGTAATACCCCGCAAGGGGTCTTTAAGGTAATAAAATGAAATGAAATGAAATAAAACGCAAACAAGGACAAGCGGTCAAGGGACACGGACTACTGCTAGACCGTGTCTCTTGACCTCTCGTCCTTGTCTGCATTGTGCATTTGATTCTTCCTAAGCATTATGGACCAACTCGCCCCGCAACAAGTCTTATGTACCCTTGTATCTTCTAGAATTCCTACTCCTGCCTCGTTTACCTAGAATGAGTTATACAGACTTGAGCACCTTCACTAGGGACAGTACTTGTCACTTGTACACATCTGCCCACGAATCTTAGACTTGAAGTAAGCCTGCAATTTCATGCACTTTATGTTAATTTAAAAGCGAAGTGAAACAGTGCTTTTGTAACAGGTCAGTGCTGAGAACTCAGCTTTGAAGCAATAGTCCTCGGCTGGCAGGTTTGCAGAGTTGATATGATTGCAATAAGCTTCCCACTTGTTGGAATGCAGACATCCTTTCTGAAGTTATTGGGACTGAACTCCAGTTCACAGTTGCTGTCAGAAGAACTCTGCATGCTTCTTCCAAATTCTATCACTAGGTAGATAAACTGAACACTGTCCAAAGATGCAAATTTTTTAGATATCAGCATGTCCCACAGGAACAAAACAAAAATATTGATGACGTTCACGCTGTCAATTCAAGCGTCACCGACAAGCCTCCTCACACGTTCAGCTTCACACTTATACAAGGCCCAAGCCATCCACGCTTAGTAAACATCTTCACTACGTAAACAAGAGAATGTGCCTTCACATTGAATTGGTGTTCTTGGCTGGTTGCTGGTGTGGAAAGCATCAAGCATGCCCTCGCACTCAAATTACTCAGCAAGGAACTCACATTGTATTCTCGCTCCATCATGAGGGCGAAGTAGTACTCGCGGCGGTTGTACAGGCGCTCGGTGACCATCACTTTGTTCACATGGATGCCCTTCTCGCCCGTCTGTTTGGTGCGCAGAGTGTGGCCAATCATCTGGCTGGCAAAACTCTTTGCTTCACTAGGCCTGCAGAGAAAGGACACGTGCCATGCAGAGGCCACCACAAACTTAGCACCTACGATGAGCTGAGGCGTGCGGTCAGCTGCACATCCTTCTCCTGTTTTTAAAATTTATTTAGAAGAGAAACCTTCTTTACTAGATATTGATTAATTGATTTATGGAGTTTAATGCCCCAAGGCAACACTGAGGTCAATGTCTCATAACATCGAGGTTATGAGACATTATCGTGCAGGGCTGCAGATTACTTTTGCCCACTTGAGTTTCCTTATTGTGTGCCTAAATGGGTGCCCCCTTTGAAATACCACTGCAGCTGCAGCCGGGAATCGAACGCTGTCCCCAGCAGCATAACTCGACAGTCATTCAGCCACTACGGCAGGTAGGCAGGTATTGCTTGCAAAAGCTACCTGAGCAGCAAGTTTGTCATACCTCTTTGGCCCATGCCTTCAGTGCCTGTACACATGATTGACCACATGAAAGAAAAGTGTAGTTTCTAGCAAGAAAGTAAGATATGCGCTTCGCTTTTTAATTCTCAGGTCACTGTATTATGGTCTCCAACACTGCAACATGAGCCCTGACTTGATTTTGTAGCCACAAAGTAGTCGGTGTGTTAGCTCTATCTTCGGCTGTTTCGACCTTCACATTCAAACACCTCTGACAAAACAATGTTGTCTGCTGTCAGGGAAAACAATTACACTCGTTCCAATTGCCAAACCATGTAAACATCCGTAAGTGCACATGCCATTTGGGGTACCACTGGATAATTAAGTTACCATCCAGATGCCTCCCATGGGTGCTTGTAAAATAAGTGGACCCCTAAAAAGGAAATCACCAGCAGCTCTAGTTCAAAATGTGTCACTTATTCTCCTTGTACTGCTTGATGTCATTTCACATCACAACCACAAATTAGCAATCATATTAATTACCATGGACAACAGGTATAAAAGTGTTTTCCAAAATTTTAAAAGGATTCTAAGCAAAAGAATTTACTACAAAGAGAAAAATATCAGTAAAATTTTTTAAGTTGTGGTGCACTTTGCGCCAGCATCTGAATATGACAAACTGGCTTCCTTCCTCACTTTGCCCAGAATTTGATTTTTTCTTTAAAACACTGGTGTCTTACAGCAAGCACTCGGCCCTTTCCTTGTCCTTTGCTGCATGCTTTTTCTTTTACAAATGGTATGGTGCCACCATTGAAAAAAAAAGAGCCTTAAAGGGTAACTCTGGCAATTTTTGGTTATCCACTGGCCTTAATAAAATTTTTAATGTACATTCTCTTTTGCACATTGATCACCTCTGCCAAACGCTAAGGCTGCAAGCCATTTAGTTTTGCTGAAAATAAATTTTAAGGATAGGTTGCATGTTTCAGACTCATGCCCACGAATGTATGACGTTTTATTGGCCACCCTAAGTTTGTGACATCAGAAACTACACAGCCACTTCGTGCAGAAATGACGAAGCTGGCTCCGTTTTCTACGAGAAGACGGCCGCCAATCATCGTTTTGGCAGACGTGATGACTGGTGCCTCTCTTCGTCTTGCCGTAGCACAACCTGCTGAATCCGCTGAACAAAACGGCGATCCTTCAGTGTTCGCTGAAATCGCCGATGTCTAGTTTGAAAGAGCTGGAAAAGCTCCCTGCGTCGTCAGGAGACATCCCCAGCTTCGCTTTTTTGGCATTAGCACCATGTGTACTGCATGCTTACCACACCTTCTGCGTGTTTACATTACAGTAGCGTAGAATCTGACATCATCAACTCATCGTGACGTCACACAAAGCAACTATACCTTTTAGTTTTGGCACCTCATTTATCAGTTATTTAATATGACTAATAAGTTTCTAAGCAAATTAAGTTGCCCTACACGGGTAACAGAACCGTCAATGCCATTTGTAAATGACAATATCCTAATATGGTTAAGAAAATGCCGGAGTTGTCCTTTAACCCTAGACAGCATGCAGAAGAAGGCATCTATAACACGGTTCGCACACTTCCTTGAAAACCTTTGAGATTGGAAAAAGTGATTCGAGGGCTCTTAAAACTCCTTAAAAGAAATGTGCTTTCTGAATTCCTTGAACACTGGGGTTGGGGTGACTTCCGAACATTATAAGTAGCAAATTCCACACAGGGGCTATGCTACGGAGAGTTATATCAGGAAACAATGCCAGATCATATTCTTTTGGGAGTGTTGCTAACTGATTGCAATATGGCATGTCCACAGTCACCATGGAGCTAGACAAAGCCAGATCAAGCAATCAAGCTGTGCCACCATTTTGTTGTTTTGCTAATTGGTCCAAACTGCAGCAATTATTGTTGCGCCCTAGGCTCTCTCTAGAAATGCCTGGCAGAAAGCAAAGTTCAGCTGTTTGGCATTAAAGGGTCTGACAACCATACGGAACGTGTCTTCAGATTATAGTGCCGATCAAAAGATTTTTCACTCACAATAATGAGAACATGCATAATTTTATCCCTTAAATAAGAAATTATATTTTTGAATCGGTACTGAAACTCACACAAAAATGACACAAAAAGTCCTGCAGCAAAATATGTTATCGGGCCCTGAAAACAGTGTCCATTTCTACATAAATGTACAGTGTTGCAACTGTAGGTGGCGTTCGGGCCAGGAATCCCCCAAGCCCATTGGCGAGTACGTCCAGTAGTAGGAATGAAAAAAAAAAATGGTTTATTTTACATTATTTACACTGGCTCCAGATATGGAAGCCCACTCCATGCTGGAGCATATTAAATGTCTGAATTCACATCAGGACACAGCCTTCCTCTCTGCACGAAAGGTCTACGCTTTTAATACTGTGGTCTTCCCTAGGCGACTAGACTAGGGAATATGATTACTCGAAGTTGGCCCTTTTCATCATTAGATCATGTCATCAGGTGCAGCTAGAGGGGTTTTTCTGGACATATCAAGTCGGTGTCAACACTGTGTTGACTTCTGGATGAGTGTTGATGAATGGGTAGGGCTGCCTCGTGGTAAAAGTCTAATTAATGCCCTTGGCCATGTTGAGATGCAACAACAGGCTTCAGGTGGCTTCAAATCCTATATCTATAAAGGCACAAGAGAGAGAGAGAGAAATTTATTTACAGAAAGGAAGAGAGGTCGGCCTGAGCTATACCTTGCTCTGGCCTGCTGCTCTACAGTGGGGAAAAGGGACGGGGAGGGATAGGGCTGATGAATGATGATGGTATAAGGAAGAGATGCGTATATACAAATTCACAGAGTTGTGGCATCTCTAAAGCCATGCATCCAGCCCAGTGGCTTAAAGAAAAGCTATAGCAGCTCCTGTTACCAGGGCTGTGCTGGTTGCATTAGGCCAAAGACCTAAAAGAAACTCACTCGATAGCAGTCTCTCATGGATCTTTGCAATGGAAGAGACAAGTTGCTGTCGTTCTTGCGCGTACGTGGGACACACGTAAAATATATGTTCAAGTGTTTCTGGCACCTCACAGCATTCACAGTTTAGGCTAGTATCACTGGCACCTATCATATGTCTATAACGGTTGGTGAATGCGACACCAAGGTGAATCCGGTGCACCATGCTCGTGTGGCTTCTTTTGAACTTGTGAGGCATACGAAATTTCATTTCTTGGTCCCATTTGCGTAATCGCTTGTGTCGTCGATCTGGTTGGGTCCAGTGTTCCAACGTAGAGTTGCGGTTTACCATCGAAGTAAGACTTTGCGTCTGTTCGTGAGAACGGAATGCGTACTTCACAAGCATTATCTAAAGCAGTTTTTGCTTCAGCGTCTGCCCGTTCGTTCCTGATCAGGCCACAGTGTGAGGGTATCCACTGAAAGGTGACATTGTGGCCATTTCTAGTTGCGTGGTCGACACTCTCTGTAATTTCTATAGCCATAGAATAATATGGGCCCCACCTGAGGACATGGTCAATCATTTAAAGAGCTGGCTTGCAATCGCAGAATATCTTTCCAAGCGTGAGGAGGATCTTCTGAGAGAAATTGCAGTGCCTCTCGGATAGCAACAAGTTCTGTGGCAGTTGATGTTGAGCTATGGTCTAGTTTAAACCGCCGAGCGGTGATCACATGTGGCATGATGAAGGCTGCAGTGGAGGCATATGGTGTGACAGAGCCATCAGTATACACGTGTACAGTATCCCCGTACTCTGCAGAATTGTGCAACTGGGTGAGTTGCCTGAGGCCAATAGATGCAACAGATGACTTTTTAGCAATTCCAGGGATCTGCAATGTCACGACAGGTTTAGGCAGAATCCACGGGGGTGTTCTCGGAATACAGGCGGGAGAAAACCTTGACAGCAAAACACTTTGATGGCGCGATATAGTCCTTGAAAAGCTGGAACCTGGGTGGGTAGTAGGGAGCTATGACAGAGGATGGTGCCTGCGTCGGATCAACACGCGAAGGTACGTTCGAAGAGGCTCGCAGAGCAAGTATACCCCAATAGGACAAGCACGAGCTTCTATAAAGACACAAAGATGTTTATTTCCTATTATCGCAAATTATCTACATTTATCTGTGTATCTGTTATCTGCAAATACTTTTATAAAAAATAGCACTGCCTGCGCACAAGATATAGGGTGCCTCTAGGCCATCGCGGTACTGAGGCACCCTGGCAATGAAGCGACACCATTAATTGATGGAGCACTGCCGTCTCACAAGCTGCTCACAAGTATAAAACCAGCGTTGTGGCACTGACTGTGCCACAACGACGTGCAGGCATTTACACACCAGCTGACAGGGAGTTTTCAGGATGAGCCCATTGCACTAACTGTGCAACATGCACCACCACACACCTCAGATGACTCTGTCTATTCGTGCAGTGGTAAGACACGTAGGTAGCGACAGTTTCCTCTGAGATGCCTCTGAGTAACAGAAACAGACCTTTAAGGCCACATTTTATCCTTTTGCCGGCAGAAAATTATAAAAAATAGAAGAGGGTCCTTGACATCTCTACAATAATAAAAATTGTTACAACTGTTTGTAGGCTGCAATCTCAGAATTTGATACAACAGCTATTCCGCCACCTAATCTGCATGTGTTTCAAATTTCTCAGTTGTATCGATATCAGTCATTACTACTGCCGGCATCCGTACACAGTACGTAGAAAAGACTTCACAGATTAAAAAATGATGTTCTAACTATTTCCAGACATTTCCCGGATAAACTGTTGAGGGTATAGATGCTTTGGATAGTAAGCTTTCCATCGTACCCAGAAAAGAGGAATGCCTGAAAATCGGTTGTCGATCCCTTCAACGAGACCAACTCGGCCATTGTCAACCATCAAGCTAGAATGCTATTGACATCATTTTAATGTGAACATCAACTCAGAAAAGCGATGTGAAGAGCTTGAAGTGTGTGTCCAACTCGGCAGTTGTTTAGTTACAAGAAATTACAGATAATAAGAAGGAGATATCCCTATTTTTCAGCATATGTGTACAAATAAGGTTTGTTTCCCCCTCCTTCAATGTTGGCTTTCTGCATTCTTGAAATTCTTGAATTGTCCTTGAACTTTGGCTCAAATGTTCCAAGTGAAACCTGGATTCCATAGTCACACTAGAAATATTGTTCAAGAACATCCTAACAGAAGCTGTCACCTGCAAATGCACAGTGCTTCAGCTACATTGATTTAACAGGCATTGACAGGCTCGTTGGCAATACCATGATTTTGGTGGCCCGTCTTTTTTTTTTTCTTTCCAAGTGTGCTGCTTCACCTCCTACATAACTTGTCTATTTCTTATGTGCCCCTTTTAATGGAATGCCATATTGACGGCCATGCGCTCTCACGAGCACAACATGCCATGTTTATTTGAATACAAGCTAAGAATTTTAGTTTTCCAAAAAACCTCAGCCTCAAATTAAATTCCTGGCTTATAGTATGTAATGCTGCTAGGTTCCGGTAACGCTACAAAATGCAGCAGCAGTATTATGTTTTTATCAATGCAGTTTTCCCATGCCAATGCAAATGGTAGCGACTGATGCAATTTCATATTGCAAGGCAGTATTCAAGATACATGCATACTATTTTACAATACTCTTTTGTGAATTTGGTACCAGTATTATGATGCATTCAGCAAGGCATGTGTCAGTGTCTGTATTTCCGATATAACAATGAAGGTATCGCCTATCACAAAATCCATGAAAATGCCCAGAGTCACTGAAGGCAAGCAAATGATGGCAACCAAAGAATTTCTTAGGAGACAGAAATTTTTGCTGGCCTATATTTCTAATAACCAAACACGATCGATAATATAAACAATGTACAATGCACTCTCTAACTTACTTGCAACAAATGGTGAGCGCCACCTCATTTTGATTTTTCTTGCGACAACACGATGTGCTTGGAGTGGCTTATACACGGTGAAAACAAGTGAGTAAACCAAAACTAAAGCGACACTCATTATAGGCTGTGCTCCAAGGTTGATCGCAATCAGGCCAACCCGTTTTAATGGGTGAGGATGGCTAACATGTCCTCGTGAAGGTGAAATTACAAAAATCCTAGAAGAATACCACAGAGCAAAAAGTTCACACACAGAAATGTGCGATGTATAGATTACTTACACTGATACACTGCAACACAGAATTTACAGTCTTTGTGAAAAGTGTGTAGGCTACTCCGTGCTTTCACCATATATGTCATTCGGCTGAGTGTTGTGGTTTCCGTGGCACTCCCAACACTCCAGACCTTGACAATCAGCATGTTTTTTACAATTCCCAGAGTGTTGAAACTTTTGGCATACCACAGGAACTCTTTCAACCCTTTCACATGCTATGTACACAATTGTGTACACTGCAAACTTGCAGCTTTTCCTCACAACTTGTCGCAGTTGCAGCCAATCTGGTGGATTTAGCCAAATTCTCAACACCTTGTCTCGCAACTGTACAGTTTAATGCACCATATGCGAGTGCAGATACAATTAATGTGCACAATATCCAGCATAGAAGCACATGGCTTGATATCACAAGGTAAGGTGCTTTTTCTCTTCTTTTTTCCTGCATTTTTGGTACAGGTAGCATCCAAATCTACGTCCCACTGGTGGCGCAGATCTTGAATACTATGCCTTTGCTGGCTGCATGCAGTGGAACCGATTGCAGGAGGCAGAAACACATCACAGACGTTGGGTTCCGGACACCACCTATTCTCGACAGCTTTAAAGAAATTACTTGCCGATATAATGATCATGAGAGAGCCTGAAGATTCAATTGCAACACCTACATGCAGCTTGCGTATTCTCAATGTGAAAACCTGCGTCAAAAAATTCTGGAATTTGCGTGCCAAAATCTCAATATAATTTTATTTATTTACAAATACTGCTATCTCATTTAGAGACATAGCAGAGGTGGGTTACAAAACTTAAGAACACAAGATGTCAACCAACATGGTTAGGCAGTTCTTTCTGAAATTGATTAGTCGGCAATGAACACAGAGAACCATCTAAGTTATTCCATAATTCAACAGTATGTGGAAAAAAAGAAAACTTATAGCAATCTATTTTTGGAATGAAGGGATCTATGTTAAATGGGTGAGTACGTCGGGTTACTCGTGCAGTAGGTGTGGTTAGCAAGATAGGCGCTTCAATGTTAGTCGATTCGTGTACAATTTTGTGCAGCAGGATTAGAAGGTCACATGTGCGACGAAACGACAATGGGTCCAGTGATAAAGCGTGTGCGTGGCATGACGGTGAAAACATACGGTCGTAACGGCCATAGATAAATCTAACAGCTTTTTTTTTTTTATGGATTCTAATTTGGAAATATCCTTCATGCGATAGGGCGACCACACTACAGAAGCATACTCTAAAGCAGGTCTAATTAGTGATTTATAGGCCGTAAGCTTGCACTCTTTGGTGCCATGTTTTAAAGTTCGTTTTAGGCACCCTAGTTTTCGCATCGCTTTAGAGCAGACTATATTGATGTGATTATGCCAACTAAGGTTAGTTGTGATAGTAAGTCCAAGGTATTTGAACTCGTTAACTTCGTTAATACTGTATCCTTGTGTGCTGTACATGCTGTATAATTATGAGGCACACTGTAGTGAGGGACTCCAGATTAATTTTGACCACCTGGGTTTCTTTAACATGCACACAATGCATAGTACACGGCCATTTTTGCATTTTGCCGCCATCAAAATCAGTGTACAGTCAAAAACTTGTACGAAGTGTCATGGTGGACATGCTTGGAATGGATGTTGCGGAGCAAGGCTCGACTCGGCTAGCCAATGAACAGCTCGAACACATATGCAGCATATGCTTCGCTGCCTTTTCCCTTGTTTCCCGAGAGGAAACTTGGTGATACAAACAGGCAGTGTGTGAACTAGTTTCTGGAGAAAATGCATACAGAAATCATATCATCTGTGGGCTCAAATGAAAAGTAGGATGCTGGTGGAGCTGATTTCCACAGTTACAACTGCATTTAAGACAAAGATCAAGAGAATGTGCAAGATGTAGAAGTTATAGACGTTATCTAGAAGATGTACAAGTTGTGTGGTACCATAAAAAATATTGAAAAAATACTTCAGTGGAAGAAAAAGCCTTTTTATCTCCTCCCTCTTACCCCACCAACACTACCTCAGGAGACAGCTGAAAAGCCTCTTGAGCCCGGACAGCAGCCCAACAGTGCACATGTCTTCAAGTGCATGTCTAATCTTCAAAGTTATTGCTGAAGCGACAAACACATACATCGTTCGAACAAAGCACACGAATGTGAACGTAACTTACAAAAAGTGAGAAGGATGAAGACCGCTGCCAGAAGCTCGCCATCCTGCTCGAAGCAGAGCCAGCTCTCAGTTGTATAATTGCGAATTAGAGGACTGCAGAGGCCGATTGAGAATTTGCCACTCTGCTTGACAAAAGACCGCTACTGCTTCAACAGTTCTCGTGTCGTGCATGAGATGCATTGCTGAATTTTATGATCACCGTGACACTTTGTACACAAGTGTGTACATACCTGCAAAAAAATAAACGATGGCACTAACCTATCTGGTTTCACTGAGGCCTACTTAGATGGCTCATTATGAAAAATAATTTTTTTCTGAACAATTTGTGAGCTGCATCTGCAAGGGTTAAACAGCCTGTAGTCAGCATGGCAGTTGCGGGCAACATGGCCTTATAGTTTTGAGAAAGGCTGTACATCGTATGCACTGGCTTTACTTAACAATCTACAGCTTAACTCTGCAGAATGTTACGTACAGTGGAATATCATCGATACAATTATGCATAATACATTATTAGAGATAATACTTCATGTTTTTTTTTCCCCGCAAACATCCCATAGGAGCAACATATTTTCATACAGTTATTGCGATTGTGTTTTCACCTGAAACTGGATAATATGACTGAAGAAGTGGGCTTTTACTGGTATTCCTAAAAATAATAGCTTTATGTTTCAGTGCACAAGCTTAAATAACACTCCAACTAGCCATGTGCAAAGCTCCAGCCCCACTGGAGGAAAAGTGCACGCGACGTCGGCGGTACAACGCTGCTGTGGCAGTGCAGCCACGCAGACTTGTGGTGCGCCACTGCTCGGTTGAGCGAGGAGATGTTTTTTTTTTTATAACTTCAAAAACTTTTCTATGGATATTGAAATGAAGATAGCTCAGTGCAAACTGACGAGCCACTTTAATGCTGCCAAATAAAAGTGCGCTGGCCGTAGTTTCGTGTGGCTGTCGAGTGATGAGGTCTGCATAAAAGTGTTATGCATAGCAGTATCCCTTGACGCCACACAAGCAAGTTTGTCATCGAGTGTGCCCATTTGCATACTTTTTGGAGCTTGCTTTGGATAAGATTTTCAGATCGTACATTTTATTTTCCGGTTCCCGCAAAGATTGTATCAACGAGATCCCACTGTATTGTTTTGTCACTAAAGTTCTTTGATTGAAGTTAACCTAACCTAACCTAAAATTGTGATGTTGATCTGCAAGATAAGTTTAGAAAATGGCATGGCAAGCCATCAGCCCTCAAAATTTTATAGAGGGTCAATCACAGCAGCAACCCATTTCTATGTTCACCAATTTCAATGCTACTCATAACACACATTTTCTTTTGTGGACTTCCATTCAATCTTCATCATGACATGAAAACATGCACACAAATAAAGAACATGCGTACAGAGCACCCATAAAAATGTGCTGTACTAAATATGCAGCTGTAAACAATGCATAGCCATGCAGTGAGAGAGAAAAAAAAATGGAGTGTAGTAGTTTTCCCACTTCCTTTCAGATATACTGCTAGAATATTTTTACCTTCTTTTTAAAAGAGTCAATTGGAATCATCAAACATATCCTTGGCTGCAAATAGCCTCTTTCCGAGTCGAAACAGTGCAAAAGAACAGGACGAAGCGCTTTGTTGTTTTGTGCTCTCGCTATCAAACCAGCTAGACCGCATCAACGCTCTCATACAGCCATTTTCAATGTTCTGAATGTTTAAACAGTAGTTACCCTCTTTTTTTTTACCTGTAAGGGGTTGTCTGTATACACCATTGTTTCCTTGTTCACAAGAGTGGCTTGTCGGGTGAGTTGGTACATGTTGCTTTGTAAGGGCTCTCTTCCTGCTCCTTTTGCTGTGCCTTGCCTCGTGATTTTTTCCTAGTTATCTTTTCTGTTTGCTGGCATTCCCTTACAAAGTATCATGCTTTCTAGATTTTTATGAGCATTGCTGCTTACTCAATCTCTCACCTTCTGCTATACTGTCCTTTAATACACTCAGCACTATTCTTAGGATACGTCACACACTTTCCGGTGTCTATGCCATCCTGTCTCTAACCCCTTTCACACAAACTTTGGTCACTAGGTATGCGCTGCATTTCAATGAAAAGAAATGACAGGGAAGAGCTAGAGGAGGGGCCTGGCCATTCCACACGCCTCGTCAAGCTCTTTAATAAACACGGCACTTGTACATACACTAACTCTTTGTTGTTACTTCCATCATTATTATCATAACAATAATCACCATAACAGTCATCACAATGTATAAAACATATCACATTGCATTAATGTTGTCAATCCTCTGCAAGGAGTAGACATACTGCCCATTTACTATTTTTGAAGATGAAGCTTTCATAGCAGACTTCATATAGGTTTGGAGAATCTGGTAATCTTGTAACCATTTCAAGAAAGGATGGTACTTTTGTGCTTCCAGAGTGTCATAGCGAGTCACAAATGGTATCAAAAGGTAGCTCTCAACGAGATAAGAGAGCTAGAATTAGTCGCATAGAAGATCATTTTAACAGAACAGGGGTAATTAGAGCCAGTATGGTCAAGAATTAACCACATTACGCTAAATGCCTCTAAAGGGCGCACTGCTGTAGATACAGACATGTTGAGGGAAAGCTGCTGCATGGCACAGTTTTGGGGAACAGAGCGAGTTCATTGGACTATACATGGCTTGCGTAGAATTAGTTGCAGAGCTGGTAAAATTTATGGTATGGGAATAATTAATGCCATTATAGCCGAAAATGAGCCACATTGCACCATCAACTCCACTATCTTCTGGACTGACTTATCTGCCTTCTTGATCAGAAAAAACAAGAAATAACCAAGTGTCTAAGCTAAAGACAAGGCCGATGTAATTGCCTGTGAAATATGATACAAATGAGATAAAAAATGAGTAAATAATGAGCATGAAAAAGAGACACAAAGACACACAATAGAGAGTTGTAATCAATATACAACCAAAGAGTCATTTGAACCAATATGTACACTAACCCTGCCTTTTTTAGCATCGACACTTCGTTGACCCTTTCTTTTCTTTTTCTCTTTCAAAGATCCATGCAACCTTCCAGTGCTCCCAGAAAGTGCCATCACATCGCCATAGCTGTGCTAACCCTATGCAGTAGTTCAGCTCTTTGACTGCAGAGGTAAGACAGCAAAAGCGGGTCACACTTGCAAGTGCAATACTTCTTTCTTCATCAATCAGTGCCAGTGCACGCGTATATTAAGCAACAGGTGGGGTACTCACGAAAAGGCCATTTTGACGCCACCCTTGAGCCCACTGTCAAAAGTGCCCTTGCCTCGACCCCCGGCTAGGACAAGAGCCTTGACCACGACATCAGGTGTGCCTTAAAATCAAATACCAGGTCACCTGTTATTTACCTTAATTTGACGTAAACATGTTCAATAACTGAAGTTTTGTCTAATCGTGAGTGTGGCACAAACATACAAACTGGCATGAACTTCTGACTGATTTTATTTCTTGCAAATATTAAGTGTACCGTTTGTGATGAGGAAGGTGAAGTAAAAGCTGCAGATTAAGCAGCTTGACTGGCCCCACCACCTCAATCACTTGACAGCAATAAACAGAGCAGCTTAATCAGACATGTATGTACAAACATGCGTGACAAGAGGAGCAAGGAACATATTCAGAACAAATAATAACAATAGACAACTAAGCACCAAGGGCATTACCCACAACGAAAAAGTCATTTCATAAAACACAGGGAATTTTTTATAAAGTGTATATGGCAAAAAAATATTCTATGCGCTGGTAGCCGCAGTTAGTGTCTTAAAGACAGTACCAGTATTCACTGTGTTGTGTGAAGCAAATAGGTATGTTTTTATGTTTTTGGGGTAGTTTGGAAGTTAGAACAGCATTTATGGAGTTCTGCCCTAAAAGTACATAAAGAGTTGGTAGTCGTGTTACTTTTAGAACTTTATAGCTGAGGAATAAACTAGCAGTGTGATGGGCATTGTAACCAAAAACATCAACTGGTCACAATGCTCCTCTGCTGCTAAACAAATTTTTTAAGTGCCTTTCGTGTGCTACTGCCCTATATTAAAGGACAGTAACATAGGTGAGAGTAAAAGAGACAGTTATATATGAGTAGCTTTTGCCTGAAATACACTGCTGACATTTCTTAGAACATCTAGAGCCCTTACAGAGCTCTTTTTGCAACTTTTCCACATTAGTATTTCAGAGTTTTAGCCACAGGAGAAATATGTATTACCATCTTGGTATGTTAACTGCGCAAAATGTAGATGGGACACGAGACAAGAAGACGACACCACAAGCGCTGACTTTCAACAACGTTCATTTGAAAGAAACACGGCTTCGTATACCTTTGCCCACAAGCGTCACAGACACATCATTGCACGTCATGTGAAACACGCACTTTCTTGCACTCAAGATAATGATTGTATGTGCAAAAGCTCCAGTTATTTTTTGTTAGTAACAAGGATGGCGTGCTAAAACATTGGTTACGAAGTCTGGCAATCTCGGCTGCCTCAATTATCTCCCGAACCAGCAGGTCATTGCGTCTTTTCAGCACTTCACAGAATCTGAATGCTGCGGCACAAGCTTTAGAGGGGCAATCCCCGACGTGGATACCTAGATTTCTGTTTGCCTGCTCGATGCTAAGTTTATGTTACTTTAGCCTTTCGTTTGTGCATCTTCCAGTTTGTCCTATATACTTTTTCCCACATTTCCCACATTTTTTTTTCTCACATTTACCACGGCTTCTGTGCAATCCACAACACGGCTCTGGTGATTTATCGTGCACCCTTGCTGCTTTATCGGCTCTTCTGCATTGACGCGTCGGCAGAGGCTTTTCAGTTTTTCCGGGGCAGTAAGTTCAACATTAACTCCAGCTTTGCATCCTATCTTTTTCGAGCGGTAAGATATGCGAGTACGTAAGGCAGGGCCACGGTCCTTCACTTTTCTTTCATTTTTGTGTTCTTGCCACCTTGCTCGCCATGGGCACGCTCGAGTTTTAGGTTCTTGCTCATTCGTTCCGCAACAGACACAATAAGGTGCGATGGGTAACTAGCCCCAGTAAGGCGGTCAACCTGTCGACGAAAACTTTGTTCTATCGTGTGGATGCACGATTTTTTAAGCGCATTTGCTAGACAAGGGCTAGCAATGGCTCTCTTCACCAGTTTTGAATGCGCTGGTTGGAATGACAGTGGCACCTTGTCGCCTCTGGGTTTATAGGCTCAGCAGACTCGCCCCCCTTCTCCAGGTTGCAATGGCGGCGTAGAAGTAGAATATCCGCCTCACGTGCAAGAGGACCGTGGTTCGAATACCGGTGCCTCTCAATGTTCCACCGGATTAAAAAAAATCCGCATGTTGTTAAAATTGCATAAACAGGCCTGGAGCGCGGCCTGATCCCGGTGACCAGAACCGGTAATGCACTCCCTCACCAGAGCAGGATTGGCCACCCTGGTGCAGTACTTGGCCACAACCTCCTATATGAATACAACAATCAAACCCCGGCCCTCAGTCCCCAGCAGCTGTGAAGCAACTGACCACAGCGGTGGTCAGACCTGTGGCGCAGCAGAGGGTGCTAAGAATACCTGGGTCCGAACAGGCCGCCATTGGAATCTGAACCTGGCAACGTTTAACGCTAGAATGTTATCTAGTGAGAAGAGTCTAACCGTGCTATTGCACGAATTAGAAGGCAGTAAATGGGATATAATAGGGCTCAGTGAAGTTAGGAGGACAAAAGAAAAGATTGAGTGAGGGAACAAACGCGTGTTAGTGACATCTTAGTTGAAATCAAGAAAAAGAAATGGGCATGGGCAGGACATGTAATGAGGAGGGAAGATAACCGATGATCATTAAGGGTTGTGGACTGGATTCCAAGGGAAGCGTAGCAGGGGACGGCAGAAAGTTAGGTGGGTAGATTAGATTAAGAAGTTTGCAGGGACATGGCCACAATTAGTACATGACCGGGGTAGTTGGCGAGGTATGGGAGAGGCCTTTGCCCTGCAGTGGGCGTAACCAGGCTGCTGATGATGATGATGATCTTCCCCCTAGAGAGCTCGAGTGTGAGATCAAGGAATCTCAAAGACCCTTGCGTGGGGACCTCGTGGGTAACAGCAAGTGGCTGAAGCGCATGAATGAAGCATGTTACTGCCTCCAAAACTGCGTCATGTGAATTCGTGCCATAGCCATCACAGAGAACTAAGTAATCATCAACATAACGAAAGACTTTTTGGATGCATGTTCTGGTTAGGGCATTCTGAAGTAATCTATCTTTCTGGGCAAGATACAAATCACTAAGTGCTGGCACAATACATGATCCTACACACACACCACATTTCTGCAGGTACACATTCCCTTCCCACATAACATGAGTGGACTTCAAATATACAGAAAGGAGTTCCAGGAACTCACTAGTCAAAACCCTACACGCATGTTGAATAGCGACAGCACCGTGTGCATCTACACATTTTTCCATGCACTCCAGAATGTCATCTTGGGGGATCGAATAATATAAATCTTTACCGTCCACAGAGCATACTACAAAGTCAGTGCTAGAATTGTCTCTTAAGAACCTTATTACATCGTCTGAGGATCTCAACAGGGCAATCGCTTTCTGCCATGTGCTCTTCTCGGATACCATAACCCGGAGGGACTACTCAGGTTTATGCGTTTTTACAGTAAAAAACATGTCAAGGGATGATTTTTTGCTAGTTTCGATGCTATGCACTAGGCGGTTGAGCTTGAGGTTTCTGCACAGCTTCTTTGCAGCTGACTTTGCTTTTCGTAGAACCGACTTTTCATGACTGTTAAAAATGGAGCTGATGGCATCAAACTCCTTATATTGGCAGACATCTTTTGGCATAACAGCGAAGCCCACCGCCTTATCAGAAGTAAGCAACGAGAGCAAATGTTTTTTCAAATACGTCACGACATGAGTGCGAAAAAGTGCTTGTTTCAGATTAATGACGTGTCTGTGACACGTGTGGGCAAAGGTATAAAAAACCATGTTTCGTTCAAACAAACGTTGTTGAAAGTCAGCGCTTGTACGGTCGAACCTACTCATAACGATACCAATTTAACAATATATCGGTTATAACAATGAGTAGCTTCTGCACCGTCAACTTTTGTATGTTTTACATTGTGAAATAACCTGCTTACTACAATGCCTAGATGCTGCATTATCGGTTATAACGATGAAGTCTGGCTCCTGGGTGTCCGAGCTGAAAGGTAGTGAAAGGTGAAATCCTTGAAAAGAAAAAAAAAAAAAAACGAGAAATTCGAGCCACTACATGATGGGCCGCTGCTCCAACAGCCGCCGCGCGCTCACTTTCCAGCCATCTCCGCGCGGCTCTCTCCCATCACCCTTCGACTCCTCTGAACATGAATTTGCTGCGCCCTTAGCTCTACACCGCCCCACCCTCTGAAACACAAATTGACTGCACCAATTGCGTCGCTTGCAGATTGCTCGCATGTTGCTCGCTGGCTCCTCATTCTGTGCAGCTGTGCGAACAGCTTAATTACTCGTATTCATCTTTGTTGGTTGTGTCGAAGTCATTCCTGGCCACGTGTTTTCTCAGCTTTGCTAGACACGCCGCCGAAATGAAAGATAGCTGATACGCCTGCTGATCATCGGCAATGCATGACGTTTCCGGTGAAAAGAAAGCGCACGGCTATAGATTTGGAAATAAGTGCTTCTAACCGATGGGACGATCGTCGCGAACGTGCTTGCATCAGATAGCGATGGTGACGACGGCAGCAATAATGCCGTAGGGAAGGCTGCCGTTGTCCTTACAAGAGGCCGTGCAAGTGATTCAGTCCTTCCGGGGTTTCGTTTTCGCGAGGAACCTTCCGCTGCACAACATAGAACACTTGGATGCCTTGGAGAAGGATGTCTGCCTTGGAGAAGGAGAAGGAAAGCATGCATGGCTAATGGACAGGCTTTTCTGGTGCAAGCCAGTGAGAAGTACGTGGAGAGATGCTTGTGGCGATCTCATCTCAGTGTTTCTTCTGGATTTTTCAAGCGGACAGGCTGCCGTGGCAACCTTCTTGAAATATTTAAAAGGCCCCTTATGAAGCCACCAAAGTGATGCCTCGACGGTGCTCGCATATCGCATGCTACCCGTGACATTCATTTGCTTTTGTTATAGCAGTGCCTTTCTTTAACACCGACAGCCGCGGCTTGTTACATGTGATCAGAGCGCCCAGGAAGCAGTTAAAACGATTGAACACGATCAGCAGCCGGGTGGAGGAAGGTGGGGGGGAGGAGCACTGGCCTCTCCGCCATTATAGTTTGCTAAGATCAGCTCTGCCATCCCCCTATTTTGATTTTTTTCATGCAATCCGGTTATAACAATTATCGTTTATAACATTGGAATTTTCACGGCACTTGAATATTTTTATAAGTAGATTCAACTGTAGTGCCCTCTTCTCGTCTCGTGCCCCATCTACATTTTGCGCTGTTAACACCAGGATAGAAACCCAACAAGACCAAGCTGCCATTCTAGTGCATTACCATGTTGTGTAGCTGCAAGTTTCTAGAAGGTGTACATAATGTGTACTTTGATCGAAGTACAACAGCTTTTGTTTTTGAGCACTTAATTTCAAAACCACGTAAGACAGACCATGCATATAGTTATCTTAAAGTACTGTTTGTTGCATCATGTCAGTACCAGAGAAAAACACGCTTCTGTTATCTGCATAGATAATGTAAAACACACATTGATCAATCCCAACAACCTTATTTCCATAAACAATGAAATGCAGTGGGCCCAAAATATTACCATGAGACAAAACACATTTTATCGAGGAATTGAAAGTTGGCTAACTACATAAACATTTTGGTAGCAATCAGTCAAGTAATTTCTAATTAAATCCAATGCAATACCATGAATGCCATATAAGATAGTTTTCCACATAACAAAGCATTAATTATATTGAATGCATCTGAATAATTAATAAATTATCTTGAAGTAATTCTCCTCATCTCAATGTTATGCAAAATTAATTCTTTCTGGTGCAAAAAGGTAGCTTGATCACTAATGGAACTGTATTGTAAATAATAACAGAAAGGATGTTGAACACCTTTAATAGCCTAGTCAATACATTTTAATTAATGTAAACAGCATTCCTGGAATTGTCATACCAGTTTTTCCAAAGATAGATAGATCCCAAAGATAGTGCAGACTAAATATGTAGGCCAATCCCAAAGGTAGTGCAATGAAAAAATGTGGACCTAACTTGCATTCACGGCACTTTTCAACATATATATTTTAAAAAATCATCTAGAATTTCTTTGAATTCATTCAGAGAAAGCGATTCACATCTTAGGATAGTCATTACAGATGATTTCCTGAATGAAATTTTTTCCTAATGCTTTTGAAAAGGCAGGTAATTTCGATATTGCCTTGTAATTACCAAGCCATTTTACGTATCCTCTTTTGGAAAGTACTATTGCTTCAGTTGATTTCGTTACACTATGAAATGTACCTGCTGTTAAAAAAAGGCTATAAACGAATGTCAAATAATGAACAATAAGGTCAACAGCAAAGCTAGATTGCTGGTTTCATTTTTAAGCCAGCTGTATATCTTCACAATGGCTAATTTTGAGACTTTTGAAAACACTAATAACTTTTCTTTCATTTGTTGGACTCAAAGCTGAGTGGCATAGGGCTGAAAGCATGTCACATAAGGCATCTTAGTTACAAGTAGTTCAAGTTAACACGGAAAAATATTCACTGAATTTTTCGGCAAGTTCTTTGCCTCTAGAAGTTTGCTTTTCTGTCGCTCTCTGCACTACGGATGGAAAAATGCTAGAAGTCAGGAGCAAGCTGGCACTCGGTGTTACCACCTGTCTGATACATACGTATGGATACGTGTAACGCTTTTGGTAACTGCAGCGGCACTCGCGATCATGACCGCGGATGCATGCACACTTGGAGCGTGTCAGGCAAAAGCACCGCATTCATGGCGTGATAAACAATGAACGAGCTTAACTGGCGTTCGCAAGTGAACAGGAGTTTAGCGCAAATAGTGGACCCTGCAACACCCAATATGAATGAATGGCCAGTTTCGGTATATTATCATTTTACGCCGCTCGGACGCTGTGCACTCATACCTAGCCGCTGGGCAATCTCCTCCGCCTCCTCGGGGGTAGCAGCGACGCCGAATTTCGGTACGGTGACGCCGTTTTCTTGAAGAAGCTGCATGCTGACGTTCTCGTGAAGGTTGAGGTTCCTGCGCTGAACCCATCCTCCCAAGGCATCCTGTTTGACCTTGGAGCGGGCAAGGCATTTGTATCACTGACCCGACCCAGAGGGCAGGGCACAACTATTGGCACTGTGCTGCGTACACTATGTGCTACCGGTTAGATTAGGGCGTGCAGTTCACCGGTGCATCGCAACTGATTACGCGACCGTTTTCGGCGCCGGCATAGTCGACGCAATTGAAGATGAGAAATAAAGCAAATGTGAATCTCAATCAGCGTCTATACGGCTGCAACAACAACGGGGCATCGATAAATAAGCTCTAATTTCCTTTCTAATGCCAAGCACCTTGAAAAACTTGGAAGAATATCAGAAGAAATCCAGCTGTTTACCACGACAATCTGGCTTCTAAAGCGGCTGTGTGCCGCGGAACTTGACCGCTCAGCATAAAGGCAGAACGAGATCTGTTATATCGCATGGAAATAATTGAACAGGGTTCTCCCACCTTTAGGTTACGTTGTAAAGCAATATTTTCTGCAATCCGCACTGCTCTCCGTAGGAAAGTCGCCATTTTAGCTCAGGATCGCATGCGCCTGTGCAAAATGCCCTTCCTGCGGCAGGATGTGGAGCGGGAATCAGAAACTGAAACTGCTGGCAATTTTTGTATGGAATACGGGCTATTTTGCATGGACTAGCACGAAAGTTGGAATCGTTTTAAATGCATGAGAGATGAGATACTACTAAGCAAAACTTTGGTATTAATAGAACGTTTATGTTTTACTGTCGATCAGTTTTGAGTCATTAATTTCAAATAATACCCATAAAAACTCAGCTTGATTTCGAAACCGAAACCTTAGTATTGCAAAAACACTTCCTAAAACTAAAGCTTGAATTCTCTCCGCAGCTCTATTTATTCAAAATCCGAGGATATTGCAAGTAAAAACATTTTTTTTTACTTTGCTAGAGAAACACTGCACAACGTTCGCGAAAGTTGTTAATGCATAGAGAAATAGGAACGGTAAGGGAAATGGTTTGAAGCCAGCCGCTAGGCAACGGAGTGGAGTTACTTCTAGTACACTCTGGTACTCTGTAGTGGAGCTGATGGTCTGGATAGGCTTCGGTTGATGCACGAACGAATTCATTGTGCGATTATTACAGTGGGCGGCTAGTTAAACGCGGGTCGACGAATAACTTTCTGCGGATCGCATGCAAGTGTCTAGTGCGGATGTTGTCCGTTCGCTCCGTCATACCATGCCTCCGGCGGTTGCGTGAACACGCCCTGTCCGTGATTGATCAACGCCTCGGTGGCATCAGCAGATCCCAGTGACACGGTAACTCCTTGTTTACGCTCCCGTGTGCCGCACCGTGAGTCATGCTCTGGTGTATGTACGCGAATTTAACTCCGTGTCTGTGCCACGGGACTTTTGTGCCGCGATTAATAGGACGGCTTGTGTCTATGGTATGAACTTTTGTGTTGTCATCAAAGTTGCCGGTATCACCGCGACCGAAGAGCAATTTGAGCGTCGTCGCGCGGCTTGAGAGGTAATGCTCGCTGTCCGTCAAGATGACCGGCTGGCGCAGTGATATGCGATTGAAGCACGTGCCGGTCACAGGGGATGAAAAGAACTGCAAAGGCGCGGTTGGGCTCTTTGTGTGCAGGGCGGACTAGGTGTATTTTTAGCGTGTGTCGAGCTTAGGCTAGTCACCCGATAGCAGACATCCGCCGGTTGCGTGCCCTCGCCGTGCGAAGCAAATATATGATTTTCGCGTTGCTTGAACCGGACGGTATGCAGCAATGGCTTAATAGAAATTTCACATTTCTGATTCGCTTCTCGTTTCCCAGAAGTTAGCACATGTCCGCGCGTCATATCATATCGGCACTCTGGGATTCGCCTTACTCTAGGAGAAAGCGGAAGGAATAAAAATCGGGGAGTGGGGTTTGTATTTTACTGCTCAGATGGTTTGCGTAGCCGCGATGCATTTTTGAATATGTTTTCTTGGCTGTCTACTGCAGGTAGTCGGGCAGTATAAATGTTCTCTGTGGAATAGTGCCACGAAAGCACTAGTAAAGAAGGTAACTGCTGTGCGAATGAGCAGCCATGCATTCTTCAGCATACCATTAACGCAGTGGGTTTTCATGCTTACCATTATTTGCAGAGCTGACTACATTGGCATTATTCCTTCCCGTATGTATGGGCAAACAATGTGCTTGGAAAACAGCCATGTGCTGCTCTCACATTGCACTTAAAGCTCCCATGAAGCCTGTGCACTGAGAGGGACAGAGAAGCTTTTCATTTGAAGACTGATTTTTGCCGGAATGCATGGGACCACTGACATGTTACTCTGCCTAGTGAGGTGTTAGCAAATTCAAAGATTTCTGAAGAGAATTGGAGGGGGGGAAACATTCATGAGTGAACCTGAGTGATCTATACAGGTGGGATGGAGGCAAAAAGGTCCACGTAATTTCACATATTTGAGCTGCTTTAGCTGATAAAAATGTTTAAAATTTGCTAGGTTGAGACTCTGGTTCCTTTTCTGATAAGAAACCAACTAGACCCATGTAGACACTGTCAAAATCCATGGCATCACAAAAAGCTGGTACTTCGGCGTAGTGTCTCCATCCATCATTCAATTTCGCTTTTTTTTTTTTTTGCTTGGCAAACCATCTTTCTCTGCAGAAATGGCTGTTCATTGCGGAAGCATAATTTACTAATACAGCTTAGTGTTCCTCATTAGTAACCGTTTAAAAAAAGTGTCGGGTCATCACATTAACTTTGTTGGTAATTTCATCCAAAAGTGGCTTCGTCCGATAACTTCTCAGTGAAAGCCATTTGTGGCACATGCACTGCCAGCATAGAGGTTTTGTTTGTTCAAGACACACTGCATGTGTGCTTTGCTCAGGGCATACAAGTGACTATTGGTGTAATATTTTTTATATATTTTATGTTTTGTCTAGAGCATGGGGGAAAAAATCTACACAAGAGGCAAATTGTAGCACTCGGCATCAGGTCTTTCTGTGTGTGCTTTACAACTTATTGAATGCCTCTTGTGCCCTTAAGCAGACATCTTTTATATCTTCAAAAGGAAGCATTCCTCAGTTGGGCCTACCAAATGAGCTAACTAGGCACACTACACAAATCGTCACCACTTGTTCAACTTGAGTGACGGCAATGTGGCAACGGAAACTGACCCCGTCAACATTTAATTGCCGAACTCTGTCGAGGGAGGCTAGCTTAGCAGGACTCTTTGAGGAACTATTGGACATTGTTTGGGATATCATTGGCCTTAGTGAGATTAGCAGAACTGGTAAGGCTTATACATTGCTGAATAACAGACATGACTTCTGCTATAGAGGTCTCCCAGTTAAGAAGCGATACGGGGTAGGATTCCTAATCCATAAGGACATAGCGGGCAACATTGACATCCAATCATGATGATGATGAAGTAGATCAGTTTTGTGAAGATGTTGAATTAGCGATGAGAAAAGTGCAAACTCCGTATACTGTAGTAATGGGTGACTTAAATGCAAAAGTGCGGAAAAAGCAGGCTGGTGAACAAGCAATTGGCAACTACGGCGTCGATTCTAGGAATGCTAGAGGAGAGATGCTGGTAGAATTCACAGAAAGGAATAAGCTGAGAATAATGAACATTCTAACAGTGAAACAAAAAGTGAAATTGATTTCATACTTTCTGCTGATCCCAGCCATAGTGCAGGATGTAGAAGTGTTAGGTAGGGTAAAGTGCAGCGGTCATTGGTTAGTGAGGGCTACGATTCACCTCAATTTGAAGAGAGAAAGAAAATTGGTCAAGAAGAAACAGGTCAACTTAGAGACACTAAGAGTAAAAGCAGAGAAATTCAGGCAGGTACTTGCCAACAAATAAGCAGCCTTAGAACAGAGAGATGAAGATGACATGGAAGTAATGAATGAAACGGTAGCTAGGCTGGCTTCAGAGGCAGCAATTGAAGTAGGAGGCAAGGCACCAAGGCAACCAGTAGGCAAGCTCTCCCAAGTAACTGAGGACCTAATAAAGAAACGACAAAGAATGAGTGTCCAACTCAAGAGGGAAGGTAGAATTCGCGGAACTGAAAACTGATCAACAAGGCGAAAATAAGTGATATACGAAACTATAATGTTAGAAAGACTGAAGAAGACGCCAAAAAGTGGACGCAACCTGAAATCAGTGAGAAGGAAACTTGGCATAGGACAAACCAAGATGTATGCACTGAAAGAGGAGTCTGGATACCTCAATTAGAAACGGTAATGAACAGGATACAGAAAGTCCTCCTGTAAGTAGCAATGAGCTCAGAAGGGCCTTGCAAGACATGAAACGGGGAAGAGTGGCAGGAGAAGATGTAATAAGTCTATTTAATCGAAGATGGAGGAGACATAATGCTTGGAAAACTGGGGGCTCTTTATACGAAGTGTCTATCGACTGCAAGGGTCCCAGAAAACTGGAAGAATGCGAACATTATCCTAGTCCACAAGAAGGGAGACATTAAGGAATTGAAAAATTATAGGCCCGTTAGCTTACTCCCAGCATTATTTAAAATACTTACCAAAATAATCTATAGAATAAGGGCAACCAAGGGAACAGGCTGGCTTCAGGAAGAGAGACTCTACAATGGATCACATTCACGTCATTAATCAGGTTATCGAGAAATCCACAGATTACAATAAGCCTCTCTATCTTGCTTTCATAGATTACGAAAAGGCATTTGATTCAGTAAAGATATCAGCAGTCATAGAGGCATTACGTAATCAAGCAGTACAGACCGCTTACGTAAATACCTTCGAAAATATCTACAGAGGTTCCACAGCTACCTTAATACAACACAAGAAAAGCATAAAGATACCTATAAAGAAAGGGGTTAGAGAGGGAGACACAAGCTCTCCCATGCTATTCACTGCGTGCTTGGAAGAAGTATTCAAGCTATTGAACTGGGAAGGCTTTGGAGTAAGGACCGATGGCAAACATCTCGGCAATCTTCGGTTTGCCTATGACATTGTTCTATTCAGCAACAATGCAGATTAATTACAACAAATGATTGAGGACCTTAATAGAGGGAGTGTTAAAGTGGTGTTGAAGATTAATATGCAGAAGACAAAGATAATGATGAATAGCCGGGCAAGGGAACAAGAGTTCAAGATTGCCAGTCAGCCTCTAGAGTTTGTGAAAGTCTATTTACCTAGGTCAATTAATCATAGCGAACCCTGATCATGAGAAGGAAATTAATTGAAAAATAAAAATGGGTTGGATCGCATACGGCAGGCATTGTCAGCTCCTGACTAGAAGCCTACGATTATTATTGAAAACGAAGGCGTACAATCAGTGCATTTTACCATGGGTGACATATGGGGCAGGAACTTGGAGGTTGACAAAGAAGCTTGAGAACAAGTTAAGGACCGTGTAAAGAGCAATGGAACGAAAAATGTTAGGCGTAACGTTAAGAAACAGAAAGAGAGCGGTTTGGATTAGAGAGAACACGGGTATAGCCGATATTCTAATTGACATTAAGAGAAAAAGATAGAGCTGGGCAGGTCATGTAATGTGCAGGTTAGATAACTGTTTGACCATTAGGGTTACAGAGTGGATACCAAGAGAAGGGAAACGCAGTCAAGGACAGCGGAAGAATAGGTGGTGCGATGAAATGAGGAAATTCGCGCGCGCTAATTGGTATCGGCTGGCACAGGACAGGGGTAATTGGAGATCGCAGGGAGAGGCCTTCGTCCTGCAGTGGAAATAAAACAGGCTGTGCTGCTGCTGCTGATGATGAATGTGGCATCCATTTTGGCTGGGTATCACATGCGATAAACTTTCTTTTAAGGCTCGGACAATGTACTTTTAAGGCTATTATTGTTCCTTTAGTGCAACAGAAAACATACCATGCAATGTGTTCAATGCTAGTTTTTTCATACAGAAACCTGTGAAAAATACTTGATAACAATTTTTCTTGTGTGGTCACGGTCAATGCACACCTACTATGCAGGAAGCAGAGATAAGTGAGTGTGATAGCTATTGTGTGCTGGCCTAATACAGAAGTCAAAAACAAGCGTAGCCTCAGCCATAACAGCAGTTTATCAAGACGATTATCCTGAAGCTTGTGCCTTCAGAAGTGTTTCGTTTTTCAGAATTCATGCTCTTTTCCATTGTGTTCTGAACTCTTTTGCTACCGTTAGAAATGTGCTCATGTTCTGGTGCTTTTATGTTTTAATGTGTTATTTCAAGACATAGTAGTTGGGACATATACTGCAACGCATAAAGTTATAGCCTGATAACTGGTGTTTGGAATGGAAGTATGACAGTAATAGTTGCTCATACAACTTTTGAGAATTCTAATATGAAACTTAAACGAAGCAAGGAACACGACTGAAAGTAATAATTTCATATTTCTAGTATAAGTACTGAGAATAAAAAGAAATATGAAATATACAAAATATTTAAATTGTTCCTAGTTCTCAAGTTTTGTAAGTCGGATCACACAAAACATTGTGAAGATTTGTTGGCATCAGTACTAGCCATAGTGATGCCCATGCTATATTGGAAGGCAGTAGCTTTGCAAATGTGAAAATGGGTAAGTTCTTATTGTACAGGAAACTTGTTTTTACTCATTGCAGCTGACATTTGGATTTTTTCCCTGCGTTTTTTAGGCTCGTCAAGCAATGGTTGTCAGGTCAGGAAGCATGCAGAAGCCTCCTCATACTTGAATATTTCATTCGACCAGCTTTTCTGGGCAAGCAAGGTGGTCGCATGTGCATTCAACTGGCACTGGAACCTTCACATGCTTTGTTCGATTCCTGCACAGTGCTGTACAGTAATGTGGTGTTCAAAATGTAACAGATTAGACAGCTAGTGAAGTTTCAATTGCAGGTCGATCTGAAATAGATGGCATGCTTTTGTGAGTGAAACCCCAAACAACGGGAAGGATTGCTCATAATTACTTGTACACTGTCGAACTACTGATGGATAAAAGCAACGCACGGGGGGGGGGGGGGGGGGGAATAACATTGTACTTAATATTACTCGAACACGACGATCAAAATAACACATACTCATCAGCATCTACTGTTGTTTCAGATATTGTTAAAATAGCCTATACGTTGGATCAAAAAATTGACAACCTGAAAGAAGCTTGTGTCTCTTTGCAGCAGCTGTCATTTAGAAAGTTGTGCTGTTGTGTGTACAAAAAGACAAATTTTGCCTCTTTTTATTGAAGTGCTAGCAGCACTGGAGGAGCACTAGCTTCTACAATACCTCCAGTCGCAGTTTTATTTTTCCAGACTCCCCAATGTGCCAAAAAGTGTCAAATCTGACAAATAGTTCAAAGTCCAGTTGTCGTATCAAACAGTGCATGCTGTTGCTAGTAGAATTCACATGGAAATGTTTAACAATGCGTAGAAATACTGTCTATCAAATTGATTGATTTCTGTAGCTGTGGTAACATAAAAGTTCAACTTGGCCATAGATTGACAGCCTCCCATTACTGACAGCTGGTTCGCGTTTAGAGTGTGCATTCTTCCAGGGAAATAATTAAAGATGCAGACAGGTTGTTTTGTCTCTTCTGTTCCTGCCTGTCTTTAATCATTGCAGTAGAAGAATGCTTACCCATGTTGACGCATTGCTTGGAACATAGCTGTCACAGCATTGTTGAATTGATTCTTTGTGGCTTGTCCCTTTTCCTGCAAGCAGTGTGCCTGACATTTAGCCTTGGGGACAGGGAGCATAACTATAATCTTTTTAAGTAATGTGATAATGGCAAAACTATAAAGAAGACCTGCCGTGGTAGCTTAGTGGCTTAGGCACAGCACTGCTAAGCCTGAGGGCGCGGGATCAAATCCAACCACGGCGGCCATAATTCAATGGGGGCGAATAGAAAAAAAAACATGGCTGTCTACTGTGCATTGGGTGCATGTTAAACAACCCCAGGTCAAAATTTGGAGTTCCCCACTACGGCATGCCTCAAGATCATGTGGTTTTAACGTGATAAACAAGATGAAAACTACAGCATACACATGTCATGGGGTGTCATTGCTTTAAAGCAGCATGGGCACATGTTTTTGAATGTGTAGAAACTCTACGACACGCTTCTCACATGTGAACGATGGCACTAGTGCGAAGGTTGTGAAAACAATTGTACGGTATTTTAATACTGAATTTGATCTCAAAATTTCTGACCTAGTGGGATCAAGATCATCGCGATGTCTTGACACAGAGGAAAACTAGTGACATTGCATAGAAATCAGGTTATGTTTGCTGATGTTGCTTACAAAACAAATTGATGTGTTGCGTGTATTTTTTGTGACTGAACTGTTGTGGCAGCCATAGTGATTGCCTGAATGGAATGAGACAGCATATCATGATGTCGTGACATCATGGCACATCCACTCTCTCTGGGCACAAAAGCTGAAACTGGTTCATAGGGATAGGTGTTATGGCAAATTATACTCAAGGTGGTGTTGCCACCCATCTTTTGTTTTTTGTATATGTTCTGAATTATTATGCCTCCTCTTGTGGTAAATTTTTTTTGTTATTGTAGAAAGCTAATCCACTAATACAGCTGGACTTTTTCTCTAGTGCACTTTTAAAGGGACACGGAAGGCAAATAGTAAGTCAAGCTAAAGGGATAGATCAATGCTCAAGAATGCCTAAGGCATCAGTAATGTTGCGAACGTTTTAGTTATCGAGAAATTGAGGTAAATGCAGGACACGATTTGCAGCTCACCAGGGACATTCAAGTACTATCCCTATGATGAAGGCACTCCTCATTTTATTTTTGTCACTAGTACTCAGCTTCTCGTTATAAAAACTTAATTGCATTCCATTAGAAAATGCTACTTGTCCAGTTCTATTCGATGTTCAGGAAAAATAACACATTGACGTTACCCTTGATGACGACGCAGATGGTTGAAATGTTTCGTTTTCGCTTGACTCTGCACTGCCCGCGCCTTCGCATTTCAGTAGTTTTATTATCGTGCAGTGCTGTGCCGGTTTTGCTGGCTCGCGAAACTCCCACAAAATGCAAGTAGCTGAGAATTCCACGTCTGTGTTACGTCGCGGGATGCCCGAATGGACTGCGCCACTCTACCAAAAGTAGATGCAGTGGCAAATTCACCGCTCTTCCTTGGCTCGGTTTATCCATGACCGCATGTTTGCATTTTGCACAGAAATCATTAGTGCCGTCTGTCAGGTGCCATTTTACTCACAGGTGGAGATAACGTTTGCAGCGTCGCCACTCCTCTGCTCTGGGGCAGGTAATTTGCATTGCACTATAGGTACCTGCACCCTTCAGACGCAATTTTCTCTTAAAGTCTTTTTTTTTTTTTCATGAAACAGGCTCTGCAAGGTTTCTGGAATAGTATTCTAACAGTCCATGTTGACGTAATATTTGCCTTTAGTGTCCCTTTAAGAGACCTGTAAGGCAAGCGTGCTTTTGTGTAGGAGTCCTGGAGCATAATATTTACGAGGTGCTACGTTGTGCTTCCTGTGTAGGTTTCAGAACTCGACTGTGTGAAGCCATGCAGAAGGTCGGCGGCAGTGTGTCATCGGGACGGCCCATCAAGTGTGTGGTGGTGGGTGATGGCACTGTGGGCAAAACGTGCATGCTCATCTCGTACACGACAGACTCATTTCCGGGTGAGTATGTGCCCACCGTGTTCGACAACTATTCGGCGGCCATGATGTGCGATGGTGTGCCTGTCAGCCTGGGCCTCTGGGACACTGCTGGTCAGGAGGACTACGACCGCCTCAGGCCCCTCTCGTACCCACAGGTGGGCCGGCTGTGCTTTCGTTTGAAATGCTCACGCACAAATTCCCACACGGCACCATTTCATCGTGTGACACTCGTGTCGCGAAAGTGTCCAACGAGCATGATTATCCAATCTTAGACTGAAGACCCTGATTTGTAGATATGTCTTTCAATGAGTCGTAATTGCTATGACAACAGCAGCGATTGATGGGCAAGTTTGTGGAACCCTTTGGAGCCACATGGAATTATTGACCCCTTTTATGGCACTCTAGTTCATTTGACATTGATTAATAATGTTTTCATTGATTCACTGATGATCAAGGATTCTGTGATGTGATTGCTGCACCAATTGTATGAAACTGCACGAAGAGGTTAAGCAGGCTGCATCCGGCTACGCATAGTCAAATTTGAAGATTTCGCACTGCGTAGGTCATTTTTGCTACTTTTCAGAAAAAAGGTAAAGGTGGACATGCTCGAATCATCATTCATTCTAAGTGCATTGCCGTTTTGTTTTCATGAGTAGATGTGTGTTCTTTTTAGATAGAGAGATGGGGAGATCTTTATTTGTTAACAAATACACGCATTGGGGTACATATTCACAAGTAGGTCCCATGGCTGAAAGGAGACCTCCTGTCAGAAATTAAGTGGAGATAAATATAGAAAATGGCAAAAATAGCGTTAAGTAATTAGTTGTAGCAATGGAAACACATCAAATATACATGAGTAATATGCACGGTAAAATTATAACAGGGAATAATGCAAGGGTACAGAAAAATTAAAAAAGAAAGTGACAACAATAAAGCAGTGCAGATTATTTGCACATTTTAGAGTGAAGAATAAATGAAACAACCTCATTCTTAAGTGCTCCTAAAGATAACAATTGCTTTGTACTTAATCGTATGGTATTCCAAAACTGAACAGCTGCAAAAGTAACAGTATGTTCGCCATTGTTAGTAGGTACACATTGTAGTAAAAAATTTTTGTTCCAGGCAAACCTAGTCTGGTTAGATTTGAAGAATACATTTTGGATTCTTGCAGTGCATCAGCTACTATGGTACCTGTTAGAGACTTGAAAATAAGGATTCTCAATTTATATTTGAACAAATTGCATGCTAATGATACACAATGTTGTTGAGATAATGAAGATTTGCTGGTAAACGGTGGGCTGAATTTTAGTATATGAATGGCTTAGCTTTGATGGCTTCAGAATGGAAGTATTGGAGAAGGATAGGTATTTGCCCATGACGGATACAGTACGTAGCATGACTGTGGATGAAGGTGTAGTGCACATCTTAAATAAAGTAGGTGGTGGTGGTGGTAAACTTTATTGGAAGGCAATAGGGGGAGGTCGCTGAGGGATGAGGCTGAAGTAAGGCCCTGGGCCTGCCTGGCCTTACTCCGCCCAGCCCACCTGTTCAAGCTGTCGGTTGACGTTCCTGGAACTGAGCCAGGCTGTCCAGTCAGTCTCGCTGCTGACGGGGGGATGAGAAAACGGGAGGGAGGTGCATTCCCACATTATGTGTGTGTGTTCCTGTTTGTGAACAGAGCCTACATAGGTCGCTTTCCTTGCTCCCTGTAATTTTGTTAATGTACTTAGGGTGTGGGTATGTGTTTGTGTGGAGTCGCCTAAACGCGACCGCTTGCGTTTTATCGAGTTGCTTGGCCAGTGGTGGGAGCGCGCGATGCCTCAAACGATGCCTCTGGGCTATTTCATGATAAGTTTTGCTGGGTTCCTCATGTCTCTCCTCCTCATTCACGTTGTCCACGGGCGAGGCTCGGGGGGTGAGATCTCGAGCCAAATTGAAGAATGGTCGCGCTTTTATCATGTTCATATACTGTGAGCTGTCCTTTGTTGTATATATGAAATGTGATGGGAACACTTGAGATGGACGTCAAGAACAATTCCCACAAATGTGCATTGAGGTGTAGTAAGCAGGCGGTGGCACTTGATACTAAACTAATTACAGGAGTAGATGAAAGAGGGTTCTCATTAAGTGGAAGACAATTAACTGTTTTATTAATGCTAATTATTAAACCAGTAGCTATGCTCCAGTTGTGGATATTGCTGAGGTCAGTGGTCAGCTTGCTGTTTAACATATTGATAGACCTGTCACTTGTGACAATAGTTGTATCATCTGCATACAAGAAAGGTTGACTGGATGTTAATTTTGCAGTGAGGTCATTAATATTAATAAGGAATAAAAGAGGGCCGAGTATGGAACTTTGAGGGACACCTATGTCAGTGGATTTAAAAGTGGAAAGAATGTTAGAAATACAAATGGCTTTCTTTAGTTCATGTGCACTATCTACCATGCCAATTGAGTTAAGTGTAGCTAAGAGTATATAAAGTACTGTAGAATCAAAGGGCTTGGAGAGGTCAATGAACAGGGCACTGGTAAAACATCCAAAGTCTAGGGCATGCTTAATATAATCGGTATAAGGGAGTAGTGCACAATCTGTCAAAAAACCTGCATGAAAACCAAATTGTTGAGTGGATAAAATACCAAACTTAGTTAAATATTTAGTCGCTTCTCGATAGATTTCTCTTATTTTTCTATACGATGAAAGAATGGCAATAAGTCAGTAGTTGGAAATTGGAGCTCGGCCTCCTCCTTACAGAATTTGTCAAGGGATCAAATACATGAATAATAACTGCATCGCCATTGCCAAAGATGTTGCAAACGAATTCTTGGACACTACACAATGTCAAGAGAAGTATGTATATTTCATGAAGAAATATATTCGCACGTCCCAAAAATTGTGCCAGAAATAAGTGACGTCAACACTTCCATGTTTCTTGTCTGTTTCATATGCAAAGAAAATATCACACGAACTTTAGAACTATATGAGTTCGAAACGAGCAAAGCAGTGCATGCCGCTGATATAATAAATGTAAGGGCCGTGAAATGAGCAAGTTGAGGACAAATGTTTTAATGGAACTTTGTCATTCAAGAACCTTGTTTACATTTTTGTACATATGCAATGGCCAGGGAAAAATCTCAATGACGCTGTCCTTCGTTCCAATGTATTGCGCAAGAGCAGCTGTCACTGATCGTGTATTGTAATTGTACCAAAATTATAGTCACAGCAGAGATCGCATACAAAAAGCAGGATTTCTGCAAAATATACATTAGAAATGCAAAGATACAATGGAATACACAAATGCGAAGATAAAGCTTGATAAAGGGCGAAATGAAAAGTGTCACTAGAAACAAAGTTCACTGCATGTATCCACAAAACCTCGCAACAAGATATTTCAATATACATAGCTGCTGAGCACGAGGTCGCGGGATCGAATCCCGGCCACGGCAGCCGCATTTCGATGGGGGCGAAATGCGAAAACACCCGTGTGCTTAGATTTAGGTGCACGTTAAAGAAACCCAGGTGGTCAAAATTTCTGGAGTCCTCCACTACGGCATGCCTCATAATCGGAAAGTGGTTTTGGCACATGAAGCACCCTAATTTACATTTACATATACGTACAAGTAACCAATAAATCTACGTATCTAAGCAAAAGTCACTGTATACAGGGTGTTTAAGCTAACTTTAGCCAGAGTTTAAAAATATGCTGATGGACTCTAAGACAGCGCGACCAAATGCATGTTGTTCACTTTTGTATGTACTGTGTCACTATTTTTTGTATTTTGCTTAATTTGATTTTTAGTCCTGACTAATTAACCAACTTCTGAAGTAACGAAGCTAGGAAAAGAAGTCCGATTAGAATTGCAGTGGTTTGCAAAACGTCTGAATAAACAGTTTCTATCTTTGTATCTTTCAAGTATTGGTGTATTTCATCTTACTGATGATGCCCGTGAAATACAAAACACCATTGTGACATGCCCACTTGCGGCGTCATGATTGCACTGCTCCCAAACGTTTTGCGCACTGTCAGCCATAGGTGTGCTGCCACTCAAAAAGCCACAGGGCAGCAATGCAAGTGTTGGCTGTGCCATTTACGCCAGTGATGCGCTCTCCTTGCAAATGTTCGTTATACCGATAAGCAAGCACGGCGGTTATCGCTTGTGCTGCCGGAAGCAACAGGTCCGTCATTTCACGATCGGTGTAAGCAAATTGAACATCCCTAAATAAAAAACTCAGTTTTCAGAAGGCTGAAAATGGTAAAATGAGAGTATCCTAAATGGCCAGGCGCGGTCTTTCACTGAATTTGCGTTTATTTTTCATGCGCTTGCACAGCAAGTGCTCGAAGAGGTCACCTTCTGCAGCAGTGCAACGCTGGATCTTCTGAGAAGGCTTGCTGTCGCTGCCTGGAGCAGCGTTGGCATAATGCTGAGGGGACTTCAGTTATCTTCTTCTGTAAGGCTTCTGGAGCCGTCGTTTCCATTGTGTATACGTGATTTTTAATATAGCCCCACAAGAAAAAGTCAAGAGGGTAGAGGTCGGGTGACCTTGCCGGTGACAGGACAGGCCCGTTTCTCCCTATCCATTGCCCTGGGAAAGTAACATCAAGCCATGCTCGTGCTTGACTGCAGCTGTGGGCTGGGGCCCCATCATGCTGATACCAAATTGCGTCAAGCCAGTCTAGTGACATGCTGCGGCAGAAGTCTCCAACCAGCCCTTTGAGGAACTCACTTAAATGCCCCTTGCCGGTCAGACCGTTGTTAAATACTGGGCCAGTGACTGTGCTGTCATATATTCCGCACCAAACTTTAAAAGACCACTGATGTTGGTGGTGGGATCTTCCTAACCAGTGGGGAATTTTCTCCCGCCAATATTGTGCATTGTGGACATTGGCAGTTTCGGGAAAAGTTCACCTCATCAGTTTAGAGAACCTTGATGAGAAAGTCAGAATCCTGCTCCTCCTGAATCAAAATCCAATTCGCAAAGTCGAGTCTATTTTGGAGATCTTTTGACTCCAGGCATTGACGCAACTTCAGATGATAGTGGTGCAGTCCAGCTGTTTTCAATATCCTACAGACAGTGGAGCTGGACACACCGAGCTGTGTGGTCATGCTGCACGTGCTAGTGTGTAGATTAGCCGCCATGAAAGACAATACTTTGGAGCAAACCTCATAGTTTATGACTGAAGCTCTCTGCTTCTTTCTTGCGAAGTTGTCGGTTTGCTTCACCGACTTATAGGTGTTGAACATAGTCATCGGCCTCGGTCGCGTACCCGGGTGCCAGCTTCGAAGTATTCTTGCAGCCTTCCGTCTTTGTCCGCCTGCAGCTCCTAGGGCAAGGATCTTGTTTGCTTTTTCCTTGTTGGAAAAAGTCATAACGAAATTGCTCGTATTTTAGCAGACCATGCACGATAGTCTGTTTATCGCTGTCTGGAACTGCCAGCACCGTCATGTCCATCAGTTGCTTTAAGCAGCGGGATAGTGAATAAAAAATTTGTCGCCGAGATTTCTGTCTCCAGTGATAGCTCTCGCACCGAGAGCGACCAAAACAACACTCTTTCTGAGGAGAAGTGAGCGAAAAGCAATTATTTTAGTGAATATTTCTCAAATCACAGCACCTACCGGCCTCCTCCGAAAGCTCTGGCAAAACCGGATATCACGTCACGCTTACCCACCTCGAGGCCCATTGCGAGCGATCGTCCACACTGAGTGTGCGAAGGGGCGAGTTGACGTTTGCAGCAACGCACTTTCTTTGTTCGACCCTCCTATTCGTACCGCTTCCTCGTGTGAGCTGTTCGTAAACCTCGTCTTTGATCTCGTGGATTTGTGGTTTGATGTGTGGAGCAGCCGTGGCAACGCCGCAAAATGCTGAGGGTCTGCTGTGCGCATGTGAAAACGGCAGGCAGCGGTAGTCTTTTTCTCGCATACTTGTTCACGCTGTAGTTTTGCGCACAGGTGCCGTTTGACCGTAATTTGTCGTTTGTATGACGTTCTGAGCCAGATGTTTGGCCAATTCTGCCAGAATGAATCGAAATCCGCATCGTCTGAAGCGACAGCTGATGAAAAAAAAATTCGCCAACATGAGACTGATGGCGCCATCTCGTGTGCACCAAGGGAAGGAGTGCTCGGCTGCGAAGAAACGACGGGACACTGAAACCGCTGCGCATGTACTCGTTCACTCCGCGAATAACAAGACGTTCCCTGCTTACAGAGGCGCATTTCAGTCACTGGACATGCCTGGCTCCAATCCTCACCTGTTTCTTCATCGCATCTATTCTCAAAACAGCTACTTGCGCGCATCAAGCACCTGCCGCGCGAGAGTCGGCAGCCGACTGTTATGCTCACACCGCCGGCCACACCTGCTCCGATGGCGTAGGTACAGGGAGGTCTACACGCGTCAATATCTTCAACGATATCTACGTTTTTTTTTTGTTTTTTTTTGTTTTGTACAGTGTGTACTCACGGCGCCTGTATTGCGCATTGATGGCTTTCGTGTTTTACGCGCTAGCAGCTACCCATCCAAACGGGTGGAGCAAGCCGCTTTGCGCAGAACGCAGAGTAAATTCCTTACGTCGCCTGACATTGCATAGCCTGAGGCATAAGCGTCCTCGCTCTGTTGAAGCCAAACATGGCAAAGCGTTTGCGTGAGTGAATCACGCTGGGCGCACCGCCCCAGATGCAACCCTGTCAATGAGGCGTGCGCCTCTTGTCTCGCTAACTCATTCGTGACAGGTGCGAGCTTGCGATCCGAGCCGCAGGAACCGCGTTTAAATCTGGTTTCCACCTATGATGCCGCCCCTAAGCTCTCGAGGAAACGCGTGTACACGGAATGCACAGTGTAAACACCACTTTGCTGGTCCAGACTCTCTCGGCACCGCGGAGGGGGACTGCTGCAGCGGGTCGTCGTCAATTTCACTTGACGACGCGGACGGATCGTAGGCATACGCCTTTATTGTTCGTGGTCGTTCAGTAGGCCGCTCATCCAAGTTGGAGTCATAAGTTCCGCTCATGCTATCGCTCTCACTAGAACTTTGCATTTTGCACTGCGCAGCGCGAGGAAAACAAAACTGCGCAGCCGGCCAGCTCGCTCCGCGGCTGCTGAGGGTAGGTGTGACGTCAGATCCGCCGGCTTGTTGTCGGGAGCGCTTTGCGAGTGACGCGGTGGCCGCTCATAGAGAGTCAAAAATAAAGCCATCAGCTCAAAAGTAACCCGAATAATGACTATATACTATAGCAATCGTGTCTTAGGAATGCAATTGTGGGGCTTTCTCTATATTCTTCGATTTTTATTCTGTATCCCTTTAAGCAGCGCAAACGAAAACAGTTGCTAGCTTAAATCGAACAGTCAACACTTGCGTCACTGCCCTATCGCTTTTTGAGCGGCAACGCACCTATGGCTGTTAGTGCGCAGACCGCTTGGGAGCAGTGCAATCACGACGTGCAAGCGGGCATGTCACATTGTTTTCATTCTTTTTTCTTGCTGGCATCCACAGTAAGCTGAAAAACACTAATACTTAACAGATAGAAAGACAGAAGCTGTTTAGTCAGACGTTTTGCAAACCGCTCTGCAACTTTCTAATTGGAATTTTTTGCCTAGTTATGTTGCTTCAGAAGTTGGTCAATTAAGCTTGACTAATTATCAAATTAAACAAAATACAAAATATAGCGTGACGCACAGCATACAAAAATGAGCAACATGCATTTGGTCGCGCCATCTTAGAGTGCAACGGTATATTTTTAAACTCTGGCTAAAGTTAGCTGAAACACCCTGTATAATGTGCTAAACAAGGCAGATAAACATGTTGCGCGATCACAGATTCACAGATCACAGAATCCTAAGGCCCGCCCCTCCTCCTTCCTTTTCCCCCGATGCATCATGTGCAACGGAAGGCAGCACGCTTTGTACCCGCCTTTCTCTGTTGCCCACACGAGACTGCCCCACCATCATCGGCTCCCTCCCCCTCCCCCCCCCTTACGCGTTCACTCGCACATGCCACATACGGTGCGCAGTGACGCCATTAGACTTCATATGGAACATGAGGGCGACGATGACGACAGGAATGCACCTTGAGTGTTCATATAATTGCTATCGCAATAATACAGTAAGAGGATCCAGCAACTGGAGACCCACGGCCCATTACTTTCCGCAAAAGAAGAAGTAACAAAATTGAACATTCACCACGCGAGAATTCGCTGTGCCACACCAATGTCTTCTTTTTTTTTTTTGTGGGGCGGGGGCATTGGAATGAAAGAAACGCAAAGGAAAGCATGTTGGCCACTATTAAATGTCTACTTTGGGCACCTAATGTGGCTACACAAGGAATATTGAGAAAAACGTAAGACGCTTGGTCCACATATGCATGCTGCTCGTTATCCTACACTGGCGTGGCAAAAGACTTTCCGGAGAAGTTACGATAAGATCGAAATGAAGGTGATGCCCTCAAGCGAACGCGTTGCAATCCGTCGAGTCCCCAGAGTGGTGGCAGTGAGGGACCATTGATTCTTTTTCTCGTCTGCTAGCCAGAAAGCGTCCAAAAATCTGCGAGCCCAAAGTGCACTCGGCCAGAGAAAAACTAACGTGCACCGAAGTGCACCTTACGGTCGTCAGGGCAAGACGTGGAAAACGTATGACCTTTCTGGCTGGCTCTGACAGCAGCCCGTGGGTAGTGAGAACAAGAAATTTGACGAGGCTGAATGTGTCGTCGCGAATAAAAGTAAAATTAGAAAAAATAAATAAGAACATAGTTACCTTTGCTGGCTTTAGTGTCTTGACATGGATGCTTTGGCACTGGTGACATGGCGGTACAAATGAACCATAACAGCGCTTCGTCTCACCGGACCTCGTTGCATGCTTTGTCACCTTGTCTGATAGTGTGTTGATTTGGCCTGTCTTGTTGTATGGTCCGATGTGCGACATTAGAAAAGCCAATACACTTTTGGCGTCAAATGTTTATCAGAAGATTAAACCCGCAAAGATCTGGAATTGAAAATCTAAAGCACGACTTTGGAAATGTCAATGCACCTTTCACATCAAAAGTTTGAGAACTTTATACCCATAAAGTTTTGGAATTGAAATCCATGCGCTCTGTAGAATCCACGGCCTTCTTGAGATGCCGTGACGAGTCCGCTCGCCATTAAAACGCCCTTGAAACTTTTTACTTTTGTGCTCGTATGGGGCTCTTTGCATGTATATGACTCCAGGTGCATGGGCGTTGCCACTAGATTTAGCCCGAATTCACAATCTTCGTGCCGAAATGTATCTTCGAGCGTGAAAAATACATTCTGGACGAAATCCAGAAGGATTTTCGGCGCTGGGGGTTGTTTTGGTGGGCGGGGCATGACAGCATGAAAAAATTTTGGCCAGGGCGGGGGGGGGGGGGGGTTGCGCTGAAGCCTCAAAAGCCTCCTCCCTTGCTACGCCCCTGATAGCCTCCTATATACTTTCCATGCCTGCCCATCGGTTGCGGCGCACCTGTCTCACCTCCTTTCAGGACCTCCTCTCCTGTCGACTCATTTCGCCTGCAAGGGCGCCTCGTCCCAAAATCATAGTGCGGTTTGTTTACGCGGAAAGCGTGCAGAGTGAACTTTGTCATGGACTTCTGTGTTTGATTGTTGTGGTGTGATTGCTGCCAGAAGTGAACTGGGTGAACTTATTGTGTCTCGGCCTGCTTGATCACAGCTGTTCATGCATTGGGTTTTCACTGTTCGTTGGCTACTGTTGCTTTTCGGCAACAATGAATATGTCGGGTGCTTATGTGCCACTTCAGATGAGATGGCATACGTACTGCTGCATGCCTTGCTGCACATCCTTCAGCAAACGCAAAGTGCCAGGTGTTTCATCTCGCGAAATTCCCACTGATGCCGCCTTACACGAACAGTGGATAAAGGGTATCTCGAAATAATTGGAGTCTGAACACGACATCGCATTATTCCGTTGCTCCCCATGCCTGAAGTGGCAACCTTTGCAATGGTAGATGGTTACCTTGTGAGAACTGTCACTGAGAACATAGCTTGCAACGAGCGTTTCAATTTAGTCACAAAGCCTGCATCCTTGGTGCATTCAGATGCTCTACTCCGAAACGAGGATGGAGGCGGTCTCCTGTACCCTTCTGAGATACTTCTCACGGTATTGTACACCTTGAGAAAGCTTGTTGACATAGTTCTCTTCAAAAAGAGGAACTTGCAGACATCCCCTGAAAGAAGCCGTGGCTAAGACCGCCAAAGGGCTCCGCTAACGAGAAGTTTTTGTCTGTGAAATACCCGGGCACCACAAAAAGCTTTTGGACCTTCTCTTGACCAAGTTTTTTAGGCCATTATTTGTGAACTATGCACGGGGGATCACCGACAAGCACAACTTTGCCAAGATTTCTGAAACGAAGCCCCTTTCCCGTAAGGTGCTGAAGCTGTAATTCGTGTAAAGAAAAAAATAAACATTTTTCTAATGTGCTCAGCCATTTACTAGTTCCATTGCATCTATTCGCACGCTCGCACTTCAGAAATGCCTCCTTAAATTACCAAGGGTTATAAAAGGCATGCTGAAATGACCATGTGCCTTATCATAAATAGCTTCGTGGCTGGGAAAGTCGTCTGCTCATGGATGGATGGATGGACATATGCTATAAGCGTCCCCTTTGGAACAGGGCGGTGGGTTGCGCCACCAAGCCCTTGTTGTTATATTGCCTAATGTCCTACCTATGTTAAAAAAGAAAAAAAGGAAAGGAAAAAAAAGCCACGATGAATTCCCATAACCAAATTTTCTGATCCTCTATTGTGGACTTCATTCTTGTACGTCTCCGTTTCTTGTCGTTTCCCTACTTCCGCCAATCTTCCAATTGCCTCTTGCTAATCTCTATTGAGGACATGTTTACTTTCCCCCTGTTCTTGATCAACCCAAAGGCTTCAAAGAGGCCAAAGGTGCCTAAATCGATTGCTGGGCAGATATCTTCACATTCCAATAAAACATGCTCTGTCATTTTCCCTAGCTCTACTGCAGCAAGCACATGCTGCTTCTTCCTTCTTATACATGTATCTCACTTTATAAGTGCATGTTCTAAGGCATCCTGATCTCGCTTCGAAAAGTAATGAGCTTCCCTTTGAGTTATCATAAATTGTTTCTTCCCTGATTTCGTTTTTTTCCTCTTAAGCAGTTACTCATAGCAGGTTTCTTTTCTGTTGCCGCCACCTATGAGATTATCTCAGCCTCTCTGAGTTTCCGCTTGACGTTGTGGTCTCCGCCTATATAGCGGTGCTCCGCCGGGAGTCACCTTGACCACCGCGCAGGTCCGAGGATCCGAGCCCCTCAGGGGGACGATCAGCTCAGCTGCGTGTGTAGCGTGTGCCCGAAGCGGACGCTCGTTCGGTCTCCTATGGGAGCGAAACAGAGCGCCGCAAGGAGAAGGCCCAAAGTACAAGGAAGGCGTTTATTGTACGACCACCTTGGCGTTCAGGATATCTGTACACACCCGTTCCGGCGCGGGGCTCATGAGCCGAAGCTCCCGCAAGTCAAGGGGTGACACTCAGCTATCTCAAAACGCGGTAGCACACCGCTATACGGGAGGATGGCTCCCAACGACCGTGCTACCAGGGCAACGTTCTTTCAGCTCGGGGTAGCCTCCGAGGGCGACTCGGCGCAGTACGACCGCGCACGTCAAGTGAGCCGCGTCTCTTTGGCGTAGCCTTCAGAACAGGAGCAGCGAATAGGTACGCAACCGCCTCGGGTCGAGGACCTTCGGCGAGACCGGCGAACCAAAGGGATGACCGGGAGAATGGGAAGTCAGTACGCACCGTTTCGCTGTCCGAGAGCTTCTCCCCGCGTTTCCGCTCCTCGGTCAACTTGAGTCGCCAGGGGAGAGGGAACACGGGTTCCCACCCAAACAGACCAATCGGGTGAGGCCGTGGACCGTTCGGGGGCGGACGGCAGCAAGTGTTTTACGGTCCCGCTGCCGTTCGGCGCCCTCGGAGGAATGAGAGAGGGGGAAAGCGGTGGACCGCGCGCGCGAAGTTCAAAAGCGACCTCGCCGCGCTCGGTTCCTATGCCCAAAACGTGCTGTGCTATGGCGCTGCAACGAAATGGGCTACGCAGTCCCCACAACGTTCTTTGTTGATGTGTTGCTCACCATACAGGCTGCATACTTGCTGATAAGCTTCCTAGTTCTTTTCCTCCACTGTGAATCAATGTTTTTCCTGTACAAATACTTGAAGACTCTCCCAGCCCATTTACTTTCTTCCATATTCCTCAGTCGTTTTACATAACCAATTTTACTGTAAGCTTCTCTCACTTCAAATCTTGCCGAGCCAATATCGCCCTGCATACCTTCATTTGTAATCTTTCCGTGAGCACCCTACGTGAGACGTCCCACTGGCCTTTGGTTGCCATTGAGTCCTGATTGTACACCTGATTTGAAGCAAACAACCGCATTTTCAAATGAAAGTCCTTGAGCCATTGGACCATTACGCCTTCAGAGCTCTTTTGGATATGCCTGTGACGATTTTCTGGGATGGCAGCGCCATCAGCGGCAAGGCCGAATGCGATGAGTGACGGTTGGCTTGTACCACATTTGCCGCCGATCGGTGGGCATGGAAAGTACAGGGTCCTGAATATTTGGCATTGCGTGTTCAAAAAAAGGTTTTGCACTCACCGCTGCACTGGTCTTGCTCAAATCTTGCAGAACACTCACATTTTGGCGCTGACTTCGTTTAGTATAACACTTGGTATGATTAGTCGCCTGTTTTTTTAAGACAAAATGAGAAACTGTTTTCGTCTATGGGAAAAACGGCGTCTGAAAAGCCGGTCCTGGCCACGGTGTAAGAAGTAGCTTAGGTGACTCAGCGGCGCGGGCTGTGCGCTAAGCGAAGGGAAGGCTTGGAGTTCTTTCTCCATGTGTCAAAAGAGGGTGTTGGAAACTAGCGCCCGCTGCGTCCACATTGCGCGGGCCAAGATCACTGACTGGTCGCCTCTGTGTCATCGCCACGTGTTTTCTGCGCACTGTGTTTTGTCAATGCATTTTTCCCTTGCCTGTCAGGTACGTCTCATCCTTCGAACTGTTTCATGAGTCTGCAAATGGGAAAGTGTTTCGTATCGTTTTGCAACAGTGGTTACAAGTCTTGCAAACAAAAGTGCTTGCTTTTCAAGCCGCCAAACGAAGAAGCAAGACTTGAAGCATGGAGATGAGCTATACCTCGCAAAGACCGCATACTCCAAAGGATGGATCGCGTTTGTGAAAAATACTTCGCATCTCATTTTATCCTGAAGACATGGTCTGCAGAAATTGACGGTCATATCCTGATGTCTGGAACAAGAAGAGCGGGCCTTTCAAAAGACTCTGTGCCGTCGATTTTCGAAGGTGCACCAAGCTATTTCTCCAGGAAGATTAAGAGCGCTGAAAAGCAAGTGAGATGGCCAGGGCTTCCCGCGGCTGCTTCTGTGAGTAACCCAAGCAGTGACAACAGCAGCGTGCTGACGTCAGCGAGCAACATAGATGTTTCTCCAGCAGACACCATGGAAACGTCTTCCGACGATACCATTGGGTGCAAAGTCCAGTGAGAATGACTCATCTCATTCATTGTTCGAACGCCTTTTCAGTGCAGTATCTAGCATTAGCCTACCACAGCCTTCATGGGCAGCACATCTCGTCGACGTAGCAGGAGTGAGGGACGTCGTGTTTGTTGGCGCTGCGGTGGCGCATAGGACAAGCGATGGATCGTCGGTACTGTTTAACAGGAAGGCACTCCATATCAAAAGTGACATGACAGTCCAAGTCTACATCTTAGACAAGTTGATAGACTCTACTGCAGTGGGGGTAAGTCCCTTCGCCACGTCAAGCCTTGAAGTTGAATCCATGTTGAAAGTTGCAGACAGCACAGATGTGTGCAGGGGAGGGCCAAGTTTAAAGGTCTTCCCTGATGTATCCCCTGAATGTGCTTTTGTGGACTCTCAAAAGACCTGGAGACACAACAAATGCCTCTTGGTAAGGCCTCAAGGTGCAATCTGTCGTCTGTGTTCTGGCCTTGCTGACACCCTTAGGATCCACACTGATTGCCGAGCTGCGCGAGCCAAGCAGGAAATATCTTTCAAGCATTTCAGATTGTCAGTGGCGCCTGCCCAGCAACAGAAGCTTTCTGCTTTGCGACATGCAAGGTTAGCACTTCAGCAGTCACGAGCACGACTGGCAAAGCGCAACAAGCTGCTATTAGGGCAGTTGCAAGCAGCGATGCAGCAGCTAACAGATTTGCAGGAGCAAGAACTAGGTGAGAAGCTGACGGGACTTGATATACCGCCACCACAGCTGCTTTTGGTACAAGTGTGTATATCAGCGGCTAGGTGCGCATCAAAAACAAGCAGACGGTATACAGACGACTGGATTCTGTTGTGCCTTTTGCTGCGCATACGAAGCCCGGCCACATACTCTTTTTTGCAAAACAATTACTTATTGCCTTTGCCGTGCGTCACCACAGTAAGAAAATATATAAGCATGGTTGGTCAGAAGTGTGGATTTGATGAAAACCCCTTCAAAGCCCTCAAGATAAAGGTTGCCACAAAGACCACGTTCCAGCGGAGGAAAATCCTGATCCTGGACGAAATTCAAGTAAGGAAAGAAATGGCTGTCAACTCGCAGACAATGACATACACCGGCCTTATTGATCATGGAGAGCAAAATAATCAAAGTAATGAAATGGCAGATCATGGCCTCATCTTCGCTTTTGCTCCATTTGGTGAAGCCTACTTACAGCCAGTAGCCGTGTTCGCATCTAAAGGACCAACTAAGGGGATGCTGCTTTCTCAGCTCCTGAGCCAGTGCATCGTACACCTGGAAAAAGCCGGAGTGTTCGTCGATGGAGTAGTGTGTGATGGTGCATCCACCAACCGTGCGATGTGGAAGCATCTCTGCATCACTGGTGCATTGTGTGAAGTCCGTAATTGCTTTGAGCACCCATCGGACAGCTCTAGAAAAGTGTATGTACTGTCCGACACTCCTCATCTTTTCAAGTGCGTCGGAAACAGGCTTCTGGATAAAAAAGTTCTGAAAAAAGACGGAAAACTGATCAGGTGGTCCTGTTACGATGCCCTCTTCGTTGCGGACGGCAAGAACAAAGCAGAGCTAAAGGTGTGCCTCAAAATAACATGCAATTACGTAAGCCCCTCCAAGATGCTGAGGATGCGGGTAAAGCTTGCCACTCAGATATTTAGCAACTCCGTGGCTAAAGGAATTCTTTTCTACGCAAAGAGGGGCGTGCCTTGTTTAACCAATATTGAGCCGACGGTCGAGTTCACGCTCTTTTTTAATGATCTGTTTGCCGCTTTAAACCAGCGGTTCCCCACAGAAGGCTTAAAACTGGAATGCAAGGATTTTTATGTTCTAGAATCTGCATCCGAATGGCTGGACTCATGGGAGCAACAGGTCGTGAGCGGTGAAATCCACAAAGTCCTTTTTTTGACGCAGTCAACCGCCGAAGGCCTATGCGTGACACTGAAATCTGTGTGCGAACTGTCACTTTATCTGCTGAAGGACTGCGCCTTAAGTATGTATTGACAGTGAAGATGAATCAAGACCCGCTGGAGTGTTTCTTTGGCATAATCCGGCAAGCTTGTGGTCAGAATGAGCACCCAACGTTCCCCATGTTCCTACAGCTGTACCGCATGCTGAGCTTGTATTCTTTGGTAAAAACAGCGAAGTTTGGGAATTGTACGGTGCCTGATAAAAGCCAAGCCGTCATTGTGACTTCGGCTGATATCAGAGATATATAAGGGGTGTGGGGATGCGTGACTCTCACGCGTCCCCTGATATCTTGTTTTCCCGCGTAGCTCCTGTCTTCTGCAGTGCGGCTTCGCCGCGTGGCCTGGCGCCCGCGGCGGTTGGAGTGGTTGAGGCGCAGTGCGAGAGATGGCGCAAGTGTTGTGCTGCTAGCGCCGCCTCACGGCAGGGTTACTTGGGGGTGCGGGAAAGATAAGGGGCCCTTTTTGGCGGCGGGACGGCAAGCAGCTTGGACGTGCCGCGCGTGTGCCGATCCATGCTTCTGCGAGACTGTTGTGCGTGGCCGCCTTCGAACGCGCCACCGTTCGCGTGACCATACACGTGAACGACCAGGCGTTGGGATCCAGCATGGGGTGAACATATTCGCTCGCTATCCGGTCGCGGTGAGTCAGACATCTAGATTTGTTGTGCGCCCATCGGCATGTTTTGTGGATAGCAACTCGGCTATCGGGCATTGATCTATGAAAGGTGCAATAAATGCCCTTGAGATTGTTTGCACTACTGTGTTGTCATTCCTTTGTACCAAGAGCACAGAAGAGAAGCCCACAGGGGTCAGCAACACAACATGCAGGAAAGTTGCATGAATTGAAGCAAAGGCTTGACGGGCTCATCGATGAAGGAAGCTGGGAGTGTGACGCCGTTTTCGATTTAGACGAGCCTGATGCACACAGCTGTAGTAGACTGCATTGTCTACTACGTTAAAGGGTTCATGTCAAGAAAAATTCGCAATGGAACAACCTGCTCGATTTCCAAGGATGCTCTTGAGGGAAAAAAAGGTCTCGTAAATGTGTCCGAAGCCGATCTCGTTAACTGCAAAACCAGGGGCTGGCTCACGCATCCAAATATGCACCTCTTTGACTTCTTCAGATACACTGAAGAAAAGTTAGCTAAGTATGCAGGTCACAGGGATGCATACGACAAAACTACTGCTGCCGTGCTGGACAATTTCCACTTCACGTTTCCTTGAAGTACGCACAAAGAAATGCTGGCAAAGTTGCTGCATTACTATATATGCCTATGCATGCGTCAGTACTGCAGGCAATTGAAGAACAAGCATGATGCAAAAAAGAGCCACGACTTGCACAAAATGTCAAAACTTGTGTAAACACGACCTCTTCAATGAACTGAACATGAACTTTCTTGCTTTTATGCATTCTGTGTGCTTTCATCGAACATATTGTGGCTTTTTTACTTAAGGTTCTAAAATTCAATCAATAACTGAGAAGAAAAAAACGTGTTGATGTGATCTTATGCTAAATATGCGGGGAATAACAAACAGATACGACTGAGGCTTTTGAACAAGTGATGCGAAATAAAGTTGATTAAAATATTACATGCGTCATTAAAAAAACGTTAGTCTGTATCATCATGCGATTGCGACAGCCCACGCGTCGCACCAGTAGCTGTTCCAAAGTCTTACAACATCATGTTTATACCACCGTATTGCTCAGGCCTTACATCATTCAGGCAATATATATTTATATGCAGCCTCCACCAAAACTGAACCACAAGCCGGCAATCATTCCTCTGCCTGATTCGTTTCATACTGCATGTGAACTGCAATTTGGGAGATCATGTTGATGCCATCGTATTGCTGAGGCCTCGGCTTACGTTATTAAGAAAAAGTACGTTATATGCAATCTCCAGCGAAACGACAACTCGCCGGTACCCATTCCTCCGCCTGGTTTGTTTCATACTGCACGTGGATTGCAATTTGATGTGAGACTTTGTCGGCACCGTGCAACTCATTAACATTGTTCAAATGCTCAGACGCTCAGACGGCACAGTAAGTACAAACCGTTTGAAAGTTGTTGAAAGTGCTGCCTTGAAATGGAAAATTTCAATGCCTCGAGCAAAATGCGTCTAACACCATGAGCGGGGCGCAGTGACAGGGCATGCGATAAGCAAAGCCAAAAGGGCGCCAGTTTTTCGTGCCATCTATCGCGCCATGGCGCCAGGTGTGGCGGTTCCCCCGTTAGGCCTAAGTGGTAGGCGGGACCTATTTGATAGGCTTATTTACCTCAGCTAGCTCTTTGAAGTGACTCTTAAATGGAGTAGGGAGTGCTAAATTTTTATTTTTGTTTGGGATAGCGGTCGAGGTCGGCTTTGCTTGAGTGATTTGGCGGACTTGCTCGTTGAGCCTAAGGACGTAGGCCTAGCAATGAGACTGAAGAAAGGGAAGGCCGTGGGGGACAGGGAGCAAGTGCAGTGCGAAGAAGGCCTGTGCTGGTGCTTCCTCAGTGAGACCAGTTTCCAGAGTTTAGCAGACGCGGGGGGGTCTAGCTTTACGTGCAGGCTGAGCAAGGATGTCAGGGAAGCAGTCCAAAAACTGGATTGAACTTGGGCAGCCAAGTTCGAAGGGCTTAAAGCAGACCTGAGGGAGGAGCGGGAGAAGTGGGTAGCACTGCAGGCGAAAGTCGCCGATTTGGTCAAGGTGAAAGCAGTCCAGGCTGCGCAATTAGTAAGAACTGTGGTGGAGCTTGGAGAAGAGAAAGAAAGGAGCACAGAACTGGAAAGGCGGCTCGATGCGCTTGAGACACGGGCAGCAGAGAATGATGCGTCGGGACATCAAGCCGGTGGCAGAAGCCCAGAAAGTAGGGTAGACCCTACAGGCGAAGTGGGAGGCAGGGTGGCAGAGCAAGCAGTCATCGGCTCGCCACCAGTGAATCGGCATAGTTATAGTGAAGCAGCACAGCACTCCCCTAGTGAGGCGACGCTGCAGCCACAGGAGTGTCAGCGGGCGCGAAGAGAGGAGGGGAGCAAGCTAACCCCAAGGAATGAGGTCATAGTCAATGATGAGCAGCAGCATAATGTGGAAAATAGGAGGGAGGAACGGAATACGCTAGTACTTATCGGTGATGACTCAAATATGAGAAGGTGCAAAAGAGCTATAATGGAGCGTGCAAAGGGTGATAAGCGGGTAGCAGTTGGGGTGTTCCCAGGCAGGACAATGGACACAGTACTGAGGGAGATAAAAAGCAAGCTTTCTAAGAATGTTGCAGAGCACAATTTGGTAGTGGTAGCGATGGGGATAAATGATGTCCTGAATGGTAAAGCCGCATAAGTAGTGGAAAGATTAGAGGAGGGAGTTGACAATTTAAGGGCGATAGCACAGCAAGTACAGATAGTGGTATTCACAGTGCCGGAGGTGCAGGGATGGAATGATTACCAAGGACGTTGTGGCTGTTAATCGAGAGATGAGCAAGCTAAGCCAGGAGAAAGGTTTTGAAGTGGCAGACATAAACAGAGAAGTGCATGGAGCAGGCTTTGGTGGAGGCTTTACACGAAATGGCATCCACTTTATTGGAAGGCTAGGAGCCGAGATTGGCTGGCGCCTGGCAGGCCTTGCAGTAGCTTTTTTAGGGGGTCCACTGCGTCTCAGGGCGTAGGGGTAGGTAGAAACAATGTAGAAAGTGCAACAATAGGGGCAGACGCCAATAAAATGACCACTAGGAGGTCCAGGAAGAAAATTATGTGAAAAACAAATTTAACACCAGGATCAGGTACATAAACATGCAAGGCAGTAGAAAGAGAGCGAAGTGGTTAGAAATAGAACAGCACTTAAAGGACGAACAAGTAGGTGTATACAATCTATGCGAAACGCATCTCAGGGATCTAGAAGACCCACCGTTTATTGAAGGCTACGTCTGGGAAGGGAGCAACAGAACAATGGAGAAGAAGAGAGGAGGAGTAGGTATGCTCATACACCAAGGAACAAATTGGCAAAGAATAAAGTCAACTTGCAAAAAACATGTCTGGGTATCAGGTACAATTGCCGGTAAAAAGACATGGCTAGGAGTAGTTTATTTAGAGACAGGGGACAAATACAGGCAAAAGAACAAGGATCTAGGGAAGTGTCTCGATGACGATATAAAGCAGTTTGGAGAAGGCGCCGATATTTGTCTGCCGGGTGACATGAATGACCACATTGAGGATCTGGATGGATACACAGATTGTAGCAGGAAATTGATGCCAGACTTCTGTGAGCGACACAACCTATTTATAGTAAATGGAGAAACTAAGTGTGAGGGACAAATCACGTGGGAATGCCGTAACAGACAAACGACCATTGACTACTGCTTAATGTTGCAGGGGTTGTATAGCAAGCTCGCAATAATGGGAATAGACGAAGAGGGCAAGTACAGCCTCGGAAGTGATCATAAGCGGATTACTCTACAGTTACGAGCCCTGCTCCAAAGAGAAATGCAAGGAAGTCAAAAAGAGTACGCAAAATTAAATGACGAACAAACAGCGCAAATAGCAGCCCGCATAGAGGAAGCAATAGAAAAACAGCCCATGGAAAAGTGAGAATATAAGCAGTTAGAACTACTCATTAGTATAAAAATAAATGATGTAAAAGGAGTAAACCGCTGGAGAGGAAAAAGGAAGCCACGAAGTTGGTGGAATAAGGAAATTAGGGAGGCCATCAAAAAACAACGGTTGGCATCACGGGAGCACAGAGAAGCGTATTAGTCTACGAGCAAAGAGGGCGCAGTTATCTGAAGAGGAAGTAGGCCAAAAATGGGAATCTTATCGACAAAAGAAACAAGTGCAGGTCCTCGTCCAGGCTAAAATAAAGCAGTCCTCTGATCGCTGGCTGGCTGAAGTTTGCAATGCAACTAAAAGGGGGTCAAAAAAGTTCTGGAACCATATAAGCTGGCTGGGTAAAGCAAATCACAGAAAGCAGGAACAGAATCACAATGCCAAGGGAAATTGTTTAGGCAAGATGACGCTGTGAACTACATTGGTTAAGTTATAGCCGAGTCATTTAGGAAGGACGATAGGGTAATCGACCCTAATGAGGGAGCAGCACAGGATAGCACAATAGAAAACAGCTTAGAACTGACCAATCTTAACTGAAAAAAGGCGGAAGCAAATGTTCCAAAATGCACGTCTGCAGGGATAGACGAAATTCCAATCAAGTTAATTAATGAACTTGGCCCAAGAAGCAAGGAAACGCTGATAAAAGCATTGGAGGCAGTCATAACAAATAAGCAAATTCTGCACAGCTGGAAACGGAGTAAAATGAATTTGATTTATAAAGGGAAAGGCGATAAGAAGCACATAAAATCCTTCTGTTCAATTACGATAACATCAGTTATATATAGGCTGGCGATGTAGGCGGTGAAATTAAAAATGCATTCATGGATAGAAAGTGATAGAATACTTGGAGGACTTCAGAACGGGCTCAGAAGTGGTAGGCGCTTAGATGATAGCCTGTTCGTGCTTACCCTGTGCATAGAAATAGCTAAGGTGGAAAATAGACCTCTGTATTTAGCCTTCCTGGACATAAATGGTGCGTACGGCAACGTGAACAGGGAACTCCTGTGGAACATATTAAAAGATGAAGATATCGGTCATGAGGTAATTGATTTCTTAAAGGCAATATATCGAGAAAGTAATGTTTAAATATTATGGGAAAGAATTAAGGGTATGACAACTGTCCAGGTACGCAAAGGATTAAGGCAAGGTTGTCCTCTATCACCGCTGCTGTTCATGCTTTATATGATAAGTGTGGAAAGAAGGCTACAAAGAAGCAATCTAGGGTATAATCTGTCGTACAGATTAGGCGGACAGGTTGTTGAGCATCGACTACTGGGTTTGATGTGTGCAGACGATATTGTACTGTTAGCAGTTGGTCAGCAAGATTTGCAAACTCTGTTTAATTACTGTGGATATGAAGGAGACAGTCTAGGTTTCAGTTTTAGCGCAGCTAAGTCCGGTGGGATGTTTTTCAACAATACAACTGATCAGGAGCTTATAATATAAGGCCATGAAATACCCAGAGTGGTCGAATACAGATAGATGTACACGGAAAAGCACGAACAGTCTCTTATAGTAAAAAGGCGAAGAGATGACGGGATAATGAAACATAGGGCATTGTGGGGGTACAACAGGTATGAAGTACTGAGAGGTATTGGAAAGGAATAATGGTGCCGGGGCTTACTTTCGGGAATGCGGTCCTGTGCTTAAAGGCAGAACTTCAGTCAAGACTAGAAGTAAATCAGAGAGCTGTTGGAAAATTAGCACTAGGTGCCCACGGGAAAACCACAAACAAAGCATTACAGGGGTATATGGGCTGGGCATCGTTCGAAGCACGGGAAGCTCAGAGTGAAATCCTATACGAAAAACGCCTGAGCAAATTGGATGATAACAGGTAGGCAGCTAAGGTATTTAAATACCTATAAAGAAAGAGCATTGACTCACAATGGCGGAAAAGAACCAGGAAGCTATCCAGTAAGTATGCCAGACACGAGGACGAAGAAAGACAGAGCATTCGCTTTGTTCCTTTTATTCACGAGGCCAACGCGAAGGCTTGAAACTCGTGTGGTGCAGTGCATTTTTCTTTCTGCTTTCGGCACATGTTCTGGAGCCATGACCACGAAAAGAATGCAAGAATTGGGATTTTTCAACAAAGGCGGACATCATTCGATGGGTGGAGGCTGGCGAGAAAAAATTGTCGGTCACCGCGGCATTTGAAATTCCTCGCAACACCCTGGTACGATCTGGTAAGGTGGACCTCCTCGGAGCTATTCAAATACTGGCTGGTGCTTGGAACGACATGAAGGAAAGCACAATTGTTGACTGCTTCCGCAAAGCAGGCTTTGTGGTAGCTGCAGACGATGGATGTCTTGACAGTGAAGATGACACTGGATGCCTGGACAGCGAATTTCGCGAGCTCTCGGCATTCCCAGGCACCATCCCAGGCGGCGTTACAGCACACGATTTCGTCAGTGCTGACGACGGCGTGCAAGCTGTGGCGGATCGCGCTGATGCGGAGATTGTGGCTGACATCATGGGTGACGAGGACGCAGACTCGAGCAGCGGCATAGGTTCTGACGAAGAGGACCGACAACCATGCACTGCAGCTGAACTTGCATCAGCTTTCAGCGTCATTCGCCGGCTGTTGTGGTACAATGGAAGGAGCTGGCCTTTCTCATTTGGACACTGTCAACTAGCTTGAGGACAGCTTAATGAACTTGATGGTGCAGAAGAAAGGTCAGATTTTTTTCTTCCGAATTAAAGTCCTCTGATCATCGCGCTGTGTTTTTGTTTTGTTTTTTACGCGCCTTGGAGGCACAGATCGGTAAGTTCCTGTTAGTCACGACGTCAGGAAACTGCCTTGGGATGTGTGGAATTGTTAGAGAAGCTTTCGACATGCATATTTTATATTTCGAATTATCGATATATCGAACTATTTCGCGATACCCTTCTAGTTCGATATATCCGGTATCGACTGTACACTCTGTAGAAGACCTGAGCGCTGCAGGTCAAATTCAACATGAACCTCCTTGATCAATGCTGTGGTCACTCGCAGTTTTGAAAAGAAAGGTGGCTTCAGCAGTAACCTTAGGGTCCGTATTAGTCAGAGAGCCAAGCTTTGTATATGGTATCCTAACAAGCTGAGATCTGGAAAAAACGTGTTGTGAATAAATTGAATGTTCTTTACGTGTCAAAACGTGCGTCAGAAAGCTGCCATCTTGGCTTAAACTTTGGTATAGTAGTGATACTTTCTCCAGCGTCCCTCACAGAAAGTGTGGGTTCGATTCCTGATGGATGTGCTTTTCTTCTTTCTCTAATTCCTTTTCCTTTTTTAGATTCTAGAGTAACGAGAACATTATTACATTTATTTAACCACTATGCTAGAATCAGTTCAGAATAGAGCCGCTCGATTCATTTCACAAAATTACAACTGGGACAAAAGCATAATGCAAATTAAAAACAATCTATCAATTCCTTCTTTGACCACTTTGAACATATTGCTGTTTCACAAGTACGTTCACGGACCGAGGCCATTACCAATAGCATTGCAAGTGTCTCCATTCAGCTCACGAATATTGCACAATCATCTTTCTTTCACATGCATCTACGGCAAAACAGACGCTTTCAACTCGTTTGCGGTTCCACGTGTCATTCGCTTGTGTAACGACCTTCCCTATATCCTGCTAGCTGAAGCTAACGAAGAAAAATTCCATTATGACATAAACATTCATTTCTTACTTTTAAAAAAAAAAATCTTCTTGTCTGTGTTGCTTCTTGTATGCTTTTTTTTTCTTATTTTTTTTTTAAAGTTTGTGTAAACTTTACTCTTCATTGTATTATTATTAACAAAGCATTGTATAATTTTGTACAATTGTTTGCACTTTATACTGTGTAAAATTTTTTTCCCTTACCCAATGCCCATTCTTCTGGCCTGAAAGGTATTTTGAATAAATAAACAGGCCAATTCACCACATTCACAAGTGAGCTACAGCACTTTTTCTTTTTTTTTTCTTTTTTGCTGACGGCTGCAAAAAACTCTTACAAGCGTAATATAGTAAGAATCGTAAACTAACATACTGGATATTTTCGTGCTATCAGGCGATTATCAAACTGAAATAATACTGGAAACAGTTACTTTGTAGTTACTACTTTAGATATTCGCAACTTTCACGGCCTCTAGGGGGCGCCACCTTAAATCCAACATGGCTGTCCGAGAGATGAAGAACTAAAGCAGTCGGTACGGTCGTCTTGCTGAGTGACATGTTGTTTTGCGTCGTCATGTTCAAATGTCTCTTCAGTTTACACTCCCGCCGTTGTTATCCTGCGTAATGGCTCACATTGGGCGAGCAGAACACAGAATTCGAAGACTGCTTGAAGGCGAGGAAGTCCTAAACGTTGGTCACCTTGTGTGCGGTGGTATAAAAGTGTGCACGTCGACCTCCGTGACCCTTGAAGACCTTTGCGTGCAAACTTCGCGGCTTCGAAGCAAACTACATGAGCTGTGGTTTTAGTTTTGCCGCGACGGTGTCATAAAGAGAAGTGACCGGGCTTTCTCGTTGCTATTCTATTAATTCGACCGCTTTGAATGGGTACCATGACCTTTTTTACGGTGCGGTGCTCTCTGCAAGTTGTTACTTGGACCGCTTGAATAAGCCGCCATGTCAAGAAAAAAAATCTTCCTGGTGGTGCACGACCCAAGTTCTTTACATCGACGCCGTGAAAAGCAGCCTTAAAGCAGCGTTTTGTGAGCTAAAATTTCTTCTCTAATTATCCCTGCCTGTGTTCACAAAGCTGGATGTTGAACACGAGAAGTAGACAAAAGCCCATTTATGACCGCTTTTGCGAGCTGATACGATGACCGTTCACCCTTGTAATTTAGTTATTGCGCTTTATGCGTGCTGTGCAAGCTACAGTCTTGCGGCAGTTCAACAGCCTGCGTCAGTCCTACCGCGTCTTGCATATAGACAGATCGAGCAATACATAGCCGATGTTTACCTGTCTGCGGCCATGCTCGCTTCATTCTTCCAGTTATCTTTATAAAATAATATGCACGCAAATCAGCTGAACACTACGCGAACACTTGCACAGTAGTGTAACATTTGTTGGACTATGATTTGTTACCTTACTAGCTACTGTCATGCGTGCCTGTGCACACGTTGCAGCCGCGCATTGAAGTGGCAGACGACAAGCACGAGTTCTAGGTCCCTCTACGCCTGCGTCACTTTGCTTCCATGCACAAATGAGAAACTCATCTCTTGTTCGAAAATGGTGGAATGTCAAGCCAGCGTTGCAGAGCACGAACTCATGAGCGAGAACAAGAAATTTTGAAGCAGGTGCAAGATTTCACGGAGAATGTTTGCGTTCCAACATAGCCGCAAAGGCATGGGTGGCAGAAATGCAAGAGTCAATCATCCTACAACACATTTGAGCTAAGATTGTGCATTATTTCTTTCCCTGCGCATAATATATTGCTATGCCTGCGTCTTTATGGAGGGGCGTCTATTCGCAATTTCAATTGCTCGGAATCGTCACTCATCTGCCGTATTCCAAAAAGATGACCTCCTGCATGAAGTGCGCACTGCAAACATTCATCGCGTCTGTGACAGCTTTGCCGATCCGCAACTTAATAATCAATTTCTTCCTCATGGACGCAGCCGGTGGGAATGAGTGAAGGCTCACATCACCTACAGCATAACTTCTGCATTGCGGCACACAGCAAATGCGATTACTTCCATGTTTACTCATTACGAGCACGTTAATTGTCCTTCAGTATCCCTCTGGAGCTATGAACGCGTTAAAACATCAACGAAAAGTAGTGGAAAAGCGCAGACAACACCAACACGCTACGCGAATGGGCGGCAGTTATAATCTTTTGATTGGTTCCGGCCGCCGCCACACGACGGCGCCACCGTACGTGAAATTTGCGAATAAGCTTGCAGCAATACAGCGAATGCCCGCCGTGGCATCCTTCTCTTTTTGCTTCATGTGGCATTTAAAAAAGAAAGGAGCGAATATTGTGCATAGTGCCATCTCGCCTGTGTCTGCCATGTGCAGTTCATATTTCAATTTTTCTGCACATAGCCCAGGCTTAACAAGAAAAACTGCATAGGAAAGAAGCATGGGAACGCACTGTTCAAATCAGTCGGAAGTAGACAATGCTGGCATCGCTGCTTCAAGGAGGCGGGACATAGCAATGTCATTATGGCTTAAAAGTTGAGGGTGAAGCTGTGGCTTGAAGGGAGGGTAATGTTTAACCACTCATACCAATGTTGTTAAGCATGCTGACACGGAATCCTTGTGAGAAAGCGTTCCATGAGAGGCGCCCTCCATGTTTAAGCGTACGACAAAAACTGTTTCAAGGATACATTAATAAATGGTCTGCCAAGGCTCTAGTAAATGTTATTTTCAGTGTAATAAAGTAAGCCTGCAATTCTGGAAATTGAGCAATCTTAGAGGCAATGCAATTTCTCTGTGCAATTCTTGGGACATTGGGGGATGTTTGCTATAATTTCTACAATAAAAATTTGTCCACTACAAGTAGCAAGAACCGATTGCATATCTTACAAGTTGCTTTCATCAACCAGCTAATCGATGTTGAATGTCATTTAAATGCCTTCCCCTCATGCAGTGCTCTGCGTTGGGTCTGAAATACAGTTGAATCTCCATTAATTCGAACATTCGGTGTATTCGAACTGACGGCCGTGGTCCCGTCTAAGTTATGTGTATTCCAAAGGCCGAAAACGGCTGGTAACCCAGACGCGCTAGCATTCGCGACGGTATATTCGACCATACTGCGCTCCGATAATGCTCTCAGCAGCACGCAAATCACGCAGCAGCGCCTCCGACCAGCATTCCTCTGACCGCGCCATAGAGGAAGAGCTTAGGAGAGACTACTCGTCGCGTGGGGCGGGAGAAAGCCGTGGTGGAAATTTGTGCGCAAGCGTGTGCGAGCGTTCATCACCGGTTACTTCTAATAATAATAATATTTGGGGTTTTACGTGCCAAAACCACTTTCTGATTATGAGGCACGCCGTAATGGAGGACTCCGGAAATTTTGACCACCTGGGGTTCTTTAACGTGCACCTAAATCTAAGTACACGGGCATTTTCGCATTTCGCCCCCATCGAAATGTGGCCGCCGTGGCCGGGATTCGATCCCACCGGTTACTTCTGTTAGTGACTGCTGTTAGTGTTGCGGCACCGCCGTGCACCCCATAGAGTCAATGTATAAGAACGTCTACAATTTTGAACGCTAAAAACTTTCGTCGTCCGATTTTCCGGACTTTTTGCCATGACTGCAGGTCCGAAACAGCATTAATCAAAGCCACCACCACCGCCATTTTGATTATCGCGCCGCCTCGGCTCGAGCCGGCGCTCTGGCATGCAGATCGCTGGCAGCCGTAGCCAAACCGCGGCAACGCTAGGCCTAGCTACGTCGACGTTCGCTTCCAAGCTTCTTGTTGTTCGGTGCCGTGTTTTTCATTGAAGCACTTCGCTGCTGTTAGCAATGGTGCCGACTCCGCCTTTGTAAGCCTCGCCAATGGCTTCAGAGCGCGGAAAGCGTGGCATGTTGCATAATGTCAGTTCCCAAAAGTCAACTTCGTCCCAGTACAGCAGTCGTACGCGGTGAAGTATACCAGAAGTTCGAAGGGGAAATTGTCATGGGACATGGTGCGTTGCCTTTAATTATACATGCGTGCGCCCGCCGCCTCCTATTACAGAACGAGCACCGATTTGCCTAATAACTGTCTGTAATTTGGTAATACGTGTGAATAAATTTTGTGGAACTTCCCACTCATGTGTTAGCTCAGTGCACATGGGCCACTGCAGGTAAGTCCTCCATTCAATTAGCTTCCTATAATTTGAATTTCATTTAATTCGAACAAATTTTCGGGCCCCTTCGAGTTCGAATTATCGAGATACGACTGTACAATAATTCAAACTGCTTATGGTGGTAAAGGCCCCATTTGACAAAACATTCCATATTGTCTGGTCAGAATTAAGTCTGAGGACCTCCATCTCCTGTGTGTTTTCCATTAGTAGGGGGCAGACATGATTACACCAACAGTCCCAGCTGTCAACTCAAAAGGGCTTCTACCTTGTGTTGTGCAGACAGACGTGTTCCTCATATGCTTCAGCGTGGTGAGCCCATCTTCCTTTGAGAATGTCACCTCCAAGTGGTTCCCGGAGATCAAGCACCACTGTCCTGATGCGCCCATCATACTTGTTGGTGAGTGCCTTTAACCTTCTGCTAAACCATTCCCTGTATTTGCACCTCAAAGAAAAACTTAACCCATAAAAAGGTTTGATTATGCATGGAAGTTTCCATGCTTAAAGTGTTCTTGCACTTTTGCTAAAACTATCTCCAACAAAAGTCTGTGAAATGGCTATTCAAAGGGGACTGCAGTAAATTTTTAATGCCAGAACATCAACTGAGATCAATTATTCAAATTTTTTAATATTCACTTTAAGACCAAGTATGTTTTGTTACATTCTAGAGGGTGTTCAGAAACAACCAATCCAATTTTTTGTTGCAACGTACATATGCTGTGTGGCATTTTTCTTCGGCATTTAAAGAGAGCCAGAGAAACATTATAGAACCACGTGACTGTGCTCATGCGCTATGCTCATGCGTATTGCAGCGCACTCAACCATGCTTCAAGCCAAAGAATCGTGTGTGGATCGTGGCGAAGTGAGCAGCCGCAGCTGTAGGCATCGACTTCACAGTGCGTCAGCATCTTTGACAGTGCCGCATGGAGAGGAAGCTCTGTCGTGCCTGATAAACAATAGGCCTGAAGCACGGTTGAGAGCGCAGCAATACAATAGCACATGAATGCAGTCATGCGGTTTTATTTCAAGCAGCCACCAGGAGCAAGCACGGAGAATTAACGTAACATTCCTCAGCAAGGATGTTCGCAATCAGCTCCAGCAAACAGCAGCCGAAAAAATTGCCGGTTTATTGTCTCGCTTGGGTGCCGCGCAGAAACTACGGATGCTCTCTATACACTATGGCATGGACTCATCGACATCGACCGCAACTACATGTTCATAGACATCGCTGTTTTCAACAATCTGTTTTGCAAGACGGCAGCTTTGCGGCGAGTTGGAAACAGAATGGAGCTCACGGCATGTATCAGGAACGGCAAAATCTAACCTGAAATAAACATTCTTTTGGCCCATGCTGTTCAAAGTACAAGAAACAGGCAACTGGCGCTCAATCACTTCTTCTCTGCTATGGGGGATATCCCACAGAGGCCTGCACCACAAGACATCCCAAGGCCATTTGAAGGAAAGCGTGAACCCAGCTGCAATGGATTGGACCGCTGGGCAGGAAGAGAACGGCTGGTGGCCAGGGGGTGATGCCTTGGCTCGCAGCGACCACTTGTATAATGTCACCGCCCCAAAACATCCAACAAGGACAGGCAACTGCAAAATGAACCCCACAACACGGCTCTGCGCCGAGATGGCGTACCTTGGCTCCCACTTTAGACCCGCCAGGCTTTAAAAAAAAGACATAAGTGCAGAAACAAAAAAAATGCCGCATTTCGCAATGCCAATTTCTGAAGCAATTTTCTGCTGACAAATTCAGCAAACATAGAGGGAATCCTGCTAAATAAGAAGAGATCTTCTTGGCTTAAAAAAAAAATTAACACTAGTAACCCTAAAATTGAGACAGGACCCTCAAACGCAGAATTCAAATTAGCCTGCTCAAACCATCTGCATTGCTATGCAACTTTCCCTTCTTATATCTAACGGAGAAGTTGTACTCTTGGAGAGTGAGACTCCATCGGAGCAAGCGGCCATTTTTGTGTGACATTTGATTGAGCCACGTCAGAGGACAGTGGTCGGTCTTGAAGATGAATTTCGCTCCGCACAAGTAACACGACAACTTCTGGGCGGCCCAAACTAAACAAGCGCATTCCTTCTCTGAAGCGCTGTAGGCGTCCTCTCTTACATATAGTTTACGGCTGGCATAGAGGATAGGATGCTCCCTGTATTGTCGTCGACCTAAGTACCATGCCCATACCTCTGTCGCTTGTGTCGCATTGAACTATGAATTCCTTTGTGTAGTCTGGCGTGCGAAGCACAGGACGAGAAACCAATAGCGTTTTCAAACTTTGGAAAGTGTTCTCTTTGTCCTTATCCCAGTGTACGTTACTCGGTGCTCCCTTTCGGAGGGCATCCGTTAATGGACTTGCCATTTGCGAGTAATTCGGAATGTACCGTTGATAGTACCCCACAAGCCCCAAAAATGAACGAAGGTCTATTTTCGTGCGCGGCTGAGACAATTCTCCAATCGTAGCTATTTTCAGCTCGGCCAGCCGTCTCATGCCCTGACCGACAACATGGCCCAAATAAGTAACCTGCGAACAACCAAACCTACACTTTTTCACTTTCATCGTTAAGCCGGCTTCCCTCAACCGTGAGAACACCTGTTTGAGGTGCGATACGTGTTGTTCCCAGCTGTCCGAAAAAATTGCTACATCATCAAGATAGGGCAAGGCGAACTCCTGCAAGTCTTTTAGGACAATATCCATTAACTTAGAGAAGCTAAATGGTGCGTTCTTCAGCCCGAAGCTCGGTGCGAGAAGGCGAAAAGTGCCTACAGGTGAGATGAATGCGGCATAGCGGCTGGCACTTTCTGAAAGGGGAACTTGCCAGTACCCCCGCACGAGATCTATAGTGGAAATGTATTTAGCAGCGCTAACTCTTTCAATTCGTTCCTCAATGTTGGGTATCGGGTACAGCTGATCCCTAGTGATGGCATTTAACTTCCTGTAGTTAACACACGGATGAGGCTCCTTGTTAGGGGTTTCTTCCTGTATTAGCGGTGACGTGTAGTCACTCTCAGTGGGCTCAATAACTCCCAACTCTAGCATGCGCTGTATCTCTGCCTCCATAATCTCTCTCTGTCTTGGAGACACCCTGTAAGGCTTTGATCTTACTGGTTCGGTTGATGTCAGCTCAATTTCGTGCGTTATTAGTTCGGTTCTACCCGGCCGATCGCTGAATCTGTCGAGATATTCCCCTAACATCTCTTTAAGCTCATCTAGCTGCTCGGGTCTTAGAGCGTGCGAGCTTACCGAGTGTTCTACTACTTCTTCTATGCCGATTTCAAAGTTGGAGGTCGTCCTATACTCCTTAAACTTGGTACTAGTGCCATCCTGCTCTTTGATGGTATAGTTAACAACTCCGCTCCGCTCTACATACGGCTTCATCAAATTACAGTGATATATCTTCACTTCCTTCCTGCGACTGGGCATGTTCAGAGCATAGTTAGTATCTGAAAGTTTGTGCAACACTTTCACGGGCCCGTCCCAGTGAACTTCAAGCTTGTTCTTTCTTGAAGGTTTGAGGATCATTACCTGGTCTCCGGCGTTAAGCGTACGAAGGCTCGCATTCTTGTCGTAATAGAATTTGGCATTCTTTTGAGCTATTCCCATGTTCAGTCCGACTAGTTCTTGAGTTTCGCTTAGCCGTTCCAGCAAATTTAGCACTTATTGAACCACTGTTGGACTCTCCCCTCTTTCCTCCCACATCTCTCTTAACATTCTCAGTGGAGAACGAAGTGTCCTCCCATACACTAGTTCTGCTGGCGAGAACCCTGTCGCTTCATGTGGAACCGTTCGCAAAGCAAACAAAGTTGCCGGCAGACAGTTCTCCCAGTCCTCCTTGTGCTCGTAACAGAGCGCACGCAAAACTCGCTTAAGCACCGAATGCCACCTCTCTACACTGTTTGACTGAGGGTGATAGACAGAACTGTGTATCAACTTTACCCCGCACTTTTGCAAGAATGTGGAAGTCAGTGCACTCGTGAATACTGACCCTTGATCTGCCTGAATTTCGGCTAGAAACCCAACTCGTGCAAACACTGTCAAAAGCGCGTCTACTACTTCAGTGGAACTGAGCTCTTTCAAAGGGATTGCTTCTGGAAACTTGGTAGCCGGACACAGCATGGTAAACAAGTACCTGTAGCCCGATTTTGTTTTTGGAAGAGGCCCTACCGTGTCTATTACAAGTCGTCTGAAAGGCTCTGTTATTAAGGGCACTACCTTCAGTGGAGCTTTCCATGTCTCTCCTGGTTTACCAGAACGCTGGCAGGCGTCGCATGATCTTACAAAGTTTTCTACGTCTTTTAAACAGCCAGGCCAGTAGTATTTCATAAGCAATCTTTCCTTTGATTTGTTTATGCTTAGGTGGCCGGACCACCAATTTCCATGACAGAGACTCAAAAGGTCCTCCCTGTACTTAGTAGGTACGACTAACTGATCTAAAATCCTACCCTTTCAATCTCTGTAGTGCCGATACAACAATCCTCCTCTCTCATGTATCGTCACGTTGCGCCTAGCAATGCCTTCTTTAGCTGTGTCATGTAATTTAGCTAAGCTCTCATCATTCTTTTGCTCGGCTGCCAGTGACTCTCTATCCACACGTAAGAGCTGATCAAAGTTCTTTGAGGCCAGTGATAATAACGACCCTGTCTTGCTTGTGACTGCGTCAGCTTCCTCTTCCTGCTGGCTAGAACTTTGACACTCTAGTGCTACGCTCTCATTGAGCTGGTCAGCTGGCAGTCTCTCCTCAACTGCTCTTTTGTCCCTTGGGCCTAGCTCGGATTCGGGTATTGAAGTTATCCCCTTTTCTGCTTCCGCTGGAGGAGCTTGTGCATTTTCAGCCGAATGCGCCGCGATCTTACGAGCTTGGCCTCGGGTCAATGCCTGTACTATGCCCTCTCCCAGTTTGAGCCCTTTGTCACGCAGTAACTGATTCGAACGATTCGAAAAGATGTAAGGGTACTGCAGTGACAAAAATTTGGAAACTGCAGCCTCAGTCTCTAGCTGCCCGAATGGTCCACTTATTTTGACTTTGGCCATGGGCAGACACATGCTGTGTTTTTCTACAACCTGTTTGATCCATGCTACTTCTCCGGTGAAGTCATCTACCGTCACGTAAGACGGATGGACAATGTCCATCGTGACGGCACTGTCTCGCAGCACCCGAATATGGGCTTAAAAGTTCCATATTCTCGTCCTTTCCATTCATGTAGGAGAAAACTACACTAGGCTTCTCGCAGTTTACAGCTATGCGTCCCAGTTTGTGGCATTTATAACAGCGGATCGGCCTAAAAGATTCGAATTTTCTTTTCTGTTCCTTTTTTGCGGTTTCCCCGTTAAGTTTCTCCTCGCTCTTTTCTGCGTGCTTTTCCTCCACGTCTACAGGCTCCGATCGTCTTATCTGCGAACCCTTTTTGAACGGAAAGGATTTCCGCGGTCCATTTCGACCATCCCAGTTTCCGTCCTCGGCGTTCAACTTTCTACGCGTTGCGTACTCTTCGGCTAATTCAGCCGCCCTTTCCTCAAAGTGTACATTCCCTCTGTCTTGCACCCACAGTTTCACAGCTTGGGGGATGGTTTTGTAAAATTGCTCTAGACACATGCACTCAATGATCATGTCTCTGCTGTTGTACGCTTCCGCGCTTTTCAGCCACTCGACTAGGTTGGCCTTATATGCAAACTCTGGATATCCCTCGCCATCTTTTTTGCCTGTGCTCCTAAACCTTTGCCGAAAAGCTTCGGCTGAAAGGCGGTATTTCTTCAGGAGACTAGCCTTAACTTTTGCATAATCATATGCATCCTGTGCACTCAATCTGGCGATTACTTTCGCCGCCTCACATGGCAACATAGACAGCAACCGCTGTGGCCATGTACTCGGGCCGAAGTTCATCTTTTTGCAAGTCCTTTCAAAATTGCATAGGAACAAGCCTATGTCGGTCGCGACCTCAAATGGCTTTAATAGCCTGTCCATGCGGTACGATTCTGCCTCAATTGATCGTCCCAGAGCGCCTTCACTTCCTTGAGACAACTCCAAACGTTTGCTTTCAAGTTCAAGTTGCATTTTTCTTAACTCGCTATCTTTATCACGTTCCTCTCTCTCTGTGTCCCATTCTTCTCTTTCTCTGTCCCATTTTTCTCTTTTTTTCAGAAGTTCAAACCCCATTTCAATTTCTTCCTCACTTGCCTTCTCGGAAATTAGCTCCAATAATTCCGATTTTAGCATTTCCTTGTGACATTTAGGCCAAGTTTCTCACCAACAATCAATTCGTCTCTCAGCAGTGTCCTTAACTCCATGATTGCTGCTTTACTGCCTTGATTCTGCTCTCTAAATCTAGCTAGGAAAACACAACCTAGCTAGCACTCAACAATCTAGCTTCCCTACTGTTCTAAACAGAACAACCACAAAATGAAGCCTAGAGAGTCAAAGCAAGAACCAAGCACTCACCACAGTCACAGCACCACGTCGCAAAGTCCATCCCGCCGCTGCCACCAGTTGTCAGGATTGGGGGCTCAATCCCATCGCTCGTGATCCGTTGTCAAGATTGGAGTCAGGCATGAATTAGAAGGTAGCTGGCCCATGCTGTCGTCCAACTTATCCACGCTGAGGACGTTGATGAAGGGAAGGACTGCTTCTCATCGAGAACGAGGAGTGTGGGTTTACTTACAGTATTTATATCAGTCTAACATGACTGTTTGAGAAAGTACATCAGTCTAACATGACTGCTTGAGAGAGAGTGTCCTGAGCAGCCGCACAAAAGCGGTTTTTAAACACTCGGTCCTCTCCTGATACAAGGTGATGCGAACGTTCGTTTCGTCATCGCAAACTAGCCGCCTTCCCGCAGGACGGTCTACACACACAAATGCACACACGTTCGAATGTCCGGAGCCGACGTCAGAGGGGCCCCACAGAACTCGGAGCCGTTCCGGGTAGCGCGTTGGGGAGTTGGGGAACAATAGGTGGCCCGCCGAACTCATTCCGTCACAACGGCAATGAGGCTAGAGGTTGATGGCGGTTTCAACACAAAGCCGGCTTCATCGAACGCATTCTAGCTGAAGCGACGGAGAGTGGGGGATGCCCGTATTGTTCATAGACACAAAGTCTATTTAGTCACGCTGTGGCTAGAAGTTGCCGGCGACGCTCCCGGAATGTTGCCGCCATAGTTGTAACTGGGTGGCAAACTTGCACTGCAGCTGGCCGTTCTTAACAATATGCGTTAGACTCGCCTGACAATCTCTGTAATCTCTGTATTTATGTTCAAATACTGCAGCCAATTCAGGACTTTGCAAGAGTGTGTAAAATATGAGTGCAATAGCACAAGTATAAAGGAAAAAGGAAACACAACAGCATACTCAGATGTGGGTCAGTACACATTATACTGCTGTGCACACCTCTGAAGTGCCTCTATAAAACATCTTACAGTGGGAGTTCATAACAAGACTGGGCATTGTGTTCGAACACTTAACTCGTCACTTTTAGCTGCTCAAATTAAAAGATGATATAATGGATCATTTGTTGGATGCTCAAGAAATTGACCTGTTATGCCATAATTAAGGAGTCTGCAACTACCTTAATGAAATTAGAAAAGAGTAACACTATTTTTATGTCACTATCTCCCTAAGAAGTGGAGCAGTAAAAGCTGAAGTAGCATTTATATTGATTTGGGTGCTTGAAAAAATTACTCTAATATAAGCCCTTGTGGTTGGGGATCAGAGGTTGCTTGAGGATTCAGACTCCCACTCTTTATTGTCGAGTGTTGTCACTTTTGAGTAATTCATTTTAAAATTCCAGTTTGAAAAGTAGTAGGTGAAAATAAAAGGGAAACCTCACAACGCAAGTGCTACAATGCATTTTTTAACAAGAATGCATATCAACTCTTTATTTTTTAGTTTATCTTTTTTCTGAGATGCCCTTGGACAGTCAAGAGTGCAGCAGTTCGGGCGAGTTAGTATGTCAACGCTCACTCTGCTCTCCATTCCTTTTCATTACCCCTTCCACCTTCCTTTTTTGCTTGTTCTGAGCTGTGCTACAAGCCTGTAAAAAAAAAAAAAAAAACCTTGGACAGTAGGATTGATGCTGATGTCAAGCAGGTGGAAGCCCTGGCTAGGAAAGCTGGTGCAGCAGCTTTAACTGTGGCCTGGTCTTGTGTGGTTGCAGGGACCAAGATGGACTTGCGCGAGGACAAGGAGACCCTGCAGCAGCTGTCGGAGCAGGGCCTGTCGCCAATCAAAAGGGAGCAGGGCCAGAAGCTGTGCTCCAAGATCCGTGCCATCAAGTACCTCGAGTGCTCAGCCCTCACCCAGAGAGGCCTCCGACAGGTGGGTGCATCCTGGCCAGTTCGGCTTGTTAAAGGGATATTGAATGACCACGGGAAATGTTCAAAAGCAACCACTAAAGAAGATAAACAAGGAATGGTGTTGTAGGAACAGAAAACCCACAAAGAATTGCCATTTATTAAACTGATGACTGCGTTGATGTCGCGGCTACCATCATCGAGCATATATGCCTGATGGCGCTAGTCCAGTCTCTTTTTCTCCCACCACGGGGCTCTTTGAGTACTGTCCACTACATGGCTCCCTCCCTAGCGATGAAGGCACTGCCGTTAAGCGGTTTAAGTTGAGTAGATGGCATTGCCAGAGTCTAGATGAGCTGGCTTCAAGCAGTCGATGGAAATTGTCTGTTCGCGTCCTGACAAGAAGTGTGAAAAACTTAGCATCACACGAGCACTTTGAAGGAACCGTCGTTAAGAGCTTGTAAAGTAGCGCGAGTAGCTTCGTGATGGATAAATACGTGACTGCTATGAAGTAAAAATGGGCTCATGTAAACATTCCTGCAGTCGTTGCGAAGCGGCGGTGGTATAACAGTGACCATTGTAATGCGAAGGCAGTCGGCGTAAGATTGTAGGTCAGCAGATGACGGCTCCGAGGCGAAGAACTCACCTGGTATGCGAAGTGTCGTGCCGAAAACGAGTTTTGCTCAGGAACACTGTGCATCTGCTTTCCGAGCTGTGCGAAGACCTAGTAGAACCTGCTCTGTCAATGGAATCGTGGATTCATGGGCACGAGGTGCTGCTTTTAGTTGACGATGGAAGCGTTCTACCATGCCATTGGAACTTGGGTGATAAGCTGTTGTTCGTATATGCATTACACCCAGAAGACAGGAGAGAGCCTGAAAGAGGGACAAGTCAAACAGTCTTCCTCTGTCTGTAGTTATGGTGTGTGGTACACCGTAACGAGAAATCCAGGTACAGTGAAACCTCGTTAAACCGTAGTTGGCCGGAGCTTGGAAAGAGTGTGTATTAAATGGTAGTACTGTTTAACCGAAATAGCATGAGATCGACCACTTACCTGTCAAAAATGGAACTCTGAGAGAGTGCGATGAAGGGGGAAAAAAAAAACATGCAGTATTTATTCACGTCGCGTGACAAAAGTGTTATTTTCGTTTGATGACGCAGCGGCCAACACTCTTAGGCAAAAGTACACCCTTTGGGGTGTATATCTGCCACACAACGATAATCGTCATCTGCCTTGCTTGCGTTTCCTTTCTTCAATACGCCGCGCTCGCTACTTTCCTGTCGGGAATGCTATGTCATGCTGATAACGCGCATGCTGTTTGTTACTGGGAAGTATCGGGCTCGCCGCGTTAAAAAAAGGAAATGTGGACAAGACAGATGACGATTATTGTTGTGTGGTAAAAGGGTATAACAGTAAAACTTCATTTGGGCCTAGTTGGTACATCATTCTGAATTTAACATTCCAGCGCAAACATCTAAGACAAACCACAAAAGGAAGACACGCAAAAGGAGACGCACAGCGCCAGTGTGTGTCGTGTCTTCCTTGGGGTGTAAGGGTGTAATTTTGCTTAAGAGTGTAGCAGCGACGACAGCGGCCTCAAATTTACTGAAGCTGTGAGGCAGCTCATCAGCCAGCGCCCCTCTTCTCGGCAAACACTCGCATCGCAGATTCCTCGTTGGCGTTACGTATTCTCCATGCACGTGCGTGGTAGCGCTGCAGAAGTCGCAGGGCACCTTTTTCATTGCGGGGTGGTGTTCTAGTCACGACGATTGCATTCATGAGGCTGACATAACGCGCAGCTTCTGCCACTGTCGGGCCTCAATCGCCCGTGCTGTCGCTTTCCGTGTCGTTCTCATCACTTCGGCTACAACAGAAGCAACGATGGCGAAAAGTCGAACCTTGTAGCCAACATCTCTTCGCGGTCGCAGCAGCGCTGCCGAGCAACTTCGCACTCCAAATGCCACACACTATAGTCAACAGTAGATCCCTGTCGCATACCAGCGCGGACTTCTTCGTGTCACGTTCAATAGCACGAACAGTGTCTAATTTTTCTTCTGTGCTGAGCATCCAGTGCCTTTTTTATCCGAGCTTCGGCATGACGTGAGTCCTCGTGTGCACGACGCCACAACGCTCTCTGGCACGCCGCCAAAATGATGTTGATGTTAAAGGGCCCCTGAAACGGTTCGAACAAATTTTGTAGACGCGTAGGGTACAGCTTAAGTAGAACATTCGCACCACAATTTAAGTGAAGCGTTACATATTAATGGAGCTGCAAGCGATTAGAAGTTACCCTCCTCCCTAGCTATGCTTTTCCTCCTCAACTCGATCGCCAAGCGAGCGGCGCTAAGCTCCGCCTTCACTGGTTCAGCGTCACGATGCGACGTCACATCGTTCACTTCCGGTTGTTTTGGAGCACGCCCCCTCCCGCGCGAGACCTCTCCGCTAGCCGCTTGGCTGTCGACCGAGAGCTATCGAAGCAGCGTGCATTGCGAGCATTCTGTCGTAGCGCCGAACGTGTCCGGTATACCGGTAACCACAGGCAAGCTGGTCATTTCGGCAAATGACTGGAGGCATGAGGCAAGCTGATGAAAAAACTTTAGCGTAGACGTACGTGAGCAGCCTGATCGGTCTGCACGGTCCAGACACTTGCTGGCGCAGCGCTTAACCAGTCAAACAAAGCGTTAATATTGCTCTAATTAAGTGTAAAACATTTTAAACATTTATAAAAACGTGTTAATGATTACACTCCTGTGAAAAATACACACCAGCAGCAAAGAAGAATACACTTCGTTGCTGCTACTGTGTATGGTTGAGCTCTGTGCCACCAGGTGGCTGCACCGTGCAGACCATTCACATTTGCCCTTCTGCTCATATCGTGGCTCATCCCGGCACAGTCAAGCGGCCAGACCCTGTCCCCTTGCGCTTGCGTTTGCCCCAATACCGGATTCGCAAAACGCTATTGCGTTAGTAATCTTCCTGTGTAAAGTGACGGCCACAAACGCGCAAGTCCTGGCGCCGATCAAATACTGGCAGTCCGATGCGCAGCAGCCACTTCGCTTGTATACTGCCTTGTAGAGGGGCACGATGTCGCATCTTGACATATTGCCAGTCGCTAGGTTTGCAGTCCACAAGGCAACAAAGTCGAAACATAGTGCTCGCGAAAAGACTGAGACCGACTCTGACCGCGGAGCTCTCGTCAAAATGGAGTACGTTGTAACATAAGCAGACGACACTTGCTGTGTGCCGGAAGTGCTGAAGTGTACTGAAAAATTGTTCTTGTGCATTCTCTTTATGTTACTTTCTTTTTATAAAAACAAATGAACTAACATTCCAACTACTACGAAGATTATTTGTTCACCATAAAGTTCGAAAAATTATCAATCCCGCGGCCTGGTCAGGCAATGGGATAGCTCACGCCACTGACATCATATGGGTGATTTCCGTCATATGGGTAGGGGCGGCTTAAAATTCCGCCGCGATCGCTGCGATCGCTGCGAGCACATCGCTGCGATCGGCAGCGATGTGCATTTTTAAAACCTTATAATAAATTACACGCTTTACGCATAGCACTTAGATGTGTAAATTAATGATCAGAAGGACCTACTCTAACGACTCAGTACGTTTGTAGAAAATCGTCAAAATCGTTTCAGGGTCCCTTTAATGTGGCTTCATGCGCGAACGCGCAGGGTGCTTGGAGGCCGTTGTTCCGATCTCTGAGGCTTGTTCTGCTGGGACGCCCGATGGAGACAATGCACCACCGTTCTTGCGTGACAAAAAGTGGAAACGCTACGTGTTAACCGATGCGTATGCAATAAGCTGGTACGGTTTATGCGGATACAAAACACATTATGTTCAATGGCTGCTGAGTCGGGGATTTGACTTTACTATTTTTAAAATGAAACTACTGTTTAAGCGGTGGGGGGATGCGCGACTCTCACGCATCCCCTGATATGTTGTTTTCCCGCACGGCTCACGTGGCCTGGCGCCCGCGGCGGTCGGAGTGGTACAAGCGCGGTGCAAGAGATGGCGCGAGTGTCGCGCCGCTGCGAGGTTACTTGGGTGCGGGCGAGACAAGGCGCTCTCTTCCCTGGCGGGTCGGGGAACGGCATAGACGTCCCGCGTGCGCGCCGACCCACGCTTCTGCAAGACCGCGACGCGTGGCCGCCTTGGAACGTGCCACCGTTGGCGTGACCAAACACGCGAACGACCAGGCGTTGGGATCCAGCATGGGGCAAACATATTCGCTCATTTTCCGGTCGCGGTGAGTCGGACTTCTAGATTTGTCGCGCGCCCATCGGCATGTTTTGTGGATAGCAACTCGGCTAGCAGGCATTGATCTATGAAAGGTGCAATAAATGCCCTTGTGATTGTTCGCACTACTGTGTTGTCGTTCCTTTGTCCCAAGAGCACGGAGGAGACCCCACATCTGGCTGCCCAACGTGGGACTCTTGGGGCATCGGACGATAATTTTAAGTTATGCTTCGTTCGAGACATTTGTTTGAACCGAAGCGTAGGCCTAGCGTGAGTTTTGATCGCTAGCGTCGGCGGCGTGCTTTCTTGAGCGAGGCGACGGTGGCTGTAGTGTGTTTGAACATGTCAACATGCTAAGCCTTTTCGCAAGTGTTTTTTTTTTTTTTATGACATTCGTCGGTGCGAGAGCCACGTGGTCTGCATCCTGGGAGAGCGAGGCGTAGCGCCCGCGGAGCAGTAGCAAGCCTGAAGCGAGTGAGTACGGAAGCCTCGTGGGTCGTCCGAATTTCTTATGTAAATAGCTTCTTCTATCTCTTTGACTCTGATGAAGTCGCGGCTCTGGGAGCCGGGTGGCCGCGGGCCACGGGTGCCACTAAGGGCTGACTGGTATTGCGGCCTGGCACCAGGCGCTCCGACACCGTCTGGGACGGTGGGCGCCGTTAACTCGGATGCTGTGTGCACCGAGCGGAGTAGGACCACCTCACAGAACTGTCTCCTCGCGGCTGCCTGTTTTGCGCCCATTTTGGGTGTTGTTTTTGGATGCTGGTTGTTATCAGAGTAGCGAGGCTTTAGGCCTAAGGCTTTACAAAGCTGCCTGTCGCACGTGGATGGACACAACCTGGTGGACGGTGGCGTTGAGGTGTTGCACTTTGCTTACCTCATTCTATTTAGCCTCGCATGAATTGAAATTACTCGTTCAACTCAAGGAAGCGAGCTTCGTTCACGTGAACTTAGCATCTGAGTAGCTGCCCGATCTTTTGCTAGCCGAGTTGAACATCGTACCATGTGGGCGATGCGCATGCAGACTTCCTCTCCCTTGCACTACTTTAGTGTTTGCCGAGTGTGTTGAGTGTACGCAGCGTGATTGGAGTCGCCCCTGGCTTGCTGTCACCTGCACATCGTCTGCGCTGCTGCTCCGGACTACGATCGAGCCACACCGGGCGATGGTGATGCTGTGGCCAGTTCGGCGCAGCGACTTTGGCGGCCTCCTGCATCCAGCTCACAACCCTCGGCGGCAGACAAAAGAGCCGGCGGTCACCGACAGCTACGGCGGCTCTTGCCAGCAGGGCGCGTCGGCGCGAGCGACGCTTGCTCGTTCCGACTACTGTGTCGCCGTTTCCGGAGTCCTGGCCTGGAATCGTGCCGTCGAGTCTGCAAAGCTGTTGCTGTGACCGGCGGACGCTAGCGGTGTACCCAAGGACAATGTCGGCTCCCCGGCATTGTTGTCGCGGCAATGTCCACGCGACAACGTGTGGACATTTCTTCGGCGCGGCCACTGTTGCATTTACTATCTTGTTCGCGAAGCACGAGTTAATGTTTGACCATGTCACATGTTTCGCCGGAATAAGAAGTGATTTAAGGTTGGGGGGATGTGGGGATGCGTGACTCTCACGCATCCCCTGATATGTTGTTTTCCCGCACGGCTCGCGTGGCCTGGCGCCCGCAGCTGTCGGAGTGGTACAAGCGCGGTGCGAGAGATGGCGCGAGTGTCGCGCCGCTGCGAGGTTACTCGGGTGCGGGCGAGACAAGGCGCTCTCTTCCCCGGCGGGTCGGGGAACGGCGTGGACGTCCCGCGTGCGCGCCGACCCATGCTTCTGCGAGACCGCCTCGCGTGGCCGCTTTGGAACGCGCCACCGTTGGCGTGACCGAACTCGCGAACGACCAGCCGTTTGGATCCAGCATGGGGCGAACATATTCGCTCATTGTCCGGTCGCGGTGAGTCGGACTTCTAGATTTGTCGCGCGCCCATCGGCATGTTTTGTGGATAGCAACTCGGCTAGCAGGCATTGATCAATGGAAGGTGCAATAAATGCCCTTGTGATTGTTCGCACTACTGTGTTGTCGTTCCTTTGTCCCAAGAGCACGGGAGGAGAACCCCCACAGCGGGTACAGTTAAATGAGGTTTTACTGTACTTAAGATGGCCTGAGCCACAGATTCTGCAATAATGTGAGAGTGACATTGCATTAGGCCAGCGTGTGTAGCGGTCGATACAAGTGAGTATGTATCATTGTTTTAGGGACGGTGGTAGCTGAACAATGATATCGATGTGAACGTGGCTGAAACGAACATCTGCTGGTGGAAAATGACCAGGCACTCTCATAATGTGTTGACTGACTTTGGCGCACTGGCACTGTATGCATGCCGGAGCCCAGCAACGGACGTCAGCGTTCATACGCGGCCTCAGGTGGCGGGAAGTGGCCAGACATTGTGTGGCACGTACTCCAGGGTGCGATAAGGAATGTAGGGCATCAAAACCTTGCTGCCGAAATTGTTGTGTGACGTTGCAGCGAGGCAGTAAGATATCTTGGAAGCGTAGAGAATTGTTGGCAGCCCGGAGTATTTGAAGTTCACGGTCTGTGCATTAAGCGGTAGCGAGGCGGACGAAGTCAATGCCGGAACGATTGACTTGGCTTGCATTTACATGGATCCGTGACAGAGCGTCAGCAGCGGGATTATCGGCACCACTGATATGCCGAATATCAGTAGCGAAGTCGGGGGTTTATGCAAGCTGGGGAATTTCGCGGCGAGTGTGCGAGGAACTGTTGGAAGTAATAGCATAAATGAGTAGTTTGTGGTCGATGAGAATAAATAACTGACGCCCTTCGAGATTGTGACAGAGTGGTGGACTGTGAGGTCGAGTCCTAGCAATTTGCGACCGAAAGTGCTCTAGTGGGTTTCTTGCAGTGTCGGCTTCCTTGAAAAGAAAGATATTGGGTGCCATGTCTTGCCAACCAGCTATTGAAACGCGGCGCCAACAGCTATGTCAGAGGCATCTACCATAACGCACATTGGAGCGTCTGGTTGTGGGTGTGCCAGTAGAGTAGTGGTAGCAAGGGCGTCCTTAGCAGAGATAAAAGCAGATTCAGCTGCATTAGTCCATGATATAGGCGTGCTAGCTCGTGGTGTGCTGGAGAGTGGAATTTGAAGAGGCTGCAAAGTTGAAGCACAACGAGGAATGAAACAGCGATAGTAATTGATGAGGCCCAGAATTGACCATAATTGTTTGGTGGAAGACGGACGTGGAAAATATTTAATCGCTTAAACACGGGATGGAATGGATCTGATGCCATGCTCATCTACTCTATGGCCCAGGATATAGAAAGAAGCAACGCCAAACTCGCTCTTCTAGATGATTACAACCAGGCCATATTGACGGAGGTGTTCAAACACCTTACTTAGGTCAGATTCGTGTTCCAAAGCAGAGCAACTGAATACAAGAATGTTGTCTCAATAGACGAAGCAACAAGTCAGGCCATGGAGTACTTGATCGACGGACCACTGAAATGTTTGAGCAGCATTATGGAAGCTGAACGGCTTGCGCACATATTCAAAGATGCCAAAAGAGGTGATGATTGCAGTTTTAGGAATGTCGGAAGGCTCGACAGGAATCTGATGGTAGGCTTTTACTAGATCCACCTTGCTAAATATGCAGCCAATAAGCGATGTGGTGATATCGTGGATGTAAGGTGTAGGGTTTCTATCGGGAACCGTCACTTCACCCGTCTTCTTGGGCACCCTGTGTAAAGCAGATGACCAAGGCTTAGAGGAAAGACAAATGAAGCCTAACTCGAGCATGTGTTCAAATTCTTGCTTTACAATTTTGAGATGGTCTGGTGCTAAGCGGCGAGGTCGGGCATATACTGGTGGTCCTTTAGTCACAATGTGGTGAGTGACGTTGTGCACTATTGAACGATCTGGCAAGAGTGGTTCCAACAGCTCTGGAAATTCCACCAGGATAGTGGACCACGGTTTCAGTACCTGGGTGTGTGCTTGTACAATATGCAAAGGTGGTGCAGACGTGGTGATACCTTGTACGGAAAAGCTTGTTGAGAAGTCAAGAAAGCGGCAGTGGCGAAGGTCAACGAGGAGGTTAAACTTCCACAGAAAATCAGCGCCGATAATCGGCCTGCAGACGTCAGCGACGGTGAGTAGCCATCAAAAAAGGCATTGTAGACCAAGGTCAAGAGTGACAGATTTCTGGCCGTACGTTTTAATGTTGGAATCATTGACTGCAGTGAGAAAGGACGTGTCATGGTGATGTCTTCTGCGGTCTTGAAAAGTTGGGGGAACGACACAAATTTCCGTTTCATTGTCTGCAAGATGGCGAACTTTCGTGACACGGTCGGTGATGCACAAGAGACGGCTTGATGTAGAGCCAGTAGCACTAGCCCTCATCAGTGACTGGCCTAACTGTTTCCCGGAAAGTTTCAAGGCGGGCGGCACTGCCGTGCGCGAGTGCCATATCTAGCGTGATACCTACAAATAAAGGGAGACTGAGGGCGTGACACGTTTTGGTCATGCAAGCGATGCCGCTGCTGATGGTTATTTGCACGAAAGCTTAAGGCAGCCAACTGGTTAGTTAGCTCCTCTAATTGCACAGCAAGGTACGTGCTTGAACTGTCAGGTTCGTCAAAGTGCTGCTGTATCTGGGTTGTGTCACCACGGGTGCATTGCAACGGTCAACAGTGGATATCACAGGATGGAAAGAATCCATAATTTGGTCTGCCATCGTCGCTAAGGCCTCGACAGACGTAGTAGCTGAGGCACATAAAATTACGCGTAATTGGTTCGGTAGACGCTGGAGGAATAGCCATTTATTAAACAGACAACTGCGTTGATGTTGCAGCTACCATCGTTGCGCCTATGTGCCCGATGGCACTAGTCCAGCCTCCTCTTCTTCCACAGCGGGGCTCTATGAGTACTGTCCACTACAGTGTCATCATTTCACGCCTCCTGGGTATATTGCTGCATTGTTCGTGCTTTGCGAATCCACACTGGTCTGCATTGCTGTTGGTAAGCAGTCAAGATGTGGTCGTGGCAGCGTTAATGTCAAAAAGATGGGCACCCAGATGGGCCTTGCTTTCCGGCAGTGTGGCAGGCTTGATGTTGCTTCTTGCTGCCATCGCACATGCTCTTACAATTGTGTCCGAGGGAATTTTATGTGCGATATATGTCCACTAAAGCAAGGTGATGTTCATGCAACCTCAAAGGCAAGTGTCGATTCAACTAAAACAGCTGCCTTCTTTAAAGCTTATGCACAGAAATAGTCAGTTTTTATTCTTTAGTTCATGTACGTAAATTCACAAATCTGATGGATTAGTTAATGAAATGGTTCTGAATAATTAGGGTTAATATATTTAATTGATGCCCAGCCCTAGCGTAAATGTGTGTACTATTTGGACAATGGAAATGTAGACAAGTCGGTGCTATATAGGACATGTCCTTTTATTTCTATTTTTGCTACTTCATGTGATGTTTGCATGATCTCGGGTTGTAAGCCTTATCTGGTTTCTGTGCTATCTTTGGCAATGCTGTACATTAATACTTGTAGGAGGTATTCTGATTCACATAATTATTGTTCATGTTTCATTTGTGCATGATAATGAAAGCAGATGTGTGTGCAGAGTTACGTTTCCTGAGCCTGTTTTTACAATGTGCAGGTGTTTGACGAGGCAGTGCGTGCAGTACTCCGGCCAGAGCCTCTGAAGCGGAGGCAGCGGCGATGCAAGATCGTCTAGGGATCCCCTTCTCTCCACTTTATTTTGTTCTAAGAGCAGCGGGACAGCAGAGGGTCGTTCAGCATCTGACCCACCTGCAACCACCGTGCGGACTTTTTCTCTCCGTCTCTAGACCCTCGTCGAGGACGTGTAGGTGCAGACACACAAGAAAGAAGGAAACAGTACGGCATGTACCACTTTCCCGACTAACTCAGCAGCGCGAATTCATGTCGTGCCAGGCGCGACACATGGAGGCAGCGCTAAACCTGTTCTGCTCCTTCTCACATTTGCTCTGTGCTGCCATTCTCTTGGATATAACACAGTGACCTGAATTTTTGTTAAGACAACTTTGAAAGATGTTGCAATTACTGCCACTTTGGTTATTCTCAAATTTTGCAACAAAATTGCTTTTCTTAGTTGGCGTTGTTCAGTGATGCACTTAGCGTCATTCTGTGCCTGGTTCGTCCACATTTAGTTGCCAGCAGGCAATAAAATGAGTGTGTTGCTGTCGATGCTCGCAGCACCTATGCTGAGGTGCATATGACTGTTCTTTTTTGCTTTTCCTACATGAATCAGCTAAGTGAGGGTGCTGAGAGTATTACTAAATGACCTGGGCAATATAATGTGATCTTGTTAAAAGATTTGATAAGGAAGCAGCATTAAGCACAAAATCTTTCAAAGCTGCCAGAACAAAATGCAGGTAGTCATGTTCACATGAACAGTTCATTACGGAAGTCCAAATGCTGAGAAGGTTGATGGCCGAAGCTTGTTGAAGAGCTGCAACCCACATACAAGGTGTCCAATAGGCATTACGTAATGGGATATTGGTTTCTTGTGATGAACAAAATACTGAAGACGAAATTACTACTGGCATGCCATCTACTGTACATGTGTTTCCATCTTGAGCATATCTTGTGCTTTACTTCAACACATGAGAATCCTCCACAGTTGTCTGATGTGTTCATTGTGCATGCTCTTGCACAAGCTGAAGAGACGCTCCACTTGCACCATCGTTACCCTTGTGGAATGTATGCGTAGTTTGTTATTCCCTTTGATTCTTCTTCTCTCTCTCCATCAACTAGCATATCATTGCCAGGAAAGTTCAGTTTTCCCACTTTACAGTAAATTATGTCATGTGAAACGTGGTTGTAGTAATAACAAGTAGCTAATAGATAAGCCACACTTCTTGCATGGTTATCCAGTGCAGCTATAGTAAGCACACTTCTGAAAGCCCACCTTTGTTGGGCCTCAAAAAAAGCTGCGGACTCTTGTCTCAGCAAAAGTAAGACTTGGGACAGTGTGTAGTTCCCAATAGCAAAACCAACACTATTCCAGAACGGTAGAAAGAAAGTAGAAAAGAACAATGGCAGCAGTACTGTGATTCTGAAAAGTGATTGTACAGTTGAGAAATTCATACCATGCTGGCCTTGTACCCAGTACATCGTTGCTATTTTCACAGTATCTGCTATTTTCACAATGTCGCTGTTACAGCCATCACCTGAGCAGTTGGTTTTTGCGACAGTGGTGCTACAGTCACGACAAAGGTGCCGAACATAAAGTAGTGTTTCCACCACTTCAGCTTATAGGTCTGTTGTTGCTTGCAATGCCATACTTCATCTGGACTTCTTACATTAGTTTGACTATCTTTTCTGTGGGAGACAATGGATAAAGGTGTGATGATCGTTTAAGAATGGTGCAACTTACCACACATAGTGCATGAGCATTGTGTAGGCAGACAAATGATGAAATGGTTGAGACAGGTTCCTGGCTTTTATGGCAGTTATAAAAATGTTTCTTCAAAAAGTGGCAGCATTGTCTAGACTGGCTTGCATTAATGCAACTGCAGCAGTCTAGGAAGCACTGGCATCATGCAGACCATCTTGCAGCACTCTTACTGGAGGGCTGTCCACAGTGTCAGGAGACGTGCAAACAATTGGGAGCATGTAAGCAACCTTTGTTCCATCACTTCTGACACACATTGAGCATAGTCACTTTTTTCTCAGAGCACTTTGCTCTGTATGGTTATGCAGTGCAGTGTGGCTCAGGCTGTCCTAAAGCTGTTCTGCTGCTTGCCCCCTTCGTGCCAGGATGTCGGCCTTTTTACGCGTTCGTGTCATGTGTTCGCACTAGTGTTCAAGTGTGTTGCATTCACCTCTAGGATTTAGTCTGCACTGCAGTAATAAAACTTTGTGGCCAAATTTTAATATGTCAAGAGAAATTAGGCAAGAAAAAATTAAGAGACATAAAGTAACGTTATTGCAAATAAGTGTGCTGCTCCTCAAATTACATGCATGTTCCTTTCCTTTCGAGCTTTGAGACACCTCTTTGCAGATTTCCTTTAAATTAGTTGATATATTAGTATATCCTCAAGTCATTTGGAGTGTTACAGAGGGAGTGGGTACAAAACATTTGTCAAAACAAACAATATGTGAAGTAAAAGGGGAAAAAAAAAGCAATTGCAGTTACTTCAGAAAGTGGTCAGTTATAGCAGACTTCAAAGTAGCTCCTTCTGTTGTAGTTATTCTGCAGCTGCTAGTGCGATTGCAGTATTACACAACTAAAATACACAGGAAAAAATTAATGAATGAGCAATTATTTTACACAAGGGATACATTTGCTGTTAATAATAACCTTTGGAGCCAAGCATGTGTTCACAACGGAAACGCTACAATGGCCCTGCAATACTTTTCGAAACTGGTGAAGGAAACCCTCTGAAACACAGGACAGTGCTGTTAACACCTGAGCTAAATACCATATTGGCAGGAATATACCGCAAGTTTTTTCTTTTATTTTCTCTGGTGCTTGCAGCTGCGTTGAGCTAAACCACCAGGCACCACTGCATTTGCGACCGCATACAGAGACCTCTTGCACAGACCCTCCTGTGCCTGTGTGCAGTTATTGTTCCTGATTGTGCCGCGGCAGCTTGCCTCATTGTGCTCACTTCCATTTTGCCTCGCTCAGGGTGGTCAAGCTGGGAGTTGCTGCCACTGTGCATTTTGCACTGTGTTTCTTCTGGTTTAGAACGCTGTTAGTGCCACATCAATTTGGTTGCGGGGTATTCATAGCAACCTTGAACAACACGATTGGTGCTGTTCTGAAGATGCGTAAAGCGAGTGGTCTTCAAAGTCGCACACTGGATCACCCGACAACGCCGCATAAAAGAAAGATAAGTAAAAAGCAGGTGGTGCTTGACGTCTTGGTACGTCCCTTGGCTCTGGTATGGGAGAAGGCTGGGAAGGAACACCGCCTGTGAACGCTGCCAGAGACGAAGAATGTCCCCCATTGGCTGGTTCGCTTGCCTCCTTCTGGCATGGTAACAGGACTGTTACTTTCTTCTGTCACCTTCATTATTGAACAGACCTGAAAAATTATTTCACTAAAATGCTCCTTAAGCAGCGTTTTACAGCTTCCTGTATAGAACCACAATTCACGCCGGTGCCTGATGAGGCGCCCTTTAAGTGCAAATGTAACTAAATCTAGGTAACACTTGGCAGATAACACGTGCCATGCAAAATTATCTTTGCGTTATTAGTAATTTTTGGTTGCCATGTTGTGAAGAACAACGAATGGTCACAAGCGGATGCCTTACTAGACTAATTATCGTCGTAAAGTGAATCCGCACTGATAATGTGGGGAGGATAATGCGAGAGTCGGTTCAAGCCAGAAGAAGGAAGTTCAGGCAAATCCAGGCACTGACTATCCCTCCCATGCTCACTGAACAGTCTGTGTGCAGGCACTAGTGTCGCATTTGGTTCTAATGTACTTTGCGTGAAGCTTAGCCACAGCGGGCCTCAATTATTAAAATATTTAATATGGATTGCTTCAATCAGCATACAATGCTTGTCATGGTTAGCAGTGACAATGTGAAAATGTTTTTTTTTATTGTTGTTGTTCGTGCATTTCAAGGAGCTTATTTGTCATAAGCTATGCATTTGACTGTACTTCTAGAAAGCATTGCATTGCGGCATAAACAAGTCCCAGGCACTTCGTAGCTCAAGTTTTGTTCTGTGTCGTCAGGCACGTTTATTTGCAGCATTGTCCTATGTTTCATGTAGCTGTTGATAGCATTTCTGATTCTATGTGAAAGCGACACTTCAGGCAGCAGTACTTTCACTTGGGAGCAGCAGTGCACAATGTTGAAAGATGGTGTCCCATGGGGGAACGTGCATTCGATCTGCATCAGGCATGCTGGTGTGCGCCAACTAGCTTGCACACACACCTATGTGCCTGCGAAGCCTCTTGGCAAAAGACACTGGATACATAACACTAACTGCGTCATCAAATGCATGGCACAGTGCTGTCAGTTTGCTATTACCTAGGTGCCAAGTTGCTGCTGCAAGTGTTACTGTACCTAAACATTAAGAATTTCCTTAAAATTGCTAACTCACTTCTTTGACGCACTGGAAATAATTTAGGCAAAAGGACAGATAAATGCATTCCTGGCTTATCCAGGTGCCAATCTTCATAGCAGAAGTTTCCAACAATTTATAGCAACAAAAAAAAAGGGGGCAGACAGCATGGGCAAGCTGCGTGGTGTTCACCTTACAGTATACCGACGTAACGTCGTTTCCTTTGTAGCCATTGCTACGAACAGGTGGATGTCTCATTTTCCCTTCATTATAGTCTACTCGATGAATTGGTTCCGGGCAAGCAGATCACTGGCAATTTAAGCAGCCCTGTCCTCCGATTGGTCTCTGCCAGCCACACTGCTTGTGGTGCATAGACGGATATCTGACATGCCCCTTGGATTGCCTCTCCATCATGCCACTTCTGGCAGGCACAATGGTGTGAGCTGGTGTATGTGCTCACACGTGCAAGAGGAAACATCGCCTCTTGAGCTCCTATTGAATACACAGAATGAGTGCGAAGTATGTTTCATTTTATGACACACATTGGTGCCAGTGTGTGTTGTATCTTCCTTGTGTGGTTCATCTTGGGTGTTTGTGCTGTAAGTTTAAATTCAGAGTTCCATGAGGAAAGCAGAAGATTTATCCAATTCAATAATGCTGTTTGTAAAGTAGTAGACCAGTGTTAAACTTGCAAAAACACACTGTGGCTAGGACACAACCAAAGGAACAAGCACAGTAGATGCAGCACTTCTGTCCTGTCCATAGTGTGTTTTTGCAATTTGAATATGAATTGTGAACTTGGGTCTACACCTTCTTCACTAGTGTGCTTGCCACACATTTGACAGCTTGCAACTCTGAATTCGAGGCTTCACAGCATTTGGGCTTTCTTTTAAGCCTTGTACCTCATAAACAATTGATGCCAATAGTACATGTGAGCTGTCGGGAATACATGGCGCTCACAAGGTCTTGTATTAGATTTTATGTTGCACAGAGCAACTGTGCTGCCAAAATTGGCATAAGACAGCGTTGTGGAATGACCTAGTATGTGTGTGCTAGGCATGCCAGTTTTTTGTGTGGTGGAGCTACATGAACATGACCGCTGCATAGTATGAGAGCGTTTGCATGACATCTCTCAATACTTGACGGTAAATTTTGGGCTGTTGCATTTATTGTCATGTTTCAAAATGGAACTAGCTGCCGTCCCCCTACCACTAGGCCCCTGCTTAGCCACAGCCTGTTCAGGCAAGGAAGCCATGCACTTCGAAATCTTTGTGCAGTCGTGGCGCTGTTATGTTATGGTCTCGGAATTGCGGCCTTATGCTTGAAAAATTAGAGATGTGGTCAATAGTGAATCTTTAGAGGAAATGAAATTGTAGTGGCATTAAGTAGAGTTGAAATAGTAATAGCACCAATATGAATACTCTGAATTTTTTTAATAGTTTCTTACTGGCGTATATTTCAAGTTTTATTATGTTCACTAGTTGCATACTTCTGATCAAGTGATTAGAAGTGATGGTCAAGCCATTCGGAAATATTGCCTGTTACTTAATCTGTGCTTGTCAATCATCCCTGAGATAGTGTGGATTATTCAAAACTTTTCGAAATCCGAAATTTCCAATAGCAGCTGTTTTGTTGAAGAACCATATTTTAATAGCAGGTGTGAAGGGTCTCAAAGATGGGCGTGCTACGACTGCTGGAACAAAACGGAACCTGTGAGAAACTGACTGGATCTGGTTGTTGGTGCAGCAGGTCATATGTCAGTTCACACGTGGCATTGCACGATGTGTCATCTGCTTTATTCATAAGTAGTGCCTTCCTGAGTCCTGCTTGTCAAGTGAAGCTTGAAGTGGTCTTGCAGTGTACCATTGACCTTTCGTGCCATGTTGAGAGGAAGCTGAGTGATAATAAACAAGAACCCTAGTATTCATGTGGGCAACCTTATGGTCCCTTGCCACTCTGTTGCACTTGAAGAACAAGCTTAGCTGTGGGACACCCTCAATGATTGTAGTGTACACAGCAGAACAAATGTTTCGATAAGTGCTTGCAGTTGATTCACTCTGGCAGTGGAAGTCGCTCTGCAGCTATGCATGATTTCCATGGTCCACTTGTCACTTGCTGATCTCTGTTTGAGCAGTGAAGATTCCTGTTTAGTGGAACATGCTGGGAATATTCATTTGTGGCTCCTGCATTGAGAAGCACCCACATACTGTTGTCCTTTTAAACCATCAAAATGCTTTAACTAATGCAATACTCTACCAGTGCTATGATGGTGGTGCTTTAGCCAAAAGTTTATCACATACCAGGAGGTGTGTGTGTATTCTTCCGTGCACAAATGTGCTTCTGCTAGCACAACAGGGTGGCAGCAATTTCTTTATCTTTGTAGGGTTGCTCCTCTTAGCTTTCGCTACATAAATGGCAGTGTCTGGACAATTCTTGGGCTTTGTGGAATTTAAGGGCTGCTGAAGTGCACACAAGGGGCACTGCCATAGTAAGGCCCACCTTTTAGACAGAATCATGCAATGCATGTAAAGTGTTGACTACAAGCGTCTTCTGTCCAAAATGCTGCTGGTGCTTGCATTACAACAGCAATGCTGACTCTGAAACTTGTTCAAAACTAGCCATTTATTTTTTGTTCACTCACTGTATAATGCCCACCCAATGCTGTTGATGTACAGGTTAGAGCATGGCACTACAAAATATAGCCACATGGCATTGAAAAACTAATGATTTGTGATGCATAAAGTTGGCACTGAATTACGAACATGTTCACATTTTTTACAGCTATTTGCTTAATTTTATGTTGAGGTGTGCAGGGGCATTCTGTTGTAGTTTCAGTTTGCAAAGAGTGATGAATTCAATTTTTCCACTAAGGCATATTACAGGGATGTTTCATTTTTCTTTACATACATCGTTGTGTGCAACTTGTGTGATTTTTGTTTCTACTTTTAAGCTTTAAAACCCAAAGACATCTCCTCTAGGATTTTGTATACTTTTGTACAGTTTTGTTAACTACACTTTGCTGACAGCTTCTTTGCAGCTTTTAACACTTTTATGCTTGCGCTGTTTATTGCAGTGGTCTTTGCTTTTGTAGTATTTTAACGATTTTACATTTGTAACATTTTTTTAGTGTCAGATGTTTTTCTAGTCTGTATTGTTTCTACACAAGTTTTGGGGTCATGCGAGTTATGGTGTTGAACCTTATTTTGTGTGTGTGCACTACATTATGACATCGTGCCATCAACTCATTTATTGTGGCACTCTTTCGCATTCGGTGGTGCTGAATGTCGCATGAGTTTTTTGTTTGTCTGTTTCTTTGGTTGCAGGAACTTTTGTTTGTTTTTCTAATGTAAGCATGCAGATCTAGTGCTGTACATTTGTGTGGTTTTTCCCCAGTAACTTCTAATTCCCGAGTGAAAAGTGCTGGCATGCCTTCTATATGTGTGTTTGTGTTGCGCACAGTTGTCATGTTATGTTCTGGCTGGAAGGTTCCTCGTTTGGGTTTGGGTCATTTTGTGAGGAATGTCTGCTGTTGTGCACTTCACTGTGCCCACCTGGAGCGATCTCATTGTGCAGTGTGAAGGAGTATGCCAGTCTGTAGTTCAAGACATCTCGCACATTACTACATGCCCTGCCAACACTCGCCTGGAATGTGTTTTGCGTATCAGTGCACAATAATGTGTGCTGACCCTGAAGCAAGTATTGGTTCTCAGTGTGTCCATTTGTGTGTGTGTGCCCATGTTGGGAGAAAGGGAAGGTGTGATCAGAGGGCATATTTGACACTGTGCAGCTCTTCATTCAGCCATTTGCTTTGGCATGCCCACCTCCTCTGGAACTTTTGGAAAGTGCCGACTGTGCCCAAGTGCGACGGCACCTAGCTGAAGGTGCACTAGCTTAAGTGAGCGTACATGTGTGAAGGTGTGCATGCTGCGACTGTGCAGCTGTTCCTCTGTCAACTTATTGATGTTGGAAGCTGAGATATGCATGCGAATGGAAAGGCAGCACTGTCCTTAAGCAGCAACTGTAATAAATAAGATGTTCTATGAACGGCATGTGTGGTGTCTGCCTGTGCACATCCTAATGTGGCCTTAACAGAGTTTCAAAAGTAGACAAGATAATGTGCAAGCTAGGCTAGCAAACACTAAAGGTTTGTTTCAAGCTTGATTGCTTCATGATGGGTTGGAATAATGAATTCATGGCAGACAACTAGCTAGTTGGGACACCTATTAAAGGCCAACTACAACGAAATTCTGAATCACATATAAAGGCCCGTTTCAGATAATTTAGACATAGGCTACAGTTGATGAAACCTATGCATCCAATGCGTTACCACAGGAAACATTTGAAAAAGTACAGACAGTGTCATTAGAATATAAGAAATGTGAAGTCGCAGGCAGTTTGCTTTCATCCACAAATAATTATCCATACGAAAATGCTGGCTTTCCCGAAGTTTGCTCGTAACCACAGTATGGTGGCCACAGCTATATAGTTTCTCACTATGAGAAACTCTGTGCTCATGGCGATGCATGCCGAGATTGTATTACTGTATTCAACACTTTAATGTCGTCAAAACACTCTTACGTGTAGCCATAAAAAATAATCGCAATATAGTATTAACCTTATAAAATTTGATCAGTAACTTCGCTTTTAAGTGCTTTTCACTTTAGCTATGTCTTCAGTACTAGAGAAAAACAGCAAGTGGCACACGTGCTGTGTTAAGTATGGTTCTTCTGAATTCAATGTGTTTTTTTTTTATCTTGACACCAAAATAACAAACGTGTGTTGCTACTAAAGACGCACGCATATTGTCACGTAGAACACAGTAGCAGTACTGTGAAGGACAAAACTAGCTTTTATTGGGCGAACCTGTGCCCACAAAACAGGCTACACTTAAAGCACAACGATAGCGGCGAACACAGTCGGCGATCGTCGAAAATCTGATCAGCGGGTCAAGCGCGTCGGCTTTTATAGATCAGTCGTCGAATGTTCCAGAGTAACCGCTGGGACCCGCGTGCCTTCCACAAAGTTCTACACTATTCGCGTCACGCGATGAAATCTGATAACACAAGGTTCGGCGACAACAGACAGCCGGATAGAAGCATCGATAACTTTCCAGAAACTTCGGATACATGCAGGCGCGTCCCGCGCTGTGCGATAACACTTGTTAGGCGGCCAAACGTGGTCGCCCGATAAAGATAAGTATACACGTGTCAATATAGTACTTAGTTCAACGTCTGAGTGAACCCATTGCTCTGAATTCATGCAAAACTCCCGAGACTCATTAGTGTAATACATGCTGTTAGAAAATGAGGGCGGATGGTTGTATTGAGGTGTGATTGTGACCAAATGTAGTGGCGAATATTCTCTGTATATTGACGTGATGCAAGTTGCTGCAGTAGACGACTTGGTGCAACAAGCCTGAAACGGCAAACTTATATGTACATGGCACTGCCTTGCCTTCAGAACCCATTCACAGTGGAAGAAAAGTACTAGGAAGCTTACCAGCAAGTATGGGACCAATATGGTGAGCAACATGGCAATAAAGAATGTCAAGCGGAAAGTCGGAGAAGCTGTGATAATCTCATGGGTGGCGGCAATGGAAAAACCTGTGAGTAACTGCTGAAGAGGAAAAAGCAAAATTAGGAAAGAAACTATTTACGATAACTCGAAGCGAAGCTCATCGCTTTTCAAAGTCCGGGTGCTTTAGAACACACACTTATAAAGCAAAATACAACAAGGAAGAAGCATGTGCTTGCTATGGTAAAGCTAGGGAAGCGATGGAGCATGTTAGAATGGTGAAGATATCTGCCCATTGGTTGGGTGAAGCACCTCCGGCTTCCTTGAAGCTTTTGGGTTCAGCGAGAACAGGGGTGAAGTAAACATGTCCGCAATAGAGAATAAGACGCAATTGGAAGTTGGTGGAAGTAGCCAAACGACAAACAATGGAGGCATGCAAAAACAAGCTTCCCAATAGGGGTTCAAAAGCTTGGTTATGGAAATTTATCAAGTTTTTTTTTTTAAACATAGGTAGGACATTAGGCAATATAATAAGAGCTTGGTGGCACAATGAACCCACCGCCCCATTCCAAAGGGGATGCTCATAGTATCTATCCATCCATTCACACCCCCAGCATATGGGCTTCTATGGCAGCTTCTATTGGCGGCAGCTGCCACTGTTTGCGAACATAGTGTAGGTCTATACTTAGGTTAAACTACAGCGAAAATTGGATGCTCTAGATTCTAGCGATACTAGTGGACAACTTTCTATGCCTATGAAGGGAAAGCTATGGGGGCTGAGCATATGTGTTACCGCGTAAGGTAGTCCGCCAGCGTTTGACAGAGCTTTTAGTTGCTCAGAACAGACGCTGAATCTACGCAGCTTCCACATGCGATGGTTTCGTGTCCGTAAAGATGCGGAAGGGTAAAGCCGCAAAATAAGTAAACTTTTACATTCAGTGGTGTGTTTTGTCTTATTTAACTGTTGCTAATGATGTGCTTGTTTTCTCTTCCCCAGCCTAAACTAACGTAGTTGAAAACGTGGGACTCTTTTTTTTTTTTTTTTCAGAAGCGCTCTGACTCGTGTGCGCTTTGCTTCCGTAGCTTTCCCTTCGTAGTCTCAGAAAGTTGTCTGCGAGTGTACTGTATCGGGGGAGTAGGTCCAACGAGGGCTTCGCCGGCTCCGCGCTGAGGCGGTTTTTTTATTGAAAATCCAGACGGTATCCAGATCCAGATGGCCTTATTTTGAATGCCATGCGTCCACTGCCACGTGTGCCAGAGCAACGCCTCCTCTATCTTTCTGTGCCTGGGACATGGAGCAAGAAACATTTCGAAGTGAAAGCTCTGCTGTTCGCGGCGACCAGATAAGGTCACAAGCCCGCGGAGCAACTATCAGGCTGGCGATACCTGGCAGCCAAGAAATTACTGCCATTTGGTTACCAAGGCAACCGGTCGCATGTGTTGCGTTCGGCCACGCGCCTGGCACAAGTTCTGTTGAGGGCATTCACAAGCGCTTTAGCTCTGGTAGCCCGGGCAGCGATTGGTGCTACGCTTCATCCATTTGAGCACAGTAAAAAATTAAATGCATTCCATTTGATGACCGACCACTACAATAAGATGTTCTGTAGGTTCCGGTTGCATGCGGCACTATTATTTGACACCCACACAATGACTGTTTGGAAGGGTGTAAGCGCTGTCGGCATTCATCGAAGGCAAACATGCCTTCAATTTCTTTGAGTATATGACCAAGCTGATTTTCCTCAAGTTCATGGGCCTCGCACGCTGTGTGAACATCGCTGAAGTTCACCGCCGTTGATGTTCCTGGCACGTCGTATACACTCATTCTTGGTCTTTTAACGGCAGCATGACTGATATTTGGTGACGCTTCCCAAAAAGTCCGCTTCTTTTTTGGGGATGTCAAAGATGCAGGAGATCAAAGAAAGATGCAAGGAACAGCCTCTGGACGCAGTCCAGGTTTTTTTTCGGGTTGTCCAGGATTACCTCGCCTCCAAGCTCACCGTAGTACGAGGGTCCTCCAACTCAATCCGGGACTTTTTTTTTCTTACCAGGTTTAAATGGATGCCTAGGCTGAAGGTTTTGTATGCAGTAGAAACTGCCACCTGTGTCTTGTTACTGGCAGACGGTGCTCATTTTCCGCGCTTCTGGATAGACTGTTATTCAATATGGCGGAAAACGGCATGAATGTCTACGTGGAACCGCATGTTGTGATGAAGTTTTCATTGAGTAAGGGCATAAGACCTGAAATTTACAGAAGTCTTCGGGCTCAGTACGGTGATGAGATGCTCAGTCGCAGTAAGACATTTGAATGGTGTACGTGCTTCAAAGATGGCCTTACCTCTATTACTGACTATCCCGGTCGTGGTGGATCACAGCCCCCGCGAGTCATTCCTGGGAACATTCAGCGCGTGGAGCAGCTAATCGTGGACAATCGTCACATAACCTGTTGTGCAATTGCAAGGGTGTGCAATCTGTCGTTAGGAACAGTGAACACAATAATTCATGATCGTTTGTTGTTCCAAAAAGTGAGTGCACGCTGGGTCCCAAAGCAGCTCCTTGCTTTTGACAAACAGAGAACAGTTGAAGTCAGCAGAGAACTGAAGGAACGCTATGAAAGGGAAGGCCATGATTTTCTCAATCGCATCATGACATGTGGCGAGACATGGCTTCACCATTTCACCCCAGATTCCAATAGAGCATCGAAGCTGTGGGAGCATACAGAATCACCACCTCCCAAGAAATTTCGAACAGTTGCATCTGCTGGTAAAGTGATGGCAAGTGTATTCTGGGATAAACAGGGAATTATTCACGATTTTTTACCCCAAGGTGTCACTATCAACAGTAAGTATTAGTGCCGTGTTCTGCGTGATGTGCACAAAAGTTTACGGAAGAAACGTCCGGGTTCGATCACAAAGGGTGTGGACTTTTTGCAAGACAATGCACGACCGCATACCGCTCAACGCATATTCCAAACAATCCAGGAACTTCGCTGGAAGATATTACCACTCCCCCCCTATATTCCTGACTTAGCACCAAGTGGTTACCACCTGTTGGGGCCCCTGAAGGAATTCCTTGGACGAAAACATTTCAACACTGATGATAAAGTGAAGAATAGTGTCTTACAATGGTTCCGTCGCAATAAATTTCTATGCAGAAGCATTCCAGGCGTTAGTTAAATGCTGGGATAAGTGTGTAACTGTAGCTGCAGGATATGTGGAAAAATCCACTTTCTGCACTTTTAAATTTGTTCTATTTGTTTTTTAAAAAAAGTCCCAGATTTACTTGAACTACCCTTGTTTTAATCCATCTCGTCAGTTGGCTCGTGAAGTGCTTTTCGCAGACATAATCTCGATGTGAGCTGATGGCCGTCCCCAGAAATCGCTGCAGCCCATGCTTGCAGTCGCACACGATCATTCGGAGCCTTGGAAATGCTCGCCTTTTTCCTCCAAGACGTGTACCCACTTTTGCAGTTTTCAACAAAGCACCTGTGTCCCATCAGCAGTGCTGTTGGTATTACGGCCCTCTAACAGACAGACACCACAAGAAGTGTTACTGTTTGACCTAAGGGCGCTCAAACAACATTACGGCGTGCCCGCTGATGCGAATGTCCGCGTCTGCTTTGAGCGGAAGACCCGGGTGCCGCCGATGAGAGCGCGCACGAGCTGCCCGCCCGGGCAGTGCTTTTACAATTGCTAGTAGGTAGTGGGGCGTGGCGTTTCTCGCGGCGCTCGACATTTCTGCGCAGGCGCGAGAGAAAATCTGGGGGCCTTTGCTCCTTGAATATATCAATAAGACTAGGCACTACGGAGGAGGTTTCGTAGCGCGTGTTGTATGCGTTTGTCCCCTAGACATGCCGGCATTGCGGTGTGCGGTCGAGTTTTACGCTCCGCCGCTGGCTGCCCGCACGGTGAGGCAGTGGGCACGAACGCCTCATTTGGTGATCGCTAGCTGTGTATGATGGGGGGTTCTGACTGGTGTTGTATAAGTCGCAGGTCGCTTTTTTCGTCGCGACAAACACTGCTCCAGGAGGGCACATGTAACAGGCAAACGGAGGCCTCGGGAGGGCACCCGAGGTTATAAAGCAGGCGACGCACGGTATCCAGGGCACCCAAGGGGTTGCGGGGGGATCAAAGCTGGGAGTAGAGCGACCCGTGGGTTGGTGCCGCAGAGGCTGAAGCGTGCCAGGGAGTGTTCGTATATATACAAAATTGACTGTCCGTGATAGCGGACAGCCTGGCCTCGGCAAGCCTCGGCAAGTGCCAACCCACGGACTAGTCCGGCTTCTAGGTTTGATGTCCCCTTTGCCGTTTTGGTGCTCTGGAGGTGCCGCCAATAATGACGAAATAATGAGACGTTCTTTCAATTAGTACAAAAGACCACTGAATAAATATAATTACGTCCAGCCGAGAACTTGTGACGCTAAGTTCAGCGCTACCGCTCCTCACTACTTATGCAACACCAGTCAGAATTGTGCCTATGAAAGTACGTCGGACAGACTCTCGCGCCTGCGGAGCTGGTGCTGAATCAGTCGTCACCGGCAGCCTTTCAGCCACCTGCGTTCAACTGCCTTCTAGATTTTAAATATATGCGGCCCGGACCCTACTACGTACGGTCGCCACTGCTCCCACAGAAACATCTGTGGTGTTATTTACAAGGTACAACCACAGAACACACAATGCCGTCAGGCGCGAGAAAGCTATGATCCGCCACGACTGACTGAGCAGGAGCGCCGCAGGTGCGAGACAGTCTGTCCGACACAACGGTCGCCAAATCAAGCGTCAGTGCCCGCTGCTTCACCTATGAGCGTCCGCGCGTAAACAAACTCGACCCCACTCCGCAATCCGGTACGCCTAGGGACAAAGCCTACAAGAAACCTCCTCCGTAGTGCCTAGGCAGAGTCATCTATTCATGGAGCAAAACCCCCAAATGTTCTCTCTCGCGCCCGCTCCTACTTGCGCCTGCGCACAAACGGCTGGCGATCCCTCAAATCACGGAGCAAGGATACTCAGGAGAGGCCCTGACGCCACTCTTTGTGAGGCTAAAGTGAACCCGGAAGTGGGCGTTGCTCATGACGTTGCTCCGCCTCTCGGGCCAGCTCTCCTCTCTGGTTCTTTCCCGCGAAACCACGCCCACGACCTACTGGAACTCCAGACCTGCACAGATATCCGGCTTCTATGGGAGCAGCTTGCGCCCACTTTCGTTCAACCGACTGCCGTAGGTGGCGCTTTTATAACCTGTTCGTCTGCTACGCGGTGGGCGGTTGTGCGGCGTTGTAAGTAGTACGGCAGCTGTTGTGTTGCGACGAACTGCTTCTCTAGTTGACGATTTTTGCTAACACAGTGACAGACAACGTTACTAGATTGGTTTCAGTTGTAAAACTCCGCCGCGGCACCTGACCCCTTTCTGTCGCGCCCGCGGGGTGGCGCGCGCGACACTATCGGCCCGAAGGCGGGCGGTGCGCGCAAAGTTTGTGCGGGCGGACAAAGACGCTGATGAGCGCAGCAGCGTGCCACGTTTTGCTCGTGTTTCTGATTTGTATGCCAGGAAAATTCTGCTCGCCTTGTGAGCAAACATGCCTGCAATGGAACAATGAAAAGGCAAAGAAACAAGAAAAACCACGAGAAAGAGATGAAGTGATAGCTAGGGAGGGTGCCGCGCCCTTCCTAATTATCACTTTGTCTGTTTTCACTCCTGTTTTTTGTGTGTTTTTTTAAAAACTTGCGAGCATTCTACGACGAAATAGTGTACCAGGCCACCGGCTTTGAACTTCGTGCGCATTTCCCAAGGGCTATAAACTTGTTGCACTAATCATTTCAGGTCATCAAAGATTTTTCGGAACAGCTAAACTTGACAGAACAGAGTGCAATTCAAAAGAACCTGAAGCTTTTTGCATCACAACAAACGGCAAAGTAACTCTGATGTCGACTTTAGACATTGTCGATGATCTGCCGCGTCCAGTTGCGCTCTATGTTTCGACAGCCAGTTAATTATCAAGATTCACTGGAGGTAAGGTACACTGTTCACATTTGTTGTGACTGCATACACGTTGCACTGTTTTCTAGGAAATTCCCTCACTCACGTTTTTTCAGCAATAGATTGGACTAGTGCGTTCCTTCGATTGTGATGAGTCCCGTCCTGCTGTAATCAACTTCCCGCAGATTCCGCTTTCTAATTCCTGTATACACCTGTTAAAACAGCGCTACGTGCTAGTGTGGAAGGTATGTCAGGCCCTGTCTGTGCTCGTCGGCGTCATCGACACATTTAAGCAGATGAGAGAAGCCTGCCAGTAAAAAAAAAAAAAAAAGTTTTCGCAATGCCATTGAGGCGGCTTTGATAAGTTGCCTGGAGCCAAGCAGCTCACCAGAATGTGCTTGCAATGAGCACACTTATGCTCGAGGAAACCTAAGGGACAATGCTGTTTATTATCTGTGTGGATATGTCATTCATAAAGTCAGAAAGGGCGCACCATGTGAACTATGCATAGTGGACATAAGCTTTGAAATCCCAGCAGTTAGCTGCGACAGTTACTTAATTGAGTGCAGAAGTCTCAAGCAAGGTTCCTTAAAGCACCCGACGCCAAAAATGCTGGGCTTTATGAAGACTGCTAACAAAAGTGTGTCAGCTTCCGTGGATGAGGCAGGCCTTTGCGGAGAGATATTTTGGAAGGTTTTAGATGATCTAGAGGGGTGCTGCCTTTCTCTTCTTGGTTGTGCAGAGCATTTGTTCGCGTTCACGTGCGAAGTACTGAATTTCTTCATTGTTATGCGGATGCATTTTTACTCCAGGGATACAAACTGTCATCTAGAAAGCAGTCACAAGATAGCTGTAGCAACCAAGAAAGCGCGTCTTTTGTGAATATCGATGTATCATGCTTAGATTCATCAATCCGGCGTTGTACCGGTCCTATCATTTTTTTTCATCTGTACATAAAACATGCCACAAATGAAAAGCCTCACTGTCCTCTTCATTCACCTATTAGCTGCTTTTTACAGAGTGCACAATGTAAAAATGCTATTCTTTGAATACTTAGCGCCCCGAAAAGCAGCAAAAGAAAAGAAAAAACTGGCAGTGAGTCGGCGGCGCGCTGCTGCCTTGGCAAGCTTCTGTAGCCAACCGGGCCAACCGTGGCGGCAGCGCCACCTCGCGAGAGGAGACGGCAGAGGGTCACGTTCTCGCGCCGCTCCCAGGCGGAGTTTTACAACTGAAAAGTATCTAGTAGCGATGGTGACAGACATGTCACAAGGCTTTGATCGGTCACTTGGCTCCAAAAGTTGACTTCCCGAACCTAAAAAATGTCGGAGCGTGTAGTCCGCTGCTCTCTAAAATAGCGTCAAATAGCCGCTCCCACTGCCTTTTTCAAGGAGATTATTATAAATCGCATTGTGTATAGAGTTCGCAACGTACCCAACAGTTTCATTGTACACGTTGTAAAATTCGCGTCTGCGCTCTTTAGAAACTTGAAGCCACCGTAATGTTCGACGACAGAAAGTTGTCCGTGAATGCGTCACGAGTTCAAAAAGTGAATTACGCACACCCCAAGTAACCACGGATATCCGTGGGACGTCCACCATAAGTCCCAACGTCCATCCATCCGGATATCCAACACGGACGTCCGTGGGACGTACAGGAGAAGTCCATATCCTGTTTGGATGTCCGAAGGACATCCCACCGGGATGTCCATGGGACATCCCATTTTTAACGTCCGCTGGCTGTCCATAAATAGGAATGCCTAGGATATACACTAGTGAGTTATATATAAACTAGCATAAATATATTGCCGGAAATTTTAGTTTGTTCATATTATATTTGTTTATTTTTGTTCTCTATCGGACACAGTTCATTCTTTTTTCAAAGCAAAATAAATATATTTCCAACTTGATATAAATTCTGCCCACTTTAACATCGCAGTATTAAAATACGATTTTTTTTTCTATCGGTGGGTCATACAAACAATTTGTAGTTTGCTTTAAAAAAAATGCTTGTGGATGACTAGCAGAATATATAAGCGCCCATTTGAAGCCACTTATTCGACCTAGAGCCAAGCACTCAAGTTACCCCTCATTATGAAAAGTTCCTGATCATAGAGTTTTGGTCCTGACAGGAAGTAAAACACGTTGTTGGGCTAGTTGGTGCATTGTATTAAGAAAAAACAAGCAAAAAAAAAGACGGACACAGGAAACATACACAAGACAGGCCTCTTCCAGCCTCTTTCCTGTCTTCTCTTATGTTTCCTGTGTGCGCCTGTTTTTGGCTGGTTTCTTAAAACAGGAAGTTGTCTGCAGTGTTCAATTGTGCATACAATAATATCATTACAGGTAACAAAAACAAATCTCAAAGGCTACGCTTTTGGTGGCTGCGTGCGTTGAAAGCGATTACGAAAGCTATAATGCGTCAGAGCCGCCATGCATTGACAGTAATCTCAAAGGCTATGTTTTTCTGGCGCCGACAGCTTTAGCAGAAACTAAAAACTCGAAAATCAGATACCGAATATTCCCAGAATAAGTAAATATTTCACTGTGTAATAATAGAAAATTTTAAAAACTTATTAATGTTTGCGTAGATGCAAGTGGAAGTGTTAGAACCTTGGCAAAGCAGAACGCTGCAGTCATCCAATCCAATCCAAGCTCTAGCCATCGTCGCCACGCCATTTTTCATTCTGCGATCGTTTTAAGGGCAGCGGAGCAGCGTTTGTCACCTTCCGTGCCTGCCGAAGTCTCCTACTCAGCTACCAAGGTATGACAGCTACATCGATTTCTTTTTTAATTCGTTTGGGTATTGAAATGTGTTTTCTTCACAGGTGCCAGGATGCCTAGACTGCGGGAGAAGCCGCACGCGCGAAAAAGAGCGTCGCTGGAAACAAAGACGATATTCGAGGACGGATCTCGCACCGGCAGCCAGCAGTCAACAGCTCGAGAATTCGCAAGTCTAGAACTGTGCAGTGGCGCGTATACCCCGCACGCATGCATTAACATGTGCGGTCGGGCTGTCCCTGCAAACATTTGTACGCCTTGTGATGCTGGTCGCCGCACCGAGGCGACATCGGAAGTTCAGGACGGTGGTTGTGACACTACGCGCACTAAGGACAATGTGCCTTGCTTCCCTGATGGATATACTCTACGTGACGCTTCGGATGGTTCACTTCGCTGTGAGAACGGAACAGGATCCCTTAGGAGAGGTGCACGCACAAGTCAATGCGGGTTTTCTGGTAAGCAGGACCCTGGAGTCTACATTTGCTTTAGCTACCGCGGACTCTTCATCGGCGCTCTTTGATTCTCCTGGCAAACAGCTTCTCCTGGCTAATGCGCTTATGATCAGAGCTGTAGCCGTCAGTAGCGGCAAGATCGCCTGCTGATCTCTACGAAAATAAAAAGATCCTTTTAAAAAAGTGAAGAATATATTAGTTGTTTTTATCTACAAGTTTGTTTAATATCGTGAGAATATGGTCACTACGGCCACGGCGGGGACATTGTAAACGAGAGTACGATTCGATGGCCAAGTGAGTTTTAATAATTGTAAGAACGCACTACGCCACGAGAAAGAGCTATCGTTTAAAGAAAGTGAAGAATATATTGATTGTTCTTCACTAATAGTTCGTTTAGCCACGTCAGAATGTGGAGACATTGGGAACGAGAGTACGCATTTGACGGCAAGTTGACTTACGAGAACGCACTACGTCGCGAATAACATTTAAGCTGCAATACCATTAAGCATGTCCGTGTGGCACCCCGCGAATGACATTAAAGTTTAAGGCATTAGCCAGTTAATGTCATTTTTTGTGCCCGTGTCGCAGAGTGCTAGTGAAGTGATGTAGTCAAGATTAATTCCTTCATGTCATTTCTGTTGCTTTGGCTGCTTAATAATGCTAATTGATGTATTTTTGCTCTTTTTATTCCATGCTGCAAACTCAAATGTCAAAGCAGGGTGGGCAATAAGTATTTTTGTTCTGCTGTTCTCTACCTTGTGTTGTGCTATTGAAATTGCAAGTTTTCTTCTTTATCCGTGTATTTATTTGTTCTTTGAACAGTACGCATATATCTGCTTATTGGTCTTTTTATGTATATGTATAAGGTGACAATAAACGTTTAATTGTATTTGGAAGTTGGTGTAAGTTCATTTCTCATTTATTTAAAACAAGAATGCATTCAAGCATTAGACCAATGTAATATATATAATGGTCCGGTGCTTGAATGTGTCCCGGCCACTATTGTCGCTTCAAGGCATGTGTATATCTGGAATATCCCCGGGAAGACACACACGCACACACACACACACACACACACACACACATATATATATATATATATATATATATATATATATATATATATATATATATATATATATATATATATATATATATATATATATATATATATCCTGAACGTCCCCTGAATGTCCACGCTGGATGTCCGCGTCGGACGTACTACGGATGCCAAAGCGATTACCTTTGGATTTCCCAGGGACGTCCCTCGGACGTACGTCGGACATTAATGGATATCCCACGGACATCCCGAATATCCAGAAAGGACGTCCGTCGGACGTCGCCCGGATATCCGTGGTTACTTGGGACAGCTGCACTGCGTACGTATCTTCAGCACCACCGTTATGCTGCCGCGTACTACGCGGAGAAGCTAGCTTTACAGTTTGAAAAGAGTTCCGTGACACGATTTTTAAGGCCTGCACTGCAGCACGTTTTAAAGCACCGGGATCGCTTAATTTTTTGCAAGCTTTCTACTGAGCTAGACATCCAACGATATTAAAAACAAGATATGCTCACCTTCCCTTGAAACAGAATCGATCAGACTATTGCACATATCGGGTGGAGGACTTACTAGTGAATACTTTTACTATACTTTTACCAGATCATCTTCCTTTCACTACGGCACACAGTAGTAAATCCTAATGTCATCTACGACATTAGGCTGTCTGTAATCAACTAAAGAAAGCTAGATTATCTTATGAATCTTTTTAAACAATTTTTCCAGTTTCTTAAGGAGGCTAGGAAAGGGAAATTTATGCCGTTGATCTAGCATTGCAGCGGCCACCTATGCTCGTTGTTTACATTTCTTGCACCGCTCATCCTCTTCTAGTTTCACTATTCAAACGCAAAGCATTCGCAAATATGTCTTCTTTTGTATATTTGTGAATTTATTCATTTACCACCAAAACAAGCGCTTTGTGCCTGCCGAAATGGCAAGACAAGCGCTGAACAGATCGCAGAAGCAGACGACAGCGAACAGCTTATGACTAGCGCCACTCTGCTCGTACGTTCTTTCCCTAGCGGCAAAAGGGGCGAACTAGACCAGGCGTGCTGGAGGAGGGAGATCTGTGCAGGTCTGTAGTTCAGTAGGTCGTGACCACGCCGCGCTGCGCGCAACCGGGCTGCTAGGACGCGCGCGCTCCGCAGCAATACTAAACAAAATCATCCCATTGGACCACAAATACCCTCTGGAAATCCCGATTAGGTCCGAACGTCCAAGTCCCGGTCAGGACGTCGAGTGGATAACATGTGGACATGAGGACATTCTTCAGACATCCACACGATTGAACTTCTGGGATTTAAACAAGATCCCAAAACATTAATCCTATGGATGTCCGAAGGATGTTTTCAACGGGATATCCCATACCGGCCATATGTGGGACCAAGACACACAGTCCAACACGTATGACGTAGTAGTTTTGTGGAAACCCGCAAGGTGGAGAGAAGTAATGAATAAAGGGAAAATCAGACATCCACCCGTTTGTAGCAGGCTTTCCGCAGAACTACTACGTCAAACTCTTGCCTTTGCTTCATGTTGTCGACAAATTCAACTTCGCCCTGCCATCTGCTAGCCGCCTGGTTAGCTCAGATGGTAGCAACGTTACTAGATTACTTTCAGTTGTCAAACTCCGCCGCGGCACCTGGCCCCTTTTTGTCGCGCCCGCGGGGTGGCGCGCGCGACACTGTCGGCCCGAAGGCGGGTGGTGCGAACAACGTTTGTGCGGGTGGACAGAGACGCCGATGCGTGCGGAAGCGTGCCACGTTTGCTCGTGTTTCTTATTTGTGTGCCAGGAAAATGCTGCTCGCATTGTGAGCAAACATACCTGCAATGGAACAATGAAACGGCAATGAAACAAGGAAAAACACGAGAAAGAGACAAAGTGATAGCTAAGGAGGGTGCAGCGCTCTTCCTATCACTTTGTCTGTTCTCACTCCTGTTTTTTTGTGTGTTATTAAATATTTGCGAGCATTCTACGTCAAAATAGTTTACCAGACCACCGCCTTTGAACTTCGTGCGCATTTCCTAAGGGATATAAAATTGTGGCACTAATCATGTCAGGTCATCAAAGATTTTTTGGAACTGCTGAACTTGACAGAACAGAATGCAATTCAAAAGAACCTGAAGCTTTTTGCATCACAGCAAACGACAAAGTCGCTGCGAGTAACTCTGATGTCGACTTTAGACATTGTCGATGATCTGCCGCGTCCAGGTGCGCTCTATATGTTTCGACAGCCAAGTTACATCAAGATCCACTGGAGGTAAGGCACACTGTTCACATTTGTTGTGACTACATTCACATTGCACTGTTTGCTAGGAAATTCCCTCTCATGTTTCTTTCAGCAATACATTAGACTAGTGCGTTCCTTCGGTTGAGATGAGTCCCATCCTACTATAACCAACTTCACGCAGATATTCCGCCTTCTAAGCCTGTATACACCTGTTAAAACAGCGCTACGTTGTAGTGTGGACGGTGTGCCAGGACCTGTGCTCGTCGGCATCAACGACACATTCAAGCAGACGAGAGAAGCCTGCAAGTAAAAGTAGTCTTCGCAATGCCATTGAGGCGACGTTGATAAGTTGCCTGGAGCGAAGCAGCTCACCAGAATGTGCTTGCAATGAGCATAGCAATGAGCAATGAACGTAGGGGACAATGTTGTTTATTATCTGTGTGGATATGTTATTCGTAAAGGCACAAAGGGCGCCCCATGTGATCTATGCATAACGGACATAAGCTTTGACACCCCAGCAGTTGGCTGTGACAGTTACTTGAGTGCAGAAGTCTCAAGCAAGGTTCCTTAAAGCACCCGGCGCCAAAGATGCTGAGCTTTATGAAGACTGCTAACAAAAGTGTGTCGGCTTCCCTGGATGAGGCAGGCCTTTGCGGAGACATTTTGGAAGGTTTTAGATTATCTAGAGGGGTGCTGCCTCCCTCTTCTTGGTTGTGCAGCGCATATGTTCGCGTTCACGTGCGAAGTACTGAATTTCTTCATTGTTATGCGGATGCAGTTTTACTCCAGGGATGCAAACTGTCAACTAGAAAGTAGTCACAAGGTAGCTGTAGCAACCAAGAAAGCGCGTCTTTTGTGAATATCGATGCATAATGTTAGATTCACCAATCCGGCGTTGTACTGGTCCTATTCTTTTTTTCATGTGTACATAAAACATTCCACTAACGAAAAGCCTCACTGTCCTCTTCATTCGCCTATTAGCTGCTTTTTACAGAGTGCACAATGTAAAAAGGCTATTCTTTGAATATTTAGCGCCACGAAGTGCAGCAAACAAAAAAAAAATTGTGGCATTGAGTCGGCGGCGCGCTGCTGCTTTGGGAAGCTCCCGCACCCAACCGGGCCAACCTAGAGTTACTGTATATGCTACCTGTGGTAGCATATACAGTAACTCTAGGCCAACCATGGCGGCAGCGCCACCTCGCGAGAGGAGACGGCAGAGGGTCACCTTCTCGCGCCGCTCCCAGGCGGAGTTTTACAACTGAAAAGTATCTAGTAGCGATGGATGGTAGAGCGGCTGCCCCGGAAAGGCGGTGGTCCCGGGTTCGAGTCCCGGACCAGGACGAATTTTTCTTCAACTATGAGGCTTTTCTTTCGAGGAATCCGTATGGGTTTCCTTTGTAGCAATTGCTACGAACGGGTGGATGTCTGATTTTCCCTTTATTCAGTCCAACACATTATATCGCAGAATATTAAATCTCTACCACGGCTGCCTTCAGCGCACGCTCTTCCGAAAAGACATGTCAGCCAGCAATGTGAAGTTGCTGCACTCATAATCAAACTTCCAATGCAGACGATAAGTTGAAATGAACGTACGACCGAAACTGCACAAGCATATTGGGAGGAAACGTCGCAAAGAGACAGGCAGAACGCCGGAACAGGCGCGCATTACCACCTACCGCAAGGCGTAACCGAATCAATCGTGTCCATGGAGGAAGGAAACTGAGGAGAGGCCCTACCCCCTCCGCGCGATAGGAGGAAAGTGTGGAGGAAATGACGTAGCAGGTTCTCCTCCTCCTTGCTGATTTTTTATTTCTGTGCCTTTTGCCGCAGCGGCCACGCCTTTCGGGCAACAATGGCGGCTTTGTTTTGGTTCTGTGCGCTCACACGTGTTGCTCCGTAGGTTTCGTACCGTGTCAAAGGCGCCGTGCGGGCAGGTTTGCGTTGGTCTCCGTGTTTTGTTGCGCTGCGTTATCTGGACCGTGCTCTACCGGATGTTGCTGTGGCCAGGTGCGACAGGAGGAACTAAAATTCGTGAAATGAACGCGCATGCAACGCTGTACGCCATGTACCGCGGCACGGCAATGGCTACGGACGAAGGAATATCTGTGGGAAATTTTGCCCTTTTTCGCGGAATCATGCTAACGTGCTAACGATTGCTTAGTATTGCTGCGGAGCGCGCGGGTCCGAGCAGCACGGTTGCGCGCAGCGCGGTGGGGTTTTGCGAGAAATGTAAACAAGAGAGAACAGCTTGCCCGATAGGCGGAGCAACGCCATGAGCAACGCCAACTTCCGGCTTCACTTTAGCTTCACAAAAAGTGACGTCAGGGCCTCTCCATAGTTTCCTTCCTCCGTGTCTGCAACGCCTGTAACCCATACCGTTGTACAGCGCAGTGACTGCCTTTACCCAGTCGAATCGCCACTGCCTGTCGCATGCACACGCACGCTTTGCGCTGATTTGCGCATAGTCGGTCACATGACTTAACTACGCCGTCTTATTGGATCTCTTCGCCCTTCTGTGTAAGCTCGGAATGCCTGAAGGCCTGAAGGTTGCTGGGTTGGTGTGCACCGCGCTCTCACACGCTCAGTTCGCGCGCTTTCTCTGAACGTGGTGGTTGTATCGTCGTGACATGTGCTCATGAGTTCCAGGGTGAGCGTTGGTCAGCTCCAGGTGAACGCTTTTGTCATGCGCTTTGGAGCTCCATTTCTGCGGCGCCTGTACGTCTTGCGCCTATCAAGAGGTAAGTGACAGTTCATGAAGTCAATGTTTTTCTATTAGCAGGCCTGCAAGTGTCGTGTCTGCGCATAATCGAATAACGCACAACAGAACCTTGGAATGTTAAGAAATGCCGCACAATTAAACTATGGCAAACAAATGTTGCAGTATACCTTACCGACACTTCTGAACCATTTGTACTGCTACGAGAATATTGATTTATCTAATATTTCTCTGAAAGAATTGCCCCAAATGTTCGTGTAGTTTTGTACTGTACAAGTACAATGTACTGCGTACTGAACGTGCATGTCTCATTCTCTGTACCGAACGTACGTGTTTTTTTTGTTTTATTTGTTTTTCTCCTCACGTTTTGTTTGTTGTTGTACTCCGCCGCCGTCAATGCTGCACTGTAAGAGGAAGCCAGGACCTCTCAAGCTGTCTATACAGCTTTTTCCCTGGCTGTCCTCGCAACACCAGTTGCGGAAATAAACCTTCAACCTTCAAACCTTCAAACTCCCATGTAGCCCACAGGATGAGTCCGCAAGAGTTATCGTTGTCTTTACTGAACAGTCCCGAATAATAAGAAAACGAATAATAATTATAATAGCTTCCCGACACGCACTGTCCAGAATAGCCTTGCTTCAGCTTCGTTTGCGTTTTCTTTGCGTAACCGTCATTGCGAGAGCAATCAATTGCACAACTGCGTAAGTTGAAATAGCTTAAATTTTGTACGCATTTGTATCGCGGTCGGGGCACTTGCTACACGTTATGGCCGGCAACGCTGCTGAATTTTAATACGCCTGTCTTTAGCGCTGCTATATTCTTACTAACAGCGCATGCACTTTCCTTGGAGTAAGTAAATTTTAGGGCGACTTGTTAGACTTGAAGACAAGTTCACTCCTCGGCTTCCTGGGACGAACGAAACGTTTGCGCCTACTTAATTGCTCCTTCGCATGTGGTCGTATTTTTTAGTACGTAACAGTGAAACTTTTTCTCACTTGAGTGATTCTTTCGCGTGCTCGTAGTGATAATCGTGTCGCTTAAACTTCGGTACGTGTGCTGTTGGCGTTTTGTTTGCGTTACAGCGATTGCCAAAGTAATCGTAAAACTGCGTACGTTCGGAATAACAGAACTTTGTTGACGTTTGTATCGCGATTTGAGAATTTGCTGGCCGTGATGGCCGGTCGCGCTGCTGAATTTAACAGCTCGTGTAATTACGGCTGGTATTGTTTTTGGCTAACAGTGTCGTGCACGTTGTCGTAATAACGAGACATCTGGGCGACTTGTTAGGTTTCTGCTTATTTACACGTGAACGGATGTATGCTAGTATGGTGTTAAGGTCAAATTCACGTCTCAGCTCTGTGTAACGACGAAACGTGCGCGCTGATGAGCTCGTTCGCACGTGGTCGCAATTTCTTTATTATAATAGTTGGGTGATGGTTGACTCCATCACACGCTCGTACAGAGTAACCGTGTCGCTTAAGCTTCGTCTGCCATTGCTGTTTTGTTTGCTTAACGATCGCGATAGCAATCGTAAAAACTGCGTAAGGATGGAATAACTGAATTAACTTATTTCAATACTCTTAATGTCACGCAGGGCGTTACAAAGAGGGGTGGAATTCTATAAATAAGTGGAAATCGCGGTTTTGAAGTATGATGGGACAGCTTGTCGCTGACCTTAGAAGAAGGAATAACCGTGCACGTTTGTACGTGAACTTGGGACGTGGAATACAGATGTAAGCATCTGTATCATGATCGGAGCACTTGCAGCGCGTGATGGCTAATTGGGCGGCAGTACTGCTTAACTTTACCACGCTTGGTAAAGCGCGGTAAAGTTCAGCAGTGCGGCCGGCCACGTAACCATTACGTACAGCATACATATATGTGCCAAACAGTGACATGCACATTTTTCGAAATAACGAAACTTTTGGACGACTTGTTAGGCTGCTGCCTATTTGCATGTGGTTGGATGCATGCTATTATGAGGGAAATAAGATCAAGCTTAGGCCTCAGCTTCCTGTAACGATCGACACATTTGCGCTACTTATACTATAGCTCGTTCGCACGTGGTCGTATTGTTTCGTATTAATGGGGAACGTTTGTCGATCTTCGTTGACTGCTAAATTTGCGTTACGCGCCCGCCCTCACTGATGAACCGTGTCGCTTAACTTCGTCTGCCGTTCGAGTGTTTTTTTTTTGCGTAACCACGACTGTGAGAGAGTGATCGTAAAACGGCGTGCGGTTGAAATAACTAAACATTTGTGGGCATTCGTATCGCGATCGCAGCACTTGTTGCACGTGATGGTTGGCCGGCCACGCTGCTGAATTTTCCCGCGCGTTTCTGTCATACCATGCCGTACACGTTTGTTTCTGAGAATAACGAAATTTTGGGCGACATCTTGTGAACTGCTGCTTATTTACACGTTCTCAGGTGCATGTTAGTATGTTGGTGAGGTCAAGCTTACGTCTCAGATGTCTGTAACGACCGAAACGTTTACGCCTATTAGACTATTGCTCCGAATTCGCACGTTGTCGTATTTTTAGTAATGGAGTCCCGGCATAGGCTCCCGCATTTTGACTAGGGCGAAATGCGAAAACACCCGTGTACTTAGATTTGGGTGCACGTTAAGAACCCCCGGTGGTCCAAATTATTCCGGAGTCCCCTACTATGGCGTGCTTCATAATCTGATCGTGGTTTTGGCACGTAAAACACAATAATTTAATTAGTTTTTTAGTAATGGTGAATGCTTCTCTCTTTTGACTGTTAATTAGCCGTCGAGGTAGCTCAGTGGCTACGGTGTTGGGCTGCTGAGCACGAGGTCGTGGGATCGAATCCCGGCCACGGCAGTCGCATTCCGATGGGGGCGAAATGCTAAAACACCCGTGTAGTTAGATTTAGGTGCACGTTAAAGAACCCCAGGTGGTCTAAAATTCTGACGTCCCCCACTACGGCGTGCCTCACAATCAGATCGTGGTTTTGGCACGTAAAAACCCCATAATTTAATTTGACTGGTAATTAAATTTCTGTCGGGTGCGCGTTTTATCGCGTTTTGCTGGACCCAATAAAAGTTTTTTCACTCACTCACTCACTCTGTCAGGTGATTTACCGTCTATCCTAAGTTTCGTCTACCGTTTGAGTTTTCTTTGCATAATCGCGTTTGCAAGACCAATACAATCGCGGAAGTTGCAAATAACATAACTATATTGTAGACATTTGTATTTCAATGGCAGCACCTCGCACACAGGGCGTTTGACCAACCGTGCTGCTTCAGTTTTCTCGCATTTGCTATCATTAGGGCCAGCGTATGTGCTGACATGTGTGCGCGACGCGCTGGACAAGATTACGAGACTATTGCATCCCCATATTGTCATTGTATATTTACTGGAGTTATATAGTCGACAATCGCCTAATTTTGTTCTATTGCGATAGAAACTGTAGGAACACTCCTGTCGAAGTTCCGCTGATGCGAACGTGCGCTGCGGTGGGTTGTGGCTTCGTGGGCGCTGTTCCCGCGCAGCTTGGCGTCGAAGGTCCCGTAAATTTGTCTCTGGAAATGCATTGTGGCTGGAGGCAGCAAGAAGCGATCGCCTGTCGCTGCTGCCCCGCTTCGCGCCAGCGTGTTTACCCTCAGGGAGATGTGTTCATGCTTGGCTTTGCGCTCGACACTGTTCGTTAATTTAAGAAGGAAGCGAAGGTTTACTGTAATTTAAAGTGGCGATAACACGTACAGCTGCTTAATGTTAGCCGTTTGGTAATTCGCTGTCCCAATCGCTGCTTCGCTTTTCGGACGAAAGTATGCTATGCTGACGTAGTGACTAGAATTCCTTTTATTTTTGTACAGAGTTGAAATCATTACTTCTTTTCTGATAATTGTTCGCTCAACGAGTTTGTATTCAGCCACAAAGAAGCAAAGCTGCTGTTAGAACCAGCAGATTGCTGTTAAATGTGCAGGTTGTTAAGATAGCAATTTTCACAAACAGTTCTAACACGTTTTTATTGCATATTTTACATTAATGATGTGTTCCTTCCATCAGCCTGGTGTCACTTTGGGTCGACATCATTCTTTGTTGAGGATCAGCACAGAAACAAGCCCACGGAAATCTGCTTTCTTAGTACCTCTGATCTCAACAGTGTATTTTCGTGTCTGCGACCATTGGAACCGATCCTTCAGGATGACTAGTAAATTGTGTAGCGTACCCGTGATCTCTTCTGTTCTGCATTTGAAACTATGGACGAAAGGCTTCACCCAGCGTGTGGCGGCTTCTTTATGAGCCGATGTGCTTGTGAACTCTGGGTCAATGTTTGTATCTGTGACTGTTCAAGCAAGTCCACGGAAATGCCCCACTAAATTTCTTAGTACACGTGAACTGCAATGTAGTCGTCTTCGACCACTGAGCCAGCCTGCAGATGTTTAGTCGCCAAGATACCTGTGATCTTTTCAGAAGTATTTGTAACTGCTGCCATTAAAGAACAGCCATGCTCTGCCTCTGGTAACTTCCATCGAGGCTGTCTGATACCCGTGAATTTTAGTATGAAATGGTGTTTATGTGTGGCCACTGAAGCAAGCCCACACAAATCCTCTATTAGCTTTTCATATGGGTGAACTCATATAATGCATTTTTCTGTCTATGACTGCTGAAGCGAGCAGGCTGCAATCTTTTAGTTAATTGTGTAGTCGCCAAGGTACCTGTGACGGTTCAGCAATATTTGTCTGTGAACACGGAAAGGTCGCATTCAGATTCTGTTTACTTGCTTAGAGGCCTTCAAGCCTATGAACACATATGGCGAATTTGTGTTTGTGACCACTCAAGTGCAGCAATTGTCTTGTGACTCTAGTACCTGTGAAATCAGTTTGGTATTGTGTTGAAGCAAGTGTCTTGTAACTGCTTTCGTATCTGTGAACTCTCCAGTAATGTTCGCGTTTGCAACTGTTTAAGTGATCCTTTAGTAATTTTTTAATACCCAGTGTGTCTATAAAATATTTAGTATTTTTACTGCGTGCAACCACTCAAGGAGGCCTGCAGAAAGTGAAGTAGCTTCCGTCTTGGCTAAGACACCTCTGAACTTTCCAGCAAATATTGCATTTATGTGCCCGCGACCGTTGAAGTGAGCCAGCCCACAGTAGCCCTCCTACTAACTTCCTTTGTACCCCCCACCCTTGCATAGGGCTTTTAAAGTTCTTTTACTGGCCGAGGCGCATCTGCGAATTAGCTCAACTGAAATGGTCTTGTCACTACACACGAACGTGTCGATGTTTGCTCTAGTGACCTTTGCCAGAACTTGTTATGGATGCACAGCGCATTTGTTCTACACTCCAAGAGTTGCACCCTTTGGGGTGTAAATTTGCCACAGAATAACAATCATCTGTCTTGCTTGCATTTCCTTTCTTAAAATCCCTGCGCTCGTTACTTTCCTGTCGAGAATGCTCTGTCATGCTGATAATGCGCATGCCGTTCGTGACATGGAAGTACTGGGCTTGCAGCGTTAAAGAAAGGAAATGCAGGCAAGTCAGATGACGATTATTGTTCTGTGGAAAATATACACCCCAAAGGGTGCAACTGTTTTTAGAGTGTAAATGGATGATCATACAGCAGCTGTTTGTCTATATATGACCACTGAACTAGCCTCGAGTAATTTTGTTAATTGCCTGATGTAGTTGTGACATCTTAATTTAGCATACCTCGTGTTTGTGTATGTAACTACTGAATATGGCCTAGGGAAAGGCTCTGGCAACTTAAAGTGGCTAACATATCTAAACATTTCAGCAAATTTTTCATTGATGTGCCTGCGACCACGGAAGTGAGCCCACAGCGAGCCTCGTGATATGTTCATCCTGTTCCTGCATTTAGGCCGAATAATCATATTTTCGAAATAAAAATGTATTCATTCATAATTACTACGGCGCAAATAACGAAGACCAAGGGGAGACGCGGAACAACAGGACCTTGCGGTGACTATCAAGCGAAATTTTTTTATTGGAAGCAACCGCTTGATCAAGACGACAAGATTTTTGCAGAGCATGCTCACCATTATTACTGCTCTTGCGCTTGCTGGCCTTCCACAATTAATTTAAAAGTAAAAACAAAAAGAAAAGAATTTAGCAGGGCATTCGTTTAGACTCCGTCAGGAATTTTCGGACAGCGAAGCATGCATACCTGTGGCTGAATCCCAAAGTGGACGCTCCGAACGAAAGAATTGCAGGTTCTGTCAAGTCCAGGCCAATTCTTCGAAAAGGTATTTCCAACCATTTTTGTCTTACCGCAGTAAAGCGGTGACAAGATAGAAGAAAGTGGTGTAACGTCTCTTCCTCATTACAAAAAGAACAGAAGGGGGAGGGAACCAAACCCGACCTGTGTAAACAGAAATTCAGCGAGGGAATGCGGCAGCGTAATTTGGTGAGGCAGACCTCAAGCATCTTTGTGTCACAGGATTCGCTATGCCAGGGAAATGCCAGGTGCTTATACTCTGGAGAAGCAGTCAAATGTGGGTTTGATAAGGCTAATCTTATTGATCGCATCCGAAATCTTGCCACCGTGATCTGTGCTGTCACTGGTAGAATAGGAAGAACAGGGCCGGATAGTGATGCATTTGCAGGTGAATCAACAGTTTCATAAAAAAAAACTTATGGCCAGGCATCCAAATCAAATGAACACCTTGCACATGGGCAGGAACTAGTAGGTGGAAGAGTTTTAGCATGGGTGACTCATTAGTAGCGGTAAGACAAGAGCATACAGAAAGGGAGTCATTCAGAATGGCAGCCGTTGTAATCATTGGGTCTAATTTACGTGAAGCTAGGATTACTGCTAACAACTCGGCCAGAAAAATAGGCACAACATCAGGCAATCTTAAAAGAAAAATACCAGTCGAGTGCAAGACAAAATATTCAAATGCCAGCTTTTTCCTTGCACTGTGAGACATCTGTTGCAATGATAATGTTTGTTTCTAGGGTGCTTAGGTGGTCTTGCAACATGGCGTTTAAGATGCCGTAAGGAGTAGTTTCGCGTGGTTTGGGAAAATGTCATCGAACGTGATCTCTGGGTAATTTGAATGCGTATTGTTATGAAGCACCTCGCGAATTTGCACATTTAGTGGTTCAAGTAATGTTTGCACAAATATAATCTGTGGTCTATGAAACCTGGGCCAATTAATAGGAAAAATATTTCTGGATCAGAGAGGAAAATAATTTGAAGACGGTTTAATGGGGACTCATATAGCCTCAAGAAAGTCTGAATGGTCAGAAGGTGAAATCGGCATAATATGGGTGGGATTCTTGCCTCCAGGTATAATACGGCATTCGAAACGTATTTTGGGAGGCCTAAGCACAGACGTAGCGCCTCTCATTCCTACAAAACTAGCGGCCGAAGCTTGTATGCTGGAACACCCGAGAATAAAACGCATCCAAATTCTAACACCGGACGAACATACATCTTATATACCATCAAGAGGGATTTTCTTCGCATACCTGTTCTTCGATTGCTCAACTTGCGCAAAATGCCCATTGAACGAGCTCCTTTTGTCGTAATATAATCAACATGCGGCCGCCAGTTAAGATTTCCGTTGTAAATAGCTCCAATGTATTTTAGTGACTGTACTTATGGGATATCTTCGACATGATAGTTAAGCGATATGTATACTGGGTCTTTAACGGGAAGAACAACGATAGCACACTTATTAGCATTCAGGTTTAAGTGTAAGCTATCGAGCCAGCCTTCCACTTCCCTTAGATACGACTGCAGTATTTCGTAAAGAGAGTATATGTCGCTAGCCATACCAAAGAAGGCAATGCCATCAGCATAAACGTATGTACTGACACCTGGGTGAACGGGGATTTTGCTCAGTAAAATATTAAATAATACTGGTGAAAGTACCGATCTCTGAGGCACACCTCTTGTTTGCTTATGTTTATTAGAACAATAGCCGCTTCGAAAACAATAGAACTCCCTGTCTTTTGAAAATTCATGCACCCATGCTACAATATTGCTACGGGATAGTATTTCCAATGACGAAGAGCCGAGCAGTAAGAAGACGACGACGACGATTAGAAGCTAGCGCGAGCTCTAGCCTCTTGGCCAAGCGCAGCGTATTTTCTTGTAAATATACATGAACATAGCTTTTCGTCTGCGTCTTCCTACGTAACCTATCTAGTGGAGGTCTACGTTCCCTGTACCTCGTCACGGAGCTTCGCAGTGGACGGTACGCCGAGCCTTCCTTCATGGCTCCCGGTGACGACAACCCGACTCCGCCGGCTCCGACACCTGCTGCCACCTCGACGACCTACATCACTCTCCCCGCTCCCCGTGATCCTGGCGTATTCTCGGGCAAAGATGGGGAAGACGTCGATGACTAGATCAGCCTGTATGAGCACGTCAGCCGCAATAACCGGTGGGACCCTACTATTATGCTCGCCAACGTAGTCTTTTACCTCGGTGGCACACCTAGAGTTTGGTATCGCACGCACGAAGATGAGCTCACCAGTTGGAATTCACTTAAGGCACAGCTTCGAGACTTGTTCGGCAACCCCTACGGTCACCAACTTGCCGCGCAGAAGGCGCTTTCCGGCCGTGTGCAGACGTCGACAGAGCCCTATGTCACGTACATTCAGGACGTCTTGGCTCTGTGCCGCAAAGTTGACACCCACATGACTGAGTCCGACAAGGTTGCCCACATCCTCAAAGGCATTGCCGATGACGCCTTCAATTTGCTCGTTTGCAACAACGTAGCGACGGTGGATGCTGTTATAAAAGAGTGCCGCCGCCTGGAACTCGCTAAAAGCCGACGTATTGACCAGCATTTTGCCCGTCTGCCCAACACCCCAGCGACATCTTCCTGTGCCGACACTCCTCGTCCCAACAACACTGCCGATGTTACCAGGATCGTCGGGCGTGAGATCGAGGCCGCCTATCCGGCTGCCTTCGACTCCAGTCCCACCAGCACATCTGCAGTCACGGTCTCACTGATCCAGGCAGTTGTCCGCCAAGAGTGCGAAAACATGCGTCTTCACACCATCTGCTCGGCCCATCGTCCTGATACCCGCCCGGCTTCTTCGATTCCGCCCCGTCCCGCATCTTCTTACCCACCACGTTCCCGCAACCCATCTGAATGGCGCACTGCTGACGACAAGCCCGTTTGTTTCCACTGCCATCGAATCGGGCACATTTCTCGGCACTGTCGCAGTCGCAGAAGTTCCGTGACCCGGCCTACTTATACTGCCTACTCTCGCCGCCCAGGTGGCCCTTCTCGTCCCTATGCCGCACGCTCCGATAACGCCACCGCTGATTCTCCTGCATCGAACCGCTCCTATTCTCGTTCGTCTTCGCCCCAACAACGACAATCTCGCTCTCCCCAGCCCCGTCGCTCCTATTCGCCGACTCCCTTCGGACGTCTCCCTTATAGCCTGGAAAGTAATGTAACCGGTTCGTTAAAAGTGCATGTTCAATGCAGTCATATGCTTCACATATATCTAAGGTAACTAGAGCCGCGTATTGTTTTTTCTGTCTGGCAATGTTAATGCGACTTTCAAGGTCTACATGCGCGTGCCACATTGAATAGCCAGATCGAAATCCAATTTGACACGGACTCGACAATCGATTGTCGTTAAAGAACTCTATTATATGTGCGAGAAGCACTCTTTCAATAGGTTTCACTATGTTTGATGTCAACGCAATTGGTCTGATGTTGTCGATAGTATACCCTGCCCCTTGTTCTTTAAGTAACGGAATAGCTTTTTTCGATCTTCCATTCTGGTGGAGTCCATGCATTACTAACAGAGTAGTTTAGCAACTTCAGAAGCTCACGTGGAGCTTCTTGAAAGAAAATCTTTAACATTGCATTTCTTATGCCGTCCGGTCCAGGCGCTGTAGTTGGCAGCTGTAACATAACCTTTGCGACTTCCGAATAGGATATCACCTTGTAGCCCGAGAATGCAGGAGAAAAAACAGAAGTTTGAAGGCGCGTTGCGAACCGGCTCTCCAGTCCTTTAGCCAGTAGTTTTAAGGACTCCTGCATTTCCTGTGAGGTATAGACGATTGAGTCTACATTAATGCTCAGTGGGAGTTTGTTTCTAAAACGAAGGTAATTAAATAAAGCACGTTTGTTTTTGGATTTAGATAGATAATCAAAATGGTTTTTATCGTACTAATCTTTTGCATGTTTAATAGTACGTTTGAAGGTTGCCGAAATAAATTGATAATCTTTCCAATTTTGTGGGCTCTGATTATGTAGAATTTTCCAAGCAGCTTTCCTTCTTCTATAAACTCGTGTGCACTCGCTGTTCCACCAGGGACTAGATGAGGAACGCTTAGCTGTCTGAATTACAAATTCAGACTTTTGTCGGGATATCTGTAACGCTGAACAAATAAAATATTCAAGCCAATGTCTTCATCATTACGATTAGTTAGTGACGCAACGGTGGACCGCAAGCAGTCTTTAAGTTTCTTGCAATTCACAAATATTCTGCCTTGTCGTTCAACTGATGTTAAAGGGCATGCAATTTCAAAGTATACCGGGAGATGATCACTCTTTATACAGAAATAAATCGTTGTCCAACATGTCACAGCGACACTTGTGCTAGAAAACGTCAAATCTTACACTGAGCGAGATTGTCCGCGGACAAATGTAGGTCGCCTGATATTAAGGCATGAAGATATTTATCTATGGTCCAGTTCCACAGACGTGTCCCACGTGAATCTGTTTTGTAACCCCATGACACGTGATGCAAGTTGAAGTCACCAGTAAGAATGACTTCATTTTTGCAGCTGGCAAGCGCACTATCCAATTGGTATGTACTGTGCACGCCCGTAGGGAAATAAGCATCAATAATAGAAATGGAACGGTAGCCTGAGATGCTAAGGTGCACTGCCAAAACTTTAAATTCCAGAGACATTAACTTGAAAGCTATTTTCGCCTTATGACAGAATTTAGATAACAACAAAATCATTAAACCACCTCCTAGTGAAATGCGATCTAATCGAAAAGATCGAAAATCTTTAAAATGAAAATTTTTCTCAGGAGTAAGCCATGTTTCTTGTAAGATTATGACGTCAGGATTAAGATGAATTGTTAAGCAATATAAGTCTGTTGAAGCAGAAAACAAGGAACGACAGTTCCACTGTAGCACTTTTAAAGAAGCTATGGTGATGATCTAATTGATATAGTTACTTCAGCGACTACCATCGCAATAGAACTTTCTTGGATGCCAGAATGAGGAATTGGATTACCCTTCTTGTTTTTGGTATATGGACAAGAAGCAGTTACTGGAGACCCAGTTCGCTTTTGCGGCCTAGTTTCGTGACCTGTTTCCATCTCGACCTGCGAGTCTGACTGACGCGAAGAACAAGGATCGAATCCAAGAAATGTCGGGTCCGATGTGGTACTCGGCACTAGGACTGAACTGGCTACCTGCTCTGCAGCACAAGCAATCGATTTGGTGATTGGTGTTGCAGCTGTTTGCAATAGCTGTGTCATCTGCGCAGTAAACACTTGGGAAAGACAATCGGTAACACTTGTGACAATATGTTGCATAGCCTTTGTCAATGCTTTTTCTACGGCCGATTCAATGAGTTTCGACAAGTTGTCTTCCTGTAAAGTAGATTGCCTCGCAGTGACGCCAGCGTATCCAAAGGCTCTTTCCTTGACGACTGCAATAGCTTCTCGCCGCGAACATCGTCGCTTGTCAATTACCTCGAGTACCTGTATTTCGTTAGCTCTAGCCGAGTAGTTTCCATAGTCAGCCTCATGGTTTCCTCCACATAGGCAGCACGTTTCGGCTTCAGCTGTGCACTCATTGGAAGAATGATCACCTCAGGTGCGACAGCGTCCATTTGATTTGCAGCCTCCTGCACTATGGCCAAAACGCCAACAGTTCCGACACTGAAGTGGACGGGAAGCGAGAGGTTCCACTCTAAAAATAACTGGCCACACTTTCAGTTCAGAAGGGCAGGACATGCCAGCAAACGTAGCAATAACTGATTTTGTGGCAACTTTTTCCCCGTTTACCAGTCGGTTACACCGGTATACAGCTATGACGCGAGCATCAGACAGTTTCTCCAGTCTCAGTTGGGCTCAATCGAGAGTCTACGCCCCGGACAATGCCTTTAGTGCATGCTAGATGAGGAGAAATAAACGCACTCGCCGGGACAGATGCGAAAGTCACTTTAGGAGGTCTGCAACACAGGCCGAATCTGATGACCTACAGACTATCCCACCTCTTCCAAATTGCCGGACATCGCTTATCATCTGGAAATGACGCGTCATGGCCTGGAGCTCGGTCTGAACAGCTTGTGGGTTGTTCAGCCGGATGAATCCACCGTTCGAGGGTACCAGCGCGACAGAGATGCTGCTAACACCGCTGTGGAAGAAAGATTGCAAAGGCAAATCATCAGGAGAAAGGGAGGCTGACCAAGGACTGGGCTATTGCCCAGGAGAGTTTTTAGACATCAGCGTCGCTTCAATCGCGGATAAGTCCTACAAAAATAAGTAAGATACCTAGGTCAGATCCACCCAAAACTCAGCCAAACCACCAAGTGAGTTCCAGCTTGGGCACACCGGAACGGAGATCGAACCCTGACAGTCCTTCAACCACCTTCGAGCTTTGTCACCTAGTCGGTGCATGATGATGATGATGATGATGATGTCCTTGATGAGTTTGGCGCTTACCCAATCGCGGGGATTGGCCATGAGTCGGGCAGACTTTGCTTATGTGTTCAAAAAATGGAGGTAAAAATCTATAATTTTGTTACATGAATTTAGGCGAGGAAAAATCGAAGTTGTTCAGTAGACTGCCATGCTATGAAGAGGAAAAAAACAATTATCTATAATATATAAATGAGGCAATAGAGGAGGTATGAAAATAATAATACGGTCATCCATGAAATCGGTTTGATTCAATAATAAATTTTTCTACGGCGAAGCACGCATTCCTGTGTGAGTGCAGGCCTGTGGAGCGCATTCCTGTGGAGTGCATACCTGTGCAGGCCAAGCTGTCGCACTGTAATTTCTAATGTCATTTTCCTCATGGAGGAGAAACGCCGGCATTCCAGTAAGTACTGCTCAATCGTCTCTAATGCATTGCAAAAATTGCACAATGGGCATACTGCCAGACCAGATCGGTGCATGTAATAATTTAGAAATGGGACTCGACAACGTAGTCTCGTTAATGTAACTCCCGTTTGTCTTGTTTTGAAATACTTCCTGCTCCTAGGGAATTGTAAGTGGCGTGGTTCCAAGAATGATTTAGGGTTTGATCGTGATGTTAAAAGGATGTATCTTCTGAACCTGGCGGACGTGATAAAACCCATCGTTGGAAGAAGAAAAAGCACTGGGCCGCTGATAGAAGCCTTGGCCAAGCAGTCTGCCACCTCATTCAAATATATGCCTTTGTGCCCAGGTACCCATATTAATCGTAAACTTCTCAACTGACTTGGAGCCAGTGAGTACAAAGTTTTCAATATGTGCGACTCGCCGGAAGCAGTAAGTGAGGTGCACAGCGACAAAGAATCTGGGATTATTACCGCGGTTGTCCTGGAAGATTGTAGCTTTCGTAAAGCCAGGACAACAGCTAGGAATTCCGCTAGGTATGTTGGAGTGAAATCGGGAAGCCGAATAGAAAAAGACCAGTCCAATGATGATGAAAAAATTCCAACTCCTGCCTTTTCTTCACTCTGCGAAGCATCCGTTGCTCCTAATTACGTTAGTGTGGAGTTGATTCAAGTGATCCTGGAGTAAGCCGTTAAGAGTATGCGAGGGAAGCTGCTTTGCATCATTTGGGTATAGGTCATCATAAGCAATAACTAGTGAATTTGAGATGCTGTTTTTCATGATTATATCATTTATATTTATGTCCACGGATTCAATAACGATTGCGATACAATGACTTGTAGCGTGTGAAACCGCGGCCATCTGACTCCAAAAAATTGGACTCGTTGTTTGATGAAGATGGACTGGGATCTTCTTAGTGGGGATTCATAGAGCCTTGTAAATGTTTGAAGGGTAAGTATTTTAAATATCATTTCAAGGGAAGGTAATCGTGATTCCTTGTGGAGCACAGCGTTGGCTACAAACTTTGGTAGCCGCAGACATAAGCGAAGCGCTTCCCGTTCCAGCAAAACTAGTGGGCGTAGCTTGTAAGCCGCGGCGCCGGAGAATAACACACAGCCGAACTCTAGTATAGGTCGGATGTACATGCGGTAAATCATTATGAGCGTGTCTCTGCGCATGCCCCATCGATAATTGCTTATCCTTCGTAATATCCCCATTGCATGAGAAGCTCTTGAAGTTATATGTTCAATATGCTGACGCCAATCAAAATTTCCATCATACACAATTCCAAGGTACTTGACCTTTTCCACTTGTGGGATAGTGGAATGACGGTATGAAAGGGATATAGTAACTGGGTCTTGTACGGGAAAGACAAGAACGGCACTCTTATTTACATTAAGGGACAAGCGAATACTGTCCAGCCACGCTTCTAGCTCGCATAAGTGTTCCTGTAAACATTCGTACAGTGACTGAATATCACTTGCTGATGCAAAAAACGCTATATCGTCAGCGTAAACGTACGTGCTTGCATTTTGATGATAAGGAATGGAGCTGAGTAGGATGTTAAACAACAGCGGAGACAAAACTGAGCCTTGAGGAACCCCGCGTGTTTGTCTGAATTTTCCCGATGAAATTCCGCTTTGTGTACAGTAAAACTCCCTGCCCTGCAAGAACTCTGTAGTCCATGTCACGAAGTAGTCTGGCAATCCAATATCCTGCATTCTCTTTATTAATAAAGGGTATTCCACACTATCGTATGCTTTAGAAATGTCTAATGTGACTAGGGCAGCATATTATTTTTGGTAACGAGCCAACTGAATTCGGCTTTCTGGGTTGATATGTGCGCACCAAATGGACATCCCTGGTCTAAATCCAATTTGGCAGGGGCTCAATAATTCTCTTGTGGTCAAAAACTTGACCATACGTCCGTTTAATAATCTCGCTATTAATTTTACGAAATTTGATGCTAGAGAAATAGGCCGAATATTGTCTAGGACATACCCTTTGGTTTGGTCTTTCAGCAGAGGAATCACCTTCGCAGTTCTCCACACAGGAAGGAACCATGCATATTGTACTCAGAAATTTACGGTATCTAACAAGCCGTTAGGAGCGACTTCAAAGAGAAGATGGTCCCGTCGTTTCGTGCTTCCCCTTCGTCGTCGTTGTCTGCGCTGTAGGAATTACGAAGAAATACCTTCTAGCCCAATTCACCATTCTCCTGAAGCTTATTTCTTGCTGATGGCGGGGCGCTGCTTGTAAGCTATTAGCGGCGAGAATTAGGAGTGGTGCCCTCTCGCGAGTGACGTCACGGCCAGGACGCCGCTCGCTCCGGCTCGCTCGGCTCCCGCGCGCGCTCGTTCCCTTCGTGTATGCTTCGGGTACGGGTGGCTAGAGCCGTACGTATTGAAGAATACGTCGGCTTCTTTCAGCTGCCATGCCTTAACCACAGTTTCTTCTTCAAAAGCGCGTGAGTCGAGAAACTTTGCGGCTTGGATATCGCAAGCTATGTAACGTTAAAGGGGTCTACTGGTTTTGCAATGCACATATTCACCGTGTCTATCCGTGAATTTTGCGTAAAAAGAATGTCTGCAAATTCAACACGAGAAGTTGTGTGTGATGCCTCGCTAAACATTTAACATTCCCTTAGTATTTAGCTATGAGAGACATTGCATTTTACATGGAAGAAAAATCTTGGAGTGAGCATGTTATCCGATGTTAGAAAGACACTACCCAGCGAAGCTGTCATAATGATTCTTATTACTCTGGTGTGTTGTTATATTCAAATATGGCCATTCATTGATGCTTTAAAAAATAGGCGCGCATTTCTTATGAAAAAGTTTGCTGCTACTTTCATCCTCCTCTGAAACAGGCCTCCAAAAAACGAATTGCTCATGGCTGCTAACACGACGGCACGTCATGTAGAGTATTTACATAGTTAATTCACAAACACCATAGTAGCAATCACCTTAGAGAAAAGTTTCGTTGTTAAGATCGAAAGCCAATCAATTGAAAGTGATGAAATGTTTCATAGTGGCCCTCAGTAGCCTTTATCGACAATACGGCACACCCCTGATCACGTAACGGTAGCAATCGACTGTCGGTATGGCGATGGCACGCTATGCTATGTTCGCGAAACCCATCAGTGCACTACAACTTCGAATTGAAACCATAAAGCATTTTTTTACAGCGCCAACTGGAATGGCTACAGTATTCTCGAGCTACTACAGGGCAGCTTAGATTACCTAGAAAAGGAAAATTCAAGCACCTTCTGTCTCACCATGTCTCGATTCAGCGTTCTTTAATTATACAAACGGATGACTATTCGCTTCGTCGGTACATAAAAGAGAACCTTGCCCAAGTGCAGGCTAAATAAAGTTTGCTCCAATCCAATCGCAAACATTGATAAAGAAAGCACCACAAGCCTTGCATATACTTTCACTTGATTTCTGACCCTCCAGCGGGGAATTTCGATATCTTCAATATGTCCCATACTACTAATGATTGACGCTTCGACTTCTTTCTGGCTGCAGCCATGCGGTCCAACAGGCATACTTCACTAAAACAATTGGGCCGAGCAGCCTGTGCCAGTTCGCCAAACAGATTCGTCATGTATATTCCTCAAGCAACAAGCACCAGTAAATTTCTCAAGTGAGTTGAACATGTATCACGGAAAAGGAAATATATATTGGTACATTCCTATTTGTATTCTGTAAATAGCTGTAAGCCTTCATTAACCTTACTTCAAATTTCCACCGCTTAAAGTAAACACGGGAAGAACCATCTAATGTTGACAAGCAGTTAAAGAAGTAAGTGGTGATTGCAGAATCTAAACTCCAGTATTAGTTAAGTCCCCGTGTTGCTGCCGAGCGTTTCTGTGAAGAAATGCAAAAATTCAATATTATACCATGAACTACTCGTCGTGAGCAAACCTGTTTTAGCGGATTAAAATCAACGTAACTGTTGTAGAAGTCATATATAGCCAGTGTTTGTGACATACGTGTTGCACCGCAGCAGGTATGGTATCGTAACTGGATTCCTGTATGCTATGTTTTGGCGATTGTCCATCCGCGCATGAAAAAATCGCAAAGGGCTGGTCTGCGCTCCTTCGGCTGGCACTGTAGCGTTGGCTTTGAGAGCTGCATTGTTGTCTCAGAGATTATCTCTTTGAATAAATGTTCGCAAAGGAAGACGTCGTAAAATATATATTTGAGACGACCACCATAAGTATACAAGCAGAAAACGAGGGCGAACAAACGAAGACACCGCAGAAAGCGCCCGGACAACGCTCGAACTGTAGCAGACGACAGGCGCGAGTCCTTGCCCTGACGTCACGCGAGTGGCGCTCGCAGCGCCCCTGTAGTTCGTACTCGAGGCTAATATTGCGCGATCCGCAACATATGTTTGCAAACAGTTTATTCACCCTTGTAGTGGTGGCATATATGACAATGGTTATTTATTATGACAGACATTGGGAGGGGAGGGGGGTAACGCAAGACACATTATTGGGCAAATTTGACGCGTAGTGCCACACGAATGGACACTGTTGAAACTCAAAAGCGTCCTATATAGTGTGTGCAGAGCCGGAGTAGCGTCCCCCACTGGCAAAAGTATTCTCCACTCCAAAGCATGCATTGCGACAGAGGTCAAAATATTTCATTAGCACTCTTACTGGAGCTGGGAAACTCTTACAAAATAGTTATGTTAGGTAACTTCTTGTAAAGGCTGTATACATGGCACCTTTCAATGTACTGTTAATGAAAAGTGATCGATCAGAACGATGTCTAGACGAATGCGACGCTAGCATGTACTGGGTATCCGAGAGGCACCTGTGCAGCGAGAAAAAAAAGTGTGATCATAATTGCGACCAACATCACAATTTCACGTGCGATATGATGGCGCAAGACCTGTAGTTCGGTGGGTAACATCCGTGGGGTGCACTCAAAGATCGCGTGTGCGAGAACTATCTTCGCGCACTGCATGAGCTATAGACAGCCATTACTCAGCAAATTGCACAGATAACTCCAGCAGCCCACCACCGAGTGTTTAACAATAGGAGCGTCGCGTGCAGACATGTCTTTGAGCCAGTTGTGGACATTTACAGCACCTCCTGCAATGATCACTGCACTGTCGTAAGCTAAAGCTTCAAAATTTTAAGACCATCGTTGCTACTGGGCAGTTACTTTTCGGGCACCCAGTGGTACCCCGCTTGACGGCAGCATGCGGAAGTCAGAATTCCATAAATTTCGAAAGGAACCCGCGCCGTCCTTCCGGTTCGCTCCACAACAAACGCTGGGTGCAGTACACGCAGAAGCAGACACAGGAGCCTGTGCGTTGCACGGAGAAAAGGTGCGGAGAGGCGCTGTGGGAAGTCGCTGCGGGTATTTCCAGCAACTTGGTCAGCTTTTATACGCTGCCTGCTGTGACACACTGCTATACTACGCTATGCCGCAGCAGCAAAACATTGTGGCTCAACCTATAGAACAGCCCGAGCTCTGTCTGTCTTCTTTATAGTGGGTAGTTGATGCCACTGGTGGGTTAGCGCACAGTATGGACATTAAAATGCTGGCAAAAGCTGCCCGCCGAGCATTTTGTTCAATAGCGATTGCGGGGGCTTGTGGTCAGGGGAGTTGCACAACTGTAGGACAATCAGGCGGTCGACGAGAGTGGCACTTCGGGAAGTGACCGTCAGCCCTTAGTCCACTTCAGCACTGCGCGTTTGACTGGCCAAAGACAACATTAATTATTCCCGCTGGACGGAATCGCATTCTATTTAGCGTTCTTTACATAGTCTCGTTTTATGGCCGATTGATTATTCGCGGGACAATAAACCCGTACCGAGAAATCTGCGCGCGAACATTCCTCACTACAATTACCAATGAATACCTCACGACGCGACGTCTCATTCTTTTTTATTATAATGCGCCAAAACTTGGTGCAATGCATAGTACAGAAGGGCGCAGAGTTTGCCTAGCGTGGCAAAATACCTCGAAACCTGCTGGATGACAGCGCAATATATTTATGAAGGAAGCGTTGGCAGTGTTCTGTGAATGCAAAATCTTAAGTGATAACTACTACCAAGCCAAATAGCCGTGCGTCCACTATTCTTGGTTTTTGATCTAAAACGGCAAAAAAAAAGAACTGTAGCAGTCCGTTTTCTTTCTTGTGCACCACTGCGATGGGTTTCCGTTAGGATCGGTACCTCAGTTGTTTATGCGTGTTTAACATACTGCAGTGAAAAAATGCATGTGAACGTTGCAACGACCCTGATTTTGCACTTACCCGAGAGGCAATAAACCGAATCTGGTGCCAGTATACTATATGTAATCATGCGAAGAAAGAATAAAGAGTCCCTCGGAAATCGGATATTTGCACAATATTCATCCTGTGGGTGTGCACAGGACATCCCAAAAGAGCATTTTTTGTGTGTGTACGACTCTGGGACGTCCGAATATCCGGTCTAACCCGTTAACAACCTAAGCCAACCGAATAACAACCTAAGCCGTTATGCTTTAGGCTTCAGCGAGCGTCTGCAGAACATCAGGTTGGCATGTGTGCATGTGCTATGGACGTCCGAGTGTCCAGTGATCGTTTATGGATGCCCGGTGGACATTCAAGGCCCAATGGGATGTGGTGTGGCCCACGAAAGCCTGAATCGTCCAGCAAGTGGAATCCAGCAAGTCCAGCCTTCTAAGGCGCTGGAAACAGAATGGAAAGCTAGTCCGTCGCGAACAGCAACAGATCCTCGAGACGGCAGATCCATTACAATGTTTAAGGGGATGACGGTGATTGCTCCACGATTACCGAGGTGGGCCGTCGGGCATCGAACTGCGATCAAAGTCCAGTGCCTGATGAAACAAACTGCTTCATAGCTTCTAAGGTATCCCGGCGGACACAAGCTTCACTGTGCGTCTCAGTGCACCCATCAGGAAACCTCTCAGCAGTCTGACCTACGAAATAACTTTGAGTCTGAAGACGTACTGTCGAGGACACATGAGCTGACCATCCATTGCATTCCGATTTTGCGAGAGCGGAAGGTTTAGCTGCCCTACGCCATATTTAGGTCAACGACACTCTTCGGCGGGTAACACGTGACTGGAGTATATATATGTCACCATGCGCACAAGTCGCGCGCTTTGGCCCGTGTCATTTGTTGCATCACGTCTATGCCAGTTCTTAGCAAGCAAGAGTTAAAAACACTGCCGAAATCTATGCGGATAAACGCGATGCTAAGTTTTTGCGTCGACTGACGTTTTTTTATGCGGTCGCTTAGATTACTGTAATTATCTCCTGAGATTTTGGCTAAATAAAATATTTTGGTTACATATTAATTTTAGTTCGAGGCCATCGTGCATATCAGCAAATTCAACTGTTTGCACCCCGTATCCTTTAGTCGCTTTGAACAGATCACGGCAAAGTGAAAATTGCACCGCGGCAGGTAGTATATAGCAGGTAGTAACCTCCTATATGAGACGTGTACTTAACTTTATCGGGCGGCCACATTTCACCGCTGTTAGGGTTGGCGTCTGGCACCACGTGCAGAAAGGAATTTCATCCGACCATCTTCGTCAAAATGAGGTGCGACTTCTGCGATGGTTGGCGTCCCGCACCACGTGCAGAAAGGACTTTCTCTCACGCGATCTTGTTCGTCGAAATGAGGCGTAACTTCTCCTGCGATGGTTGGCGTCCCGCACTATGTGCAGAAATAACTTTTTCTCACCCGAACTTCTTCCACCAGGCCTCGTCGAAATGAAGCGTGACTTCCTAATTGGCCATGACCATTTCGAGTGTCTGCCGGTCTGGCGGATGCCCCGCAGTGTACAGGCCTCTTTTGTCTGTGTGTGTGTGCGAGTTTGAGAGACCCTTTTCTCGAACAAACTTCAGAACTTCCACGAACCCGCAATGCGCAGAAGAGACGGACAGGCGTCTACGATTCCAGGAGGCGGGACGTCTTCTTCTTTCAGCAGGCTCGGTATAACCAGAGAAGGAGGGGCCCTCTTTCTGTGCCGGTCACGTGACGTCGACGGAAGCAAGATCCCTCCCACGATTGTAGAGAGCCTATTTAAGGGGCTCCGAAATGTACTTTTGGTCACTTCATGCTCTTCTCATTTTCTTTCACCAACTTTTGAATAAACCGTGCAAGTTTCGCACTAGAAATCGCCTCGCCCTTGCTTGGTCGCCATGGTCTACCGGATGCCTGCAGCCCGCCGACAACGCCACGCTACCCAACAAGCAACGTCGGTCGAGTTTCGATAGGCACGCGTCGCTACTTCTCGGCAGCAGTACGATACGCTACCCTGGAGTACGCAACACCGCCTAACAAATGTTATCGCACAGCGCAGGACGCGCCTGCATGTATCGGAAGTTTCTGGAATGTTATCGATGGTTCCATCTGATGTCTGTCACCAAACCTTGTGTAATCTGGTTGCATGTATGCGCGACGCGAATAGTGTAGAACTTTGTGGAAGGCACGCGGGTCCCAGTGATTACTCTGGAACATTCGACGACTGATGTATAAAAGCCGACGTTCTGGACCCGCTGATCAGATTTTCGACGATCACCGACTGTGTTCGCCGTTTTCGTTGAGCATTGGGTGCAGCCTGTTTTTTCTGGGCACAGGTTCGCCCAATAAAGTTAGTTTGGCTATTAAAAGTTTTGTTGATGTTTCCTCAGCCGTCACTACCACGTGAAAAATTGGAGGACGCTTAAGCTTCGCCTTCAAGAGTGGAACGCGATAGCGTTCCCGTCGACCCGCCAATGGGTGTAAGACAATGGGCTACAGGGCAGCCATCACTTACGAGGCGCCCCGCATCAGACGCGGTGAGCGTCGAGCCATATGGTCGAGCAACGCGGCGTTCGGCGCAGCAACGAAACGTGCGCCTGAGCAAGCGGAGCGAACCAAAGAACTCGGTATCCCGGAGGGGGAAATGATGCACGCCAGCCAAACGCCGTGATCGGCACGGGCAGAGAGATAGAGAGATAGTGATCTAAAGAAAGGAAGGACGCTTGATTCTACAGAGGGAGCAAGGCGAAGCGTTGTCAGGGGAGAGAGTCCGAGCCGCGACAGCTCCAATGCGCGCGTGGCGCGCCATCTGTCGGGGCAGCGCCGTACATGGAGAGGAGGGGGTCTTCTGTGTTTGCTGCAAGATGGCTCTCCGTGTGCGGAAAGCGCAGAAGAAATGCAGCGAAACGCACTTCGCTACTCGTGTAATTGCGACTTCTGTAAGTTACATGTTCATAGTTACCGATATACACCACAGTATAACTTTCCACGGCTCGTTTCGAAGGCAACACCGCATTCACTAGAGGCGCGTTTGTACCTTTTGGAAGCATCGAAATCGTGGCTGAGTGGTAGCGTCTCCGTCTCACACTCCGGAGACCCTGGTTCGATTCCCACCCAGCCAATCTTGGAAGTTGCTTTTTATTTATGGAGTGCCTGCCGTGATTTATCGCTCACGGTGAACGCCGCAAAACGCCGACACCGACGCCGACACCCGACGCCGACACCGACACCGACGCCGACGACACCGGCTTTTCTGCGACACGAGCTCCTTAACGCTATCGCGTTAAAATATAGCGCCGCGATAGCAGCGCGTGCACTGCAGTAATTAAAGCGGAGGCAATCAGGCTTGCTTCAAAAGGTATGTGCGTACAGTTTTCGAACGTGGAACGACATTTTCGTGCCAACAACTGGCGACCGAATGTGTTCGAGACATATGCAGCGCATGCAGCCTTTGAGCTTCTGTTGTAGATAGTCAAGTTGAAAGAGAAACTTGAGTAATCGTCACCGTAAAGGCATCATTGGTATTATTATCTAATCACGTTCGAAATGTGCGCCGATAAAAAAAATAAGAAAGACGTGAATTCCAACACTATTCACGACGAATAATATTGATTATTGGATAAATTATTTGCCCAAGCCATTATAACAGTCAGCCATTGCTGGAAAACATTAGACACACAAAAAAAAAACATCGAAGAAAGAAGACTTGCGTGCGAATAAAGCTCAAACGGAATTCTCCGCACGGCAACGTCACTCAAAGACGCAAAATGCCTCCTCGTAGTTTGCGGTGCAATCGAAAGCCTCTGCGAACTGCGGCATGTTCGCAGTAGGCAGGAGACAGAGAAGCCTGGACGACAGCGCTTCTTCCGCGGCATCCTCCGGTGCTTCAGGGGCCCCGCACGTCAGAAGGCAGAGGCGCCTGAAGAACGTCCGCTGCGCCGGCTTCCAGTGATGGGCCACGTTCGAGGCTCCTCGAAAGCTCCGTGACGCGAGCCTAAGCGCCTCGAGAGCCGTTGTGGCGGCCATCATCCACAAAACATAGGGCGAAGGCTCCCCGCCCTGCGCGCTTACGTCTCGCACCGCCAGCGACACGTTCAACGTCGAGGCGAGGACCCGGGCGCACTGCTCGAACCTCGCCATCGCTCTGCGTTCTTGGTTGCTCCAGTCGTCGGCGGTGTTATCCAAAACGACCGCACGATGCACTTCCTTGGCCATCAGGACGCCGAGGGTCCCCGCTGTGAACTCGGGCGGAACGTCCTCCGGGTACAGCAGTGGCTCTACGCGGAGCGATGCGGGCACGATCAGGACATTGGCCTCGGCATCGAACTCCGCGCCGTTCGCGAAGAAGTGCAGATCACCGTCGGCCGCGCGTTTCGCGTCACTGTTAGAAAGAAACCCCTGCTGCTGCTCCTTTCGCAAGCGCATGTACATCGCCGGGAACACCGTGGGTGTCATTCCGGCCAGAAGAGTGTCGCCAAGGTCGCTCGTGGTTGCAAACGTAGCATTCGAATCGCTCCAGTCGTGCATGCGCAGTGAGATGGTAGACAGCGTTCGTTCGACGCGGCGTTGCATGGCGTTCCCCATCCAGCGAAAAGATCCACTGGCGGGCGAAATGGCCTCGCGGAGCCGGCCGAAAAGGTCGGCGGTTACCGCGCCGCCGCCATCGGGACCGCCGTAGATGAGGTCGGCGACGACGTCCCTCGTGTACCAGACAGCTTCCGCGCTCGCCTGCAAGCAGGCATGTAGGATGTCCATGCCGCTCTTGTTATGCACAGTGCGCAGGTAGTCGAAGCGGAACCCGTCCAGAAGCACGTTCAGGTACAGGTAGGCCACGCCGTGGTCGGGCAGTTGCTTGCCGAACAGCCGCAAAACATTTCGAACAGAAGCGAAAGCGTCAACTGTGAAGTTAGAGTCGTCGGTTAACTGCTGGCTCTTTGGAAGGTGAGCGTTAAGGGCCGCTAGCCAGTCCTCGGAGCTGAGCGCGTCGTGCAGTGCCGTCAGCATCGCTGCGCCCAGTTGTCGACGCCCGTGTGAGTTGCTTTCGTTGTTCAGGATTCGCTCGACCCCCTTCTCCAGCTTCATCAAGTCGTCCAGGTCGAAAGCCCCGGGAACACTGCCGGTGCTTTCGGCCACGTCTGCAACGAACGTCTTTAGGTACTGATCGAAAGGGGCCAACGACGACGGACGAGCTTTTTGCTGTAACGTCTTCCCAGGAAACACAATCACACAAGGCACAACGCCGGTACGTACCAGCTTCACACCGAACACCGTGTGAATGCCCTGAGCGAGTGACAAGTTGACGAGGTGTAGCAGGACGTCCGAGTAGTGCCGGATTTTGAGCAGATCGCCGTAGAAGCCGGAAAAATGCCGCAGCATTTCGGCGCGCTGAACATCTCGGTCCGGTTCGACCATAAACGACGAGCAGAGCTGGTAGAGTCGGGCCACGAGACGCGTTTCGCGGGGCAGCGTTTGACGCGACGCGATGCTGAGAAGGGCGCGATTGACGCGCTCTGCTGTGCGCTGGACGCTCTCGTCGACGTAGCCGGTGCGGCCTCCGGTCACGGAGTCCCACCGGCGGCACACGTGCGCGTGAAAGTCGTGGCACGGGTCCACCGTGTCGTCCACCAGAGTGCGCAGCGAATTCAGGGCCTCGGTACACGCTGCGCTGGTACAGTACTCGAGCTGGGTGCGCGGGTTGCGGCGCGTCCACAGGATGATCAGCACGGTGAGCAGCGGGACGAAGAGCATGCACGTTCCACAGAGGACGCCGCACATCTGCGGCCGGTTGTAGAACCACGACAGGGTCAGCTGCGTGAACTCGCGCACCGTGGTGGTCCCAACTGCGAGGAGCATCGATAACCATCGCCACTTAGTGACCCTACAACTTGCATTTTGTATGGGCGAGGCCGTCTCCACATTAACTACAACTGACTTGTCCCTGCATTTAGATAAGCTAAAAATACAGCATATTCCAAATGACGAAACACGTTCACTATATTCAAAGTGAGGAGTTTCTTTTGTTACGAACTGCTGAACATTATTCGTCAGTGCTGCCACGGCGAATATCTTTTGTGGAGAGACGGTGGACGGCGTTCGTTCAGCGCTGTCCTGGACCGTTGTGACTCAGTGGCTAAAGTGATTATACAAGCTTACGTGACATGAATATAGCAGAAAATCAGGCAAATTGATAACGATCCATGGCTAACTACAGTACGACGGACACAAAAAGTGGGTGTGTATTGTAAGCAGTCACGAAATATATACCGCTTGTTTCAGCGGACACCAACTCTCAGACTATGCAGGCTTTCTTCAGTGACACACTTTTGGTGCCAGCAGATTGCGAGACTATCGCTGATTATACTTTAATTGAATAATTAATGACAAATTGTAGGGAACAAGTTGCAACACCAGAACTGAACCGAATCATTGCTCATTGTCCAGGAACTTGCGCCATTATCGAGACAGGCATCCGTAATCTTGCGGCAAAGAACACGCAGACTTCTTGAATGCTGACATGTCCGTGCCAGGTGTCTGTGTAGAGGTCTACGAGTCCCATAAGAACCTGAGATCAGAGATCTGGTGAATCCTGACGTGATCCAGCCAATCGTTTTTGTGGCATCGATGATCATGAACTCGCCCGCGAAAAATATTTGGAAAGAGCTTCAGTTATTCGATATCTATATTTTATTTTGTTTTCGCCTGACAGCCTATGTAATACCGTGACAGATTTCAGCATTGGTAAAGTGACAACTATTGTTCATTGCACAGCATGTCCGAATTCCACATCAATTCAATTTCTTATTTTCACTTTCACGTTTGTGCGTTCTAATAGCAATCGTTGTCGGCGTCAGTCGATTTACCGCCAGGAAACTGCTTAATTAGCGCAAACACGCATAAGAAAGAAGAACTGGCTGTGCCGTTGCCCCTGTAAAATATCAATGACAGTCGGAACATCTGCAGATTTTGTTTACGCGGATATTGCACATTTCACTACTACAGGATATGTAATATCAGCGCCTAGTCCAATAAGAGTAATAAATTTTTCTTGAAATGGGCCTCTGTTGAGATGCTGCGTACTGCGCGTAGTGTTTATACGCAAGTTATTATTCGCAGCATTTTAAGAACCAGTGATTGCTTTCTCCAAATTATCAAAGTTATGACGTACAAATGTTGCGGATTCACCTGTTGGTATGGTATCGCGAGGGGCACTGATGTCTCGCGAGAGTGGTGCGAGACACAAGCACCTTCCAGACACTTTCGTATGCCTGCGCACAAAAGTTTCACGTCCCTTACTGCCGACCGACAGCTTGCGACAACAACCCGACGGGACTGTGTGTTCGTTTTGAAAACAATCTACCATTGTCGCCTTTCTAACGTATCACCGAAGTGCTCTACGGAAGGTCGAATGTGCGATTCCATGCCAGCTTTGCTTGATACAGGCTGTTCTGAAACTTACCAAACAGTGAAGTAGCCGTTTCATTCTTGTAACAGTGAAGCATTTGGAACAAAAGGATCCACCGTGAGTCACCCGATTAATTTTCTGCGTACGTCGTGCGCAAATGCAAAAAAAATTAAATTTTGGGGTTTGACGTGCCAAAACCAATTTCTGAGTATGAGGCGCACCGCAGTGGAGGGCTCCGGAAATTTCGACCACCTGGAGTTCTTTAACGTGCACCTAAATCCAAGTACACGGGTGTTTTCGCCCCCGCCGAAATGCGGCCGCCGTGGCCGGGATTCGATCCCGCGACCTCGTGCTCAGCAGCCCAACACCATAGCCACTGAGCAACCACGGCGGGTGTGCGCGAATGCAATATTCAGTCCTTCGGCAGTCGAGCAGGTTCGACGGCACAATGTCATACTTCTGGAGTTATCAGTTTTATTGCGGCAGCAATTATATGGACACTCCAGGCGCATTTTAGCCGTCGGAGTCGCTGTGATTCTCCGTATAAAGTCCAAGCGCCATAACACCATCGCCATCGTATGCTGTATGTGCGAGTGAAAACACGCGAGGGAAGACGACGATCGCGGCTCAAGCTGGCGCGCGCGGAAGGAGGAAAGCAGAGGGCAAATGCGCTGTCTTCCGTCCTGCGAAAGGCCGTGGGGGGATGGGACGGAGGGAGTGGGGCTGGCATTGTGCTGCGGCAGCAAGCAACTGCGTATTTCGCGGACAGGGCGCAAGGGGAATTGACGATCCCGGCTCAATCTCGTGCGCGATCGGGAGGAAAGTGGGAGGGGGGCGGCTTCGACTGCGCCTAGTGCGTACTTTGCATGGCAGCGCGCTGTCGCACGCTCCGTATTTTGCAAGGTATCTGCAGACGGCTCATACCTTTGTGCGCGCTGTGTTCTTCCCGCTCTTGCGTTGAAGCAAGACAGAACGAATCTCGCTCGCTGCTACTGCCGCGCTTGCTCACACCAGCGTTTTGACAGCGGCTGTCCGCGCTCATAGAGCGTGGCGTGTCCATGTTTGCTTGTGCGCGCTGACACCATGCTTGTTAATTCAGTTAGCCAAAGTTTCCAAGTTTACATGGCCGATAAAACTGCCATCCTTATTTCGTATAGCTGTCTACTTATTCGCTATCGCAATCGATGCTTCGCCTGTCGGGCGAAACTCCGACCTTTTTTAATGCCCTAAAACGCCGTTTTCATTTAAAAACACGGCGATTGAAGATACAAGCGCAGCAATGGCGTGTTAACGTTTTGCGGACAGCGCAGACAGGTGAGAGATTCCCGCGTTTTCCAGACGCGCGGAATTGCACTACACGACCGCGGATAAATACTCCGGAATAAGCACTCCCTCCTTTAGTCTTTCGTGGCGTAGCGGTCTCGGCACCGCACTCGTGATCGGGAGTTTCGTAGTTCAGTTGCGTGTTTCAACAGCTTTCTTTGCGATATTACCTATATGGACACTCCAGGCGCATTTCTGCCGTCGCCGTGAGGTTGCGTATGAGTGCAAGCGTGTGCGGGGTAGCCGGCGAACGCGGTTGTGCGCGAGCGAGAAACGCGGCCGGGATGCATGCCCTCTCCTGTGGCGCGCCAGGCAAGGGGGGTCAGGCGAGGGAGGAGGGGCGTTCTTCTCCGGCGGCTGCCAGGGTGTCTCGATGCCTCGTCGCCCGCCGCTCCGTACAGAATGGAGAAAACAGCGGCGTCTACTACGGCGTTGGCCACGCGAATCGTGGACGCCGTAGTAGACGCCTTTGGCGGACGCCATAGGGGCACGTTGCCGGCGCTCGTGTGTCTTGAAAGCACTCTGCGACGTGGCCAAAGTGTGCGCCTGCGCGGGCCTCATCTTCAAAGCGATCTGCGATGTTTGCAGAGTGCGCGTAGTGGCGGTAGCTTCGTATGCGCTGTGTTTTCAACGTTTCATTCGCGTTGAAGCGACAGATTCACGGAGGTCAATTGGCTCGCGGCTGCTGCCGCGATTTCTAATGCCAGCGTTTTCACAGACAGTTTCCACTGTCATCGAGCGAGATGTGTTCGTGTTTACCTGTGCGCGCGTGACACGCGGTGCTGGTTAATTTAGCTGAAACATGTTGACGGGTAGTTGGTTTGAATTCATGATAGAATGGGTAAACGCAATAACTGAACAAAGACGTAGAAAGAAGCAGACAGGCAAAGACAGCGCTGTCTCTGCGTGTCTGTTTCTTTCCACATCCTCGTTGAGTCACGCTTACATATTCTATCATTGTTAATTTAGTTAGTAAGCGAATGTTTACTAGTCTATACGGCCGATAAAACTAACATGCTTGCTTCGTACAGCTGTCTACTAATTTGCTATCGCAATCGGTGCTTCGCCTTTCGGGCGGAACTGCGAAATTTTTTCTCTTGCCCCCTTTTTAGAGCGCACCTCTTCGGCGCCTGTTCCTGCGTTGAGCGTCGGCGTCTCTCGTTCCTTGGCGTAACCGAGCGAACCAGCCCACCGAAGGATGAAAGAGCGAACGCAGAGCGCAAGGGGGAGGTGAAAGACAGCGATGCCGAAGAGAGCGCGAGAAGGAAAAAGAAGGAGGAGGGTATGGCGAAAGCGTGAGAAGAAAAGCGTATTGCCGCGCAAGATGGGCTCCGCGGCGACGACCGCTACGAGATGGCGCCAGAGTAGGGCAGATGGCGCCATCAATAAGGCATGCGGCGAGCGCGTCCACCGATATCATATATGGAAACAACGGGCTGCGTGTGTGGAGGTCTGTCTGCGGTGGCTGCTGTGAATCGCGCCGATGCGTCATCCCCGCGCTGCCTCTCGCGAACTCCCGATTAGTGAGGCATTTTCACCACACATCACTCCGTTTGCAATATGCTGCACGAGAAAAATTGTCCGGACCAGCTACACTACTTACAGCGTTCTCTTCCTAATATGAACCGTGTACCTATATTGTCATATTATCAATTATTGGCACGTGTACTTCTTTCATGTGTAGGGACTGCGCTCAAATTTCGCAGCACAGAGTATCGTCAGTGAATCCTATCGGATTACGGAGCGTCGTCATTGTCGGTGAATTTTTAAATGTGAAGCATTTCCTGGCGAACATTTGCCACTTCGACACCATCCATCCATACATCCATCCATCCGTCCGTCCGTCCGTCCGTCCGTCCAACTTGGTATGTACCAAAATTGGCATAGTATGACAAGAGTGTGTGACGAACATAAGTCATCGGTCATGACATTAGTATCATGACACGGGTGTCATGTAGTTCATGAAACAGCCGCCTACGTCTTGGGGTTCTTGACATAAATGATCGGTCATGGCAAGAATATTTATTTATTTATTTATTTACAGCATACTGCAGACCTTAAATGGGTCCTAGCAGGAGGGTCAAAACAAACAGACAACAACAATAACTACTACAAAAGCACAGAAATTTACATTGCAGTAAAAAGAACATATAAAGAATGATACATAGCAGCAACAGGAAACAATAAATATGCAACTGTCAATAAGCAATTTTGTCAAAGGCATCAATACTGCTTAGTAAATCAGTCGAGAGTAAATTCCATTGAGTTATTGCGCGCGGAAAGAAAAGGTATATTTAAAAACATTAACTCTAGCGTTGTAGGGATTCCGCGTGATGCTTTCTTGTTAGGCGTGTTGGGCTGGACATGATAAATGGATCAGGACTTATGGAGAGTTTGTTATCTTTTATTCAGAAAAGTTAATTCAATATTTGAAATCTTCTTCGTATTTCCAGTGTCTGTATGTTATGCTGCGACACGAGAGTGGTGGGAGAGTCTATATAGAGCGGTATTTGTTAAAGATGAATTATTTCCAACGTCTCAATGTTATGTTTTGTGTACGGGTCCCAGACGGTGCATGCGCACTCGAGTTCAGGTGTGATGACTGCGGTGTAGGTTACGAACCTTGTGCTAGTACACTCTAAGAAAAGTTCACACCCTTTGTAGTGTATATTTGCCACACAACAATAATCGTCATCTGTCTTGCCCGCATTTCCTTTTCTTGAAAACGCTGCGCTCTTTACTTTTCCGTCGAGAATGCTACGTCATGATGATAACGCGCATGCCGTTCGTTACTGGAAAGTACCGGGCTCGCCGCGTTAAAGAAAGGAAATGCGGACAAGACAGATGACGATTATCATTGTGTGGCAAATGTACACCACAAAGGGTGCAACTGTTCTTAGAATGCAGGGGCAGTTTTTAATTTGTGCTGTAGGAGGCAAAGTTTCTAAAAATCTGACGCGCTATATATGTTTATTCCAACTGAGATTATTAGTTACAGTAACACCTACGTAAGTGTTTTCATTAAATTCCTCGAGCTGCTGAGATAGAAGGTTGTATGAAAATGATAGGCTACTCTTTTTATTGGTAACTTTAATGAAGACTGCCTTGTCATTGTTTAGCCTCGTGTCCCTTTGAGTGCACCAGGAATGAATGTTCTGAAGGTTAGAATTAAGAAAGACTTGATCTTCAGAAGATGTAATATCATTAAACAATACACAATCGTCGGCAAAAAGCCTAATCTGCAATGGTTCGCTAATAATATCAACAATGTCATTTATGTATATCAAAAAGAGTAATGGTCCCAGCACGCTTCCCTGCGGCCCGCCAGAAGTGACTAAGAGGTAGCTGGAACAATGAGAATCAATACTGACGAAATGTGCGCGGTTAGAAAGGTAAGCAGACACCGAGTTAATTATGAAAGAAGGAAGCCCAGTAGATTCAAGCTTACATATTAGTTTTGCATGTGGAACAAGGTCAAACGCTTTCGTAACATCTAGAAAAATAACGTCAATCTGCCCGGCCCTGTTTAGTGCTTCAGCAAAGCTATGAACTACAGATGTTAGTTGGGTGACTGTTGAAAGTCCCCTTTAAAATCCGTGTTGAAATGGAAATAAAATGTATGTCATTTAGAAAGATAGTTATATGAGTGGCTGCAATGTGCTCAAAGAATTTACAAGAAGATGTAAGGGATACTAGAGAAAAATTTGTAACAAATGATGCGGTACCTTTCTTAAGTATTGGCACAATCCGCACAAGTCTCCAATCCATAGGAACACTGCTAGTTGATAGGCTTGCACTAAAAATTATGACAAGAAATTTGAATATAATTTCACTATAAGGCTGCAAGAACCTATCTGGAATCCCGTTAGGACCAGGAGACACTTTTGTTTCCAGATTCGACAACATGGATAACACGCCTACAGAAGATACAATGCTTGGTTCGAGAGGACATGATGGATCTGTTTGTTAGTTTGGGTTTGATGGCACAAAGGCAACTAAGGCCATTCTGCGCCAGTCACGAGACAAAATAAAACGGAACGTTAGAGCAGGTAAACCTGCATTACATTACAGTAGATGTAAATAACCAGTTTTCTCTTAAAAGTCGGACAGGTTAGTAAATGGCACTAAGGGGTCATCTGCTAGTAATAGGGCAGGCTGTAATGGAGTGTGCAAATTATGCAGGCTGTCTAAAAACCTTTGTCTTAGCGTGTCGATGTGTGGACATGTTATTAGGATGTGCATGACTGTAAGAGCTTCATTGCATTTTTCACAAGTTGGTGGGTTTTCTTTTCGAAGAAGGAAATTGTGCGTCAGATGTGTGTCCATTTCGAAGTAGACACAAGATCCCCTCGTAGAACCGTTGCTGGTGACTGCATGATTTCCACTCGCCAATTACAGGTTTAATAAGATGTAGGTTGTTGCTTAAACAATTGTCCCAATCGCGGTGCCATTTTGACGTCAAGGCCTTCCGAATCGCATTGACACTGTCTTTATATGGAAGTGCTGTATTTTGAATGTTTTTGTACGCTGCCATTGATGTGCATCTATCCGCTGCTTCGTTACCCATGCAGTATCCCAACATGGCTTGGTACCCAGCAAAACCTAATTGATCTGCCATATTTGTCTTAAGATAATGCGTTCAAAATATCGCCTAACAAGGGTTCACTTTGGGATTTCATGTATAGAGCCTTCAGTACGCTTAATGAATCTGTGTATATGACAGTGTTTTCAAGTATGTCAGCAATGATCTTTTGAACTACCGTCCATATTGCGTACACTTCGGCTGTGTAGACAGAGGCATGCTGAGGTAGTCGAATACTTGTTTCCCAATTTTCTGTTACGGCCCCCACACCCATGTGTTTTTTTCGTTTTAGAGCCATCAGTATAAAATTCCATGTAATTTATATTCTTGTCTTGAAGAGCGCGGGATTCTTGTATAATATGCTCATGTCGTGTGTCTCTTTTCTTTAAATATGTTAGTGTCCAGTCACATAACGGTGTGAAATCACACCACGGGGGCAAACGTTCTGGCTTTCTGGCAACCTGGAGGACTTTCCGAGGGATGTCATAATCCCGACAGTATTCCTCGTATCGCAGGATAAGCGACCTAATCATGTTTGGTTCATTTGTATAATGTAAGCGTGAGCTGCACTGTGTGACGATGTTGTAGCATGTGTTGTGGCGAGGATCGGATTCTGAGCATGTAGGAAAAAGTTAGTAGTGCTCTGCGATGCTGTAAAAGAGGCTCATTACATTCAACATGTAAGCTCTAGATAGGTGATGATCTGTAAGCACCGCACACCAGTTGTAGTCCTAGGTTATGAACTGGATCAAGTCGTCGGACGTAAGATAGACTGGCTGAACCATATGTAATGCTACTGTAGTCTAATATGCTACGCACGAGAGTGCGGTAGATGCGTAGCAGGCATTTACGGTCAGAGCCCCACCGTTTCCGGGAGAGGATTTTTAGAATGTTAAATGCACTGTTCACTTTGATTTTAGTACTATTTATCTGCGTGAGAAAGTTAAACTTCTTATCAAACAGAACACCCAGAAACTTGTGTTCTTGTTTTACCGGTAATGTGGCTTCCTGCATGTAGTTTAAGGATGGAACCTGGTTGTAGGCTTCTTTTTTGTGTAAAGACAACACTAACAGTTTTTTCACGTGAGAAGCGAAAGCCGTTTTCAGATGACCACTGCGTTAGTTTGTTTAATGTAATTTGAATTTGTCGTTCGTAGGTTGCCATGTTCGATGCACGACACGCAATTTGTAGATCATCCACATATAGTGAATACATTACAGGGATTACAGGGGATGGCATTACATTATTGAGCGCGTTCATTTTCACCACAAACAATGTTGTGCTTAATACGCATCCGTGAGGTACACCGTTTTCTTGAATAAATGCGCGGGACAGCACTGTTCCTAAACGCAGTTGGAATGTGCGATCGGACATGGAATCAGCTAGACATTTAAGCATTCTACAGCGGATCCCTGAATCCGCGAAGTCCCTTAAAATACTAAACCTCCATGCTGTGTCGTACGCCTTTTCTAGATCAAAGGAAACTGTGAGACAGTATTGCTTGTGTAGAAAGGCCGCACATATCTCGTGTTCTAGCCGAACTAGATGATCTGTTGTAGAGCAGCTTTTCTTGTACCCACCACACTGATGATTATCGAGCATGTTCTCCGTTTCAAGGACGTATGCCAATCTGATGTTTATAATGGATTCATAGGATTTGGCAAGACAGCTTGTCAGTGCTATAGGTCGGTAGCTGGTAGCTGTTGTAGGATGCTTTCCAGCGTTCAAGAAAGGGATTATAATGGCTTTTTTTCCCACTCATTCCGCATTTTTCCTGTTCCCCAGATTATGTTGGCAAAGCGGAGCAATGTCTTAACTGCTTTTGGAGATAGGTGTGCGAGCACTGCTTAATGTACTCTGTCCGGGCCTGGCGCTGTTTTTTTTTGCCAGTAGTGAGTACTCCGTTGATTTCCAGAAGTGTTAAGGGGGCATTATATGATCTCTTGGGACTTCCTGTTGTCGGAAGCTTTTGTTTTTGTGCTGATAGTTTATATTTTTGGAATTCAGTGGAATAGTTTGTTGAACTTGATATGTTATGGAAATGGTGCCCTAATATGTCTGCTTGTTCTTTTAAATTCGTTTGTGTACCTGGAGGTGAGAGTACGGGGATCGTATAAGGAGCGTACTCGCTTCTAAACTTACGAAGCTGATTCCACAATCTTTTGGGTGTTATTGAGCTATTGATGGAGGATACATACGTTTGCCAAGACTGTCTTTCGGCTTGCCTACGCGTGTACCTGGCTTTCGCCTTTGCTTTTTTTGAAAAACAGGAGGTTATCTTGTGTTGGGTATTGCCGAAAGATATCCCACGCTTTGTTTTGTGCTTTTTTAGTTGGTGTACATTCATTCGTTCACCAGGGTTTTAGTTTTTTCCTTAAGAAGCCGGAGGATTGCGGGATGATCTGTTCTGCTGCAGCAGGTATGGAGGCAATAATCTTTTCATTCATTTCGTCTATCGTTTGATTATCTGATATGTCATCCAGACTGGCCTTCTCGCTGAAGAGAGGCCAGTCTGCTAGATGGAGTTTCCAACGGAGTGATCTTGATGGTTCTGTAGGGAAAGGAGATGTTTCTTTAATAATGCCGGGCGTATGATCACTACCATAAGGATTGTTAATAACACTCCATTTAAAATCGATAAAGAGAGATGGAGTGCACAGCGCCAGATCTAGACAGCTCATAGCTCCTGTGCTTGGGGAACAGTAGGTTGCCGCGACAGTGTTTTAAAGGCATATTTCGTTTGTCAGGATAAAATCTTCAAGTGTTTGTCCCCTGGTGTCAGTTGTTTTACTACTCCATATGTTATGAGCGTTAAAATCACCCGCTATTAAAAAAGGTTTAGGTAGCTGGTTTAAAATTAACTCCAGATCTGTTACAGTAAATTTGAATGTGGTGAAATGTACAGTGAACAAATGGTAATGGCTTTGTGTGCTAAAACCGTGACAGCAGCGGCTTCTAAGTGAGCATTAATGGCAACTTCTCTAGCTGCAGTGCCGCTCTGTGGAAAAATAGCTGCACCACCCGAAAGCCGGTTCGTTTGAGTACGGTCGCGCCGTACAACAGTGAAGCCTTTTAAAACGTTTTTGTGCTTTTCGCCTAAGTTTGTTTCTTGTAAGCACAAGGCCACAGGAGAAAAGTTACTTAACATATATTTGATGTCACCTAGCCAGAAGAATAAGAATGGGTTGGGGTGCGTTTGGCAGGCATTCTCAAATCATGAACAGCAGGTTGCCATTATCCCTCAAAAGGAAAGTGTATAACAGCTGTGTGTTACCAGTACTCACATATGCGGCAGAAACCTGGAGGCTTACGAAAAGGGTTCTGCTGAAATTGAGGACGACGCAACGAGCTATGAAAAGAAGAATGATGGGTGTAACGTTAAGGGATAAGAAAAGAGCAGATTGGGTGAGGCAACAAACGCGGGTAAACGACATCTTAGCTGAAATCAAGAAAAAGAAATGGTCATGGGCCGGACATGTAATGAGGAGGGAAGATAACCGATGGTCATTAAGGGTTACGGACTGGATTCCAAGGGAAGGGAAGCGTAGCAGGGGGCGGCAGAAAGTTGGGTGGGCGGATGACATTAAGACGTTTGCAGGGACAACATGGCCACAATTAGTACATGACCGGGGTAGTTGGAGAAGTATGGGAGAGGCCTTAGCCCTCTCCCATACTTCTCCCATAGGCTGATGATGATGATGATGATGATGATGATGAAGTTGTGTAAAAGCCCTCTACAATTCCAATGGATAATAAAAACCATTTTGAAATTGGAAGTTAAGAAATGGCACTACGGAAAAAGTAAGAGGTGAGATGTTAGGTGATATGGATTTAAAAAAGGCACTTTCTTATTGACTTTCTTATTTACTTTCTTATCACTTTCTTATTGTGAGTGGTTATTGGTATTTTGTCCCTCTTACCGCGCTCGAGAGAGCGCTTGTCCGTCGGTGTCAGTGACACCGGGGTTTTTGTTTCGACCTCCACAGCTCTCTCTGAGGCGCTGGGGGACCGAGAGTTTGGCGCCGAGACACGTGTCTCGGGCCTTGGGGTTCGTTTGATCTTAGGGCCCTGCGGGACTGGTGTCTGCAGGGCCTGCGAAGATGATGGAGCAGCACTGGCTGCTTCCACCACGAGGGTGCGAGGGGTCACTACGGGACCACCGTGCGTGGTCTCGGAGGACTCCTGAGACCTCTGTGACGCTGCCCCCATCTGCGTCACATCGGTGTAACTTCTTCGCGGAAGGTACCATAGCCGCTTTCTGGCTTCATAGAACGAGATTTTTTCTTTGACAGTTAGAGCAATTACTTCTTTTTCTTTTTTCCAGCAAGGGCAGGACCGCGAACAAGCTGGATGATCTCCCTTGCAGTTAACACAAGGTGGGGAAGAGGTGCAATTGTCAGTTTGGTGATCATTGGAGCAGCATTTAGCACAAGTTATTAGTCCTCGACATGCATGCGAACATGTCCAAACCTTTGGCATTTGAAACATCGTCTGGGGTTCGGTATATGTGGTCTAACATTTGCCTTTACATAACCTGCATCCAGCGAGGTAGGCATTACACTTGCTCGGAAGGTGAGTATAACATGTTTTGTGGAGATTTCTTGGTCGTTCCTGCGGATGACAATTCTTTGGACTTTGGTAACACTTTGTTCCTGGAAACCTTCCAGCAGTTCTTCGTCGCTCAAGCCAATGAAGTCTTCCTCTGATACCACACCCCTGCTTGTGTATAGCGTTCTGTGCGGTGAAATTGTCACTGTTGCGTTACCAATACTGGTAAGTTTTGTGAGCTTTTGCGCCTGATCTTTGTCATTTAGTTCGAGGAGGAGGTCCTCGCTAGACATTTTTGAGGCTTTCTATGTAGGTCCGATCTTTTCTTTTAGACACTTGGCCACTAGGAATGGAGAGAGCTTTCTTACTGGTACGTTGTTTTCGCTGTGCAGCACATAGAACTTGGGAAATGATGGAGCATTACTCCGAAAAAAAGAATTGGAACGTTGCTTCGGTGCGGCATCTTTTCAGACGCCGATCACAAAAAACAGAGGCTTGCGCTGCCATGAGAAAAATGTGCATGTTCGGCAACAGCGCCAACCGCCCACCACGGAGCCCAACGCGGGGACGCGGCAGAGCTTGTGTACAAGTCTGCACGACGCCAATCGTACGCCGTCACTGTAACCAAATATGCTGTACCCAAGGTAGGATAGCCACACAAGGTTAACCCTTGCCGCCAAGGAGAAAGGAAATAAAAGGAAGAGAGAAAAAGACAGGAAAGGTCAAAAGTCAGAGAGAAAGACAAAGATTTGAGGAGAGAGAGACAGGAAAAGGCGACTGCCGATTTCCCCCAGGTGGGTCAGTCCGGGGGTGCTGTCTACGGGAAGCAGAGGCCAAAGAGGTGTGTTGCCTCCGCCGGGGGGCCTTAAAGGTCCAAACACTCGGCCTCGGCTCAACCCCCAGGATCCCCTTTTCCCCGGACACGGCTAAGCCGCGGACGGCTACACGCGGAAGGCTCCAATCCTCGTGTGCTCGGGTACGTGGTGTCGCAACACACCAAACGTCTGCTGACGCAGACGCCCCTGCGGGGCATGATGGATCTGTTTGCCATATTTGGGAATTGGATTTCGAAAAAAACACTGTAAAATATATATTAAAGTGCTCAGCAATGCTTGGCTTTATCGGTGACAAGAACATCATAATGCAAAATATGGTCTACAGCCTTGTTTTTCCTGGACAAGTGTCCCCAAAACTTCTGCGGAGCGTCTTGAATAAAGCTCGGCAGCGTGTGCTCAAAGTACTGAGGTATTGAATGGCTCACAGCCTGACGCAGTGCAAGTTGTGCAGTTGCTATAGCGTTTCGGTCATGGAGCAAGAAACATTTAGGAGTGGAAACTCCGCTGTTTGGGGCGACCAGAAAAAGTCACATGCCCGCGGAGCCGTTATCGTGCTGGCGGCGCCTGGCGTCCTGGAAAGAAATTACCGCCGTTGAGAGCGCGTCGGAGCCGCCTGCCTGGGCGCTGCATTTTTAACGCGACAGCGTTAAGGAGCTCGTGTCGCAGAAAAGCCGGTGTCGTCGGCGTCGGTGTCGGCGTCCGCAGCATTGGCCGTGAGCGATAAATCCCGGCAGGCACTTCATGAATAAAAAAATGGCTGTGGCTTAGGTAAGGTTAAGCCCAGGATGCGAAGCATACTAGCCTTTATTTTAGTTGTTGAACCACTGTTTAGCCTGGTGAACTGCTGTTGCTTGGCTATATTTGGTTCGGCTAGACGAAGAAACAACTCATGCATTACTTCTTCGCCTTCAAGAGTGGAACGCGACAGCGTTCCCGTCGACCCGCCAAGGGGTGTAAGACAATGGGCTACAGGGCAGCGACTACGCGCCCCGCATTGGACGCGGTGAGCGTCGAGCAAAGCAGCGTTCGGCGCGGCAACGAAATGTGCGCCTGAGCAAGAGACGCACGCCTTAGAAACAGCGCGTTTCTAAGGCAACACCGCATTCACTAGAGGCGCTTTTGTACCGCTTTGAAGCGTTGTACTCGTGGCTCAGTGGTAGCGTCTCCGTCCCACACTCCGGAGACCCTGGTTCGATTCCCACCCAGCCCGTCTTGCAAGAGTTGAGCCAAAGCCACTTCTCCTCTGTCGTGACGTCACGGTGTCACGTGATTTCATGGTCACCGCCGCGCCTGAGGAGCTGGGTTGAGCCCTCGTAATATGCTTCGCACAAAAACAACTTGCAAGATGGGCTGGGTGGGAATCGAACCAGGGTCTCCGGAGTGTGACCACTCAGCCACGAGTTTTTTTTTCTTTATTTCCATGCTTCAAAGCGGTGCAACAGCGCCTCTAGTGAATGCGGACGCGACGCGAGGCGCGTCGCGTCCCGGACTCCCTCTCCCCTGACAACGTTTCTCCTTGCTCCCACACGGGTTGCAGAATCAAGCGTCCTTCCATTCTTTAGATCACTATCTCTCTATCTCTCTGCCCGTGCCGATCACGACGTTTGGCTGGCGTGCGTCGTTTCCCCGGGGCTCCGATACACAGAGTTCTTTGGTTCGTTCCGCTTGCTCAGGCGCACGTTTCGTTGCCGCGCCGAACGCTCCGTTGCTCGACGCTCACCGCGTCCGATGCGGGGCGCCTCGTAAGTGATCGTTGCGCCGTAGCCCATTGTCTTACACCCCTTGGCGCGTCGACGGGAACGCTGTCGCGTTCCACTCTTGAAGGCGAAGCTTAAGCGTCCTCCAATTGTTTTTTCGCTGCGGCTTCTACGACGCGCCGCATGGCGCCGCCACTGTATACGGCCCCGTCGGCGCATACAACAATTGTGACATCTGGTCGCCCGCGCTCGCTTGCGCTGACGGGAATTTCACCTCCTAAATGTCTTACTCCGTGGTTTCGGCAGACACGTGTACGTTTCGATCGCTTTAGTTTTCCTAGTTTTCCTTTAGTTTTAGTTTTCAAAACCTTACGCGCGATCCAGGGATTTCTTTTATGTGTTTTCTTTGTTCTATTGGGAATAAAATGTTTTATGCAGTACGTGCAGATTTCTTTAAACTTATCCGATAGTATATTTATTTATTTATTTATTTCGGATACTTTCCTGGCCCGAAGGCATTACAGAAAGGAGTGGTAAGTGAACAAAAAAAAGTACATCATTATACAATAATAGGTATTACAAAACGGCAGAAAATACAGCAGTTTTGAAGTTGCCAACGTCAGAAATGGCAGCGATGGAGGGAGGAAGGTCGTTCCAGTCGGCGCTGGTTTTAGGAATAAAAGAACCATGACACATCTTTGTTCTAAAATATGGAACACCAACTTTAAACATGTGATCGAAACGGGATGAAATGTATGAAGGGCGAGTAATAAGATGATCCTTTAATAGTGGGTTGTGGTGATACAGCCTGTGGAAAAGACACAGTCTAAAACATTTACGGCGCAAGGAAAGCTCCGGTAATGTAAGTGTGATTTTCATGGAAGTAATGCTGGCGTAACGGGAATAGTTAGATAGATAAAACGTGCTGCGCGATTCTGGATGGATTCTAGAGTGTTTATCAGTGTGAGTTGATGGGGATCCCATACGGTGGATGCATATTCTAGCTTTGGTCGCACTAATGTTTTGTAGAGGGTAAGCTTTAACGGCATAGGCGCAGCAGAGAAATTTCGACGCAAGTATCCAAGAACCCGGTTAGCGTTATTAGTGACGTGTTTGATGTGCGTATGCCATGACAAGTTACGTGAAATATGGACACCTAGGTATTTGTACGAGTTGACGGATTCAAGAAAAGTATCGTGAAGTAAGTAAATACGCGTATTGTCAGTGTTAGTGCGGCTTGATACATGCATTGTTTTACATTTATTAACGTTTAGTCGCATGAGCCATTTATCGCACCAGTTGGATATGCTTCTAAGATCGTCTTGAAGCCTATCAGTATCAGTGTGGTTAGTTATTTTGCGATAAATGACGCAGTCATCTGCGAAAAGCCTGATAGATGAATGGGAAATGCATTTAGGAAGGTCGTTTATGTAAATGAGGAAAAGGAGGGGTCCCAGTACCGATCCCTGTGGTACACCCGATGTTACGAAAGTGCGAGAAGATGAACATTCATTAGCTGAAACGTACTGAGTTCGATTAGACAGAAAGCTTTTAATCCAGTTTAGTACATTAGGGTCAATGTTAAGCATGCTAAGTTTAAGAATGAGAAGATCATGTGAAACAGTGTCGAAAGCTTTTGCATAGTCCAAAAACACGCAGTCTACATCGAAGCCCATATCAGTATGGGTAAATAGGTCATTAGTGAAACATATGAGTTGTGTTTCACATGAAAATGTTTTCCTGAAACCGTGTTGTTCAGTCGAAAAGAAGGAATTAGACTCAAGGAAATCAATCAGATGAGAATGTATAATATGCTCCAATATTTTGCATGGTATACTTGTCAGTGATATAGGACGATAGTTATCGGGGGAATGAGTGTTACCTGATTTAGGGACCGGAACAACCTTGCCAACCCTCCAATCGCTTGGAAGAACTGAGGAACCTAGAGACTGGGAAAAGAGCATCGAAAGCATAATGGAAGAATATGGTTCAGTAATTTTAAGCATTTTACAGTTAATTGAGTCTTCACCTGATGAAGAAGATATTTTCAGGTTTTCAATCAACTTTTGTATGCCGACCCAATCTATATAAATGGAGTTCATTGGTAAATAGGGGGATTTAGTTACCGACGGTAGAGTGGCAGGAGCACATTTGTGAAAGACAGAAGCAAATACATCATTCAAAACGGAACAGCACTGGTTCGGAGGGATCGCGACATTGTCAGAACGGGCTAGTTGGATTGTTTTGCTTTCTTTGCCACCAACAATATTCCAGAATTTACGTGGATTAGACTGCAAAAGTGATGGGAGGGTGTTATCGAAAAAAATCTTTTTTGCATTTGTAATAGCGATAGTATATTGTGCGTGAATGCAATGATATGCTGCCCAGCGTTCGGGAAGATTAGATGCTTTGGCGCGACGAAAAATACGTTTCGTTTTGTTGCGCAGACGGCGCAGAATTTCAGTAAACCATGGCGAGGAAGGACTCGAAACAATCTTTCTTTTAGGTACATAGCGATCCATTAGTGTTAGCAGTTTGTTCTTGAACAATGACCAGTTCTCTTCAACGGTACGTTCAAAAAAGTTGACTGTGTAGTCAGTAGTGAATGATTCTAGCTCATTTAAAATGGATGTGGTATCGGCGGCATGGTAATCACATATAGTTTTGACTGTTTTCTTCGAGCGAACTTTCTTCTTAAGGGTTAAGTGGAGAAGCGAGTGGTCACTTATTCCTGTAAGGTATGCTGGAGGAGAAACCAAATCTGGAGCTGTTGTAAAAAAGAGGTCTAAAGTATTAGACGAAGTGCTGGTAGTGCGTGTGGGTTCATGAATCAGCTGGGTTAGATTAAAATCAGCGCAAATGTCCAAAAAATGGGTGCACTCGGAAGATGACTGCTTAAGGGAGGGAACACCATTTTGCCACACTATGTTTGGAAAATTGAAATCACCTAGTAAGAACAAATGTGATTTTGGGTATCGAACAACTAATTTGTTAAGGACGTCATGAAGGTCAGTGCAGAAATTGGTAGAGGAGGATGGGGACCTATAACACGCGCAAAAGATGAGGTCGCCAGTGGGAAAACCAACACGAGTGCAAACTACTTCTAATGGTGAGTCAGTGGGGATAGTGAAGGAAGGGATAGCAGAACTCACGGCAATCAGTACACCTCCGCCCGTACGGAAATCGCGATCGTACCTGTAAAAGATATATGTTTTTTGACAGTCTAGTATTTCACTATCTTTAATTTTTGCTGAAAGCCATGTTTCGGTGAGCACAACTATATCAGCTGAGCATGCGTCGATATGCGATGACAGTGATGTGCGTTTGTTGGCGATACTTCGGACATTTGTAAAAAGAAGTGATAAGGAGTTTGCTTGCTTTGGATGTCTCATTTTCCCCTTATATGATATATCTCCACCTTGGCGGTTTCCGAGGACTATTACGTCATGAATAACTTACATTGCACCTGGATTTGCTTGCTGTTCACCAAATATAACCTTAAGCTTTTTCATCGCTATCTTTTATTGTAATGATCTTTATGTACATCATAAGCAAACATTTCATTTATATTCTGGCGTATTACGTGCCAGAACCACGATGTGATTACCAGGCACACCGAAGTGCGGACCGGATCAATTTCGACCTCCCGGAGTTCTTTAGCCTATTTCACATGATGGGATTTTCGTCGCACCGGAAGTGCGATTTCCGTCGTTTGCGATGAAAATCGCAGTCGCAGTGCCGACCCCCCGATTTTCGGCTGCGACCAACCGGTTGGTCGCACCGTCGCACCGATCGCTGCGATTTTCCGCCGAAATTGCGCGGAGAGCTGTCAACGGAGCTATTTCGCCGGTTTGTTTTGGAATATGGCGTCTCGCACGACAAGTGCAATGCGCAGAGACGTGGATCGTCGAATTCGGTACGTACGCGAAGGGAGAATAAAAAACTTGTACATATTGCATTCTCCGATTGCTATGCGTTTGTTGACATGCTACACAGCAAATGAAGTGCATTTTCACGTTTGCTTCGTACGCCTTTGCGAGTTGTCAGTGCTAGGAGGTGGTCGATCCCGAGCAGACGACGAGGTCGTCACAATTTTCTTCTTTTCAGTAGCATGCAAAAATCGCCCTTGCGGAGCAGCTTGAATTATTTCAACCTCGGCAAGGGCAAGTGACAAGACAGCAAAGTACCCGAAGTTTCAACGTTGCGCTGTACGCGGTACCGTTCAGTTGCATTTTCTTGTCGGCTTTCAAGCATGAATTTCCCGATGCATCTTGAAAGCTTATCTTGCCTCTTATTAAATTTGACAGAGCAAAAGTGTAGGCTATCGTAATGAATTTGCTACGATAGCATTAAATCCATGGCTTGAATAAAATATTACATGTACGTTAAGTTCACCTTTTCTCTGGAGAATTTTTTGTTCTTGCACAGAAACCAATAAACATAGACTTTGTTGCGGACTTTTTATCCTTACTGCATCTGCATGAACACTTGCTCTGCAAGGTAATTAACTGTACTGCTAGCAGATTAATTGATTTGCTTGGTATAGTGGCAAAGTGACAACGTACCCTCCTGCACAATTATGCAGAACTCGTGCAACAATGCGAAAAGCAGGCAAACGGCCTGTTCTTGTGGGGATGAAACAGTATAAAACGACATGCTGAAGAAAAGTAAATCAAAACTGTGCAGTGAAGTCGGCCAGTACAAGCAGTTCTTGCACGTTCACAGCGGATCAAGTGTGCAGAAACATACATGCCTTACATGTTTCTAGTAAGTTTCTAATAAGTTTGTGATCACATATATTAGTGTGTAAACCCATATAACGATATCCGCTGCGATTGCTATCTTTATAAGTAATTAAATACCATGCTACTTGCAAGAACATATATCACCCGAGGATTTTATAACAAATTTCTGCATTCCAACTATACACAATATGTGGCTTATTCAATAAAAGACCACAAAGTGGGCTTTTTTTGCAATGACAAACTTATTCCAAACTTTACTTACATACAGGCAAGAAAAAATATTATAGACAGAAATATTGTTCTTCAATTTGTTCACCTGCCACTGTGGCTATAGCATTCTGCTGCTAACACAAGGCGAGGGGTTGATTTGCCAGCCATGGAAGTCGCATTTCGATGGAAGTTATAGGTGAGAAAAAAAGCTCTTGCACTTAGATTTAGTTCGTCACCTTTTATTGAATCCTTACACTTCAAAATACTATTGCATAGGGGGGCATGCTTATGCAAAATCTAACACCAATAGAAAGCAAAGGGCAGAATTGTAAAACAACCATCTTTCGTGATAATTCGAGTGTGTAAATATTCATTGCATCAATATGTATTGTTCAACAGCACTGCACAAATAAGCATGATCAGGTATAGCAAGTACTCTGTGAGGAAGCTGGTTCTACAGATGTATAAATGTCAAGGCATGAATGCTCATACTACGTCGCACACATAGCACAAAGAAAACCTTTTTCAAGAGTTGTCCCTTCTGGCAGATATGAGTGGGCCATAAGGAGCAGAAACTTTATTGCAGGACATTGTGTAATACGGCTTATGAAAGAATGAAGAGAGTGAAGAGGCTTTTAACAGCAGTACCTCATGCTGCTCTAATAAGAGGAACGATGAGCAAAAACATTTCTGGTAGAGCACACAAACAGTAACTTTCTGAAAGAGAGAAAATTCCAGGTGAGAGATGGAGGTACATTTGGCCCACGCACACCAACAACACGGGCATAAACAAGAAACACTACAGCCTATGGTGTATTACAGTCTATGGGAAAGCTATGTTATACAGAAATCAAGAATGATGCAACAAGCCCTCGACAACACTGCAGACTTTCTTGGCCAGTCTGGCCTCTCGCTTTCTGATAAGCCAGCTCATATCGACGTCGGAAAAAAAAAGAAAGACTAGAATCAAGAACTACCCCATATTGCACATTGTGATCCACATAGCTGGACAAATATGCCCGCAAGTCAACATTCACAAATCCTCAGCTAGTGTGAGCCCATGACGGCAGAGCCAGCACGTGGGCGAAACAATTATGCAATGCCTGGACGCAACTTCCACACCCGGGGAAAGGAATAATCTCGAAATAATGGGGGTGGACGAGTGGATACTATAGACAATCGCAAATGCTGTGCTTGTGTCCAAGGTATGGTACAGTGTGAATTACCAGAAGCACACACAAAAGACAACTCATCGAATACAGGCATCGGGTAGTAATAACAGGTCTTTCCAACTGTACCATGCTTGAAGACCTCTATGAGAAAGAGCTGACGAACAAGTACCTAGACAGAGTAGAGTTGCAGCCTGCAGGACAAATTCTTTGTCTCAAGAGCTCAGAACCTCGTCCCAAGATACTATGCCAGCTAGCATATGAGATGCAAAGACAGCTACCCCTCCCTTCAGAAACACAACCTCGGGAGTACCTGAACTTGAAACACAACAGGCCCATACCGTGGAATATGGGGGCAAACAATTAGGCCAGGAGACTACGTGCAACTGCCAAACACACAGAGGAGGTAATATGACACTACATAAAACTAAACCCCATATAAGTGAGTACCATTCCAGGTCATCCTACACCTAGAAAAGCTGAACTGAAAGCAATCAAAGAAGCACTTGTAGTGCAGATTACACCCTGCACAACACCCTGCATGGATTCACCAGAAACTGTCTGAGCCTGCACATCACACAAGATTATCAGGAAAATCAGGAGCTTGACACGCGGCTTGTGAGCGCATGGCCAGAAATTAAATTACAGGATACATAGCCATGCAGATATTCCAGGACACAAGCGGGCTTATAAGCCCGACATAATATCTGAAAACTATATGAGTTTGTGTGTATTCATTATTAACTAAAGTGCAACCGATAGACAACAGACAAGAACGAAGCGCTCTGTGTGTTCACTTCGTTCCTGTCCATCGCATTTCTGTTGCACTATAGTTAATGAATTCATAAGGCTGCACAGGAGAAGAATGATACCTCTGCCCGAGGGCCCGATCTCACATCCAAATCCATGCGTGCACACACACACACACACACACACACACACACACACACACACACACACACACACACACACACACACACACACACACACACACACACACACACACACACACACACACACACACACACACACACACACACACACACACACACACACACACACACACACACACACACACACACACAAACACACACACACACAAATGTTGCAAGAGTGCATAGCATGAAGCAGTATCAACAGGATGACACTAGATATGGATGAGGACTAACTTTCAACTGAGGTTCATTTGTAAAAATGTGGGGAGTTATATAAATTACCAGAAAAAAAAGGACGATGAGCAAAACGAGAACAAGGTGAAAGCAGGAGCCAACGTTTCGACAAGTGGACTTGTCTTCTTCAAGGTCCACGTGTGGAAACGTTGGCTCCTACTTTCACCTTGTTCTCGTGTTGCTCATCGTCTTGAATTTCCATCTCCTGCCTTCCCCGAGCTTTCCCCAGAAAAAGAAAGACATCTTTGAAGGATAGATAAAAATTGGTGCTTGATTCAGCCAAACATAAATAAAAATGCTACAGAAAGAAAATAGAGAAAAATTCTAAGTGCAGGAAAAAATCATTACAATTGCCAAACCTGCATGCCGGCACCTTTCAAGAAACACGGTTGTTATTCCAATAGACAGACTGACAGCTTGCTTATGCAAGCACATTCTTCCAGTTCCATGCCACTGGGAAAAAAATGAGTTTCCTGGAAGGTAGCCACATGCACACTTGGTGATCACAATGTCTTTTTTTTCCTGGACTTGTATATCTATATGCATTTTCTCCCTTTCCTGCTTTTATGTTTGGTTTCATCAAGCACTAGTCTTTGTCAGGTTTTATTGCTGTAATACTTTGTGGTAACCTTTACAGATCACTGCATTTTCACAATAAACCTTTTAATTAGAAGTTAGCATACCCTGTTCTTACTGCTTCACACTGTACATTCTTGCTACATTGGCCAAATAAAAGATTTTATAAGGTATCATGAGGGCCATTAAAGTGACTTGTTGCAGTAAAAAAAAATGAATAGCCTGGCTGCAAATGGCACCAGAGAACACATAGGACAAACAAGAAAACCGAGATGATCTAACAACCAAAAGTTTAATGTACACACCGAGTAAATGCTCGCTGACAAGCAATAGACTGAACATAAACAAAAAGGAGAAGCAAAAATTCATGTGCGTTTTCTGACAAGAAATGCATCCATTTCTAACGGAGGCCGTGCTGACAAGATTAACCCAGCATTTTTAGATCTACAGCTTCCGTAATTTCTCTAGGCAGCCGATCTGCACAGAATGCTAGCTTCTTCCTCTACAATGCACGCTCAGATGTGGATAGTGTGGAGCTACCAAAAAATGAAATGGTACAACAGTTTTTGATATATGGCATCGTCGTGCAGGTGTTTGCAAAGCGATCTTGCAGACAGACGACGCGCGAGCGCTGATGTCGATATTTTGTACACTATTGTTACTTCAGAAATAAAAACAAACTGCTGCGGCAGTTGTATATTCATTATTCAAACGTGTTTTTTATATCTAAAAGCACATACAGATCACTAACTTATTGTTTCAAGCTTAGTTTACAACAGGCTGTTTTAGGCCGGACTTTGACGGATGAAGACGGAATAGTCCAGCAACAGTGCGCCGCGGCCTAGGAGCGAGCTTCGGCGCGCGTCGGAGCTTGTCTCCAGTGGTTGCGCGCCCTTTCCCTCCAGACTAAGCGAAGCGACACGTTCGCTTGCCAGCGCGCGCCGAAGCTTTCGGCGCGTGCCAGTGGTTGGGGTAAGTTCCCAACGGAAGCGCCCTTTTCTCGAATTAAGCTATGGATTGGATCCAACCGGCGGCTGCGGCATGGCACGTTTGGATACAATCCAATCCACCAGACGCGCCATGCGAAGCCGTATGATCCATAGAGTTACTATACTGACTCTAGAGGACAAACTACCCATAGGGCCCACGCATTAAAATCGGGAACCGCAAGAGCGCCGCCGTGTTGCTACGCACCGAGGTTGCCAGCTCCTGAGACGCTTGCTAGACTTGGTGACAGTAGTCAGTTTTAATCCGGCAACAGTAGCAGCGTAGCAGCATGGCGTCTCGCTTGTAGTGTTGTGATGTGTGCGTGCAGCCGTGTGTTTGGGCTTTATAAGTTGGTTCTTTATTCTATGTTGCGGGACGGTGTGGGTGTGGTCCATGTTGGCCGTACAGCTGGCAGTTATGCAACCGAGGGATGATCCTGTTCAAGTTTCCGGCGGTATGCGGTTTTCAGCGGTCACGCCTGTTGCAGGAGTGTCACTCGACCACGTTACGAGCTCAAAGCTGTGGTCAGTTTCCTCGTTGGCGTTCCGTAATTCTCTTCGCACGGGCGCGGTATGTTGCAAAAGCCGCTTTCGTGATCTATCGTTGCGACGATAGATCGGGTTTTTTATTATTATAAGTAATGATCCAGCTGTAGGGCACATGTAACCGACAAACGGAAGTCTCAGGAGAGCACCTGAGATGATAATAGAGCAGGCGGCGCAGGAACTCCAGGGCACCCAAGGGACAGAGTGTGAGAGGGGATGATTGTACCCCACCTGCACCACTAAAGTATCGCAGGTTAAGGGACAGTGGGGGGATCAAAGCTCGAAGCAGAACGGTACGTAGGTTGGGGCCGCCGAGGCAGGTGTGCGCCAGGGAGTGTTCGCACGCGCAGCCGTGCCTCGCAAGGTCGAGATACTTTAAAGGCACCTGCGCCCATGATCTTTCTTTTGCCTCGGCGCAGTGAGCACGATTAACGAGAATAATGTGGAGGGCATCCGGTGCAGTCGCGAATGCATCATGACAAATGTAGCTCGCGTCGCCTGGCGTCTGTAGTAATATCAGAGTTGGTTGTATGAACTTTATGCATAATACGCTTTGCTACGGTACCTTAACGGAATGGGTCTAGAGGACGGTGTTGGTACATTTTTTCATACCGCCTTAATCCTATACCCCCCACTACAAACACACACATACCCCCCCCCTTTTTTTATGTATACATACAATTCCTTGCCATGACGGATCATAGCCTCCTTTATTTTTGAAAAATAGAGGAGGCTATGGACCGATTGACCAGTTCAAGTTGTCAACTTGTCAGTAACTGTCATAAGAATCACTGTAATAAACACAATTCCACGATCGGATTGTTTACTGTCATTTTTTGTTTTAACACTGAGGACTACATAGAACTTTATTTGGTATATGTGAGAGAAGTATGTGGATATCACGAGCTCAAGCCAATGTGCGATACACAGACAAAGCAGCTGCTACAACGTGAACTGCATTGAGGGCCACACAACACATACGTAATTGAAGGTGCAAAATATAGGGGGAAGCTTCAAAATACGCTCTGTAGCACTGCAAAGTATAACATATATTGCATGTGTACAATAAATGTTCAAAAATACAATGCATCAATGTCCCATTTGCCTTCAAGTTTATTATGAAGTTCAAGTTTACTGAAGTTTATTATGAGCATATGTACAACAGGAATCTACTGACACACCCGCAGTCAAGGTTGCTGTTCGAGGTGTGCTGGCTGCCTCAGTGTAAGAAAAAGAAATTGGGTAAATGTCGATACCAGTGCCACTGCTTCTTGCCTCTGACCTGCACGTGCCTCTGCGGCATCTTTGTGCACAAGTGTGCTGGCGTGGCGAGGCGTAGGAGTCATCCGAGAGAAAGAGTATTGTTTATATGGAGAAGTGGCTGTTCACATTGCCTGTCACTTTCCCTCAAATGTTTCCTTGGCGACTAGGGTGACACCCGCAGTCAAGGTGGCTGTTCGAGGTGTGCTGGCTGCCTAAACAAAATAAAAAGAAATGAGATGAATGTCGATACCAGTGCTATTGCTTATTGCCTCTTACCTGCATTTGCCTCCACGGCCTCTTGGCTTGCGGAGTCTGTATGAGGGAGCTGCTGTGGCTAGGCGTAGGCATTGTCTAAGCAAAAAGAAAAGGCCATTCAAATGGGGAATTATGGAAATAAATGCAGTTGTTATGTCTGCTTCTTGCACTCTTCTTGCCTAAAAGTTTTCAAACACAGTGTCCAGAACACACCAGCACTTTGACTGCTTCTGCTTTTTACCTGCAGGTGTTGCTGCGAGATCCTTAGTATGGCTGCTTGCAGCATTGTAACACTTGGTGGAGCCATTTGAAGTGGTAGCCAAAAATATAAAGAATCATCCTTGTTTGCACGAATGCTTTCAATTTCTAAATGCAGTGGTAACTATCACTATTGGTGCAAGGCCCCCCACCCCCACATCGATGCGGCAAGTGCCATAGCTCGAAATTGAATTGTTCCTTTAGTGTTTCACAAGGCATTTGATATGTCCACATTAGATGTGATGTGTTTGTTTTTATTTATCCCAGTGTGGAGAGAGCATCATTAAATGTTTTTTTTTATTTTTGCGTGTCTTGTTTTTTGGTTTATTTCTGAATTTATCATGATGCTAAAGTGACTTATGTAATGGCAATCAGCTTTTGTTTTGCAGAAAAACAATGCGTTTCCTGACCCATTGTTTGACATCCCCTCACTCACATAATTTTGCAGAGTATTCTACCTATATTGACTTGCTTGACCTACACTAAAGAGTCTTGCATTTTCAAATACGACCCTTTCCTTAAAATCATTCGACACTTCTCATAATTTCTGTACCTTGGGCTTCTGATACTCTGCAGTCACCATTTTTGCTTGTTTCTGACTAGAAATGTCTTCTTTAATTTAGAGCTTAAATTTTACTTTTGGAACACATGAACACTTGCCATTGCATATCTGCATAAAAGAGAAACATGTTTCATAAAGCATTTGCAAAATCCAATTGAAGATTGATGAATGCAGCTTGCAGTGTGATATGACTGAATTAGCCATAAAAGTAACTCATCTCACTTGGTAAATGAAAGCACATATTAGTGTGATGCACAAGATACGTTACACTAACGTAGTGGGTTCTCTTGCTTATACAACAAAATAATCGGTGCGCGAGAAAAAAATTATTTTTGCATAACCCTTGTACACACTGACTTAAGGAAAATGAGCTGGAGCTGTCCACATGATGTACTTATTTTACCTGCGAGTATGTTCAACAAAAATGTGTCGCAGCTGCTTAGTGGTATTCGGGATTATGTCAGTATTGCATATGTGCCTGTTGTCGAAAATAATTGAATTTTGAAAATGCTCGCAGGGATCTGATGTGCATATCTGCAGTTTATGGATACATGTAAAAGACTCAGCATCAAGTGCAAGTGAATGGTCCCACAGGCCCGGAGTCGATCATGCAAATAGATTCGCTGCACAAATTTGTGACCAGAAAAGATATTCCACATGAAATGGCATGCAAGGAAGTGTTCAAAATATTGCACAGTTAATAAAACGCCTACGCTATTAATATGTGGGTTGATGCACTCGTTATGCAAAACGGAGGTGAGGCGTGCAGACAGGAAACAAGAGTAGAGTATTTACAAGCAAACAACACGAGCGCCGCCCACTCCTCTACTCTCGTGTCCTGTCTGCACGCCTCACCTCTGTTTTGCATAATGCATCCTTACCAACTAGCTCAGCTTTCTGTTGTTCTAAGTCTCGATGCACTCGATTTCGTCCGCATTAGGCACTCGCCTCTTGATTACTTCGTGGCACAGAAATACTCGGCATCAGGCTGTTTTTCTGCTGTGGCCTTTGTAGAAGCATGATTGTTCAAAGTGCAACAATTAAACAGATTCTTTGAGTTGCTTGTGGCTTCGCCAGTACAATTCCGGTGCGATGGTCCGCCTGTCCAGCAATTTCCTACTGAAGGGAAACCTGCAAATAAAAACACCGCTCCGCATGCAGAAAAATGCTCTACTGTGACGCTTCTCAAACGATTGTGATGCACCACAAGAGCTGCCTACTGTTACGACACCCAACCGGTGCCACCAGTGTTACGAACTTGTACCGCTGCACCACGATTACGGCTTTGTGGTCCCGTAGCGCTCGTCACCCGTTTCGTGACAGAGCGTTGGTAGCGAAGACTCCGAGCCTGGCGTCGATGAGAATAACAAAAGGGACTTTATACATTATATACAGGTTATCGTACAGGACATGAACGGGTCGGCACTGGGGCCGAGTGCTCACAACAAACGCGACTGTTCCCGCACGACGGCGTCCGGCGAAAACGCGTGACACATCTCACCCCAGTCGGGAGCGACACTAGAGAGTTTTAGTTTAGGGGACGCAACCGGCTTGCGTACGCAAGAGCTAGGGGCCACGCTACTGCGCATGCGCAGACCCCTACGTCATGGTCTGCGCATGCGCAGTAGCGTCGCCCCTAGTTCTTGCGTACGCAAGCCGCTTGCGTCCCCAACACTAAAACTCCCTACTGTCTCCCGGTGGGTCGGCGGATCCTGTTTTTCAGGCAGCGCGTCGCTGCTTTTATAATCCCCGAGAACCGTTGTCACTCAAACGGCCCAATACAAAGTCAGCACACGACGGTCGTCCGAGGGGTCCAACCAGCGACCGCGCTGGCCACCCGGTTCAAAGTTCGCGCGCGTGGTGACCTCCATGCAAGAGGAGGTGCGGCGCCGGGCTGTCTGGTACTCGCGGACACGTCCAAACCTGCTGCTCGCCGAGGCTTCTCCCGCAGGATCCCGCTGCCTGACGGCTCAGCATCTTGACTTGTGAAGGGAGAATTAGGGCGCTCGCAGGATAGATTCTGCATCTTGCAGATTCGGAATCCGGGCTTGTGGTGATGGCACAACACTACTCGCGTGATATTCTCAACAAGGAGATACATTCGTTTACTTACATGTGAAGGTATATGCCAGACCACTTCAGGGCTTCGGTGGCACATAAGGCACGAGTGTGCCATAGCGTCCGATGTCGACGCGCGATCGCATGTCAAACCTAAACTGTACGAAACTACTACGCGTCCAAAAAACAGATTCCAAACCGAAATTCGCGTCATCCTTTATTGCATGAATGCGTACATCGTGATTTACATAAGTCACGGACTTAGCGATCGCTTTCTGCAAACCTAATATTAACGTACCACCTTCATAAAGCCATTAGGTATGCGTTTTTAGATGACAAAGCAAAAGGTGACCTGTACTTGTTCTCAGCTCTTTCAATAGTAATTGCGCTGGCCACATTGACCAGTAGCAACAGGGCGGCACCCTAGAGGTTCCCACTTTTCCGGCCCAGCTTTTCCTCTAGAGTTGGTCTACTAACTCTATGGTATGATCGCTCCAAGGGTGCGATCTTGTACGCGTTCCAAAATAGAACGGAGGCGGTCCGTTCCATCGAGCCGCACACGATTGGTCAACTTGAACCGCGACGAATGCCATGACGTCAATTGTCACGTGAGCCGTGACGTATTGCGCTCCGGACGGAGAGTCCGTCCGGAGCGATAGAACGAATTAAAACGGCTACCAGACGGCTTGGATTAGATTAGAACGTAAGTGCTTGGGACAGTTAGCATCTTTCGTATCCGGTACAATCCGATTCCGCGCTCCCAACAGTTGGAAAACATGGCGTTTTTCTCTGCCTTGCCTTTTCGTGTCGCCTGTGCGGCTGCTGCAGTCGCGCAGAGACGACGACGCGAGGTAGATGATGCATTTGAAGAGTTGACGGAAGAAGAGTTTCGGCAGTATTTTCGTCAGTCCAAACGAACAGTGCGTAGCTTGTGCGACGAGCTTGACCCTATCATTGGGTGCCAGCGAGCCAGTGGCCTTTCCACAGAAAGGAAGGTGTGCGCGCTGCGATTCTTCGGCACCGGAAGCTTCCAGAGGAGCGTTGGTCGCGAGGAGCACGTAGACATGGCACAGTCGGCCGTGAGCAGCACCATTCACGAGGTGACGGAGGCCATCATTTCCGTGTCTGCCCGGAGAAAGTTGGTGGACTTTCCATTGACACCGGCTGCCAAGGATGAGGCTAAGGCGGCGTTCGCGCGACGCGGTGCCATTCCAGGCGTGCTAGCGTGCGTCGATGGCACATTGATCGCCATTATGAAGCCAGAGGGACTCAGCTCGGCTGACACGGCGAGCTTCATGTCGAGAAAGAGTTATTACGCCCTAAACGTCATGGTCGTAAGTAGCGTTGGAATGTTTTACTTCAAACTTTAGTTGCCATTTTTACTCGCCCATAGTTGCAATTGTTCAGTTTAATGCCCAAGCTGGCATAACAAGTAATGTAACGATTAATAGAGGACATGCGGGGAACTGTTTACGAGCTCGTTGAAATCTGACATGTCGGGAGTAATGATGAGTGCCATGTGTTGTGCATAATCAGTCTGCCGTTCCAAAATTGTGTTTTAAATGGGCAGCAGTCGTAGCAGAAATGAATACACTGTAGGGAAGACACGATGGAAGCATTTTGAACACGGAAGTACTTACAACCATTGCATGGGCTGGCTTTGGCTCGTATGGGGGTTCTTGCGCAATATCGGGCCTCGAGTTTTCATTTAGCTATCAATTAGTGCGAACCATAGGCGTCCACACAAGGGGAGGCGCATTGCCCCCCCTCCCCAATTGCAAGACCCTGTGCACGCCTATGGCTGAAACAGTCTGCTAATTGTACCAGCGTACGTGTATTCTTTTGTGCACATGAATGGCAAAACGAATTTCGAGCATATCTGCAGAGCTATTTTGTATTGCTCCCCATTGCAGGTGTGCAACGCGGAACTTCGCATTCTTGTTGTGGACCTCCGCTTCCCTGGTTCGTGCCATGACTCTTGGGTGTGGCAGCATAACCCACTGCGTGCACGCCTAGTCGCACAACTGCAGCCTGGCGAGTATCTGCTTGATTAGTATTCGTAAAATGCGTACCCCTAACTAGGGCAGAGCACTCAGCTGTCACTTTCTGTAATAGGAGACTCAGGATATCCTCTTGAGTCATGGCTGCTTGTTCCAGTACCTGGCAGCCATGCCGGCACCACCTCTGAAGGCCACTACAACCAGGAGCACGCATCCATGCGCAATGTTGTGGAGAGATGTATCGGGGTGTTGAAAAGCAAGTTCCGCTGCTTGCAGCGCTTTCGGACACTGCTATACAGCCCCAATAGAGCAGCACAAATCATTTATGCATGCGTTGCTATCCATAACATTGCCTTGGACGCGGGCGACTGGACATTGGACGATTATGGTGGGGAAGTGCCACCAGCTGAGGAGCCAGAGGAGCCAGGAGACATCCAGGTGCTGGCACCACACGACGTGTTCCTCAGAGGAAGGCAGCAGCGCAGCGCCGTTGTCAACATTTTCTGAAGGACACAGGAATGGTGAGTTTTCACAATACATAATTTATTTATACAAAGTGCAGTGCCCTTAGGCTATCACAGGGCTGTGTTTGTACAGCGGAAAATACATTAAAAAATTTGTATTGCACAACAAGTGCACCTCCATACGGATGGTCAATGTTCCAAATCCACACATCCGACTGATTATGATAATTTAAACACAAACGAAGCACACTTCGTTTCGCCAAAGACTTGAAAAATTATAGACCGATCAGCTTACTGTCGGTTGCCTACAAAGTATTTACTAAGGTAATTGCAAATAGAATCAGGAACACCTTAGACTTCCGGCAACCAAAGGACCAGGCAGGACTCCGTAAAGGCTACTCAACAATAGACCATATTCACACTATCAATCAGGTGATAGAAAAATGTGCGGAATCTAACCAACCTTTATGTATAGATTTCATTGATTAAGAGAAAGCGTTTGATTCAGTCGAAACTTCAGCAGTCATGGATGCATTGCGGAATCAGGGTGTAGACGACCCGTATGTAAAAATACTGAAAGATATCTATAGCTGCTCCACACCCACCGTAGTCCTCCATAAACAAAGCACCAAAATCCCAATAAAGAAAGGCGTCAGGCAGGGAGATACGATCTCTCCAATGCTATTCACAGCATGTTTACAGGAGGTATTCAGAGACCTGGATGGGGAAGAATTGGGGATAAGAGTTAATGGAGAATACCTTAGTACCTTGCGATTCGCTGATGATATTGCCTTGCTTAGTAACTCAGGGGACCAGCAAACGCGTGCTCACTGACCTGGGGAGGCAAAGCCGAAGGTTGGGTCTAAAAATTAATTTGCAGGAAAGTAATGTAATGTTTAACAGTCTCGGAAGAGAACAGCAGTTTACGATAGGTAGTGAGGCACTGGAAGTGGTAAGGGAATACATCTACTTAGGACAGGTAGTGACTGCGAGTCCGGATCATGAGACGGAAATAATCAGAAGAATAAGAATGGGCTGGGGTGCGTTTGGCAGGCATTCTCAGATCATGAACAGCAGGTTACCATTATCCCTTAAAAGAAATGTTTACAACAGCTGTGTCTTACCAGTACTCACGTACGGGGCAGAAACCTGGAGGCTTACGAAAGGGGTTCTACTTAAATTGAGGACGACGCAACGAGCTATGGAAAGAAGAATAATAGGTGTAACGTTAAGGGATAAGAAAAGAGCTGATTGGGTGAGGGAACAAACGCGAGTTAATGATATCTTAGTTGAAATCAAGAAAAAGAAATGGGCATGGGCAGGACTCATAATGAGGAGGGAAGATAACCGATGGTCATTAAGAGTTACGAAATGGATTCCAAGGGAAGGGAAGCGTAGCAGGGGGCGGTAGAACGTTAGGTGGGCGGATGAGATTAAGAAGTTTGCAGGGACAACATGGCCACAATTTGTACATGACACCGGGGTAGTTGGAGAAGTATGGGAGAGGCCTTTGCCCTGCAGTGGGCGTAACCAGGCTGATGATGATGATGATGATGATGATGATGATGAAGTACACTTATACAAACAATCCTTTAAATAGTATGCCACAGCCGCGGAAACAATTGTACCCTCGTCATTATGCAAGAGTCTCCAAGGCTGCCACTTATTAACAGTAGTACTCGTGAAGCAGCCGTAAGGCAATGCTTCGTGCCCCTTTATCTGTGAAGAGCTGCATTCGCTGCTGCTCCCAAGCTAGCATTGTTTTATGCAATATGCACATCACAAAGCGCTTCTTTCCTCGTGTAATATTACAAACACAACGCTACAACAGCTTGTATGTGTTGTGTGCATCCTGTGATATGCCACTTTCTGTAGATGCAGCACAGTTGTTACTTTCTACTCATGTGCAAACATGTGTTTGTTTTGCCATAGTTGGTGGTTACAGTAATAGGAAATTGGCACAAAGTACTTCTTTCCTTGTGGAACATGAAACGCGGTAGCAACGTGAAAGTGCAGCCTTTTCTTTAAATATCACATGAAATATGAAATAAAAACATCCCTTGACCCATCATAGTCATGACAGACTTGATGGAAGCAATAAATATGATTGGCACTCTGTACTCATGGTCACCATCAGCAAAAGGTGCGCAAAATGTTCATAAAACACACCAGAATGAACGCAACCGCCGCATCCTGTGCATTCGGACGCTCAGTGTACATTGGTAGGAGCGAGGCAATATGCTTGCTAGCCATCTCTTGTGATAGGTGTATCAAAACTTCTGTGCAAGCATGAATACGCAAGCGAGGCAAGCAAGTAAAGCGTAATGAATGCGGATTCAAACACAAACAAAGTGTAACTTTGAATTTGTCTAAAACTGTTCATATGAAATTTACAAGAAAGAAAAACCTTGATATGCAGCCGTATGTTATAAGGAATGTAATGTTGGAACAGGTATTCGAATTTAAATATTTAGCAGTTTATTTTACTCCCGCTTTGAATTGGCGCCGTCAAGTCGATTATGTCACTGCTAAAGCATGCAAAATCGTGGGATTTCTTCGCCGAAATGCAAACACTTTTCCACAGTCATGTCGGGACATCTTGTACAAGACTTATGTGAGGTCAGTTCTGGAATACGCGTGTACGGTTTGGGACCCGCATACTCGTAGAGATAAAGATAAGCTGGAGCGGGTGCAGAACATTGCCGCTCGTTTCGTATCTGGCATACGCGGGGCTCAATACAGTGCATCGCGTACGAAGGAAGCACTCAACTGGGAATTACTGGACACGCGCCGTAAGAAGTTGAGGCTGGAGTTTTTCCATGCTATTTATTATTCAGCTGTTCGGGTTGATCGCGAAAAGTTTGAGCAAGAGCCTTTTTATAGGTCCATTCGTGTTGACCATGATTTTGAGGTCCGTGAATTTGCGACAAAAACTGAATTGTTTAGAATGTCTTTCTTTCCTAAAACCATTAGGGAATGGAAGAGACTGCCGAGTGATGTTGTGAGGGTTGAATCAAATGGTGCTTTCTTTTTGATCTTGTAGATTGTAGATGTTCATTGCTAAGGGCTTTGCCTTTTTTTCCGTTTTTTTTTTCGTTTTTCCTCTTTTGTTATAACTTTTAATACTGTACAGGAGCAGAGGTGTCGTATGTATTTGTTCTTGTACACCCCCCCCCCCCCCGCTGTAATGACTTGGCGCTGTGGGTTCCTTAATAAATAAATAAATAAATAAAAAATGGCTGTGGCTTAGCTAAGGTTAAGCCCAGGATGCGAAGCATACTAGCCTTTGTTTTAACGCGACAGCGTTAAGGAGCTCGTGTCGCAGAAAAGCCGGTGTCGTCGGCGTCAGTGTCGGCGTCTGCGGCGTTGGCTGTGAGCGATAAATCCAAGCAGGCACTTCATGAATAAAAAACAACTTGCAAGATGGGCTGCGTGGGAATCGAACCAGGGTCTCCGGAGTGTGAGACGTTACCACTGAGCCACGAGTTTTTTTATGCGAAGCATACTAGCCGCACAACCACGCTCTTCCTTGCGGCGCCGCGCGCGGCCGCGTAGCTACCATATGACGTCATAACAGCTGCAAAAGCGGAGGCTCAACTCGTGCGCTCGCTTGCGGCCGCGTAGCTACATAGCCGGGTCTCAGCTCGTGCGCTCGCCTGCATGAGTTGTTTCTTCGTCTAGCCGAACCAAATATAGCCAAGCAACAGCAGTTCACCAGGCTAAACAGTGGTTCAACGACTAAAATAAAGGCTAGTATGCTTCGCATCCTGGGCTTAACCTTAGCTAAGCCACAGCCATTTTTTCCCCCTTCTCGGACAAAAAGCGCCGTAGCGCAGCATGTGTCACTTACATCGCACTGTCAGCTTCTGCCTGGTCCAGGCGCTTTCGGTTGCGGTGTGGAACTTCCCCTGCTGGCCGTGCTTGCTGTCCGACCACTGCGGCGCGTCCCGTTCACTTATTCGGAGCGAACGCAGCGAACGTTCAAGAATGGGCAGCAGTGAGGTATAAAACTAAAGACGCAAATTGAGCGCGTGAGACGCCAAACAATGGTTATCCATAATAGCGTTTAGTTTCTGCAGATGGTTAGAATGCAGGAACGTATCGAGGGCTTTGATGTAAGAGTGGAAAAGGAGAAGACTGCGGCTTGGAAGTACCTGAAGCACTTAACGCGTAGATTATTTGAATGGTTTTAGTGACCACAAATTACTACAAGTAGCCCTTGCTATTCAGACGCCTTTTGCAGGAACTGAATCAAAGAACATTAGAGATTATATTAAAGCCAACTATAACACCACTCACACGGGGCTTACTAGCTTTTTTGACAGCGTACTAGTGCCTCCTTTTTACAGCCGCTCTATAGAAGAAAACTGGGTTCTTTTCAAAAAGTAGATGTCATGATTAATACAAAGGCACGCCCCTTTGATAGCTGTCACTAACGATAAAACTACTCCGTGGTTTAACGAGGCTCTGCGCAGACTCAGAAACAAGAATTGGCTCTATAAGACAGCGAAAAGTTCTGGTTCGCCGTCTGCTTGGGATAAGTATTTTATTTTTTTTTTATTTAGAACATACTGCAGGCCTACAGCAGGCCTAAGCAGGAGGGGCGAATACATAATATATGCAAAAAGAACAGGATTAGCAAAATTGAAAAATGTTAAATACAACTTGTGACACAAAATACAGCAATAAATACAAGGCTCAGATGCAAAATACAAAAAGTAAACGTAGGAATAAATGGCTCTCAAATTAAATGCTGTGAAGAAAACATTGAGTCAAAAGAATCAGCTCTGGTTAAAAGATCTGGCGGACACCTGTTCCACTCCTCAATGGTGCGTGGAAAAAATGAGTATTTAAAGGCGTTAATCCTAGTACTGTAAGGGGTGAAAGATTGTGCATGATGATTTCGTGTTTGGCGCATAGTGTTAGGTTTAAGGAAGGGGTCTGCATTCATAGACAGTTTATGGTTTCTTAGTAAGAAAAGTAGTTTCAGTCTTTGAATTTTCCGGCGCAGCTGTAATGTTTCAATACCGTGAGTTCGCATGAGGGTCGTTGGTGAGTCAGTTACACGATACTTTGAAAAAATAAAACCGAGGCTTTGCGTTGAATCATTTTAAGGGCCTCGATGGCCAATGCCAAAGTATGGCCAATGCCTGGAGATATACTACGGAATTACTGCTTCAAAGGAAAAGTATTTTTCTGAAGTCTGAGCACCACACCTTCAGAGTAATCTGAGTAAGTTCTGGAAAGTAAAAAGTCTTGTTTGCAACACTAGCTGCTGTTCCTTGCATAATAAATATGACACACCTACCCCGACATTGGTTGTCCATATGTTCTTAACGCGAGAGCGTTAAGGGCACCGTGTCAGAGAAAATCCGGCGTCCAGCGCCGGACGTCGTTTCGACAAAAAGAATGTCGAACCACGCATACCCAGGCCTTCCATGGGGCACAAGGAAGTTACTGCTCTAAATGAATTTCTCAAGCTAAAATACGTAAAAAATCGTAAAGTACCACACACAACCTACAGACATGATATCGTCGGATTGTAATTTGAATATACGAGAAAACAATTCTGTTGCGCGAAAACTCAAACAAACCCCTTTTCCAGCAATTATATCATTCATAGAACGGCCACGGTGTCCGCCATTTGCACTCGCCATAGTGCGCAATATCTTGGAGGCCACGGAGCGGTGCGCCCGGTTCCTTGCAATACCTCCAGATGGCGCTCGCCTCCGCCGCATCGCATGTCTACAGCTTTTGAGAGAGATTTACTTAGAAAATACCGTTTGCGTTGAATGGGAGGGGATGAGAAGCGCGGAGAAAGTTCGAATCAACAAGGGACTGAGGCAGGGGTGCCCTTTATCCCCGCTGCTGTTTATGATGTACATGGTGAGGATAGAGAGGAAGCTAGAAGGAAGTAATATCGGGTTTAATCTCTCATACAAATAGGCAGGTACAGTAATAGAGCATCAACTCCCAGGTTTATTTTATGCGGACGACATTGTGTTGCTCGCTAACAAGCAAAGTGATTTGCATCGTCTGGCTAATATCTGTGGACAGGAAGGCAACAATTTAGGTTTGAAATTTAGTGTTAGAAAATCAGGTGTTATGGTATTCAATGAAACAGTGAACAGACAGTGGAGATACAGGGCCAAGAAATACCTCGGGTAACAGAATATAAATACCTTGGTATATGGATAAACGAAGGCAATGGATATATGGAAGCACAGGAAAAAATCATAACAGTCAAGGGGAAGAGAAATACAGCCATAATGAAGCACAGAGCGCTATGGGGATACAATAGGTACGAGGTCCTATGAGGTATGTGGAAAGGGGTAATGGTTCCAGGACTTACTTTTGGAAATGCGGTTGTTTGCTTTAAATCAGGGGTACAATCAGGGCTCGACGGGAACCAAAGGTCAGTGGGTCGCCTCGCATTGGGCGCTCACGGGAAGACTACAGATGAAGCTGTGCAGGGGGATATGGGCTGGGCTAGTTTTGAAGTGAGGGAAGCTCGCAGTAAAATTGAGTATGGAGAACGGCTGAGAAATATGGACGAAAGTTGATGGGCTGGGAGAGTGTTCAGATATCTGTACAGACAAAACATTGATTCACAGTGGAAGAAAAGAACTAGGAAGCTTACCAGCAAGTATGTGGCCTGTGGGGTGGGCAACACAGCAACAAAGAAGGTCAAGCGGAACGTTAGAGAGGCTGAATTAATCTCAAGGGTGGCGGCAATGGAAAAGAAACCTGCCATGAGTAACTACTTCAGAGGAAAAAACGAAATCAGGAAAGAAACCATTTATGATAACTCAAAGGGAAGCTCATTACTTTTCGAAGCGAGATCGGGATGCCTTAGAACACGCACCTATAAAGCGAGATATAAGAAGGAAGAAGAAGCATGTGCTTGCTGCGGGAAGGCTAGGGAAATGACGGAGCATATTTTATTAGAATGTGAAGACGTCTAACCAGCGGTCGATTTAGGTACCACTGGCCTCCTTGAAGCCCTTGGGTTCAGCGGGGGCAGTGGTAAAGCAAACAGGTCCGCAATAGACATTAGTAAGAGGCGATTGGAGGATTGGTGGAAGAAAAGTAGGGAAACGACAAAAGACGGAGACGTACAAAAACACAGTTCGCAATAGGGGATCAGAAAATTTGGACGATTTAGTTCATAGTGTTTTTTTATGCGAAGCATATTACGAGAGCTCAACCCAGCTCCTCAGGCGCGGCGGTGTCGCCTTCAATGACCTTTGACCCCATGCCATACCACGTGACACCGTGACGTCACGACAGAGGAGAAACGGGGCTCCAACTCGCGCCGTCGCTCGCGGCGGTATATAAGCAGCTGCGCTTGTTTATATGTGGCTTTGGCTCAACTCTTGCAAGATGGGCTGGGTGGGAATCGAACCAGGGTCTCCGGAGTGTGAGACGGAGACGCTACCACTGAGCCACGAGTACGATGCTTCAAAGCGGTACAAAAACGCCTCTAGTGAATGCGGTGTTGCCTTAGAAACGAGCTGCTTCTAAGGCTCAGGCGTACGTCGCTTGCTCAGGCGCACATTTCGTTGCGGCGCCGAACGCTGCGTTGCTCGACGCTCACCGCGTCCAATGCGGGGCGCGTAGTCGCTGCGCCGTAGCCCATTGTCTTACACCCCTTGGCGGGTCGACGGGAACGCTGTCGCGTTCCACTCTTGAAGGCGAAGCAGAGTAACGCATGAGTTGTTTCTTCGTCTAGCCGAACCAAATATAGCCAAGCAACAGCAGTTCACCAGTCTAAACAGTGGTTCAACAACTAAAATAAAGGCTAGTATGCTTCGCATCCTGGGCTTAACCTTAGCTAAGCCACAGCCATTTTTTTCTTTCCTTTTTTCATTGGTTAACCTAGGTAGGATATCAGGCAGCATAGTAGCAAGAGCTTGGTGGCGCAACCCACCGCCCCGTTCCAAAGGGGACGCTCATAACATCCATCCATCCATCCATCGCGGCCCGCGCAAAAAGCCGCGTTTCTACCAGAAAGCCCGCCTTCCTGCATAGCGTACGCCGCCTGTGTTTCCCTGTAAACATTAAAGTTACATACGCTGAAGTTGCCGGGAAGCGTGAAAAGCAGTCAAAGATCTTTTAATGTTATCGCGTTACACTTTTAAAGGCGATGCTGAAGCGTTTTCCAAATTTCTTAACTCATTCTTTTCGTCTGTCTTCACTAGTAAAGATGACCATCTTCCTGAATTTATCGACCAATATTACTCCTACATGGCGCGCATTGATATTAAAGTCCAAGGTATTTATAAAATCATAGAAAAACTTAAAATGTCTTCGTCTGTTATAGACGATATTAACTCCAAAAGTTTAAAGAATACTACATCAGTCTCAAGGACAATTTCATTCGACTTACATATGCAGCCGTTACCTACTAGGATCTACTTGCTGACTGGAAGATAGCGAAGGTGGTGCCAGTCCATAAAAATGGAAATAACAGTTCACCTAGAAATTGTCGCCTCATTTCCTTGACATGCATTTGTTGCAAAACGCTTGGGCATATCATAGCTCCGCATATTTACTCTGATCTAAAGTCCAGCAGTTTCTTTTTCTTAATCAGCATGGGTTCCGTAAGGGTTTTTCTTGCGAGACTCAACTGTATGAATTTACTGCTGACTTGCATTCTAACATGAACTTTAACAGTCAGGCAGGTTGCATATTTTTTGCCATTGATGAGGGCCTTTGATCGTGTAACTCACTGCCGCTTGATTTTAAAAATCGTTAGGACTAATTGGCTTACGTTGACATGGCTCCATAATTTTTTACCAAACTGACAGCAATTTACTGTACTAAACAATTACTGTTAATCACTTTGTTACGTTTCCTCTGGGTACCGCAAGGCAGCGTTCTAGGCCCCTTAAGCTCTATAATTTAGAATAATGACTTGCCTGACAACACATCATCTTGTACATGCATATTTGCTGATGATGGTATTATTTACCGCCCAATTTACAACAACAGCGGCCATGTCGCCCTTCAACAGGACTTTGAACGTACAGTGAGTGCTGCAGGGCCTAGCCGATATCATTAAATGTTTCCAAGTGCAAACTAATCACTTTTAGCCGTAAACTTCCAAACTCTAGCGGCCTGTATAAAATTAGTAACAACACTGTGGAACGTAATAAGCTGTACAATTACCTAGACACAAACTTAACCCCGTGTCTTTCTTGGTCCGCACATATTATTTACATCTGTGCTAACGTATCAAGGTCATTAGATTATCTACGTTGTAATCTGCATAATTCTCCCTCCAGTGTACGTAAACAAACTCATCTCGCTTCAATTCGTCCTCAACTTTTCAATTTGGTCCCCGTATCAACAATATCTGACCAACATGTCAGAAGCCATTCAGTACAGAGGCAGTCGGTTCATTACGCATAATTACAGATACCCTTCTAGCATAACACAAATTAAACAAGACATTTCATTTGAGCCATTAATTACTCGTCGTGACATTGCTCTCTTATAGCTATTCTACAAATTCATGCACACCATGTATGCTATCCTCTTTACACCTTAATCTCGCTAATCGAACTTCACGCAGACTGCATAACAACCTTGGCTGAGCGCGCATGACGGTGTTACTGACGCATTTAACTTATCCGGCTCTTCCACGAGCTACCCGTTTGTTGAATGACCTTCCGGGTAACCTTGCATCAGAGTGCGACACGCAGTTTTGCGATAACCTTTAAAGATACTGTTACGGGGATGTTGGGAGCATAGACAGAGTGTATTTACAATATATATACAAGCAGAGTCAATGCAGTTAAGATGGCTGACCAGCAACAACTCGCAGCAGCCAGCGCCTCTTCTTCTTCCTTTGTCTTCTTTTATCCTTCCGTGACAGGACCCCCGCGTGCTGAAGCGCCTACACGGCGCATGTTAGGCGAAGAACTGCGAGCCAAGTATGGCTTCAGCCACGAAACGTGCACGATGGTAAGAGGTGTCAGACTTGAGGATGGATCAAACTGTAATGGCAAGATCTCGTAATTGACGTCGTTAACTTGACGTAGGACTTCATAAGGCCCAGTGTAATGAGTTAAAAGCACCCGCCGTGGTTGCTCAGTGGCTATGGTGTTGGGCTGCTGAGCACGAGGTCGCGGGATCGAATCCCGGCCACGGCGGCCGCATTTCGATGGGGACGAAATGCGAAAACACCCGTGTGCTTAGATTTAGGTGCACGTTAAAGAACCCCAGTTGGTCGAAATTTCCGTAGTCCTCCACTACGGCGTGCCTCATAATCAGAAAGTGGTTTTGGCACGTAAAACCCTATAATTTAACTTTCTTTTATTGAGTTCAAAGCTTCTGGGTGAGGAAACTTCCTGACGACATGGTGACCAAAGGAGCACCTAAGCACCTGAGGCGAACTTAGCAACGCGCCGGCACTGGTCGTTCCAAAACCCGACGTTCTGAATTTGCCTGGTCCTGGTCGACAACACCCACACCAAGACCCAACAAAGACACATAATTAACCGACTCATCCACAACTATGGCTTGGTTGTTCCCCCCAGTGCAAAAAAAAACATTAATAAAGGGGGTGGGGGGAGGCCCGCACCACCATGAGGTGTAACGGGCTTAGACGCCAATCAAAATATAAAATATTGAGGGATCATCACGAATGATAATCCAAAATAAATTTGGATACAAAAGCCAATAAGGTAAGAAAAAATTTTCGGAGCTGAAACCAGAGGTATATTTAGGGATGTATAGGAGAAGAGAGTTAGTCGGCCAGATTAGCAGCTCGGATATACCAAGTATCGTGCTCCTGATGTTTTATTGATTCTTAGGCTCCGGCAGTGATGCGCTGTCATTTGGATGCTGCAGCTTTATTGCATAAAGATGCGAGATTTTAAATAGGCCATTTATCTTCCGTCGGTTGTGCATCTTCTGGCCAGTGGACAGAACTATTAAAAAATTAAATTATGGGGTTTTACGTGCCAAAACCACTTTCTGATTATGAGGCACGCCGTAGTGGAGGACTCCGAAAATTTCGACCCCCTGGGGTTCTTTAAGGTGCACCTAAATCTAAGTGCACGGGTGTTTTCACATTTCGCCCCCATCGAAATGCGGCCGCCGTGGCCGGGATTCGATCCCGCGACCTCGTGCTCAGCAGCCCAACACCATAGCCACTGAGCAACCACGGCGGGTGTGGACAGAACTATGTACACCCTTCCTGCTGCTGCGGTCCGGGTACATCGGATATCAGCGTGGCTGGAGGCTGGGTCCGTGGTAGGCCGAGAGCAGCATGATCTGGTGATGACTTGAAAGCTCTAGATCATACATGCACGGGATGGTCACCGAGCAGGGAAAGATAAATGATGCATGCTAGAATGGGTCTGAAGACAGTATGTTAAGCAGCAGCAGAGTGATAGAAAGAGATGTGAAGAGGTGGATAGGAAGGGAGGTAATGTAGATGGAGCGTGCAGTTAGTACCACAGGCAACGGGGTATAGACCCCACCACGGTAGGCATGTACATTGATAATGGCTTGAACAGACATGCAAAAGTAATATGAAAGCGTGAAAGAGCGAGCAGAAAGACAGAAGCCATGAGAGAACAAGGGGAGTTATGAGCCATCCGGAAAGGTGATAGTGGTGGGTTGTGCCGGCACAGAACGTACAATGGCATGGGCTAACTATAATAACAACGCGCGGTGTCGTTTAGTTTGTAGCATCGCAGGGCACACTGCTGGCGTCACATGCTCGATCCGGGAGTGAGCGCACATTTGTGCCACTATGCGCAGCACGTGGGCACGTAGTAAAATAGTGCTCCGCTCCCTCGCACTCCGCTCCACAGGTACACAGATTTGTGGCACTTAGATGAAATCGGTGCAAGTAATAAGGAAAGTGTCCATGTCCTGTGAGGTGAACGAGTAAGCAGTTTGGAGGGAACCAATTAGGGATTTAGTGAACACTGGGCACCCAAGCGTAGAGGCAGATGCCCCGCTCCTCCTGTTGCCAGTATTCGTGCCACTGGTTCGCGGCTATACCAAAAAAACCGCTTTCTGATCGATGGGATGGAGTAAGCGCCCGTGCGAACTGCTCCAGTAGTGCACGCAGACGAAGCAGCGGTGTCGGCAAGCTCGTTGCCCAGCACGCCCCGGTGCCATGGTACGTGAAATAACAGGACACCAGGTCCGTTTCTTGCCAGGAAACGCAACACATTCCTGACTCGCCTTATCTGCTCCCCCGCATTGCGCAACCGTGACAGGGCCACCAAAAGCGACAGACAGTCTGTGTACAGGTAGACTGTGTGGCGCAGGGTAGCTATATATGTCAGCGCCTCCTCAAATGCACACAGCTCAGTGCCGAATGCACTAGAGGCGCTAACAACCCGGTATTTGCCTACACGGAAGACATGACCACCCCGATCCAAGGCTACAAACGCGGCGCCCGCCGCAGTGGTGGTGCAGGCACCGTCCGTGTAAACATGATAGACAGGAGCCCGGGAAAGCTTGTTTGCCTGTTCAGGGGAGAGGCGCGTGAAAGGGAACCGGACGGGCTAACTAGGGTGCTCCTTCCACGGGTCACAGGGGAAGTCGAGTAAGTGGGGATGAAAAGTTTCAACCCCATAATGAGTCACCTGACCGGGGTTGTTGGAGAAGTATAGGAGAGGCCTTTGCCCTGCAGTGGCCGTAACCAGGCTGATGATGATGATGATGATGATGATGATGAATGAGTCACCTGTCGGAGTGTAAAAAAATTGGAGGACGCTTAAGCTTCGCCTTCAAGAGTGGGACGCGACAGCGTTCCCGTCGACCCGCCAAGGGGTATAAGACAATGCGCTACGGCACAGCGATCACTTACGATGCGCCGCGCATCGGACTTAGCGCCCACCTATCACGCGGTGAGCGTCGAGAAACGCAGCGTTCGGCGCGGCAACGAAACGTGCGCCTGAGCGAACGGAACGAACCAAAGAACTCGGTGTCTCGGAGGGGAAACGATCTACGCCAGCCAAACGTCGCGATCGGCACGGGCAGAGAGATAGTAATCTAAAGAAAGGACCAGGAGCACGGCGAAGCGTCGTCAGGGGAGAGGGAGTCCCGCGACGCGCCTGGCAGCGGTCCCAATGCGCGCGCGGCGCGCCTCCTGTCGGGGCAGCGCCGTACATTGAGAGGAGGGGGTCTTCTGTGTTTGCCGCAAGATGGCTGTGCGTGTGCGGAAAGCGCAGAAGAAATGCAGCGGAAACGCACTTCGCAAGTCGTGTAATTAGAGAGTTTTAGCCCAGCGGGTTTACGGCCAGCGGAGCGGTGCGGTCTCCATCGTTGCGCCAGCGGAGCGGCTCGCGAAAAAAGAATTTTAGCCCAGCGGATCACCCGCTCGAGCGGGGTAAAGAGCGAGGCGCTCTGCTGCCCCACCTAGTGTTTCGAATAGGAGTTACTGAGGAATGAAATTCAATTACGCTTGCTTTTATTATGCAAGAAATGTTGAATAAAGATATATTACATGTTCTGAGTGCATTATTTGTTAATAATGTACCGAGTACTAATGTACGGGTCAGCGCGGCAGTCGCCGTCTTCGATGCAGAACTGCCGGCGTTCATGTTCGCGGCTGCCGTCTTGCATTTCCCATACACGCCCGCGCGCCCTTACTTTCCAGCGGGCGTAAACGCTGCTCCGCAAAACCGCTGGCGGCCTCAGCGTGGTGCGCATGCGCAGTCGCGTCTCCGCTCGCCCGCTCCGCTCCGCTGGCCGTAAACCCGCTGGGCTAAAACTCTCTATTGTGACTTCTGTACGTTACATGTTCATAATTACCGATATACACCGCAGTATAACTTTCCACGGCTCGTTTCGAAGGCAACACCGCATTCACTAGAGGCGCGTTTGCACGGCTTGGAAGCATCGAACTCGTGGCTGAGTGGTAGCGTCTCCGTCTCACACTCCGGAGACCCTGGTTCGATTCCCACCGGGCCAATCTTGGAAGTTGCTTTTATTTATGAAGCGCCTGCCGTGATTTATCGCTCACGGTCAACGCCGCAAACGCCGACACCGACGACGACGCCGACACCGACGACGACGACACCGGCTTTTCTGCGACACGAGCTCCTTAACGCTATCGCGTTAATAGGGAGAACTCTGCCGCCAATCGATCCAGCTCCACTGTAAGCTGTAAGGGGAGGACAGTTGGCTAATAGTACATGAACTGCCGACGTGCGCGTCGTATGGTTAGCGCCCGTCATGGCTACAAGAAGGGACCGCTGGGCAGAGAGGACACGCGTGGTAAGGTGGGTGGAGGGAAAGGGAGGCCACCAAACTGGAGACGCGTATGCAACTGCAGGCAGGAGGACCTGTCGGTATAGTCGGCGAATAACTGCCGGAGGAAGCGTGCGATCTAAACGGATAAAATTTAGTAATCGAACAGCCAATACCTCCGATTTAGATTTAATATAGTCGACGTGGGCAAAGAAGTTAAGTTTATTGTCAAAGACCACACCAAGGAGCTTGATGCGATCTTTGCACTGCAAGAAAACGCCATCCAATCGGATGGACGGCCGCCGCTTTGATGTTCCAATGTGGCCGTTGTTAAAAAATACAAAGAAAGATTTTGGGTGACTGATTTGGACCTTGTTCTGTCGAGACCAATTACAGACCAAGGTAAGGACCGATTCCGCCAAGGCCTGTAGTTGCAAACGCGACGTGCCAGTAATGAGGAGAATGGTGTCGTCCGCATAGGCCTGTATGTGTACTCCCTCGGGGAGGTCGAGATCTAGAAGCGAGTGGATGACTACGTTCCATAATAGAGGGCTGACCGGTGATCCCTGAGGGGTGCCAATCGACGAGCGTGCAGTCATCTCTCCCGCGTTCGAACGAAAGACAACCGTTCGCCCCGTCACAAAGGACTGGAGCAGGTTGTAGAGGTTGACCGGGCAGCGGTGTTTTCGGAAAAAGAAGAAAACCGCGTCGTGCCACACGCTGTAGAAGGTCCCTTTAAAGTCTAATGAGATCAGGATGGCTGGAGTCTTGCTGGATTTCAGGGCGCACAGCCTCTGACGTAATGCGTAGAGCGCCTGAAGGGCACCACGAGCATGTGTAAGTCCGAACTGGTGGGGGTGAAGAAGATTGTTGGAGTGCAGGAAATGGTATAGCCGGGAATTTAGTAGGTGTTCAAGGACCTTACCGAAAAGCGAGTTCATGACAACTGGCCTGTATGCGGATGGAAGGTGAGGGGGACGACCAGGCTTCAGTGTGAAAATTATCCTGCCAACCTTCCAACAGGAGGGGGAGTGGCCCAGTTTGAGATCTCTGTCAAATACTGACAGAAAGAAGGGATGCTGCTGAAATAGCTGGCGGACAAACATGCCTGTAAGGCCGTCGGGCCTCGGCGCCGCATGAGGGTTTCCTAGCGAGATGGCATGTTCGATCTCTGCCATGCTCAACGGATGGTCCTTGCAGTGCCGAGGATAAGGGCAAGTGGTGAGATGTCGAAGGCGCTGGTAGAGCTCGCCTTCAGAGGTCGGATCGTCAGTCGCCAGTCGCCACGGCGAAGTCAAGAATGGAGACCGTCGATCCTTCCGGAGAGACAGCGAGCGGGGGAAGGGGCGCGGGTGCGACGTGTTTGCCAAAAGTCAGTTTAAACTGTTGCCAAATAGGTGTTTCGCAGTGAGGTCTCGACAGACAGTCTTTTCGAAGCTGTCTTTCGAGATTCGGATGTTGTTTGTAGACCGCGAAGGCGTTGGCATATTGCCGCCTGAAAACCGTACGTAGCGCAGGATCCCGTGTCCGCTGAGCCCGGTGTCGCATCGCGCGTACTCTTGCCCGCTCCTCCCTCAACTGCGGGGTCCACCACGCGTTGGCCCGTTCACCCCGTTGTCGTATTACTCGCATGTGCTTTAGAGAAAGCGCATCGTAGATACGGTGGAATTGCGCAAGCACCATGTCCAGCGAAAGGGTCGTGGAAAAGGCACAGCGAATCACCCGTGCGAACCAAGCGGAACTCTGCAGGACGTTCAGCATCTCACATTGCGCATAAGTGGTCAGACGCTTCACTGTTTTGCCGGGAGTCGCACAGAGAGAAAATTTAATATATCTGTGGCCCGAGAGCGTGTCCGCGTCCGATACTGCCCAGGTGTACCCCTTCCGGGCTAAAGGTATGGACAGCATTGTAACGTCAATCCACGAACTGGCGTAAGGCGTGTCGAAGGTAGGGGCAGATGTGAAGACGGATGTGAAGACCATTGCCGCTGGCAAAACTTGTCAGCAGGACGCCCCGCATGTCGCCAGCTACAGGGCCCCAGAGTTCATGCTTGGCATTAAGGTCTCCGGCCAGAACAAAGTTCTGAGAGGAATGCCGCGAGAAACATTGCCGGAGCTCGTCTAGGATGGGGTGTATAGGGCGATGCGGAGGGGCATATGTCGCCACTAGGATGAAATCAGCTTGCGGTCAGCTGTGCTTGCCCCGGGCAAGCACAGCTGACCGCAACTACGTGCTGCAATATATATACCGGGAACAGGTCAAAACCTGGAGCTCGTGCCAGCAGCATTACGCGCGGATTCACCGGGGCGTTGAAAGAAGTTATTTTGCCATCTAGGATGTGCAGCTCCGAGACGATGGCAAATGAAAACCCACCCCGATACATGTGGTCAACCAACAGCTTCACCGCGTCCCTGGTGTGGTCGATGTTGGCCTGTATGAACTTAAGCGTATGCGCCCTAGCCATAATCGATTAAAGACCACTGATGCCGGGACGGAAAGTCTACCCACCAGAATACCGCTCGCAAGCACGTGCCCGAGAGCCAACGGGTCGCGTTGAAGAGCCATGGGCGTGTTTTCTCGCACGCATAGACCTCATGGAGGAGGTCGCACAAATGCCGACAGAATGTCAAGGAAGGAAAGGCGGGCAGGAGGCGCGGGCAACTATGGCGGCGTAGAAGATCAATGTGATATGTGTGGTGCGCGACATGGTACGGTGGTCGGGAAGGACAGAAGCAGACGACAAGGAGTGCGCGCGCCGAGGCGAATTCCGTGCTGGAGGAAAACGACGACGCCGAAGAGCGTCCGGAATGTGAACGCTCGGCGCAAGAAAAGAAAACAAGAGTAAAATGCGAACCAATTAGGAAAGACCACGGGGCGTCAGGCAGCCAATCGGAAAATGACTAATCGGCCAGAGCGGAAGAAAAGGCGAGGCACGCTGGCAGAAGGGGGAGACGCCGGGAGAGTTCCAGGAAGCGACGCCAGGAGAAGGTCGGCCACCGGACCGGGAGTTGAAGACGGGCCGTCGGGTTCCGTACCCGAGCCACCAGGACTTCACCCAGCCGGGTCCTCCTGCCAACCCGTTCCTGCGCATCGCCGCTCTACCCGAGCGTGCCGCCAGCTGCTCAAGGCCGGCGGGCTTCTGTGCCCGTGGGCAGGACGAGAGCAGTTGGGCTACGGGCCCGAGTTCTGCGCCCAGCTGCCCGGCCAGAACGCCGCCCCCGTCTGTCGTGCCGCCTAGCCGCCCGCCTCTATCTTCAAGCCAGAGCAAGGGCGCTCCGGTCGCCCGGTCAACCATCCTATACCCCGACCTTTGGTGAGACCGGCGCAACTCCTTTCATCAACTTGTCGCCGCGTCTCCACGCCGTGACTGTTATGCGTCCCTGCCGTCGTGGCAAGCCCGGACACGCGCACTAGTTAACGTCATACTAGCCCCAATTGTGTATCTTACTGCCGTGATGTCTGTTTGAGTGTTTATTTTATGCTTTCTATTTCCGTCTACTTATTTTAAGCCTCTTTTTTAGTTCCATTAAAAGTTTGTGTGTGTTTTCGAAACCAACGGCTTTGTCCTCAATTAGGTTCTCGGAGGCGCCACCTAAGAGAACCGTTAAAACCTTTAGGTGCACGAACCTTTGTCCCCAATTGGGCATCACAATCAGCTACTCCAAGAACTTCACACGAAGCTACACGGCTCAACTAACCGCAAACCACAGCTACCAATCTTTCCACACCCAGAGGGAACCAAGAAGCGCTGAACAAAGCGCTAGATCGGCCTTTCACACAATCAGAGTTACAGGTGACTCTGGCTAAGCTAACTCGCAATACGAGCATGGGCAAAGACAATGTCACCAACAAGCACCTTCGACAGCTACCCACCCCTCCCCCTTGGGCGTTGACGGCTCTCCTTCGGTACTATAACGACTGCTGGATTAAGGGCGAGCTACCAACAGCCTGGAAGCACTCGGAGGTCTCATGCTACCCAAGCCTAACAAGCACACCTCCATCACGAATCTCCGCCCCATCTCCCTTACGTTTCGCGCTAGGAAACGTTTTGAACACGTTGCCAACAAGTGGCTCCCTCACATCTCGAGGAAAACGATCGCTATCCGAACACCATGCCCGGCTTCCGCCTGATACTTTCCACAAGGGACATCCTCTTCCAGCTAAAGGAAGATATTCTTGACCATTTGAGGAAACACAGCAGGTCATCCATTCTTGCTCTAGACGTAAAGAGCGCATTCGATAGCGTGAGTCATGAAGCGATTCTTCATCACCTAGGTGATATCGGCTGCCGCACCAAAACATACGCCTACATGGGCGCTTTTTCTCATCAACCGTACGGCCATGGTAGGGATTACCAAGTTCCGGAGCAAGAAATTTCACCTACCTAACAGAGGCATGCCGTATGGTTCGGTAGTCTCGCCACTCCTCTTCAACGTGCCCCTCCTCAAGCTTCCCCGCCTCCTAGACACCGTCCCAGGGATATGCCACGCTCTATATGCAGATTATATCACGTTGTGGACGCGAGGCGCGAGCACGGGCGAACAAGAGGACCGTCTTCAGGAGGCAGTCAACATCATCCAACGGTACCTCAATAACTGCGGGCTCCACTGTGCCCCAGATAAATCCGAGCTGCTAGTGCTTGGGGAACGCACCTGGGGCAGACCCCCAAGCCACGACGCACTTGAGACCAGAAGTCCTTCTACATGGAGTCCCAATACCGAAGGTCGACTCGCTTCGCATCCTTGGACTCCATATACACAAGGACGGCCTTGGCTCCGCCACACTCCCCAGGCTACAGAACACCGGCATGCATCTCATACGACGGGTGGCCAATCGCCGCAATGGCCTCAAAGAGCACGACACCTTGCGAATGGTACAAGCCTTTCTGTACAGCCGCATTACATACGGCGCTGCTTGCATCCTTGCTCCTTGCAACCTGCATCCCTTCTAGGAGCATAGACTCTTCGACGCAATGCTCGTACAAGGAAACCTTCCGATTGGTACAGGCCATGAGCATAGTAGGAAGGAGTGTGGTGTCATGAGAAGCGCGTGTGACTTCATAAAGATAGCGCATCGCTCAAGGCTATATAGTAATCGCTGTGAGCATGGGCGCTGCGTATTATTTTTGGCTGCGCACTCACGTACTAATAAACCGTTACATTGATCGTCACCTTGGCTCTGCCTCGTCACTCACGGCTACAACAGAAAGCAATTATTGTGCAATTCTCTTTTCAAAAATGGCGGTAAGATACCGATGATGCTTTCGTAATGCTAGTGGTATGACCTCGAACCCGTTTTTATTCTTTACGTTTTCTTATCATGATACGATTCCTGGTGACTGATTGACCTAGATAAACGTACTCTTGCATAGGTTCGAGGAGCTGACTGCCAATCACGAATTTTCTTTTGCCAGGCTATTGAACATTATCTCAGTTGTCTGGCTGTCTGTGTATTAAGCTTCAACATGTTTTTTTTTTCACTTTGGGCTAAGGTTCTCCATCGTTTGCTCCAAGCCATCTACAGCGTCGCTCAACAGCACAGTGAGAGCGTGGTCGCGTGTTTGAACACCTATGAAAACGTGTACTAGCTCAAGTCTGTGCGGCATTTATTGCTTCTGAAACATTGGTAATAATTAGTTTGTGGCATTTTAAGGATTTAGTCTATGCGTATCGGCTTTTGCTACAAGTCACGTGCTCTGAACGCTTCGGTGTTTGCATTAGAAAAAGCTAAGTTCAGCACATGGCAAGAAACTAAAGCGTGCAGTGTACGAGGGGGGGGGTGCCTCAGGGTAGACGACGGGAAGGATGAGAATAGAGAGCAAATCCAGTCAGTCGGCTTACACTGATGTTGACGCTAGGCTAAAGACAATGGAGGATTTCCAGCATGAACTTGTGAAACAGGTCGAATAGCTAAAAAAATGAGCTAAATATGGAGCGTGATGCACGGAAGGCGGTGGAAAAAAATGACTCTAAGCAGCCGATGAAAAGCTGAACAGGGTGGCCATCGGGTGCGAGCATGGTCGTGACAATGGAACGCAGTCTCCCAACGAGACAGGGCAGGGAATGTCGGAAAAGTACGTGGAATGCGTACAACGTGGGGAGGGGGAGCTGGAAAGACCTGCACCTACCTTGAGGCGGCCACCAAGGAAAAGCAGGAACGCAGGGATCAATGCCATTTGTCAAGTCCAATTCAGGCGGAAAAGGATGACAAAGGGAAGCAGGGCGAAAGTGAGCCTTTCGCACTCTCCTACTGCCTCGGCAGTAGGAGAGAGAGAAAGTGGGATTATCGCCGGCGACTCGAACCTGAATAGGTTCTCGGAAGCAATTGTTCAGAGGGCGAAATGCCATAAAAGAGTGGCGGTAGGGACATTTCCAGAGCAGACACTGGGTTTTGTCATGGAGCGAGCAAAAGCAAAGCTCCCAGAGAATGCCCACGGATGCAACCTTGTCGTAGGAGCAGGTGGGCTAAGTGACGTCGTAAACAAAAAAGAGATTGGACTAGCCCAGCACATGGCGAAGGGGGTCGACTACGTGCGTGAGCTGTCCCCTCAGGTGCGGATCGTGGTGTGCACGTAGCCGGAGGTGCCTGTACGTGGCAGTAACGTACAAAGAGCTGTAGTACCTCCTAATGAGGCTGTTATGGAGAATGAGCCGAGAGAGGGGTTTCGAGGTTGTAGAAGTAGACAGAGAAGTCAGAAGGTGTGGTTTTCAACGAGACGGGATGGACTTCACTCATAGGCTTGGACGAGAAGAGGGCTGGTGACCTGCTGGTCGCGCAGTTGCTTTTTTGGGGGGCCCACGGGTGCACAGGAGGGCAGTCTAGGTAGTAATGTAGGTAGCTAGCCAGCGTAGGTAGTTTTCTTAAGGGAACCTCACAATAACATTGTCATAAATAACAGAAAAAGGAGGAACCCATGAAAGACAGGCCGCCATTGGAATATTGGACAGGCCGCCATTGGAATACGAACCTGGCAACGTTTAACGCTAGAACCTTATCTAGTGAGGCGAGTCTAGCAGTTACTATTGGAGGAATTAGAGGGCAGTAAATGGGATATAATAGGGCTCAGTGAACTTAGGAGGCCAAAAGAAGCACATACACTGCTAAAAAGGGGGCACGTCCTGTGCTACCGGGGCATAGCGGAGAGACGAGAACTAGGAGTCGGATGCCTGATTAATAAGAATATAGCTGGTAACACACAGGAATTCTATAGCATTAACGAGAGGGCGGCAGGTCTTGTTGTGAAACTTATTAAGTGGTACAAAATGAAGGTTGTACAGGTCTACGCCCCTACATCCAGTCATGAAGACCAGGAAGTCGAAAGCTTCTGTGAAGACGTGGAATCGGCGATTGGTAGAGTGAAAACAAAATACACTATACTAATGGGCGACTTTATTGCCAAGGTAGGCAAGCAGCAGGTTGGAGACAAGGCAGTGGGGAATATGGCATAGGCACTAGGAATAGCAGGGGAGAGTTATTAGTAGAGTTTGCGGAACAGAATAATATGCGAAACATGAATACCTTCTTCCGCAATTGGGATAGCCGAAAGTGGGCGTGGAGGAGCCCGAACGGCGAGACTAGAAATGAGATAGACTTCATACTCTGCGCTAACCCTGGCATCATGCAAGATGTGGACGTGCTCAGCAAGGTGCGCTGCAGTGACCATACGATGGTAAGAACTAGAATTAGCCTAGACCTGAGGAGGGAACGGAAGAAACTAGTACATAAGAAGCCGATCAATGAGTTAGCGGTAAGATGTAAAATACAGGAATTCCAGACCAAGCTACAGAACAGGTACTCGGCCTTAACTCAGGAAGAGGACCTTAGCGTTCAAGCAATGAACGACGATCTTGTGGGCATCATTAAGGAGTTTGCAATAGAAGTTGGTGGTAGCTCCGTTACGCAGGATACCATTAAGCTATCACAGGAGACGAAAGATCTGATCAAGAAACGCCAACGTATGAAAGCCCCTAACCCTATACAGCTAGAATAGAACTGGCAGAACTGTCGAAGTTAATCAACAAGCGTAAGACAGCTGACATAAGGAATTTTAATATGGCACCCCATGTGCCATCTAACCGCGTACCACCGGATGTTTTTTGTCGCTCTATTGCCGATGACCTCGAGCCGACACAACGTGAGCGGCTTCTTACTCTTTTAAATGATTTTCACGCCTCTTTTGACTGCAACCAAGCATCATTAGGCCGCACAAGTACCGTCTCTCACCACATTGATACGGGACACCACGCACCATTCCGCCAGCGTCCGTACCGCGTGTCATCCACCGAGCGTCGTGTCATCGCCGAGCAAGTTGAAGACATGCTTGAACGTGGTGTTATCAAGCCATCCTGCAGCCCTTGGTCATCTCCTGTAGTACTCATTAAGAAAAAAGATGGCTCGATTCGTTTCTGTGTGGACTATCGTCGCCTCAACAAGATTACACGAAAAGATGTCTATCCTCTACCGCGCATAGCTGACGCCCTAGATTGTCTTCATGGTGCCGAATTCTTTTCTTCTTTGGACTTGCGATCGGGCTATTGGCAAGTGCCAGTGGATGAATCCGACCGCTCCAAGACAGCTTTTATTACGCCTGATGGCCTGTATGAGTTTACCGTAATGCCATTCGGCCTCTGCAATGCACCCGCGACATTCGAAAGGATGATGGACAATCTTCTACGAGGCCTCAAATGGGAGACGTGCTTGTGTTATTTAGACGACGTGGTAGTTTTCTCCCCTGATTTCACCACTCACCTCTCTCGTCTACGCGAAGTTCTTACTTGCCTTACCACTGCCGGCCTTCAACTTAACTTGAAAAAGTGCCGCTTCGGAGCCCGCCAGCTGACCATACTTGGCCATGTCGTGTCCAAAGCCGGCGTCCTTCCCGACCCTGACAAACTTCGTGCTGTCGCAGAATTTCCGCGGCCGACTACAGTGAAAGAGCTCCGCAGTTTCGTCGGTCTTTGCTCTTATTTTCGCCGCTTTGTGCGCAATTTTGCCTGCATCATCGCTCCCCTGACGAAGCTCCTGGCTGGCTCTGGTGCCCTTCGCGACTGGACTCCGGCGTGTGACCAAGCCTTCACCACTTTGCGTCGTCGGCTTACCTCACCGCCTGTTCTACGCCACTACGACCCAAGTGCACCGACTGAAGTTCATACCGACGCCAGCAGCGTTGGTCTTGGGGCCGTCCTTGCACAACGGAAGCCTGGCTTTCCAGAAAATGTGGTTGCATATGCGAGTCGTGCTCTCACGAAGGCAGAATCCAATTATTCTGTCACGAAAAAAGAATGTTTAGCTATAGTTTGGGCCTTAAACAAATTTCGTCCTTACTTGTATGGCCGTCCGTTCGACGTTGTGACAGACCACCACGCGCTCTGCTGGCTTGCGTCACTGAAAGACCCGTCGGGTCGTCTTGGACGTTGGGCTCTTCGGATCCAAGAATTTGACACTCGCGTCATTTATCGATCCGGGCGCCAACATTCTGATGCAGATGCGCTCTCCCGTGCGCCCATGCGATCCGACGAAAGGCCACCTTCATCCATAGAGTGCCCGGTTGCTACGCTTGCTGTTACTGACATGCCGTCTGAACAGAGAAAAGATCCGTGGATTGTGTCTCTCATTCACATTCTTAGCAGTTCTTCAACGTCTACATGCCCTCGAGCCATTCGTCGCCAAGCCACCCACTTCGTGCTACGGGACGCCATCTTGTACCGCCGAAACTATCAGCCCGACGGTCGCAAATAGCTACTAGTCATCCCTCGCCATTTGCGTTCCGACGTATGCACGTATTTCCATGCAGACCCACAAGCTCATGCTGGCGTCCTGAAAACCTAGAGCGGCTCCGCCAGCGGTACTACTGGCGCGGCATGTATTCTTATGTCCGCAAATACATTCGGTCATGTGCAGCCTGTCAGCGACGCAAGACATCTTCTCATACGACAGGCCCTCTGCAACCTTTACCGTGTCCTGCACGTCCTTTTGATCGGGTTGGCATCGACCTTTATGGGCCTCTTCCATGCAGTGCTACCGGAAATCGTTGGATAATTGTCGCAGTAGACCACCTGACAAGATATGCTGAAACTGCTGCACTTGCTTCGGCTACTGCTCGCGACGTCGCCGCATTCATCTTACGGCATTTCGTCTTGCGGCACGGCGCACCGCGAGAACTGCTCAGTGACCGAGGCCGTGTCTTCTTGTCCGAAGTTAATGAGCTACTCGCCGCGTGCCGCACTATTCACCGCACCACTACGGCGTATCACCCACAAACTAACGGTCTAACGGAACGATTCAACCGCCCCCTTGGGGACATGCTCACCATGTATGTTGCGTCGGATCATTCCAATTGGGACGATGTCCTCCCTTTTGTGACGTACGCATACAATACCGCCGTTCAGGCTACCACAGGCTTCTCACCATTTTTCCTTCTTTATGGGCGTGAACCATCCACTACCCTCGACACCGTACTACCATATCACCCGGATGCCTCTGAATTCACCCCTCTTTCCGAAGTTGCTCGCCATGCTGAAGAGTGCCGCCAACTGGCTCGCTCGTTCACGTTGGATACCCAAGGAATCCGCAAAGATCGCCACGACAACGATCAGCCCACACAGTCCTTCGCCGTGGACTCTCACGTCTGGCTTCGGCTGCCCTTCCAAGCTCCAGGCCTTAGCCCAAAGCTTGCCCCGAAATATCAAGGTCCGTACCGGATCGTCGCGTGTACTTCGCCTGTGAGTTATGTGGTCGAACCGGTGACGCCATCTTCGGACAAACGCCGCCGTGGCCGCGAGACTGTTCACGTCAGCCGCCTGAAGCCGTACCACGACCCCCTTATCGTATCATCGCCTTAGGTCGCCAGGATGGCTCCTCTTCGCCCCGGGGGAAGTTGTAGCGGGTAATATGCATGTGGCACTGTAGTTGTAGTGGGTAATATGCATGTGGCACTGTGCGGACTGCCACCGCTGCGGCGCGAGACACGAGCGCGGGTTGTTGATGCGAAGCGCTAGGACTCGTGATCTAGAGCTACCTGCGATCCCTCGAACGAGCTACATAAACCCCATTTAAATATAATTGAACATGCTCTCAGGAATGGAGGAAGCCTAAAAGCAGTGAAGAAGAAACTAGGAATTGGCAAGAATCAGATGTATGCGTTAAGAGACAAAGCCGGCAATATCATCACTAATATGGATGAGATAGTTCAAGTGGCATAGGAGTTCTATAGAGATTTATACACTACCAGTGGCACCGACGACGATAATGAAAGAGATAATAGTCTAGAGGAATTCGAAATCCCACAGGTAACGCCGGAAGAAGTAATGAAAGCCTTGGGAGCTATGCAAAGGGGGAAGGCAGCTGGGGAGGATCAGGTAACAGCAGATTTGTTGAAGGATGGCGGGCAGATTGTTCTAGAGAAACTGGTCACCCTGTATACGCCATGCCTCATGACCTCGAGCGTACCGGAATCTTGGAAGAACGCTAATATTATCCTAATCCATAAGAAAGGGGACGCCAAAGACTTGAAAATTTATAGACCGATCAGCTCACTGTCAGTTGCCTACAAACTATTTACTAAGGTAATTGCAAATAGAATCAGGAACACCTTAGACTTCCGTCAACCTAAGGACCAGGCAGGATTCCGTAAAGGCTACTCAACAATAGACCATATTCACACTATCAATCAGGTGATAGAAAAATGTGCGGAATATAACCAACCTTTATATATATCTTTCGTTGATTACGAGAAAGCGTTTGATTCAGTCGAAACCTCAGCAGTCATGGAGGCATTGCGGAACCAAGGTGTAGGCGAGCCGTATGTAAAAATACTGAAAGATATCTATAGCGGCTCCACAGCCACCATAGTCCTCCATAATGAAAGCAACAAAATCCCAATAAAGAAAGGCGTCAGGCAGGGAGATACAATCTCTCCAATGCTATTCACAGCGTGTTTACAGGAGGTATTCAGAGACCTGGATTGGGAAGAATTGGGGATAAGACTTAATGGAGAATACATTAGTAACTTGCGATTCGCTGATGATATTGCCTTGCTTAGTAATTCAGGGGACCAATTGCAATGCATGCTCACTGACCTGGAGAGGCAAAACAGAAGAGTGGGTCTAAAAATTAATCTGCAGAAAACTAAAGTAATGTTTAACAGTCTCGGAGGAGAACAGCAAATTACAATAGGTAGCGAGGCACCGGAAGTGATAAGGGAATACATCTACTTAGGGCAGGTAGTGACGGCGGATCCGGATCATGAGACGGAAATAATAAGAAGAATAAGAATGGGCTGGGGTGCGTTTGGCAGGTATTCTCAGATCATGAACAGCAGGTTGCCATTATCCCTCAAGAGAAAAGTGTATAATAGCTGTGTCTTACTAGTACTCCTGTACGGGTCAGAAGCCTAGAGGCTTACGAAAAGGGTTCTGTTTAAATTGAGGAGGACGCAACGAGCTATGGAAATAAGAATGATGGATGTAACGTTAAGGGATAAGAGCAGATTGGGTGAGGGAACAAACGCGAGTTTATGACATCTTAGTTGAAATCAAGAAAAAGAAATGGGCATAGGCAGGACATGTAATGAGGAATGAAGATAACCGATGGTCATTAGGGGTTACGAACTGGATTCCAAGGAAGGGGGCGGCAGAAAGTTAGGTGGGCGGATGAGATTAAGTCTCCAGGGACGACATAACTGCAATTAGTACATGACCGGGGTCGTTGGAGAAGTATGGGAGAGGCCTTTGCCCTGCAGTGGGCGCAACTAGGCTGATGATGATGATGATTTTCCTATTGATTTAAAACGGTATTCAAAGCTTAGCATTCGCAGGGTTACCAAGTTGTTGCTATTACATTGCATGTTATCAAGCGTTGTTTGTCAAAAAACACAAATGGAGCATAAAAAAACAATTGCAGCTTTTTCGCACGTGCAAGACCCTTCGTAGAGTGCGGATGGTACCTGTAAGGCCACTCAACCCTGGTTCCCCGAAGGACGTCTGTTCCACTATGTAAGTTCTCAAGACCCGCCGTGGTTGCTCAGTGGCTATGGTGTTGGGCTGCTGAGCACGAGGTCGCGGGATCGAATCCCGGCCACGGCGGCCGCTTTTCGATGGGGGCGAAATGCGAAAACACCCGTGTGCTTAGATTTAGGTGCACGTTAAAGAACCCCAGGTGGTCAAAATTTCCGGAGTCCTCCACTACGGCGTGCCTCATAATCAGAAAGTGGTTTTGGCACGTAAAACACCAAATATTATTATTAAGTTCTCAACCTTCATGCCTATGTTACGGCTGCAGGGATGAAAATTAGCATGATTTTGCTCAAATTTTGTTTGACTGCACACAGTTGGCGTTTCAAAATATTTGAAACCTATTAAAGAACCTTCGTATTTATGAATAGTGACTATTCGATTCGAATACCGAATCGGATAGGACGCTGTTCAATTCGTTATTCAAACGTTTTGAATATTCGCCCACGTTTCTTTTTTGCTATCAGCATTTGTCTTGTAAGGACCTGCGCGTGTATAACTGAACATTGAATAATATTTTTAAATTCGTAGCTTAGTATCACACTTGTAACGAGGTATTGTGGAGCGCGAAGTATAGCTGCTTCTTTACGGGCTGCTAGCCGGATTAAGGTAATGAAAAGTTTGGATGCGTGAAAAGCTACGTGAGAGGTTTAGAAAAGAGACGTTTCCTCAACGCCTTGTACATGGGTTTTACACTTTTGTTCAGACTGCTGCCCACGCAGGGACGTATGTGGGACACAACCGTGCCTGCTGGGGTATTACCAGCCGAATGTGCCTTCATTTCCTAGATCATCTTTCAAGGAATCGACTATAGCCGTAGGCGCTCATAGCGACCTTTGTTTACAAACAAGCATAGGATCGAAAGAACTACTTTTTCAGTTCCTAAGAAACTTCTTGTAAACAAATTTGTTCATGTGGTAATGAAAGGCGAATGTTATTTGTTGAACAAGGGAACAAAAAAATTCCCCCGTGATTACGATACTCCCCAACGCGAAATCTGAGCGCAGCTGCATACGTGCCTTCACTTCGCGATGTGTTGGCAGGCGCGGACAACCGTGCGGCACACTCGCTAGTTTGGAGATCGCGAGAGCCAGCGCGTGGGTGACGTGTGGACTGAACAGAAGCCACTCGGGACGGATGGAAACCAGGAAGACCAATAAACGCAAGGGCAACAGAACTCGCATCGAGCGCAGACGTGAAAATGCAAAGAGCGGCGAGCCTATCAGACAGACGTGGCTCCACCTCGCCTCCAGAAAGTTAATCTTCCTTCGGGGTTAGAGCAACTGAACGTACACTAATGCATGTTTCAGCGGCATTCTCAGTGAAGAACGATTCCTTATTTCACGCGCCAGATCATCCTTGTGTGTAAAGAAAACAACGCCTTTTCGAACAATGGCACACAATTGTTCGAAATTGCTAAATGCGATCATAATTTGCGCTTAAGTTATCCTCATGTTTCCTTAGTCGTATATTGAAACATCGCCTTCTTTCGCCTTGTGTTTCACGCCATCTTCACTTTGTCAGCGGCCTATGCAGAGGACAACTGCTACTCCGGCTTTCTATCGGTGATTTTTCAGAGAGCGCTACGCGCTGACGATGTTTTCAAAGAAGAGGGATGCTTTGTTTTCACACACGAATCCTTGCTGCCGGAAAACCTTAAGGTATGCATCTTTCAGATAATGATTAAAAATATAAAAGCGTGACGAGGACAAAAATACCAAAGACTTCCACCTGGGAATCTTTATTGCCCCCGAAATATATATACGCGTTGTAAAGCTTGAAATTTATTTTGCTTTACCTCATTGGTACACACACAAAAATTGTTCGTGAGTGGTAAGGATAGCGGGGAAAGCCCTGCGTTACGGCAGCTTGACTGGCCCCACCCCCCTTTTGAAAGCACAAAGACAGCTGCAAGCAACGGTGCAACACGTTGCATGTTTCATAAAAAAAACACAATATTAATATCTGACATTTACAATGTTCCACAAACGTCTACAATATAAACGCCTGCAAAATTTTAGAACGCTAGATCACAACCAACGATGTTGTCTTTACAGGATACAAGAAAGTTAATGAACGGTAGATTCAACTCAACATTTTCAAAGGGGCCCTGAACCACTTTTTATCAAAGTGGAGAAAGACATTTGAAGTGAAGATAGGCTATTTCAGAACCACTTTGCCGCAAAAAGTACTTCAATGCGTTCAGCAGAAGCGGAGTTATCGGCAATCAAACACGGCCTCAGCTGTGCTCCCCTTCCTTCTCCAATGTCTTGCACCGCGAAGGCTACGGCGGAGACGTCGCCGTGGCGCGCAGTTCAAATGTCCGATCTGGTGCCTATGCCGCGCTAAACGTAAGCCAAACGCGGCTGTCCAGAGACAGCCGCAGTGCGCTTACCCCACTGGACTCGTGGCAGCACCTCGCGGCGGCCGCAGTGTAGCCGAGCGCAGCAATCAACAACAGTCGCGTATTGGAGTGTGCTTTATGACGAAATAAAGCACACAGAAAAGAGCGAGGATCGTGAGGTTTTTGAAACGAGAGCGTTTTAGAGAAAGGTGACTTCGCGCTCCACTTGCGAGCTTCACAGACCGCGTACGACAGCAGAACTTGGCTGAGATGTTCACAACAACGTATGCTACCCGCGGACTATGTTATTTCACCAAGCCCGAGAAGTGGTTCAGGGCCCCTTTAATGTACTCATAAAGTGTCGCAACATATATTACTATAAGTATGTCAAACAAGTCAGATGTGCATGCATTTAACCGATTCAGGCCGTCAATTTTTTTATTCAACATTGCTGAAAATCGCAAATATTCAAGACACGAGAATTCAGGAAAATTGCTAATTTTCAGAAAACGAGAGTTGCTGAACACTTCTGAAAAGAAATTTTACGACCCTGTAACTCAGCAATGAAAAGTGCTATCGCAATTCTATAATTGCATTTAATAGTAGATCTAAAGAGAACAAAATCGATGTATTATACATGGCTCTCAAATCTACCGCTATGTGACGAGAACTTTTGCAAAGCCCTTGTAAATAATGTAACACGTTCACGTAAGATACAAAATGATATGCAGCATTTATCCGCTTTGAATTCTCTAACGCATGCAGTTTGCCGAACTGTGACATCTGTTCTTGGTACAGAGCAACGAATTTGCAATCTTCTTGCTTATATTTTTTTACACCTTACCAATTTTTGAAAATTCCTTCTAGTAAATTCAGGTCTTCAATCGAAATTCCCCTTCCAACATTCGCTAGAATTTAGCGTTTTCTCTCTCAAATACAACACATTTCAATAAAAGCGGCAGGGTGGTTATGTCAGAAAAGCGCTTATGCGTTTTCCATGTCTTTGAATAGGCGACATCGGGGTTGCACCCTAACGAAAGCTTCCTCTTAAATATAGCCTAAGGAGATCGATAACAAATATATTAGACTCAATTTTTAAACCACCAAAGTAGCAGAGAACATCACGGCCGTAAGTACTATCAAACAAAGTAGCAAGGTATTCATTAAATTTCTTAGTCAGTCCTTTTCCTCTGTAGACTACCTTTTACTAGAAAAGCTCCCTTCAAGCATGCATGACGAATGAAAGCAAATGATTTCATTAATTTCGTTTTCCTACGCTTTGGAAAAGAATAAAACATGTTAAAAATTTAACACGACGTATACACAAAGATAGCTAGCCTACCTGCCTAGACTTCCACGATGCGTTCTGTCCCAAGCATCACATGTGACGTGCAAGTCGGGCGTGTTTTCTACTTTCCACATTAGAATCTCAGCTAGGGACATCCACATAAATGTACACCTCTTCTGTTGCTTAGCTTTCCCGACTTAACAAACATTTGTTTTCCATACAAAAATGCTGATTGAAGTAAATAGGATCACATTGGCTGAAACCCAAAAAGACTCGGGTTTAGCCAAATTTTCGTTGCTGCAGACAGCAATTTGCCTTTCACAGCGCACGATGTATGTACAACACCAGTATCATCACGGGTAATATTTGCGTGCGAAGCCGTTACAATTTCATCGATGGTTTTCTCCAGGTTCTAATCCTGAATTAGTCATCTTTTTTGAAGCTTTCAGGTTTTCCATTCATGAATTCTATGGAATGCCGAATGCCTTCGAACTCGACGCGTATTTTGGTGCTTAAGTGTACTGCAAAATTGTTCTTGTGCATTCTCTTTATGTTACTTTCTTTTTAAACAAACAAATGAACTAACATTCCAACTATTACGAAGATCATTTGTTTACCATAAAGTTGGAAAAATGATCGATCACGCGCCCTGGTCAGCCAATCGGATAGCTCGCCCCACTGACGTTATATGGGTGGTTTGCGTCATATGGGTAGGGGCGGCTTAATATTCCGCCGAGCAGTCTGCTGCGATCGGCAGCGATGTGCATTTTTAAAACCTTATAATAAATTCCATGCTTTACGCGGAGCACTTAGTTGTGTCAATTATTGATCAGAAGGACCTACTCTAACGACTCAGAACGACAGAAAGCTGAGCTAGTTGGTAAGGATTCATTATGCAAAACGACACAGTGCGTTTGTAGAAAATCGTCAAAAGCCTTTCAGGGTCCCTTTAAGTTTCAAACTGAGCGACATAATTCTTGACGTCTGCCGGAAATGCACCAAGCTTCATTACCAATACACTCAGAACCTTAACGACCTCTTTGATGCTACTTGGCTGTTTCTCAGCAAAAGCATTTGCAACATCGTCCAAACATCCAGAATTCTTATCCTACGATAGTTTAGTGGGGAAACAGCACAGGCAAAATCCAACTTGCAGAGAATAAACAAAAGGAGATACTCCACTTTTTTAGCAGTGATTGACTCTTGGCAGCAGCAACGAAGACATATGATACAAACAGGAAGCAGTCTCTACAGGAAGCAAATAGAAGTGTGCAAAGTATGCTGCAAGGTCGGCCACAGGCGCGACGTGTGCCCCACACCAAACGTACGTGTTTGTTTTTCATGCGGTGTTTCTAATCCCAGAGAGGGCCACAAGTGTGTCCCCAAGTGCAAGCTTCAGAAATTCAAGAAATTCACAGAAATTCACAGAAATTACAGAAATTCAAGACCCTACTACACACAGCCAGCACCCAAGCCAGAGACAACACGTTGCTGATCGGAGGGGACTTCAACGCCGCCCATCGAGCGTGGGATTATGTGAAGGACACGGCCAAGGGACGGGACTTATTACAGGATACCCTGGACCACAAATGTGTCCTAATCACGGACCCCGCGCATCCTACGCGCATCGGCAACTCCGTAGCACGAGACACCACACCAGACCTTACGTTCATAAAAAATGACCACACGGGCAAAGTAACATGGCACAACACGGGCGTCGACCTGGGCAGTGACCACTACATCCGCGAAATTACGATACCCAACCAATTACGGAGCAATACCATTATACATAAGTGGACGGACTGGGACGAATTCCGTAAAGGGCGCCTCACCACAGCACAAGACATCACAGAGATCGAAACCTGGACTGCGGAACTCCGCGATGCAGTGCGCTCAGCCACAAAGACCATAGAAACAGACGAAGACGTCATCATCATGGACAGCCGCCTGGCCCATCTGATAGAGGCCAAACGTTCGATACAGGCGCGTTGGAAGCAGCACCGGCTGAATCGCAAATTGAGGAAGAAGGTGGCAGACTTAAATAGGGCCATTGAACAACATTGCATGCTCCTGTGCCGTCAACAGTGGAACGAGATCTGCAACCGAGCTGACAGGGAATTGCACCGCAGTTGTACATGGAATCTATTTCGGCACCTCCTAGACGAAACAAAGACCAAGTCAACCCAGCGAGACCGCCTGGCCCGCCTCATGCACACCATCACACAACAAGGAAAAGACGCTGTTATCAGGAGCCTGGAAGCCAAGTATCTGCCAGACACGCCAACAGAAACCCACCCGCCGTACGGGGGGCTGCCCAACTCGTGGCTAGACCGAGACATTACCATATCAGAGGTACGGGTAGCGCTGCACGAGCTCAACACCCGCTCAGCAGCCGGCCCAGATCTCGTTACAAACAAGATGCTACGCAACCTGGACGACGCTTCGATAGAGGCCCTAACGGACTACTTCAATGAATGCTGGCATTCGGGAAAGCTCCCCCGACAGTGGAAAACGGCTAGAACGATCCTGATTCCAAAACCGGGCAAACCACTGGACATCGGCAACCTGCGTCCCATCTCGCTGACGTCCTGCGTGGGCAAGGTGCTGGAGCACGTGGTCGCCAACCGTTGGCAGGAATACCTAGAGAAGGAAGGCCTCTATCCTGACACGATGATCGGCTTCCGGCGCAGACTCAGCACACAAGATGCCATGTTACAGCTCAAGCAAGAAATCGTCGACAACAAGACACAAGACAGCAAAGTAATTCTGGGTCTCGATTTACAAAGTGCATTCGACAAAGTCAAACACTCAGCCATATTAGGACAAGTATCAAGGCTCAACATGGGGGTAACGAGCTACAACTACATTCAAGACATCTTGACCAACCGCACGGTGGAACTGCACGCCGGAGACCTCAAGCTTCCCGAACACAAGCTCGGCAGTACGGGTACTCCACAGGGTTCGGTTATATCGCCGTTGCTCTTTAACCTCGTCATGATCGGGGTAGCGAGGGCAGTAGCGGGGACCGGCGTCCGGCATACGATCTACGCCGACGACATTACCCGGTGGGCGGCTGGCGGCACCGACGCCAGCATCGAGCAACAGCTGCAATCGGCGGTTACCGCCATCGAGCAGCACCTTGATGGCACAGGCCTCATGTGCTCGCCCGCCAAATCCGAGCTGTTCGTCCTCACACCGCTTCGACCGGGACGGAAGCGCGCTCCTCTTCGCGAGTGTGATCACATCAAAATTGTGACTGCATCGGGGCAACGCATCCCCGAAGTTCCCAAGATCAGGGTCCTGGGCCTGCTGCTCAACAAGAGCGGCCGCAACGACGAGACCATCAACAAGCTTACCACCAAGGCAATGGACGCCATCCGGCTCATACATCGAGTCTCTGCACGACGGGCGGGCATGCGTGATGACAGTCTCGTGCGCCTTGTCCAGTCGTTCGTGATTAGTCACATCGCCTACGTTGCGGCCTACCTTAACTGGCACGTCACTGACAGGACCAAGATCAACACGCTGATCAGACGGGCTTACAAGGCGGCGCTGGGTTTAATGGAGACCACGAGTACGGCTCGGCTCTTGCAGCTCGGCGTGCATAATACCCTAGAAGAAATAGCCGAGGCGCAGCTCAGCGCGCAATTCGAGCGCCTCTCTACCACCAAGACGGGCCGCAGTATACTGACGTCCCTGGGTTACAGCCCCCAAGCTCCCAGCCGGCAACCGTGCGAGATCACAGATGAGGCGCGGGCCCACATTTACGTGGACCCCATCCCAAAGAACATGCACCCAGAATACAACCAAGAACGGCGGCAGGCGCGGGCCAAGGCCCTCACTGAACAACACGCCCAAGACCCGCACGCCCGGTATGTGGACGCCGCGGAATACAAGCGGGAAGGCTTTGCGGCGGTGGTCGTTGCGGCGGCTACCGGCACCAAGACAACGGCGGCGAGCGTGCGGTGCACGAACGCCACAGACGCTGAGGAGGTTGCCATCGCTCTGGCGATCACCGAGGCCGAGTGTCGCACCGTGCTCAGCGACTCGAGGAATGCCGTGCGCAACTTTGCCAAGGGGCGAATATGCGCGCCGGCGGCCGCCATCATCGGCAAGCTCCAACTTCAAGACCGCGGCAGCACCGTCCGTATCAAGTGGTTCCCGGCGCACGCCGGCGAGTGCGCATCCTCACCGAACCACAACGAGACGGCTCATTCGGCGGCACGAGCGCTTACTTTCCGTGCCCCCGAGAGTGACCGTTCCGTGTGGTGGTTCGAAACCAAGGACAGAGTGACTAGTTATGCCGAAGTAACTAAGTGTTACCGCATAGCTCGACGGACAATGCCGCCTCCCCACCCGGCACTCAGTCGGGAGGAGGCCGTAATCCTAAGACAAATACAGACCGCGTCACTCCTCGCCCCCGCAATGCTGCACGTGCTTTACCCAGAGCTCTATCCGAGTGGGCTGTGCGGTGTTTGTGCAGCGGGTCCGGCGGACCAATGGCATATCATGTGGGACTGTGCCAGGTTCCCGACGGCAGCTACCTCTAGGACTTACCCGCCACAACTACAAGGTGCACTGCAGTCTGCAGACAAGGAATCACAACTATGGGCCGTCCAGCAGGCCCGGGGTGCGCTCGAGAAGCACAAGCCTCATGACCCACTACAAACGGGCCCAACTGGGCTAGTGCAGAGTAGGGCATAACCCCGGGTCGACGCTTGGCCAGCGTCACGACACGTTAAATCGTCGTTTGCCGGCACTTCATTAAAGTTATTCCTATCCTATCCTATCCTATGATACAAACTTTAGCGAAAGATAAGTATTAACCAACCTGCAAAAGAGTCGATCAGAGTCCTGCTGCCGTCGTCGCTGCTTCCAAGTAGCATAAAAAGTGTAAAGCAACAACAAATGAATAAACGAGAAGAGCCGTGCAGGTTAAAATGACGGTGAACGAAAAATTCGTCGGCGATTACGATTCTCTCTAATGAGAAATTTGAGCGCAGCTTTATAGATGTTTTCATTTAGCGATATATTCACTGGCGCGGGCAATCTGTCCCGTGCGGCACGTTCCAAGCGGCGCGTCTGCCTCGCCAGTCGCGAGATGCAGCGCTTTTTCTCTATACAGACGACGTGCGCTACTCTGGCGCAATATCGCAGCCATCGTCGACGCACAGCCTGCTGTCTTGGGCGGCCCTACGCTTTTCTTCTCACGCTTTCGTTCCACCAGTGACGAGAACGGCCCTCCGTCGCGGGGAAGTCGTGCCACCAATGGCAGCGGCGACAACATCGAAGGGAGCGTCAAATCGGGTCTCACTTGTAGCCGCTCGCTATCGCCCCTTGCAGGAGCAGTGATCCTCGTCACACACGCTGGTACTAGCAGCAGACGTGGCGGACGAGCGCAGCCCTGCCTGGCCCTGCTACAGGCACCCCCCCGCCCTCGCTCGGAAGCGCAGATGAAATCGCCCCCGCGGCTGCCGCCAGCAACTTGGCGCATGCGCAGGCCGTCTCGACTCCGCTCCTCCTCTGCTTTCAGCCTTGTGGTTCCGCTGCACCGTCATCCTGCACTTTCCTCCTATTCTACGGCCTTTCTGTCCTCTACCTCTGCGCGGCGCTCGTTGGCTCGCCGCCGCCGCTCTCCGCAGGACCGGGCCATTGCGCTCGAAACAACAGTGAGGGAGCATGGCTTGCTATCACCCACGGTGTAAGAATACATTTAGGTGTTGACACTGCGCTCGGCGGCGCGACCAGGACTTGTTCGCCGCTCCCTGCGCTTCTCTCGAACGCTGACAGATGGCGCTACGCACCCGGGGCCCCTAGTCACCGAGCTTCGGCAGCCGTAATGCAGATGCCACGGGATCTTTCGGTGCGGCTGCGTGTACGCGTGCTTTGTCGGGAAGACAACGAAGGATTGAAACTGCTGTCGACACCAAATAATTTTGGGCTACTTCGTGTTTTTCTTGCTGAGACTGCATGAATGGGCGGAACATCAGCGAGGACGCAGCCCTGTGCTGCTTCCGAGCTCGTTATCGAAATGCGTTCATAGCAAATTTTTTTTCGTTCATCCGCACGACTGCTGTGAGCATAGTTAACTACACTGCCTCTTAAATATAAAAGGTCGGACTCAACGCGCCCACATTTGGCCTGAAGAGCCTACGCGTACATTCAAACATTGCTTGAGCAGTGTATTGCGCCAATGCTGCGAGATTACCGCCGTGTTGAGAACATGGTTAACTTCGGCCACCTGGAGTTCTTTAATTTGCACAGAAACCTCAAGGACGTTTCCGCATTTCGCCTGCATCAGAAATACTTACTCCGCAGCCACGAATAGAACCCGCGCTCTTGTGCTGTATTGCAGAACGCCACTGCCGCTATACACGCGAACGCCGGGACCAAAACAAAAATCCAAGTGTGCATTTGCGGCTTTTTAATAGCAAGTGCAGTCCACAATTAGGTACGCGAAACGCAAATAGTTACTGGAAATGCCACTGGCGTTGTTTCTGCCAATCTTATCCCTCTGGTCGGCACCGACGATGCTGAGTGGTAGTCTCTAGCACTAGGCCCGAAAACGTAGGTGTAATGCCGGCTGCGGTGGCCGCGAAACAACGCAAAAGGTGCCCGTGTGCTGTGTGATGTGAAGAATCCCATGTGGTCTAAGTTTGGAGCCCTCCATTGCGGCATCTATTAATGCCCATATGCCCCTTCGGGATATTAACAGCACAATTTGCTTTTTTTTTGCTCAAATGCGGCCTGAATAGCCATTCTGTTGAACAAACAAATTTATTACTACAAGTAGCCTCTCTGAGACATGTGATTTCCTGTAGTCACTAGGTTACGCACAAAACACAGTGAATCACAACCTACTGGGCTACTTTCGTGTAATCAAGAGCCAAGGCCGTGACTGCAATTGTGATGATCACTGCATTCGTTTATTTGGACGATACACTGAGCGAATCATCCTCTATCATCTAGGATGAGCACAGCTTGGCCTGTTTCTTTTTTTCTTGACACTGCTTTGTCATGACTGCATTGGTGTGCTTACAATGCTGCCTCATACGCATGCTGACGTAATAGTGGAGGAGCTGTGCGAGTACTTCTTCCTTGTGATCAGCACATGGGAATGTCATCGTGTATGTATCTATCACTGCGTCTATGGTGTCCCAGTACACCGTGTGGCAGTCTGCATAGTCAACAAAAAACCGCTCCGTATGCTTTAGAAGGTCAAATATGTTGACGTTAGGGTGGGTAAGACCCCCTCTGGTCTTCACATTTGTTAGAGCTGCTTCAGCAAAAGAATTATTTTTTACGCTGAAGGCTGACAAGCAAGCAGCGCAGCTGGTAACTCTTCGCATCTTTCTGCACAAAAAACCGGTGACATAATAAAGTATGCAGTCTGTAATTTGCCCTCCGTCTGATTTGTGTTTCCGAACGATATCTTCACATTCCCAGTCTTCTACTGAAACTAGATCGTCTAGCTTTTCTTTAATTTGATTGATGAATCCAGGGCATGATGCCACTTTGTCGTCTGTTCTAATGAGGGCCCTGAAATATGACGCATCCAGCAATGGTTCCTCACCCTCGACGACTTTGCAATTGCCATACTTCGGAGGTTTAAGGATACTGTAGATCGACAGCGTCTGGTAAAGCTGCATAAAGGTGGGAATCGAAGGGTGATCATTCTGGCTTCCTGCCAACCGTATTTTGCCAAAGAACCGCTCGATAGGATCTTGGTTCATTTTGTTGGTTAGGACATATTTGAAGTTGTGGCAATCAAGCAGCACCTCACAAAGATCCAAAGTGGACTTCAATGTGACTCGAAGTCCTTCGCAAGTGCTCTTTGTCAAGAACATGTCGTTTATAATGTTGCCACTTTCCAGTTCTCTTTCCCAGCTGTCCAGCCAGTCAATTCCATGCTTGAGAATTGCGAGGTCTCGGCTGTTCCTTGTGATCCCTTCTGCTGGAAATCGCCTGTTCAGTGCATCAAACAAATTGTTTAAAAACAACGTGAATTCTTGAGTTTTCTCGCTGCCTATGAGTTTGCGGATACCTTGTTCCCGATAAAACTGAATACCCGCCGCCATGGAGCGGCTAAAGACTTGGGTGGCTAACTTCACACGCATCTTCTCACAGTTACTCGGGTATATGTGAGAGTGTGTTATTTTCGGGCAGACTTTTAGGCCCCCCGCGTTGGCAACGTCTTCCTTGTAGACTTCAGCATAGTACTCCCACTTGATCCACTGTCCTTCGTTTTTCAAGTATCGCTGCTGCTTAAGTCTATTCCTCACACACTTAAACAAGTGTGGAGTGTCAGAAAACGCAAAAACTTTTCTTTCAGGGTCAACTGGGTGTGTGAACGAGTTGCAGCTCTCCTTGAGGCTTCCATTAACACCTAGAATGTTCCACATGCTCCTGTTTGTTGACGCGCCATCACAGACAAACCCATGAATCTTTGCACCGGCTTCTTCGAGCATCACAATAGCTTGGAGAAGCAACTGAGCGAGAATGGAGCCTTTGGTTGCATTTTTTGCTGCGAACACCCCTATAGGTTGAGCGTAGCTATCGCCAAAAGGACAGAACATGAAAACGAGGGCGTGATCAGCGAGCTCATCAGCGTTTCCAGCGTCTGTTGCCAGCCCTACATATGTCATCGTGCGAGAATTGACACGTTTACTTTTTCTAACCTGCATTTCATCGAACATGATAATCCCATGTCGCTTGAAGTCGTCCATTTTTTCTATTTTCCTTTTCAGAGCAGAAAAGAACTTGCTGTCAAATCCCGACTTAAATCCCACCATAGAGACATACCGGCGTATTGTTCGGACTGACGGCAATGCGAGCACTTCGTTTTCCATCAGGAACCTGTAGGCTGCTGGTGACCTGATATGAAGGAGCAAGCAAAGCAGGATCCAGCTGTCCGAGTATCGTCGTCCCTTCTTAGAACCAGTCTTGCCAGCAGCCACACATTCCTTTAACACAAGCTGCTGTGCCTCAGTAAGGTTCGCATCACGATAAATGCGGTCAAGTGTTTCATCACTTAATTGTTTAAGCTTGGCTTTGCATTTGCTCAGTTCCGCCTCAAGCTTTTTTTTTCCTTTTAGAAGTCGCACTTTGGACCTGTAGCAGGAAATTCTTGCCTTCCGCAAAAGGTCAATGCGGGCTTTTTTGGAAGGGCTGCTTAAAAGACGAATGTGCTTCATTTCTCCTCTCTTCTTCATACGGGAGTAATGTATCCGGAGTGTGTCTTTCAATCTTTCGCAACGGTCGCAACTTGCTTGTTCAGAAAATAACATGCAGTTTCTGTGCCGCCACACGCCACATGCGTCGATATATGCACACTCGGGTTGGATGTTGTGGTACATCTCGCCACCGGGGCCACCAGCGCATACGTGCAGGTTGTGAAACTTGTGAATCACACTCTCCAAGTCGCTTAGGCCGCATGGAACAACATCGCCGCTTATGGCGTTGACAGTTATAGGGTGACCATAAATGAAGGCACGCAGTGACAGCATTCCGCTGGATGAAACTGTAGCATCTAATGACTTCCTCAGGAAAGGTGCCTGGTCGCGTTTCTTCGCCAAAGCCACTTCCGTGAAGACTACAGCCTCCACACCAAAGCTATCAACAACTTGTGTTGCCCACGAGGTTCCTGGAAGTTGAATGCTGGATACATAACTCGAGAGACATGAAAATGTGAGCGGTTCCTTTTCATCTTGGCCGCTGACAGACACTCCCTCGTGACTTTCCTCGACTAATCCGAGGCTGCTGCATGCTGCCAATGGTGCCTCAGTCTGGACGTGACACAATCCATCTGGACCACCCTGATGTGGACTCGTGCGGTTGTCCTGACGAAAAATGAGAGAAATTATATCAGTGGAAATGGATTTAAGGTATTGTTATAAAACATATGCTACTATCAAAAGCAGCCAAACCCAAAAAGCTACAGGCAAAAGTTTCGCGGACTGCTTCATAAGCTAAGGGCTTAATCATGCTGTATGTTAACAACAGCTAAATTATTTAATGTCCTGGGCTGGGCAGTTACTATTAACCTGTATTGCAAGCAACTGTATCTCGTTATCCAGGGGCACCTATAGGTATCTATGGCATGCCGGGAGGACCGATACGGTTAGCAGAAAGTTATGTACAGGGAACACTAAGCACCTAGAATATTAAGTACCCGGAGCAGTGCAGAAGAGAACAAACCTTAACGTCATGAACGCCAAGGAAGACGGAGGTGGCACTTGAGGAGGTGCCTCCAAGTTCCATGGTGGGAGAAGGGCACGTTCCTTGATCACTCCACTCACATGTCTGCAGTTTCTTCTGAGGGCTCGATGATGGATCGGTGCCTTTTTGTTTTTCACAGACCGTCCCAACGGGCAGTGCGACAGCGGCGGGAGCTGGCCGCTTGCTTGACTGATCGCCACACGTGGCCGTAGACTGTCGTTTTCTAGGAGGCTTTCTTGACCTTGTCGGTTTTGTCAGATATTTCGGACACCCGGGAAAAATACTGGGCACAGCATTCGCCGACAGCACCGGGATCTTCTTCGGTACATTTAAAAGTACCTTGCCATTGAACTCGGCATAGTACGATTTTGATATCATATGCTCGGGAAAGTGCTTCGCGCAGACGTGGTCGCACGGTTGCAATATCCTATCTGCTCTGGGAACTGCCCGGCGCCAAAGTTCTAAGCGAGCAGGCTCCGACGGAGCTTTAAAAAGTGAAACTTGATCCGGACAACTCCGGTAGCCCGAACTGCAGTTGGGTACGAAGCACTTCTTACCCATAATTGCGTCTAGCAGACTTCTGGACCCGGCTGAAGTTGACAGGTGTGTCACAGCAACAAACAACAGATCACAGACACAATGCACATAGGCCGCGACGACCGTCCATGGCGTCGGCCCGCGCCACCACGTGCGTTTCCACAACTGTCAATCCGGCTTGTGCCAAACCGCGACACAAAAAGCTAGTTCTCGCAAAATTTGCTCGTCCACGATGGAAGCTGACGACGTGGAAGCTGAGATCGTGGTGTTCACAGCTTGTGATGCACTCTCTCAGCCCAAAACATCGACCAACGCAGCCTAAAAGGGCACCTAAAGCAGGGCACGCCGGAGAAGGGAATATACGGCTCTGGGCACGCCGCTTGCCGCACCGAAAGCGAAGGGCCTCTGCTCCGCAGCGCCCCCGCGCCGCTGCGGTCGGCGCATGTACTAGAGGGCGAACACAATCTGTGCGCGCTCTCCGCCGCGGCGGGCGGCCAGTGTCAACACCTAAATATAGTATTCTTACACCGTGCTACCACCTATTAGGCGCGCATGTACTCTCCCCGAAAATGAGTTTTTAGTGCGCATCGGCCGTTCCTGCGGCGAGCGCCGTTCCTGACGCTGAATTTGCCTTTCTCTTTTCGGAAAGAACGGTTTCTGGGGACAGGTACGACAGTTCGTGCGGTGCGATGAAAGCTGATTGCACAGGAAAATGTTGCGCGATCTTCCTTCATCGTTGGGAAATCCGATGCATGTAGGGGATCCCGGACACCTTCTCTTGCGAGCTTGCTTTTGCACGTGTTTTTTATTTTCCGTTTACCTGTTTGGTTTCTTTTTTCTTTTCCTGTGCATTGCTCCTGCTACCGCCGTAAGTAGCACCTGTGGGTAGCCTGCTGCTTTGAGGCAGTAAACCTGTGTGGCCATCTACGTGATCACAATAACAATGTGCGCAATGGGAAAGAACGCTTTTCGGCCATCCCTTGCTTGAGAAAACCAAGGTCATCGGCAGAATTCGGGATCAGCGCCCACGCGAAATTATTAAAGCTCCTCAAATGTTGCATTAAGACACTTCGTGCTTTAGTAAATGATCCGTCAATGTATCACTGAAAGCAGTCATTCTTGTGGGAGCACGGCCACGCGGGATAGGCAAGCAAGTCGTGTTCTTTCACGGTGTTTTCTTTACATTGTCATTTTAACTTGTGCGGCTCTTCTCGCTTACTCATTTGTTACTGGTTTAGACTTCACGACGTGTATATACATATATTCCCAGCTGAAAGTCAGCGCTTGTCCTTGTATGTGTTTCTTGGTATTTTTGTCATCGTTCAAGAAATTACGCTGTAGTATCTATAATCTATTCGACGCCAACAGCTAGCCCAATCTCTGACGCAAGTTACATCTGGAAAACATTGGAGGACGCTTAAGCTTGGCCTTTAAAGCAAAACGCGACAGCTTTCAAATATCTCTTACTGCTTATCACGCTTTCCGATAACTGCAGCTTATGTAACCATAATGTTTATCGGGAAACGCTGGCGGCGAATGGTTTGCACGAAGGCGAGCCTTCTGGCCGAAACGCGGCCTCTAAGCTCTTGCGTGGGCCGCGATGAGGCGGAGGTGAGCGCGATCTGGAGGTGTTGCAAGGAGCCGGGCGCGCCGCTTTATGACCTGTGAGATTGAGGCCATGACCGCTCTATGAATGGTAGAAACGCTGGAAAAGGCGTTTGAGTTTGAGTTCGCGCGTAACAGAATTATGTTTTCACGTATATTCAAATTACAATCCGAAGCTATCAAGGTTGTGTGTAAGCAGTGCTGGGCACTATCGAAGACACATGTATCTTAGATACTATCTTAGATACTCTGGGTATTTTTTATCTGTATCATGATACGTCTGGCAAGACGTGTATCAGTATCTGTATTTTCGGTACATGAAAGAATGTATCCTGTATATTAAGGTACAAGATACTGGCTATACTACATCTCCGTGTGAAACTATAACCGTTGGCTGAACTCCGCTTCTCAAGCTCATACTGCTGCTACTGCAATGAGCTCTGCGCGTCCCTACTGGCGGAGGAGAGTCACGTGGTGGCGCTCGCGCCGTCTCGACAAAACCAAGCGCGCGAACGTTTGCGCGCAGGCGACCTTTTGTTCTTTTTTGTTTTTAGTTGCGTCGGTGCCATGACACTTACTCGTAGCCACCGCACTGCACTGCGTACGACAGCGAGTGCGACGTCTTTCGCGCAAATTCTGACGCCGCTACAGTGTCGTTGTCGAAGTTCCTCTTGCGTAGTGTTTTGTTACAAAGTCTGAAGAATGCACGAATGGGGTTGCCTTGCGTCTAGTGGATTTCACACATCAGCGATCTGAAGGATCTCGTGGATGTAAGTTTGACTTGCGAACCAAAGCGTGGATGGCATTGCTTGCGGGAGACTTCCGCGTAAGACGGTTATCTTGTGTACGTGATTGTTGCTCGCAAGTACTAAAAGTAATTTTTTTGGACTATACGTTGCATGCGTAAACGGTAATACGTTTACGGACAAGGTTAAACTCCACAGCGGTATTTGTGCCATCGTGCAGATGCTTCTTATTGGCGTTTTTGTAATAAGATGACGACTTTAAACGCATGATATTCTGCAGCCCCGGTCCATTACGCTCGACCGGAAAGGATCAGGGAGATAGAGGCGTCAGCCTGCTGCCGGTGGTTGGCGGGCCACATAACGCACCGGTGTGATTATGAAGATGATGACCCGCTACCTGGTCGGCAAGCTGAACAGCGACTCCCATCAATTACAAATGCGACAAGCAAAAACCACTGACAGCGCAGCGTATAAAGGGGTTTCATGTTATACGGCTAGAGCAAACCCAACAAATTGTTTAGGAATGAAAATCTTATACTTTGAAGAAGAATGACTATTTTTGACACTTACAGACATTTTATTCAAATGAAACGAGGTTGGTCAGAGTTTAGAAATTTCCAAGCAAAAAATTTTGTGCGTACTCGTTTGCTGCTACTTCATATAGATCTATCTATAGCTCTGCGTGCGTGTCGCTCTCTCGTGACCTCGTCCTTTTTCCAGTGTAATAAGAAATTTGCGGATGTAATGAAGTATTTTAAGATATAAATGGGAAGTATCGTATCGGATATATGAATTTCGGTAATATATGGTATCTGTGTCTCCAATACGTTTTGCCCTAGTATCTTGTATCGCATCATGATACAAGTGCAAAGTATCTTTGCTCGGCCCTGTGTGTAAGTCGTACTTTACGATTTTTCTGGCGCATTTTACTCTGAGAAATTCAATTAGTTCAGTAACGCCTTTGCGCTACACGGAGGACCTGCGTAGTTGGGCATGCATGGTTCGGAATGATTTTTCGCTCACGCGGGACTCCTACCCGGTTATTCTGTGACACGGGAACCTTAACGCTATCGCGTTGAAAACTCGGCCTGCCTTTTCCACTCAGTGCTGACTGTAGTGCTGGAGGCGCCGGCGGCACGCCAAGCGTCAGAGCATCACAGCGTAAGGTGCAGTCGGTACAGGGTGGCGGAGTATGGCGATAGCCGGCGATGCGTCTGTACCGCGGCTCTCCGTTTGTATACTCACATTTACGATAGACGTGTCCGCCTTGCTTCCGGCAGCGGACGGTGACAGTTCCGCTTGTGTCCGAAGAACTGGTGCGGTGGCACTCGAGACACCGAATCCTTTTTCGGGGCGAGTGCTAGGCGTCGTGGCTGAGTACATCGTGGCCAGACTCGAGCCGACCTGAGCTGCGGGGACCGCAGGAGTCTGCGCGGGCGGCGTCGAATGTAGCGACGACGTCAGGCGCTCTTCGGAAAACGCCTCTGCCGACGTCTTGTGTCGATCCGGGGTGGGCGAAGCCCCGGACCGGCCCTCGCGAGTCTGGAGCGCAGCATGCGGCGCCAACACCCCTGGCGTCGACGCGGCGCTGGCGGCCGCTGTGTACCACCACTCGCACTCGGCGGCGCTCTCCAGCGGCGCCGGTTCTTCGTTCGGTTCCGGAGACACCGAGGCCGTTGCGAGGCAGGATGTGGGAAGCGCTCGCGTCACGTCGTCGCCCGAAGCAAACGGCGTCCAGTCGCGGCGCTGATGAGCGTCGGCGGTGGCCTGCCTCGTCCCGTCGGGAATGCGCTGGCTCACCCGTTGGAACGGCGTGGTATCTTCTCTCGAGGGTGGCGCCACGCTCGTTTGCTCGGCTGTCTGCTCTTTCGAGCCGCCCGAGCAAGGAGCCCGTGGTTCGACGTGAACTTCGCTGCTCGGAAGAGGACCGCTAGCCTTCGCGCGACTGACGGCGGCCGGAGAGTCCTCGGAAGCCGTCGGCGCACGGCGAGTGCGATTCGACGGCGGCGTTACGTCCGCGGGTGAACCGCCGCACTGGTCTCCGGGAGCGCGCCGTTCCTTTTCATCGTCGCTGCCACCGTTGAGGATGCCGTTGAGGATAGAATGGCTGCCATCAGGGATTTTTCTGGTTTCAAGGTCGTCCGCCGGCGCTTCACCTGCATTACGCAGAGGGTGGGCTCGTACTAAGGGATCGCAATTTGCTGCGCGCTTTGTATCTACGTAAATCCTTGCACTATATTGTCCCAAGGGCAACAGAAACCTTTATGCATATACATATTTGATTTCTCGTTATTGAGGTGTGTGAAAGTTTTGTGGTACGATTGACTAATAAGAAGAAGTAAACAAATTACTACATGGCAAGTGATACTTATGGGGCATTAAACCGCGTATTTAGATACTGAAAAACAGCTTCTAAAGTACTGGGCTGCAAAACAGTGCAAATTGTTCGATAATGGAAGATAATCGTCGATGCCGTAAGTCTGGAAGACCGGCTGTCCCGATCAGTGAGTATGCCAATCAGAAGTGCGAAAAGGCTTTCCCCAAAGCGGGCTAAGCATTCCTTACCGTATTCTTGAAAATGTCGAGGTGTTTCAGCGTATAAACACAAACTTTTTTCTCAGCTGCAGAGTCTCCGGAGATGTGTTTCCCGTTCGAACTGTTACGGAGCATGCACAGACGCACTAGCTGCGTAAATGTAAACGCGAATAACTGTACAGCGAAGTGGGTGCGTTGTTAGTTTCTGACACTTGTAACAGCGGTGTAATTGAAAATTAAAGTGGCAATACATATGCGACTGCACGACGCCAAAATCCGGCTACACAGCGATCGCACTTCGCACTTAGTTGAACAGGCGTTTTGTTTGTCGCGTTTTAATTTCTGCTGATTACACTTACGCGATCACATACAACTGTAGTAGTAGTTAAGGTAGTTGAATAATATGTCGGCAGTTCTGACCAAGCAGTGCTGCCACTTTCATCGCCAATAAATATCCCATGTGCCTCATAACCTTCCTATCGAATGGTACCTTATTACATTGGAGGCAAACGGGATACTTAAGTAGACATTCTAGCAACAACTGTTCAAGATAAGTGTGACCTAGTATGTGGCAGATGAACTCAATTAATTTGCGCCCACTTATTGACCACTCAGCTTCGCAAAGCTGAGCTAGTTGGCACGGTACGAGATGGCAAGCGTAAGAAACACAGGAGGGACGCCGACGCTTTTGTTGTCTCTCTCGTTCTTGATGTAGTTATCCCTACTTCTTCCTGTCATGCACCATAGTGCTCCACTACGCCTACTGCACGTTGCACCATTTTGCCTGGCTGCAGGCGCTGGACTGGTACGGTTTTGGGGCGCACAATATGAGTGAATTTTAAAAATTTGGAATTTCAGATTCGTCCTTATCAACAGCAAATTTCATACTCGGGAAACTATGAAAGGAAGTGTGGCGCCAGAGTGCCTACGTGAACCGTTTGTGCGAGCTTAGAACCAGCACGGGAATGACGGGTAGTATACAAACTTGTTTAAACTTAACCCTTATGGTTCCGCGTTACTTTCAGAAACGTTACCGATAAAATTATACTAATTCATTTTTCATCGCCAGTTTGCTGTACGGCCACAATTAGCCCCTCGTAGAAACCATTATTTGTCCGCTTTCAAGCCATTGTTAAGAAAAACATTTGTGTGTAGGTTATATAACCCAATTAGACATGTTCGCAGCTGTTACCAATCATCAGATAGTTTTACCGGCACGCACACTCGAAAGTGCACCGACTTATTACGCGCTGGAAACTACGCAATAAACTTTATTATAATTGCGAAGCACAATTATTCTAAAGAAACGGTGTAAGCTAGTACACAAGACAGTTCAGTCGAAAAGAACAATCAACGCGCTTCATTTTCACAATGCACTGGCAAATTGTAACAAAAGGAAAATGCTTGTCCGCGATTCCCACGATGGCTGAATGGTTGCGGCGACAAGTTTCCCTCCAGGAATATTATTACGACGAAACTCCACGTTTAAGACGAATAAGTGCTTCCAGGCCTGACGGATACTAAGCGAGCGAGTCCTGTGGAGTAGTCGCTTACCGTGCAATGGGGCATCCTCTGAGTGCGGGCCTTGACTCGAGGCTGCGCTGGCCTCACGCGGTAAACTCGCCAGCGTCTCCAGTTCTTGCTTTCCTCCGGGGCGTGCTTCCTCATCATCCTGACGCCCTCCAAGTGCGCCTTTACCTGTCGGTTGGGACATCGCCCTCGTCGCGGTTCTGCGTGGACTTGCTTCTGGCGAAGCTCGTGATATACACTGAAGATGACGATGCCCCAGTAATATGGGGATTGGTGATGATGACGATGGTGATGAACCCTCAATTAATGGCACAAACCCACTGTGGAGCATAGGCCACGAACCAGGTGGTAATGTCATTGAAGACTGAAATAACTCAGTTAATAAGAGAATAAGTAATACGTAATAATAAGTAATACGAATAAGTTTCAAACAGGAATTGGCCAAGAATTGGGCACCCGTAGTTTCACATAATATTGCAGGAAAAAAGTATTGTGCAAGTGGGCAATCAAAACACACAGATAAAAATTTCCCTAAAGAGTACAATTTATGATAGTAATGCTAGGTTATAACACACGAATATCTCTGAGAGAATTTTTTAAGTAGCAATTTAAGATATCACTCGTACTGTTGATTTAATTAAACCACAAACGGCATTAAAATTAAATTATGGCGTTTAACGTGCCAAAACCACTTTCTGATTATGAGGCACGCCATAGTGGAGGACTCCGGAAATTTCGACCACCTGGGGTTTTTTCACGTGCACCTAAACCTAAGTACATGGGTGCTTCCGCCCCCATTGAAATGCGGCCGCCGGGCCGGGATTCGATCCCGCGACCTCGTGCTCAGCAGCCCAACACCATAGCCACTGAGCAACCACGGCAGGTACACAAACGGCATCAAAGACGTCCCTGTGGCTAAAACCCAGTACTGAGGCACCGAACGTTAGTACTATTTCTGATGTTATGTTTACCCCTAGTTTATCAAGCGGAATTTAATGAAGTCTTTTATGACTTTTTCTCCCTCTCTCACGATGTCTTTTTCTTTTGTAGTTTATATATACCGACGACATATTAAAAAATAGTGTTCTATGGTTTCTATTTCAAGGCAAAATTGACACCATGGCGATGTCGCCAGACCAGCTCTGTGCAAATATCGGATTATATGGGGGACACGCCAGCGTAATCTGTGATCGTTACTTCCGATTGTCTTGATGGGCACCACTGGATATTCCACGGAAATTTTGGGTGCTAAAATTCAGTCAATGATGTTATTCTTTCAATCTCTACGAATGGAAAATGTTTGATACCTAATCACTGTTATGTGAGCCACTACTGAAAGAGCCGATGTTATCGGTCTACTCAGAGATGCTCACGTTAATGAAATGGCCATTTCGTTTTAATGTAATCCACAGTTACCTGGTGCCCATAATAGTTTTGCAAGATTCAGTTTTGGAGGAACTAATATTAGGAACGTCTTTAGGGTTGGTGAATTGGCTGAAGCTATAAGCGAACTACAGACGGAAAGGGGATATCTGTTATAATAACCGCACTGATTGCATTCAGAGGGAGTTTCTGCAGCGCTAGAATCATTGCCAAGAGCTCATCTTCAAAGACGGCAGTGAAATCTAGCAGTCTGAAAGAGAATCACCAGCCAAGCAAAAGGGAGAAAATGCCTACGCCCGCCTTATCGTTCACGCAAGCATCTGTAACTATTACCTTATTTGAGTGAACGTGTGCACGGTAATCATGCAACCGGTTATTTAAGAGCCTGACTGATAAACTTATGGTTTCGGGGGAAAATGTCATCATATTCAACCTTAACATTCTGGTTTGAGTCATAGGAGGGAATTACATTCCGATTGTTCACATTTAGACTATCTAATTGCTTTTGTACAAAAGCAATCTGTGCACTGTGAAAACGTGGCCAACGAACAAGAAAGAAGGACTTTGGCTCATTGTAAAGGCGTACTCAGATCGTCTAAGCGCAAAGCCGCAAAATTTTAGAAATGTTTATATCATTAAGATGCGAAATATGCAGGGCAATGCTGGCAGGCGCACTTGATGATAAAGAACATTGTTTGCCACTAACCTAGGGAGTCGCAGACACAGGCACAGGGCTTCACCCTCCACAAGAACCAGATGCTTAGCTTTATAATCAGGGCCACCTGCAAGCAATACACGCCCGAACTCCATTATTGCGTGCATTTACATTTTGTATATCATTAAGAGAAAGTCCCTACGTAGCCCGTGTTTTTGGTTGTTCAGTCTGCACAGTAAACCTAAAGTACATAGTGCCTTAGATGCTACGTTTTCTACGTGTGAACCATCACACGTAGAAACCGTCACAGTTTTCCATCATTAATTATTCCTAAATATTTAAGAGGCTCAACCTGAGGAATGGGTTCCTGTTTATAAAATACTAGACGTGTGTTTTTACTGACTGAAACCAGTTTATTGTCTGAAACCATACCTCAACTTTACTCATGATCTTTGCAATTTTTTGTATCCAGAGTAAATGTCACTGCCGATACAACATAGAAGTTTGGGCCAGCTAGTGATAACGGAACTTGGACATCATAACCAGCGCCATGGAATGCGAACAGAAGGAACATACATATAGACAGCACGGACGCTCAGGGGCGTAGCCAGGGGGGGGGGGTGCTTATGGGGCTTCAGCCCCCCCCCGAAATTTTTTCGTGCTGTCCATGCACCGCCGACCAAAGCGACCACCAGCGCCGGAAATCACTCTGGATTTTGTCTAGAATGTCTTTTTGACGCTCGAAAAGACATTTAACCGCGAAGATTGCAAACTCGGGCTGGATTTCGTGGCAACGCCCATACACCGGGAGTCACATAACGCCAAGCAGCCTCATCCGAGCACAAAGTTTCAAGGGCGCTTTGATGGTGAGCGGGCTCGCAGCGGCATCTCACTAAGGCCACGGAATCTATGGAGCGCATGAATATCAATTGCGAAACTTTATGGGTATAAATCTCATAAGCTCTTGATGTGAAAGGTGCATTGACATTTCCAAAGTTGTGCTTTAGATTTTCAATTGCGGAACTTTGTGGGTTTAATGTTGTTATAAACATTTGACGCCAAAGGTCTATTGACTTTTCTAAAGTCTTACATCGGAACATACAACGAGACAAGCCAAATCAACACACTAGCAGAGGAGTTGACAAAGCAGGCAGCGAGGTCCAATGAGACGAAGCGTTGGGGTGGTTCATTTGTGCCGTCACGTCACATAAAAAAATATCAACATTTTTTTAACCTACGCCAGAACATCCATGTCAAGACACTAAAGCCAGCCAAAGCAACTACGTTCTTATTTATTTTTTCTACTTTGACTTTTATTCGCGAGGACACGTTAACCCTCTTCATTTTTTTTTGTTCTCGCTACCCTACCCGCGGGCTGCCAGAGCCAGCCAGAGCGCATACGTTTTTCTCGTATGGCCCCGACCACCGTGCGCTGCACTTTGGTGCGCGTTCGGTTTGCTCTGGCCGAGTGGATTTTCACCGGACAGAGTTTTGGACACTTTCTGGCTAGCAGACGACAAAAAAAAAAGAACAATGGTCGCTCGCCGCCATCACTGTGGGGACTCGAAAGATTGCACTGCATTCCTTGAGCGGAACCTTTCCGGAAAGTCTTGTTTCGCCGCTGTAGGATACTGAGCAGTATGCGTATGGTTCTCAGTGGACCAAGCGTCTCATGTTTTCTTCGGTATTCCTTCCGTAGCCCCATTAGGTGCCCGAAATAGGCATTCGATTCTGGCCAACATACTTTCCTATGCGTTTTTTTTTTCATTTCGGTGCCTCCGCCTCACAGAAAAAAAATACATTGTTGCGGCGCAGCGAATTGTCGCATGGTGAAAGTTCGATTTTGATACTCCTTTTCGGAAAGTAATGGGCGACGGGACGCTTCATTTGCCGGATACGTTTATTATATTATTGCGAAAGCAATTATATCGACACTCCAGGCGCATTTCTGCCATCGCCCTCATGTTTCGTATAAAGTCCAAGGGTGATAGCATCGTGACCACGCGCTGCATGCTGTATGTGCGAGTGAAAGCGTAGGAGGGGAGGTGGAATGGGTGAGCCGACGATGGTGGCTCAGTCTTGTGTGCGCAAAGGAGAAAAGCGGGGAGCAAGCGCGCCGCTTTCCGTCGCGTGCAATACATCGGGGGGAGTGGATGGAATGGGGGTGGAATCTAGGATTCTGTGAATTTATGACTGTGCAACATGTTTATTTGCCTTGTTTGACACATTATATACAGTTACTTCTTACATACATAGACTCATTGGAGACTTATACGTATACTTAAATATATTGTTGCGATGTTTTGTGTATACATGCAGTGAACTTTGTTTCCAGTGACACTTCTTTGTCCTTTAACAAGTCGTATTTCCGCATTTGCATATCCCATTGTATCTTTGCATTTCTAATGTACGAGGGCGAGTCAAACGAAAGTGAGCCTACCCTAACCCCGCAATAATGGTTCGGTTCATTATCTGCGAGGCATGCGCGTAGGAGAACGGCATGTCTCATTTACAAAAGTGACACGCAGGTGTGAAGATAAATGTTCTTTAATGCTCTCATACACTGGGTTGAATATGGTTGCGTCACATAATGGACACTTCAAAAGTTGAACAGCTCGGTGTCGCGAAGTTTTCGACAGCTGAAGGTGTTTCCAAAAGAGAAATTAATCACCATATGACTGCCGTGTACGTTGAACACTGCATTTCATTGACCACTGTGAGGCGTTGGAGCAAACGGTTCAAAGGACGTTGCAAAGACATTCCAAGACCGGGCCAAAACCATCGTGCAATCACCCCCCACACAATTTCAAAGGTTCATGAGCTGCTGAAACAAGAACGGAGGATAAGCATCGATGAACTGGCAGACCGTCTGAACATCAGTCACGGTTCGGTTCACGCCATAATTCATGAGCTTCTCGGTTATCGGCTCTTTGGTGCGCAAAGGATCCCCAAGATTTTTATCCGTCGCGAGAAGACAGAGAAATTTCGCACTGCCTTGACTCATCTGATCGGGTATAACAATGAGCATGACGACTTCTTGTTTGCAACTGTGATCGGGGACGAACCTTGGTGCCACTACTACGAGCCTGAAACACGACGGCAAAGCTCACAGTGGAAACATTCGAATTTACCACGCCCAAAGAACGTAAAGGCCATCATTTCCGCTGGAAAGGTGTTGTTGACTTTTTTTTTTCGATCGACAGGGTCCATTACTGATAGAATTTGCTAAGTCTTGAGAGGCTATCAATTGTTTCCGGTATTGTGAAACGCCAGAACGGCAGCGTGTCGCAATCAAGAACGAACAACGTGGAAAATTGACGAATGGGGTCATCTTGTTCCACGACAATGCATGTCCCCACGTCGCTTATGTGGTTAATACCAAACTGGCAAAGTTCAAGTGGGAAACGCTGCAACATCCGCCATACAGCTCAGACCTGTCACCTCGCGACTTCTACATTTTGGGGCAACCGAAAAAACAGCTCAAGGGAACCAGATACAGACTTTTTGAAGCAGCAACCAAAGGAGTTTTGTAAGACGGGAATCACGCAACTCGTTAGTCAATAGGACAAATGTCTAAATTCTCATGAAAACTACTTTTAAATAAAGTACCCCGTTGTTGGCTCATTCATTTGACTTGCCCTCATATATCTTGCAGAACTCCTGCTTTTTATACGTGCTCTCTGTCGCGACTATAACTTCGGTGCAATTACTCACGATACACGACAAGGGACAGCTACTCCTGCGTAATACATTGAAACAAACGACAGCGTCATTGAGATTTTTCACTGGCCATTGCATATATACAAGAATGTAAGCACGGTTCTTGAATGACAAAGTTTCATTAACATATTTGTCCTCAACTTGTTCAGTTCATTGCGTTTTAATTTTTCATATCAGCGGCAGGCACTGCTTTCCTGGTTTCGAACTGATATAGTTCTAAAGTTCGTGTGATATTTTCTTTACTTAATAAATAGACAAAAACATGGAAGCATTGACGTCGGTTATGTTGGGCACAATCTTTGGCACATACGAGTATAATATTTTATGAAAAAATACATATTTTACTTGTATTTACAGTGCGTAGCTTTCAAGAATTCGTTTGCAGCATCTTTGGCAATGACAATGAAGTTATTATTCATGTATTTGATCCCTCGATAAATTGTTTAAGAGGAAGCTTTAGCTCGGGCACAATCCGACGCGGCCTATTCAAATACTTGTAAAACGCAGAAACGCTTTTCTGAGAAAATCCTGCTTATCGCTTTTTTTGAAATTGGTTGCATTTGAAAGAGAAAGTTAAATCCTAGTGTCTGTTGGAAACAGAACTTCGATTTAGGGCCTGAATTTTGTTTCAAATATTTTGGAAAATTCGAAAGTTTGAAAAAATAGAAGCACGACGTTTACAAACTAATAGCTATGCATGAAGAACAGATATTGTGGTTCTGCAAACGGCATTTATTATAACAGTCAAAGCGGACAAGTTTGCTGTGTCAATTTGTATCTTACGTGAATTGGTTACGTTGTGTACAAGGGTTCTGCAAAAGCCGTATTTCCGCAATACTAAATTTTTTTGAGATTCATGTGTAACATATCTATTTTGTCCGCTGTAGATGTACTATTAGATGCAATTCACAGAATTGTGATGTCATTTTTCATTGTTGAGTCACAGAGTTTTAAACTTGATAGTTTCGAATTTTCTGAAAATTTTCAAATTTGGCCAATTTTTAATAAATAATTGACCACCTAAATGAAAAATTCGAAGCCAGTAGTCACTAGAATTAAACTTTCTTTTAAATGCAACAAACCTCCTCAAATTTGGTGAAGTGGTTGCAGGGAAAAACGAATTCCCCTTCTACATGTACTTAAATAGGAGCACCCGAGCTAAAGCTTCCTCTTGAGGAGGCTGAGCTGCAACGTGCAGCTATATATATATATATATATATATATATATATATATATATATATATATATATATATATATATATATATATATATATATAAACGAGAAGAAAGGGGGTTAACCGAGGGACCCGATATTTATTAGTCATATAATGAGAAGCCAACAAACACTGACACCAAGTACAACAAGGGGAAATTGCATGAGCTTAATAAATGAAATAAAGTAATGATAAATTAATGGAAATTAAAGTGGATGAAAAAACAACTTGCCGCAGGTGGGAACCGAACCCACAACCTTCGCATGTCGCGTGCGATGCTCTACCAATTGAGCTACCGCGGCGGCGTTTCCCCATCCACTTTCTTGGGTATTTATGTGTACTAGTAGAACCCTGGGAGTGTTAGCCAGCGCCCCCACTCACAGACCTTGGCGGCGGACGTGGAACGTCTTTTTTGCCGCAGGCGTCACGAGAACGTGATCTTTTCGGGTGAAGGCAACTGGTCAATAAACCCACATATGCTACCTGAAGGCATCAATGTTGCCGGATTCGAGACCCTCGTTATGTAATAAACGAGAAGAAAGGGGGTTAACCGAGGGACCCGATATTTATTAGTCATATAATGAGAAGCCAACAAACACTGACACCAAGTACAACAAGGGGAAATTGCATGAGCTTAATAAATGAAATAAAGTAATGATAAATTAATGGAAATTAATTAATTAACCGAACCCACAACCACAATGTGGTTGTGGGTTCGGTTCCCACCTGCGGGAAGTTGTTTTTTCATCCACTTTAATTTCCATTAATTTATCATTACTTTATTTCATTTATTAAGCTCATGCAATTTCCCCTTGTTGTACTTGGTGTCAGTGTTTGTTGGCTTCTCATTATATGACTATATATATATATATATATATATATATATATATATATATATATATATATATATATATATATATATATATATATATATATATATATATACATATATATATATATATATATATATATATATATATATATATATATATATATATATATATATATATGTATATATATATATATATATATTATATGTATGTATTGGGCCAGTGACGTAGCCCCCCCCGAAGACAATTTCTGGCTACGCCACTGCGGACGCTATATGTCTCTTCCTCGTGTTCGCGTTTCTTAGCGCTTGTTATGATGCCCAAGTCACTTTCGGTTGCGAAGAACGCGATGTCATCTGCATAAACGTAGACTTGTACGCCTTGTCTAGCTGGAACGGAGCTCATTAATACGTCAAATAATATTGGAGATAGGACTGCTCCTTGGGGAAGACCGCGAGTCTGTTTGAATTTTAGACGTGGAGCAGCCATCCTTAAAGTAACAAAATACTCTTGATCTCAGAAATCCTGCCAAGCATGCAATATTATATTTCTGAATATTATGACTAGTAGGATAATCAGTAAAACGGAACGTTCAACGGAGTCATACGCTTTAGCTGTATCTAGTGTTACTGAAGCAGCATATCGTCTTCTTTTTCTAGCAAGTTGTAACGGCTCTCTAAATTTCCAAGAGACCTTACACGTGTATGCTTGTTCATCATTCCTATAATTCTGTTTGACCGCTTTTTTGTTTGTATGTTTTGAAAGGAAATCGTAGTGTTTCTCATCACAATATTCTTTAGGTAGAGCGACCATGCGTTTAAATACAGCGGCATGAAATTTGTAGTCAGACCAATCTTTCGGGTACTGGTTATAAAGAAGCTGCTTCCAAGCTGCCTGTCGTCGTCGGTGGTCTCGTGTGCAATATGGCTTCCACTGAGAAATATGACAGTCACTCTTGGCAAATTCAACGATATTAAGCTTTTTTGTATGATCATTTGATTACACCACAACTGTTTATAGCTTTGGTATCTTCGCGCTGTCCAGAATGGAAAGCCAAATGTGCTTTTAGATCACTTTTAAATTTTCTGTAGTTTACAAGTACTTGGACCTGAGAGCATGATGGCATTACCGGGCAAGCAATTAAAAAAATTACTGGAAAGTATTCACTGCTGGTGACACAGTCCAATGGTGTCAAAGATGAACTATTTAGATACAAACTTACAAAAATTAAATCAAAGGCTGACCGGGAGTGATCCCAAACAAGTGTAGGTATTCCAGTATCGAAACACGTCAGACCAAACCAACGATAGTTTGCCATATTGGTCAGTTGCAAAAGCCCAACACGTGTGATGGGAATTGAAATCTTCACAAAAAATTTTGTCCTTACATCATGTTTTTCGACTGTATACCCCTGAACTTTCCACATTTTCGGATTCGTGAAGTCACGAGGAACACGCCGATACCCGACTTTTGTGGGTGGGTAGACTTTTGTGACATTTCTTGCCGTTTTTCTTCTGACTACGCCGTGACCGTGTGCTGTGCCTAACCGTGTTAGGGTTCGCGAGGCGAGGCATCGCTCGCCCACCTCTTCTCGTCGTAGGCTTTTCCACGGACTTTGTAATGGAGTGTGAGGTGGAAGGGGAGTTTTTATCCCCCGAGGACTTCACTAAAGACTCCGGTTGGCAGCTTGTTGCCGCCAGACGTTCTTCAATGAGAAACGCGGTCAATGCCAGTGCGGCCGACGTTCAGCATAACACCGGTTTCAACGCTCGGCGTAGCGCCGAATGCGCGGGCATTAAAAGCAAGATCATTCGAGGGGCCAGGATGCCTCCGATGCCCAAGGAAGAGGCAAAGATCGTCGTGCGGCCCAGGGGAGGCCTGTGTATCAGCAAGTGTGGACCTACCGCAGTCGCCGACGCCATATGGCAGGCTGCCGGGCTCGATTCGGCGTCGCGGGACACCGACACGATGTGTCCCAACTTTCAACAAAACATAATGGTGATCAGCACACCAAACAGGGACAACGCTGCACGCTACGTCGGCATCGAGTGCATCTCCGTTGCCGGCCAACGTTTCGAGGTGAGCGCTTACGAGGCCGCCCCCCACTACACGTGCAAGGGCGTCATCCGAGGCGTCTCCCTTACCGACGGGCCCGCGGCGATCGACAAAAAACTCGTCAACGCGAGAAATCCCACGGCGCTGGGCGCCAAAAGAATCAAGAACACCGGCACCGTGGTGGTCCTGTTCGAGGGGTACCGGGTGCCAAATTTTGTCTCCTACGGCGGCACTATCGTCAGGTGCACTTTATTTCGCAAGCAAATGGACGTGTGTTACAGCTGCGGGAGGCTCGGGCACCGCTCCGACGTCTGCCCTTCGCCCAACGACGCCATCTGCAGAGGATGCGGAGAAGCGAACCCCGACGCTCAGCATAGGTGCGATCCCAAATGCAAGTTGTGCGGAGGCGACCACCTTACCGCCGCCAAGGAGTGCAAGCGACGATTTCAGACGCCATATCTCGTCAGGCGCAGACGGGGGCAACGCTCCCGCGCCCTCAACGCCGAACATTTGCCGCCCATGGAGAACACGAATCAAGGCCGGCAAGCAACGCCTGAACGCCAATACGGACGCAGCCGCTCCCGGTCCAGGGGGAGATCCAGGTCTCGCGGCCGCTCCAGCGGTCGCACCAGGAGCCGCTCCGTCTCCAGGGCCAGGTCGAGGTCAAGATCTCTGTTGCGATCCAGATCCAGGTCCAGATCCGGTTCCAGGGGCCTCCCGGGTTCCATAACCCAGCCAGCATCCGGGCCTCAGCCCGCCTCCACACGTTGCGGAAAGCAGCCAACCCTTCTTTGGGCTGATCTGGTACGACCCAAGCCCGGCGCCAATACCCAGCCTGCTCCGACATCTCGTAGCAACCCGCCCACAGAGCAAGCTAGAGACGCGGAAGTCATTCGCTTACGCAAAGAAAACGACGACCTCAAGAACACGATCAAGACACTAGTTAGCGAAATGGCAGAGATTAGGAAACTCGTTTCGAATGTGTCGGGTAACGGAGCGTCAGTCACGGCCACCGAGACTCCAATCCCAGCTCCGGTAGACGGTACTGCGACGTCCTCCAAACGCAGGGCAGTACTCAAACAAACATGTGAATCGGGAGCGTTGTCTGCAGAAGTCAGCGAGATTAAGCAAAGTCTCATTGGGCTGGCAGATGGCCTCAAACAGGTCACCGCTAGCGTCGCTTGCCTCAGTGATAACGTTCGCCAAATTCAGGTTGCGCTCGGGGACCCCAACAGGGGCCTCGGAGCTCTCGCAGATCGCATCGACGCCACTGAGGCGCGAATGGCTTCATCCGCCTCCGTCGTACAACCGCTAACCGTTCCCGCCATACTAAAGGAAGCTACACTTCATTATCCCAGCGCGGCGACAGGAGGACCCATTCTTTGCGCAGGCCTTACTGCCCCGTCAGGTGGTAGTCCGTCAGGTCAACCATAATGGATAGATCCAAAGAGAGTTTTCGCATTTGGCAATGGAACTGCAGAGGGTATTCTAACAAAAAAGCCCCTCTGCAGCAGTTTTTCAGGTCTTTCTCTGCGAAACCTCAGGTCATTGCTCTCCAAGAAACATTAATCTCCGCAGCCTCGCTCCAGGGATACAGGGCCGTGTCGGGCCGGCCCGGGGGGCGAGGGATTTGCACCTTGATCGATAAACGGCTAACTCATATCACCCACGACCTCAAGCTGGCGAGTGGTAGAATCGAATATGTCATGGTTGAGATCCTGCTCGACGTACCGCAGCGGAATCAGCGCAGAAACAGTGTGTTCGTCCTTAATATCTATAGCAACCCCAGAGACTCGCGCCAGCAGTTCAAGACCATTCTCAAGAAAGCGACCGACTTGGCCGGCCCTCGACCCTTCGTCGTCGTCGGCGACTTCAACGCACCATATGGCATCTGGGGTTACGTCTACGACACTACCAAGGGGCGAAACCTGTGGCAAGACGCGAACGAGATGGACCTCACTCTGGTCACTGACAAGGATTTCCCTACGCGCATTGGCAACTCCATCACCCGGGACTCGACACCCGACCTCGCCTTCGTGAGGAACGTCGAGGACGTGGGTTGGGAGAACACCGCCATGGAGTTTGGCAGCGACCACTACATTCTCGAGACCAACTTCAAGGTGTCTCGGAGTAGGGTTAGGGAATTCACGTTCATAGATTGGGACCATTTTCGCAGGATTCGTGATGAGCCCGGGAGAGCCAGGGCACCTGCCACTCTCGAAGAATGGTGTGAAGGCATCCGGACCGACGCTTCCGCGGCCACCAAGAAAGTGGAAACAGATCTCAACGTCGAGCGGATGGACAGCAGACTAGCCCACCTGATCGAGGCCAAAACCGCCATGCTCCGCCGATGGAAGGGTCAAAGGCTCAATCGCAGACTCCGAAAGAAGATTTCGGAGCTCAACAAGGTCATCGAAGACCACTGCAAGGCGCTATGCCAGCAGCAGTGGGACGAGCTCTGCGAATCCATCGACGGACAGATGCGCAACGGCAAATCCTGGGGTATGCTGAAGCACCTTCTGGATGAAAGCGGCTCGAAGTCAAATCAAAGGCATACTTTGGCCCGGGCCCTTCACGAAGCCACCAGGTCTAACACGGTCGATGAACTCGTCGCAAAACTCGTACAGAAGTACCTGCCTGTCCATCGCGACGGAGATCCGTCGACCCAACTCCCGGACTACCGAGGCCCTCCACGACCCGAGCTGGATGAAGACTTCTCCATTGCCGAGGTCAGACAGGCCATCTTCGCGCTCAACCGCAAGTCTGCGCCGGGTCCGGACGGAGTCACCAACAGAATGTTGAGGAACCTCGACGACACGTCGATTGTCTTTCTGACCGACAAGATAAACGAGTCCTGGAAGAGCGGCATTGTACCTGCAGAATGGAAGACGGCCTGCACGGTGCTCATTCCCAAGCCCGGCAAGGCCCCGAACATCGACAACTTGAGGCCGATTTCTCTAACCTCCTGCGTCGGCAAGGTCATGGAGCGCGTCGTCCTCAACAGGCTTAACGGGTACCTCGAAGACAACGAGGTTTACACCTACAACATGATCGGCTTCCGTGCCGGACTCTCAACGCAGGATGCCATGAAACTAATCAAGCATCAGATTGTGGATGGCCGTTCCAGAGACGTCAAGGCTCTGCTCGGTCTGGATCTCGAGAAGGCTTTCGACAACGTGCTCCACACCTTCATCGTCAAGACCATTTCAGACCTGGGTCTCGGTTCCAGATTCCACAACTACGTCAGCTCTTTTCTAACTGACAGGAAGGCCAAGCTTCGCATTGGAGACTTCCGCTCCGAAGATGTGCCCCTCGGAGGGCGGGGCACTCCTCAGGGCGCCGTCATCTCCCCAACATTGTTTAACATCTGTATGATTGGTCTTTCGGAGAGGTTGGCCCGCGTCGAGGACGTCAAGCACACCATTTACGCCGATGACATCACCATATGGTGCTCCCGCGGCTGCGAGGGCAGAGTCGAAGAAGCCATGCAGGAGGCGATTGACGTGATCGAGGAGTATCTCCGCCCCACCGGACTTCGATGCTCCCCCGCCAAGTCGGAGCTGCTACTTTACAGAAAAGAGAAGGGAGGCAGACCCAAAGATTGGAAACCAGTCTCTGAAAGCAGCATCAGACTTCGCACTTGTGACGGGGGGGTCATACCCAGGGTCGACGTTATTCGGGTCCTGGGCATGTTTGTCGAATTCAACGGCGGAAACGGAACAGCTCTGCGCAGGATTATCGCAAAGACGGAGAATGCTTTCCGCCTAGTTCGCAGAATCGCAAACCGGCATCGAGGCATGAAGGAAAGCAATCTTCTCAGGCTGATCAATGCCTTCGTACTCTGCCACCTCACGTACACGATTTCCATGCACAACTGGCTCAGAGCGGAGCGAGACAAGCTCAACGTTCTTATCCGCAAAATAGTCAAGAGGGCTCTCGGGCTACCCATCAGGACCCATACCGAGGATCTCTTGAAGCTGGGGGTACATAACACCGCCGAGGAGATTGCCGAAGCCCAAGAACGCACGCAACTCAGTCGCCTGGCCACCACAGCGGCAGGTAAACGAATCCTCGAAGAGCTTGGTTACCACCCTGCGGAATTCTCGATGGTCAGTACCCCGATCCCTAGGTGCATTCGAGACAAGTTCGTAGTGGCCCCTGTGCCCCGAAACGTCCATCCCGTACACAACGAGGGCCGACGCAAGGCCAGAGCAGCCGCCATCCTCAAACAGATCAAGCGACACGACATTAGCGCAAGCTTCGTCGACGCTGCGGAGTACAGTGACGGGAAGACCTTTGCCGTCGTTGTGGTCGACTCGAGCGGAAACATTTCCAATAGCGCCTCGATTCGCACTTCAGACCCCGGAATCGCCGAGCAAGTCGCCATCGCCCTCGCCCTGCTAGACGGTCGTGGGTCCGAAATATATAGTGACTCCAAAACGGCAGTTAGGGCTTTTCAAAAGGGTTGCATCGCCAAGGAAGCTCTTCGTCTTCTTAGCGGCTCGAGTCCACATGCTCTCGCAGACCATTAAATTCACTGGTTTCCCGCACACGTAGGATCGGTCGAGGGTGCTCCCCCGAACCTCAATGAGTCTGCCCACGAGGCTGCGCGTGACTTCACCGACCGCGCTTCCTCTATAAGGGGCACTGACTCCCCTCCTATCTACGGTCACAGGGACGCTCCTGCTACTCACAACGAGATTATTAAATATTTCTACATGTCCAGAAGGGTCTTTCCACCCCCTCACCCCAAGTTGAATAGGGCGCAAGCCGTTTCGCTTAGGCTCCTACAGACCAGCACATATCCGTGTCTGTCCGCTCTCCACGAGGCTTACCCCGACGTGTATCGCGACGACGCCTGCCCGTCCTGCGGCCAGACCTCCACTCTACCCCACATGCTCTGGGAGTGCGGGTCGACATACCCCAAGTTCATCAAGGAGGAGTGGGACTCGCTTCTGCGTAGCCCCGCTCTAGAAAAGCAAATCCTGGCTGTCCGGCGTGCCCGCGACCGGGCCGGTGGGCTAGACCTGCCGGTCCCGACGTGGGACTAGCCGGGTGCGCGACGAGTTCGCGTCCTCGCCGGACCTACAATAAAGTTTATTCACTCACTCACTCACTCACAACATCACGTGTCCTGTACGCCCGCAGGAAAGCATAAATTTAAGAGAGAAAGGTAGGTAAATGTGTGAGGTTATATCTCAGGCGAAAATTTCACTTTCAGGAAGCATATGCTTAAAGAAATCTTCGCCTTGATGCTAATTCTATTAATGACAAAGAATGCCAAACGTCCGCCTTTCGATGGACGGTCCAATGGAAGATAGAAGGTTATTGTTTGTCAGGTAGTTATTGCTCGCACGATTTCCTTCGCTAGAGAGCGCGCGAACTGACTGTGCTGTGCTGACTGTTCTAATGCGACAGCGTTCTTTGAGTGCTTCACGCACTTTTTGGTGGCTATCTATCTATCTATCTATCTATCTATCTATCTATCTATCTATCTAACCATTTTCCCGCCTACCTGGGTCACTGGGTCGGATGAGTAGCACATCGGGCTGCTGTTCTGAGGCCAAACATCGGACGAACTTGGGTCACTGAGAATGTGACAATGTGTTCATACGGGCCACTCTTCAACGAAGCCCTCTCACGCCGACATGGGTCACTGTAGATGCGAGAGTGGATAGGCACCGCTGTTCGAAGGAACTCTTTCACGCCAACTTGGAGCACTGGGTATGTGCCAATTGGTCCGTGCTGGTCTTCAACGAACCTCTTTGATGGCAACTTGGGTGACTGGGTTTGTGCCAGTAGGTGTGTGCCACTCTTTGAGCGCATTTGACGCCAACTTGCACGTGTCACTGGGAATGTGCCCCTCTACAATAATAATAATAATAAAAAAACATCCCTTAAGTTTCTCCGATGCTGAGCAGAATCGAACCCACGTCACAAGGGTTCCTCCAGGACATCGACCCGACGCATTAGCAGCCTATGCCACGACTGCAATAAGTATGTGCCACTTTTCAATGAGCCTCTCGGCAACTTGGAACACTGAGTATGTGCCACTGAGTGTGCGGCAAGCGAGCGAACCATTCTCAGCGTTGGCAGGCAACGGCGTGCTGCGCTTCTTGTCTCCCCGACCATGCACGGACTCCTCCGCAGTGCGACTAGATGGCGCACGTGTGCAGAAAAAAAAAACGCAATATAGGAGCCCGGTTGCCACACGACGCGTTTCTTAGCCAGTGCGCCATGTAATTGGGAGGCCACGTGCAAGCCTCGAAGCAGCGGCGCCATGATGGGGTCGAATGCGCTTAAGGAAATGCGAAAGACGAGTCCCGCCGCAGTACACGCCTCATACATAATTTGTTTCGACAGTGGCAATAAGTTGTATCGCGCAATACCGATTTAATGGTAACTCGTTACCGTTGACAGTAACCGTATGATCGGTTCCGCCGCCTTTTTTTGTTCGATAGATGTCGGGATGGTTAGTGGCTAATTGAAGTCGACAAAAGGGTACGAAAGATTATTGCCGTTATCACGCCGAACCGCCTCTTCGTAGTTAACGTCACGTAATTAAGTCTGCGCAGCACTTGCAACATCACAGCGCTTGACGGACACGGTGTTGGCAGACTTGAACTGGCAGATCTGTCTCGTTTATTCAGATCACGTCGTTGTGTTTGTCCCAAAATTTGATGGTGACCTCAGAACATGGCCTCCCAGATTCGCGCGAGCCGGCTGGTTTTGCTCCGGCCGTCCCATTCGCCGCGCTCCCCAGCAAAAAAAAAAAAGTGTAAAAATACGTCTTCACTTGCGGAAAAAAGCGCGCACAAGGCGGCGCGCTTAAAAACGTGCGCCGCGTTCCGAAGGCCACATCACTGCGCGGTCGCGGAGGGCGGCGGGCAGGCGAGAGTTCTCGCCTTCTCTCGAGATACCTCGGGAGCCCGCGTGAATAGACCTCTCCTGGGGTACGTCACACAGAACGAGTGACGTCATGTCACATGACCCTTACGCGCGCGTGGGTGGTTGTAGTTTACGGCTGGTTCGCAAACCATTTCAGTGCTCCTTGTGTAGTGGGTCCGCACGAGCGCAACTTCACGCCGGTGTTGCTTCGTTTTGTGAGCGCCTATCTACCATGTCTAGCATGGGGGTTAGTTGTTGCCAAGCGCGCGGCGAAAGGCAGCGGCGTCGGTTTTTTTTTTCGTTTTCCGAAAGAAAACACTCGTCGCAAAGTATGGGTGCAAGCTGGGCACCAAGAAAAATTGCAGCCCTCAGACAGCAGCAGAATTTGCGGCCTACATTTCATCACTGGTAAGCGGCATTCTCTTGTTACGTAGAGCTTTTAGGCACGCTACTGTTACATTCGTCCAACTGTTACATTGCCTGCATTTATATTTTATCAACTCAGGTGCTCCGTCTCCATTCCCGAACCACACGGACTGGGCACCTAGCATTTTTGCCTTCAAGAGGGCTAACCGCGAAGCTGAAGAAAAGAAATGCGACAGATACGAACAGACGTTCAAGTGAAAACGTTGGTAGGGTAAGTGGCGGTTGCGAAGTCGTACAGTTGCGGCGCGCTGCAGGCCGGCGATGCTCACATTTCGCCTGCCCTCTGCTGAAGTATGCGGCCGGCTATCACTCAGCCTAAAGGAATGCATTCTCTCCCGCTACATAAAATAACGTCGTCTTTTTTCCCATTTATGAAATCTGAAGCGTGTTATTAACGGGACCTATGAGACATCGAAAGAGCGGCACCATCTAATATGCGTACATGTGCGGCTCCTCGCAGGCATGACGGCGTGTGGTGTTTGTGTGAAGAAGACGCGCCTCGCGGCACAGCCGCATCGCCAACGCGCGGCTTGTTTTGGCTCGCGCTGTTGATTGCTGGCGTCCGTTTGGACAGTGCTTCGGGCTGCCTCACCGTTCCCGGTCGCTGTGCCTTTGCATTGGGTGTCGCCAATAAACCTTTTCTCAATTGGTGGAGGTGCTGGGACTCAAATCCCGTCGCTTGAAACCCTGGAGCTGAGATCAAGAACGCAACCGCCCGCCATGACCGACAGCTCATCCCAAACGGCACCGACGCCACAGTCCGTCACCTGCACCGGCGTTCCACGACGACGGGACCCCAAGATCTTCAGCGGTGCAGACGACAAAGACGTAGAAGACTGGTTTGCGTCACATGATCGGGTGAGCGCACACAACAAGTGGGATGATCCAGCCAAGTTAACCCACGTCATCTTTTATCTGGCTGGTGTTGCCCAACTATGGTTTCACAACCACGAAAGTGACGTACCCACATGGTCAGTCTTCAAGACAACCTTTACGGAAGTGTTCGGCCGACCCGCTGTTCGCAAGCTGCGTGCCGAACAACGCTTGCGCGCCCGAGCACAGCAGACGGCAGAAACGTTCACAAGCTACGTAGAAGATGTCGTGGACCTTTGTAAACGAGTCAGCGCCGCAATTCCCGAAGCAGAGCAAATTCGCCATATACTGAAAGGCATCAATGACGGCGCATTTCAGATGCTCCTAGCCAGGAATCCGTGCACTGTGTCTGAAGTTGTCAGCCTATGCCAAAGTTACGATGAGTTAAGGAAGCAACGCGCTTCGACTCGGCGTCCTCTGGGAAGCGACGACTTGTTGGCGAGCCTTGACAACGTGTACGACCCATCCTCATTCCTTCAGCGGGTCAAGGACTTCGTGCGTGAGGAAGTTGCCCGCCAACTTTCTTTAGTCCCCTTGACCCAGGAGCCCACCTCCCGTCTTCCAAACACGCTCCGCACCCTCATTTCCGAAGAGGCCGCCCAAGTTGTCCCTTCCGCACACCATCAGCCGCCTGCAGCCGCGAATCTGAACTCTGCGCTGGCAGTGCAGTCTGTCGCCACGCCTTTCACCTATGCGCATCCAGTCCTGCCTGTGGCGGCGCCTCTTACGTACGCGCAGGCAGCACGCAGGCCTCCACAGGCGTCTTTCGCGACCCAGTCCCAACCACTGACACCGGAAGCCCATGCTGCATCTTGGACCGCACCGCGAGCTAATCCTTGGAGGACACTTTACAATCGACCTATCTGTTATTCTTGCTGCACTCCTGGACACGTCGCCCGATATTGCCGCCGTCGCCCTCAAGCGTTCGGCGACGCCTCGCGGCCCTTCCACTACGGCAGCCAGCCATTTCGCCAATACGCCGCTCCTCCCCCCAACCGTACGCTCGTGCTGACCTCCCAGAATTTCCTTCGCGTCGCTCGCCATCCCCTCGCCGACTCTCGCTCTCCCCAGTGCGTCGGCGACCCGCACCACCTGACCAAGAAAACTGAACGTCGCAGTTCAAGAGGCAAGAATTGCGCCCCCTTCGAACTGTCAAAGTCATCGCGCCTCTCCTGCTAGCGTGGTCGAAATTTGTGTAGAAGGTGTTCCTGCATTCGCTCTTGTGGATACCGGCGCAGCCGTTTCTGTGATGGCCGCCAAACTGTGCCGTTCGCTGCGCAAGCTTTCTGGACTGTCGCTTCGTACGGCAAGCGCGCAGCACGTCACTCCGCACGTCACTCCGCACTCAGCATGTACTGTACGTGTGCTTATTCACGGCATTGTTTACATCGTCGAGTGTATTTATTGTTCTTCCCACCTGCTCGCATGACGTCATCCTCGGATGGGACTTCTTATCCAGTCATCTTGCGTCTCTTGCGATGCCATCGCTGATGCAACGGTCCTCTTCACACCGTCCGACGTCTTCATGAGCCGTAAATCTCTCCCACTACCCTTCGCGACGCTTGACATGGCTGGCGGCTGCAGCAATATATACTTTTAAAATCCCCTCTGTGCGCCTATTACGTTGTTCGTGGGTGAATGCCTTGGCTTCCTGGAACTCCTCGACTCTTCGTCTTTGGTTGACGTCCCCGGAGACTCTTTTTATGTCGACTCCGGCCAACCGTCTTCGATGTCCGTGCTTGAGGAAACGTCCAGGGATGCGTTCTCGAATACCATCGCCGATACCCTCACACCTGCTGAACGCGCCGAACTTCTTGATCTCCGGCACAAATTTAGAAGTTCATTGGACGTTTCACAACCTCGCCTGGACCGCACATCGGAAGTGCAGCACTACATTGACACCGGTTCACATCAGCCGTTACGTCAACGACCGTACCGCGTCTCTGCCGAAGAGCGTCGTGTCATTACCACCCAAGTCGAAGATGTGCTGCGCCGTGGTGTTATTCAACCTTCGCACAGTCTCTGGGCATCTCCTGCCGTTCTCGTCCGCAAGAAGGACGGGTCTATTCACTTTTGCGTCGACTACCGTCGGTGAAATAAGGTAACGCGCAAAGACGTCTATCCGTTGCCGCGCATCGACGACGCCCTCGACAGTCTTCAGGGAGCAGAATTCTTCTCGTCCCTTGACTTGCGTTCAGGCTACTGGCAGGTCCCGATGGCTGCGGCCGATCGCCAGAAAACCGCATTCATTACGCCTGACGGCTTATATGAATTTAAGGTGATGCCTTTCGGGCTTTGTAACGCCCCTGCCACCTTTGAACGACTCATGGACAACACGCTGCGTGGCCTCAAGTGGTCTATATGTCTGTGCTACCTCGACGATGTCGTGGTTTTCTCGCCTGATTTTCCTACTCACCTGCTCCACCTCAGACAAGTTTTGACCTGTCTAACGAACGCTGGCCTTCAACTCAACCTCAAGAAATGCCGCTTCGCCGCGCGAGAGCTTACCATTTTAGGCCACGTTGTGTCCAAGCATGGCGTTCTACCCGATCCTGCAAAACTTCGAGCAGTCGCTGAGTTTCCGAAGCCTCAGACCATCAACGAACTTCGAAGCTTCGTGGGCCTATGCTCATATTTCCGGTGCTTTGTTCGAAATTTCGCATCGATCATGGCGCCATTGACTCAGCTTCTACGCGGTGACGCCACCATCTCCTGCTGGTCCCCTGCATGTGACTCCGCCTTTGCTACGCTGCGTCGTCTTCTCATCTCCCCACCTATTCTTCGCCATTTTGGCCCGTCAGCTGCAACTGAAGTACATACAGATGCCAGCAGGGTCGGTCTCGACGCCGTCCTCGCCCAAAGAAAGCCAGGCTACCCCGAATACGTAGTCGCCAATGCGAGTCGCACGCTGACGAAGCCTAAGGCCAATTACAGCGTGACCGAAAAAGAGTGCTTGGCTTTAGCATGGGCATTTGGCATGTTCCGACCATATCTGTACGGGCGCCCATTCGGCTTGGTCACAGATCACCATGCGCTTTGTTGGCTCGCCAACTTGAAAGATCCCACTGGCTGCCTAGCCCGTTGGGCACTACGCATCCAGGAGTACGATATTCGCGTCGTATACCGCAGCGGACGCACACAGGCAGACGAGGCAGGCAGGCAACGACACAGGCAACTCCGAGGCAGACGCCTTGTCTCGTTCGCCTTCACCTCCAGACTCGGCCTGCGGAACATCTTCCGCACATTCCGTGTCGTCTCTCGACATGGACTCCTTTGCCACCGCACAACGTCGTGACCCGTGGATCGCTTCTCTTTTCGACCATCTTTCTGGATCATCGACCATCCCTGTATCCCGAACCCTCCGATGCCAAGCAGTTCATTTTGCCATTCGTGACCAGCTGCTGCACCGACGCAATTACACTTCTAAAGGTCGTCGGTGGCTTCTGGTGGTTCCCCGCAGCTTAAGGTCTCAATTATGTGCCGCTTTCCACAACGATCCGCAGTGTGGCCGCGCCGGAGTCTTAAAGACGTACGAACGCATTCGCCACCGCTACTACTGGCGCGGCATGTACAACTTTGTACACAAGTTTGTTCGGTGCTGTCTTGACTGTCAACGCCGCAAATCGCCGCCTTTACGCCCGTCTGGTGCCTTGCAGCCACTCCCGTGCCCTGCCACACCCTTCGATCGCGTCGGCGTCGACCTATACGGCCCGCTTCCTATAACGCCAGACGGCAATCGGTGGATCGTAGTTGCTGTTGACCATCTGACACGCTACGCCGAAACTGCTGCTTTACCAAGTGCTACAGTGCGGGATGTAGCCTCTTTCGTCCTACATCGCTTCGACACGGCGCACCTCGAGAACTCCTCAGCGATCGAGGTCGCGCCTTCCTCTCCGAAGTCGTCGAAAGTTTGCTTTCGGAATGCCACATTCTTCATCGCACAAGCACGGCATACCATCCACAGACTAACGGGCTCACAGAGCGATTTAACCGCACACTTGGTGATATGCTCTCAATGTACGTGGCATCTGATCATAACTGGGACCGCATCCTTGCATTCATCACGTTCGCGTACAACACCGCGATCCAGGCCACTACGGGATTTTCACATTTCTTCCTCCTATATGGCCGCGAGCCTACGCATACCATCGAGATGCTCCTTCCATACCGTCCTGACGTCTCCGAGTGTCTACCTGTGTCCGACGTCGCCCGACAAGCCGCAGAATTCCGCCAGCTAGCGCGCTCCTTTACGGCAGAGCAACAGCAGCGCCAGAAAGAAAACCGCATCGCCACGCTTCCAAACACCGCCTACGCTCCAGGCATTCTTGTGTGGTTGTCGGTCCCTTTCCAAACGCCGGGCTTTCCTCGAAACTCGTCGCAAAATTCGAAAGGCCTTACCGACTCTTGGAGCAAACATCCCCGGTGAATTTTCTCATTCAGCCCCTGTCACCACCTGAAAACTTGCGCCGGCGTGTACGTGACATTGTCCACGTCTCGGGTCTCAAGCCCTACCACGACCTTCTGCCTCCCGATTCTTAAGGCGCCAGGAGGGCTCTTTTTGTCCGGGGGGAGATTGTGAAGAAGACGCGCCTCGCGGCACAGCCGCATCGCCAACGCGCGGCTCGTTTCGGCTCGCGCTTTTGATTGCTGGCGTCCGTTTGGACGGTGCTTCGGGCTGCCTCGCCGTTCCCGGTGGGCACCGCCAATAAACCTTTTCTCAACTGTAACATCCCCCAGTCCCGCAACTGCATACATATCGTTCGCTGCGGTGGTCAAGCGATCTAGATGTTTCTGTGATGAGCGTGGCAACGTGACAGTTTATGATGTCGTAATGACGCGCAAGAATTAGACATTACAGCGCTGTCAAAAGTGTTTCCTGTCAATGATAGATCGTTAGGTACGCCGTATTTGCAATGGTTCAGCCTCCGTTACCGCCAAAGGTTATCCATCGATTCAGCTCACTGATGCATTTCTTCAGCTTCTAACCACGGCTCAGTGGCCCACACAGGATGCGTTGTAGCAGCCTGTGCTGCTTATCCCAGCCGAGACAACGCGAATGCTGAAGCAGGCAAGTTCATTGCTTTCTATTCAGAAATGCTTGCCATAGTTTCCAGTAACTGAGGAAGCCACACTGAGTCAGTCAATAAATTTTGTGCTTTTCTCATTTTGGGCAAATACTTATACTGCTCCTGCATAACGAAGCCCATGCAACTCGAAGAAAATTATGGCATACGTTTTTGTCATCGGGTGCATATCGTGAGAACAAAACAGAAATAGACGAGAGCATGTAGCAGTAGTTGTTTACATTAGTTATGTGTAGCCATGACAAATGTCACGCAGACCGGACATGACTGCTCTTTGCCTTCTATGTGTGTGATGCGTGTGGTTTCACTTCACAGGTGCAGCTTTTCGCAGATCAGGGAAGTGTCGCTCAGGTTATCTGCTATTCACTAGAGAATGCTGCAGCATTTCTGCTGGGGGAGACGTATTGCATTTCATCAACAACGTCCACTTACTCTAGTAGAAGCAGCCGAGTGCCGTAGGCATGCTAGAATGAGTTCACTCAATTTTCCTGCATTTAATTGAGATTTTTGCCTTGAGCATTGGCCCAGATTTCACACATGGACCTTGGTTGCCTCGGGTCCTGATGACAAGCGAGACAGCTCTGTTTTTAGTTTGTGTGCTTGTCTCATTTTTAACGTGTGATGCAATGCTTGTACTGCTGCTGCACAGCGCAACTTCTTGCAGTTCGTTTGAAATTATTGCATCACCATTATTTTTGGCAAAATCCGATGGAGATGCTGTCGCATCAACGTTGTGGTTGGAAGACGTGGAACCGGATCCAACTGGTAAGCCATATATTGTTTCCCATCGAAGCCTTAAGCTATGTGTAGCCATGACAAATGTCACGCAGACCGGACATGACTGCTCTTTGCCTTCTATGTGTGTGATGCGTGTGGTTTCACTTCACAGGTGCAGCTTTTCCCAGATCAGGGAAGTGTCGCTCAGGTTATCTGCGATTCACTAGAGAATGCTGCAGCATTTCTGCTGGGGGAGACGTATTGCATTTCATCAGCAACGTCCACTTACTCTAGTAGAAGCAGCCGAGTGCCGTAGGCATGCTAGAATGAGTTCACTCAATTTTTCTGCATTTAATTGAGATTTTTGCCTTAAGCACTGGCCCAGCTTTCACACATGGACCTTGGTTGCCTCGGGTCCCGATGACAAGCGAGACAGCTCTGTTTTTAGTTTGTGTGCTTGTCTCATTTTTAACGTGTGATGCAATGCTTGTACTGTTGCTGCACAACGCAGCTTCTTGCAGCTCGTTTGAAATTATTGCATCACCATTGTTTTTGGCAAAATCCGATGGAGATGCTGTCGCATCAACGTTGTGGTTGGAAGACGTGGAACCGGATCCAACTGGTAAGCCATATATTGTTTCCCATCGAAGCCTTAAGCTATGTGTAGCCATGACAAATGTCACGCAGACCTGACATGACTGCTCTATGCCTTCTATGTTTTTGACGCGTGGGGTTTGGCTTCACAGATGCGGCTTTTTTCAGATCTGGGACGTGTAACTCAGATTATCTGCGATTCACTAGAGAATGCTGCAGCGTTTCTGCTGGGGAAGACATATTGCATTTCCGCAGCAACGTGCACTTACTCTAGTAGAATCAGTCGAGTGCTGTAGGCATGCTGGAAGGGGTTAACTCAGTGTTCCTGCGTTTAATTGAGTTTTTTGCCTTGAGCACTGGTCTTGCTTTCACATGACTTTCTAGCCTCAGGTGCAAATCCAGACAGCTCCATATACAAAATTGTTATCTGTAGGTTTCACTAGGGCAACAGATGCCCTACTGCAAGTCTTGTCACTTGTAAAATTTGTGTGCTTTTTTAAGTTTTAGGACACCTGACATTGTACTTATGACGCTACTGGATAACACAGCTCATTGGAGCTGAATGAAGTATCAATTAATTTACTGCTCTATTTGTTCATCAGATGGAGAGGACGAGATGGAACCAGACAGCATTGGCAAGCAGTAGTTGCTTTACATTACATGACATTGCTGTGCGCATGACAAGCGCTACGCAGGCCTCACATAGCTGCTCTTTGCATTCTATATGTATATTATTTGGGTGATTGTATTGCACAAGAGCTTGTTTTCGCAGATCAGCTATATGTCACCTGATATTATTTACTTTATACTCATCGAAGGTGTACGCTTTCTGTTATGAAGACATAGCATACTTGCAGCAAAATCCGAGTACTGTACTAAAAGCAAGTGAGTGCAACTCCCCTACATTTAACTCGATTTTTCCTCACAATTGAAATGACTATGCATGCTTGCCCTTCATACTGGCATCTTTTACATCCGTCTTTCGCACACTATGTTTTAGTGGAATTCAGTGTGCACTTTCTGTCCTTGCAATTACGTTAACACTTTGTGCTTGTGTGCTGCTGGTTGCACCCTGGTGCCACATTACACCTGAAGTGCATGATCCAGTAAAGTATGCTTACAAGTAGCTTGAGTTGCATCACAGCAACATTGAAATGCTTGGCCCCTTGTTAGCAACTGGCTTATCCTTCTCAGCGGTATAACCAAGTTTCGTTCAACTATTTAATTTGTCGTTTCAATCCATAGCCTTCAAAAATAAGCATCAATAAGCATCGTAACTTTTCTATTCACAAGAGGCTTGTGTGCTGCAAATTTTGGACATATGCTTCGATGTGACTGCAAGCACTCCTTACCCTTTCTCAAATGACGTACAGGCTCAATACACGCTGGTTGGTAGAAAGCATGTTGCTCAGGTTTCAAGAAAGTGTGTCTCAGAGCCTTTTTAAGTTACTGGAGTTAACACCATAGTGTGTTGCTGACTTGTAGTGAGCTCTGATGTCATGCTCAGTCATTGTGTAGATACAAAAAATGTGAATTTCTTGTACGATTATTGGTTTGATAACCTTTCTGTGTTTGTAGCATATATACAGCGCGTTTGTTACCTCTTTGCATGTCTGGAATATCATGCATTGTTATAGGACATTTGCAACTATGAAGGAAAGTAAAAAAACCGAATCACTGTACAGTTTTATTTCAGGCAGAACATTTGCAGTGAAACACAATTAAGTGTCTCGTTGGTTTCGGCACATATAACACAGAGCATACACAATGCCAACACTGGTGAAATGTCAGTTGCACATACAGTTGCATATGTTTCAGCGTAAATACTAGGCAATACTTTGGTAAAATCTTTCCAGCGTGCCTTTGAAAAGTGCAAGTGATTCCAAAGCACGGCGTGATGCTTAGTCCTCAATCATTCCCATCTCAGCCAAAGTTCTGGTTACAATCTTTTCTATGCATGCGTGATAGCTAACGTCACTGCATGTACAGCACATTTATTTATTTATTTATTTATTTATTTATTGTACCTTCAAGGCCCGAAGGCGTTACAGAAGGGAGAGGAACGAAATACAAAGCATGTGCAGATAACAGGGTATAATAATAAAAAAAAGAAAGTGCGGATTAACAAAGGCATTCTTCAATAGTAGTTCTAAAAGCAGATGTATCGGTTATGTTAACATATTAGGCCGGCAGATGATTCCATTCATAGGTAGTTTTAGGAATAAATGAATAAAAAAATAGGTTCGTGTGACAGTGTGGAACGCTCAACGAGATTGTATAAATGCAGGTTCGACAAAAGTTCACTTTTTAATTCCGGATTGTGATAATATTGTGCATGTGCACAATATTTTGCATGATTTTGTATGTTTGTGCATGTTTGTGATTGTGCATGTTTTCAACTTTGCTCAATAACTAATAACAGCCAATATTGCTGCTTCTCATCACTGCACAAGACCATATATAAGGTAGTTAGCCTCCTAAGAAAAGCTTGATATCACTGCATAACCCACAACACACAAGATCATTGTTGTCACTGTGAACAAGATCACTGTTTTCACAATCCTACTTCTCACTGTGTCCTTGATCACACACAACTGCACAGGTCACATTGATGTCAAATGCCCCCATGCAAATAACATAGCCAACAAAATCGTTCGAGAGGTCCACTTGAAAAAAATGTTGCATACATCTGCATGGCACAGTCACGCATTAAGCATTGCACTATAACCATGCTAACCAAGCAGCTTGCGCCACTTTATTTCTCAGAACTGTTTCTGATCAGCAACAGAAAGCATATTGACAGTCTCCAGTGGCTACTGATTCCCAACTCCTTTTTTCAGACGATGAGGCATCATGCGACTAGCCAGAGAGCATGCAATTGTTACAAGCGCAGTTGCCTGCACCATCACACCACATGGGTGGATTTTCAAGTAACCTGCAGACTCGCATGCAAAAGAAATACCTGGAGAAATGTCGAGCATATAATGCACTGCAGAAGCGCTATTTAATCATGCGAAATGAACTTCGAGACCTTCAAGCAAAAAGAAGTTCAGAAGCGAATGGTGCTGCTTTTGCATGGGGATATGCTGCCATAGCCGAGCACACTGAAAAGGTTGCATGCTACACAGGCCGGCCAAATAAGGAAACATTTCCACGGGTTGTGTCTGTATATAGAACTGCTTGCCCTTCTGTGGAAACGATGAGCTACGAAGACCGCGTTTGAATCTTCCTGACGAGGCTGTGCCTTGATATTCACCTGTGCTTTCGGTGGACCTCTTTAAGATAAGTAAAAATAATGTGTCAACATTATTTGAAAGTGTCCTCACAACACTGGTGAGTGAGCTAAAAGGGCTCGTTGTGTGGCCAGACGATGTGGCATTTCGCGCATGACAACCGAAAATATTTCAATGTAAGAGGTTTCGTCACGTTCGAGTAATTATTTACAGCCCAGAGATTCACCTTGAAAGGGCAAGTGCCTCAACGCACAGAACACAACCTGGTCCCAGTACAAGAAGTCCAACACTGTAAAGGTGCTGGTGGGGATCACACCTAATGGGATAATCTCGTATGTTTGGGAGTGCTGGGGCGGGAAAATTAGTGGCAAACATCAAAATTTGATTAATGAAACTAGCGTTTTGTTGGGCGAACTTGTGCCCTCAAAAGCAGGCTACACTCAAAAAACGATAGCGGCGAATGCACTCGGCGATCGTCAAAAATCTGATGAGCGGGTCAAGCGCGTCGGCTTTTATACATCAGTCGTCGAATGTTCCAGTGTAATCGCTGGGACCCGCGTGCCTTCCACAAAGTTTTACATTATTCGCGTCGCGCACACCTGCAATCAGATTACACAACGTTCGGTCACAGGCAGCGGATGGAAGCATCGATAGTTTCATTTAATTGTGTCATCTGCCTTATTTCTTGTGAATTTTTAATGTTATTGTTTACTTGGTTTCTTGTATGACGTTTTTTTTTTGTCTAACCCACTCTTGCGATAGCCCCATATAGGGGCTGCAGTATGTACAAATAAAATAAATAAATAACATTCCAGACACTCCCGATACATGCAGGCGCATCCTGCGCTGTGCGATAACATTTGTTCTGCGGTGAAACGTGTCGCCCGATGAAGACAAGTACACGTGTCAATGGGGAATCAGCTCTCGACAGATGGCGCCCCCAAAATAACGGGATAGCGCCCTCTGTAGTGACGGAAATGCATTTTTCAGTAATACATACTGTGCGAGCAATGCTGTCATATCCGCTGCCCGCCGCGGCGACGTAAGTGTTGTCGGCCCCACCGCGAGCACGTTTTTGTCGCTTGTTTCTGTTGTTGTGTCGTGGTGCGTCGCAACATTTTCACAAGTTTCGAAAACTGCGATGCCACCTCCGCGGCTGCAGCACGGCGCCCGTAGTGCTGCGCTACGGTTTTAGAAAAGTGGCCGGGATCGACGAATATTTCCGTGCTAGTGCGCTTGAGAAGGGCCGAAAGTTGTACGCTGCGAAGTACGCTTACGACGTCGAGGAGACCCTGGAACGCTTTGATGGCAATTCACAAGTGGCGGTGAAATGCCACTCGCAAGTGCGTCAAGCAACGTACGACGTCAACATTCAGGTAAGCGCGCATATTCGTTAAGCTTTTTCTTATTTCACAATGACCGCGAAGATTGGTGTCTTGCGTAGTTTGACGAGCGTTTACGGACTTGATATCCTTATTAATTTTAAGTTTTATGCGGCGCAGCGAAGCCTCACAAACTAAACAATTTCGAGCGCTGCTTATCTCGTGTATGCCTAGCGCAAATTTCGCTACGTCCGTGCGCGGTAAGAATCACGTTTTCAGTTGTTTGACTAAAAAATCATATTTTTGCGTCGGCAGCTGTCATCGCAGCGGCGAATACTGGGTGCGCAGTGCACGTGCAAGGCCGGCGTTGGTGGCGGTTGCAAACATGTAGCTGCCATCGTCCTGTTTGTCAACGAGGCCGACGCGCCGTCTTCGGCTGATCGCCCTTAAGGGTGGGGTCGGCCGTCCTCTAAGCCGGACACTTCTCGAAGGGAGTCCATCGAAGAGCTTTTTGGAGGTACACTGTACATTTTGTCTTCCAAAGATGTGGCGTGGAGAACTACTGGTTCTCGGTACAGCGGAAATTGAAAGCCTTTTGGAAACACGATTTAATTTTCGTATTTATATGCCTGTTTGACAAGTCGACGTTAACGTGGTCAGAGTGGTGTCTAGCAGGTTTTGGGCATGCTGATGTTAAGCATATTTGGAAGGAAGCTATGTGCATGTGGAAGCTTGTGTATGTGTGTGGGTATGCAGGAAGGGGGGGGGGTCAGCAGCACTAAGCTGCTGGTCAGTCGCTTGCGTAGGGACGCCCCTGCATTGATAATGCAACAGTGCCACATCTAATTAGCATGCATTTTCTGAGCATGGAGTCGGTCTGTGTGTATGCGTAGCACAAGTTTCGCTATGTCTGTACTCAATCACAATCATGTTTTATATTGTTGCACTAAATACTGATCATACTTTTGCATCTGCAGCTGTCGTCACTGCAATTTCTTTGCTTTTAGTTTATTAAACATGTAGTTCACAGCTGTTATCTCTTGCAGAGTACAAGCCCCTGTATGTTGGTGGCAAGTGCCCAAAAGAAGAACCACCATCCTATGTTCTGCACCATTTCCCTGACATAAGCTGTGTAATGAATTCGGCTTTGATAAGTGAGGAGCAAGGGCGAAATGAACGAGGCGTGCAAGACGTCTTAGAAGACCTTATTTCAAAGGCAGCACTCCATGCTGACATATTATCTGTCGAAGAGGTGTTGATCCGGGAATGTAATCAACCTCACTATACAGCAGGACAGTGTGCCTCACTCACTGCAATTGAGCAGCAATTTATTGCCACAAAAGTGGCATGTACAGGCTCCCAGGCAACGGTGACAGCTGCTGAAACTACAATGAAGGGAAAATGCCCCCGGTTTGTAACAAAGCACTGCACATTTCTGAAATTTCGCATGTTTTCCTTTTCTTACCTTTTCTGCTGCATGAGAACATGTAGTACACTATACTCTTGGTGCATGCATGGATGCATGCTTTCAGAATGTGCTCTACGTTTTATTACTGGCCATGAAATTTAACTGATCCTTTTTGTGTTGCAGTTGGCACAAAGAAAGTTCGGTAAGGATATCCAGCTCCAGTGCACACCGCATCCTGACTAGGCAAAAGGCCTTCGAGTCCCTGGCCGAGCAGCTGCAAAACTCTAAAACACCACTTGTTCCGGCGCTGATGTATGGTAGGCACCCAATTGTTTTTATAAATGACTTGATGGACTTAAGAAATGTAATAGAAATTAATAAATTTTGTTTTAAAGCAGCAGCCCTGAGCCAGTGACGGCACTAAGCACTGTAATCCACTGTAATATACCACTTTACATCACTTAGGAACACCTCAATCATGCAACTGAACAAATGTTTACATATGCACTGCTAAAGATTGGTCTTTGCTTGAATACTACTGCAACGTGGATCAGGTTATCATTGACAGTAAAATTTGTAGCTGTGTGTTCCGTTAAGTGCATGAGTGAGGAACAGTTCCTCTAGAAATGCACATTTTAACAAGGGAACATACAACAAAGATTATGACAGCCGTAGATTCTTGTGCAGGCATTTGAACTTGAATGACATGTGCCTACATACACCCTGTGAGCCTGTAAGCATCTAGGCAGCCAACATATTGGTGTCTGTTGTATTCACACAGGGAGACGTAGGCTTCAAGAAATTGTTTTATTTTCCGTGCTGCATACTGGCAGCATGGAAGCAACAATTGATGATAGTGCAGTGCACAAACAATATATATACACCAAGATACAGTCATACATGGAACATCATGGTGACATTCATTAGCCAGGTCATTGTCCTGAATACCAGCTAAGGAGGCATGCAATGTCACATTTGTCTGCTGGTGGGGCTGATTTGCCAGTGCACCACAAGGTATGTGGCTGCTGTAGTGAATTAAAAGAAATGTTCATGACTCGGTGTGCTAAGGAAAAGAAGCAACTAGAGGTTGAAGGGGCAGCAATGCTTGGGTTGGGGCTTGGATGTCCGTGTTAGCATGCCATCGTTTCACTGAGAGAAAAATAAAGTCTTGAGAAGCAGATATGGCCCTTTGGGCATGCGCAATACATAGTTTTTTGCAAATTATTTTTCTTGTATATCTGACGCTGGCTTTGCACGTAGTGTTTGATTACCATGTTCGTAAGAGTGATTATGGCTGGCCTTGTGCGTGCACTGTACTCCACTGGGTTTTCATCAAATTTTGAGTTGTAAGCCAATGCTTGTGTATCATGTAGTATTCCTTCAGTCCTGTCTGTATAATTGTATTTCACCTGGAATGAAAAGTAGCTGTGGTGTACCGGTAGGGCACTTGTTTCAGAGTTTTGCTAGTGTGTAGATGTGCTTAGTAGACAACAAAAGAAAGAATGAGATGCGCACAGCTGGTGTGTTACGCGTGTCTCGTCATCTCTTCTGTAATGTCTGGTAAGCACATGAACATGCACGATTGCAATTCTCAACTCGCCCAACTAGCTGTGTTGACCTGCTTGGCAGTCATGAGATTCTTTGTTCGAGCCAACGAAAATTCATGAACCTTTTCTTCCTTTTCACTTCTGACACTTCAAGTTTGATGTTACCAGGGGCCATGATGTAAAAGGGATACAATCGTAACTGCTTAGCACACTAAAAATGTTCAACACTGCTAGCAATCCTAACGAGCAAGCTCACTCTGCTGTGCGAGATCTCACATGCCGCGCATCAGATCAGGAACTGCTCCAGGATGACTGCGGCTCCTACAAAGACCCACTTACTACTTTTCACGAGATCACCTCACACTATAGGGACGTCAGGAGGTTTTTTCCTCCCCCCCATCAGAAGCTCAACCGAGCTCAGGCAGTCACATTAAGAATGATTCAAACTAAATCTTATCCCACACCTTTTGTGCTTAACAAAATTGACCGGGACTTTCCCGCGGAATGTAAAAGTTGTAGACACACTCCGTGTCTATTTGATCATATGTTCTGGCTGTGCCCCAACCAAAGGGCTTCGGATCTCAACAGTGAGGAGGACTGGAGTCGGCGCATATCCAGCGATGTCCTCCAAGATCAACTCCTGGCCGTCCGGAGAGCTCACGACATCGGGAAAGCCTTTGGCCTACCGGTGCCTACGTGGGTGGAGCCACCGACATAGCCCGGGGGCTTGTGCCCTCGGACCCTAGTTTCTCTGGACTAAAATAAAGTTCTTGCCATGCCATGCCATGCTACTGACAAGTGATTTATGGAAGGATTTCAGAGCAAAATCCATGATATCATTAATGAGCATGAGGCTCTCTAAGTGTTTCTACATTGAACTCGTGCGATGGAAGCTTGTACACATAGCATCTGCATTTTTTTTCTACTTTTCTGGAGGTACTGCTATGGAGCCAACAGCAAGGGCAACATTCGAGAAAAATTTTTTTTTTTTCATTTATTTACCCTAAAGGCCCAGCTTGGGCATTACATAGGGGGGGGGGAGAACAATTGATATAAAATATAAAATGATATACAATATACATTGTAAGTCGACCTTCCTTATATGAAGTAGTACATGCTATACAACCTTTACGTCACTACTAATTTGACAACATCATACGCCAATAATTATTAAATTATACAAACAATAATATGACATCTGAAAAAGGCAGGAAGAAATGTTAATGTTATTAATTCACGAATGTTTCATTAAGTGCTTGTTTGAATATAATATGGTCAGTTATTTCAGCTATATTACTTGGGAGATGATTCCATTCCGAAATGGCTAAGTGCAGACACGAAAACTGCAATAGGTTAGTACGTGCAAATGGTTGTTCGACCTTAAATTCGTGATCAATTCGTGAGAATTTTCTTTTGGCTGGTAAGATGTGTGCCTGAGAGAATATATTTGGGTTATGAAAAAGCTGGTGGAAGAATGTTAGCCGAGATATCTTTCTTCTAGTCTGCAATGGGATGAGTCCTAGGTCATGTTTTATTTTGGTGATACTTGAATGTTGTGAATAGTTACCCGTAATAAATCGCGCTGCCTTGTTCTGAAAAGATTCTAATTTGTTAATAAGATGCGTTTGGTGCGGGTTCCATATAAATGAGGCATACTCAATCTTTGAACGAAGTACGGTGGTATATGCAAGAAGTTTAGTATCACTATTAGCCTGACGAAGCGTTCGACGAATGAAGCCAAGAGACTTGCATGCAGCGGAAACAATACAACCCACGTGATTATGCCAAGACAAAGTCGGAGAAAGATGAACACCTAGATATTTAAATGATTCTGTAGTTTCTAGAGCCTCACCATTAAGAAAGTATGTGTGTTTCGTAATTTCACTGCAAGTAGTAAATCTCATAAGTTTAGTTTTCGAGGTATTTACGCTCATTTGCCAGTCTGAGCACCATCTTTCAATCTTGTTCAAGTCATTTCGTAACTTATCACAATCACCCTTACATTTTAATGGCCGATACAGAACGCAATCGTCGGCATATAACCGGATTTCTGAGTCTATACCCTGATGAATATCATTTATATAAATTAAAAATAGAGTGGGTCCCAAAACGGAACCTTGAGGCACCCCGGACTGAACAGGTTGAAATGAAGAACGGACATTATTGATTACGACAGCTTGTCGTCTGTTAAATATTCTTGAACCCAGTTTGTTACTTTTTCGTCAACATTAATCAGTTTCATTTTATATATGAGGCGGTTATGAGCCACACGGTCAAATGCTTTAGCAAAATCTATAAATATGGCGTCAGTTTGTGTAAGTTCGTGAAGGTTAAGGTGAATGTCTGTAGTTAGTTCAAGAAGCTGGGATTCACATGATCGGCCTCGTTGAAAACCATGCTGGTTTGCAAAAAGAATGTGGTTGCTAGCCATGTACTGCATGATTTGAGAAGATAATACGTGTTCAAATAGTTTGCATACAACAGACGTAAGGGATATAGGCCTATAGTTTGTTAGCTTGTTTTTGTCGCCAGTTTTATATATTGGTATGACATGTGCCAATTTCCAGTCGTCTGGAATTTCGGCGGTGTCGAGAGACTGTTGAAACAATAGTGTAAGTATAAGAGCAGAATAGTGTTTTGTCATTTTTAGTAGCTTAGTACAAATACCATCAGGACCTGGACTAGAAAACGAAGGTAAACGCTCAATAGCTTTCACAATACCGTCACTTGTCACGGTTATACATTCCATAAATGGAGAACTATCAGACAAATGTCTTGACGTATCTAGGGGCTTTTCGTCACTAAATACACTACAAAAGAATAAATTAAACCGTTCAGCAACATCCATGACATCAATCGCAGCACCAGACTCAGTGTCAAAAACAGGTAACTCCTTTGTAGGTGCGGGAGAAATGACTTTCCAAAATTTTTTTGCATCTGTTTTTAGAAATTGCGAAATATCCTGGTTGAAAAACTTATATTTGGCAGCCTCAATATGGAATGCACATTCTTTAGAAAACGATAAATATTCTGACCTAGCTTCAGCAGATTTTGCGCTTCTTGCCTTTCGAAACAAACGTTTCTTTTTATTCAGATATCGCTTAATGTCGCGAGTAAACCATGGCTTGTCTGCTGCTTCATAGATCCATTTTTTTGGAATGTATTTCTCCCGGAGTCTTAACAACTCGTCACGAAAGCGAATCCAGTTATCTTGCAGCGAACAGTTTTCATACGTTTGCATGAATGACAGGTAAAATTGAAAAAGCTCAGAGTTGAAGCTTTCCGGATCTGCTTTAGAATAGTCATAAATCTTCTTTTTTTGTCGCGGTGTCTTCACGGTCTGCGTTTTAAAGGTACAATGTATGACACGATGGTCACTGATATACTCTAGTACATCCACGGTAGCACGTTCAGGGTGTGTTGTTAGAAGCAGATCAAGAATAGCATTGTTCCGCGTAGGGATTTCGACAAGTTGAGACAACTGAAAATATTCTAAAAGGTCAACAAAATCTGCACAATCGCGTGTCTGGCGCGTGCTAGGGAATTTTAAAGCAGACCACTCTATGCTTGGAAAGTTAAAATCGCCGGCCAAAATTATGGGAGAGTTATTGTATTCGGATTGGATGGAGCCTAATACAGATTGCAGTTCCTCAGAAAAATGTTGTAAAAAGTCAGGTGGCCTATAGCATGCTCCAATAACCAAAGCTACAGCTGGTAAATAGCATGCAACCCAAATAGTTTCAAGAATGCTGTCAGTAGGTATGTGTTTTACCTTTATATGCTTTCTGATGGCTATTACGACACCGCCTCCTTTTCTATCCACACGGTCTTTACGAAAAACAGTGAATGAATTTGAAATTTGTAACTCAGAATTGCTAACTTCAGGAGTTAACCACGTTTCGGTTCCGATTATAACATCTGCATTACAAGCGTGAATCAGGGAAGTAAGCTGATCTTGTTTGTTAAGGATGCTACGAAAGTTGGCGGAAATTATAGAGAATGTAGGTGTCCCACTGTCTTTCTGCACGTGGCGACTGCGTCATGGGTTTGCATTTCGCTGGACACATTCCACGACCCTGCCCTCGGAATGCTGGTACCGATATAATCTCCTGCCCATCTTTAGCTTATCGAAAGATAGTTTGAACCTTTCATCGGGTTGACAATTCGCTCGAGCAAAGTCGCGAAGCTGTTTGCGCACGAACTGTATTCGAGGTGAAAAGTCCTCATCGATCCAAACGTTTAATTTCAAATTTTTTAGCTTGAACGAATTAGCCAGAATGCTGCATTTTGTCTTGTAGTGCAGAAACTTCACTATTATAGACCGGTGCTGCCCTTGCCTACGAGATCCAATGCGATGTGCACGTTCAATATCCGTTATCTCGAGGCCAAGGTGTTCTCTGCAGAAGCTTTCAATGACAACTTGAGAAGCCTCGTAGCCTTCTTTATCTGCCTCGGGCAAGCCTTTGAATATCAAATTTTTTCTGCGCATCCGATTGTTGATGTCATCAACGATTTCAACTATGTTAGGTTCAGAATTCCGCCTATCAGAAAAGGATGAAAGATCGCTTTTGATGTCATCGACACCTTTTTTTACTTCGGATAACGCTGTGGCATTTCCCAAAGAATCGTCTAGCGAAGCTTCCACTTTCGAAAGGCGTTTCTTAAGGTCAGTTATACTTGATAGAATGTCCTTCATCTTACTGCTAATTTCCTTTTGAAATTTTTCACGCGCAGACTCGGCATCCTTTAGCGCATCAAGAACCTTGTCTATCTTGTCAGGGCCGGGATTGACTTCAATGTCACCGCAGCAGATTAGGAGGTGAGCCGCAGAAAACATAAGAACGATCAGTCGCCCTCTCGGGCACCATGTAGCAAACAAACCGGCAGCGGCATGAAAACGAGGCCCTTCACTGCGGCTACACTGTAGTCGTTGGCTATGGCTACCTATCCGCGCTCGATATGTGACAATGTCAACACCCATACTGTACACATATAATCATAGGCACTGGGCTTGGGATTTGCGGCGTGCACTGAGGTACAGTTTACAACGCTATGAACCTGCACTCACCTATAAAAGGCAGAAGAACGATGTTTAGCGCTTTTCACAAACGCCGCAAATCCCAACGATGCACAATCCACAGGGTCCTTTTATAGCTGATCGCCGCCAGCAGGTACCGAATCAGGTATCACGTGAGCCAGAAGTCGACGCAAGCGCCGTCCGTAGCGGTGACAGTAAACAGCTGCGTCGATGCACCGTGGTTTACGATGCGCTGATCACAGCCGCAGTACGAAGCTCGTGGCCCGAGATCCCAACAGGTCAAGCAGCGACGTCGACGGTATCACTATAAAAGGCAGAAGAACGATGTTTAGCGCTTTTCACAAACGCCGCAAATCCCAACGATGCACAATCCACAGGGTCCTTTTATAGCTGATCGCCGCCAGCAGGTACCGAATCAGGTATCACGTGAGCCAGAAGTCGACGCAAGCGCCGTCCGTAGCGGTGACAGTAAACAGCTGCGTCGATGCACCGTGGTTTACGATGCGCTGATCACAGCCGCAGTACGAAGCTCGTGGCCCGAGATCCCAACAGGTCAAGCAGCGACGTCGACGGTATCACTATAAAAGGCAGAAGAACGATGTTTAGCGCTTTTCACAAACGCCGCAAATCCCAACGATGCACAATCCACAGGGTCCTTTTATAGCTGATCGCCGCCAGCAGGTACCGAATCAGGTATCACGTGAGCCAGAAGTCGACGCAAGCGCCGTCCGTAGCGGTGACAGTAAACAGCTGCGTCGATGCACCGTGGTTTACGATGCGCTGATCACAGCCGCAGTACGAAGCTCGTGGCCCGAGATCCCAACAGGTCAAGCAGCGACGTCGACGGTATCACTATAAAAGGCAGAAGAACGATGTTTAGCGCTTTTCACAAACGCCGCAAATCCCGCAAATTGGTGCCAAAGTAACCCAGGTTTGTAACTACGTTCATCATCATCATCAACAGCCTACTTTATGTCCACAGCAGGCCGAAAGCCTCTCCCTGCGATCTCCAATTACCTCTGTCCTGCGCCAACAGATCCCAACTAGCACCCGCAAATTTCCAAATTTCGTTGCACCACCTTGTCTTCTGCCGTCCTCTACTGCGCTTCCCTTCTCTTGGTACCTATTCTGTCACCCTAATGGTCCAACGGTTATCTAATCTGCGCATTACATGACCTGCCCAGCGCCATTTTTTTCTCTTAATGTCTATTAGAATATTGTCTATACCTATTTCCTCTCTGATCCAAACCAATCTTTTTCTGTCTCTTAAAGTTATGCCTAGCATTCTTCATTGCATCGCTCTTTGCGCGGTGCTTAACTTGTTCTCAAGCTTCTTTGTCAGTCTCCATGTCTCTGCCCCATATGTCAGCACTGGTAAGATGTGCTGATTGTATACTTGCCTTTTCATTGATAACAGTAAGCTCCCAGTCAGGAGCTCATGATGTCTGCTGTATGCGATCCAACCCATTTTTATTCCGTGAATTTCCGTCTCATGGTTAGGGTTCCCTGTGATTAGTTGAGCTAGGTAAACGTACTCCTTCACAGACTGTAGAGGCTGACTGGCGAACCTGAACTCTTGTTCCCTTGCTCGGCTGCCTATCTACAATTGCTCGTAGGTATAGCGGGGCGTGGCACTTGCGCAGATGACGGATGTTTGCGCGCATGTGTGAGTAAGAGCGGTTGCAAGAGAGGAAATGTGGGGACCTTTGCTCCTTGAAAATCCGACTCTGCCTAGGCACTACGGAGGAGTTTCTTAGCGTGTGTTCTATGTTTGTCCCTAGGCATGCCAGCACAAGTTGCGTGGTGTGGTAGTGCTGAACTTAGCGTCGCAAATTGGTGGCTGTGCGTAATTACATTTATTGTATCGTCTTTTGTACTAATTGAAACAACGTGCCATTATTTCGCATTATTGGCTGCACTTCCAGGACACCAAAGCGGCAACGAGGACATCAAAGCTGGAACCCAGACTGGTCTGTGGTTTGGGGCTCGCCGAGTTATCCATGGGCCACCCTGCTTCCAGCTTTGATCCCCCCGCTACCCCTTGGGTGCCCTGGAGACCTGCGCCGCCTGCTTTATTGTAACCTTGCTCTCCGGAGGCCTCCGTTTGCCAGTTACATGTGCCCTCCTGGGGCAGTGCTTGTAAAGAACGCAATCTATCGTCACGACGAAAAAACACCTCGACTTATACAACACCAGTCAGAACCTTTCCCTTCAGACACAGCGATCACCAAATGGGGCGTCCGTATCCACTGCCTCACCGTGCCGGCAGCCAGCGGCGGAGCGTAAACAAACGACCGCACTCCACAATGCGGGCATGCCTAGGGGACAAACGCATACAACACACGCTAAGAAACCTCCTCCGTAGTGCGCAGGCAGACTCACATATTCAAGGAGCAAAGGCCCCCAGATTTTCTCTCGCACCTGTTCATACTCGCGCCTGCGCAGAAACGTCCAGCACCACTGCAACTACTAGCAATTGTAATAACGCTGTCCAGCTATTCATCATTATTTTTGTCTTCTACGTATTAACCTTAAACCCCACTCTTACACTCTCTCTTTTACGGTCCTCAATCATTTGTTGTAACTCGTCTGCATTGTTGCTGAATAGAACAATGTCATCGGCAAACCGAAGGTTGCTGATATTCGCTGTCGCTCCTTACTCCTATAGCCTTCCCAGTTTAATAGCTTGAATACTTCTTCCAAGCACGCAGTGCATAGCATTGAAGAGATTGTGTCTCCCTGTCTGACCCCTTTCTTTATAGGTATCTTTCTGCTTTTCTTGTGTAGAATTAAGGTAGATGTGGAACTTCTGTAGACATTTTTCAAGGTATTTACGTAAGCGTTCTGTACTCCTTGATTACGTAATGCCTCTATGACTGCTGGTATCTCTACTGAATCAAATGCTTTTTCGTAATCAATGAAAGCCATATGTAGAGGCTTATTGTACTCTGCGGCTTTCTCGATAACCTGATTAATGACATGGATGTGATTCATCGCAGAGTATCCCTTCCTGAAGCCAGCCTGTTCCCTTGGTTGACTAAAGTCCAGTGTTGCCCTTATTCTATTGGAGATTAGTTTTATAAATATTTTATATAACACTGGGAGTAAGGTAATGGGCCTATAATTTTTCAGTTCTTTAACGGCTCCCTTTCTGTGGATTAGTATAATGTTTGCATTCTTCCAGTTTTCTGGGACTCTTGCAGTCGATAGACACTTCATATTGAGAGCCGCCATTTTTCCAAGCATTATATCTCCTCAATCTTTGATTAAATAGACTGTTATTTCATCTTCTCCTGCCGCTTTTCCCCATTTCATGCCTTGCAAGGCCCTTCTGACCTCATCTCTAGATATAGGAGTTTCTGTATACTGTTCAGTATTGTTTCGAATAGAATACTCCCGAGTCTTCTGGGTACTCTACAGGTCAGTATAGAATTCTTACGCTGCTTTTATTATACCTTCGAGATTGCTGATGATATTACCCTGCTTATCTTTCAGTGCATACATCTTGGTCTGTGCTATGCCAAGTTTCCTTCTCACTGATTTCAGGCTGCGTCCATATTTTACGGCTTCTTCAGTCCTTCTTACGTTATAATTTCAAATATCACTTATTTTCAGTTTGTTGATCAGTTTTGACAGTTCCGCGAATTCTATCTGATCCCTTGAGTTGGACACTTTCATTCTTTGTCGTTTCTTTATTCGGTCCTTTGTTACTTGGGAGAGCTTGCCTACTGGTTGCCTTGGTGCCTTGCCTCCCACTTCAATTCCTGCCTCTGACGCCAGCTTCGTTACGGTTTCATACATTGCCTCTGAGTAATCCGAAATGCGACAACACCCGTGTACTTAGAGTTAGGTGCACGTTAAAGAACCCCAGGAGGTCGAAATTTCCGGAGTCCTCCACTACGGCGTGCCTCATAATCAGAAAGTGGTTTTGGCACGTAAAACCCCATAATCTAATCTATCTGAGTAATCATCATCATCTCTGTTCTAAGGCTGGATATTTGTTTGCAAGTACGAGCCTATATTTGTCTGCTTTTACCCTTACTGCCTCTAAGTTGACCTGTTTTTTCTGACTACGTCTAAGTTGACCTGTTCAAACTGAGGTGAATCCTAGCCCTCACTAACCTATGATTATTGCACTTTACCCTACCTATCACTTCTACATTCTGCAGTATGCTGGGATCGGCAGAAAGTATGAAATCAATTTCATTTCTTGTTGCACCATTAGGGCTTTTCTAGGTCCACTTTCTGTTGCTACGTTTCCTGAAAAAGGTGTTCATTATTTTCAGCTTATTCCTTTCGGCGAATTCTACCAGCATCTCTCCTCTAGCGTTTCTAGAATCGACGCTGTAGTTGCCAATTGTCTGTTCACATGCCTGCTTTTACCCCACTTTTGCATTGAAGTCACCCATTACTACTGTATACCGAGTCTGCACTTTTCTCATCGCTAATTCAACATCTTCATAAAACTGATCTACTTCCTCATCGTCGTGGCTGGATGCTAGAGCGTAAGCTTGTGCTGCCTTTAATCTATACCTCTACTGCTACGACTACTGCTACCCTCTTCATTGAAACTTCTTTCTTGGCGAGTTGGTGCATACTTGACATAAAAATTGTAACAGCGCCAATGCATGCATCCACAAAGTAACAAGCGCTTGTGTCTCGTCCTTTGTGGATGCATGTGTTGGCGCTGTTACAATTTTTATGTCAAGTGTGCTACCCTCTCGTTAATGCTGTAGAATTCGTCAGTGTTGCCCGCTATGTCCTTATGGATTAGGAATCCTACGCCGTATTGCTTCTTATCAGGGAGACCTTTATAGCAGGGGACATGCCCGGTATTTAGCAATGTATAAGCCTCAACAGTTCTTCTAATTTTGCTAAGGCCGATAATATCCCAAACAACGTCTGATAGTTCCTCAAAGAGTTTTGCTAAGCTAGCCTCACTCGACAGAGTTCGGCTGTTAAAGGTTGACAGGGTCAGTTTCCATTGGCGGCCTGTTCGGACCCAGAGATTCTTAGCACCCTCTGCTGCGTTACAGGTCTGACCACCGCCTTGGTCAAGTGCTCCGCAGCTGTTGGGGACTGAGGGCTATTAATTGTAGATATCATCAGGGAGGTTGTGGCCGAATACTGCACCAGGGAGGCGAATTGCTGTTCTGGTGGTAACTACGTTGTCACATAACAATGCATTTGAATATTGTACCTTAACTAATCTTTCAGTTTAATAATACAGACATCAAGTTGTTTTTTGTAGTGCTTTTATAGGCACTGCTAAGCAAGTTCACAATGCACAGGGGCAAGTTTAAATGTCATGCCCAAGTGCACGTTACTCCGCACGGCTGAAAGAATATACACTGCAAGAGTGGGTCATTAGTAGAGGTTGGCAGCGTTGCCCTTGTCTCTCTATCCCCCTCTCCACTATGCATTATTGAAATAAAAGTAAAACCAATTATTTTTCCCCTGAGCACATTTATAGATCAGCGTAATGCATTTTCATCCAAGTGCCAGTACACTGAGGCTGGCTCACACATACTGAAACTGTCACAGCCACTGCTGCACACACGGTGATTGCTACTGATATTTGAAAGCATTCATTCATTCATTCATTCTTTATTTACATCATATTTTACAAAATACGAAAGCCTTACTGGACCCATAGCCATTGGCTAGTCTCGGGTCCATAGTGAACTTAGGCTATAAAACGCAACACGCGAGCACACAAAAGCAGCAGACATATACATAATAGTAATATAAACATAGATAACTCAGACACGAATGTAAATATAACTCAGCGTTCTTTTATCCTCAACGCGCGCGAGCAACAAAACAGACATAATACTTAACAATGACAATGACATTCACCACTCGAGCAATTGACATGTACAACTTAGACAGGAATCTAGATTTAAAGTAGGTTCCTTTTATCGACAGTAATTTTCAAAAAAAGTATTTTCTCACAGCAGACCTAAAGTTACGGGCTTCTTTTATATGTATTGGCAAAGAATTCCAAATAAGTACGCCGTTAAATTCCACGAGCCTTTTCCCGTACAGATTTTGACATGGGGGCAAATTAAAACACTGATTACTTGCAGCTCTTGTATTTCGTAACGGGATTTTAAACAAAGTAATTGGAAGTGGATTATTGTTTTCGATAATACTATGAATTGCCTCAGCAATTTTCAATTCATACAATGCCTGCACTGGCAACACATGCAATGAGCTGTACAAGTACATACTGGATTGTGTACACTTAGAGGAGGTAATAATTCTTAATGCGCGTTTTTGCAGATTGAATACTGGCTGAAGGTAAGTTTGAAAGGTGTTTCCCCATGAGTCAATACAATACGATATGTGGCTCTGAATGAAGGAGAAGTACAGAATGCGTAGGACAGGATATCCGAAACATTCACGAGCCTTAAGAAGAATGTAACATCCGTAAGCTAGCTTAGAACAAAGGTGTTTAATGTGAGTTTTCCAGTGCATGTCTGAATCAAAGAAAATGCCTAAATATTTGTAGGAGACAACTTGTTGTAGTTTAATGCCACGTAATGATATGTCCAATATTTCAGTATTGAGCTTTCTGACAAGCATGACTGTTGGACAAAACATATTGAATATGGTGTTCGTGCACGTTGTACATATTATTTGCTAACTTTACAAAATATGCTTTGCAGGTTGGCGTTGTGATTCATCCCTGTCAGCCATGGCTTTGTGCAAGTCCCGATGGGCTTTTCCAAAGAACCAGTGGTGTCGTTTTGCTTGAAATCAAGTGCCCCTACGGTTGTAAAGATGACATAATTATAGATCATGCTCTGTGCGAAAGCTACGTTAGCTATGTGACATATCATGATGGAATGCTTCAGTTGCCTCGCAGCCACCCATATTATTCACAGGTTCAGGTTGCCATGTATGTCACTAACACTACAGAATGTTTCTTTTTTGTTTATACAAGCAAGCAAGATATTACTATAGTTGTTGACAGAGATGAAGACTTCCTTGCTCGAAACATTCCTCGGTTGGAGGCGTTTTATTATTCGTATTACATTAAGCAGCTCATGCGTTAGACCAGATTCCTGCTTGCAGGAAGGAAGTTTGCTCTTAAAGGTACATACAGCCGCTCAGCACATGAAATCAGATAACCCTGCTTATGGAATGATTCCCTATCATAGTGGCTAAAACAAGCCATGTTTTCTCATTAAATTTGGAAATTTAGTTTTTAATCCATAACTAAAAGTCGCGGAAAATGACCTTTCGCGCACCACGTGGCACACACATGAAGCTGCATAAGAGCTCTGCCACGTGACCTTCTACTAGTGTACGCGGTTACTGGTCTTTTTATAAGTACTGAAATGCAGTATACTTTCTATTATACGTTTTTCCTGACTTACAGTGTGCAGATAAGCCGTAGTTTATACTGTGCAGAAAAGTAGCGCTGCCTTCATTTTCGATGAGTTGGCCTACTTGTGGCATAGTTGATGTCATATTATATCTCATAGGGGGGACCACAGAACTTGGGTTACTTGCATGCAAATTCGCCTGTGTACAAAAGCATCCATGTGTACCATTATGCATGCCTTTTTTACCTTGTAATACTCAGATTAAAGCGCCTGTGATTTTAAGGCAGGTGAAGCACAAATAGAAAACAGAGCGGAAAGAATGAGAAAATACGTTGTGACTGCCATACATGCCTTACCAAAACATGTTACAGTCTCGGTCTTTTACTGTACCAGCTAGCTTGGATACGGACCCTAGGCCTGTGTAATATAAAGGCTGATTTGTAAATTATGCTGCACTTATTAACAGCTCAATTACCTACAGTATGTTAGTATCAAGGTTTCACCTCCAGTGAGTGACAAAGTGTTTTTCGATTTCTGTGCCAATTTAAAATTATAATTGCTACTTAATACATGTACAGCATCCTTGTTTCTATCAATATAAATCATGGTCTTTTCCTTTGCACCATTTCATGACACATTCTTTGCACTTGTTGGCCCTTTAAGGAAGTTGCTAGAGTGTTAAACACTGTTGAGGTTCCTGGTGGCAAAAGCTGGTTTTAGTCTGAAATCTTCCTCTGAAATTGCCTGGCTTTCAAGAACTTGCAAGTGAACAGCAATGCTTTATTACCACCAATTGCTTTGCTTATTGTTGCTTTATAACTGCAACATGAAAGACTGCATCAAAAAAATCCCGAACGTCTGCCATGGCTTTTACATGTCCATTCTGTCACTGAAGGAGTTGCAGTGATTCTTTCAGTTGTATCTGTAAGCTTGCAGACTGTATTTCCTTATTGAGAGCCTCTGCTGTTGCACAGTTAAGGCTAGTTCACAGTTGCAGTGTTTAAGCCATTTTTGATGCCTGTAGTGACTGTAGCCTTGAGGCCTATCCATTCAAGGCATCTATATCAGACCAGAGGTCTGATCACCGTCGACCTGATCATGTGTCCTTTAATATTAATTGATGTCTCCCATTTTTTTTTGTGTGTATGGTGGTTAAGAGCCACACCATAGCTTCTTAGATATGTTTGCAAATTTCTTCAGCCTAGTGCTGTCCCCTTGCTTTACAATTTCTCATCCAAGTTTATAATTTCAGAGTCGCAGATAACGCTGCTAGCTTTCCTGGTGACCTGAGCACTACTATGTTGGCTGGCTAAAACATCACTGCTACGAGCAGTTTCTTCAGTGTCATATTGCGCTTAATGTTCTAAAAATAACGCATAGTAATTTGTTTCTGTATGGTGCTTGCAAAACAGCAGTATTGTGTTTGCAAGCTAGGCACATAAGTCTACACATGTTTACACGAATGGATTCGTCCGCTTTTTATTATTGCCAAAAATGATGAAAAACATACATGACCGGAATATTCTTCAAAATCTCTGTGGGGAACTTGGCCTTTAAATATTACAATTTTGTAAAAGGTGGTAGCAGTGCTTATGCAAAAAATATGTTTGTTACTCTGTGCTTGTGTATCACAGTGAAAATAAAGCACCTTACTTTCTGTTGCTTTGAATTATTGCACTTTGCAGATTTGCCAAAATGCAGCACATATGAAAAATCTCACTCATGGCAGGAATCAAACTGACAGGAATACGGTGCTCCAAAATTCCATAAGTTTTTATGCGCTGTATCACTCTCTCTACATGGACGCGCACTTGAGCAACATTGTACGTATCTCGCAGTTCTGCAGGTGAGAAAGGCTGGTTGTCAGTTGAGAATGGTGGCATAATCAGTACGGCACTTTTACCTGCTACACCTGCTAGTATTCCAGGAAAACCCTTATCAGCAAGAATAACATCATGCTGACCAATTATTTCAAGGAATCCTGATTCCAGCACGATTTGTGTGTCTGAACAACGCCCACCATAGGATTTGGACTTGAATACAATGAGGCCAGAGGGGGCAATCGCAACTAAAAAAAACTAAACTAAAAAGCCACTTTTGTACGTGGAGTAGAGGACATGTTGTTGCCTCACCTCTGATGGTGTTTCTGTGCGCACCTCAGTGCAATCGATAATGAGTGTGCAGTCAGGATAGTTGACCTTAAAACACTCTGGACGTGTATCCCGTATCACTTGCATATGTGGCTTATATATCCACTTTCTTGTAGCACCCGCAAGCGTGCCCAGAACTGCATGAAACGTTCGTGCTGCTGTTGTTTCGTGAATGCCAAAAATTACTGCAATTGCACTAAAAGGCACTCCATGCTTCATTTTGAATAGAAATATTAAACGTTTGTTTGGAAGGCTGACATCAGTACCCTCATCTCTCGTGTGAGGCAGGAGACTTAACAGGAGCGAAAAAACATTGTCAGAAACGCCACAGAGGTCTCTCACTGCACCGGGTGTTAAGGAAACTGTGTCGAATCCCCCCAAAAAGCAAACCCTAGAGTCTGGTCCTGCGGCACGGTGCAATAGGCATGGCAAATTCCCTGCTGGTGTTGTGAAGCATGGTGTGGCTGATTCTTCTTTCTGGCACACCTTTTGCATTGTAAGGTCTAATGCCTCAATGTGCTCCTCTTGAAGATTGTGTTCAACCTGAAAGTCGCAAATGAGAGAGAATATGAATCGAGCTCCAGCAAACTGTGAACGTACCAGCTCCAGGCTACTGTGTCCATTTGGCGGTTCAAGGCATGACTGCTGCTGATACGAGCCTCCAGTCAAACTGTGAATGTCATTGTCCTGTATAAATGGAAAAAGTCAATTAACTGCTGCTGATTGGAGCCTCCAACCAAACTGTGAGTGTCCTTGCCCTGTGTAAATGGAAAAAGTAAATTTTTCTGTGATTTCTGAACCAAAATGCAACATTGTTTTCCGCTTGCCGTCCTTCCACTTTGTTGTTATGGCTCCTGGCAATTCGTAGGTGATCTCGCACGTGCTCGAGCTCGCTCTGCCCATCTGGTAAGAAAAAAAACATAGAATCGGTGCACTTGTATGTACGGTTTTTAACGACATCCCCCACTGCATCAACGCGACATTAATGTGATAGGTTGATGAAGAAGACGTTTAAGATTAGACGAAAGGCGACTCTTGGACTTTGAAAGCTAACTAACACCTCGTCAGCCGCTATAATCTTTGTATCGTTGAAACCAATTAACTATAAAATGGAGTTTGGTGTCGCGATAGCCCGGAAACAAAACCGTCGGCTGCGTACAATTAAGCGACTTGGGTATGCGAACGTTCCAAGCAGCAGTGCTGTACTGAGATGTCGAAGCGTACATGGAGGCTTTTACTATAAATCAACAATTTGCATCGTTTATACTGCAATGCAGAAATAGCCCAAGAAATAATGAAGGCGGCCGCTATCGTTCGTGGCCAGGGCGACGTCCGATCGCCCGCGTTATCAACGGGATCAGCCGGCCTTGAACGGTGGATGACGAGTGGCATAAAACGAACAGTTTGGCCTTTATGGTTGTCAAGCACCTACTCACTGGTACAGCAGCCGAACACAGCGCAGATTTCCAACCGCCTGACGGGCCCTTACGCGCGCGTCGTGCAAGCTCCGCTGCTCTCGGCAACAAGTTGACGGAGCGGCTTTCGCGAGGCGCGATCGCTCGATGCCTAATTTAACACAACCCACAACGATGACACGTAGTTTTGCTTTAAAAAACCTCACCGGTGGTAACGCTCTGTTGGTGCCGAAGGATCGCATGGAACCGTGCAGCGGTATGCTGAAAGAAAAATTGTTGGCACGTAAGCGGGATGGTGCATGCAATTCTCTTTGCATTGCCGAAGAAGTGCCGGCTGCATATTCTGGTGTTCGCATTCGGCTGCCATGGCTTGCCGTCAGGCCTGTCGAACAAATTAAGCATATAAGTTCAAGCGTAGTCCAACCTGTTTAAGCGCCATGCTTTAAAATTCAGCACACTCACCCAGCACGTCGAACAGCTTGTATCCAACGTTGCCGCCGCTCTAACTCATACGGCTTTGAACGGAATGTGTAAAAAGACACGCTGCTATCATAGCCTTCTTGGTTGTGGCACTTAAAAACACAGCAATACCGCCGGCCTCGAAGTTTCTTTTTCCGCGTTTCACCTATGGTTTCACCTTCATGCACCGCGGTGTGGTTGACGTTTGCTAACATTTCTATTTGTTTGTATTGCTGAAAACTTCCGGCCGCGTCCAAGAGAGCGGCGCTGCATGTTTGTCGAAACTCCAACGCTGGTTCCCCATACTCCCCTCTTAAAAAGCATCGACTCGATGCTGCAAACAAACGAAAGTAATAAAGAAAGCACTCGTAGCAAAGAAACAACAAAATAAGGAAGTTCGTCAGCGTCCGTAAAAGGGTTTTAGACGTATCACGTGGACCACTTCAGATCGTGCGCGGCGCTGCTGTGAGTGCGAAATGCCATCTGGCGCGACCTCATAGTCGAGCGCGCCAATACGTCGGATGACCTTGTAGGGTCCGAAATAGCATCGCAATAGTTTCTCACTGAGTCCTCGTCAGCGTATCGGGGTCCAAACCCAAACACGGTCGCCGGGCTGGTACTCGGCGAAGCGTCGTCGGAGGTTGTAGTGTCGGCTGTCGGTACGCTGCTGGTTCTTGATCCGTAGGCGGGCGAGCTGTCGGGCTTCTTCGGCGCGCTGGAGATAGGCAGCGACGTGAAGATTCTCTTCGTCAGTGACGTGCGGCAGCATGGCGCCGAGCGTCGTCGTCGGGTTTCTTCTGTAAGCCAGCTTAAACGGCGTGATCTGTGTTGTTTCTCGGACCGCCGTGTAGTAAGCGAACGCAGGTGACCACAGTTCACCGCGTAACAAATGTTATCGCACAGCGCAGGACGCACCCGCATGTATGGGAAGTTTCTGGAATGTTATCGACGGTTCCATCCGCTGTCTGTGACTGAACATTGTGTAATCTGATTGCATGTGTGCGCGACGCGAATAATGTAGAGCTTTATGGAATGCACGCGGGTCCCAGCGATTCTGAAACATTCGACGACTGATGTATAAAAGCCGACGCGCTTGACCCGCTGATCAGATTTTCGACGATCGCCGACTGTGTTCGCGGTTTTCGTTGAGCATTGTGTGTAGCCTGTTTTTCTGAGCACAGGTTCGCCCAATAAAGTTTGTTTTGCCATTCACAGTTTTCTTGCTGTGTCCTCAACTGTCACTACCGCGTGACATCTGGTAGAGGTGCAACCAAGAGTGGCGCCGAAGTCAAAAGAAGACCATCTGACGTGTCGAGTCGGTTTCGGTAGCCATCATGCTGGCGTATCGTTGCTTTGTAAATATTGTAAATACAACTTTGCGTGTGATTTCGGCAACGTAACAATACATATATACCTCTGGCGACGTAGAGGTAAATGCGAGAGAAATGATAACGCATTTGTCTTGCATTTACCGCAACGTCAGTAATCAATGCTTTATTTTCTGTACTGTTTCTACTCATTTTGTGCAAACCGTCAAATTCTGGGCCGATACCCCGTGGTGGGTAAGCTCCACTAGTGCAGATGAAACAACTGCCATGTTTTTGTATTCCTTTGTCCCTGCCGTTCGAGCAGAAGATGAAGAAGAATAGCACATTTCGAGCGTCCACGCAATTATGGATCCCCCGCTGCTGCATCCGCTGCCAACACGGCGACGTGCCAGCCAACCCAGGACCAATTCTGCCTCAGGCGACAACGATGCACGGCACAGTGGGCCGTCAGCAGCTGCAGCAGCCAGTCCCCACGGCGACAAAGTACCCCGGTGGGCCACCGAGCTTAACTGTGAGGTCGGCCGGTGGTCGGGTACGGCTGCCACGCGGAGAAGCGCTCCTGAACCTTGCAGCGTTATTCGAACAGCCCACAATCACCCGGTAAGCGCGCAGCTGACGGCATTTTATTGCAAGTCCGACATGAACTCACGCACATTGTGCGGAATAATTGAGCGCATGCAAAATTAGACAAAAAGTAGCGCCCAGCGGCGCAGCAAATCTCCTGTTACTGCGCATGAGCGGCCATATCCCACCTTTTTTCATGTTCAAAGATGGTATATAGCCGCTCCTGGGCCAGGTGAGATTTGCTGTGCCAGTAGGCAAGAACATAGGTATAATTTTCTACAGGAAGATTTAGGGCGACTAACCGTAATCACGTAGCTGTAATCACGTCCAAGCTAGAGCCTTACATTGTAAGCCGTACAAAAGCAATGCCACACTTATTTTATTGCAGGCACGTTTTCTGCAGGCATGCTTTATTAGCACATCAGACACGTAGCGTTAAGAGTCAACCTTGGGCAGCATAAGCTATATCATCTCGTATATGGACATATTTTGCCCGCAGCTGACGGGAAGTTGCAAGAACAGGTGTGCCCTTCATCCAACGTTAGTCTGTACAGCGTGTTCAGAAGCTGCGCCTTGCAGTTTGTGGCAGGTGTTGCTTCCTCTGTGCTCAAAAGCTTTGCTTTCCGAAACTCGACCTGTCTTCGATCTCACATTTGAATTACTAGATATGGTAGACGTCTCAATGGACATGTAGTTGCACACCGCTTGGGCTTTGAACTTTTGAGAAAGTCTTACGTATTTGCTCTCTGTGAGGTCCATGAGGTTTCGGCTTCCTTTCCGAACATGCGCCAGTGTTCAAAGGCAAGGAGCAACGGGTCTCAACCTTTGGATACAAGTTTCGCGTATAATGACTGGCGTATTATATTTCAATATGGAGAGCTATATCCAGTATAAACGAGTGAATTACTAGCGGCGAATCCACGAAATAAAAGGGGCTTTTGGAACGCTCCACATGTCAGGAGTATCTCGTGCTGGAACCTGCGCAAGCGGCGCGTTCAGCTAGCTCACCAGCACCATCTGAACGTCTTCTCGACATGGTGACAGAAGTGGTGTGATGCTGCTAAAATATCTGATCGCAGTACCTTAAGTTCTGCAGCTTCTTTTGGCGCTGTTATGAGTACCAAGTGGTAGTCGGGCCTCCCTCTAATAGGTCGCTTGCCTGCTCCGTCGAAGCGACTCCCAAAGGGGTAGCTGGCTTGCGCTAATGGGGCATCACGCGAAGTTCTCTAAGCTCATCCACGCTATTTTCCGGTCACTTCATGCCGATACTTGCTTGCTGATGACGAACTGAGGTCGGGAGGCTGAACGAACAACAAAAGGTTATGTGTTATGCAGGCACGTACCCAGGGGGGGGGGCCCGGGCCCCCCCCCCCGAAATCAAGTGGCATACCCCCACCCCCCCCTCCCCACCCACGCCACCACTCCTCACACATTACTAAAGCGCCGCCAGATTAATGTTGCGACTTGGCAGCTGTTTATAGGTCAGCCTTATGCTGCCTTTTTCACTCCTCTTAGATGGCGGTAGTTATCGGCATCTCTTGTAATGTGAAGGACAGTTTTCTAATAGATTCCGCACCCGCGCAATTAACTCGAGATGCGTTCAGTTGTCACCATCTATTCAACCGTCACGCGCATAGCTGTTGCTTTTGTTAGTTCAACCTTCTTTGTTTAGGCTGATACTGGGACCAGGAGAGGGATGCGGCTGTTACTCAGCTGGTCTGTACTCTTATGGAGCGAGTTGCAGCCGGAGAAAACGCCAATTGTGTTTAACTTTTCCCTTTGCTTCATTATTTCCTTGAGTTACGGCTCGCCGCGACGCTGGAAGATTCCCGGAACCATATACACGGGATATGGGTTAGATAAGGTGGAAAATAAAATGATGTGAAAGAGCGTCCATCATGAAACCCTGCAATAACCCTTAAACCCATAAGCTAGATGACTGTCGCCCGTTACCTCGTCTGTTTTGCCTTAATTGTATAGCACTTTTCGTGCAAAATTGGAAACTGGAAACAAAAATCGCAAGGAGTTGAGAAATTAAGCGATCTACTAAGGGAGAGAGCCAACGCAACAACCAAACTGCAAGCAAAAGCGAATAATAAAAATGTTAACCGTTGTTTATAAGAATATTTATGGATCAACATCTTTTTATTTAAAAAAACTGGAGGACGCTTAAGCTTCGCCTTCAAGAGTGGAACGCGACAGCGTTCCCGGCGACCCGCCAAGGGATGTAAGACAATGGGCTTCGGCGCAGCGACTACGCGCCCCGCATCGGACGCGGTGAGCGTCGAGCAACGCAGCGTTCGGCGCGGCAACGAAATGTGCGCCTGAGCAAGCGACGCACGCCTCTAAGGCAACACCGCATTCACTAGAGGCGCGTTTGTACCGCTTTGAAGCATGGAAAATTGTCTCTAGGTTCGTATATTATCGCAATCAAAGAAATCCTTTTTTAAGAAGTGTTATGCAAGTGAGATTGGCGAACGCATTGCCAGATGTCATTGTGTCATCATGCGCCCATATGCAACGCAATGTCCGCGGATATATGCATGAAATTGTTGCGGCTGTCCAGTTTCTAAAAGTAAGATTTTCAATGGAATATCTCAGCGAGGTCAAGAGAAAACGCCTCTACAAAGACCTAATTGATGTGATGATGCCTGTTCCCTTGTATCGAAGGATGTACAATCCTGGGCCAGGCAGCAATGTGTTAAAAAGGGTTAAAAGTATGACTATCCGATCGTCAGTCAAAACTTTCTTTTTCATGCTCCATAGTGGCACACTTTCTACAATACCGTGGCTAAAGGAAAAAGGGTTGTTGGTTCCATGGTCGGTTGACTGTGTAATATGCAAAAGGCCTGAAACAATCGAGCACATGTTTCTCGATTGTTGGGATGCCGTATTCTTATGGGACATCTTGCAAAGAACCCTGAAAAAGGAACTGCCGCTTACACCCTACGGCATTCGATTTCTTCCCGTCGAAAGCGAAGGTGTGCCGTACGATATGCTAATGATTCTAGTAATGCACAGTGTTTGGAAAACCAGAATGTCAGTGCGTAATGCGGACGTCAACGCGAGGTCAGCCCGGGACAACTTCAACGAAAGCATCGCATATTTACGAGATGTGTACAAACAGAAGGAAGAAAAGCCAGATTGGTGTGTTTATCTGGACAAACTCCTGACCGTAAAGCGTTTTTTACCCACTTATGCTAGCCAGACACAAGCTAGCATTTTTTATGTGATGTTATGATGGTGTTTTTCACTGTATTGTGCCATGTGGGCAATAAAGAAAAAAAACTCGTGGCTCAGTGGTAGCGCCTCCGTCTCACACTGCGGAGACCCTGGTTCGATTCCCACCCAGCCCATCTTGCAAGTTGTTTTTTATTCATGAAGGACCTGCTTGGATTTATCGCTCACGGCCAACGCCGCCGACACCGACGCCGACGACACCGGCTTTTCTGCGACACGAGCTCCTTAACGCTATCGCGTTAAAAGGAAGTAGAGAGAACGCCGCCGGAAGTGGAGAACAATTACTTGCTTTGAATGACGCTTCTACAGTTATCGGTCGAACCGCATCACGTAGCCACTTCTCTGCTGTGCTTATGTGGCTGTTTTTCTAACCTTTCTCGGTGAGCGCAGTACGTCTAGAATCGCAGAGTCCTGCGCTCTACGTGGTTGTATGGGACTGGCGGCCGCACAGCGTTGCGCAATTCGCGGAACTGTCAAAACTGATCCACACGGCGAAAATAACTGATATTCGAAACTATAACATGAGAAAGACTGAAGAAGCCGTAAAAAAAATGAACGCAGCCTGAAATCAGTAAAAAAGAAACCTGGCATAGGACAAACCATGATGTATGCACTAAAAGACGAGAGGGACAATATCATAAGCAATCTCGAAGATACAGTAAAAGCAGCGGAAAAATTCTAAGCTGACCCGTATACAGTACCCAGAGGAGTCACGATACCTCACTTAGAAACAGTAATGAACAGGATACAGAAACTCTCCTATAACTAGCGATGAGGTCAGAAGGGCCCTGCAAGACTTGAAACGATGAAGAGCGGGAGGAGAAGGTGGAATAACAGTCCATTTAATCAAAGATGGAGGATACATAATGCTTGGAAAACTGGCGGCTCTTTATACGAAGTGTATATCGACTGCAAGGGTCCCAGAAAACTGGAAGATTGCAGACATTATACTAAACCACAAAAAAGGAGACGTTAAAGAATTGAAAAATTATAGGACCATTAGCTTGCGCCTTGTATTATATAAGATATTTACCAAAATAATCTCCAATAGAATAAGGGCAACACTGGATTTTGTCAACCAAGGGAACAGGCTGGCTTCAGGAAGATATACCTTACAATGGATCACATCCATGTCATCAATCAGGTTATCGCGAAATCTGCAAAGTACAATAAGCTTCTCTATGTGGCTTATATAGATTACGAAAATGCATTTGATTCAGTAGAGATACCAGCAGCCTAGAGGCACTATGTAATCAAGGACTACAGAACGCTTAGGTAAATTTCTTGAAAAATATTGCTACATGCGTGTGGTATTTGTTTGTTTGAACGAGGTGCGTGGGCGCCATCACTCCAGAAAAGAGGAGGAAGAACGAACTGGGCTCGCGCTGTGAATCTAACCGGTCAGCGCTGCAACCGTTGTTGTAAATATAATCTGTAAATAGTTTCTCGTCTTACTGGCTCGTTCTTCGCGCAAGAATATATACAGAGGTTCTACAGCTACCTTAATTCTACACAAGAAAAGCAGGGAGATACCTATAGGGAAATGGGTCAGACAGGGAGACGCAATTTCTCCAAAGCTATTCACTGCGTGCGTAGAAGAATTCAAGCTATTAAACTAGGAAGGCTTAGGAGTAAAGATCGACGGCAAGTATTTCAGCAACCTTCGGTTTGCCGATGACATTGTTCTATTCAACAACAATGCAGACGAGTTGCAAAAAATGATTGGAGACCTTAACAGAAAGTGTGTAAGAGTGGGGTTGAATATTAATATGCAGAAGATGACGATAATGATAATTAGCCGGGCAAAGGAACAAGAGATCAGGATGGCCAGTCGGCCAGAGACTGTGGAGGAGTACGTTTACCTAGGTCAATTAATCACAGGGAGCCGTGATCATGAGAAGGAAATTCAAAGAATAAAAATAGGTTGAATCGCATACGGCAGACATTACCAGCTCCTGACTGGAAGCTTACCATTATTATTGAAAAGTAAGGTGTGCAATCAGTGCATTTTGCCAGTGCTGACACATGGGGCAGAGTCTTGAGAATGAGTTAAGAACCGCGCAAAGAACGATCGAACGAAGATTGCTAGGCATAACGTTAAGAGAGAGAAAGAGAGCGGTTTGGATCAGAGAACGAACGGGTATAGACGATATTCTAATTGACATCAAGAGGAGAAAATGTAGCTGGGCAGGTCATGTAATGCGCCGGTTAGATAACCGTTGGACCATTAGGGTTACAGAATGGGTACCAAGAGAAGGAAAACGCAATCGAGGACGACAAAACACTAAGTGGAGCGATGAAATTAGGAAATTTGCGGGCGCAAGTTGGAATCGGTTGGCGCAGGACAGGGGTAAATGGAGATCTCAGGGAGAGGCCTTCGTCCTGCAGTGGACATAAAACAGGATGATGATGATGATGATGACGACGACGACGACGATGATGATGATGATGATGGAGGTGGTGGGCCCCCTCCCCCCCCCGAAAAAAAATCCGGAGTGCGTGCCTGGTGTTATGTTCTACTGGTGTTGGGGCATACATATTGTTACGGAAGGATGAAAGAAGAGAGAGGATGAAGATCGCGGCACGCTGGCTGCTGCGTGTTGTTGGTAGTCAGCCATCTTAACTACTCTGACTCATTTTGTATATACACTGTAAATACAATCTTTCAGTACTCCCAACATCCCCGGTGCGGGGTACCACGTCTGGAAACGGAGCTTCGCAGTGGACGTCGCATCACCGTCCGCGCCTTGAATGACTTTAAGCACGCGGGATCAACGTCGTTGGCGCCTCCTACGTCACCGTCGCCAGCTACGTCGCTGTCACCTTCGGTTGTCGTGCAACCCAAGGATCCGGGAACTTTCTGCGGGACCGATGGCGCCGACGTTGAAGAGTGGGTGGCTATATGTACAAACGCGTGAGTGGAATCAACAGATGGGACCCTACGCTTATGCTAGCTACCCGCCGTGGTTATGGCGGGTGGTTATGGCAGCTATGGTGTTGGGCTGCTGAGCACGAGGTCGCGGGATCGAATCCCGGCCACGGCGGCCGCATTTCGATGGGGGCGAAATGCGAAAACACCCGTGTGCTTAGATTTAGGTGCACGTTAAAGAACCCCAGGTGGTCAAAATTTCCGGAGTCCTCCACTACGGCGTGCCTCATAATCAGAAAGTGGTTTTGGCACGTAAAACCCCAAATATTATTATTATTATGCTAGCTAACCTATTGTTCTACCTATGAAGCACGGCAGATGTTTGGTACGAAAACCATGAAGAGGAGCTAACCAGCTGGGACCAATGCAAAAAGAAGTTGACAGAGCTGTTTGGCAAACCAGCCAGCCGTAAAATTGCCACAAAGCAGGAACTGGCCTCTCGTGCCCAATCACCCACAGTCCTATGTCTCGTATATCCAGGACGTGCTGGCACTCTGTTGTAAGTAAAGCCGATCACGACATGACAGAAGCTGAGAAAGTCGAGCACGTGCTTAAGGACATTGCTGACGACGCGTTTAATCTGGTCACGTGCAAAAGCTGCTCTACAGTTGATGCTATCATTAAAGAGTGCCGACAATTCGAGCAGGCCAAAAGCAGGCGCGTCTTGCAACCATTCGCCAGACTTCCCAATACTGCCGCAACGTCGACGTGTGAAGATAGCCCGCACAGCAGCATGCGTCAACCTCAGAGGACGTGGTTCGAATCGTTCGACGTGAACTGGACGCAATGGCGACCGCAGCTTTCTGTTCGCGCGCAGCCCTGATGCTACTACTTTTTCATTTCCACTCGTACAAGCCATCGTTCGCCAGGAACTTGAAAACATTGGTTTACATTTTGTCAGTGCTGTCGTCAATCCCAGAGCTAACGAACGCCTTTCTACTATTTTCGCTGCACCCCGACGCTTGTCTCCGCGTTATCGCAACCCGACTGAGTGGACAACTGCGGATGACCAGCCGATATGTTTCACCTGTCGCCGCATTGGTCATGTCGCCCGATACTGTCGCAACTCATGGCCCTCAACACCTCCCACGCCGACTAACCTGAGCCGTTTTAATGGAAATACACGCAATGTTTCACCCACCGCCGAGTCTAACAGCGCCGACAACTCTGCTAGGAACACGTGGTACAGGCTCACCATCGCCGCGTGGACACCAGTGTCGTTCACCAAAAACGCGTCGCCCATCTTCCCATTCGCCGCAGCCACGTCGCCTTTCGTCCATTGTCGCTTTTGGCAGCACGCTTTCGCAAAACTAAGAAATGCAGCCCTCGGAGGTGGTGCTGCATTGACTACTACTGCAGCAGTTCCCCTGACTGTGCCCACAAAGAAAAGTGTAATTGACGTTAACATAGACGGCTTACCTGTTCAAGCACTCGTCGACACTGGAGTGCGCGTGTCTCTGTTGAGTGCTAGCCTACGTAGACGTTTAAAGGGACACTAAAGCGAAATAATAAATCAGTTGCGACTAATATAGCATTGTTTAAGAACCCTGCAGACAATCATTTCAATATAATAGTTTGATTATTAGATGAGAAAATGAGGGTCGATGTATGAGTATTTGAATTTGACGCCGAAACCCCGACGCCAGTGCGTCAGTGTGACGTCAGTGATTCCAAAGTATGTTTTCGCATTTAGGCCCTGTTTGCTGAGTAAAGGTTCTCAAAACTTGCCATGTTGAATAGTTGTTTCCTTTAGAACACAATGTAGTCAATCTGTACCGCTACATAATTAGGTAGGCCTTATATAATAATAATAATAATAATAATACCTTTATTGCCAATGATCAAATCAGTACATTCATACAGGCCTGCCAAAGCCTTTGAAGGCTTGAGCGGCAGCGCCTGGCAGGCAGCAAAACCATACACGGTACATTGATAGACCAGTTATAAGCAGCGAACTCAAGTATAGAACACGAAAAAAGGTTATTAGAATTTATACAGTGTCTATGAAAAGATATTTCATTGAGCATAATGAAACACAGAAGTACAGCAATGCGTGTGAACAAAAATTACCATGAGATAATGCACAACCATATACCAGACTGACCGTCATGGTGCAAAGGAATCGCACAGTCACATGCACGAACATAAGCAATAACGGTAAATAAACGGAACAAGTACGCCTTTACGAAAAGATACGCTTTAGCAGTCTCTTTAACTTATATTTCGTTTTTGCACAGAAGGTGCTGTGCGGTAATTTATTGAAGTAGGTGGGCACATAATGGGCCCGAGCTCTAGTGCCGTACCTTGTGGAACAACGATGGAGAAGATGCCATCAAAACTCATGACGTCACAGCGACCGCGTGCGGAACTTCAAGGAGGCGTCGCCACCCATCTTTCGTTCTTGCGCTTTTTCTGGTTTACCAAGCGTTTTATCGTGGTAAGAGTGGTGTTTTTAGTGTCATAGAAAGGTAATTTACTAATGCAGAAGAAATCATTTTTCTCCTTAGCGTCCCTTTAAACAAGGTCCTCACCCCAGCAGCTGCCCGAGTGCTTCGTGTGGCCGACGGCGGCGTGCTGGTTCTTCTTGGAATGTGTACGGCGCGTTTAGGTATAGCCAGCCGCCCTACTTCTGTTCTCTTTGATGTGATGGACAACTGCTCTCACGACGTTATCCTTGGATTGGACTTTTTATCCCATCATCCCGCTCTCGACTGCGCAACCGGTGTTCTTCAGTTGGAACTGCCTCAAGTCGTCGATGCTCCGAGCACCGCTCCACCGCACTTCTGTTCGCTTCACGATGTGCGTCTGCCACTTGAGGCAGTCACTTACCTTGCTTTGACCGCACAGCCACAGATTCCTGACGGTGAATATGTCCTTCGCCCCATCATCGACGTGCTTTTGAACCGGAACGTTGCTCTTCCGCATACGCTGGTGACGATTCTGAATTTCAGCCTGTGCCTTCAAGTGCTTCCAGCCGGCATGTTCTTGGTCAGCGTTTCTAATATTAATAGATAGTTTTAGCTGGGCGAATTTACGGCCAGCGGGGCGGAGCGAGCGAGCGGATACACCTGCGGGGAGGCGCGGGAGAAAATAGTTTTAGCCGGGCGGATCACCCGTGTTCTCGAGCGGAGTAGAGTCACTTAAAGCCCCTTGATAATTTGAAAGTAGCGCCACTTTGTGAACTTTGCCGCCGCGCCGCCAACCCTCGCACATCCTCCTCGCCCGCCTCTCCACTCGGCGCTTTTCTGACCGATGATTGGCCGCTGCGGCCGGCCCCAGCCGTCGCCTTGGAAACGCGCGCGAAAGCGTCGCTTTGCTTGTGTTGTTTTACTTCAGCGCCATGGGCAGGCCGTGTTCCTCTGTCGCGGGTCGAGCTTTATTCATCTAATTCGAACTCTGCATTTCACACCGCGTTATGCCGGGTTGCTGCGCATTTCAGTGCACAAGCCGGCGTGAAAATGGCTTCATGCTTATCACGATTCCTCGAGGGATGAACGACATCAGTCGCAGAAAAAAGTGGATTCACAACATCGGACGTAAGGAGTTCACTCCGACGAATCACACCGTCCTCTGCGAGGTACTGTGCATTGATTGGTACATGAACTAGTCTGTATACTTGAAACTTCTTGCGAGCTCGTCAAGAGGCTGACAATCTTGCTTAATTCGCTCATCATTGTGTGTCGTTTCGAATGTTATCCTTTCCACTTGATGGCATTGCTGTGTGTTGCGCCTATTATAGCCGCCTTAATTTCCGAGTCTCGGTGTGGGTTTCCCGCTAAAATGTTTCCATGGCGTACGTATTTTTTTTCCAGTATATACACGTGCTTCTAACGGTGGCGCAGAATAGGAAGCATGTCGATTTTCGTAGCGTGTAAGGCAGACTATCTCCCGTGTGCCCAAGAGCTTTGGTGGGGTCGAAAAAAACAATGTCGTTGGGCACTATATACGGCAGCGTGAGAAATTTCTTAGCGCGCGTACACGTGACCTCAAATATTAATTTAGGCTTATCAGTTTGGTTTATTTGATCACTAAATACCCTGAAACCCTTCTTTATCACGCGTCTGTTCGAGTAGGCCTTAATAAATTACGCAGCCGAGTATTAGCTACGCTTTAAAAATTGATTCATGCGAAAGTCTCCCTGAGGTGCATTGGAATTAACTTTATAGCGTTTTGTGAATTTTTCTGTGCGAGTATATTTTGCTAGCACAGGTTTTCTTAACAATATTGCATAACATTGCAGCTACATTTCGATACTGATCAGTTTGAGCCGCTAATACTGCAGAAGTACGGGAAGAAGAAATTAAAGCCTAATGCGATTCCAACCATTTTTTTCTCATCGGAGTGCACCTAAGCAAAGGAAGCCTCCTGCGGTAAGGCTGCCACTCCCAAACAAAAGCGGTGAATGATATTTGTTGCATTTTTCTGCAGCATGAACGACAAATATCTAGTAAAACATTAACTTTGTACATAGATACCCAGTAAAAAGCTAGCAATGTGCCGATGACTCGCGAACATTTTCCGGAATTAAATTTCCTGTCGGTGTATATGAAATATTTGTTTCGCTCCAGCATGCGTACCTGCGAACAACGTCACAGCAGTAGTGCCTGCCAAGTCATCCTGTGAGCATGCTTTTTTTTTAATTGCGCTTGCAAGCATACCTAAACCGGTGCTTCGGGCTTTCAGGAGGCTTTGGCTTTTCCATTTCAGTCCCACCCGAAGAAGATGTCTCGATTTATAATGACAGTGACGAGCAGTGCACTCCTAACGGTGAGTACTAGCTTGGTCACACCGCATGCATTTGCAGTGCCTAACATTGTCCTTTCACGCAGATTTCTTGACAGCCGGAGAACTGCCTGATGGCAGCGTCATGCCTTCAAGTCCTGCTTCGTCTACCCTTGAACATGATGGTAAGAGGCATTGATTTTTTCTTCAAACATATTAGTTGCATGGTCGCAAGATGCTTGCCGTTCTACAAATTGCTCGCTGCTGCTCAAAGCGCTCGCAATGGTATAAATACTTGAGATCAGGGACTCAGTATTTGAACAGTGCTTGGCTCCCTCATTTCAGTCGAAGCCGAAGATATCGAGGTTGATGAGTGCACAAAGGTGCCTTTTACAGACGGTAAGTGTAGGTTTGACTAGATATCTGTTACCTTTGTCTGATGCCCCTTTTTTTAGCAGATCAGGAAACAGCCACGTACTCTGCGGACCGCATAGCGACACCAGAGCCTCCTGCATCTGATCTTGAGCATGCTTGTAAGATTTTGTAAGATTGTGCAACGTTGAAGTGTCTATTTTATTATATTTAGAAATTTGTCCCTGGTGCCTGAATGAATACTTATTTTTTTCTTTAGCAACACACCAAGCCCTATTAGACCGCATATCACAACTGGAGCGCCTTCATGAGGAGTCGAAGAGAAAACTAGGAGCTGCTAAGAGAAGATATCTTAAAAGTGAACAAGAAAAAGATCGGCTGAAGTCAAAGATTAAACACATTTTCAGTGACGACCAGATGAGGTCAATGGAGCGGCTTTCAGCACAAGGGACGCGCTGGGAGGCCAACACGCTTGTAAAGTCACTAAAGCTGCGTCTGTCCTGCGGGTCCCAAGGCTACAGTCTGCTGAGAAATCAAGGTTTGCCGTTTCCGTCCGAGCGCACACTCCAACGCCATTTGGAGAATTTGAAGTTTCAGCCTGGGCTTCTTCAAGACATGATCGAGCCTCTCAGAATGAAGGTATACTAAATAACTATGTATACATGAGCCTCATACATAAAAGCGCTACGGTTCTGAATCTGCCTGTAAGACATGAGAGGTAATTGAGTGCTATGAAATGGTAATGGCATTAAGGTTCCTTTTAATAGTATTATGATTTACTACGAGTATACATTAAAGCGACTGTGTTATTTTGTTTCTCTCAATACTATAAAAATTGCTGCAATATTTCTGTCTACGGTATTGCTTTGAAGATAGATCAGAGTTTAAATATGGCTGTGGTGGATGTTATATTTACACCGTGGTGCGTATTATGTTTTTTTTCCTCCTAGATTGACCTCATGAAGCCTGAAGAGCGCCACGCCACCCTAATGATTGACGAAATGGAAGTTACACCAGAGCTTGTTTACGATCACTCATGTCGCTGTGCAGGGTGTCTACCAAGTTGACATTTCCAAATTCCCCGAGTTTTCCAGGTTTTCCCTGAGTGCCATTGCAAATTTCCCTGAGTGATGCAGAACTATGTTTTATCTCAAGACGGGCTGAAAACATGTCGCCTGATGCTGTCACTCCCTAGTAGACACATGAAAAAAATAAGAAAGCGACTTAATCCAATTTGAATACTAACGAGTAGTGTTAATGTTATTCAAAAAGAGAATAGAAGGCAGTGGTTAGTAAAATGCACAGCAAATAAAGTGTCTTCGAAAAACATTGCAATGGAGTCGGACATTCTCAAATACGAATAAAAAGGAGATGCATATAGAAGCAAACATTGTCGAATATGAGCTATTTCTATCAACTGATCGCAAGCTCAGTGGTATGAGGCCCGAACTTTGTCACAATTGAGATTCTCTCTCAACAGCTCGTAAGTCAACCTCAACTGTTCTGACATACTCTCAGCCCGCGCACGACGCCCGAGTGTTGTGTTTTACTGCTTTAAAGAGTTTATTTTGGTTTGGATGAAGGACACCTGCATCTCGGCATCGGCCAAAACTTTATTTTTTGAGCTCAAGCTCCTCCAAAACGGCGGCAGCAAGCTTCCTTTCCCGTTGATTCCTCAATGCGTAGTTCATTTCTGTTCTTGTCCTCCTTCCGCCTCTCGTTCGCCCCAAGGACCATTTGAAGCATCTTGGTCAGTTGCACAGTCCACGACCGATTTTTCGAACTCCCTAGGGGCCGCGAAAACATCCGAAAAATCGGCCATTTGCAAAAAAATAAATGCGTGTCATTTACTACCCTTAGGGACTCAAACTGCCACAGGCACGTTCGAAAACGCTCTGAAGGCCTGTCGCTACACATATTAGACATATCGGTGCTCGTAATGTGACAGGAAATACCGGCTGCACGCATGTATAATTAAGGAATACATACTGTGTTCCGTGGCAATAGCCCCTTCCCACGCTTGTTATGCTTCACTGCAATACTTTTGTGTATGCTTCACCAAGTAACATTTCTTTACAAAGGCGAAGCTGACTTTCAGGAACCGGCATTTTCTATGCCAATCGCGAGGATCACGAAGGCGGAGTCCATGCCATTGCTGACACCAGCGAATTGTTTCAATAAAAAACTCGGCACCCAACGGCAAGAAGTTTCATAGCGAACGTCGAAGCAGCTAGGCCTAGCGCTGCCGCAGTGGTGGCAACGGCTGCCAGCGGATCTGCGTTCGAGAGCGCCGGTTCGAGGTGGCGAAGTAATCAAAACGGCAGCCGTGGTGCCTTTGATTATTGCCGTTTCGGACCTGCCGTTACGGCAAAACGTCCGGAAAATCGGACGGCGAAGAGTTCTTGCGTCGGACATTTCACACGTTCTGATACGTTGACTCTATGGGGTACGTGACGGTGCCGCGAAGCCGTCCAAATTATCGGGAATCCGGAAAGTCAGTCCTTGACTGTACACTAGCAACTCCTCCAGCCGACGACAGAGCGTCAAAGACGATTCATTACGATTCCTGTCTGTTACTCGAGCCAGCATTATTGCGACTTTCGACCCTTTCAGTAAAATTGCCGCTAATTTTCCCTGATAGAGGCCCAAATTCCCTGAGTTTTCCCTGACTTTTTCCAGACAACTAAAAATCCCTGAGAATTCCCGGTTTTCCCGGTTTTCCCGGTTGGTAGACACCCTGCTGTGTTCTCGGCGCTCCGACACTACCTTTGAAATGAAATGAAATGAAAGTTTATTTTCCATCTTGTAAGGTACAGATCTTGTAAGATACAGATGGAGGGGTGGAGGAAAAAAAGCTGTCCATTGAACAGCTTGACAAGTCCCCCATCCCTCATTTGGGCAGAGGCAGCATCACATTCTTTCATTCAAATATACTTTATCTGACGGTTCCCTGCCGGAAGATGCGCTAGCTACTCACGGCCTAGTGTTCATGTTAGGAGGGTTGTCCACTAGGTGGAAACAAACGATTGCTTATCATTTAACGGGGAATTCATTCGATGCTGTAACACTGAAGGAAGAAGTAATTGAAGTAATAACGGAATGCGAGGCACTGGGATTGAAAATTCATGCCGTGACCTCCGACATGGGGGGCGGAAACCTGGCGCTCTGGAGGCTATTTGGCATTCATGCAGGAAGACACAGCCGGCCGCACACAAGCTGTGTTCACCCCTGTGACCCTACACGAAAGCTGTGGTTTTTTGCTGATGTGCCTCACTTACTAAAAAATTTGAGGAACCACTTGACTAAGGGTCAGTTAATTTACCTTCCGGGTGATGTACTTAAAAAAAATGGCCTGCCAACTAACGTTGTAAACCTTGAATATATCAAGATTCTTGTCCAGCGTGATGCAAAATCTGAGCTCAAACTTGCCCCTCACCTTAAACCTGCATGTGTAGACCCTACTCATTATGACAAAATGAAAGTAAATTTGGCTTACAGTTTATTTCACAACGACACATCAGCTGGTTTGCACGTTTTGGTAGAGAAAGGCTTACTGTCGAAAAATGCGCTTTCGACGGCATGGTTTGTCGCAACGGTCTTCCGCTGGTTTCGCTTCTTGACATCACGAACCAGCAAGCTCGCGTTTAGCAACGCAGATGGTGGAGCTTATGAGGATGGTGTATCATTTCTGAATGAGACAGTCGAATTGTTTTCCAAAATTTCTATTGGTTCGCAGACTAAGGCGGGATGGAAGCCTGTTCAAACAGGCATCATTTTGTCAACACTGTCTGCACTCGAAGTGCAAGACATGCTACTAAAGAAGTGCGATTTCGAGTATGTTTTATTAAGTAGGTTCAGTCAAGATGGACTTGAGAACCTGTTCTCAACTCTGCGGGCAAAAAAACCCATCCCACGGCTCTACGAGTTCAAGTGCAGCCTTAGGAGCGCAACACTAGCGCAGTTTCTAAGGCCGAGTAGGTACGGTAGCTACTCAGATGATGAAGCATATTTGCTCATAGGTTTGAACGCAGAAAAAGAACAGAATGAAGAGGGCAGCATTATAGCTCCCTCTGACCTTCTAGACTTAAGCTCGGAAGGAGAGGAGTCGCTAGTGTACCTAGCAGGGTACGTTATTTCCAAAATAACAAAGAAGCTTCATTGCGAAGACTGCAGTGCTTCTCTAACTTCTAATGACGCAAGCTGCAGACTCAGGGTGTCTACCAAGTTGACACTTCTAAATTCCCTGAGTTTTCCAGGTTTTCCCTGAGCACCTGTGCGAAATTCCCTGAATGACCCAGAACTTTGTTTTATGTCAAGACAGGCCGACACCACGTTGCCCGATGCAGTCACTCTCTAGTAAGCATACTGAAACAAAAAAAAAAGACTTAATCCAGTTTGAATAGTAAGGAGTAATATCTATTTTATTTAAAAAGAAAACAGAAGGAAGGTGTAAAATGCACAGAGAAAGAAATGGTAAAGCCCATTCCAAATTGAGTCGAACATTTTCAAATACGAATGAAAAGGAGATGCATACATAAGTAAATATTTTTTTAATATCAGCTATTTCCATCAACGGATAGCAAGCTCATCTGTATGAGGTCCTGAACTTTGTCACAACTAATTATTAAGGTTCTCTCTCAGCAGCTGGAAAGTCAACCTCAACTGTCCTGACATACTCTCAGCCCGTACACAACATCTCAGTGTTGGGTTTCATTGCTTAAACAATTTATTTTGGTTTGGATGAGGGTCACCTGTGTCTCAGCGTCAGCCAACACTTAGTTTTTTTAGCTCAAGCTCCTTCAAAAAGGCGCCGGCAATTCCTTTCCCGTTAATGCCTCAGTGCGTCGGTCCTTTCTGTTCTAATCCTCCTTCTGCCACGCTTTCACCACATGGATCATCTGAAGCATCCTCTTGGTCAGTTGTACAGTCAACATTTGATTTTTCAAATTTCCGAGGGGCCGCAAAAAAAAAAACGAAAAAGAAACGGGCAGTCTGAAAAAAATTAGTGCATGTCTTTAACTGCCTTTACGGGCTAAAATTACCACAGGCAAGTCTGAAAAAGCTCTGAAGGCCTGCCAGTACGCTTATTAGGCATATCAGGGCTTGTATTGTGAAAGGAGACGGGGTGCACGCATGTGTAATTAAGGAATACATACTATGTCCCGTGACAATTGCCCCCTTCCCACGCTTGTTATGCTTCACCGCCTAACACTAGTGTACTGAGGCGAAGCTAACTTTCGGACTGGCATTACGCAACGCGCTGTGCTCTGCGAGTTTCAAAGCCAATCGCGAGGATTACAAAGGCGGAGTCGGTGCCATTGGTGATAGCGGCGAATTCTTTCAATGAAAAACACGGCACCGCACGGCAAGAAGCTTAATAGCGAACATAGAAGCAGCTAGGCCTAACGTTGCCGCGGTGGTGGTTACGGCTGCCAGCGGATCTGCCTGCGGGAGTGCCGGTTCGAGGCGGCGAGATAATCAAAATAGCGGCGGTGGCGGCTTTGATTAAAGCCATTTCAGACCTGCAGTCAGGGCAATATACATTGACTATATGGAGTGCGTGGTGGTGCCGCAAAACCGTGCAAATTATCGGGCATGTCCGAAAAATCGGGCGTCTAGAAAATCGGTCGTTAACTACTCTGGCAATACATCGTGCCGATGACACGGCGTCAATGACGATTCGTTGCGATTCCTCTGTTACTGGAGCCAGCATTAACACGACTTTCGTTCCCTTTCAATAAAGTTACAGCTAATTTTCCCTGATGGAAGCACAAATTCCCTGAGTTTTCCCTGGGTTTTTCCAGACTGTTCAAATTCCCTGAGAATTCCCGGTTTTCCCGGTTTTCCAGGTTGGTAGACACCCTGAGACTAATTCAGCTCAAAAACTACTCCTCATCGCACTTGTCGCCTTACCACCTTACCACCTTAGCACCTTATCTGGTCGCCCGCGCTCGCTCGCACTGACGGGAGTTTCACCTCCTAAATGTCTTACTCCGTGCCCCGGACATACGTCTCCTCCTCGAATCGTCCCGTGACGTCTGATTTCGGCAAATGGCCTCTAGGCCAAACATCTGTTGTTCCCCACCGTATCAACACTGGAGACACGAGTCATATTTGTCGGCGTCCCTTTCTTATATCGCATGCTGAACGTAGTTATCCAGTCAGAAGTGGACAAAATGCTCCGCAAAGGGGTCATCGAACCATTAGCAAGCCCTCGGGCTTCGTCTGTCGTCCTTGTGCAAAAACAAAAAAAAATATCGTACCTGGCGTTCTTGCGTCGGTTATCGCCATTTAAACAAGATCACCCGAAAAGACGTCTACCCACTACCATGCATTGATAACGCCTTGGACTGCTTGCACGGAGCTAAATACTAGTCCATCAATTTTCCATCCGTCTACTGGCAGATTTCAGTTGATGAAATGGACCACGAGAAGACGGCCTTCACGTATGATGGCTTATATCAGTTCAAAGTCATGCCCTTTGACCTATGCAATGCTCCTGGGACATTTGAACGTATGATGGACTCTCTTTTGCGAGGCTACAAATGGACCATCTGTCTCTATCAGTTGTCTCTATTACCTTGACGATGGTTATTGTTTTTTCTCCCACGTTCGGCAGCCACCTTACCCAACTCGCTGCCATTCTTGCGGTCTTCCGAAAACCTCCACAAAGTGTCAATTCGGGCACCGTCAGATTACAGTGTTGGGACACCTCGTTGACGCATCCGGTGTCCAACCAGATCCGGAAAAAGTTCGCGCCGTACGCAGTTTCCCTGTGCCACGTTCTGCTTCTGACGTGCACTGTTTCGTCGGCCTGTGTTCTTACTTTCGCTGTTTCGTCAAAAATTTCGCCAACGTTGCTCTGCCTTTGACGGATCTTCTAAAGAAGAACACGCCGTTCCCATGGGGCCCTGAGCAAGCTCACACGTTCGCCGCTCTCATCGGATTTCTGACCACCCCTCCCACACTTGCCCACTTTGATCCATCTGCACCGACCGAAGTCTACACTGACGCAAGCGGCCATGGCATCGGCGTTCTTCCCGGCCAACATCAGAATGGTACCGAGTGCGTGATAGCTTACGCCAGCCGCCTGCTGTCACCTCCCAAGAGAACTTACTCCATCTACGAGCGGGAGTGCTTGGCTTTAGTTTGGGCTGTCGCCAAGTTCCGGCAGTATTTGTACGGCCGCACATTTTCGGTTGTTACAGACCACCACGCACTCTGGTGGCAGTCTTCCCCCCGGCACCCGACAGGACGGCTTGGTCGCTGGGCTTTGTGGCTCCAGGAATTTTTGTTTTTGTCAATTACAAGACTGGATGCCTTTACAAGGACGCTGAGTGCCTCTCGTTAACACGTGGGTCACCCTTATACTGATCCGCAGGATCCGGTGACCTGCGTGATGGCTTTTACTCACATGACCGGCATGCGCGCTCAACAACAACGCGATGAATCCTTACAGTCCATCATCGCCGAGTGCAAACTGGCAGCATAGGCGGCACGTGCCGCATGTTCGTGCTGCATGACGGCATCCTCTGCCGCCGCAATGTGAACCCTGACGGCCCTGAGTTGCTCTTTGTCATTCCTCGTCATCTGTGATCCGTCGCTCTCGAACTTCACGATGCACGGATGGCGGGACACCTTGGAGTTTTGCGTACATACGACCGCGTACGACGCTGGTTCTTCTGGCCGGGTCTCTACCGCTCTGTGCGTCGTTATATAGCAACTTGCGAATTGTGTCAGCGCTGTAAGAAATCTCTCCTTCCACGTGTCGGACGACTCCATCAAGTTGAAGTTTCCTCTTAACCGTTCTTTCACGTAGGCGTTGACCTGCTTGGCCCTTTTCTGACGACGACTAGAGAGAATAAGTGGATTGCCGTCACTACAGATTACGCGACACGCTACGCGATAACAAAGACGTTGCCGACTAGTTGCGCAACAGACGTCGCCGATTTTCTCCTCCACGACGTCATTCTCCAGCACGGTGCGCCTCGGCTGTTACGTACATACCGCGGCCGCTCGTGCTTGTCTCGAGTTGTCGATGACCTTCTTCGCTCTTGTGCCACTGAGCACAAGCTAGTTCACTGCCTATCACGCACAAATCAGCGGTCTTACGGAACGTCTCAACCGAAAAATCACATAGATGCTGTCGATGTACGTCTCCAACGATCACTGCGACTGGGACGCCACGCTGGCCTACCTGACGTTCACGTACAACTCGTCCCGACATGACACCGCAGGATATTCAGTCTTTTATCTTTGGTATGGTCGCGACCCCACATTGCCGTTTGACACTATCTTCCGTTCTGTGCCACGTGTTGCAACTGAGTACGCTCGTGAAGTCATCGATCGTGCTCACATGGCACGTCAAGTCGCCCGATCTCCTTTGCTAGCCTCGCAGCATATGCAAAAAGGGCGTTATGACCGGTGTCATCGCGATGTTAAGTCCGCGCCTGGTGCTTGGGGGCTCCTTTGGTCGCCATGTCGCCGGGATGGCCTCTCCTAGAAGCTTCTCTCTCGCGACACAGGGCCTTATGAAGTCCTACGTCCAGTTAACGACGTAAATTAGGAGATTTCGCCGCTACAGTATGATGCATCCTCAAGTCCGACGCCTGTTGACGTCGTGCACGTTTCGCGGCTGAAACCATACTTCGCTCGCAATTGTTCGCCTACCATGCGTCGAGACGGCGCTTCACCACCCGGGGGTCCTGTTACGGAAGTACAAAAGAAGAGAGAGGAAGAAGACCGCGGGACGCTGGCTGCTGCGTGTTGTTGGTGGTCAGCCATCTTAAATACTCTGACTCATTTTGTATATATATTGTAAAAACACTCTTTTTATATTCCCAACATCCCCGTAACAATATTTACAGAAAATAGGGAGTACGCATAGTTGCAAGAATGTGGTTCCATTTCAAATTACATGTTACATGTTATGTGTTATGTCCGAACACACATCTGCATGGCTGTTGGAGCACTCATCTTCTTGATTATCGGAGCACACTCGGACCATAAACAGTCTGTCTTACCCGTATCTGTACACTAGGCGCACCACGGTGACGTCGTCTGCAGCTAATCAGGTGGTTCGGAGTCGTAGAGCCTTCGAGGGACAAAAAGTCCACACAACAGCACATCCGCCGCCCTTCAGCACGAACTGCACTGTAAAAAAATAAATGGGAGAAAAAACAAAGAAAAAGCGTAAAATCCCTTATTATTACTAGGGAAACAGTTTCAATGGAACAAACAGACTATTTCATGTGAAAAATGACTTTTTCTATGTGTGGTCAAAGACAACATATTTATTGATTTTAACAGAATTAGAGCCCGTACGATAAAGGAAAGCTTTGTCATCAATACTTCGAGCAAAATTAGATTTGTTTCCTTTTTTACTGTTGGCAATTGGCATTTGTGTGCAACTTCACCTGCTGCGAAAGCATGCAGCTAGACCTCGTATGCACAAGCCAGTCTTTTTTTTTCTGATGAGTATACAGCTGCAATCAGGACGAGTAATTCCACTCAGAGCATGACGTTCAGAGAATGGCGCGTGGGATACATCCATGTATCCACTCTACGAGTGAATACTTGGATATGTCGCACAGTGCAGGCTGTATTGGTGTTAGACAGTTTAACGCGAAAGCGTTAATGGCCCCGTGCCACAGGAAATCCTATGTCGGCGTCCAGCGTGGACCGTCGTTGCGGGAATAATCAGTTCCAACCAGGCATACCCAACCACGCAGACTCTCCGTGTAGAGCAAAGAAGTTACTGAACTAATTGAATTTCTCAAAGCAAAATGCTCCAGAAAAATAATAAAGTACGACTTACACACAGCCTACAGACATAATAGCATCGGATTGTAATTTGAATATACGAGAAAACATAATTATGGGACGCGGAAACTCAAACGCAAGCCCCTTTTACCACGATAGCGCTTGTTAGCTGTCGTTTGAGGTCTGTCTTAGTAGCAGCGGCGCGGCCCTCTCCGTTCCTTGCACGCCATTAAAAGAAAAAAGAACCACAAAGCTCGTCTTCGTGTAGCATTCGCCGCTAGCGTATCCCGGTAAACATTACAGTTACATAAGCTGCAGTTCTCGGGAAGCGTGTGAAGCACTCTGAGATCTTGAAATGCTATCGCCTTCCGCTTTTAAAGGAGAAGCTTAAGCATCCTCCAAATTTTTATTCTGTTACATCTCAAAACTGCAATCGGCATAATTTGAGTACTTCCCAAGAAGTACTTCCCCTTGAGTACTTGAGTATTTCCCCTTCTCAAGCACCTGCCTAGAAGACGACGGAGCGAGGCGCTGACTATTGAGGGGTCAATGCCCGTACAAAAAAAATTCTTGAGAAGGCATTGAAATATTGTTGGTCAATGTTGAGTTTTCTATTGAGGAATTATTGAGAGTATGTTGGAGAATTGTTGGGTTGAGTGTTGAGCACTCTTGAATATTGGCCACTGAAATCGAATTGAAACACCATTGGGTACCTCAATGTTGAATAATTAAGTTACCATTGAAAGTCCATTGTGCTTAAACGGCCCGTTGTGTTCGTTTTGTTGAATGGTTGTTGAGTTACCATTGATACTGCGTTGAACTAACGTTGTGGTAGTTCTGTTGACCTGTTGTTGAGTTATTGTTGCCACAGCATTTAAAAGCATATCGTGCCACAGTTGAGATGCCATTGAGATTTCAGAAGTCGCCATTGAAATATGATTGACGTTTCGTTGGGCTAGTGTATTTTTATTCATATATTGAAATTGCTTCGTTGTTCACACTTGCATGCCCCGGTGCCTGCTCATAACTTTCCCAAACACAAACAAAATCAAAGAAGAGACTGATCAACTTGAAGTACCTTTATTTACACTAAAGATGTGTGCACGTGAAACATTATTACAGTACATAAGGCACCACTACATCGAACCTGGAGACACAGGCTAGTACCTACAGCACTCTAGCAGTGTAAATACATCTGAAAAAACCGATACATATGAATCCAATCAAAACGATCATTGTGCTGTTCACTTTCGACTAAAGTTTATGACTAGAAGGCAAAGCGACTCAAAAGGCAGGGCTTAAGCATACCCTTGCAACAACCAACTTTGAACACATGAACACTTGGAGCTGCTTGCATGTGAATACACAAAAGACATCTGAATATGTTACATTAAAATGTTGCGCACACTAACACATCACAGGAAGAGCTACGGCTGACTGTGAGAAGGCAAAATAACCAACTTGAAACGAATGACTTCACGTAAATATAAACAACCTTTAGCACATGCCGTGATTAAAATTTAATGAAGTACCAAAGTAGACTTCCCTGAGCTTTGTCTTCGAGATATATATATTTTCATGTTGCCCAAGTTGTCGGGCATGATGAACACCTGAATCGTGTTTCTGACAAGCTAGGATTGCTTTCTTCAGAAATAAACTTGTAAAGCTTTTGTGTAATGAAAGCAGCTTATCTCCCTGGCACAAGTCAAGAACAAACAGTACGCCATTTGATTATGTTAATTTGGAGTACAGAGGAGTTCGTTAGTGGCATTTCCTCAATTTAGTGAGCTCATTTTCAGGTAATATTTCTGGACTTGCACAAAGCTAATTAAAGCACTTTTTGGGGCCTTTTTTCCTATACCCAGCAACTAAGTGCTACCTCAGTCAATAAAGAGATAAGGAAAGGCTAATACCTTGAACGATAACAGAAAAAAATAATTATTTAGCACAGAAAACTGGTAGTAACACATGGCTAACACAATTCCAAACAGCCAAATAAATGGTGACCTGCACTTTCAGTATCAAGCACCCCAGAAATAGTCTTACAGTATGCGAAAAGGTTCCAATGACTCGACAGCCCGATTGCTGAGACAGTGAAAAACGCAAATAAACCATATACGAAACACCAATTACCTCAATTTCACAGATAAAATGTTATTAAAATAGCACCAGAATTTTGCTGCATAAAATATATAAAGGTTGCATAAAAATTGGGACAAAGCAGTAACTGAAAGACAGAGGGAGCTACAGCGCACCCATGTTGAAAAATATTACAAGGAAAATGATATATATGCATATTTAAGTTTACAATTTTCGCTCCAACATATAGAAAAAGAACGCATGCACTTAGAGCATAAAAAGGTTCATGTGCCTGGAGAATGCAGCGCAGTACAAAGAAGCGTCATGAGAACCGAAAAGTAGATCTTACTACGAATGCTTGCAACCTACAATCAGGCATGTGCCATGTCATGCCTTGAATGGATGAAATTCATAAATCTTACAAACAAAGGAAGTTACCATCACTCTTACTGGCTTCCTGAGGGGACTCCTTGAAATTGAACTAGAAAAATGTACTCAGTGTCAAAAACAAAGAGAAGATAAGACCCTATAGCGTTCTTCCTGAAATGAACAGCGCAAATAACTTCATGTATCAATTCTATGGACACTTCGCCAATTCGGTGTACATTTATATTTCACAACCACCCAAACAGAGACGAGAAGGATGAATTAAGGTAGGAACACACATGAACGCTGACTCAAGTAGAAGTTTATTCATGAAGACGAAGATTTTAAACACACTGGCCAACTTCACAAAGAAAAAGCCATGGATGCGCAGCATACACAGCCCGGCACAACAAAAAAGGACCGAAATACGTCCTGTAGAATAAACATGTGCGCCAAAAACTAACAAAAAGATGAAAACTGAAAGGTTTCTCCTGTAAGCGATAGTAACGAGAAGTACTGTAGCAACTCTTTCCCACTAAGGGTCACAGAAATCTTGTTTATGAATATTTCTTCGTGATCAATAAATAATGCTTCCGTAAGTCCTTTTGTGTTCTGGTCTCTGTGATGAAAGAATCGTTCTTTCTGCTCTATACCGCAACACCAGAGGAGTTCCAGAAGCAATATTTATTGATCACAAACGAAACAATTGCGTAACCAAGTGATCTGTTGCCCTTAGTGGGAAAAAGTTGTTCTCAAAAGAGTATTTCCCGTTGGGTATTATCACTTATCGGACAAATCTTTCGCTTTTTCAATAGATTTGACCGATAGTTCTCGTTTTCACGCACGTTTATTCTAAATGACATGGCTTTTTCATATTTTTTTCTTGTCGCACGTGGCTGTTTCTGCCACGCACGCACGGATTTTTACCTTTGCCTTGACCAGTGTGTTTAATACCTTTGTCATCAAAAGCAAACATTTAGTAGAGTTTGCGCTCGTGTGTGCTCCTACCTATTTCGTCGTCCGCCTCTGTTCGTGCTGCTGTTTACAGTACCCACGTATCACTTGTTTAGGCTGGTAAACATTCTCACAAACAAAAGTAAATGCCTCCCCTCAAAAGGTAGCCCACCCTTTACTACTAAACACCAGAGCAAATCGAAAGTAAGCCTTCACAGCGTCCATGCAGCAGCTGGTACACCACAGAGTAACACAAAAAATAGTTGAAAATCCCACTTGATGCGAGCTTGCTAGTGAATCAGCCACATATCAACGGGTGTCTCTTGCACGACGCCAAGGTGCTTTTGGCGTAGAACACTTTAGCATCTGGGAATTTACTGCATACGTAATCTGTGAGAAGGGAATGTGGACAGAAAATGAGATTGCGCGGATTAAGAATCTGCCACGCACTGCACATAACTACGCACTAAATAGAAGTACACACTATACTGACAAGTAAAAGTTTGGGACTCTTTACGAGTGCCGTCGAGAAAAGGAAGGAATGGGTTGCTACGGTAAATGTTAGCTAAAACACGCACAGCGATGTTTCACAGTGGGGAAAATATTCCCGGCTCTCTCGCAGAACCGAAGACCACGCGACAGTGCATAGCCCATACCAAACAGACATCGAATCTTTTGGTAGAAGTCCAGTAGAAGGGATGACCTAAACATACGCCGAGAGCGATGCGAGCGTGAACGTGAGCGTGCCTGTACGAGTGAGAACATGTACCGCTTCTTTGAAGCTAGCCGCGCTCCGGCGTGGCTCCGATCACCCCGCGCGATTTGTGTGCAGAACGTCGCGTACACGCCCTTGCGTTGCGCGGTAGCGTCCGCGCAGTGAGCTAGCTTCATGCACGCGTCATTCTTCACCGCGCAAACGGTGCTCGAGTGCGACGCTTAGCTCGAGGCGACAACGCGCCGATTGGCGCTCTTTTCGCTTCTGGAAAGAACCCATATTCGGATCGGTCCAACTCAAAGAGGCAGCAGAGAACGGTGGCATGTTTCGGTTATCGCTTATTAAAATTGTACAGTACGTCTTCAACGGCAAACCGCCGCGCTAGATAAAGATGCTTACTGAGGTAGTTTTGGCGGTAATAGACGATAAGGTGAGCCCGTCGGCGGCTGTGTTCTTTGACCACGTCACAACACCTCTGTTCATTTGCGCTGTGTATCCATGTACAGTCACCTCGCGGAAGCTGTGATTAATTGGTTGGCCGTTCTCTGAAAATCCTAGAGCGGCGAAATATATGTCGCGGTGCGCCGCATCATTAGACGCAACCTAAATCGAGGCGCGCTTAACCGCTACGGCACAAAAGGTGATCACACTAACCGTATGGTATACGATGAGCCACTACGGAAAAAAAAATTCTGATGTTCCACGTGCCAAACCAATGATCTGATTATGAGGCACGTCGTAGTTGGGGGCTCCGTATTAATTTTGACTTCCTGGAAATTTTTACGTGCATACAATGCACAATGCACGAGCGTTTTTGCATTCCGCTCCTTTGGAATGCGGCCGCTGCAGGGATCGTATCCACGACCTCGATCCCCAAATTGCCACGGAGGCCGCCATAGTTACGAAATGCGTAAGCGTGAAGTGCAACACTGCCTTCCGGTACGAGTGTGGTACAAGCGTAGCACAGCTGCACACCTGCTGCACGATTATTTGTCGCGGTTCTCCTAAACTCGTAGTGCCTGCCTGAATACCTTGAAAGGCAGCGCGCCTCTCACGTACCGGAACGCGATAACAAGCGCTTAGACGGCATACGTGAGCCGCCATGAAAAATGAATGACGTGGCCACTGTACAAAATTATCACTGCGCAGAGAAGCCGATCCTTATGTTCCAATTGTGTTCTCTCATACAAATGAAGCAAACGTTATTAGACATGAACAAATGAAGCAATGCAATTTTACGCACATGGGGCGCCGCTGCCTCTTCGCCTACCATTGTTTCAAACAAAGTGACGGCGGCAGCGACAGTTAGTATCGCGCGCATTTGCTCCGGGGCATGCGGTTTGTTTCAAGAAAGTGAACGGTGTGCTTAACATGTCACGCTCGTCAATTTCAAAATAGAAAAGAAGGCTACGTGACCAAGAAAACGAGATTACTTACCTATCTTCAGAAGTGCGGCTGCGACTGTTTCGGGGTGCCTTCTCTCCAACAGGCATCATGGCCTCTGCCGCGCAACTCATCAAAACCGTCAGGCTCGCACATCAGTAGAAGACTAGTTGTTGGGTGAGCCAACCACTTCACCGGATAAACGTCCCACTTATCGTCGTTAAAGCATTCCACTAAAATGTGCGTCATGATGTCCGAAAAGAAAATGCTTTCATCAAGAAGCACGAGGCGTGAACCACCGCACAACTGCAACCGAATAACTGAGTCCGAAAGCCGTCCACAGCTTCACATGGTTTCACTATCGTATTCAGTTATAAAAACCTTTCAAACACAAAATAACGGCACTTAAGAACCACTAATTAATTAGCAATAATTTTTATCAACTAACCTTCATAAATTATTAAGAACTACCTAATTTATAGCGTAAACAATAAATACTACGACCAAAAATGCGACTACGAAACTAGGGGTAACCATGTGTACTGTTGCAAAAGTGTGCACAAAACGAAGCTCGGTTGCGCCCGTTTGCGCGCACACATACACACCCGAACCTACCTTAACGTTTGTCGCGCCACCTAGAATCAAAAATTACTACTAGTTTTGCTGTTTTTACAAAAATAAAGCTTCTAAAATAGTTTGTAGCGTTCTTGCAGATGACAAGGTGACAAGTAAGGTACAATAAGAGTCCGTTACCTGTATTTCTTTCATTTCCTTTTGGTGTTCTTAACTGAACATACGAGACCTGCAGGCTTGGGAGAGGACGACCGTTCGGCGAGGCTCAAATAAATCGCGTGCTGCTTGCAAGGCGAGGAACGGGAGCAGCCGCAGATACAGCGATTAGCTGTGATACTGTTGCGGCTGTTGCTGAATCTGAAGCTCCTTGAAGTCAATGGTTATAGCGGCTGCGCGCTGCGATCTCAAAGCGCGTTCATTCTTTGATCTCTAGTACCACGGACATTGGACAAAAACTATATTTGCTTTACGGACAGAGGGTACGTCGCAGGAAATTCGAAGACCTCACCCGTGTATGTTTGTAGCGTGTGCGCGCTTGCATCCTACGGTTCCCACAGTGTTTCCGATGCTCGAAGATAGCGTCGTCGCCTGTCGGCACCTGTCTTATCGCCGGCCGCGCTGCCGCCGTGTCTACTTTTGGGGAACTCCACATGCGCGTAGTCACCGTGTTGGCAAGTGAGTTTCGCATTCTTCTGCTCCCCAAAACGTGCTCATTTCGGATCGTACCAATGGTTATGTCATCTAGTGTATGTTAAAACGACGATGGCATTTGTACACCGGCAAAGAAATAAATCGTTATGAACTTGAGCGGTCATGAGTCTAGTCTAACGTTGCAGTTTTTAGGTAGCGAAAATGGCTACGAAAGTGGGGCGGTCCCGGAGATAGGCGCTTCAAAGCGCCAGCTGTAGCGACAGCACCAGGAAGTGGCACGCGGCGCACACGCCAAGCATTTCAGAGCTCACTGGCTTTCGAATGAGAGGAGTATGCTCGTGCTCGTGGCCTATTGGTTAGTGTACCGGGCTCGACGGCCGATTCCACCCCATCGGTCACACATAATTTTCTATTAATGAAAGCGAGGCGAAAGAAGAACCTACCTGCCGCAAAGTGACAGGAATGAGGTTGGAACGCATCGCAAAACATGTTTGGAATGTCTTCATATGCGAGTCCTAATTATTGTATACTGGAGTCAACTGCTACACAACAAAAGAACAACTATAAAAATCAACACAAATTACCCAATAAACGGTAATATTGTTGTGCAAGGGTTGAGTGAACTCAATTGCTCTTGAAAATTTGTTGAAGTCGTTTCAACAATTCCCCAACAATATATCAATGGTTAATCAACACTCATTTTTGTACGGGTGGTCCATTCGAGGGGACAACAACCGACGTATCTGTGAAAGCGGAAATACCGTCAAGGCTAGGCTTCTCACATCGCTACGAGCTGACCGGGATTTAGAGCCCACCAATTGATGCGAGGGGCCAACGTCGATACCTCCGTGGGAAGAGCGTCGACCACAAGTTCCCAACTGCCACGTGGTTGCATCGTATGCGGAGGCGATCGCGCAGCATTAGAGGCGGAGTCAGGCGCAATGGTGTGACGTCATGGCTGAGATTTTGTGGTCAGTTTGACCATTATAATTGGCCGAGACACGCTCATCAAATTTGTTCACCAAGTTACCTATAGAAAACAACTATGTTAAAAGCGGACAGTGAGGTGTAGAGCTCTCAGACATGTAAGCGTTCAGATATGTAGTGTGCTCAGACATCTAATATGCTCCGACATGAAGTGTGCTCGCGGATCCAAGGAACCAGTTGTGAGTTGTAAATATGTGACATACCGACCTCACCTCCTCAACAAACGGCTCACAGCGACAGAGGCTGACGACAGCGTGGGTCCGCTTGGTGGGCTTAGTCGACCCCAGTATAGCGCAGGCCAGGTACCTTGTTTTACGCACTCCGGTGGCGTAGCCAAGCGACTCTGTATGACGCCCGAGTCCGAATCTGTATGACGCCCTAGAATCGAATCAGGACACTTGTCAGGTGGTCACATCTCATACATTCTATATTGTTACGTGTGGAAAGACACAGACGAGAGATGCTATTTACACGCTATTTACACTGGAGACAGGCAGCCAGGCTGACACTCGCTCGTGCCAAGGGCACCAACCAACTTCGTCGTTCTCGCGGCGGCTCTTGAGCATCGCTCAATCATATCGTAATATTTCTCCCCGGCGGCAAAAGCACCGTTACGGTGCTGTTAAAGATCCAAGGTGCATGGAGAGTTGTAGGGCTTGAGTCGGGCAACGTGGACAATGTCATTGGTTGTCACAGCGGAGGACCTCGTGGGCGTGTCTAGAACGATTCCATAGGTGACATCGGTCACTTTGCGTATCACACGATATGGGTCTGTGTAACAGGAAAGCAGTTTTTCACAAAGGCCGACTTTACGCGATGGTGACCAAAGGAACACGAGGGCGCCAGCAACAAAATGGGCATCACGGTGACGGAGGTCGTAGCGTTGTTTCTGCTTGTCTCGAGACACTTGTAGACGAGCGCGCGCAAGTTGGCGAGCATGGTCAGCATGGGCGATTGCATCACGGGCATAATCGCTCGTTGAAGCTGTGGCGGACGGGAGCACAGTGTCCAATGGTAGCGTTGGTTCGCAGCCATACAAGAGGGAAAACGGGGAAAAGCCAGCCGTGTCGAGACGGGAAGAGTTATATGCAAAGGTAATGTAAGGTAGAGCCAGGTCCCAGTCACGGTGGTCGTCTGAAACGTATTTGGATAGCATGTCTGTAAGGGTGCGGTTCAAACGCTCAGTGAGGCCGTTCGTTTTGGGGGTGGTAGGAGGTGGTAAATTTATGCTGTATTGAGCAGGCACGCATGATGTCGTCAATGACTTTGGCCAAAAAGGTGCGGCCGCGGTCTGTAAGCAATTGACGCGCAGCACCATGCATCAATATAATATCATGTAACAGGAAGTCCACAACATCAGTTGCACAACTGGTCGGAAGAGCACGGTTTACGGCGTAGCGGGTCGCGTAGTCCACTGCGACTGCAACCCATTTGTTTCCTGATATAGATTCCGGAAATGGGCCTAGAAGGTCCAAGCCGACACGATGGAAGGGCTCGGCAGGGATGTCGAGCGGCTGCAGGTAACCAGCGGGGAGCTGGGAAGGTTTCTTGCGTCGTTGGCAAAGTTCACAAGCAGCGACGTAACGTCGTACGGAACGGGCAAGGGCCGGCCAGAAAAACCGGCGACGTACAAGGTCATAGGTTCGAGATACGCCGAGGTGTCCTGCCGCTGGTGCGTCGTGAAGCTCTTCTAGAACGGTGGAGCGGAGGTGTTTAGGTACTACAAGCAGAAACTGAGAGCCGTCTGGATGAAGGTTACGACGGTACGGAGTACCGTCGCGGAGGACGAAGAGGCGTAGAGTAGCGTCGGCCGGAGAGTGTTCAAAACGGTCGATGAGTGTTCTGATGTAGGCGTCACGGCGTTGCTCGTCGGCGAAATGAAGCAGCTGGGATACAGAGAATACGCAAGAAGCACTGGCAATATTGGAGGAGTCAGAGTCGTCAACAGGGTAACGCGACAAACTGTCAGCGTCTTGGTGCAGGCGGCCAGACTTGTACACCACGGAATATGAAAATTCCTGTAGCCTCAAAGCCCATCGACCAAGCCGGCCTGTAGGATCTTTTAGCGATGAGAGCCAGCAGAGAGCATGATGGTCAGTGAGTACGGAAAAAGGGCGACCGTAAAGGTAAGGACGGAACTTTGCAACCGCCCAGACAACAGCGAGGTATTCGCGTTGCGTAATGGAATAGTTGCGCTCCGATGGTGCTAGGAGGCGGCTCGCATAAGCAATAGCGGGATCCTTGCCACGCTGACGCTGGGCTAAGACGGCACTTACGCTATGACCGCTGGCATCTGTGCGTAATTCTGTAGGGGCATCAGGTTCGAAGTGGGCGAGAATGGGTGGTGAGGTTAGAAGAGTGACAAGACAAGAGAAGGCGGCGGCTTCTGTAGTACCCCACGAGAATTGTACGCTTTTCTTCAAAAGATTAGTTAGGGGCCTAGCAATTGTCGCAAAATCTGGAACAAAACGACGAAAGTACGAGCACAGCCCTACAAAACTTCGAATGTCTGCGTCTGTCTTCGGAACCGGAAACTCTCGGACAGCGCGAGTTTTGTCGGGATCAGGCTGTACTGCGGAAGCGTCAACTAGATGGCCCAGAGGAGTAATTTGTCGGTGGCCAAAACGACATTTGGATGAGTTAGGTTGCAGCTTCGCCTTTCGAAATACATCAAGTATAGTTGTGAGACGCTCAAGGTGGTTGTCGAACGTTGGCGAGAAGACGATGACGTCGTCGAGGTAGCAGAGGCATGTGGCCCATTTGAAACCTTGGAGCAAGGAGTCCATCATACGCTCAAAGGTGGCAGGGGCGTTGCATAATCCAAACGGCATTACTTTAAATTGGTATAGGCCAGCACGTGTGATGAAGGCGGTTTTTTCTTTGTCCATATCGTCAACAGCAATCTGCCAATATCCCGAACGAAGATCAATAGACGAGAAATATCTGGAACCGTGCAGGCAGTCAAGGGCGTCGTCTATACGTGGGAGCGGGTAGAGGTCCTTTTTGGTAATGCGGTTCAGGTGACGCTAATCTACACAGAAGCGCCACGTGCCGTCCTTCTTCTTAACCACCACCACAGGTGACGCCCAGGGACTCGATGACGGCTCAATGATGTTTTTATCGAGCATTTTGTTCACTTCATCTTGAATTACTCGGCGTTCCGACACAGAAACTCGGTACGGTCGTCGGTGAATAGGCACAGCATCGCCATTAAGAATGCGATGCTTGACCGCCAGCGTCTGGCCTAAAGGGCGATCATCGAAGTCGAAAATATCGCGGTAGGACGATAATACTTCGCAAAGGTCTTCAGCCTGCGTAGAGGACAGGTCCGTCGCAACAATTTTCTTTATTTTGGGATCGACGCCCGAGGCTGGCGCGATGGGCATGCTAAGGTCGCGAGAACCATCGGTCGATAATGCTGCCACGTATTGGTCGCCGAGACAATCAATGGTGGCTAGGCAAATACATTGCGGTAGAAGTTGCTTTGCCAATCCAAAGTTACTGACAGGTATGTGAGTGTGGTTCGCAGTAATAGTAACTATACTGTGAGGCACGGTGACGTCATACTGTATTGGGATGTCGGGCAGAGGAGTGACGAGGTACTCGCCATCAGGAACTGGTGGGAAAGACAACAGTTCAATGTAGGCTATGGACTTTGGCGGCAGGTGAAGAAAGCCGGTGGAGCGTAAGCGGCAGTGGGGTGCGTCAGAAGGTTCTGCGAGCATCGACAACTCGAGGCGAAGGGTACTGGAAGAGCAGTCAATAAGGGCAGAATGGACGGAGAGGAAATCGAGGCCGAGAATAAGGTCGTGGGGCCAATGAGCAATTACGGTGAAGCGGACAGGAGTGTGGTGGCCGGCGATGCTGACACGTGCCGTACACATGCCGATGATAGGCACAGTCTGCAACGCGGACGACGCGTGCCGACGCTGGGGTGAGGAGCTTGTTCAGTCGTCGTCGGAAGGCAGCACTCATAATAGAAATATGGGCTCCTGTATCGATGAGTGCCGTGACAGGATAGCCATCAACGTCAACGTCAAGAAGGTTCCGGTTAGTACGTAACGTGAGCAGAGGATTTGTGGGCAGGGTCGACAACGCAGCTTCACCTCCAGAAGCTGCAGTGCCTAGTTTTCCGGCTGGGTGCGGGAGGCGATAGGCGGCGAAGAGAAGCGGCGGGGTTGGGGCGAACGAGACTGGTGGCGCCGAGGTGAGGGCGAGCGGCTGTAGCGAAGGTTCGGAGCAGGGACATCAGCGGTAGTAGGTTCACGGCGGGTGGCATAGGGTAGAGAAGGTCCAAAGGTGCGGGAATAAGTGGGGGCGTAAGTCCGAGGAGGTGGTGGCCATCGGTTGCGGCAGTGACGGGCGACGTGGCCGATGCGACAGCAGTGGAAGCAGATAGCCCTGTCATCAGGTGTACGCCATTCGGACGGGTTGCTGCGAGATGCGGCAGAAAAGGACTGCCGGGGACGAGGAGGGCCAGTAGTGAACTGGGGAACGCTGGGTTGAGACGTGGCACACACGGTGTTCAGACCTATGTTTTCAAGTTCCTTTCTGACGACAGCCTGAATCATCGCAATGGTGGTTGCTGGCGGATCGGGAGGCGGCGTGGAGAAGGCTGGCAAACAGGCGGCCTCGAGTTCGCGGCGAACAACACGGGTTACGTCGTCACAGGTGGTGGTCTGACGTGGTCGACCCTCACATGTCGACGTAGCAGCAGTGTTAGGTAGGCGCGCAATGTGGTGTGAGATACGGCGGCTCTTGGCCTGTTCAAGGCGACGGCATTCTTTTATAATGGCGTCGATAGTCGACACGTAGCCGAAAACAAGCAAATTGAAAGCGTCGTCGGCGATGCCTTTAAGCACATGTGCGACTTTATCTGCTTCGGACATATGATCATCAGCTTTACGGCATAGAGCCAAAACATCGAGGATATAGGAAACGTATGGCTCTGTAGGGGACTGAACACGAGACGCAAGAGCCTTTCTCGCGGCAGCCTTGCACCCAATGGGGTCGTCGAACAGTTCCCGTAGTTTTTCTTTGAAACTGTCCCAACTGGTTATTTCGTCATCATGTGTTTGGTGCCACACGCGTGGGGTGCCGCCGAGATAAAAGATGACATTGGCGAGCATAATCGTTGGGTCCCACCGGTATTTGCACTGGCGTGTTCATAGAGCTTGATCCAGTCGTCGACATCCTGTCCCTCCAGGCCAGAGAACACACCTAGGTCATGATGTGGGGCAACCGTGACGATTGGAGCAGTTGGACAAGCCGAAGCCGTAGCGGAGGCTGGCTCGTCACCGGGAGGCATGGTGACAAGCTCGGTGTGCCGACCACTTCGGAGTTCCGTGGTGAAGACGAGGATCGCTGACCTCCACCAGAAATGTTACGTGTGGAAAGACACAGACGAGAGATGCTATTTACACGCTATTTACAATGGAGCCAGGCAGCCAGGCTGACACTCGCTCGTGCCAAGGGCACCAACCAACTTTTTCGTCGTTCTCGCGGCGGCTCTTGAGCTTCGCTCAATCATATCGTAATAATATTATCATCATCATCGTCATCATCCTTATCATTATTTTTTTATGTCCACTGCAGGACGAAGGCCTCTACCTGCGATCTCCATTACCCCTGTCTTGTGCTAGCTGATTTCAACTTGCTCCTGCCAATTTTTTAATTTCGTTAAACCACCTAGTTTTCTGCCGCCCTCGACTGCGCTTCTCTTTCCTTGGCACCCATTCTGTAACTCTGATGGTTCACCGGTTATGTACCTTACACATTATATGGCCTACCCAGCTCGATGTTCCCCTTAATGTCAAATAGAATATTGGCTATCTCCCTTTGCTCACTGGTCCACACCGCCCTCTTCCTGTCGCCTAACGTTACGCCTAACAATTTCCCTTCCATCGCTCTTTGCGCGTTCCTTAACTTATTCTCTAGCTTCTTGGTTAACCGGCAAGTTTCTATCCCATATATGAACAGTGGTAGGACGTGTAGTGGACAGTACTCATAGAGCCCTGCGGTGGAAGAAGAAGATACTGGACTAGCGCAGTCAGGCATATATGCTCGGCGATGGTAGCCGCTACATCAACACAGTCATCTGTCTAATAAACGGCAATTCTTTGTGGGCCTTCTGTTCCTACAAGTTGGTGACCTAGATGTGGTACCACATCGCAAATCTATACGTCTACCAAGTTTCTTCTCGACGGCCTGGAACCGGCCTCCGAACGACGACGTCTCGAAAAAAAAAAACAGAACGTCTTCCGTTACCGCACTGAAACTTCCCGATTTCTGGCCCTCGGACTGTGAACTCTGGTTCGTCCACATAGAGACGCAGTTTCCCCGTCACTGATTCACATCTCAGGCGGCCAAGTGTAACAACGTCGTAATTGCACTTAAACCGACCCCTGCAGCTTTGGTCCGTGACATATTGCTAGGTCCTCCGCCCGATGATCAGTACGGCACCCTTACGCGAGAGTTACTACGGCGGACCACCGACTCTGAGTCGCGACGGATTCAATAGCTCCTCTCGTAGGAGGAACGTGGTGACAGAAAACTGACTGAGATGCTTCGCCGCATGACACAACTCCTGGGAATCAGTCCATCACCCGTAGAGTCGAAAATCCTTCGGGAGCTCTTCTTACAGCGTCTACCGAACCAGGTAAGCATGATTTTATATGCCTCACCTACTACGACATTTGTCGAGGTCTTAGCGACGATGGCAGACCGGATTATGGATTCTTTCCATCTTGCGAAATCCATTGTTGACCGTTGTAATGCACCCGTGGCAACACGACCCCAGTTACAGCAGCACTGTTACGAACCCGAAAGTGCAAGCGCGCACTTTGCCTCGCAAATGGAGGAACTGACTAAACAGTTGGCTGCCTTACCTTTCGTGCGAATAACCATCAGCAGTGGCATCGCTCGCATGACCGAAAGGTGTCACGCCCTCGGTCTCCCTTTATTTGTTGGTATCACGCCAGATATGGCACTCGCGCACGACAGTGCCGTCCACCTTGCAACTTTGCGGGAAACGGTCGGGCCAGTCACTGACGACGGCTAGGGCTACTAGCCCTAAATCAAGCCGTCTCTTCTACGTCACCGACCGTTTCATGAAAGTTCGCTATCTTGTATACACTAATGCGGAAATTCGTGTCCTTCCCTCTACTTCCCCCTACCCAAAATACATACTAATTATGGCAAGTAGAGCGCCCATTTTTCGTCTGTCGCTTTCTGGAACACACTACCATTAGATATAAAAACACTTAAAATTCACGAATTCAAGAACAAAAAAAATTACATTCTGTCGAATACTGATGCCTAGTTCAAACTCACCACCATTCTTTCAGGGTGCCTTCATTTCATTTTCATTGTCACGCCATTAGGTTTCTGTTTGATGTCCTTGCCTTACATATTTAGTTATTGAACATACCTTACCTTGACAGGGCATTGAGTAAGGGGGGGTAATAAAAAGTGCGAAGTAACTTGTGAGTGTACAAACATACGGCTCAAATTTGCAATTTAACATAAAGAAAAGGAGAGGAGTCGATGATAATGGGGCATGACGAGAAATATAAGGTTGGGCGGGAAAAAGGTAACACGAAAAAAAAAAACGTTGGCTGGCATTATACATTACATACAGTAAAAAGAAAACTACAAGCAAAGATAGACTGCCAAATATACGGATAACAGTTGGCAGGGTTTCAATTACGCTCAATGGTAGGGCATGATAAAAACGCAGGAAGTAATGGCGTGCGCAGTAAAAACATTTATCAATATAAAAAATGCAGTCGGGCACAAAGTTGGATACTGAAAAAAATACAGAAAAACACGTGCAGTGGCACAAGAAATGACGGATGTCTTTGGTCCTAAAGCTGTCAAAATAAATAAATAAATACATGTGGGGTATACAAAAAATGGCACCGGAAGTAAAACAAAATTGAAAAAACTAGCGGCAAGTTTTTATTGCGAGAAGAAAGAGTGCAGAAGTTGACGGAAATTATCGTGGTCTGATTCGGATGCGATGTTGTCTGGAAGACCATTCCACAAACGTATGGTGCGAAGAAGAGCAGACGAGTTGAAGGCGTGAGTTGACCAATATAATCGCGTGAAACTTAAGTGATTATGCAACCGACGTGATGTAATGGAAGGAGCATCAAGGTGAAGTGGGAATGGTCTGTTGCTTTAAGCGCATTTGTGAAAAAGGCATAAAAGGGCAATGTCGCGACGAGCACTAAGGGGTTCAAGTGAAAGATTGAGCTTAATTTGCGTTATGCTGTTATGGTTGTCATAATTGCGTGAAATGAAACGGGCGGCCCTTTTCTGAACCACTTCAAGCATGTTAAATAATTGTGGTAGGGGGACCAGATAGATGCGGCGAATTCAAGCTGTGGGCGAACGAAGGTCTGATAAGCTAGTTGACGAACGTGAGTGGGACAGTTATGTAAATTTCGACGTAAATATCCTAAAGATTTTGAAGCTTTTGCGCATCTGGTGGTAATATGGTGAAACCAGGAGAGGTTGGGTGTGAAATGAATACCAAGGTACTTATAAGATGATGCCTGCGACAGTTGATAATTGTTAATGATGTAGCAGTAGTTGGAAATGTTTTGCTTCCGTGTGAAGCAGATTATTTTGCATTTTTCTGTATTCAGCGACATAAGCCATTTTTTACACCAGTTGTTAATGCGGTAAAGGTCGTTTTGCAGCGTGAAGTAGCCGTCGACACAGGTTATTGGACGATATATGATGCAATCGTCAGCGAAGATTCGCATGCAGGAAGAAATGTTTTCTGGCAAGTCATTTATGCAGATAAAAAATAAAGGGCCGAGGACGCACCGCTGTGGTACGCCCGAAGTTACGTGAGAAAGGGAGGATTGGAAATTGTTTATAACCGCGAACTGTTGGTGGAGTGACAGGAAATTACGGAGCCAAGATAAGGTTAGCGAGTCGAATCGAAGGGCAGATAATTTAGAAATCAGATGGCAATGGGCGACGCGATCAAAGGCTTTTGAGAAATCAAGAAAGGTACAGTCAGTCTGGAGGTTATTGTTCATGTTGCAATGTAGTTCTGTACTTAATTCCAGTAGCTGGGTTTCGCAAGAGAAACCTTTCCTGAATCCGTGTTGGTTGTTAAAAAAGAAATTGTTAGATTCTAAGTGTCGGTAAACATGAGAAGCGATTATGTGTTCAAGAAGTTTGCAGCAGATGCAAGTTAGAGAAATTGGACGGTAGCTTTCGGGAGTATGTTTGTCACCGGCTTTAAACACTGGCACTATTTTACCAACTTTCCAATCGGAGGGAAGTTGACCTGTCGTTAAAAATTGCCTGAAAAGGTGGTATAAAATGGTAGCAGAAACGGAGACAGTGTTAAGAATTTTGGAGTTAATATTGTCAATGTCGGCTGAAGAGGATAATTTAAGGTTTTTAATTAAAAGTATTATGTCCTCGGCAGTTATTTCGATCAGTTACATATATGGGAAGTCAAAATCGGGTACGTATGGAACGTCAAAATGGTCTTCCCGGGTGAAAACAGATGAAAAGAATGTGTTAAATGTCGAGGTGCAATGGCTGTCTGAAAGTGGAACACGATTGTCCTCGAGCAAAGATATCTGTTGCGGATCGTGTTCGGGGAATACAAGTTTCCAAAACTTCTTAGAGTTAGATTTCAGAAGGGAAGGTAAATCACTAGAAAAATATTTTTGTTTAGCAGATTCTACTGTGGAACAGTAAGTTATCATAAAATCTTTGTATGCCTTCCACGCGGAAGGCGTGCTATGTCGTTTTGCTGTGCGGTATGAACGTTTATTTCTGTTTCAAAGCAGGCGGGGGGATTTTGTAAACCAGGGAATGTATATTGTAAACCAATATACATTCGAGTTAGCAAATTATGCTGTGTTCGTCACGTCACTTATGCTGCTACAGTTTTAGTTGTCAACGAGACAGTGCTTTTTTTCATGACATTTATGCACATGTAATTCTTCAGTCATGCTATTTATACTAAAACCTGTAATTCTTCCATGTTAACGATTTATTGAAACTGCTGTGATTTGTGTTTTATTACGTGTACTCTGTAAAGGAGGTCCCATTGCAGTCTTTGACTTCGGGACCTCCTTCTGTATATTAACACCTTGTAATCTTTCTAATCATCTCAATAAAAACTGATTCTGATAATCGTCGGATCCCATTTGTTGTGGGCACTTACGCGCTCATACGTGGCGATCCAGTCTTCGACGTCGAGGCGGTTGGTGCCGCAGAAGGTTCCTGGATCCCGCGGCTGAGCCAGCACAACTGTCGGTATTGTAGGCGTTGATGTTGGTCGCGCCATGTTGGGTCCTCTTTCGTCCGTCATGTTGTCCAGACCAAGATGGTGACCACTGCGGAGCTCCGTTGTTGTTCCTCGTAGGTACCCCGCACCTCTCAACAAATTGTTACGCTGCAGAATTCACATATAAAAATGTGTTTACAATATTTACAAGAAAGGCAACGATACATAAACAAGATGGCTATCGAGACCGATTCAACCTCTATACGTCAAGTCGTCTTCTTCTGACTGGCGCCACTCTTGGTTATAGATAGATATCTTGGTTAACATAGAAACCCAACTTCTACCCTTTCGTAGTCAACGCACATTGTATACATATGCGCAAATTCTTCGAGATCATAAGGGTACATGCGCCGCAAGTTACCTAATTCTACTTAAGATATTCGTAAACTAGCCTACTTAACATTTGTTCGACCTCGGCTTGAATACGCTGCGTTCACCTGCTCTCCCCATCAGGAATTTTTGACCGAAAAGCTTGAATCTGTTCAGAATAGGGCTGCGCGTTCTTTTCACGTTGTTACAGCTATAACAAAAGCATAACACAAATTAAACTCGACCTCTCACTATAGACCTTGCATTGTAGTCGTGATATAGCCCTGCTATCATTATTTCATATATACGTCCATAATAGAGCGCCATCAGTTCTGTCACTTGAGGCTCTTCATTACAGGTCACAATGGTTATACAATCGATTCAATTTCATGCGCATCTAAAAACAGAGTAATTCATTCAACTACTCCACTCTTCCAAGAGCCATTCGCCTTTAGAACGACCTGCCTAACAAGGTAGCTTATGATACTGATCAAGAAAATTTCCGCCTTCTTCAAACAATGCATTTTTCAAACTCTACATAACCTAACATAATACTTTTGTCACTGCCTTTCCCGTTATAAATCTGCAACTGTGCGTTAAATGCTGTTTTGATATAGCCTAATTATGTCGCCCTGACTCTCTAATACTATTTATTTTTTTTTACTGTGTGAAATTTTGTTGAAATAGCTGTCGCGTTCCAAAGAATTCGGTTCGTTCTTTGTACCTATTCTAACACTATAACATTTACTGTAGCATTGACATATTCTAACACCATAACACTTACAGTATATTAGCGCATTTTTATCCTGTACTTCTGTGTGCACATGTATTCACATATGTATTCCAATTATTGTATGTTTTAATGTTCATTGTACTATCCTCACTTACACAATGTCCATAGGGGCCTGTAAGGTATTTATAAATAAATATCGCAACCGCATATCGAGTCGTTAAAGGAATTACAGAGCTCCCGTCGTAACCTCAAAGCCAGTACCATGTTGAGGTTGCAAAGAGGCAAAAGGAAGAAAAAACGCTGCTAACAAGGCTAAAAAAGAGCTTGCAATGTGAAACAAGCCCCGTCGATAACTGCATGACTGCGATAATCCGAAACGTTAACTGACGTTGGTACCGTTCAGCTCGTGCAACATGATTCCCAGCAAAGTAGCAACCCTTCAATAATACAATAAAGTCACTTACCGAACGGAAATAAAGCGATGTTGTTGCTGCCGTTATTGCAAACACAATACGAAGTTCTCCTCTCGAAAACTCTAATCACTTTAAGCAAGCGAGCAGCGCGAACGAACCGCCACCACCGCTGCTGAAAATGTCATAATCGGCTAAAAGCGCGAAGCGACACCGTGGGCACCGTTTCATGTGGCGCCACCTGCGCTGTGCTTGAATAAAGTTGTCTAACCTTTTCTCGTGCATACATATTTTCACTTTAAAACACCTTTATTGCACAGGAATGTTTTTAAAATAGCGTACATTTTTTTTACTAGCTCTTTGTGTACATGTTAAATTGCGCGTCTCCTTTGCAGGCTGAAAGTCGCAGTATGCTATCAAAATGGCGCGAGATTTGAGCCGGAGAAAGTGCGCTCTTCAAAGTGTGCGTGGGAAATCTATGAATAATAGACTTTCGCATGCGCCATTTGTGGTACTGATTATGCTACAAGGGATTTCATATGCCCTATCAACGCAACTATCCCCTTACCTTTTCCGAAGCATGTCGGCAACTTCCACGCCTACAAAATAGACTGTTTCGTCCCCCCCGTTCACTCTATGTACTGGAGAGCTGCCCCCCTCCAATTTGCTGAGGCTGCCCTGGATCCTCCCTGGCAATGCCTTCGTATTTTTACACTTTTTACAATTGTCTTCACAATGGCTACAAACGTATGGCTTGGAGAGATCAAGTGCTAGTCATTTTGAAGTTGTCTAAAGTATAGATTGACATAGCTCTAGCTGCTTCTAGCCTGTCCAAGCACTATCAAGCTTGCTGGTAGCCAACTTGCGCTTCCTTGGCTGGTTTTTGGTCTCATAAAGAACACTTAGCACCGAAAAAATGGTACCTAATGATTATACGAAAAGCTCATTTATATTTCAGAATACTTAACAAACGCAGTATTCTGAACTTAAACTTACAGCGCAAACACCTAAGCCGAACCACAAAAGGAAAATACGACACACACTGGCGCTAACAACTTCTTTATTTCTTCGTCGTCGATGCATATATGAACTTTAGGCCACACAACCGTGCAGGTGCACAGATTACATTTGCTGAGATCTGCCAAATTATCACATACGCAAACGTAGGAATTCCATTCATTGCTCAGCCACGACATCCTTGCGACTGGCCGAGCAAAACTTCACGGGTTCTCTCTACGCAAAGGACTTGTGCCGACAGACGTGAGTGCCTTGTTCAGTCCTGTGGCTGCTTCGTGGGGCTATGTCAAGAGACTCTGTAAACTTTTACGCTCGGAACTGTGTCGGCAAATCAACTTTTGAGCACTGGCTTTGGTCGGTTTGCCATGCTGCTGACCCCGAGTGAATAGCTCTTAAGAAATACCGATCTTATATTTGCCTTGCGGCTCCGCTCACGGAAGCAAGGTGGAATTGCATGTTAAAGATTTTGTGTAGATCTGGTGAAAAAATTACCTTGGATGAAACAAAAAGTGTTAAGATACTTGGTAACGCTGTTCTGTCTAATGATGTTAACCGTTTGCTAGTGAAAGGCCCTAAGTTCTTTGTTCCTTCTAGTGTCCCTGCTCATGAACTCATAGCTATTAATACAAATGTTGCTCCCAAGGTGAATGAAGAAGTCCGTGATCGCTGCCATCTTGAAGGTGTCGAGCGTTTGGATAAAGTAGTGCCTAAAGGACCTTCACGCTGACCTGATGTCAGTGTTCGACGAACGTTGTCTTTCCTAAACGATAACGACCTCTGTCTTTTGGAAGCAGATAAAGAAGGAGGGTTTGCTGTCGTCGAGAAGGGCATCTTTAACGAGAAAGCGTTGCAGGCAGTGCTAAAAACTTTGTTCCTATTAAGAAAAGAACTCAAGGAAGTTGCTTGCAGGCATCGCGTTCCTTTGGCACTTTCTGCGCCTTACAAGCTTTCAAAGCTATGCTCCCGCACCTGCGGAAAGAGCAGAGGAGGATGCCAAATTCGGCATGGTGCCTCATAAGTGCCGTGCGCTGTCGGCGTGGTTTATGCCATTCCACTCACATGTGGTGAGACGTACGTTGGCCAGATAGGGCGTTGCGTCAATGAGCGACTCAGGGAATATGCGCAAAATGTAAACAGCAATGTAGATACAGGAGCGCACCTTGTTGCGCTGCATAAATTCTTGCAGCAATGTGAGGCGTGACTTGATCGGACGTTGATTCTTGGCAAAACCAAGAATGAGCATGCGCGGCTCGCCTTAGAGGCCTACCTCATAAAAAGACAAGGCCATAATTGCAGCAGTGACACAACATTGTCCCTGCACCCATCTGAATTTCAATTCCTATGGTTGCGTATGTGATTATTTGGCACATCTCAGTAATGTAATCTGTGCGTCTGCGCGGTTGTGTGGCATAGGGTTCATATATGCATCGACGACGAAGAAATAAGGAAGTTAGTGGTGGCGCTGCGAGCAGCCGTCCCGATCAGACGCAAGTTCGCATCGGTCCGACGTTTTTGAAGCTTCGGGCCCGGAAGTGTTTGGGCTAGGCTCCCAAAGATGGATGGGCCGCCACATTCATGTTTCTCGACATCCCAGTATAACGTTTCGAACGTTTCCACGTCAAGTACTGGTCCAGAAAACCAGTTGAAATCATCGGACACGCCCGCCGCCGGTGCCAACATGGCTTCGGAGCAGCTGCAGCAAGACGCGACGGCAGCATCGCTTCAGAGCGGCGGCACAGATAACGCGACGGAATCTTACGAACTGCTTGACGCCGACGCAAGCATGACGGATGCGGATGACGAATCCAGCCAAGTGGTTGCGACGATACCTGTCTCCAATTTCTTTTCTGGAAAGAGTTGTTCTCAGGTAGGATCTTGCAATTTTACATCTGCGAAATTTGCCAAGAAATCAAGGGGGCCGTTCGGCGCTCCCTAGATGGTGCAACACAACGAACGCCTCGCGAGTAAACAGCATGGCGGGCAACTTAGCATCTCCAAGGCAGCTAACAACGCCTGCAATGCGAATGCGCTTTTCCCAGTGCAGGGCTGTGCGTCAGCTTCCACGGCCACTTTGTCAGGCAGGCTAGGTCACTTAGCTAATAATGGGCAAACTGAAGAGGATGACTGGCAATATGTCCGCTGAAAGAACAAAACTACATCGGCCGATCCAATCAGTGTTAAACGCACTGTGATAATTAAGCTCACCTCGCCTGGACTACTAGGCACTTTGCCAGCACACTGGCTGCACGGAGCCATTGCTGACGAGCTACAGACAATTCATCTTCATTCAGGCTTTCAAGTACGCCCTCTTGAACGAATCAATCAGTTTGCAGTAGACGTTTCGCACACTCATGCTAGGGACCGTCTTCTCGGACTCCAGTCTCTCATAATTTCTGGAAGGGAAACACCAATACAGGCTTATGAAGCCATTCGCCCGGACCAGATCCGCGGCGTCATCTATCGTGCCAATTGGCTTACAAGCGAAGAGCTTATGGCCAACCTCAAGTGCTACTCGTGTAGGATAGTGAGTGCCAGGCCCATGGGTAAGAACGGAGCAGCTCTTATCACGTTTGAGAGCGCTACCCTTATAAAAATTTCTAGCAACATTTTTTAGACAGTCTATAGACTTTTGTTACTAGAACCTACCAACAGTCAATTGAAATTCTACCAAATGTCTTTATACAATCCTACCAACTCTCTAGTAACATCCTAGAAACAATTGGCCACCAACTCCCATTAGAAACATGTTCATAGGATGTCTTTAAACTTCCTACCAATTTCCTATGAACATTTGTCTTTATACACCCTAGTAACATTCTTCCAAAAGAGAAATGTTCATATATTTTCCGTTAAGTTCCTACCAATCCCCTATTAACAAACTTTCTTTATACACCATATTAACATTCTTTCAAAAGAAAAATGTTCATATATTTTCTGTTGACTTCCTACCGATCCCCTATTAACAAGCTTTCTTTATACACTATATTAACATTCTTTCAAAAGAAAAATGTTCATATATTTTCTGTTGACTTCCTACCGATCCCCTATTAGCAAGCTTTCTTTATATGCCGTATTAACATTTTTCCAATTGAACAATGTTTGTCAACGTTCTGCCAACTTCCTACCAATCACCTATTAACATTTGCAAGTCTTTATACACCCTAGTAGCATCTTATCAAGAATTGGACCCTATCAAGAATTGGCTACCGTACTTCAATTGAAGCATGTTCATAGATGGTCTGTAAACATTCTACTAACCGCCAACCAACACAAGTCTTTTGGCTCTTTAGTAACACTCTGGCAATATTTTACTTCCATGTGCTTAAGTACTTGCTACTGACGTCTTACTATCCCCCTAGTAACATTTGTCCCACATACGACCTAGTAGCATAGTGTAAAAATGTGTCAGTATGCGTGAACATGTTGGTAAAAGGCATTATGAAACCCAGGTGGTACATGTACATGGAAAACAAATGCAAGTCAAGTTTGCACTGAAAGAAGTTTATTCACACAAAAAATATTCACACAGAATTGTGAGAGAAGTAGTAGAGAAATCAATAAAAATAATAAATTAATAATGACTTAGTTGATTACGGCACGGCAGCTGTCGCATAATCTCTAGGAAGCATCGATTATAATGTATTCTTTACATTCAGAGCGGATGTCCAGAATGTTTGCAGAATGAACCAACCCTGCACAGAAACAAGATTGTCAGTGTTAACATCATGTTCAGGTTAGCATATCACATACACAGAACAGCTTTTTAACAAGGTTCAGATGAATCCTAAAATTGTAACCGTCATCCCTGTTTACTTGCAGAGGAGATGGCAAGGATTGGGAACATATTGCAATGCATATCGTTTGCTGCGTTGTATTTACTACATGTTATTAAAATTAGGAAAGTGTCAAGAATGTTTTCTCTACCAATTATCTGCATAAATGAGTTACTCACTCAAAAAGTTAATTAAATGGTTTATTCATGGTGAAACTTGTAGCGCGCACAATAGACACGGACGCAGAGACGGTGGACACGCGAGCGCTTACTCACAGCTGGTTATTTTTGGAAGGACTGAACGTAACAGCGCCAGCTAGCTGCACCGAGCATGTTAAAATGTGTCATCCATTTTTATATGAACAGATTACAGAGCTTCAAGCAGTATTCAAGAATACAAATGCTTTGTCAGTGATAGCAACCAATGGCTGACTGACGCATTTTTAAGCACGCCTTACTATATGGAACGCTTCTGTAATTTGACGTGATCGTTTATTTTTACTCGAAAACAAAATATCAGTGTCAAAATATACCGGTTCACAATCACATTGGTAGCAATGGTTAACAAGCGCGAATGATTTTCTTTCACATTCGCACTTGTCTAACCAGTGCAACCTACGTCATTGTGAACCGTTTCGCTGAAACATACGTAATTGTGAACCATGAAACTATACGCTCAATATTTTACTATCTCTCATCCTGTGCAGCCAGAGTACGAAAGAGCAAAGAATTATTTCATGATGAGACAATATTTAACACACATTAAATCAATGGGAACACTGTGAAAACGAAGTATTTGTACGCTTCTTGTTTATAGCAACTTCAAGCGAACCGCATGACGCGGGGCAGCTGACAAATGTAAGACAATCGTTCTTAAAACATATCACGTCGTTACAGTTCGCGCTATAATAACCTGCCAGAATGCGGCGTAGGAAGAAATAAAATAACGTCAAAATAAAATGTTTATGAAAAATGATGGAAAAGAACATACCTTTTATTATAGTTTGGAGATAGAGAAAACTTCGGCGCATAGCAGTCTTGAGGAACAGCTATTCGCTACTTGTGCAGTTTAAAACACGGACAGTGCCAATATTGAATCACTTCACACGACACTGCATCGCAGCTGGCAGAGAAGTTCCAGAAACGCTCACATCACGGAACGAAGAAAGCACCGTGGGCTTCGCAAACACCTTGCTGGTCGGCTTGCATTGATGAATTAGCCACAACACATCATAAGAATAAAAAGCAGCAAAAACAGCTAGATTGCTGCTACAATACGCCATGAAACACCTACATCGCTCGACCGTACCATGCCGGCGTCGCAAAAGAACTGATGGCGATTGCGATAGTCACCCTCTTTGCCTCGACTCGGCCAACTGTCAAATTTTTGCGCATGCGCGGGAGAGGCATGCTACATTCTTTCCATCCACCTGCTTCGCCTTGACCGCCGCGGAACGAAAGCCCCTCTTTAAGCCGAAACATGCCCCCCCCCTCCACCCCTTCCCCACTACTTTGCGATGGTTGACTCACACCTAGACATTCGTCGCCTCTCAGTGAAAGTTGTGGCCGGCCTTTTGTACGCACCCCTTTCTGGGAACTGAACTTAGAGGGAGGAATGTACCTCATGGCCAACGCGGCGTTGACAAAGAAAAAAAAAACTGACAAGACAGCCGGCTCAATTTGTTGGGCATTTAGGGCTGTATAGTTTTATCTTGCTAGACAATTATTGTTCTGAAAACCGACTTTTTTCTCGAAATGTAATAAACATAGAAAAATATCATATTGGGTAAATTATGTGGTTATTCTATTTTGCGCAAGAGCATCCTTTAGCACTTGCTGCTTTCAAAAACAAAGCTTTGCTCCCTAGCGCCCAGCGGTGAAGCACATTGTAGTACTATTTTTATAGTCAAATACATGTCCAAAGCGTGGCGGCTATGACGTTAGCAGTTTTCAGACGCCCGAAGCACGGCAAAAGCATGGCCTTTGATATCCTGGCTCTTGGTATACGGAATGCCATTATTACGGATGTCATGATGACCCGTTGTCGGAACTAAAAATTTTGTCGCCGTGTTGTGGATCAAGATCACTGAATGTTAAGAGTGCATAATTATTTATTTTCTATCTGTTTTCACACACAGCAAGCTACCATCGCCATAAAGCACATCAGTTGACATAGTTACTTTGCCTTCACTTTGATGCAATGTCCATTTCCTTTAATGTGCAGCAGCCGTCAGTAGGAGGCAGGGACGAAAGCGTGCGAATAGGAACGCGTAGAAAGCTACATTTTTTATACAGTAAGGGTAATTTAATTATTTTTTCACAGAAAGGTGTTACTTGCACAGAGTTCAGCTTTTCTTTCTATTCGAACTGTGCGCTTCTCAGGTCAATACTCGCTCTCACTCAGCAGCACCTGTATTTTGCAGCCTTTTGGACATTTGAGCGGCAACGTTCCAGCGCCGTGTTACCCTGAGTTTCGGCTCTTTTTATTCTTTCTAACTAATATCTTGACACTACTATGCCGACACGTTCGAGCATAGGGCGTACTATTTATATCGCAGAATGCACTGACCTGATTATCTCGTTGCAAAGCTAATTGGTGGCATTGCACTCCAAATTTGCGCTCCAGCCCCACGCCACACCACCCGCCTGCCCGCACGCGTGTGGTCGGGTGAAAATTTGCACATTTCGTAGACTGGTACAGACATTTCGGTTTACACTGCATGTGCGAGCCCAGTGTATGCCAAAATTTGTGAACCAGTGGGTGAAATGTACAGCTTTCTGCACGACCGCACGCGTCACGGCTCAAGCGTAAATCGGCCTTTAATTAACCAGCCCGAAGGTCGGGATAAAGCTCTGCAATTGGTGCCCGGCCTGCACAGTAGTCCGCTATCACACCGGTCAGGTGGTGTAGTGCAAGCAAATTTTCTCGGAGTGTGCTGACGTCACCGCACGCTCACGTAGTGCAGTAGATCCTCTAAAAGAATAGTTCTAACAATTTACGAACACATTTCTTTAAACATTTTAGGAGCACTCCGTCAACAATTCGCTACCGACTTGGATTGGGACTATGATTTAAAACAAAGAGCTTGACTCCTGAGTATGTCATATGTGGGCATTAAAGTGTGTTAGAAAAATTTATCAAGAACTCTCAAGTTACTTCCCATTCTAAATATTTTTCGGCAAACAGTACGAGCTGTGGACCTATTGAGGATACATGTCCTTCAAACAAAAAATATAGTTCGATGACGTATAGTAAAACATTCTTTACACAAAAGTAACGAGCCTTGTGACGTGCTACTAAAGTGGTTATAGAGACAAAAGCTAGAAAAATACATGTTGATGGGGACCTTAAAATATTCTATGTGCAAAAGTAAGAAGGAAGTCTTTTACGGTGTATTAAAAATATTCTTTATACAAAAATAAGAAGGAAGTCTATTAACGGTGTATTTAAAACCTTCTGTATACAAAAGTAAGAAGAAAGTCTGTTAACAGTGTATTGAAAATATTCTTTATACAAAAGTAAGAAGGAAGTCTTTTAACGGTGTATTTAAAACATTCTTTATACAAATGTAAGAAGAAAGTCTGTTACCAGTGTATTGAAAATATTCTTTATACAAAAGTAAGAAGGAAGCCTTTTGACGGTGTATTTAAAACATTCTTTATACAAAAGTAAGAAGAAAGTCTGTTAACAGTGTATTGAAAATATTCTTTATACAAAAGTAAGAAGAAAGTCTGTTAACGGTGTATTGAAAATATTCTTTATACAAAAGTAAGAAGGAAGTCTGTTAACAGTGTATTGAAAATATTCTTTATACAAAAGTAAGAAGGAAGTCTTTTGACTGTGTATGAACAAATGTTACTAGAATGTAAATGTAAACAGACTGTCAATAAAGTAAATAGAAAGTTGGTAGGAGTTCTAAAGAATGTTAACGTTCATTTTTATAAGGGTAAACTGCCCCGCAAAATCCACCTATACAGAACTCTCCTACCAGTAATACCTTACCATCCTAAAGCTGCCATTTGTGAGGCCTGTCACAAAATCGGGCACGACGTTGGTAGTCGACCAACGTCGATACTCGGTCTGCAGTCGCCCTGCACATGGCAACCTCGAGATCTGTCTGGCAGAACACCTATGCCGCAACTGTGGAGGTCAACATGTAGCCACAGGCCCGAAGTGCCCTGCTCGGGAACTCGCTACGAAAACCCTTAGGAACGGCATTCTGCGACGTATCCGATTAACCAGACAAAAGGAGCGTCAGCAACGAGCCGAGCTTCGTCGAGGCAACCAAACGTCTACGCAGGCTGCGCAATAGAGCTCTGCCAGTACGCAGCCATCATACTCGGGGCAATATTTGTTTGCTCCAAAGGACTTCCCTCCGATACGAAACCAGCCACTGCCGAAGACAACAGATAGTAGGTGTAAACCTAAGAGGCAAGACCTTCGAAAACGATCCACCGAACCTGAGAGCTTTCGTCAAACGAATGCCACTGTTTCATTTTTACAAACAACACCCTTTGAACAACACGTGACGGTACCCAAGTACGCACGCGTACACAAAGCCTATGCTGAAGCCCTCTACGATACACGACAAGGTGCAGAAATGCATCCTGATACTGACCACTCACGCACCGTACGCTTAACAATGACCAGCTTAGGCAAATAGTCGAACTAGTTACCACCGAGGTTATCAAGCGCAAGCTTCCACTCTTGGGTACGCCGCAGATTTCTCCAAGGCAGGAGATCAAACTTGGGCACTCATTAGCTTCAATTTCGCGGACCTCCCAGTTCAACAATAGCGGGTACTAGTGCGAAAACTCATGACATTTTCGCTCCGGATTCTACTGTTCGGTTCTCACAATGGAACTGCCGGGGAACCCGGCGTAAACGAGCAGAACTCCAGAGGAGATTGTACATCATGCGCACGCTTCCGACAGCTATCTTACTTCAGGAGACTAGTACTAATAGCCCTAATCTAATGGGGTACCAACCTTATTGCACCCCTTCCATTCAACACCGACGTCCTGGGCCAGGATCGCGAAGAGCGCCTGCAGTAGCCAACGGGCAAGCATGCGCTCTTGTCCTCTCACACGCGGCCCACACAGAGCTTGATACTGCCGCGTGGTGCACGCAGACGCACGAGGTAGTGGGAGTGCGGCACACTCTAGACGGTGATCAACAAGCCTTGGTGTTTTCGGTTTATGCCAGGTCGTTCGGCACTACGACATATCGAGTGGATATATCTTTTGCGGCACATTACTTAAGAATATACCCACAGGATCGCGTTATAGTTGGGGGTGATTTCAACGCCATGCACACATGCGGGGGCTACCACCGGTCAGATGCTCGTGGAAGACACCTATGGTAGCACATTGCCAAAGCCAAATCAACCATCGTCAACGAACTAACGTTACCCACTCGCCTTGGCCAGCACGGAGGCCAGCAAGATACGTCTCCAGACCTGACACTAGTTTTGCATCCCCAAGAAATTGTATGGACGCGGGCTGAACATGTCATGGGCAGCGACCATTACCCAGTGGTGGTGTCATGGACACCTCGAGGGCGGCAATCTCGGGAACTTCAACAACGCCATCGCATAGAGGAGCTCGTCTCATGGGATGAATTCCAGCAAGCTCTCGGTGAAGATCACGTTCCCACCCATTTTGATCAGACCATCAGTCAAATTAACGATGCTAAGAAGAAAGCTACAACAAAGCTTTCAGTTAAATTTGATGCGCCGAAGCCGGACTCCCATCTTTTGAGCCTGTAGAATGGTAGGCTCCGTGCTCTCAAGGCGTATCGTCGATCTGGTCGCACAGCTCGTCGTAGGCGTGGCTTTCTCGCATTACTCAGGTGATTTAGAGGTATACTATGCAACTCGCTCTCAGAGATTGGCAGCTGCTTTGCCACTCGCTTAATAGTACAGGTAACTTATCGATAGCCTGGCGCATATTTCGCGCTATCCTCGGACGCAAGCGACCAAATTCACCGTCTCGAAGCATAGCTCTGAAACTGAACGTCTCCCCGGCTGAGCTAGCTATTCAAGCAGGGAAGGTCTTCTTTCCCCAACCAGAAAATGTGGGTGCCCTGCCTGCGGACCCCTCATCAGACAGATCCCACGAATACGACGTCCCCTTCACGTTAGATGAACTAGAGGCAGCACTGTATGACTCCAACCACAATAGCGCCCCGGGACCGGATGGAGTACGTTATTCAACGCTTCTGAACCTTCCGAAATCGTATAAGCTGGCCCTGCTGAAAGTGATCAATGAACATTGGATCAACGGTGATCTTTCCCCTGCCTGGAAGAAATCTGTGGTGATACAGATTTTAAAATCTGGCAGGCCAAGTCGGTCATTACAAGCCCACAGGCTAATTTCCTTAACGTCTAACGTTTGTAAGGTGATGTAACGCATGGTTTTACGTAGACATGAATGGTACTTGGACAAACATAACATTCTGTCTCCTATGAAAGTAGGATTTCGCCGTGGGCTCTGCGCGCAAGATATTCTCCGAAGGCTTCTATGGACGTTCTCGCATACCCAAGCAGCGCACAGCTCCGGGTAATGGTTGGAGTCGATGTCAAAAAGGCGTTTGATTCCGTGCCCCACACTACCATACTTCACCGACTTCAGGCAGTGGGGATAGGTGGGAACCTGTACCGTTTCGTGAAAGCATTTCTTGCGGACAGAACATTCGCGGTGATGGTTGGGGATACGCTCGGTGAATGGCAACATAATGAAATCGGAGTCCCTCAAGGTGCTGTCATATCTCCCGCTCTTTTTAACATTGCCATGTCAGGCCTCCCACCATTGCTGACATCGATACCCGGTCTTAATTATGCCGCGTATGCGGACGATATAACCCTGTGGACCAACTCGGGGTCCCCTGGGGAGCAAGAAATAGCCCTGCAGGCAGGCCTCAACGCCGTCCACGGCTACATTAATGAGTGTGGCAAGCAAACATCACCGTAGAAAACCGAGTACGTGGCTGTCATTAATGGACCGCGGCTGCGAGCCGAGGCCGAACGCAACCTTATCTGGGGACTCTGTCATATTTGCTGGAAACAATCAGAATACTCGGCATGCTAATTGTCGAGGATGGAGGAGCCAAAAGCTGGCTTCGTGGCACACTTCTTAGTTGCCATCAGGCCTTACACCTCATGCGCCGAGTCTCTGCGCGTGGGTGGGGAATTACACAAGTTGGGCTCCGTCAAATAGCCCTAGCTCTCGTCGCATCAAAGGTACTATACGCATATCCTTACATGCGACTTAACGCGACCCGATGCCTTCAGCTTGAGCGCATCAACCGCAAGGCGATGCGCTTGGTTACCGGTTTACCACAATGCTGCCCTATTGCCGACCTACACGCATGTAGTAGAATCAATGCCCTGCAGGATCTGGCCGAACACAATTGCACGCCCAGCGTGTCCGTCTATCCACAACGGCGGCTGGCTGTCAGATCCTACGGACATTAGGCTACAATGTCGAGAATCTAGAGCCGCTCTCATCTCCTGCCCCACTATGGGAACTTATTGATCTTGTAGATGGTATGCCACTACCAAAAACTTGAGTTCCGCTAATCCACAAAGGCGTAAAGCTGCCGCAAAACGCCACGCGAAAGTGTCATGTAAGCTAGCCCAAGATGGGGCCATTCAACTTTACAGAGACGCCACTCAGTCTCCAAATGGTGCCGGCGTGGCTTGTCACGATTCCGAGTCGGATACCACTGAAGTCCGACGGCTTCCCGAGAAACATACTGTCACTAATCTTGAACTCATAGCCATACGCCTTGCCATCACTCGCATAGTAGGAAGACAGGATCCGGCTCCTTGTACCTATTATGTTTATACGGACTCGCAAGCAGCCTACACCGCCTGACGCCCGGGGGAGCAGACTATGCCATTCTTAAGGCCATTCGTGCTGAAGTCCGTCGCCTGCGAGGGGAAGGCTACACTACAATTGTCAAATGGATTCCTGCACATGAAGGAATCACTGGAAACGAAAAGGCACAAGAGGCCGCGCGCGCTGCAGCTCTTTCCGCACATTTGCCTGGACCCACTGTCGTTTCCGTTTCCTGGGCCCCTGCCGCCTTTACACACCCGACGTCGCCCCCTATGGATAGGGCCGAGACATGGCACCGCGCACAGAGCTACCGCCGCAACATTCTCCAGCATTTGGCCAACCGTGAGAAACTATATCGCCGCCCACCCAGCACATTTCGCAGGATAGAGGCGATTCTTCTTCGCCGAGCCCAGACCGGTCAGCTTCTGTCACCAGCAAGGCTACACCTCATCAACCCGCACTCATACCCGAGCCCTAAGCGCCCGGCATGCCCAGCCAGAGGTATGGCCGAACATCTTCTGTGGAGCTGCTCTTCCTTTGACACGGTCCGAGAAAGGACACTACGCTCCCTGGGCGGGAACCGACCTGGCACCCTGCAGGAGTGGCTCGACCCGCCATCGCACATCGGGATAGAGGACTCAATCCAGCTTTGGAGTGCTTTTTCGGACTTTTTCAGGGACAAGGAAGGGCCGGGCCGCCTCTTTGCAGAGCCGACATCGGGACCACTCCACCTCGAGGAAGAAGAGAGCACCGGTACCCTTCCCCCATAGAGCACCCCTTTTCTGCCGCAAGGCTTGGCCTATTAAACGCAGAAATAAAGACTTATTAAAAAAAGAAGTTAGTCAGCGCCAGTGTGTATCGTATCTTCCTTTTGTGGTTCGTCTTAGGTGTTTGCGTTGTAAGTTTGAGTTCAGAATTATGTACCAACTAGGCCCAAATGAAGTTTTACTGAAACATAGTATTAATAGGGGATATTATGCTAATTCGGGGCCATTCTGCAGTCACGATTGTGAGTTTGTCAACTTGAATATAGGCTTTTTCAATTTTGGTAATTTATTAGAGAAGAGACCTATCGCAAGAATTATCTGGGAGTGTTTCCCGTTCTTTCTCTGTTTTTCCTCATTGAGGTGCACACAATATCAATTTGTTCCGTAATATCAAATACTATATCCTTTTGATACGTCAACCAAAAGTGTGCATGCCAAGGTGCCGATTCTGTGAGTCTTCGTGCTATCATGAAAACGCTGGCGTAATACTAGCAACTTGCCAAGGGAAGCGCAGTAGAGGACGGCATAAGACTAGGTGGTGTGACGAAATCAGGAAATTTGCGGATGCTGGTTTGAATTGGTTGGCGCAATACAGGGGTAATTGGAGATCAAAGGGAGAGGCCGTCGTCCTGCAGTGGACATAAATAGGCTGCTGCTGATGATGATTAGATCATAGCGCTATACCAATCAATCAGGCCCTGAATAAAACGCTAATCGCAACAAATGCTCCCAATGTTTGAACTACACAACGCCACTAGGAAACAACGAAAGGCAGCTTTCCCACTACAAACATCGCTATGACTAGCACATCACCAGCTCTTTGCAAGCGTCGGTCACACAACCTCAGAACCAAGTTTCAAGATGACGTGTTATTCACGCTGGTGTGTGCATGTAAACTTTTTCTAAAATTGCAAAGCCTCCTCGGAGGGCAAAAATTTCTTCTGCGACCAACACCCGTTTGATGCAGCACTGGTTGTTTCTGGCACAACACAGACGCATTCATGGTCCCGGCAAGCGGCTGCAAAGCAGTGGTATGCCAATGCATCACCCAGTATTACAGCTCCCACCTCCCTAGGGCGTGGGTGAGATAGTGCCCTCACTTAAGTGCACCGCAGGTGTAGGTTGTGAGTTATCATGGCGCAGATGCAACGCTGCCTACACTTTCTTGCGCCGATGGTAGGCCGGGTTGTTGCGGTGAGAAAGTCTTAGCTGTGCAAGTAAGCTGTAGCTTCAGGTAGCACAAATATGGATACGGACAACAGAGTAACTGTACGAGGACAAGCCCTGTCATCTGTGCCCCTATTTGCGTTAGTGAAATACGGAGCGTATTCACGAAAGCTGGCCCGATAAGTATGCTATACACGTGCCTGAATTTTTTGGCAAAGATAAACAGCCGCGTTTTCTTTATCCTGTTGCAGTGCTCCGGAGGCTTCCGCTACCATGGCCACGCATTGAGAGAGACCGAGAAACATCGCCAGCAAAGCAGACGGGACCTCCCTCAAGATGCTCGTGTCAGAAAAATGGAGCATGCAAAAAAAGGTACCTCTCCGATAAGCCTATGTGATGACCACGGCCCGAATGTCACCTACACCTTTCAAAGCACGCCACAAAAAAAGGAGCGTCCCAACGACTTAAGGCGGTCTGGGGCCAGAATTTCCGACCTGTCTCGCTTTAATGCGGGTTCATCCACAAAGACGACCGCTGCTGTGAGGAGCTCCGTGAACGAGTTGCGCTCTGCCCATCCGGTGTCGACAGTGCTAAGGAACCTCGCCGCGGCTTTGTTTCCAGGGCGGTGGAACGCACTTGATCGTACACCAAGGAATGCAGACGCCGCTCGTGCTTTTGACGACACGCGAACTCTAAGCACAGAACAAGAGCAAGCAAGGACGTACTCTTGCACTGTGCTGCTGTGTGGAAAAAACGAGGAGATAACTTTCAAGAATAAAACGACGCCGTGCTCTAACGACCAGCGCGAATCAGTGGACCAAGTTTGTGCACTAGAATCCAAAAGTGAAGTTGAAGCCACTCAATGTAATTTACGAGACTTGGAAGTTGTTTCTCCGCCTGTCAAACAGCTAGCCGTGACCCGTGATGCCCCCGAGTGTTCAGGCCATACAGAAGAGTGGGAACCTCGTTGCAGTGCCGAGGCATTTGCATACGCTGAACACTTGAAGGCAGTGACTGTAGGTGCGCCCGAGTTTCCTGCTTTGACACTGACCAGTGCCACGTCTGCGGTTTCGTTCGCCCCGTGGTGTCATTCAGTCAAATTTGGCGAGCCGCTTCAAAGCGCCCCGCCAAACGTTGCAGCCAGTGGTGGCAAACTCACACCTGACAAATATTTCGATACGGCAGTTCCTGGATTGCAGAAATCATCGAACCTCATTTCGCTCGTGACGTACAGCGCACAGGCAGATTCTAGCACGGACTCACCCACACAAAAAGTTGCGAACACGAACACGCAAACCAGTGAAGCACGAATCACATGCACTAGAACTGCACAGACACAGAACGCCGACACGCGTTGGACTGAGATCTGTGCGCCGCCACTTGATCAAAATACCAACCCGAGTCCGTCCCTGGCCACTTCGACTTCTTTGAGCGACGTCGTCCGTAGCACGCCTGCTCGCTCAAGTTTTAGGCAAATGCCGGCACATTTCTTGCCACTGGACCTTTTATCGCTACGCAGTCTAGGCCACATTTCCGCACAATCCGCGACAGACATTGTTCCGAAAGAAACCAGCAAGAACGTCCTTCAAGAAGTGACATTACCCGATAGCACTAGTGCTCGAGAGCCGCATATTCTTACGAAAAGCGTTTCCCTGTCAAGCCGCAGGTGCACTTTAAATTCAGGTTTCAAGAAAAACTCGCCCAACTGTGAAAATCCAATTGGCTTAGGCTCAGAAATGAAAACGTCGAGTTGTCCCACTTTTAAGAAGCGCACATGGGAGAAGCCGCGTGTAGCGCCTTGCGGGAGCAAACCTGTGCTCTTTCCTTGGGGTCAACTAGATGCCCATGAAAACACAGGGATGTGTCTGCTACATTCTACTGTCTTGGGGAGATTGTTTAGAAAGGAAAAGGGGCTTTCAACGCCAATCATCCCCGCAATGACAGTCTCTGTCAGCGGCACTGCGAACAAGGGCCGGAAGGCTGAATTCGCTGAGAAGCCCACTACAACTACCTCCAACAAGGACATTTTACAGGAACCGCAAATGCATCTTCCAAGCTTTGTTGTCACGAAAGATTTACTAGAAACAACAGAAGCAACTGAACAGAAACAACCGCGTAGAATGGACACTACAAAAAATTCAGCAGACATTGCCACAATGATCATTTCGGAAGGCAACGTCGGGAGGAAAAGTGAAAAGCCGAAAGACTTGCCCGCTGCTACCTCCATCGGGGACACCTTAAGGGAAGAGGAAGTGCGTCAGCGCGGAGCTGTTGTGGGGGATTCAGATGAAACGAAAGCTCCTAATCAGCTTCTTATCACAGGCGAGGTAGGTGTCCGCAGTACCATGCGGCCGCCACGTTTCGGCATGTCGTCGCAGCGCTTTATTGCAACTTCTTTGAGCCACAGAAGCCAATTGACGAAAGGAAACTCGCAAACTACAGAGGGCGAGCTGCCTGGGAGAAATCTCGACATGCAACCTCTACCGATTGTCCACGTCATTGCTCTTGCAAATACTGGTCGTGCGGACTCACACCAAACCCACCAGGAACTGACAGTCAAAGGTGGTCGCAGTGAGCTTCCGGAGGTGGGAGAAGCCCTTAAGATTTCCACCGACTCTGCAAAAGATGATAAAAGTTCGGGCAAATTAAGAAGCGATGACTCTTTCGTGGTTCAGGTGTTCCCGCACAAATTTGTCTCTTGTTCCTTCGACTGGGTCGACGAAGCTTGTGCTTCTAACCCACCGGTGCGAAGCTTCAGCGAAAATGTAGTTAAGAAGCGAGACATAGTCGGGCAAGAAGCGATGATCAAGCGAGTTCATCACTGCAAAAATCCGAAACACAATCCCAGAAAGAAATTCCGCCCAGGCAATTATTGCTTGACATGCAAAAATCCTAGACACCGTCACGGTCTTCCCGAAGCGACTACGATGGTCCTCCAACCCGAAATCGAAAAGTACATTTTTTCTCGCCGCGACACGCATGTACACCGTCACAAAAAAGAGAACGATAGCAACCTGAGTGGAAAACTTCTTGAGCCAGAAGAGAAAGAAATTGCGAAGAATGAAACGCGCGTGCCTGTTACGTCGGTGAAAAGAGAGCAAACTAAGCCAGTTGTTGAACCACCCGTTTGCTGCTGCCTGTCAATGGCTGCGTGCGCCACGATCGTCGCCCTTGCCCTCGTCTACCTGTATTTCGTCCACTTTCAGGCGCCACTGGAGCCGGGCACCACTCTACTGCCTCCAGCGAATGCTTACTACTGCTCGACAGAGTTCTGCAACCGAGAAGCTGAAAGGCTCAAGTCTGTCTTGAGCAGCACGACGGGGCCTTGCGACGATTTCTACCAGCACGTGTGCGACAAGTGGGTTCGTAGTCAGCGCTTGGAGAGCCCTGGAACTGGCACCGCAGTTTCTAGTGACACAATCATCCAAGACCGGCTCATCGATAGCCTGGCAGCCGATCTGGTATCGAGTAAACAGGCCACTGTAGCCCTCGAGCTATACAACTCGTGCACAGACCGCACTCAATCCGGCAGGGCGTTTGCAGCCATGGATGACCTGTTTCGGCAGTGGACGATCGGCCGCTGGCCATTAGACGCGTTAGCTTCTGCCAGAGACGTGTGGTATTTTGCTGGTGAGCTTCTCAAAGACGTCGGGCTGAATGCGCTAGTAGACGTACACGTAGCCGTCGACTCGGAAGACCCGACCAAGGTGGCTATAGGGTTAAAAAAGCCGTCTTTTCTCTTTTCATGCAACGATGCTGCCCGGCCTGGTGTCATTAACATGCTTCAAGACGCGCTCGTGGAAACCATGGCAGCTGTCGCGCGTTCAGCCAACCAGCAGCTCGTCGACGAAGTCATGCAAGTCATCACTCGCCTTAGCGCCAGTCCCCTTGAGCCGCCCGTTTCGGAGACCGGTATGCGTGGTTTCAACGTGGTTAGGCTGTCGGACATGGACCCTGGCGTCGTCGATCTTCTGAGAGCTACGTTTGGCAATGACTCCTCGCTCGGCAAGGAAACGAAGGTAGTGCTCAAGTCGGCAGATTTTCTTCAGGGACACCTAGTCGCAGCACTTCGAGAATTGCCGCCGCGAGCTGTGATGAACTATTTGGGCTTTCTGGTTTTCATCAACCTCGCGCCATTCTTCCTCGACAGGCACCGACTCCTCCGCCAGCTCTTCAGCAAGAGCGTCCTCGGTAGGACTCTTCCCGACGTGTCGAACACGGGTCAGCTGTGCCTGGTGGCCGTGGAACGTGTGCTGCCTGGATGCTTCGCGAAGGTATCGAGCCAATATTTCCAGGCCTCGGGTGGCATCGTCGCCAACAAGCTCTCGCAGTTGGTGACCAGCTTTGGGCGCAGCGTCGAGTATCTTGCCTGGATGGACGACATGGCTGTCGTCTTGTCCCGCTACCTCCTCAAAGAATTCGCGACGACGCCGAGCAGCAACGACAGCGCCTTCTGTCCCTCGTCTTTCACCTCGTACGCGGGCGACAGCTCGGTGAAGTTCTTCGTGGCCGTGTCGCGAGAACGCCAGCGAAGAATGCTCAGGCTGCTGACGAAAAGCGACAGCGGTGACATGGCGCCAGTGTGGCGCTCACAGCTTCTGACTACAGCGACTTACGACGCCCCCAGAAGGCGGCTGCATATCCCCGCGGCGCTGTTCAACGTGTCCGTGCCTGCTAACACGAGTCACTTCTCGCTTCACTTCGCGCGCTTTGCCGTGCGCTTCTATCGAGCCGTCGTGGAGGCGCTGCTGTTCAGGGACGCCGTCCAGCCGTCGCTGCGCTACAGCGATGACCTGCTGCGGCGCTTCGAGGACCTGCTCGGCTGCTTCGAGTGGGAGCTACGGCAGCTTCCTGCTGGCCTCAGCCACTCGGCCGTTGCCCCGCACTCGGTGACGGCACGTGGTGCTTTCCTGCAGCAGACAGTGGCAGTGCAGCTGGCCTTCAGAGCTTTCCAGGCATGCAGATCTTATTTACATTATAAGTGAATGCCGGTGTCGATGTGCATATAGGAGCTAAACCTAATGACACCCGCGGAGCTACTTTTTAGCAACGTAATGCTTTTTTTATGTACAGGGTAAATACTATTACTACTATTTACTATATTTACTATTACTACTACTACTATATACTATTTCTGGGAGCAACCGCTGAGCATGCCAACATTTCATATAGGCATCGCTTGTCATTTAATTTGAAAAAAATCGCTCTGCAAGCAAATGTTAGTGTGCTTCATTCAGTGCCAAATAAGAGGTCAATCTCTGTTGGAAGACCAATTTCATTTTTATAAAGAAAGAGAGGAAAGTCAAGAAAAAGACACTTAAAAGTACGCACATCGCATTTCTTGGTCACATAGAAAGTTCTGTATTGGAAGCCACGTTGGTTTTTGTGCGTAGTGCTTACGCTCCAATATAGTGCAGAAGCGTAGGCTGGTTGGTGTAACACTATGAAGAATAAACAGTGCAATACAAAGGACACAGATCGCTCGTGTTGTCTTGCCCTCTGTGCTTTGCATTGCGCTATTTTATCCTTGACAATGTTTATCTTTTAAAGTTTGTCTGAAAAGATGACCCGTATAAGTTGCTGCATCGGCTTTCTTATTAAAATGAGATAGATTTGTTCCACGACTTCACGTTTGCAAAGTCGCCCCATTTTTTTCTATCGGTGTTCCGTGATCGCAACCAAGCAACCTTTCTTGCTATATTTTACGATAGGATATTTATGAACAATAATCATTGCGTTGTTGGATACCTTGCTTCTCAAGAAGTCGAGTTAATCAAGATATTTCTTCAGGTGCTCACAAGCATTTTCGGGTGGCACCATAAGCTAATTGGACAGACTAACCTGATTGAATATTAACTGTGGCTGAGCCAGTAAGAAATTACACGACAGTGACTCGACGAATTTGTTTCTTAACCAGACATGGCTAATGATCGTGAATTATGCCCTGTATGTTCCGAACTGCTTCTGACAACGGGCCAGTTTATCACTGTAACGGTTGCGAGTTAAGCTATCGTTTCGGCAGATGTTCTGGCATGGCAGCGAGAACTTATAGAAAGCAGAAAGGGGATGGCACTCTGCCTGAACGCGAATGCGAAACATGCTCGTAAGCTTCTCTACACGCAAGTCTCACTTCTGCCCTGAAACCAGCACCTTCAGAACAGGACACAAAACGGATGCATTGGTGCATCTGTTAGAAAAAGTCGAGTCTCTTGTGGAAATAAAGAACGCAGTCAAAAGTGAACAAAAGACAGTCCTATAAATGCGACGAAGTTCTAAAAAGGCTATCAGTTCACGACAGTGAAATCAGAGAAATTAGGAACCGCTTCGAGCATGCAGAGAATTCTGCAGCACAAAGTGAATTTGCAGAGTTAAGCCATCAGTTCAATGAGTTAGAACAATATGAAAGGCTTAAGACAGAGCGTTAGCTCAGGCCCAACTGCGATGCCGTCTATTCAGATACATGTGAAAACACAGAAACGCTTTTCAGAGATAATCAATGGGCCAATTTTAACGTTTTAAAGCTAGCACGTTGAAGCGGTAAGCAGAAAACTGTAATTGATGATAATTCGCACACATCTAAATTAACTGTCATGAAAATATAGCCATATTTAGGATGACTAAGCATGTTTTCTCGCATGTTCAATTTATTGGAACTTTGGCGTTTCCCATATACAAAATGCAAATGCTGTCTGGAACAACTTTTCTTGGTGGCAAAGTGGGGATTGCTTATTATTGTTAACGCAAGACTAGTATTTAGCTACTACTGGGGCGTTGAAAAGTTTAGAGTCGCAACAATTCCTCACAAAATTCGTTCCTTCATCGTGCTGCCTGTATGGCAGTGAGCGCTGCACCAGCCATGGTAAGCTACAAAGCATTTCTTGTGCAGCCGCGTTCTGCCCTGCTGACACTGGTTGGTCGTGCTTTTATTGCGCTCTGCGCACCTTTCTTGCGTCGCTGAGATGATAGAGCGAACATCAGTTTTCTTATCCGCACTACTGGGACAAATCCGAGGCCCAGGTCACACTGTCAGTTTCTGCTTGAGGTGCAGCGAGGACATGGCGACGTCCCATCAAAAAGCTATATGCGTCATAGCGGCATCGGTTCCCTTCTGAAGACTGCAGTGAAGAAGCCATTATCCGACGAAAGCCACGTTCAGACCATTGGGGAAAAGGTTATGTCATCAGTCTTTTGCTTCTAAGCCTTGGGCGACAGCTGCCGCTGCGGCGGTCCATAACAGCTATTCCCCTCATGCCTTCGTAGTAATTTTTGATAAAATATGGTTGAGGAATGTCTACTTTGTTTTAACGTCGTGGAAAGTGTGTTGTAGTCCAAACGGGCTCATGGGCTGAGGTGGTTTGAGAAATCTGTGCCTACTGCATTGTCCTTGCATCTGCATGGGTAGACCGCCACGTCACACATTTATTGGAAAGCTCTTCCCTCTTTTCCGCCGTCTTTCGTGCTCTGCAGTAAACAAGCGCCGGTTCTCGCGCAGTCGCTCGTATTCCCTAGTCATCCTGGGATTCAAGTCAGAGAATCCAGCCAGGTCATCCAGCCAAGCGCGGGCGTCGGTCTATACTATTTTTGCTACCGTCAAATACCAATGTTCCAAAAGAGGAACATTCGCTTAAAACTCTCGAAGATGAAAGTAAGAGTGTACTTAGTGTTTTTTCTGTCGAGTAAGCGCTAACTGTTTGCCGGTATTTAAGTACTGCTTTGTTCATTGCAACAATAAAATTTCCTGCGAAATAACGTAACAATCGTGTGGCGGTGATGAAAACGAAAATATGCCTGTTGGCAAACATTTACTGAAAGCTTCTAAATGGGGTGATAATAAAAATTAGAATTGCTATGATTTCCGCAAGCAGTAGTGAGCATGTAAAAACAAAAATTAAGAAATGCTATGTAATGTGGAAGGACACAAAAATGAGCTTTTGTATCTTGCAATTTTGGAACATTGGCAAGTAAAAGGTTAATGCAATTTTTTGCACTTGAGAAGGAAAGTTAAATTCTAGTGACTGTTGAAGCATAATGTAGGTTTAGGGCTTGAATCTTGTAAAAGAAATTTTCATGCATTGGTAAGCTTAAAAAATAGAAGCAGGAAGTTTACATTTCGGTAGCTTTGTGCCAAGAACAGATATCGCAGGTCTGTAAACTGTATCCGTTAAAGCGCTCAAAGCGGACAAATTTGATGGGCCAATTTGTATCGTACGGGAACTTGTTACATTATTTACAAAACTTCTCACATATTAGGTGAACGATTAGGTGCACTATTAGGTACTACTATATATTCGGTGTAGTTTACAGAACTGTGATGTCATTTTTCATTGTTGAGTTAGAGTTGTAAGCTTGGTAGCATCGTTTTCTGAAAATTTGTTATTCTTTCCCATCTTTATTAAATATTGATGACCTAAATCCAAAATTTGCAACAGACCCTAGATTTCGTATTTTTCTTTTGATTGCAACAAACCTTATCAATGTTTATGCACTGGTTGTAAAAAAAAAGTCCTCCTTTAGCGTGTATTTAGGTAGGAGCCCCTGAACTAACGCTTCCTTTTAATGTAGAAATCCATGCAGTCAGATATGAAGAAAAATAGGATATTCAGCATAAAGTGAACAAAATCGCCGGCCACTTTGATTTGGCCCCGCTGACTGATGACGATATGGAAGAAATCATCGCTTGCCTGTCAAACGTGACGAATGCCACCGATCACAGTGCGATTTTTCTTGCGAAGAACAAAGGCAAGAGAAGGCTAGGCACTTACGAGAGACTAAAGCAGATGTGCGTTTCTATGACAACACGACACCTCTCAATAAGCATCTGCTATGGCTGGTACCTAGCACCACTAAGAACATGGGCTACTAATTCACGTGACAGAGAGACTGAAAGGTTATGGTTTGTAGAGTAAGCAGGGAAGCAGCATTGCATTTTAGAAAGGAACCCGACCTGGAGAAAATTGAGCGCAGAGCCCCCTCCTCAGATACTTTTCTTCCTTCATGAAATGAAAACACAGGCAGAAACTAGGTCGTCTTGCAATGCGTGGGAAACGTCCCTAAGCTTCTGGTGAAATGAAAAATGAACAAAGAATGTAACCGACATACCTATGTATACCACATTGTTGAACAATATAGAAACACTATTGGATATTCTTTTTGTACATAGGGCAGGAAATTTTCGATATTGTCTGAATACAAGAAGTTTAACAAAGCTGATGATGATGCTTACCTCAGCACCCTAGAGCACAAATTTAATGTTATAACGTTTACAGGGACGTGCTGGTTCACAAATTGACACACCACTGCACACTATATGGACATTCCAGCGTGTCAATTTGCACACAAAATCGTAAGGGAGGAGGTACCTCACTTTCGTGATGGCATGGATATCCTTATGTTGGAGAGTTTCCCACGGTACACGTTGGATATGAAGTTTAGGTTGTTAAATAAAATGGCATACTTGTAGTTTTAATCTACAGTTTTAATCTTTAATCCGGAACGATCAGCAACTTTTCCTCGTAAATTGGGGATACAGTCCAATGAATTGCTAACACTGATAACTCGCTTGTTGTACTGGGTGATTTTAGCATCGACATGCGATTAGGCGATCATGTAGTGCAGCGTCCAGAGACCTGTCTGATATATTGTCAAATTATAATTCTCGAAAGGTAATTACGGCACCGTCAGGAATAACTAAAAAAAGCGGAACTAGTATTGATTTGCGTTTCGCTGATTTTCCGTTCATAAACATGAGTTAAATAATTAAACAGCATTCTTGTTACAGATAATTTAATGAGGCACATTGAGCCATTTTCACAAATAAGCACTTCAGTTGGACTGGTCTCGAACATGCAAGAAAACAAACCACAGCATTCTTTACGATATATTCATGAAAAGATTTTACCGATATGTGAAATTGCTTTCCCACTGACTCATTGTACAAAACAAAAGAAGTCGAGAAAGCCCTGGATAAATATGCTAAGACACAAAAGAATTCTTCACAAAAACAAACTTTTCGCCAAGCTTTGAAAAAGTAGAGATATAAACTTACTTCACACTTTCAAAATAGCGAGGAATAAATGAAGATCTGACTTGAAGGCTAAGAAAGAATATTATACCAGGCTGTTTCTTGAAAAACCTAATCCGGAGTAAATATCAAAAGTTTTTAACAGAGTGCGTTCCAATGCCAATCCGTCAATACAGTCACGTGGTGGTGACGTTGAAGAACACAGTAGCAATACTGTGAAAGACAAAACTAGCTTTTATTGGGCGAACCTGTGCCCACAAAATAGGCTACACTTAAAGCACAACGAAAGCGGCGAACACAGTCGGCGATCGTCGAAAATCTGATCAGCGTGTCAAGCGCGTCGGCTTTTATAGATCAGTCGTCGAATGTTCCAGATTAACCACTGGGACCCGCGTGTCTTCCACACAATTCTACACTATTCGCGTCGCGCATATATGCAATCAGATTACACAAGTTGCGGTGAAAGACAGCGGATGGAACCATCGATAACATTCCAGAAACTTCTTTTACATGCAGGCGCGTCCTGCGCTGTGCGATATCATTTGTTAGGCGGCGAAACGTGGTCGCCCGATAAAGCTAAGTACACGTGCCAATACCAAACGAGATAAATGTCGATGAAACGGTTTATAGCAGTGCCTCTTCTTCAAATAAGTTTAATGATTACTTCATATGTGCTAATAACTACGTCACCTCTACCGGTCCAGGCCCTGTTCATCACCTGTTTGATTGTTCGGCAAATTCACTGTGTTTCGAGCCACCAATTTCTTGTGAGATACAGAAACAAGAATCACAACTAAAAAATAATGTTTCTATAGGAACTCATGATATTAATGCGGAAGCAGTGAAAAGTATATATGACGTAGTGTATTGTTATGAATTAATTATTTATTTAATTAACTTATTGATAGATAGTGCAGCCCGTTAGGGCTTTGCTAGGAGTGGGTGTACATGCGAGTAAAACTAATTATGATATGCAGAAACAGGAGCACAGAAATAGAGAAATGTAAAGGAACTATACGTCAGCAATAGCATTTAAAAATTGAGAGGTGGGTAGCAAACGAACTACGGTAGGTAAGAAATACCACTGTTCAATCATGCGGGAGAAAAAACTGTATTTGAAAGTGTTAGTGCTAGGATGGAGTGGTCTGGTATTAGAGGCATGATTAGCTCTAGTTGAAGTCGGGCAAGCAGGCGTTAAAAGGAAGGGATCTGATAGGTGACAAAGAGATTTCTTATGAGAATAGAAAATCTTCAGCGATTCTATGTGCCGCCGTCTAGAAAGAAACTGGAGGTTTGATCCCGCAAGAGCAGCTGACGGTGAAACTCCCGGTCGAAGTGACGGCAAACAAAACTAATAGCCTTCCTCTGGACCGATTCAATACAATTAATTTCACGTTGTTTATATCCGTTCTATACGGAGGAAGCATATTCTAAAATTGGGCAAATCAGTGTTTTGTATGCTGCTAATTTAGTGTCCCTAGGAGCAGCAGACAAAGTCCGGCGGATGTAATCAAGATCTTTTAACGCTTTACTACAAATGTAATCTATACGTTTGGACCAAGACAAGTTGGGTGTAAAAATGACGCCTAAATATTTTTGAAAAACTCGTGCTAGTGGTACACCGTTACATATATAATGAAAACATACGGGCATGTGTCTGTCAGTAAAAGACTTTATAACAGTTTTATCAAAATTATTGCTGATTTTCCAGGTAGCACAAGGTAGGTAGCACAGGTAGCTTGAATATGCGTGAAGCAGCTTTAAGAACAAACCGCTTGTTACCATCTTTTTTTTTCATAAAATCGAGAAGGCCCCTCAAAGAAAAAGTGAAAGTATTCGTGCACGGATTCCATGTGCTTCCAAGTACCTTCACGTTTGTCTTGTGGAAGGCAGCGAGTTCTTTGCCTGCCGACTGTTCCTCATGCTCCAATGCGTTAATCAGACCATATGAGTTGGTCGTCCATTTCCTCAACGTCATTCCTGCCTCCTGCATAATATCTTTGGCTTCGTGGCAGATTTGAAGTTCTTCTTCATTTGACTTTGCTCCAACCACTAAATCATCTACGTAGAATGACTCGCTGAGAAGTTTCGCGGTACTGGCTCTGCTTGAAGGCATACTCTTTAGATGACGGAATATAGTTGTCATCAGTAGGAAGGGGCTACGTGTTGCTCCGAATGGCACTCGCGTCATCCGTCACTCTTGAATCTCCTCTTCGGAGAAACGCAGCGCTTTTTTTTCTCCGAACCAGAGGAATCGAAAGGCATCTCTATCCTTCTCTGCGATTGAGATTTGAAGGAATGCCTTCTCAATGTCGGCTAGCAGAGCTATACGGTGCGTTTTGAAGCGTAATAGTATCTTCGCCAGATCCTAGTACAGGTTTTCACCCTTTTCGAGGCATTCATTTAATGAGAAGCACCCTTTGGCGTGCGAAGAAGTGTCGAAAGCTCTTCTGACTTTTGTGGTTAGTGTGTGCTCTCGGATCACTTCCCTGTGCGGCGTGTAATAAATCTTTGTCGCATCCGGGGGTGTCCCTTCAACAATCTCCGCATGTCAAGCCCGCAGGTACTCCCGTATGGTGTCGTCATACGTCTCTAAAGTTCCTTGCTTGCTCGAAAGTCGGGAGATAAGTTTCCAAAGTCTTGTTATTCCGATTTGCTTGTTGTCCGAGAGCTCGACCTCTTCCTCCCAGGGTAACATCACTTCGTACCTTCCGTCCCTAGGAGTGGTGATTTCTTCGAATTTCATCATTACTGGACTGAGCCAGCTCTAATTGTCAACGGCGTCTGATATTCTCACGCTCTCGAGTTCCCAAAATGAGCGGAGGAATTTATCGCTCTCTTGTACACTCGTCTTGTACACTCGTCTTCATCCAGGGGTGCCCCTTCAACAATCTCCGCATGTCAAGCCCGCAGGTACACCCGTATGGTGTTGTCATACGTCTCTAAAGGTCCTTGTTTGCTCGAAAGTCGGGAGATGCGTTTCCAAAGTTTTGTTATTGCGATTTGCTTGTTGTGCGAGAGCTCGCTCTCATTGTCAACGGCGTCTGATATTCCCACGCTCTCGAGTTCCCAAAATGAGCGGAGGAATTTGTCGCTCTCTTGTACACTCGTCTTCAGTACGCAGATCATGATCCGCAAAACTGTTATATCTGATGCCATGCAGTTGGTTTTGCCTTGAAACATCCACCCTAGCTTAGAGTTCATAGCTATCAGTGTGTCATTGCACTCGCATCAAGTGACTTCACTCGTCATCAGTGTCCACATTTGGTCAGAACCAATGAGAACGCTTATGCCTGCTTCCCCGTCAACAGATTCGTATAGTAGGTGATCAGCAATATCCTTTCCAGATTTCTGAATTCCCGCGACAAACGGTGAGCTGGTTGTACTTGCCTCGATATCTTGTCATATGCGTGGAATTTCCAACGCTTGCAAGGTAACTTCCATATCTGAGAACTGGCTCCGCAGACGTAGCTGCACAACACGCCGCTTCTCCGCTGCTCGATTCGACTTGCTTGCAAACGTATTGAGCGCAATGTTGGTAGAGCCCACACACTGCAACTTCAGCTGTCGTGATAGCCGTTATTCTGTGACGAATGTGCGCTTATTGCCTCCGTCTATGGCACCTCTGATGTATTTACAGGTGACGTCTGTTACTGACCAAGCTCGGAACGTCTGCAGAAGGACGCTCGTCGATGAATCCTCGATGGTACGCAGATCTTTCACTAAAGATGCACACACAGTCGTGTTTGTGTTTGGATTTCTTGTTGGTATTCTGGCAGTTGTCCTGCCGTTCTCCCGTGTCTTCTGGCTTATTTTTGCGGATCACACACATTCGTCGCATGACGTCCTTGGCGGGTAGAGCAGGTAACCTTGCATCTACAATCACACGCCCTGTGACCTTTAGTCGTGCATGGAAAGCACCTCATGTCTGCTGATAAATTTGCTTCTTTTGCGATAGTGGGAGATCAAGTGCGCAGTCTTCTGTGGAATATTGACTCGACTTACAAAACACACACTTCTCAGGTACTTTCATAGTGTTGTTGTAGAGAACTGAAGACGTGGGTTTCGACCCACGAAAATGGTGAGATCTGTTTGGCGCATTCTCTGTTTCTGGATTCGCAAACTGTCTTTTCTCTAAGCTCTCCAACTCGATGCACAGGAAATTCACTAGGCGTTCCAGCTTCGTGATAGACGCTGCATTACTGCTATCACTTGTCGCTCGAATGGCGCAAGGCCGGTGGTACTGTACCCCTATATCGTGTGGTAAAGCCCGCAGCAACAGGTCGCACAACATTCTGGAAAAGGACACCTTGCTCAATCCTGCAGGGTCTCCAGTCCGTGGATGTTGATGACGATCTGGTCGTACAGCTTGCGGAGAGCTGGCGGGTCACTTGAACGGACCGAACGCCAAGTACGAAGCATGGATAAGTGCTCCTGTTCGAGTCTCGTTCTATCGCCGAAGCGTTTCTTCAGTACATCGATGGCGTCCTTGTAGCAAGCTTCTGTTGTAGCACATCATATTGACCGCAAATAAAGACAGGGACAGCAGAAGAGAACACATATATAAACAACACGGGCGGTTCTTTTCCGCTGTCCACGTCTTTATTTGCGGTCAATATGATATGCAGTACACACCAACTAGGCCAAACTGAAGTTCTGTTGTAGGCAGTCACACAATAGCTGAGGCTGCGTCGCCTCTTAGGAAAAACCTCAGGCAGTTAAACTTGTCCGTGGCTGTAAGGTCTCCATTGTGGTCAATCATCTCGTCGAATTGTTCCCAGAAGTCGTTCCACTGACAGAAACCACCAGCAAATGGGGCAATGGTAAGCTTGGGTAGCTTGGCTCCAGAGACTCCCGCTGTACTGACTGTCGATGAAGTCCGAAGCTCCGGTGCTGATCACGTGACAACAAGGTCTCGCTTGCTAAGCAGCTCACTCATGACGCTGACGCTGGTAGAGTAGTCCTCGTATTCCACAACGGTGTTGTATTCTTGCTCAAACTCTTCATCAACTATGTGGCTCTCTAGCTCCTCGTTGATCTTCTTCAGCTTGAGACGTCCGTAAGTAGTGGTGAGCTGATCTAAGGTGGCTGTTTCATCGCTGAGAAGAGGTCTTGCCTCGTTGATAAGCCTGGTGTTCAGAGATCGCCTCGACGTCCGCTTCGATCGCAGCCTCTCCCTCGTGGTCAGTTCAGTCATAGCCTTCCGTGGTCTCCGGTAGTAGATCCCGGGTTTTCAGCACCAAAAGTTTAAGATGGCGTACGGTTCACTGACAAGAGGCGAGGTTCAAAGCATCAGGCATTCTTTTTTATTCTTTTCCGTTCAGGTAGCTCCTGGCTGCACGTGCTCGTGAGCACGGGCTCTCTCCAGGAAGGAGCCGCTTCTTCTTCTTCGATCCGAGACTGTGCTGAGATTAATTCAACAAGGGTAGCAAACGCTGTTTTTTCTTTGCCGGATTCGGAAACCGGTATTTGCCAGTAGCCTGATCTAAAGTCAAGGCTAGAAAGATATTCGGCGCTTATCCGCGGCATGGGGTAAACATCTTTGCGCGTGACTGTGTTCAGCGCACGGTAATCCACGCAAAAACGCACTTGAGCCGTCTTTGTTTTGCACTAGAACAACTGGGGAGGACCAAGGAGTCTACGATGGACGTATGATATTTCGTCTAAGCATTTCTGATGCGTTTTTCTCGATGATCTTGCGCTCTGTAAGAGACACGCGGTATGGGCGCCGCTGAACAGTGCGGGCGTCATCACTCTGTATGCGGCGAGTCGCGGTGGTAGTCACACCTAAGACAATTGACGTAGAACAAGGAACGGTGTTTGTTCAATAGTACGAGGAGATCTTGTCTCTGGGCCGGCGTTATGTCAGGGCTCATGGTTCCCACAAATGGTGTGGAAGAGGCATTACTTGGCAGCATCTTGACTCGGGTAGCATTGTCGAAAGTGTGACAATTGCAGCGGGATTAGTGCCAACAGCGCAAATGACAGTTGATCCACGAGGCAACAGTTGGGGCTCGGGAGTTTGGTTAAAGGCGGTAAGCAAGACAGACCCTTCAGAGAAGCGTGTAAAGCCAGGGCAAATCAGAATCCCTCGAGATAGGGTATGGCCGTAGCCTAGATCGAATACGTCACTATCAACAATGTTGCAGGAGTTGACACTTATGATCTCTTCTCTAGATGGCCAAAGAATGTAATCGGAAGAGGTGACGAGACGAATGCCTTCTTCGTGGTTAGGAAGAGAATTGCCGATGGCAACCAGTTGTATGAGGGGCTGATGACAAGAGATAGAAGCGGACGCGGAAGAAGTCCCAACCCATGATGAGTTCGTGGGTACACTCACGAAATACTGCAAAAACAATGTGGTGACGAATTCCATCTATGGACACACGAACAGTACGCTGCGCGATTGCACGAATAACAGCGTTGTTCGCTGCACGAAGAGAAGGGCCGGAGTAAAGCGGGGTCACAGTCAGGAAGATCGGGCTCATGGTTCCAAATCCAGATTTTCGCGACATTGGACGGGTAGAATGAGACGTTTCATAATTTCTGTGAATTGTTCCACTTGTTGAAGTCGCTTATGAAGTCGTAGTTTTGGAGCCAGTCCTCTACGTCATCACCACGGAGACCAGCGAAGACTTGGGGTTCGCGCTGGCGGTTGTTAATGGTCACTACGGAAGGTGAAGGCGGCAGCGGAGCAGCGGCCTCGGATATGCCTGTATTCGATGAAGCAAGCATGGCCGGTGGTGTTATGTGGGGACCCGAGCGAAGCTCCAGTGAGAACGTGCGAGAGGTACTGGGGAACGAAAAGCACCGTCCACAACTTGTAATGAGCCGCTTTACTCCAGCCGAGCTCGTGTTACTACCGCGAGGATCAAGCTGTGCTGCTGCTGCTGATATATAATGATGAAGATCTACAATGAATGATGATATGTGGAGATGAAGTTGAAAGTCAGGCATATGTAGCGCTCACAATATTTTTAAATGTTTTAGTTTTGCGCGCGAAGAGCTAGTGAAAGCACTCAGGGCGTGGAGCATCTAGACGAAGTCGCGAAAGATTCTGCTCGTCTTGCGAGGCAGTGGCTAGGGTCACCCATGCAATCGGGACGCCGCGGGCTCCTCACGTGAGAGCCGTGTGAAGCTCCTGATTCGTCGGCTATGCGTCGGACCGCATCAAATGAACCCGTTGTACGTGGTCGACGCTTTTCCGAGAGCCGGTAAAGAAAGAGGCCTTGCTTTTGGTTGTGCACTTGACTACCGTTTGCACAAACATCGGTTCTCGGGCTTAGCGGCACTACGTTTCACTTCCTTGTTCTTGCTCAGGGTTTGACATTCATCAACTGCTACCATTACGTAAACACGGCCGTGGACGACCCGCCTGGGCGATTTGAGAACATGGCGAAAGCCACTGGCTGTAACGGGGAGTAGGCATGAGGGAGGAAAAAGATGCGGCTTCTAATTAGTAAAGAAAGCAAGCATACCCAGGGATTTCGGTGGATGGCATAGCTAGAAACCTCTTGTTTCAGTTACAGTCGCAGTTTCAGTCGCATCAGGGTGTCTTAATTGTGAAAGGCAGTTTCGAAAATTGATTCGTTCTTTGAAGGACGCTCTGTAACTTGCGAAAGCAGAACACGGAGCTCTGCAGACGTTATAAAGAGGGCGAAGTGAAGATCGATTAACCCAGCAAGTTGGCGCATTAAGATAATAATTGGGCTTCACATTCCATAGCCACCTTTCTGCTATAAGAACGCTACACGTTGTTGGAGTTCTCGTGTTAGCTACTGCCTGAATGTGCTTTTTGCAGACAGCAACTGAATACGTGCCATCATACCCAAAAGGAGAACGCAATAGCTGTGAACTGCCCGAGTTCCAGGCGATGAACTTCACCAGAGATGGAATACGGGCCAGTTAAGTGGTTATTCATGATTGTCAAATACCAGTGCGTAAAAAAAAAATAGGACGAGCGTGGAAGAGACATGCACAGCCACGCTGGTATTTGACAGTCCATGTGATGGTACATCACGTTGTATAACGCTTGCCAAAAGCTTTGAAGCTCCACCGCGATGGACAAAATTTGTCGACCGCGCTTGTGGCAGGGCTTTTGTAGCACGCTTACTTTGACGCTCAGGATCAAAACTCTCAACCTGTGCCTATCATGGCATGTCCTGGGGCTTAGCAACGCAAATAAAGAGGTCAATCGCTATCATCGTGCAGGGACACGCCCAATCGCGCCCGCATTAGCTTTGGAACTTTTGGCAAGGACGGTCGATTCCGACGTCACCGAACAGCTTCAGCACCGCCTGCCCTCTTACCTCTTCAGTCCGAATATTCGTTCCCATAGACTCCACACCGTTATAATTTTGACAATTAAACCAGAAGCAATTCGCAAAAGAATTTTGCTTCAGCTTGAAGCGGCAAATGCATAGCGCACCGTGTGTTAGTTATTTCATCCTTTGCCAGCTGTTTCCAATGTAGTTCGACCAGTTTTTCATCTGTCACATGCATTTACAGAATACCGACGGCAGAGGTACATTTCAAATTCCGATACAGAACAGCGTGATCCGACACAGAAGATAACGAATGCGAACCTCCCCGTGAGCTTATGCGTTTACCAATTTGTTTAGATAAATAAAAGAGGTAGGTTTCTCTCGTAAGAGACCAGTTGGCAATGAGAACTGTCTAAAAAACTTTGTCAAAGAGCTCTTCACTATATAGTCTCAAGGGGCTAAGTAAACTTTGTAACAAACTCTGCTTCCAGGAACTTTTGCAGATCCGGCGTACATGGAACATGGACTTCCGGTTCGCCCAGCTTCCTGAGCTGAGCGTCGACCAGCTCTTCTTCGTGTACTACGCCCTGGACAACTGCGAGGCGGCAGACAAGGTTTACCAGGAGCACCGCGGTCACTGGCTGCCGGCGCACTACCGGGTCAACGTACCACTGCGCAACGTCGTCGAGTTCGCGGAGCTTTTCAGGTGTCCGGCCGACGCGGACATGGTGCGCGTCAGTTTCGTGCCTCGCTGTGCCGTCGTCGCCGTCGACCGGTGGGACCACGGTCGACCGGTTTGAGTGCTTCCTTTGCATCGACGGTGTTTACTCAGCTCTGCGATTGTTGATACATTTTTGTTGTCGATACGTGCGTGATTTTCATGTCGCGGCTTTCATATATATCAGTACATCTTCGGTTGCAGCCAAACCACTAAATTGTGCGAATAGGAAAGTAATCATTTTTTGCATGTTTTAGACTGGAATACATTAAAAGCATTGATTATTTACAGAACAAAGTGCGTTCAAGTTTTTTACTGATATAATTCAAGAGAGAATATACACCTTTTTATTAACTGGGAATTAACAAATCCGCAAAAACAATGTTTCCACTACTTCTACATATTCTCTACGAACGCAAACGATTTTTTTACCTCTGATAAAACATCCGCGGGCTCTACAGAAAGATCACTACAGTCAACCACGAGGTCACTGCAGGTTTTACAGTGTATCGCTGCACATGCCACGTCCTCGCGTTCTGTAAAAGATGCGACGTATAGATGCCTACTTGAGATAGTTAAATTATGGATAATATTTTACTTATTCTTCTTCCTCCTCGCGGATGTTGCAACGTAAGATATAATGTTAGCTAGTGTTGCGGTATGCGATGGAAGCTTTGTGTTCAGTCATATTTCTACAGAAGAAAAATGCCTTTCGACAAATTGGCTCAACGTTTCCTTGGGATATTGGGCCTCATTTTGCTCTAATGTGGCATACAAACACTTACGCAGATCCCGCGCACTGCGGGAATCGATGTTATGCAAAGCACTTTGTAGGTAGCTTGCAATCCACCATCGTTCCTAGTTCTGCAAAGCGTTACCGGATGGACCAACACACGCACGCATGCATGCGTACGTAATTGTGTATGTGTGTAAGCACAGCAGCAATATGACGAGGACTGTGACGACGATAGAAAGACGGCGATGGCAGCTGATGTGATGACGTTTGTCCAACATTTCGGCATGGTTTCGTAAGATTCAGTTGGCTATGAACTGTGCGAATAACTAAATACACCGTATTTCACTCTCGCTGTTCTAAAGATTCCCCAATATTTACCACAAACTATATTTCGTGCACTGTCATTCTCATTGTGTCACTACATGTCACTTAATTACCGCGAGAGATTCACTGGGTATGCGCACACTATAGTTATCTAAAACCTATAGCGTGACTGCAAAAGCAAAGATTGCGAGTTATATGCCACTATCAACCTATAAGTAACATTCTTCAGTCACAATGCGTATTTTTTCGGTTCCGATTTTACGCGAATACAAGATTGTTTCATTCGGTAACCGATCTAATAGCAACACCTCTTCCTGTTGGCCTGTTTGCTTACACGTAATACGCGACATGCTTCGAATAGAAGCTTTAAGTTGTCCAAATGTCTTAACGTTTATGGCGAAAGATTAATATAATTTCATGTAGCTAAAATATGCAACATCATACCGCTTGAGATAAAAACTACCATTTCGGACTAGCATGCAAGATGTTCTTTCTGTGCGAAGAAGGAAGAAGAAGAAGACAACGGTGAGCGCACGCACCCCACGTCGGCTCTGTCTTCCTGCAGTGATTTCTAGCGGCAAATGTTGTTGGATCGACCATAACTGGTTAAAATCGTCAATCGGAAGTAGAGAGGACTCTGCGAACACTAGCGTTTTGTCCGTAAGTAGATTCTTCGCGATTTGAGAGACAAAAGTCTGCTAGCCGTGCTGCCAACGCGCTAACCCTAACGCCGGCCACTAGGCCAAACGAGGGCTAAGGCTCACCGAGGCCCCCGGTGCCACCGCGTCAGCCGTGCGGCATCCAACAGGTGGTATGAATATCACCGTGCAAGGTCGCAGCGCTGAAAAGGTCGAGCTCGACCCCACGGATTGGATCACGGTACTCAACAAATGCAACCTCGAGCAGAAATGGGCACGGAAAGCTAAGCTCGCCTCAGAAAAGGTGAAAGTGATAGACACCTTACCACCATCACCGAAGCGCGACGGCAAACAGCAAGCGGAGAAATCGATCACCTCGAACCAAAGCTTCCCGAGAATGGCTGGAAAATCGTTTTCCGCCCCAAGGGAGGCATGGTAGTCAGTACGATGGACCGAACCTGACCGAAGCCATAAATGTAACTGCGAAGATTGAATAGAACAAGGGGTTCCAGCTCGTCAAGAACGAGAGAGAGCGTAAACTTTTATTTCAAATCAGCAAGATTTGAGTCCGGCGTCTTTTAGTGGGTCTGGGCACCCGCCGCGGACGCGGTTCCGAGACCTTGTCTCGAAGCGGCTTCCTCGGCTCGCTGGACGGCCCAGAGTTGTGCTGTCAGGTCAGAGCTGAGCAGTGCGGTCATCCAGCGTGACTGGAGGCTGGTGGTGGAAGAGACGGAGGGGTCGGCACTGCCCGACTTGTTTGTTAGGTCCCGACACTCCCATAGCATGTGATTTAGTGTGGCAACCTCGCCACACGATGTGCATCTGTTTGTAGTGTACATGTCTGGATACATGGCGTGCATGAGTCTGGGGTTTCTGTAATAGTCTGTTTGTAATTGTCTGAAGTGTACTGCTTGCGTCCTGTCTAACATAGCGTGAGGGAATGGGTATATGCGTCTTTGTAATTGGTAGTGTGCCGTGATGTCGTGAAAAGTGGTCATACGATCCTCCCATGCCCAGACGTTTGCAGTACACCGCGGGGGCTCTTCCTCCGATGCTGCTCGGTGAGTCAGGCCTCGAGCAACGCCGTGAGCCGCTTCGTTGGGGGTGCTCATTCCAGTGTGTGCCGGGATCCATAGCAAATGCCTTCGGTTATCAACGTCGGCCTCTCCCTGGTGTATGGGATGTCGCTGGAGTATCTGATACGCCTCTTGCGAGATGCGCCCATTTGCAAATTTGCGAATTGCCATTTGCGAGTCACAGATCACGTATGTAGCTTAGGTTTGTGTGAGGGCCAGTGCTATGGCCGCTTCCTCTGCCGTTTCGGCATGTGCCGTGTTCACGGTGACGCTCGAGAGGTGGTTGCCTCGGTGGCTAGTAACTGCTGCCACGAAACTCTTCCTGTCTCGATAGCGGGTTGCGTCGGTGAAGACCGCCTCCTTGTCGTTAGAGTAACTTTTGTTCATTTGTTGTGCCCTGGCTTTACGCCTCCCCGTGTGGTGTTGGGGGTGCATGTTGCGAGGCAATGGGGGTATGTATAGTTGCTCGCGTATGGGTCTTGGAATGTCTACTTTGACGCCGTGTTGCGAGTGGTATGTGATGCCGAGATTTTCAAGCACGTGTCTGCCCGGGCGGGTCTTGGATAGGCGTTCAAGTTGGGACATTTGTTGCGCCTCCACGAGTTCTTCGAGCGTATTGTGTAGAGCTTGGTGGTGCTAACTCCAGGCGCAAGTCCCAACGCACATTTGTACGCCTTGCGTATGAGCGCGTTGAGCTTGTTTTTTCCGCAACCGTCCAGTTGTGAAACGCTGCCGTGTACCTTATCTGGGAAATGACGAAGGCTTGTATGAGTCGGATGACGCTGCCTTCGCGCATTCCCGCGTGTTTGTTGGTGATGCGTCGAATGAGCTGCATCGTGCTGGTGGCCTTTGCCGTTATCTTGCGAAGTGCTTCGCCATTGCCACCCTTATGCTCTATCATCATTCCTAGTACCCGGATTTTCTCTACTATCGGGATGGGTAGGCCATTTGATGCCGTTAATTGGATCTTTTGCTTTTCCAGGGGGGTGTAGCATTTAGGTGGGCGCCCCTTTCTGACTGGTCTATACAGCAGCAGTTCGGATTTTTCGGCCGAGCAGGCGAGTCCCGTGCCCACGAGGTAGTTTTCTACGCATTGGATGGCCTGTTGTAAACGTTGCTCGATCACTCCGTCGCTGCCCGTTGTCGTCCAGATCGTAATATCATCCGCGTATAGCGTGTGATGCAGTCCTTCGATTTGAAACAATCGGTCGGGCAACCCCAGCAGGACGAGGTTGAAGAGCATTGGCGAGATCACCGAGCCTTGCGGGGTGCCCGAGCTGCCGATGTTGATTTGCTCTGACTGTAGTTGCCCCACTCGCATGCGAGCGGTTCTTCCCGTGAGGAAGTCTCGGACGTAGTTGTACGTGCGCAGGCCGAGATTTAGATTGTCTATTTGTCGCAATATGGCAATGAATTTTTGCCTTCTTCACTCCCACCACGGAGGCAAGAGACAAGCCCCTACGCCTCACTCACCTGGACATAGAAGGGAAAGTGCACGGGATGACCGTTCACCTGGCAGTGCCCGACGACTTCTCGAGAGGAGTCATCCACGGAATAGGATTCAACACCTCACTGCAAAGGATTAAGCAGGGGATAGCAGAACATGAGAATCCCAAGGTACTAGAGGTCATACGACTAGGACAAAACAAGGCCATCATTCTCGCATTCACCACCAAGGAGGTACCGAGGAAAATCAAATGCCTAGGCGCCATCCTGAACTGTTACTTGTACAAGAAAAAGTACGACGTATGCTGTAAGTGCGGAGACCTGGGACACCGATCCGACGTGTGCGAGAGCAAGGAGAAGTGCAGGGGATGCGGCATCCCCAACCCAACCGAGGAACACGACTGCAACCTGCAAGCTGTACGGCCAGCGACACCCCACCGGCGACAGAACCTGCAAGGAGCCCGTCAGAACCCGATACATCGTTAAGAAACGACAATGGGTGAAGCTCCAGCAACAGGAGGAGGAGAAACTACCAGAACGTCGCAGCAGGCAGGACGAAAGCAAGGAGCGCACCACGAGCAAGAAGCGACTCCGGTCCACATCCTTTCCGAGGATACTGCAGCAGGCCACCACCACCCCGCCCAAGAGGCAAGGGGCACAACCCACCAAAAAGGTAGGCTGGGAAGCGTGGAATTCCCATGACTCAGACATAGTGAGGGACCTCAAAGAGCAAATGAAACAACAACACGATATGATGAAACAGCAACAGGAGCAAACACAATCTCAGATGCAGGAGCTCCGTAATCGCGTTATCGAGCTGCAAAGGGAGAACAATGAGCTCAAAGCTCAACTCAGACAACCGGAAGCGCATCAGGAGGCCATGTACGATAAGTCTTCCGAAAATAGCCAGAGGGGGCTGCACCGCTAAAGAAAAAGCGAGTTCAAAAGACCGATTCGGGCCTTGAGAAGGCCGAGGACAGGGTAGACAAACTTGAGGTAGACATGCAGCAACTCGAAGAGGTAGTACAACAGGTGGCCATAGCTACCCAGCGTAACGCGGAGAGGGTAGACCAACTCGATCTCAGCCCAGCTCAGCCAACTAGTCACCCCAATGGGAACTAGAATGCGCCAACTGGCAGAACAGCAAAAGCAAATCCTTCTGCGGTTGAATCATGACCAGACTCAACACTAGGGCAAACACAACATGGCATTGAAACTGTAGGGCCTTCACAAAAAGAAAAAGAAACGTTCTCCAAGCCTACCTTGCGAGACGCGATGGTCCAGACATCATCGCTCTGCAAGAGTGTGGAAAAAACGCTGAACTGGGCGGTTGCAAAACGTACCCAGGCCGGTCGCCAAACACTCAGACTGCTACCCTGGTGAAGAGAAATATCACCGTCGTGCAGCATGAGGTAGGATGCATGCAAGACTACGTGTTAACGGAGATTACACCGCAGAGGAGGAAAGAACGCATGCCACTAGTCCTGAACGTCTACAGCTCTCCTAAACTAAGGAAAGGCTGTGGCTTCAGGGAGCTCTTTGCCAAAGCGCAAGCACTGGCACAAGGGCAGCAGCGTCTCATAATGGTAGGGGATTTTAATGCGCCACACCAAGCATAGGGGTACAACGACTCCCAGACAAAGGGGAGGGAATTATGGCACGCCATGATACAGTACAATTTAACACTCCTCAACGATCCACTCGCACCGACCAGGCAGGGGAACAGCGTGTCATACGACTCCACCCCCGACCTGGCCATGATCTGAGCGGACGTTGAGGCTACATGGCACAACACGAGAGAGAACTTAGGCAGTGATCACAAAATTATAGAGATCGTTGTCTAAAACGGGGTCAAAATCAAACGTGAGAGGAAAACACTCAAATCCATCATTTGGCAATCCTTCCGCGACAAGAGAGGGGGTTGCGGGGAGATCACTGACATAGCTGAATGGACCACTACCATCAAACAGGCGTGCAATGAAGCTGAGGAGGAAATAGAGTTAGATGAGGAACAAGACTGGGTTGATAGCCACATGAGACAACCGTGGCAAGAAAAAAAGGGGCAGAAACCGAGCTCGCCCAAAAAAGGGGCAACCGTAACCTGAGAAGGAGAATAGCAGCTCTCAACAAGGAAATTGAGTGCCATGCCCAAACACTGAACAGAAAACACTGGCACATCTGCGATAGACTAGACGAGCAATTAAGCTCCGTCACCACCTCGAAACTATTGAGCCACCTCCTGGACCCAGACAACACCAAAGCTGAGACCAGTAAAAAAATTCAAAGGCTAACACACAATTTCCAGGGACCGGAGGAGGACGTGATCAACCAGATAAAAGAGAGGGAAAAAACACATAAACATTACCCTATATAGCGGCGAAAACAACGAGAAGCTAGACCAAGCAATCACCATAAGAGAGGTCCATCCTGCCTTAAACAAGCTCAGACGAAACACCACGGCTGGCGCAGATAGGGTCAACAACAAGATGCCTAGAAACCTCGATGACAACTCCCTGCAGCAATTAACGGCATTCACGCAAAAGTATTGGGAGTGGGGGGAGATACCGGGGAGTGGAAGAATCTAGTCCTCATCCCCAAACAAGGGAAATAACTCAAACTAGAGAACCTTAGGCCAATATCGTTAAACTCCTCTGTAGGCAAGCTCATGGAGCACGTCATACAGATCAGGCTCAGCGGATACTTGGAAAGTAAGGAGCTCTACCCATACAACATGGTTGGATTCAGACAACTACTACCCACAAACGACGCCATTCTACAACTCAAAGAACAAGTATTGGAAAGGAAGACTAGTGACTCGAGAGTCATAGTGGGACTGGACGTCAGCAAAGCGTTTGACAACGTCAAACGCCAAGCCATCCTGTCACACCTCAGTCACCTAAATGTAGGAAGCAAGCTATACAACTATATCAAAAGCTTCCTCACGGACCGAACGGTGAACATAGAAATTGGGGCCACAGTAAGAGAAAACATTAAGCTAGGCAACAAGGGAACACCGCAGGGATCCGTGCTATCCCCCACCCATTTTAACATTGCAATGATCGGGCTGCCAGAAAGACTCAGAGAGCTATAGGGCCTCTGCCACACTCTCTAGGCTGACGACCTCACCCTTTGGGTCGACAGAGGAGGGAGCGATGGCCAAATAGAAGGCACCCTACAAAGGGCAATCTGGGAAACGGAAAGCTATCTGAGACCGATAGGGCTAAAATGCTCGCCGGAAAAACTGGAATGCTAATCATGAGCAAACAGCAGGTCAATATCCAGCTTCTGGTCAACAACACCCTGGTACCAAGGGTGGACAAGATTAGGTTACTGGGTATATCGATACAAGAAAATGGGAGAAACACCAAATGATAAACAGACTAGAAGCCACGACCAACCAAACTTGCAGGCTTCTCAAGAGGATAGCAAACAAAAATGCCGGGATGAAGGAGGCGAGCCTACTTAGGCTTGTCCACTCTTTCATCATTAGCCGGATCACCTAGGCTATCCCGTACTTAAAGACTACTAAAGCAGAGAGACACAAGGTAGACATCCTCATTAGGAAAGGTGTCAAAACAGCCCTAGGTTTACCACCGTGCACATCAACCAAGACGGTCCTCAACCTAGGAATGTCAAACACCCTAGAGGAAATGTGCGAGGCGAAACTAACGCTAGAATATGTCAGACTAACTCGCAGCAAAACGGGCTGATCCATCCTCAGCAAACTGGGCTACCAGAGCCCAGAATCGTGAGAGGGGATAACCGCCATCCCCAAAGAAATTACTAACAGGTTAAGAATACCCCCCATCCCAAGCAACATGCAGCCCATGCACAACGAGGAACGCAGGAGAAAGAGTCCAAGGACTCCAAAGCTCCCTCCTCCAAAAACAAGGGGTAGTGTACACCGATGCGGCAGAGTACCCAGAAAGGCACAATCCTGCAGTAGTAGTGAGCGACAAAGGCGAGCTAATTTCAAATTGTAGCGTGAGTCACTCTTCACCAGATGAGGCAGAGATGGAGGCGATTGCCCTGGCAATCATAAACCCATCAACCAGAATAATTATCACCGATTCTAAAACTGCAATCAAAGCCTATGACACGGGCAAGGTGTCCAAAGAGGCCGGCGAAATTCTGCAGGCAGGCAACGAGAACGTACCCAACGACCTAATTAGAATAATGTGGGTGCCCGCTCATGGTACACTCACAGGGAACGAGATCGCCGACGAGGTCGCGCTAGGACCGTGCAGCGCAGGACGCGCCTGCATGTAAAAGAAGTTTCTGGCATGTTATCGATGGTTCCCTCCACTGTCTTTCACTGCAACTTGTGTAATCTGATTGCATGTATGCGCTACGCGAATAGTGTAGAACTTTGTGGAACGCACGCGGGTCCCATCGGTTAATCTGGAACATTCCACGACTGACCTATAAAAGCCGACGCGCTTGACCCGCTGATCAGATTTTCGACGATCGCCGACTGTGTTCGCCGCTATCGTTGTGCTTTAAGTGCAGCCTGTTTTGTGGGCACAGGTTCGCCCAATAAAAGCTAGTTTTGTCTTTCACAGTACTGCTACTGTGTTTTTTAACGTCACTACCACGTGACATCTGGTGGAGGTGCTAGTGCGTTCATGTACCGAACGCCCCCGCAAAGCCGCGATCCAAGCCCGAAGCCCGAGGACAAAACCGACATCGCCCAAGACCAGCATGCTAACCGCAGACTGCAAGGACTGCCCCCAGAGCACGGACTTCTACCTGAGGCGACAAAGAAGATCGTGGTCAAGACAACCCCAATGGCTGCCCCAGCGTCCCCCGTTATCCTACAACAACCTCGGGACCCACCGACCTTCCATGGAGCAGCGACTGAAGACCCGGAATCCTGGCTGGAGACCTAAGAGCGAATCGCGACATTCAACAACTGGGACTCCGACGACAAGCTGCGGCATGTCTGCTTCGCCTTAGAAGACGCCGCCAGAACATGGTTTGAGAACCGGGAGTCGACCTTGACGACATGGGACCTCTTCCGTACCGGCTTCCTGCGCACCTTTACGAGCGAGCGTAGTGCGCAAGGAAAGGGCCGAAGCCATGCTGGACGCCCTAGTGCAGCTACTAAACGAGAACGTTGCCATCTTTACGGAAGAAATGAGCCGTCTGTTCCGCCACGCCGACCCGGATATGGCCGAGGAAAAGAAAGTTCGCCTACTCATGCGTGGTGTGAAGGAAGAACTTTTCGGCGCAATGGTACGAAGCCCACCGACGACCGTAGCAGAGTTTCTTCGCGAGGCCACCGGCATTGAGAAGACACTCGAAATGCGGAACCGGCAATTCAACCGCTGCACGAACTCTACAAACTATGCACGAAAATTCAATCGCTGGCCACCGACGATCTGCGCGAGACTATCAGAGCGATCGTACGGGAAGAGCTGCAGAAGATGTGCCCTAGGTCTCAGCCTCAAGTAGCCTCAATAGCCGAAATCGTCAAAGATGAGCTTGAGCGATCCCTTGGAGATCCTCAGATGCAACCAGAATCACCGCAGCCCCAGCCGGAAGCGATGACCTACGCCGCCGTCGCCCGCCGCCAAGGCCCCCCTGCACGACCGCGCCAGGGACCTTTAACGCCACAATTCCGTCGTCCACCGCCGCCGCCGCCAGCACGCCCGCCCGTCGCCCAGCGCAGCTACGCGTGGAAGACGGACATTTGGCGCGCTCCTGACCACCGCCCACTCTGCTACCACTGCGGAGAAGCTGGTCACGTCTACCGCCGATGCCCATACCGGGAAATGGGACTGCGAGGGTTCGCCGTTAATGCGCCGCGACCACAGCTTGGTGAACGACCTCGCGATATCGCCGACTACCTCGCCGCCACTCAGTGGAGCGCTCGACGACCGTCCCGTTCGCCGTCACCAGGCCGCTACCTGTCACCGCAGCGCCGACCATACACTGGCCCAGCCCGGCGCCGCTCTGCGAGCCCATATCCGGAAAACTAAAAGCAGCAACCGATGGAGGTGCGATTGCTGTTCGTCGAACTGACGAAGGTCCTCCGCCGCCGACGCAGACGCCGAGGAAACTACCTCGACGACATAACGACACGCCGCCGTCTCGACGAAGTCTGGAAGTAAAGAATACGACGACGAAAGACAACCTGACGACGCGACGTTCCAGCTTCAGTTTAACACGACGAAGCCGTGATCCGACGCCAAGACCTAACTGCAACGCCAGACAAAGGACCACCGACCTCGACGTGCTTCTCGACGGCTACGCAGTTACCGCCTTAGTGGACACGGGGGCTGATTACTCCGTAATGAGTGGACACATCGCCGCCGATTTGAAGAAAGTTAAAACTGCATGGGAAGGCCTTCAAATTCGAACCGCTGGAGGACACCTGATTACGCCGACTGGAATCTGCACGGCAAGGATAACCATTCATGACCGGACTTACCCTGCCACCTTTGTTATCCTCCAACAGTGTTCACGAGGCGTCATTCTCGGCATGGACTTCCTGAACCAACACGGCGCAGTCATCGACCTGAAGTCGAAGTCAATAACGCTGTCGGAAGATAAAGCGATACCGCCGGAGAGCCCTCGTAGTCACCACGCCTTGAGTGTGCTCGAATACCAAGTGAGCATCCCGCCCCGCTCCAACATTGTTATTTCGGTCGGCACCGGAATACCCGCTGACGTAGAAGGTGTCATCGAAGGCGACCAACGTCTCCTGCTAGACCGTGAAATTTGCGTCGCAAGAGGGATCGCTCGACTGCATGGAGGGAAAACTGAAGTGTTGCTGACAAACTTCAGCCAGGAGTTCAAGCACATAAACAAGGGCGCGACGATCGCATACATCGAGGAATTTCAGGAAACCGGCGATGCGTTTGTCCTCTCGGATTCTGTCGCATCTACCCCGACGACCGTAGTTCCCGAGCCAGACTTCCACATAAATCCAAGTCTCCCCGTGATTAAGAAGCAACAGCTCAGAAGTCTGCTTCGACGATACAAAGACTGCTTTTCAACGTCATCGAGGATTCGACAAACCCCAGTCGCAAAGCATAGCATAATAACCGAAGAGTGCGCTCGACCACTCCGCCAGAACCCTTACCGAGTTTCGACGCGAGAACGCGAAGCTATAAGACAGCAAGTCGACGAAATGCTGCGCGACGACATCATCCAGCCGTCGAAAACCCGTGGGCGTCTCCAGTTCTTTTAGTGAAGAAAAGGGACGGAACCCTACGTTTCTGCGTCGATTATCGTCGATTGAACAAAATCACGAAGAAAGACGTATATCCCCTCCCACGGATAGACGACGCATTGGATCGGCTCTGCAATGCGAAATACTTCTCATCGATGGACCTCAAGTCTGGCTACTGGCAAATAGAAGTCGACGAAAGGGATCGCGAAAAGACCGCCTTCACCACGCCAGACGGCCTCTACGAGTTCAAGGTTATGCCATTCGGACTGTGCTCGGCGCCTGCAACGTTTCAGCGCGTCATGGACACAGTATTAGCAGGATTGAAGTGGCAGACGTGTCTCGTTTACTTGGATGACGTCGTCGTTTTCGCCGGAAATTTCGACGATCACCTCAAGCGGCTTGCGACAGTACTAGAAGCCATGAAGTCGTCAGGGCTTACTCTAAAGCCTGAAAAATGCCGCTTCGCTTACGATGAGCTTCTGTTCCTAGGCCACATAATCAGCAAATCTGGTGTCCGTCCAGACCCGCAAAAGACAGCGGCAATCGCACAGTTCCCGCAACCCATCAACAAGAAGGCAGTTCGTAGATTCCTTGGCATGTGTGCCTACTACAGGCGCTTTGTCAAGGACTTTTCACGCATCGCCGAGCCGTTGACACGTCTAACTAAATGTGATGTTGAGTTCAAGTGGGAAACGCCACAGGCCGACGCATTTGAAGAACTCAAACGACGCATGCAGTCGCCGCCGGTACTTGCGCACTTCGATGAGTACGCCGATACAGAAATCCATACTGACGCCAGCAGCCTAGGCCTCGGTGCCGTTCTAGTCCAGAGGAGAAACGGAGTCGAACAGGTGATAGCTTACGCTAGCCGGTCGCTGTCAAAAGCGGAAGGCAACTACTCTACGACCGAAAAGGAATGCCTCGCCATCGTTTGGGCTACAGCTAAATTTCGCCCTTATCTGTATGGCAGGCCATTCAAAGTCGTCAGTGACCATCACGCGTTGTGTTGGCTAGCGAATATAAAGGATCCTTCAGGACGACTCGCGCGGTGGAGCCTCAGACTACAAGAATACGACATCACTGTCACCTACAAGTCCGGACGAAAACACTCCGATGCCGATTGCCTATCACGCGCCCCCACTGACCCACCGCCGCAAGACGACGAGAATGACGACGCCTTCCTTGGAATGATAAGCGCGGAAGACTTCGCCGTACAGCAACGGGCAGACGCGGAGCTAAAAGGCCTCGTCGAATATTTGGAAGGGCACACCGACGTTGTCCCCAGGGCATTTAAGCGCGGATTATCTTCCTTCACGCTTCAAAACAATCTACTCGTGAAGAAGACCCTCTCACCAGTCCGCGCCAACTACCTTCTTGTTGTCCCGTCAGGACTTCGTCCAGAAGTATTGCACGCCCTACATGACGATCCGACCGCTGGACACCTCGGTTTTTCCCAGACGCTATCGAGGATACAAGAAAAGTATTATTGGCCGCGCCTGACCGCCGACGTCGCCCGTTATGTCAGAACATGCCGAGACTGTCAGCGACGCAAGACACCGCCGACAAGGCCCGCCGGATTACTACAGCCAATGGAGCCTCCTTGCCGACCATTCCAGCAGATCGGGATGGACTTGCTGGGACCCTTTCCGACGTCAACAACCGGAAATAAGTGGATCGTCGTGGCGACAGACTACCTCACCCGCTTCGCTGAAACTAAAGCACTGCCGAAAGGTAGCGCAGCCGAAGTGGCGAAATTCTTTGTCGAAAACATCCTGCTTCGACATGGCGCCCCAGAAGTCATCACCGACAGAGGAACGGCCTTTACAGCGGAGCTCACCCAAGCCATTCTGAAATATAGTCAGACAAGGCGCAGGAAGACAACGGCCTACCACCCGCAGACGAATGGTCTTACGGAGCGGCTGAATAAGACCCTCGCCGACATGCTAGCAATGTACGTCGACGTCGAACACAAGACCTGGGATGCCGCCCTGCCGTACGTAACATTCGCTTACAACACGGCGGTGCAAGAAACAACACAGATCACGCCGTTTAAGCTGGTTTACGGCAGGAACCCGACGACGACGCTCGACGCCATGCTGCCCCACGTCACTGACGAAGAGAATGTTGACGTCGCTAGCTATCTCCAGCGCGCCGAAGAAGCCCGACAGCTCGCCCGCCTACGGATCAAGAACCAACAGAGGACAGACAGCCGACACTACAACCTCCGACGACGTTTTGTTGAGTACCAGCCCGGCGACCGTGTTTGGGTTTGGACCCCGATACGCCGACGAGGACTGAGTGAGAAACTACTGCGACGCTATTTCGGACCCTACAAGGTCATCCGACGTATTGGCGCACAGGAATATGAGGTCGTGCCAGACGGCATTTCGCATTCACAGCGGCGCCGCGCACGACCTGAAGTGGTCCACGTGGTGCACCTTAAACCCTTTTACGGACGCTGACAAACTTCGCCATTTTTGTTCTTTTCTTTGCTACGAATGCTTTTGTTTATTACCTTCGTTTGTTTGCAGCGTCGGGTCGATGCTTTTTAAGAGGGGGGTAATGCCACGTGCACTTATCTTTATGGGGCGACCACGTTTAGCCGCCTAACAAATGTTATCGTGCAGCGCAGGACAGGCCTCTATGTGAAAGAAGTTTCTGGCATGTTATCGATGGTTCCCTCCACTGTCTTTCACTGCAACTTGTGTAATCTGATTGCATGTTGCGCTACGCGAATAGTGTAGAACTTTGTGGAATGCACGCGGGTCCCATCGGATAATCTGGAACATTCCACGACTGACCTATAAAAGCCGACGCGCTTGACGCGCTGATCAGATTTCCGACGATCGCCGACTGTGTTCGCCGCAACTTTTTTTTTTAAATTCGAAAGCATGCCCTTAGGCATAATACAAAAGATGTTACAAATACACGAACAGATTCGACTCGTGCAAAAAATCTAGGAGTGAACGATGATGGGGTCCATGAATCCAACGTTCAAGGTCGGGTGGGCGGCCAGGCCGAAGGCCTGGTGCCCGGAGATGGCGGAGACGGCTTAGATGAAGCCCTGGGCACGTCCATAATAGGTGTGTCACTGTCACATTTTGGATTCCTGTGTTGCAAAATGGGCACGATGAGCCGTAAGGACCATGGTATTGTTGTGGCCAGAGAGCGGTCACAGACGGGGTGAGCGCGACCCCGACACGTAGCCTCCTTAACGTAACCTCCTCTCGGCTGGTTAACCCGCCAGGGAGGTCTGACCCACACGGAGGTATGAGAGCTCGTGTGGTACGTCGGAGGTTTTCCTTTTCCCGGATCAGTCGTCCACAGGCGTCTTCAGGAAAATGTGGAAGTGGGTATGTTGTAATCTGTGGGTGGGTTACCATATATGCTTCAAGGAGACCCGGCAGGGCTGCTCGAGGCACCCACTGGACGCGTATGAGGATATTCGTAGTGGCAGCAAGACGTTGAATGCTATCTGACAATAGGGTGGACCGAGATACCCTACGTATGTCGTGGACGGCTTGAGTCGAGTCTGTGCGAATGATGAGTTGAGAGTATCGAGCATCTTGAACAGTAGGTAGCAACGCGGCCAAGCCGTCTCGTATGGCAGCAAGCTCGGCAAGGTAGGCCGGTGGTGCAGGATCGGCAACATACGAGCACGTTTGGCCTGCCTCTGGTATCAGTGGACACACGAGAGCTGTGTGAATCATGGTGCCATTAACACTGGCATCAGTGTATGCTACAAGAGTCGTATCGTCTTGGTTGTCATCGGCGCGATGAAGGCGGGAAACATGGGCATTCGCCTGACGAGGAACCGGGCTATACAGACGACCAAGAGGCTTACTGTCACTTAATTGTACCCTTTCCCACGGAGCTACATCGGGTCTCGTAGATGCTGGATTGTCTATTTCGTGTCCCATGTACCGGGCCAGTGAAGCAGCCGAGCCGAAATATGATGGCTTTAGGGCGCGCGCGCATAGACGTTGGTGTACGAGTTCGTCAATAGTGTTGAGTTGGGACTCAGCCTGTAGAGTTGGCAACGGAGTGAGACGTGGTAGTCCCGTTATGGCCCGCATAGCTTCATTATTAATGTCCTCAAGGCGAGCCCACTGTGCCTTCGTGAGATGATGAAATTGGGCTCTGTAGACGAGTCGTGGTTGCAATACAGAACGGACCAGAAGGCGAGCCATGTTGGTGCTCGCTCCGCCAGATTTCTTCGCAATCCGACGTATCAGCTGTATCGTTTCTGCGGCCTGTTGCTTTGCATTCTTGACCCATGGTCCCGCAGATCCGGATGAATCCATTTCAAGGCCGAGTACACGGAGAGTTGAAGCCTCGTGTAATGGTTGCTGATCCAGAGTTAACTGAAGAGGCCGGAGTGCCAGTAGACGGCGCCCATACTTGTTCGCTACTGACATGTACGTCGTCTTGTCCTTGGAAATGTCAAGGCCTATCTGAGCACACCAGTTGTGCGTCATGTTTAGGGCCTCTTGGAGCGCTTGTTCTTGGTGGCAGATTTCAGGATCAACTGACCAGACAGTGATGTCATCTGCGTACATTATGTACTGTGCGTTATGTATCGTGGCTAGCTTCCAGGCTAGTGGAAGGACAGCAATATTGAAAAGGACTGGTGCGAGCACAGATCTTTGTGGGACACCCCGATGTGCGACGAACTGGCCTACTGCTTGGCCAGCCAGGCGAATGGAGAAGGTGCGAGTGCACAGGAAGGCTTCGACGAATGTGCAGACACGGCTAGGGAATTGAAGCCAATGGAGAATTCCGAAAATTGCTTCGTGACTCACATGGTCGTATGCTTTACGAATATCCATTGCCAGAATCGTGCGAATTCTTCGGGAGCGGCCTCCGATGAGAACCATAGAAGATATGTACGCAAAGCCATCCTCTGCGCCTAGATGAGCACGGAACCCGATTTGGCCAGGATGATACCATGAGTACCGCTCGAGCCACCATGTAATACGTGTCGCGAGCATACGCTCCATCAGCTTGCCTAACGTTGAGGTTAGTGCTATTGGGCGCATATGAGCGATATTATCTTGGGGTTTTCCGGGTTTGGGAATAGGGACCATTTCTGCATGCCGCCAAGAATTGGGAATGACTCCTGTTGCCCAAGCTTCGTTTATGGCCCCCAACAGCACTTCGAGAACCTTGCCTTCCGTGTTTTTATAAAGTTCATACGGTATGCCATCCGGTCCTGGTGCCTTGCATGGCTTCGACAGGTCGATTGCCGCTAAAAATTCCGCCATAGTGAAAGGAGCTTGTATACCCTGGATGTCAGAGAGCGTAGGTGGCGTGCCTGCGTCCGCGGGAAGGCAGTTTTGAACAACGAAGGGAGGCGGTGCTGTGTCCAAAGCCGGAAAAAAGGTGTGGGCGACAGTTTCTGCGAATACTGCTGGTGTCTGGCCCGATGCTAACAGGGCGCAGGCTGCGGGCTCTGGAGGGCGCCGACCACGTTCCATTACTCGGAAAGAGAGAGAGAGAGAGAGAGAAAGGCAAAAGGAAAGACAGCCATTACTCGGAAGGTGCGCCAAATGGAGGCATTGGACCTTCGCCATTACTCGGAAGGTGCGCCAAATGGAGGCATTGGACGACGAAGGTCCGAGAGAAGAGCACCAGTCCATCCAGCGGCCACGTTCTAAGCGGTGTTCATGGCGCCGAGCTACTGCAGTAAGGCGTTGGGCCTCTAAGCGAAGGGTATTTGACGCAGGGTCACGTTCTGATGCAAGTTCTGCTTGGCGACGCGACGCCCAGAGACGCAGAAGTTGCAAATCAGGAGGGGTTCGCGATTCATCAACCCACGACGTACGTGTCGCCTCAACCAATGCCGCCTTAAGACAATGGGACGGGTCCACCATGAAGTTGGATACATTGCTTTCTGATACCACCCTGTATCGATCCCAGTCCACCACTCGACATAGTCGGCGGAGGCGGCTTGTTGCGCCCGAAGATAAGCCAAGGTGAATCGGATGATGGTCGCTACCCCAGCAGTCGGGTTCACATGACCACGGGACGGTCGTCCTTCCTAGCCACCAAGATTCTTTATTCTTTATTCAGACATATCCCCGCTTTGCCCGAAAGCGTTACAGCAGGGGGGTTACAAGCATGAAAAGAATACATCTTGATTCTCACTGCACACCTGTTCACATGACAGTCTATTCCACTGAGCGATAGTTTTTACAAAAAAAGAGTTGGCATACAGGCCCGTCCTAGCCCGGTATTCTCTGATTTTGCACTGGTGGTCAGTGCGAGCCGATATATAGTGTGGCGGTTTTAAGTACATTTCCCTATCAATTCCCGTTTTGTTATGATAGATTTCATATAGAAGCTTTAGCCGCAGCCTCTTTCGGCGAGACGACAGGGACTCCCAGTTGAGCTCTGTTTTCATTGCTGTGCAACTGTGCCTCCTCCCGTACCTATTCAAGACGAACCTGGCTGCTCTGTTTTGTAGTTTTTCTAGTTTATTTATCAGACATATCTGTGACGGGTCCCATAAGGTACTAGCATATTCCAAAATAGGTCGTATACAAGTTAGGTACGCCGTGCTTCTAAGGTTGGAATTTGCACATTTTAAATTTCTTTGAATGTAATTCAGAGCAAATGCCGCTTTGCCAACTACATAGTCCACGTGTGCCCGCCAAGAGCAGTCGCCCGACAGCATTACGCCCAAATATTTAGTCTTGGATTTAGTACTTAATATATTATTCATTAGACTGTAGCTGGCATCGATTACTTTTTTCTTCTTAGTAAACCGCACATGGACGCACTTTCCGGTATTCAAATTCATTTTCCACTTTGAGCACCATTCGCAAATACGATCTAGGTCGGCCTGCAGTTTGAGAACATCGTCTTCATTATCGATTTTTCTATACACAATACAGTCATCTGCGAAGAGCCGCATGTTAGAGTCAATACCTAAGTTAATATCATTAATATATATAAGAAAAAGAAGAGGCCCCAGAACTGATCCTTGCGGGACGCCTGATGTGACCTCAAGATAATCTGAAGTAGTACCATTTAGGACCACACGTTGACGGCGACTTGACAAATAGTTCTTTATCCAGCTAAAAACACTAGAATCTATACTTAGCATTCGAAGTTTATGAAGTAGTAAAGAATGGCAGACAGTATCAAATGCTTTGCGGAAGTCCAGAAATATGCAGTCTATTTGTCCACCCATATCAACCACTGACGCCAGGTCATCATAAAATTCAATCAGTTGTGTCGAACATGGAAACCCCTTGCGAAATCCGTGTTGTCTGTTTGTAAGCAATGTGTTGTCCGTTAGATGTTCCATGATAGCCTTATATATTATGTGTTCCATGATCTTGCACGAAATCGAGGTAAGTGAGATAGGCCTATAATTAATAACTTCTTTTTTAGAGCCCGCTTTGTGAATAGGGACTACATTTGCAATTTTCCAGTCCTGTGGCATCTGACCAGTAGTTAATGACTTGTGAAATATTAAGTAAAGGTAAAGCGAGATGGCGTGAGAACACTGTTTTAAAATTCTCGGAGAGATACCGTCAGGGCCAATAGCCTTACTTTCATCAAGGTTTTTTAGCAGAGATTCAATGCCGCTAACGCTGAGTTCGATTGGTTTCATAAGAGGAACGTTGCTTTTGGATGATTTTGGGCTGCATGCAGATTGAGAAAGAAAGACTGATTGGAAATATCTGTTTAGGCATGTCGCTTTTTCTGCATCGTCAGTAAGAATGCGTTCATTGTAAATAATTTCATTTATTCCAACAGGATCAGACCCACATCCCTTCAAATATTGCCAGAACGGTTTAGGATTTATTTTCATTTTGTCATTTAATCGTTTAAGATACTGTTCTTTTGCTTTTTTCGACAGGTCTTTGTATTCGCGTGTTAATTCTTGCAGCCTTTTAAAACACGCGTGTGTTTTTGTTCTTTTATATCTTTGAAACACATGCCTTCGTTTTTTAATTAACCTCAATACACGAAAGGTGATCCACGGTTTCTTACGCTTTTGGAGTCTAGCCGATTCAATACTTGGTACGAACTTCTCTGTAAGGTCAAACAGCTTTTGTTTAAATGTGCTCCATAAAAATTCTACTTCATGTTCCTCCGCAAAGCATTCAAAAAAAAAAACAGGAAGAAAATCAAGAAGTTTATCAGAAATTGATGAATTTGATAAGTCCGGTGAGCGTGGCGGCGCGCAAGAGTGGTCTCGTCGACGAGTAGGCACTGACACATTATTAAGGAGAGTGAATTGGGCGTCCATAAATGTGTCCAGCACACATGTACCACGCGCACTGGAAATAGCGTATCCCCATGTTGTGTGGGGCGCGTTAAAATCTCCTGTGACCATAATGGGGCAACCAGGATGTTTCTGTCGTAGGTGCGCCAGCCAGCCGAGACACAACCGAGCCGCACGACCGCTGTAAGGGCGGGCATAGTATGAAACGATGATAACGTCCATGCGTTGGAGACGAACCAATACGGCCACGACTTCTTGCCATAGAGTACACCACCGTGAAAGATCAACACGAGTCTGATGAAGAGTGGATCTTACATACGCTGCAACCTTTCCTGGAGGGACATCGGGCATCCAACATTGAAGGCGATGAGTATGCCACAAATCCTGGAATGGGTGGCAGGCCGTTGGATTCTTGAAGCAGTAGAGCCCAAGCACGCAGCTTCCCATATCTGAGACGCTGACGCAGCTCTCCGACCTTCCCCGCGATGCCGCGACAGTTCCACTGTAAGATGCCTTCTGGCACTCTTGAAGACGTAGCAGCCATCATAGATTAAGATTGGCCAGTAGAACCGAGGTGAGATGCTGGAGCTGTTGCGCAACGAAGCGCAGGAGTTCTTGGGGTGAAACAGGCTTCGACACAGATGCCGGGTTAGCCATATGAGCAGGACTAGACGACGACGGCGAATGCGATGGCCGCGCTCCGTCATGACGACGCCGGAGCACTGTACGGCGTTCCTTGAGACGTTGGATCTCCCTTTCCAGGTTGGCGAGGCAAGCGTCGATCTCGAACTCTTCGTCTGCCAAAGGAAGCGGCGTGTCTTCTATCGATTGAGATGCTCGTTGCGGTCGTGAAGTGGACGACCTAACAGCTGCGCTATAGGTACGAGTGGCAGCATCACGTGTCTCTGTACTTGCTTTTATCACCTGGCTAGCGTCCTCTTCCAGCGAGGCCAGAACGGCGTAACGGTTGTACACAGGGACTTGTTTCATTGATGAATCTCGAGGGGTCCTTGCTGGCTGTCGAGAATGGCGTTGTCGAGCCTTCTTAGTGGCCTTCAACTTCGTAGGACACGTCGTGGAAGTGATGTCATGATCGTTTGTTTGGCATAGGCCGCATCTAAACGATGCCGACGGTTCAGGCTCCATGGTGTCGTCCTTAGGTGGGTAGGGGCAGGATGATTTCATGTGTCCCTGTCTAAAGCAAGAGTAGCAGTACACAACGGAAGGCTTGAACGGACGCGCGCGCAGTACGCAGCCGTAATACAGGATACGTTCAGGTGGGGAATTAGGACCTTGAAGCGTGATTAGGCACGTACGACCGCTGCCTAGGTAGCGAGCAGCCACGACCTTGTGTGTGGGACACGATAGTTCCTGCAGGAGCCTCTCGGGTTCTTCGTCAAGGTCAACGCCATTAACCACGTAGCGTCTTAAATCTGTACCACTGGCGAGGTACGCCTGGACTGGAAGGACACACTCTTCTGAGACTTGTATTTGTTGCAGTTCTTCGAGTTTATAAACTAGTGCCATAGCGGACACCCATACTGAGACCGTATTAGTGGGTTTGTGTAGAGCAAACCCTTGAAATCGGGAAGTCTCGAGGCAGGCGTCCAGGGCCGCTTGAATGATACGGTTGTGCAGAGTGGACATGTCATATCTAGCACGAGGCTTGATAACCACTTTGTACCACGATGTCGTTGGCGACTCCGGAGACGTGCGTGTCGGTCGTGCAGGCAGGCCTTGTGATGAGCGAGGTCTTTTCGGGGCTGCTGGAGCTACATTTTCATCCGATGGAAGGCCAGTAGCTTCCTTCGCCCTCTTGGCTGAGGTGTGCGCCACGACAGCAGGGCTGTTCTGCTCCATGTTGGTGGTATCCATGCTCAGAGTACCGTCTTCGCACGTTGCACTTGTCCCCACGGAGGAGACGTTCCTGGCTTGGAGGGCAGTTGCATCGGCAATGTTCCGCTCCCTCGACGCAGCGGACAGCAGCTTGGATGCTCCGCGCCGGCGCGGCGAGTGCCGCGGGGGCACTCGCACTCGCGAAGCCGCACAAGAACTCGAGCTCGACGGCGCAGCAGGAGGGTGTAGATGACGACGTACCTTGTAGATAGGCGCCAGTAGTAATTACGAACCGCCAAAGCGGTCCATAAACAACAGAGTTCCAGTAGCGGGGAAAAGAAACCAGCAAACGGGGCGAAAATCCGGAGCTACGGAAAAACACGTCCTTGCGGAACGAGCGCTGGAAACGCCCCCCTTCGCTGCTATCGTTGTGCTTTAAGTGTAGCCTGTTTTGTGGGCACAGGTTCGCCCAATAAAAAAAAGCTACTTTTGTCTTTCACAGTACTGCTACTGTGTTTTTAACGTCACTACCACGTGACAATATGGCTTAATTTGATGTTCATTTTGTTTTATATGTACTGTGTGCATGTGCGTGTATATACATATATTCCTAACTGATCCCTATACTTTCTTTTATATCGTATTAGACCAGCCACAAGCTACATTAGGCTATCGTTCCAATATATTTGTATATGTTTTACAACGCGCTATATGACTAAGATCTCGAGATTCCGTCATCTCCGTCGACAGACTATTCAACCAATCACAGCGGAAGGCGCGCGTCACTAGGCTCCTTGCAGCGCCACCCGATGGCTCTTGCCTCCGCGCATCCGGCCAGGCAAGCGAAACCGCGTAAAACACAGTGAGCTTCTAAGTGTAATAATGACAGAAATACGGAAAGAGAAACGACATGATCGTTGTAAAGGAATAAAAGAAACCGAAAAAGCTGGAGGAACAGCGAGATACGAGAAGCGATCGCCGAACGACTGAAAGCATGCCGAGAGCACAGGCAGGCAAAGAAGGCGCAGTTGGCGCAGGATGAAGTAAGCAGCAAATGGGAAATATGCCGGTAGAAAAAGTCTATGGTTCAAATACTGGTGCAACCAAAATTAAAAGGTGAAAGTGAACGTTGGTTGTCAGAAATACATGAGAACAAGAAGGCCGCACCTAGAATATTTTGGAACCACACAAAATTATTAGGCCGGAAGTCTGGAACAATACAACAAATCCTAGACGAAGATGGAAACAAACTGGAAGGGGAAGCGGCATTAAATTACATCCGACAAATAACAGCCGAATCTTTTCACGGCAATGACTAGGTTGTATTTGAAGAAAAGAAGAGCATGAAAGAGACCGAGATGGAGAAGGAGCTGGTGCTGACAAATTTCATCTGGAAGAAAGCCGAAGAGAACATTCCTAAGCGCACAGCCACAGGGCTAGACGATGTTCCCGTTAGGCTGATTAATGAACAAGGACCAAAAAGTAAGGAAACTCTGGTGAAAGCAGTGGAAAAAACTTTAAAAGATAGACGAATACCAGACAGTTGGCGACAAAGTAGAACGAAATTGATTTATAAAGGTAAGGGAGAGAAAGATAGAATTCACTCGTATAGACCGTTGACCATTACGTCGGTAATATACAGGCTAGCTATGCAGGCAATAAAATAAAGCTGCAAGCATGGGCAAAGAACATTGGCATTCTGGGAGAACTTCAGAATGGCTTCAGAATAGGTAGGCGTTTTGATGATAACTTATTTGTTCTTACTCAGTGTACATAAATATCAAGAGTAGAAAGCAGACCGTTATATGTGGACTTTTTAGACATTACAGGAGCGTATGAAAACGTAGGCCGCAATATTTTGTGGGATATTCTGGAAGGGGAAGGTTTAGGTGACGATTGTCTACAGCTTATGAGAAAGATTTACATAGAAAATACCGTTCTTGTTGAATGGGAAGGGATGAGGAGCGAGGAGAAAGTTCATATCAACAAGAGACTGAGGCAGGGGTGCCCTTTATCCCCACTGCGGTTTATGACATGCATGGTGAAGATGAACAGGCCGGACAGACCGCCATTGGAATATGAACCTGGCAACGTTTAACGCTAGAACGTTATCTAGTGAGGTGCGTCTAGCAGTGCTAATGGAGGAATTAGAAGGCAGTAAATGGGATATAATAGGGCTCAGTGAAGTTAGGAGGACAAATGAAACATATACAGTGCTAAAAATTGGGCACGTCCTGTGCTACCGGGGCTTAGCGGAGAGGCGAGAACTAGGAGTCGTATTCCTGAATAATAATAATATAGCTGGTAACGTACAGGAATTCTTTAGTATTACCGAGAGGGTGGCAGGTCTTGTTGTGAACCTTAACAAGAGGTACAAATTGAAGGTCGTACAGGTGTACGCCCGTACATCCAGTCCTGATGATCAAGAAGTAGAAAGCTTCTATGAAGACGTGGAATCGGCGATGGGTAAGGTCAAAACAAAATACACAGTACTAATGGGCGACTTCAATGCCAAGGAAGGCAAGAAGCAGGCTGGAGACAAGGCAGTGGGGGAATGTGGCATAGGCACTAGGAATAGCAGGGGAGAGTTATTAGTAGACCTTGCGGAACAGATTAATATGCGGATAATGAATACCTTCTTCCGCAAGCGGGGTAGGCGAAAGTGGACGTGGAGGATTCCGAATGACCAGACTAGAAATGAAATAGACTTTATACTCTGCGCTAACCCTGGCGTCATACAAGATGTGGAAGTGCTCGGCAAGGTTCGCTGCAGTGACCATAGGATGGTAAGAACTCGAATTAACCTAGACTTGAGGAGGGAATGGAAGAAACTGGTACATAAGAAGCCGATCAATGAGTTAGCGGTAAGAGGGAAAATAGAGGAATTACAGATCAAGTTACAGGACAGGTATTCGGCTTTAACTCAGGAAGAGGACCTTAGTGTTGAAGCAATGAACAACAATCTTGTGGGCATCATTAAGGAGTGTGCAATAGAAGTCTGTGGTAACTTCATTACACAGGATACCAGTCAGCTATCGCAGGAGACGGAAGATCTGATCAAGAAATGCCAATGTATGAAAGCCCCTAACCCTGCAGCTGCAATAGAACTGGCAGAACTTTCGAAGTTAATCAACAAGCGTAAAACAGCTGACATAAGGAAGTTTAATATGGATAGAATTGAACATGATATCAGGAACGGAAGAAGCCTAAAAGCAGTGAAAAAGAAACTAGGAATAGGCAAGAATCAGATGTATGCGTTAACAGACAAAGCCGGCAATATCATTACTAATATGGATGAGATCGTTCAAGAGGCTGAGGAGTTCTATAGAGATTTATACAGTACCAGTGGCACCAACAACGATAATCGAAGAGAGAATAATCTAGAGGAATTTGAAATCCCAAAAGTAACGCCGGAAGAAGTAAAGAAAGCCTTGGGAGCTATGCAAAGGGGAAAGGCAGCTGGGGAGGATCAGGTAACAGCTGATTTGTTGAAGGATGGTGGGCAGATTGTTCTAGAAAAACTGGCCACTCTGTATACGCAATGCTCCATGACTTCGAGCGTGCCGGAGTCTTGGAAAAACGCTAACATAATCCTAATCCATAAGGAAGGGGACGCCAAAGACTTGAAAAATTATAGACCGATCAGCTTGCTGTCAGTTGCCTACAAAGTATTTACGAAGGTAATCGCAAACAGAATCAGGAACACCTTAGACGTCTGTCAACCAAAGGACCAGGCAGGATTCCGTAAAGGCTACTCAACAATAGACCATATTCACACTATCAATCAGGGGATAGAAAAATGTGCGGAATATAACCAACCCTTATATATAGCTTTCATTGATTACGAAAAAGTGCTTGATTCAGTCGAAACCTCAGCAGTCACGGATGCATTACAGAATGAGGGTGTAGATGAGCCATATGTAAAAATAATGCAAGCTATCTATTGCGGCTCCACAGCCACCGTAGTCTTCCATAAAGAAAGCAACAAAACCCCACTAAAGAAAGGAGTCAGGAAAGAAAGGAGTCAGGCAGGGAGATACGATCTCTCCAATGCTATTCACCGCGTGTTTACAGCAAGTATTCAGAGACCTGGATTGGGAAGAACTGGGGATAAGAGTTAATGGCGAATACCTTAGTAACTTGCGATTCGCTGATGATATTGCCTTGCTTAGTAACTCAGGGGACCAATTGCAATGCATGCTCACTGATATGGAGAGGCAAAGCAGAGGCAAAGCAGAAGGGTGGGTCTAAAAATTAATGTGCAGAAAACTAAAGTAATGTTTAACAGTCTAGGAAGAGAACAGCTGTTTACGATAGGTGGCGAGGCACTGGCGTGGTAAGGGAATACATCTACTTCGAACAGGTAGTGACTGCGGATCCGGATCATGAGACTGAAATAATAAGAAGAATAAGAGTGGGCTGGGGTGCGTTTGGCAGGCATTCTGAGATCATCAACAGCAGGTTGCCATTATCCCCCAAGAGAAAAGTATATAACAGCTGTGTCTTACAAGTACTCACGTACGGGGCAGAAACCTGGAGGCTTACGAAAAGGGTTCTACTGAAATTGAGGACGACGCAACGAGCTATGCAAAGAAGAATGATGGGTGTAACGTTAAGGGATAAGAAAAGAGCAGATTGGGTGAGGGAACAAACGCGAGTTAATGATATCTTAGTTGAAATCAAGAAAAAGAAATGGGCATGGGCAGGACATGTAATGAGGAGGGAAGGTTACCGATGGTCATTAAGGGTTATGGACTGGATTCGAAGGGAAGGGAAGCGTAGCAAAGGGCGACAGAAAGTTAGGTGTGCGGATGAGATTAAGAAGTTTGCAGGGACAACATGGCCACAATTAGTACATGACCGGGGCAGTTGGAGAAGTATGGGAGAGGCCTTTTCCCTGCAGTGGGCGTAACTAGGCTGATGATAATGATGGTGAAGAGGGAGAGGGAACTAGAAGGAAGCAAGATCGGGTTTAATCTCTCATACAAACAGGCGTGTACAGTAGTAGAGCAGCAGCTTCCAGGTTTATTTTATGCGGATGACATTGTGTTGCTAGCTAACAAGCAAAGTGATTTGCAACGTCTGGCTAATATCTATGGACAGGAAGGCAACAAATTAGGTTTTAAATTTAGCGTTAGAAAATCGGGTGTTATGGTATTCAATGAAAACTGCGAACAGACAGAGGAGATACAGGGCCAGGAAATACCTCGGGTAACTGAATATAAATACCTTGGTATATGGATCAACGAAGGCAATAGATATATGGAAACACAGAAAAAAACAACAGTAAAGGAGAAGAGAAATGCAACCATAATGAAGCACAGAGCGCTATGGGGATTCAATAGCTATGAGGTGCTCCGGAGTATGTGGAAAGGTGTAATGGTTCCAGGACTTACTTTTGGAAATGCGGTTGTTTGCTTTAAATCAGGGGTACATACAATCAGGACTCGATGGGAACGAAAAGTCAGTCGGATGCCTCGCATTGGACGCTCACGGGAAGACTACAAATGAAGCTGTGCAGGGTGATATGGGCTGGACTAGTTTTGAAGTGAGGGAAGCTCGCAGTAAAATTGAGTATGAAGAGTGGCTGAGGAATATGGAAGAAAGTAAATAGGCTGGGAGAGTGTTGAGGTATCTGTACAAGAAAAACATTGATTCACAGTGGAGGAAAAGAACTAGGAAACTTACCAGCAAGTATGCGGCCTGTAGGGTGGACAACACAGCAACAAAGAAGGTCAAGCGGAAAGTCAGAGAGGCTGAATTAATCTCATGGGTGGCGGCAATGGAAAATAAACCGGCCATGAGTAACTACTTAAGAGGGCAAAACGAAATCAGGAAAGAAACAATTGGTGATAACTCAAAGGGAAGCTCATTACTTTTCGAAGCGAGATCGAGATGCCTAAGGACACGCGCCTATAAAGCGTGATATAAGAAGGAAAAAAAAGCATGTGCTTGCTGCGGTAAAGATAGAGTAACGAAGGAGCATGTTTTATTAGAATGTGAAGACATCTGCCTAGCAGTCGATTTAGGCACCACTGACCCCTTTGAGGCCCTTGGGTTCAGCGAGAGCAGGGGAAATATAAACATGTCCGCAATAGAGATTAGTAAGAGACAATTGGAAGATTGGTGGAAGAAAGTAAGGAAACGACAAAAAATGGAGACGTATAAAAGCAAAGCTTTCAATAGGGTGTCAGAAAATTTGGTTGTGGGAGTTCATATTCCTTTTTTTTGTGACCTAGGTAGGACAATAGGCAGTATAATAGCAAGAGCTTAGTGGCGCAACCGACCGCCCCGTTCCAAAGGGGACGCTCATAACATCCATCCACCCGCTCCAGCTGGCCGTGCGGGGGAACGAAATAAATAGAACTAGAAAGCTCGCCTTCGCACATAGCATTTGCCGCAAGTGTTTCCTGGTAAAGGTTACGGCTGCTTAAGCTCCAGTTGCCGGGAAGAGGCAATTGTAGCATACGAAGAAGGGAGCGACGTCACTACACTTTCATATGTAAAAGAAGAGCCCCCGTAGCAACTGATTTCATTTGTGTTGTGATAGAGCTATGGAAAGGCCACGCTTAGTTAGGACTCCCGAAAAGCAGCGTGACTAAGATGAGCGATGACGGGAACAGCAAGGTCAATATTCACAATGGCGTAGTGCTCAGCCTAGGCAGGACGCAGCGGTTCCTGCCGAAAGCAAGCCACCCATAGTTTGGATGCCTGAAGAGCAGCGTGAATACGATGAGCGACGAAAGGAACAGCAACGTCAATATGGAAAACAACATCATCCTCAGGCTTGGCAGAATCCAGTTCAAGGCTACGTCGCATTGCTCTATCGAATCAGGTGGTACCACAGCTTCGCTGGCCAACCACCTCCACAGCGTTAATGGGATCCCATTTTCGTGTTCTTGAATAAAGTTCATTTGATTGATTGATTGATTGATTGATTGATTGATTGATTGATTGATTGATTGATTGATTGATTGATTGATTGATTGATTGATTGAAGCATTACAGCCTGTTCCGTCACTAGGAGCGATCCCGAGAGGGTAGATTGTAGCACAGCGCTGACGTAGCGCTATGTATACTACGAAGAAAATACTAGGATTGAATGCTGGCCGATACAAAAGGTCTTGCAGTCTAACACAGAGTTTGAAAGCGCTAGCTGCCACGAAATAATTGTTGCTATGCGACATGTCACACTCATAAGACAGCGGTACGGTTGGTGTCAGAACGTAGCCTCCGTTTCAGCGTTGAGCGACGGCGTCCCTCAGCGTAACCGAGCGAACGAGCCCACCAAAGGATGAAAGAAGAAAAGCGGAGTGCGGAGAAAGACGGCGATAGCGAAAAGAGCGCGAGGAGGAGGGTATGGCGAAAGCGTGAGAATAAAAGCGCAGTGCTGCACAAGACGGGCTCTGCGGCGACGACCGCTATAACATGGTGCCAGAGTAGCGCGCCGTCGTCTTTTCACCGATGACGCCATCGAGAAGGCAAGCGGCTAGTGCGTCCACCGATACCACATATGGAAACAAAGCGTCGCATGAGCGGAGGTTGGTCTGCGGCGGCTGCTGTGAATCGCGCCCACGTGTAACCCACGCGCTTCCTCTCGCGAACTTCCGATTAGCGAGGCAGTCGCGCCACACTTCGCTCTGTTTGCAATGTGCCGATTGTCCGTTGCAGATTGTCCGCGCCAGCCACACTATCACAGCGTTCTTTTCCTCATAGGAACCGTGTACTTATATATTCATATAAAATATTAGCGAACGAAATGAAAACACGTATAGAGCTGCACTCAAATTTCGCATTAGGCAGTCTCGCAATCGTCAATGACTTTTTTTTTATTCTAGCAATCCATTCATGCGTTTGACCATGACGAAGCATGCGCGCCCACACTCTCTTGCGCACCCTTCTCTCTGCGATCCTGTGGGCGCTGCCATGCTTGATCACGTGGTGACGCGTCCATTCCTTGCCTCAGCTGACTCCGTTTCCTCATTAAATTAAACATCAGTTTCAGGAGATGTCGTAGACGGTGACTGAGCGGACGACACAAAGCTTTGACGACAGCTACAGAGAATATGTAAAATCGCTTCCGGAGCTCGTTAAGCTTCGTTCAAATGGCGCGAGCAGCGTATATGGTGCTTGTCCTAAAAGCGAGGCAAAAATATAGATTCCATTCTATCGAAACCTTCTGCTTGTGAATTGAATCAAGATGCGTGCGTTTTGCTCGTCGTTATTTATTTGGCAAATATTTTGAAGCAGCGGCTTGCCACGTTTCTGACTCAGTAAAGTTCCTCGGTGCGGTCACTACCTAATTATAACCTGCCTTATCGCTTATCGGTTGTGCTTAGTTGCGATAGATTTGTTCTTGCCGCGCACAAGGCTTCGAACATATATATTCTTTACTTTGTAATAGCTTGTAGTAAGGAAGTATTACCGCTATAGTAACTCGCTTACTCCTGTGGGCCGTTGCAAGACATCCAGCTTTCGACCATTCGTGTGCTATCAGTGTAGTTCCCGCCACCCATACTTCGGCGCATTGATTCAAGTGTGCGCCCATTCACTTTTTCTTGATACGTTAGCGATAGAGTAGGCGTGAGTTTTCAGGCGGGTTGAGGCAGATGTGTGTAAATAGCGTGTGCGAAACTTACATGCCAAGAAAAGGCACTACTTCTTTCGTAATTTGTTTAACTAGTGGTGCTCACTCTTCTCGATGTTTTGGGGTTGAAGTCCTTTCTTTGTAGGTTAGTCATACAACGCTGGCGGATAGTGAAGTTACTTTCCTCGAGGAAAGACGTGCATCGTGAATGCTCGGCAAAACAGGCTGTCTTTATGTAGGAGCAACTTGGTCACACATATATATATATAAATATGCTATCCCATTCCTTAATATGCTAGTGACTATTTTTGCACTCAAGTACACGTCTTCCCTCTACCGTTCCAAGTTTTGCAGCATGAATGGAGCACAGTGTGGTAGCGAAACCCCAGTTGAATTTCCGGCAGCTGAGCGCACGGAATCGGGGCACAGGCGGAAATGGCTTCGTATTCGTGTGCTGAGGCGCGCCGCCGAAAGCGCCACCTCGTTTCTCTCTGCTCCGCGAAAACGTGACGCACGCGCTATAGACCAGAACACGCCAGTCTCGCACCCAGACTAACCGAACGCATACTCTCGCACCCGGTCGACCAGCGCCATCTCGTACTGGGCTGCCAAAGCGTGTTCGCCGGCCACCGATAGACATGGCAAGCACCAGTTCCAGGACTCCAAAGTGCGAAAATGTGCCCCTTCACGCGGATACAAGGTACAGGAAGTCATCTGGGCATCATTGTGTCGTGTTTGGGTGCCAAAACAACCAGCGCAAAAGGAGCAGGTTGCTTAGCACTGTTTGCGAAGATCACAACACAAGTAGGAAATCGTGCCGGTGTGGTGTTTTCAGCCTGCACCGATTTCCGTCCGCAACAAAGAATGCCAAGCTGCGCCACCGGTGGATAGCTGCAGTAAACAGAAAGAACTACAAACCCAGTGAACATGCACGAGTGAGTATTCGATCTGTGTATAATTTGGTGCCACGTTCAACTTTGCGCCCTACGAACGTAATATGTGTAACACGCAGGTTTGCTCCGAGCACTTTCTTGACAACCAGCCTACCAAGCAGAATCCCGTGCCGATGCTTCGCCTTGGCTATAACAAAAAGGCAAGCCTTTTTCATTCGTGTTTTCATTCCTGCAGAGCTCCCAATGGTCAAGCGGAACAGTTGAGTTTGCGGTTAGCGATACTTGCAGTTGGTGCACTTCATGACCATTAAGCGTGAACAAGTTGTCGGCAATAGAATGTTGCCTTGCTGGTGAGCGTTGTTGCTAATGAAAGTAAATCGATGTCTGCTCGTCACGTAGCATGCGTCCACAAAAACGTAAACGACGACTGCACGTCGTCGAAGGTGTTCTTGCAGCGCGCCTGTCTTTACGAGCTGGTGTTGCAGGTGTCATTCGTAATGAATTCATTTGAGCCTCCTGAGCTCTAAATTGCGTGCGGGCTGTTATGCGGGGCAAAGCGCAAATTTTTTCCGTTCATATAGGGAGAGAAATAAAGTGGTTCATTATTGTTGTATTTTGTAACAAAATTTTGCTCGTTCTCACCGTTTTTTTTTTTACTGTTTTCTTTTCTAAGGGAGCGCCAACAATCCGATATGGCCTCGCAGAAGCGAAACAGTATCTGATACCAGGTAGCTGCATTTGGTGGGGCTAATTTCTTGGAATGCAGGTGCGGTTGTTGTCTTGTATCAAAGGGGTCCCTGATGATGCAGCTTTAAGTAGGGATGGTAATTTTATGTGCCCTGTCATGGTTTGTGCAACAGCTGTACAACACCTGCATCTGTCATGCTCACCGTGTTATACGTGCTTTGACTGCACATGTAGTTGAACATTATAACTACTGTAGTTCCTCATTTTCCAATGAGTGCAGGTTTAGCATATGCTGCTTCTTCGAGTGCTGTAGGCTTGTGTTCTGAATGTTGTACTCTTAAGTGGTTGCTTGGTACATTTGGCCTGGTGTATTTTCTATTTCATTTTGAGAAGACTTTATATCTTTGCAAAAATGATGGCATGGGAAAGAACTACAGCCCTTCTTACTATAACATGTATTTTGTTTTCAATGTCCAGGTGGTGAAGGGCAGGCGTCTGCTAATTAGGCAGGCTGTAAGCCCAGTCAGTCGTCCTCGCCAGTTGGTTGCCAAACCCGGCCAACCCGGTAGCGACCATGACAACCCTGACGAAACTGAAAGTGCAGAGGACAATGTTCTGCGTGCTGGTGGAAACCTAGGAACGTTGTTGCATGCTGATACCCAAGCACTAGCTGCTGCCTGTCCAGAACAAGAGCAACAGATCGTTCAGCAGCAAGGGCACACACCACAGCAGGTAGCGTCTGTTCACACAGCTGCAGTGGATGCCCTGAGTGAAACAGCACAAATGGAGACACCAGGTCACACCAAAGCAAATGTAGAAGCTACAAGCACAGTAGAACTGCATAACAGCAAACTGCAGCAGTCGACATCCGAACGGCTTGGTATTGTCCCTGCTACATACGAGGTAGTGGTTGAAAGCACTGAAGAGGTACAGGCAGCCCCAGAGTTTTATTTTGAGACATATTATGACGTAGAGAATCTCCATACTGTTGAGCTGTCCACAGTGTCACCACTTTCAGAGCCTGAACAAGCAACAGTACCAATGGACGTTTCATCTGAGTGTGCGCAAAGAATTTTGCATGAACACCGCTACTTTTCTTGCAGTGAGAAAAATGTTGATGCAGGAACCCAAACATCTTTTTACAGTACAGTTTCATTACTGCCTAGTCAGTACCAGTTTTACACTGGATTGAGCTATTGCACCTTCTGTGAATTGGTCAAACTTGTGGAGAGTAAGGTCAGCACTCAATTCAAATTAAGCATTAGTGATGCTGTTCTGCTAACTTTGATGCGGCTTAGGCTGGGTGTGCTCTATGCTGATTTGGCGTTTCGGTTTGCTATATCGGTATCTCTTGTTGGTAACATTTTTCGCACAGTTCTTCGAGCACTAGCTGAAATTTCCAGACGACATTTGATCATCTGGCTACCTCAGGAGACCATACAAAGGTCACTTCCAAAAACATTCAAAGATAGCATGTATAAGAGCACTAGATGCATAATAGACTGCACAGAGGTGCATATGCAGCGCCCTAAAAAGCTGTATGCTCGTGCCCAGACATACAGCCAGTACAAAGGTGGAAACACTGCAAAATTTCTAGTTGCCATAGCACCCACAGGCTTCATTATGTTTGTATCTAAAGTATATGGTGGGCGGGCTTCTGATCGGTTTATCGTGCAGGATTCAGGATTTTGTGACTACCTCGAAAATTGTGATGAAATAATGGCAGATCGAGGCTTCACCTTGAATGAGGAGATGAAAGCAAAATGTGTTCGCCTAAATATGCCCGCTTTTACACAAGGAAGGAACAGGCTTGAAGAAGTGGAGGTGACGAGGACAAGGCGAATTGCTTCGTTAAGAATACATGTCGAAAGAGCAATTAATCGTATTAAGACATTTAGAATACTAAAGCACAGTGTCCCAATTCATCACAAGAAACTTGTAAATGAGATTGTTGTAGTTTGTGCAGGACTTTGCAATTTGAAGTCACCCCTGATTCGCAGTGATGTCATAGTTCAAGAAGGTACCCCATGAGCAAAAGTAAATGGCCACAGGCTCGCTGAAAAACACTGAATTTATTCGTAATTCCGACATACAAACTGACAAGTGGCCAGGAAAGCTTGCAATGTCATGTTTGTACCGCAGTCCTCTCTTTAGAGTTATATGCATAAGTGAAAAAAATCAGCTTAATCGCAGAATCTGTGGTACTTCTCGGAGGAGTACCTGTGTCAGGTGCATTACTTGCTAGCTATGACTTAGTTGTAGGTGCAGGATTGGTCTTGCAACACTTGCTCTAAAAGAAGGCTGTGTTAATTTTGTGTTATTGTGTATGGTAAGCTTTTTTATTTTTGAGAGTGATTTCACTTCAAAATCTGAGACTTGCAATATGTTTTTATTAATGTTCATGGAGAGTCTGGTAGACTTGAGGGAGATTTCACGTAAGCTCTGAGATTTATTCTAAGTATGCCAGAAAAAAACCTGCACGATGCTATTTTTGCCAGTTGTCTATCATGTGTATTGACATTTTTTTGTGCTTATTTTTATAGTTATGTTGTGGTACTAAGTGCAATTTGCCAGTGTATATGTAAGGTCATCTCACACATGCGCCCATGGGATATGGAAGATCAATCTATTATGTTCTTATAGATGTTGACAAAGAAGAGCCTGATAACCTTTTTTTTCTTGTTGCAAGTGATTTCACCCTGAAATCAAAGATTTACTCTGGTAGATTCAGTCAGAGGTATGCCAGGAGGAAAGCATGCAAGATGTATGCCAGTTGTCCTTAATGTGTAGTAGCATTTTTAATATATATGATTAGACCTTTGTTGTAATCAGTACAATTTTCTAGTGTACATTTAAGGTCATATCGCACAAGCGCTCATGTGATTTGGAAGGCTATTGCATGATGTTCTCATAAATGTTCACAAAGAGGAACCAAGGCGAGTGACCACTGTGTAGCTTCTTGTTTTCTATGAAACAAAATTTTAGCACTAGTTTGGATAGTGCATCTCACTTTCTTTAAAAGTAAAGGCTGGAAACCATTTTTTTATTGACTCATCAACATAAATGATGGGTATTTGTGTTTCAAAGGTGACATCTGCGGGCATATTTATTTTTCTGTCTCCAGAAATTGTACATATATGTTGTTGCACCTCCTGCTTTGAATGCTTTGGCAACAGCTGCAACACCAGCAGCAAGGATATATGGTCCCCACAATCAATCCTTCCTGGACTTTGTAAACAAACTTTGTGTGCACATGTAAGATGCGTCACTTGTTTTATGCCTCAGGGCAAAGTTCCAAATTAAAATAAACGAACTATTACACAATATGTCTTGCTGGTGTCTTTCTGAGCTGTAGAACTCTAGCTTATAAAATATTTACAATAAAAAAGCAATATGCTGCAAATTAACCACTTTTGCCATACTGTCATTAAGTAGCAGTACGTAGAAACATGTTGTATGCTTCAAGTGCTGTCGACCTTTGAGTGAGAGAGTCGTCTACCAAGGCTGGAAGGTACAAAGAAAAGTAAAAGTTGCGCACTCTTGCAAGGCTGGAGCTTAAGTATGCTGGGTCATAGTTTACATTAACCAGGACAGTTCGCCTGCTTGTCCACAGATAAAAAAAGCAATGTTTCCTTTGGCAACAGTACATAGTGAATTGTACTTGACTGTAGTAGCCCCCCCTGCCTGATTTAGAAAGAAAATATCCATCATCTCCCTTCCTCACATCATATTTTCCGCTGTCCAACAAAGAGGAGCAGTCTTCTGTGTAAGGGCAATTAATTTCAAGAATGGAGTCTGTGCCAACAAGTCCATCTGGGCTTGCAGATAGGTACGGTTCAGTTTGCGACACCACAGTTCCTACTCTTGCCACTTTCAGGGCAGTTTCTTGCTCAAACGCCTCCCTGGCTAGAGTTTCGCACTGTGTACCGTGCATAGTTGCCTTGTTACCTTTGAAGCTAGGCCTCAGTAGGGAAGCAAGTGCTTTATCTGGCAAAGTTTGCTTGCGCTTAGGTATCTTTGACGTGACTGAGGCTGTTATTCTGACCTTTCTACTGCCTTCCCACACACTGCCACGTTGCTCCACTGTTCCTTTGGCCAGTCTAACCTGTGCATCTAGAGATATGTCTACGTACTTTTTATAGAAATCAGTACAGCACTGGCAGTTGTCAGGTCCAGCACCACTATGAAAGCCATGAGACGGGACACTACAGGGCGCAAGTATTTCATCTGTAGTTTCTACAGCTGGTACATTTAGCGTTAAGTTTAAAATTGTGCCCGGTACTGATGCAAGACCTTTCAAAGGAACTGTATCAAAGCTTTTCACAAGCGAATTATGGTCCCTAAACTTCTGAAACTGAGGATCATGTCGCCTCGGGGCAGGTTTCCCAATCTGTATTCGCCTTCCTAACCTGAAGTCTATGTCTTGTATTTCTCCTGGAACTACATTCTTCTTTGTGCCACGGTTCCATTCAGCACTCTTGTCTGTACATGCTGTGCCAGTCAAACCAAGTCTGACGGCAAACTCCATCTTCCAGAGTAGAGCTCCTGAAAAAAATTTGTTCCAATTCATACTTCATAAGAGACACTCCTTTAAAACTTTTGCGCTACTGAGACTTATCTTAGTACAAGTTACCTTTAGTTATTAGAGACATTGTACCATCATCTTCGACTGGATGTGGCATACACGAACAATTATCTGTACGGCATAGGGCTTTCCACTAGCCCCTACAGTGATAACTGTGGCAACTTAGAGACAATGGAGCACATATCATTTGAATGCCCTGTGTAACACGACGAGAGACAATTTTTTGAGCAACAAATGAATATGATTTGCCATGAACCGCTAACATTACCCAGCATCTTAGGTCCAATGCCCAGCCCTTCAAAGCAGCAGCGGGTTTTGGATTTGTTGCTCAAATACCCGTCAGAAATTGGTTTAATAGGAAAGCTTTAAGGAATCACCATTTCACATAGAAAAGCCTACAATTACCCGCCATTTCACCTGTAAATATTAGTATCAGGTCCACTTGAGCATTTCATATTTATCTTTATTCTCTTTTTTCCCACCCTTCTCTGGAATATTTTAATCCAATTCCCCTCCCCTATACAGAGTAGCATGCCAGCGGTTGTATACGCACCGGCAAAAATTTGTTTTTCTAATAGTCTCTCTCTCTCACTTTTAGTTCACTTTGCATTTAGGCAAATGGTAGATGGTTGCATTTAAGTGCATAATTCACGCAGCAAAACTGCATGGCTTTGTAATGCATAGGTTGGTAGCATGTAAAATAATTAGCATACCAATGTGGCTGCAAGCATGCGCTGCACCTGCCATGCAAGAGCAGTCCGCTGTGATGACACTTCCACTGGGCTGAAGGCAGACCCAAGCTTTGTGCGGGGGCGCACTTAACGACTGAGACCTTTCGACTTCTCCTTTGACAAAAATGGAGTTTGTGGCCATGTCCTTGTGCACAAGCAAGCAGCCTACCTTGCCACTTTCAACATAGTTGTAGGCTTCAGTGCTTTTGATGGCATTCACTTCCTCAAGGTCACAAGCTTTTGTCTTCAAAAGGTAGTAAATGATATTGTGTTCCTGCACAGGAGGCCAGAGCTTCATGTCTTCGGTCCAGTCTTTGATTTCATGAAATTCAGGCGGATACAAGGCACCTGTACAGAATACATAGGATTGACACATAAAGAAACAGTACTCAAGCCCTTTAGCTCGCAGACGCAGTTATAAAATTTTGAAGCGCTATTTCTAACAACGGCTAAATTATTAGTCTATGCTCGCATAGCACACCTGTTATCATGAGGAATGGTGGGATTCTGCACATTAGCAGCACCAGATTGGCTAAGAGTAGTGCAATTTAAATTTTAAGAAATGGCTGTCACAGGATTAGGATGTCACAGGTAGCTTCTGAAAGGGATTGATGAACGATACACTTCTATTGGAACTCTAAATCGCAGGTGATGCTCGGCAACTGCATGTTTTCAAAACATTTTACTCAAAGTGGACCATTAAAAAAGGCTTTTGGAAAGTCACGCAGTGCGCAAAACGAAAAGACCGGCACAAGCAATAACGGCCCCTACTGCTCCCTCGGGAAAATCATTGATGCTGTTTTGGAGGTTGCGCTGGAAAGCGCGAGAATGGTATAATCCGGCATGACTGATACAGCACGAGCGCCGTAGGCGCGAGAAACTGTCCGATGTCGGAAAGCGTACTCGTCGGAAAGCTTACGCACAGGCAAAATTTTGCCGCGGGATGCATGTTGTTTTCGTAAAGCCTTATCGTGCAACCTTTAATAATATATCGCACCAACACAGTGCCGTATATTCCTTCACAGGTTACGCGCCAAAAATGCGGAGATGTTACAGCTCACACAAAACTTAATCGCGTACTTACCCGATGTATTCGCTCCTGCAGTCTGCACAGCACTCAGTGTGGCCATTGCGGACTTGCATGAGGTCTTGAAGTTGATTGACAGGTTGGAAAAAAACGCGAAACACGCCTAAAAAACGCGAAACACGCCTTCCGCCCAGTTAAACAGCGCAAGTTTCGCTTTTGCGCCGGGTCGAATCTCCCGGCGTGGCAGCCCACGCCTGCTACTTCGCGGCGCTTGGGATAGACGGCGCGACGGGCGCTCGTCAATATGGCGGCGCCCATTGAATTTGCGGTGTTCTGGTGTATAGCTGGCACGAGAGGTGTATGCACACGAGTAAAGAAGGCAAAAAAAAAAGCAGGAACCATTGACGGCCGATTGTCGATGCAAGCGAATAGCCAACTGCTTCTAGAAAGCTATTCGTTTTATTCAAGGAATGACGCAGCGAGGGCATTTGGGTTGTGCTTGTCGTTTCATTGCGTAATTCCGCAGAGAGCGAAGCCGTCTGTAGCGGTGCCATAACGATCTGCTGCAGCCGCCACAGCGGGAGGCAGAGGAAGTGGAAGGCTGTCTTTTCCGAGCACTCCGCCATAGCATTTATCCCATCAGCTCTCGCACGACAGCGCGTGCCGGCAGCACCGGCTATTCGCTTACACACACACAACTCTGCTACGCTTGGCATATACGTCTTCGGCATATATGTCTGCAACGGAGCAGAGTCGAAACGGAGCATTATTACCCGTTTTCGCAACCTCCGCAGTAGAGCTGGTTGCAATATATGAGCATTTGACCGTACACAAGCTACCATTGCTGCGTGGACGCTATCATAGCTGTTCAAAAATAATTTCGCTATAACTAGGGACTTGGACGCCTACGGCGACTTTCGATATGCAGTCGGGAAGATCCAATCTTTTCTTCTAAATTCTTGGACGTTCTAATATCATTATTTCTCAAGTTGCGTCGCACTGTATATTTATCGGTCTTTTCAGCGAGCAAGTTCCCGCTGCAGCCCCCCCCCCCTTTTTTTTTTTGCTTAATCAAGTACATTCTTTGGTGCTAACACAAACAACGCGAGCGTATGGCCCGCCTATTTTTATGTGCTTCTTACCATTCCTTTTCCATTCTAGTGAACTTGCCAGTATCTAGTATTAACAAGTTCGTAGCTAGACCAGAGCTTCATGACATTCGCAGGGCAGCGCGGGGGGGGAGGGGGGCGAGAGTGCGCGTTGTAGCAAAAATTCCCGGCGCCGTAGCAGGAATCTTCCTCGCGGAAATCATCGCTGCACACCCGAGTTGAAGTCGATGGCTGCTTGCCGGTTGTTTCGCGATCCAAGCTTCGCGCAGCTTCTTGTCCTGTGGCTACGTGCGAAGGCTGACTCCGGGCTCCACTGGGCACGTCCGGCACCGAGCAGTAGCATACCATGGTGGACGCCTTCAAAGAGAGCCACTACCTAGTATGGCTTTCAAGTGTTGTCAAGCAGACACCCGAGGCGGGAAAACCGCCCCACTCCATCAGAACCGCAGCGCAAGCCAGACTTTAAACTTTCTTTTCCAGCTTGCTTCGGCGCTTCCGAAGAAGCCGACGCGGTCGCTGTGTCCACGTGATCCCTCATACCACGCCACGCCGGCGGTAGCGCCAGCTTTTCCAGTGGTGGAGCTTGGCCCCGATACCCCTCGGACGATCTATCAAACACCGGGCGGCGCCTTCGCCACCGGGGGCCCCTTAAGGCTCATTCACACTAGGCCAACACGACACCGACTTCGGTCTGCCGATGACAGCGTTTCGTCCTTCGTGTCGGCGCCTCTGCCACGCTGTACCGACGCCGACAATCTGCCGACGGTCGGAAGAGAGCAGCCTAAACTGCTGAAATTAATGTACCTAATTTTCAAAAAAGCAGATGATTCCACAATACTAGCCTATTTAGTGCACGAATACTAATAATTTTATAAAATGGCCAACGATAGTTCTGTTCACGCGAGTGATCTCTGGCTTCATTTCAAGCGTATAGTCGCGCACTGCATGCGTCATTACATCCCGAAAGAAAGCAAAAAATTACACAAAAAAGCTTTGGATAACAAGTGATATAATTCACGTCAAGCGCAGAATAAAACGCTTGCGGCGTAACATGAAAAAGAAAGGTGAAAGTACAAAAATGAAATAACTATTCCGCGCTACCGACGAACTGAAGTTAAAGACTAAGCTTGCGAAGCATATATATTTCAATAAAGATTGCCTAACCTTATTAATCACAACCCTAACCATTTTTGGAACTTTTCTCGCGCACGCCCCACAACGACACTAGATCGTCCACGCGGGGGAAAATTGGCACTCGCTGATAAATTTAGCCAACTCTTTCACTCAGCCTTTACTAAAGATAACGACACAATTCCGAATTTGCCACCGTCATCATTCCCCACTCGTGACACATTGGTAATAAACGACACCGGAATATTTAAGCAGTTACTTGAGTTAGACGTGAAGAAAGCAAACGGTCCCGATAACATTCCGAACGAGTTCTTGAAAAGATATGCTGTATGTAATAGTAAATATCTTGGTCTTATTTACCGAAAGTCACTTTCGACGTCAGACCTACCTGAAGATTGGAAAATTGCTAAAATCGTACCGATTCATAAGTCAGGCAATACTAACCTAGCATCTAACTACAGACAAATTTCACTTACCAGCACATGTAAAATCTTGGAACACATTATTCTCAAAAACTTAACCGCATATTTCGAAGAACATAAATTAGTAGATGTTCAACACGGTTTTAGAAGAGGTTTATCGACAGTCACTCAGCTAACAGAGGTGATACACAATCTTTCTTTAAATATTAATAATCATAATCAAAGTTGCCTACTTTTACTAGATTTAAGTAAATCGTTTGATTGTGTGTGCCATACTAAACTAACTGCCAAAATTACAGCGGTGATTGGCAATGGACCCCTTACAGCATGGATAAAAACTTCTCACCGATCCCAATTTGTCGTCATCGAAACCATCCCATCTGCTCCGGTGCCTGTTATATTAGGGGTCCCACAGGGCTTAGTAATAGGTCCGCTGTTATTTTTGGTTTTTATCAATGACATTACAAATAACATTGTAAAATTAAACTCTTTGCAGATGACTGCATAATATACAGAAAAAAATGTTATCACGAGGATCAGGTTCTGCTCAATAATGCACTAGCAAAAATAACCGAATGGTGTGATAACTGACAAATGACCATTAATACAAACAAAATGGTTTGTATGACAGTAAAGACAAAAAAAAAAGCACCCGTCGCTTTTCCCCTGCACACTTAACGGCAGCCTCGTAACTAGAGTTCAACAGCATAAGTATTTTGGTTTAACAATAATGTCTGACCTTAGCTGGACATCACATATTAACATTACTTCTTGTGCATTACGAAAACTTTGTTTCTTCAAAAGGTGCCTGCGGTTGGCACAAACTAACGTCAAACTTTAACTTACGTTACATTTGTGAGACCTGTCCTTGAGCGTGCTAATGTCGTATGGTTCCCGTACACTAAAACAAACATATCTAAACTGGAAAGCATCCAGAGAAAAGCAATAAGGTTTATCCACCGAAAATATCGGCACAGTGATTTAGTTACTCTTCTCCAAACACAGTCAGGGGTTGCAACTTTTGCTGTTCGAGCAAAACGAGCTCGTCTAAAATTTCTGCGTCAAATACTACACAACCGACTAAAAATAAATGCCTCTTCATACGTTACCTTTTCTAAATCCCGCGTACTTTACGGTCTTCCTTTTTCCTCCCCGTGTTGTTCGCGAGTAGAATAACCTAGATGCACCTATAACTAACACAGTATCGCAGTCAGATTTTGTTAGGTTATTGGAAGATGAAATAAGTAGTTAGGAAAAAATTGTTCTTATGCACATATAATCGTCATAACTCCCATGTTTCTGAACTATAGCTAAACATTTACCTCTTTTGTTTCTTTCTTTGTTTTTGCAAAAATGTAATAATCTTTACGTACATGTAACCTGAAATGTACTATTTATGTGAGTTGCTCTTGTTATTCATAGTATTCTTGTTGCAAAATTGTGCATTGAACCTGTTCGATGCATTTCCATTTACATGTGTTAGGAATTCTTTCTTTCTTTCTTTATTTGTTTCCATTGCTAAAATACAATGGCGGGGGCTAAGATAAAAGCTGCAATGAGGCAGCTTGAGGTGCCGTTAGCCCCCGTGTTACATGGTGGCAGTGAGTCGCACAGCCAACCATACGCAAAAAAAACATTGTATATAAGTATTAAGTACAATCATTAATCAATCCAAGAGAATGTTCTATAGGGGCACAAAGAAATGGCACAATTACATACAATTGCATACACTTGGCAATACGTAAATAAAAGTAAAAATCCGGTACACTTGACGATGCATAATTAAAGGTGAAAAGATATGGTGCTCGATTAATATTGGAATGATTAGGAGAAAGAAAAAGGACGAGCAAAAAATTACGTCGTTACAAACATTTCACGAGACGCACATGTGAATACAGATGAAAAAGAAATTATGCTTGGTTCTTTAATTAGGAGAAGGTTCTGATAAGTGACGACAGTTCTGACCTTGTTATGTTAATGATGTCAATGCCAGCGTCATGTAACAAATTAAGCAGTCTGGGTATATTTTATTTTTCGTCATTTGCAAGCCATAGTTGGTTCTTTTAGGGGGTATAGACCAATATTCTCCATGACGGGTAATACAGGTAGCTGTATTTTTTTGCAGACAAGCAATTTCGTTAAATACGCTGTTTTCAGAGTTTTGAGTTTAAGTGCCATATACGAAGGAGAGAGCGGTTGAATAGAGAGTAGATTGTGGGTATGTTGTATTGCATTGACGCGTGTACTTATCTTTATCGGGCAACCACGTTTCGCCGCTTAACAACTGTAATCGCAGAGCGAGGGACGCGCCTGCATGTATCCGAGGTTTCTGGAAAGTTATCGACGCTTCTATCCGTGTGTCTGTTGTCGCCGAACCTTGTGTTATCAGATTTCATCGCGTGACACGAATGGTGTAGAACTTTGTGGAAGACACGCGGGTCCCATCAGTTAATCTGGAACATTCGACGACTGATCTATAAAAGTCGACGCGCTTGACCCGCTGATCAGATTTCCGACGATCGCCGACCGTGTTCGCCGCTATCGTTGTGCTATAAGTGTAGCCTGTTTTTGTGGGCACAGGTTCGCCCAATAAAAGCTAGTTTTGTATTCCACCGTATTCTTGCTTTCTTCACCGTCACTACCCCGTGACAGTATAAAGAGGTGCTCACAGTGACTGTGATATGGCACGTTTGCAATGATGCGTACGATCTTTTTCTGTTGTAAGTGTATTTTCCTGAGGTTAGTTTCAGTTGTTGTCCCCTACACAAGGGGTGTATAATTAATGTGTGATGGAAATAGCGAGTGGTAAACTAATATTTTTACGGATGGTGGTAGATGATATCTGTTCTTGTTTAGCATTCCTGTGATACGGCTAAGCTTTCGTACTACAGGGTCTACATGTCGATCCCAGTGTAGTGTTCTAGGGAAGTATGTAGCTAATACCTTAATTTCATTTACTATTTCTATGCTCCCTTTGTTCATCTCTAAAGTGTGGCTTTGTGGAATCTTTGTGCCTTTCACATAAAAAATTACGGCTTTTGTCTTATTCGAACTTAATTTTAGGTAATTTTCTGTAGACCATGTGGATATGTTCTGGAGAAACTCGTCTGCGCTATTTATTAAACTAGTATAACATGCCAATGAAATAAACACACTAGTATCGTCTGCATATATGATAAATTTTGCCTTCGGACAGATCAGAACAACATCGTTTATATACAAGTTAAAAAGCAGCGGTCCAAGAATACTTCCTTGCGGGACTCCTGTTTTTATTTCTCCAGAAAACTATTTGAAGTTATTTATGTAGCACATATTGCCGTATTTTTTTCGAAATATGACTTAATTAACTGCAGTGGGAGGCCCCTGATACCGTACGTCTGAAGCTTTGTTAATAATAAGTTATGTTTAATATGATTGTATTGTATTGTATTGTATTGTATTGGGTTTTATGGCGCATAAGCGACTCAGGCTATCATGCGCCAAACACATGGTATAATTTATTTGAAAAATTGGGTATCCTCAGCGAAGATCCTTGTCCGGACAAGGACTCTGAGGAGCCCAACAAACCAAATGAAGATCTCAGCCTTCTTCTCAGGACTGAGAAAATGGGTGAGGTGCATCACAAGATGCGCGAAAAAAACTGGGTAATAATTTTTAGAATTAGTAGTTCTGTGATATATTATATTTCGTTTAGGATCGCTGCGTCTTTCAAAAAACTAAAAACAGATGAAGTTTCTACTAGTGAGTTATCTCCTAAAAGCAGACTGGGATGGAAAGGAATGCGGTCATTGTAAAATACAGTAAAACATTTTTTCCTTAGCCGTTCGAGTTGTGTGCACGAGAATAAAATGTGATTTACAGTGAGTTCATCTCCACATTTCTCATAAGGGTTTGTCTTGTTTTGTCAGTAGAACGTTATGCGTTAGGTGTGTGTTTCCGAAGCACAGGCGGCATAAAGTTACTTCTATAAAACGTTCCTGATGTCTGCATGATCTCCATTCTCCTAGAATAGGTTTTACCAAATGTAGTTTGTTATTTTCTTTGCTATTCCATGTACGTTGCCACTTTTCTTTAAGCTTGTTTTTTACTAACTTCATGCAATCTGCATAGGGTATATTTGCAGTACTGACATCCTTATGGCAGGCTTGAGCGGCGCACGCGTCAGCTCTCTCGTTGCCTCTAATTCCTTGATGGCTTGGTATCCAACAAAGCTTAATTTTGTGTCCTTGTGTTTGAGCAGTTATGTTATGGATTATATTCCATAATCCTTACGTTTCTGGCTTTCAGTGCTGTGATTGCACTTAGCGAGTCCGTGTACATAATGCTGTTTTGAATGTTCATTTCGACTATTTTTGATACAGCCACCGAAATAGCATGACATTCAGCTGAGAAAATTGACGCGCACTGATGCAACCTGACTACATTTTCCCATTTATCTTGCACTACAGCACTTCCGACGTAAAGTGATGTTTTATAACCGTCAGTATAAAATGCGGTGTGTTCTTTGTACTTTTTGTCTAGCGCCAAAAATTATTGTATTATATGTTCACGCGGAGTTTGCTTTTTATCAAATTGTGTCAGTGTGTAGTCACCTACACTGGGAAAGGTGTGCCAAGGTGGTAGTGGTCCCGGTCTCTGGGCAACATAAGGCAGTGTGTCTAGAATACCTAATTCCTGGCAAATTTCTTCAAATCTGAGAATAAGGGGTCTCGTCGCATTCGGTTTGTTGTTAAAAAGCTGTTTAGACGGGCACTTCGTAACTATGGAGTAGCAGAGATGTTTTGGTAGTGAACGGGTTTTTAGGACACATGCACATGTGAGCATGGCTCTTCTATCTGCGAGGGCTGGTTCGTTACATTCGACATATAGGCTGTTTATGGGTGATGTCCTGTATGCCCCACTTGCAAGGCGCAGACCTGAGTTATGAACTGGATCTAATTGCTTCAGGTAGGACGGTCGAGCTGAGTTGTATAATATGCACACATAATCGAGGCAAGAGCGAACTATACTGCGGTAGATGTGTAAAAGGCAGGTCCTATCAGCCCCCCAGCGTTTATGTGAAAGCACCTTTAATATGTTTAATGATTGGGAGGTTTTTTTCTTCAGGTTCTTTATGTGTGGCAAGAAGGTCAGTTTTCTGTCAAAAGTTATGCCCAGAAATTTGTGTTCACTTTTTACGGGCAATTCCGCTTCGTTCAGGTATAGTCTAGGATCAGTCTGTAGGCCACGTTTGAGTGAAAAAAGGATGGCCACTGTTTTCTGTGGGGAGAACCGGAAACCATTTCGGTCAGCTCACGTTGAAAGCTTATTTATTGTTAACTGCACTTGTCTTTCGCATGTTGCTATGTTTGAGGATGTGCAAGCTATCTGAAGATCGTCGACATAGATTGAATACATAATTGACCTTGGAATTATTTTACTGATTGAATTCATTTTAACAACAAAGAGGGTCGTGCTTAAAACACTCCCTTGGGGCACTCCATTTTCTTGAATGAAAATTCTCGACAGGCTTGAACTGAGGCGTACGTGGAATGAACGGTTTGACAGGAAGTCTTTTAGGCAGTTCAGCATCCTGCCACGAATGCCAAGTTCAGCCAAATCGTGAAGAATTCCGTACCTCCAGGTTGTGTCATAAGCTTTCTCTAAATCGAAAAAAACAGCAAGACATTGTTGTTTGTGTATAAAGGCTTCACGGACAGTATTTTCAAGACGAACCAGGTGGTCTGTAGTGGAGCATGCCTTTTTGAAACCGCACTGATGGACATCGAGAAGCTCACGGGCTTCTAGCACGAAGGTTAATCTCATATTCACGATACTTTCAAAGGATTTTGCGAGGCAGCTGGTGAGCGCTGTGGGCCTGTAACTACTCGGAGAGGTTGGTGGTTTTTCGGGCTTTAAAAATGGAACGATGATGGCCTTCTTCCAGGCTTCGGGTAGTTTACCCGATACCCACACCTTATTAAGGAAACTTCAGAGTGCCTCTACGGCAGGTTCAGAGAGGTGGGACAGCATTTGATAGTGTATTCCGTCAGGGCCGGGTGCAGTCTGTTTACCAGCGGAGAAGACTGTGTTGATTTCTTGAACTGTGAATAATTTATTATATGGTTCATTTGTATATCCACTCGTAGGGAGTCTTTGTTTCTCGGCTGTGTTTTCGTACGTAAGAAATGATTCTGTGTAGTTTGATGAGCTGGTAACTGTCGAAAAATATTCACCTAATATGTCTGCCTGTTCTTGGATGTTTGTCTGTATACCAGGGGCTGTTAGAAGGGGAAGTGTGAAAGTGTGAAAGCTTTCGTACTTTCTCCCACATTTCTTTTCATGTGGTTGAGCTATTTGTGGAAGTCACGTAATTTTGCCACGAAGTCCTTTCGGTTCTAAGGCGGATATATCGGGCTTGTGCTCTTGCCTTTTTAAAGCCTAAGAGATTTTTCTGCGTGGGGTACCTTCGAAAGTTTCCCCATGCTTTGTTCTGTTTCTTTTTTGCTAATCTACATTCTTTTGTATACCAGGTTTTGTGGTTTTGTTTCACCATGCACTCCAGAAGATTGAGGTATGGCCAGGAGCGCGGCAGAAATAATGTAGTTTGTGACAATTTCATTAACTTCATCTATACCTAAATTATGTGGGTCTATTTTTTCTAAGCTGGCATTTTCTTGAAACAGCGTCCAGTCGGCCAAATGGAGCCTCCAACGTCGTGGTTTTGTAGGAATGATTTGAAGAGATGATGTTAGGTTGATAAGAACAGGTAAATGATCGCTACCATACGGGTTGTCCAAGACATCCCATTTAAAAGCATTAAAAACAGAAGGCGATGTAAGAGACAAATCTATGCAGCTCCATTTTCCGGAGCTTGGAGAGCAGTATGTGTGTTTGCCCCTGTTGAGCAGGCGTATGTTATTGCAGAGAATAAACTCTTCTAAAATACGGCTTCTAGTGTCCGTTTGTTCGCTTCCTCACAAATTGGAGTGAGCATTAAAATCGCCGACTAACAGATATGGCTCTGGTAATTGTTTTAAAAGGTCTTCTAAGTCATGGAGTGTTACTGTCAGGTGTGGTTGCATATATACGGAACATACTGTAATTGTTTTAAATTGTACTACAGATACTGCAACGGCTTCAAATGTAGTCTGAAGCTTGACTTCAGGAGTAGCGACACTACTTTGAACAACTATGGCAGTACCTCCAGAGAGCCTATTTGCTTGCTCTCGGTCGTGACGATAGACTTTATATTTTCTTCAAATATTTTTATGTTCTGATCCCAAGTTTGTCTCCCGGAGACCCAAAACAACCGGGGAATATACGGCAAGAATATATTTTATGTCACCGTAGTTTTTTAATATTCCTCGACAGTTCCAGTGAATTAGGAACGCCATATCTAATAACTTTGACGGATGTATTTCAAAAGCTATGCTGCCGGTTTTGTGGGGCCCGTTATTGGAGTTTTTCCTCCCTTTTTGTAATCAAGGGAGTTGCGCCGCCGCTGCTGCGGAGGCGGGCTACTGCTTATATCCATCGCCTCCAGCGAGGTGATGGGTTTCCGCGGGGAACCCGCGGGGGTACGGATCTGTGGCTTCACCCGAAGGGGGGAAGCCCTGCGTCCTACCTGCTCAGGGGCCAGCGAGCCTTTCTTGTGCGGTAGTATGGCAGCCTTGGCTGCACCTGTCATAGTTGTGGATGGCCCTGCCTGAGCAGTGGCCTGAAGTTGGAGTGGTGTGTCGCCACTCCCAATAACTTTGGTTGCGCCAGAGGCCGCCGTCAGGTGCACCTCCGGGATGTCAATGGTGCCGACACCGGAGTGCCGTTCGGGTGGGGGACGGGGCAGGCACACATCAACAATGGTGTACTGTGTGCCCACTGTCACCAGACGCCGCTCGGCCCCCCGGCGCACGGCGTCAACATATGACCTGGATGTCTCTTGAGTGAACTTTTTCCTTGCCTCAGGGTAAGATATGTTTTCTCGTACTTTTAGATTGATTATTTGTTTTTCTTTTTTGAATACTTCACAGGTTCGTGAGTACGCTGCATGTGGACCGTTGCAATTTGCACACTTTGTTTCACTTGCTTGGCAGTTGTCAGTATTGTGTTCGGTTTCGGCGCATTTGGCACAGGTCTTCTTGCCTCTACATGTGTTGCTGCCATGTCCATACCTTTGGCATTTGAAACATCTCCTAGGGTTAGGGATGTATGGGCGCACTGGGCACCTGATGAATGCAACCCGGACAGACTCGGGCAAGCGAGTGCTGCCGAATGTTAGTACGATGTGAGGTATTGTTTTTTCTTCGCCGTTGCGCCTTATATTTATGCGGCGAAGGGACGTTACTCCTTGGTCTCGCAAATTCTCGAGGAGCTCATTTTCGTTCTTTGTCATTAGCAGCCACTCAGAAATTACTCCCTGAACGCTGTTCAGGCTTCTGTGAGGTGTTACAGTAATGGTAAGGTCAGCAAGCTTCTTTTGTGCGAGTAGCGCGTCACTCTGCTTTTTTTATTTGACTTCTACAAGGAGATCTCCTGAGGACAGTTTTTTTGCTTCATATTCTTCGCCTATGTTAGCTACTAGCCATTTCTGTGTTACAAACACTGATAGAGTGGCCACTGGAGCGTTTTGCTCAACAGCGTGAACCACCAGGAACTGTGGAAAATTTTCAGCACATTTCTGAGTTGTAACTTTGATTCCTTCGGTGCGGTACCGTTTCCGGTTCCGATCGTTTTTTCTTAGAGGGAGAAATTGAGAATCCATGCGGCGTGTATGGATTAAGAGTTCCTATTGTGTGACCTGTGTTTCACCCTTATAGACACAAGAAGGTCCCGGAGTCCCCCACCTGGTAAACAGACGGGGAGCCCGTCGGCCGGGGCTTGACCATGGCCCCGACCGCCACCGTTCGTGGTTTCTACCCTTCACCTTACAACCTGTCGCCACGGTGCGGATTACAGCTTCGGTATGGGGGCTAAGGGTCCGTGGTGGCGCCAAGCACCATCACCTTGAGTCTCAAGGTGCCCTTGCGGGTGTTTAATATGATCGAAGACCTGAGTAAGGTCTATAAGTATACCTATTGTCAGTTGTTTCCTTTCAAAATTTTGCAGTATATGGTATTTCTGGTCAGTAGTGCTAACTGTGTTGATTTGTTTTTTTGAAAGCCGTACTGAGCTTTCGTGATAATGTGATATCTTTCACAGAAGGATGTTAACTGGATCAATATTATTTTTTCAGTCCCTTAGAAAAGTGTGGCAAAATTGATATGGGGCGATAATCTTGAATATTGAGCCTGTCTGCCTTCTTATTTATTGGAATGACTTTAGCAACCTTCATTTTTCATGGAAAGATGCCTTCAGCAATAGAGATAGTATAGATATGGACTGGAATGGGGGCTATATTGTGTATGACATACTTTATGGGTTTTCTCTGCGGGTCGCCTGAATCACAACTTTTAGAGTTTTTCATTGCCATAAATACAGAGTAGACCTCGTCAACATTAGTTGGATGGAAAAAGATTGTATTTGAGTTTCCAGGTCGGGAGAGATTGGTTTTCGAGTGCGTATGCGCTTGTGTTTTTTTGTTCAGGAAGTATTCGCTAAACGCATTCACCATGTCTGTTTCGGACAGTAAACAACTTTCTAGGCATTTTTTTAAGAGGTTCTGTGCGTTGTGTCCGCTCCATTATATTATCGAGGTTCCTCCACAGTTTTTCTTAGCTTCCATCACACAATAAAAAGATTGTAGATAATATTTATCTCTGGTTTTCCTTATTCCCGTGTTTAGATTGTTCCTGTAAACTTTAAATTCTTTAAGATAAGCAATTTCACGAGTTTTAATGAACCTGGCGTACAACTTTTCGCGTTTTTTTTTATTTTCTTTAATAGCTCTCTTATGCATGGTTTTCGGCACAACTTGGGTTTATTTTGTTTGACGATGAAGTGTTTCTTATACAGAACTACACAACTAAGAATTCCTTCGCAGACATACATATTCTTAAAGAAGGGCGCTTTTTAATGGATCAATACAAAAAAGAGGTTACAACAGCGTGGCGACGGCCTTCCTTCGCGGCCGCCATCTCCCTCTATGTTGCCAGTCTTGGCTTCCGATTCCGCCAACACTCGGCCATTCTGACAGCGAACTGTCCTTAGTTTACACGGTATAGTCCCGAAGATACAAAGGTATTTTGGACACACGCGTGCTACGTCTCGACACAGTTCACGTTCACAGCTACGTCTCCCCAATTAGGCTTGTACAGAAGGAGCTCCGATTTCTGTGGGGAGCACGCCAGGCCGCGCAGTTCTACGTATGCAACGACCGACTTCATTGCTGCCTTGCTGCAGCGTGTCTTGAATATCCCCGTTGCTGCCCCCGGCGACCCACAGGGTGATATCGTCTGCGTAGAGGCTATGCTTGAGGTTGGGGATGCTAGCTAATGCAGGCGGTAATCCGAGCAAGGCCACATTAAACATAAAAGGGGACAGAACCGATCCGTGTGGCGTGCCTTTGCTGCCGAAGTCAATAATTGGCGACTGCAATCCTACGATGGTAATGGTGGCCGTGCGACCTGTAAGGAAATTCTTCACGTAGTTATATGTTCGATGTACAACTAGAGTTGTGTCAGTGGGTTCAGTATGGCCTCATGCGTGACGTTATCGAAGGCCTGGGTTATGTCTAGCCCCAAGATGGCTCTGGTGTCCAGCCTGGAGCTTTTACCGCCATCGATAATTTGGTGCTTGAGCTGAATCAAATCTTGAGCAGAAAGTTTTGGGCGGATGCCAACCATGGTATTGGGGGAGAGGTCGTTGTCGTTCATATGTCTTTGTAAGCGTATGAGGATGACGTGTTCGAGGACACTTCCGACACATGAAGTAAGGAAGATAGGGTGTAGATTTTCGAGTAGGAGGCGCTTCTCTGGTTTGGGAAACATAATAATTTTGGCTTCTTTCTATTGTGAGAGGAGGTTTGCAGTTTCCAAGTATGCGTTAAAATAAGCTGTGAGGGCTAGTATAGAATCCTCGTCTAGGTTGCGAAGCATATTATTAGTAATGCCAGCAGGTCCCGGGGCCGAGTTACGGCGGAGTGCGAGGATGGCTTCACGTACTTCTGCTGCTTGTATGGGCGCGTCCAGGTGGTCGTTAGCGGTGCCAGTGTATGCTGGAGTGGGTGTAGTAGGTTGAGGTCCTACGTATCAGTCTATCAGCTCTTGAAGAACTCGTACGTCCGTGCCTGGATGGGTATGAATAATTTTTTGCAAGTTGTGCTGTAGTGTGTTCTTGCGGTTGGTCGGGTCGAGGAGGCAGCGGAGAATATTCCACGTTTTGGGCAGGCTTGGCAAGTTTTTGTGCATAGTCTTCGATATGAAGGGTGAGACTGCTAATACGTTTCCTGAGCGTTCGGTTGAGCTTGTTGTGTTTGTATCTGCGTTGCAGACTGGCGAGGGCTTCCCACATATGCAGTAATTTGCTATCTGCCTCCCTCCTGCAGGTTGGCTTCCTCAGGCACCAATTTAGTGGCTTCGCTCGCATCTTGCAGCAAGGATGCGACCCAATCTTCGAAAGGGGGTTGGGTACTGGAGAAAGAGGTGAGGGCTCTGGCCTGCCGGAAAGCGTTCCATGGTTGGTTATTCGGAGTTGACGGCCCTTAGGCTTTCGCGGGCCCGCTGGAACTGTTGTGTGGATTACATAGTGGTCGCTGCCCAAGTTGTCTTGTGTGTTGATACAGTCTGCCTGTGGAATTCTTTTTGCGAATGTCAAGTCCGGAGTAGTGTCTCTGCTAACGCTGTTTCCCATACAAGTGGGACAAGTTGGATCCGTGATAGGAGTAAGAGCTAGATTCTGCCCTTTCGGCAGTCCATAAGGTATCCCCATGCCACCGCAGGGGAATTTAGGTCTCCTACGATGAGCAGGGGGGCTCCCCTGGCTACCTGATCAGCTTTGGTGAAAAGTCGTAGAAACCTATGTTGTTCTTTGGGGCTGCTGCTGTACACAATGAGGATGAAGAGGCTCTGTTGCGTGCGCCTTACAGACGGGATGATCTCCAGGAAAATGTGAGCTGCTGTATCAATGCCTCTGTGATGCTGTATAACCGGAATGTTTCGCTTAACTAGTGTGGTTACTTGGGGCCTGCGGTTATCACCGCAAACTGTGGTGTATGCTGCGTATCCCGACAGCTTAGCCGGTTCTACGGTCTCTTGTAATGCGATAACATAGGGGGAAATATGTGGTGCGAGAGAGGTAATGTATTCCTCTAAGTGGGCTCGTTTTCGCCGGAAGCCCCGGCAGTTCCGCTGCCAAATGGTAAATCGTTCGGGATCACTCGCAGCCACCTTTGTCGGGACGCGAGTACGGCCTCGCGGAGGAACAGTGGCTGGCGGTTATGAGAGCGGGGGGCTTCACTGCAGGCTTGAGTTGTATCCCACTATAACTATAGACGAATTTCATAACCTCATTGTGAGTAGCAGGAGTGCCAACACGGGGCAAATTACTTGTGCTTACTAATTGAATTAAAGAAATTATAAATTAAAGGAAATGAAACTGGATGAAAAAACAACTCGCCGCGGGTGGGGAATGATCCCACTTCTTCGCATTACGCGTGCGATGATCTACCAATTGAACTACCGCGGCGCCGTTTTCCGATCCACTTTCTGTTGTTATGTTTTACTATTAGAACTAACCCTGGGAGTGTTAGCCAGCGCCACCACTCACAAACCTTGGCGGCGGATGTGGAACACGCTTTCTGCCGCAGGCGTTCTGCTCAATAAACCTCCACATGCTACCTGAAGACATCAATGTTGCCGGATTCAAGACCCTCGTTATGTAATGAACGAGACAGTGGCGTACCAACTATTTTTCGAGTAAGGAGGGCAAACCCCAAACGATCTGGCATCTCGCTCTCTCTCTTTATATATATACTCACGGCGGCCGCATTTCGATGGGGGCGAAATGCGAAAACACCCGTGTACTTAGATTTAAGTGCACGTTAAAGAACCCGAGGTAGTCAAAATTTCCGGAATCCTCCCCCACGGCATGCCTCATAATCAGACAGAAGGTGGTTTTGGCACGTAAAACCCCATAATTTAATTTGAATATATATATATATATATATATATATATATATATATATATATATATATATATATATATATATATATATATATATATATATATATTATTTACTTCAAATAATTTACTGCAAATGCCATAATTAATCGCCTGTCTTTCAAGTTTACCTACACATTGCTTATAACACGCCCTTGATTTTCGCCTATTATAAACAAGATGTCTTGTTTACTTCATCGATGCCATCGCTGAAACCCATTCGCAACATCTGAGGCGCCTGAAAATTGCGAAAGAAATTTCCTATTTTTTCTATCAGTGATTTCCTATCAGTAATTATTTGCAACGCTTCTAACTTGACGAGGAATGTAAAAACTTTGTCGCACATTGCAGTTACCATGCCCCACGTCCACTTTCCGCAAAATGTAAACCTGTTGTAAAGTACAGCTATGTCGGGACCCGGGAAGCATAGCTGATAGCAGCCATGTCACATGCTATAACACTTGAATAAGAATTTTTTTTTTACAAACGCTGTGTTTCATCCAGCCATACTTCAGTTTCCATAGCGTACCACCATTGTTCGCTAAATTTGGTGCTGGTTGCTTTTATAGTTCTGCCAGGGCAGCGGCCTCAGTTCTTTCCCGCTCGTTAGGCAAGCTCATAATGGTCTAGAGTGCTTGCATGCGTAATTTATTTCGAAAGCCTGTCTATTTTGAACTGCACCTACACTTCACCCATTAACGTTTGCTTACAGTCACCAAACAAAACGAATCCGTCTCTTATTTTATTGAGGGCATCCAGGCGAAACTAATATATCACGCATGAAAAGGTTGCATGAGGGTCCAATAATCATTCTCAACGCTTCTAAATAAGCCAGAAACGTTAACACTTAAAATGCCGCCTATTCCTTAAAAGCATAAAATATATGAAATGCAGAGTTCTCTTGGGAGATTGGGAAACCTGGCTAATAGCAGCGCCGTGATACTTTTGAACACTTGCTTACTATTTAATCTCTGTCTAGAGGTAGCCTGCATAGCGTTGCAGTCTCTGTATATTAACACCATCAACAATCTAATCAAACCTCTTACAGATATAACAGTCCAATTTCATCGTGCAATCATGGCTTATCGTTAGATATCCTAGTGAAAATGATCTTGGTAGCACATGCAGAGCCATCTCAATACCAATATGACACTCACTCGTATTTTTCGAAAGGAATGTGTCTCTTCTCACTTTGACGATTTCATTTTCAGGCTCTTTGTACATAAGAGCCTTATATTACTTGTTTCCTGGCAGGAGAAAGAAACAGCAGATATTCCGTATTTTGAAAAACGAGGGCCACTTTTTGGTGACGTGAACTGAAAATTCGCACTGCGTAGGTTACTTATGTACGTAAAACCCCGCTGTTGCGTTCCTCACTGCTGCGTTTTCCCGGCTGCTATGTCGTTTTCATCCGGTCCCGGCATAGCTTCCATAGGATCCAATGTATAAGGAACCCCGCTGTTACGTAGTAGCTGTGAAAACGTTCCCGCATGATGCGTCGCAACCCGAACCCGCAAAGTAAGCAACGCGCTCCAACCGCCATTATCGCTTTTGACGAGTTTTGACTGGGCTTGGCTATGGAACTGGCTGCAAGAAGCCGCACGCCAGTTCGAGAGGCCGCCACCATAGAGTTTCTATGGCCGCCACTAAGTGGCCATTCGTGAAAAATGCTCTCACTATCATCACTGTGATTACGGTCACCGCATGGTTTGTTGGACGGGTCGACTCACGGAGGAAGGAAACTCAGGAGAGGCCCTGACGTCACTCTTTGTGAAGCTATTGCTAAAGTGAAGCCGGAAGTTGGCGTTGCTCATGGCGTTGCTCCGCCTATCGGGCCTGCTCTCCTCTCTTGTTTACGTTTCTCCCACGGACGCGCGCGCTCCGCAGCAATACTATACAATCGTTAGCATGATTACGCCAAAGAGGGCAAAATTTCCCGCGGATATCTTCGTCCGTTGCCATTGCCGTGGCGCGGTGACGACGAGGAGCACGAGCCGCATGATGCCGGGTAGTGGCCAAATCCTAGCTTTGGAGAAGCCGTCGCGGCTCTGGACCTCCTCCGCCGGTACGTCGCATCTGACAGCGACGCTGACAGCAATGCGGCCTTCCAGGCTATTGAGAAACGTGTGGCTATTTCTAGCAAGCGAAAGAAACGGCAAGCCACCATTCTAGACTTTTTTAAGTTCTAAGCGCACTCTGTGGAAATAAATTGTCTATAGTTGAAGCTGCACTTTTTTTCATTCTTTTTCGGAGCTTTCCTCACTGTTGCGTTTTCCCGGCTGTTACGTTTTTTTTTTTTTCCTTGGTCCGGTGAAAAACGTATGAACGGGGTTCCACTACTCTGAAAACAGTTACTGCCGGTCGCTTTCTCCAAATTCCTACGCATTATACACGCCGTTTAGTTGCTTTCTACCGAGACAGGTTAGCCTCCCTACCTTTTTTGTCTTCTATTTCTCTATCTCTCTCTCTTAAATTTCTTTTAACGCTGTATTTGATCAACATGCATTTACCATCGCGCGCAAACTTGACGTATTGTTCCCCTTATGTTCGCAAAATTTTCTCAGTTGTTGTAATTGTGTCAACGCGGCCGTCAAAGTTTTACACCGCTCGTAAAACAGACTAATAATGCTAGGGACCACTTACATATGTATTATACTGTAAATTGCTCATTTAGCCCACCCACTTGGGGAACATTGCCTATACATTTGTCATACCGTGCCCCTAATTTTGAACCATGCCCCTTCCCTTAGTCAAGAGCCTTGCATCACAGCAGCAGCACGCATATCTCATCGCACCAGCCATCCACTTCAAGTAGTGCGCCCACGTGCATGGACAACCGCGTTCACAGCCTCCTTTATCTTCCGTACCACCACAGACTGGTACGGCCTTCCCACCAACATCGCTACTACCACTTGTCTCTCTTCGTTCAGTGAACTTGTACGTAACCAACCATGTTGTTAAATAATTATTTCTCATGATGTTTTCGCTACTTTTATAAAAACCCACCCCTTATGTAATGCCCCTATGGGGTACTTTTAAGGTAATAAACTGAACTGAATTTCGCCCCCATAGTTAAACAAGATGCTTTGTTTAGCCCACTGTGAACACCGGCGAAACAAACTAAGAATCTCGCATGATGCACAAAAACACATGGAAAAATGGGGATTTAGTAATTATCGGCACCACTTCCATTTGAAGCAGGAAAGTGAAAGTTTTGCAACGCATTGCGTTTAAAATTACCTATATTTTTACGGAATGTCAACCACCTCTTGTGCTGTTGTTTTAGGAGTCTGGGAAACATTTAGATTAGCGGCAGTATGACACTCTGGAACGCTTCAATGAGTAACTTTCTAGAAAGGCTGCAATGAACCTACAGAACAAACATATAGTAGTAGTATAAGACTTTTATTCAGCCAAAAATTACACGCCGGGTATATCGACCGCCTGGGTGGCCAGTCGAGCCAGGAGGTGATGGAAAGGGAAGGGGGAGGATAGGAACTTCATTGCTGAGCAGCCGGACAGTAGAATAGGCCATGGGATAGGTCTGCATAAGTAGAGGGGCAGTTGGGACACGAGGGGTCGGAGCGATAGCGATAGAGAAAGAGGCGGGTAGGGGTAACCAGTGCATTCATTTGGATGTGCCGCAGAAGGCGAGCCTCCGGCACAGTGAGTGATGGATGAGGGGGAGGGTAGAGACGCTTGTCGAGACGGAGCTGGAGGTAAACTTCCTTGATAGTGCGGCGCAGGGAGAGTCCCCCAGAATCCTCCGAGGGCCCCGACCAGGGGATCAACGGTGCCCGGTTAAAAATGTCACGGGCGAGCTGATGGACCAGCTCATTGTCGTCAATCCCCGAATGCCCAGGGACCTAGCGGAGATAAACTGTGGAAGGTTGCAGTGCGGAGACCGCTCGTTCGACCTCCTGTTGGAGCGAATGGGGTAGGGTGCGGTTCTGTATGTGCTGAATGGCGGCTTGGGAGTCGCTGTATATCATGTACTCTGGGAGCAAGGGAAGGGAAAAAAATGATTGTAGGGCATGTACAATGGCAAGGACCTCGAGAGAGAGTGCATCCGGAGGGTGTAGGTACGGCCCACTCGTGTGAGTTTCAGGTGCTGGGAGGTGGGGATGGTAAATAGCGTAGCCGCAGGAACCTCGATGAGCTATGAGGCTACTCGAGGCTACTCCCTGGGTAGTGAAGAGGGGGGAATGATGCTGCGCGGCCGCGTGGCGACGGCCGGCATGCAGGACAGGGGACATATTGGACGGGAGGGGGAGGATGCAGAGATTGGGAGCCGTAGTGGATTTTGGAGAGGTAAAGGTGGAAACGGGAATGGGAGAGATACCCGCCTGGGCCAGTAACCACTGACCCTGATGGGTAAGAGAAGGCCGGGCAAGCTAGAAGTCACGGTGGAGAGAGAGAAGAGAACGAAGAGGATGGAAGAGACCTGTGGCAAAGAGCTTAGCAGTAGAGGTGGTGATAGGGAGGTATATCACTTGTCACTCGGAACACTACATCGTACTTTGAATAAATATAAACACCGTGCCCCGCATATTCTACCGAGGATATCGGGAAAAAGCAACTTAATGCCGTGTATAAAGCATATGAATTGGGAGAAAGCGACTATCAGTAACTGTTTTCAGAGCACATAAGCAACCTACACAGTGCGAATTTCAGTACACGTTACCAAAAAGTGGCCCTTGTTTTTCAATATACGGAATATCTGCTGTTTTTTTTTTCTCCTGCCGGAAAACAACTAATAGTGTGGCTCTTATGTAAGAACAGCCTGAAAATGAAATCGCCAAAGTCAGAAGAGACAGATTCCTTTTCAAAAAACTCAAGTCAGTGTTCTATTGGTATTTAAATGGCTCCGCATGTTCGACCAAGGTCATTTTCACTAGCATATCTATGATAAGCCGTGATTGCACGGTGAAATTAGGAAGTCATACCTTTAAGAGGTTTGATTAGATTGTTGATGGCGTTATTATACTGAGAGTGCAACCAACGTAGGCTATCTCTAGACAGAGATTAAATAGTTCCAGCATTTGACAAACCAACGATTTCATGCCGTAAGGCAAGCCAGTCATTGGGCGCGGCTGATTGTAATGCTTTCTCTGGACGTTCCCCTAGCCAGCAGGTTAAATGTACCAAGCTGATTGTGTTTTTGAGTACAGAAATATCGGTCCCAAAACCTGGGCATGGTGCTAGTTGCGCAAGATGGCATTTGTTAGGGCGGTAACTGCGTAGCATCAGGTGTTCTCCGCAACGCGAGTGTGTATGGCCAATCACGTGCTTCGTCCACTACAGGGCGTCCTGAGAAGGCACAAAAGACTAGGCTTGAGATTTTGTGGCGAATGGACGTGCTTTACGGAGCTCCGTGGCGGCGACAAAATCATAAGTTTTTGTGCATGCTTTGAGCTTGCTTCTGTTTTTGATTTGCCGATTTTTTTTGCCTTTACATAGTAATTTGGTGGTTTTCTTTTTTTTTTTGTCTCTCGTATTTCGCGTGCACGGTTGTGTTTCGTGTACATTTGGTTTTGCAGGATGGTTAGAGCGTTCTCCCGCGCCACGTGCAGCCGGGTGGGACGTTGAGTGTTTGTAGCCTTTAAATGGTAGCTTGGAGGTGGCAAGACTAATAGCTATTAGTGGTTTTGCTGTCTGTTTCGGTAGGAAAATGAGAGCATGGCCGCATGGTTGAGCGCGGGCGAGAGCGTGTCATACCTTGGGTCTCCGCGGCATTGATTGCTTTTGAAACAGTGGTGAGAGTTGCTTTGCGACATTTTGAGGATTTGGAGCCTGTGCATATCGGCTTTTGCTAAGGTAGTGACTACAGTGACGGGGCCCGGCACTTTAACATCTGCACTACAGTGACGGGGCCCGGTACTTTAACATCCACACTACGGTGACGGGGCCCGTCGCTTTAACAACACTACACCGATGTGGCCGTCACTATAGACGAAGCAACCTAAAGTTTGCCCGCGCGGCACCAGCGCCGAATGCTCCCCTAGCGGACCGATGGAAGTTTCGAAGGTCGTCGCTGCGCTGGCGCGTGCCCGTGTTCTGTACGGCGGGAGTGCTCGTGCGCGTGGTTTTTGCGATGCCGAGTGTGACCTCATCAGCCAGGAAAGGTGGCACGTAATACTGATGTGTTGTCGATTGCCACAGCAGCCTCGAAAACACGAAAGGTCCTACGCAGCCCGTGAAGTTCTACAGATTTCCTGGGAAGTGGTACGAGAAGGACAGACGACAAGCATGGATAACTGCAGTGCGCGGCCGAGTCAAGTAAGGCTCATACTTTCGCATTCGCGTGTAATATCTTGAAATCGGAATAGTCATATGCCTGTTTTTAGTGCATGGCCGTTTGTTTAGTCGTGTCGCGTTGTTGAATTGTGGTGGCATCCGCCGTTTGTTAGCGGTAGATGCATGCGTGTTGCGCCGCTAAGCTCTACGATGCGTGCTCGATTCCCAGCCACGGCGGCCACATTTCGAAAGGGGCAAAATGCAAGAACGCCCTTGTTACAGCGTGCTTTGATTTTTTGTGCACGTTAAAGAACCCCCAGAGGTTAAAATTATTCGACTCCCCATTACAGCGGGCCTCATAATGATTTCGTGGTTTTGGCATGGTTTTGGCACTTAGAATCCCCGAATTTATTTGATTGCACTGTGGCTTCCCTCGCGATCGGCATGGACAAGCTCAAGAGAATTATTTCCCTTTTCCAAACGCTGCAACTTAAATTACTAGTTGTGCAGGTAACGAAAGGGGCCGCGCGCTACTTTTGTGTGGTAGCAGACCGTATTTAATGCAAGCCGCGGTCGTCGCGTGCGTCGGAAAGCGGCAGATCGGAAATCAGCCGCTCGAGACGTGCGCGTTATGTTTGTTGTTTGCCCATGCTTTCTAAGTATCTAAGTGTGCAAGTATCATAACTTGTAGTGGTGCCACTCTTCTAGAATAATATATGCACACAATCACAGGAACGTTACCTTTGCAAACATATTATTGGGAGTAATTTAATCCCCACAACAAATAGGCACACATACTGTTTCGTTTATATGCGATGCAGATGGAAGCGGCGCCAAACAGACCAATGGCAATCACAACAGACTTCTCAGCAGTCAGCACCACCGGGACATGTGCTTTCGTACTGCAGCGACACAGCTCTTGAGCAGCAGCAAGACACGTGTGAAACAGACTCCAGAACATGCCTTTGTGAAGTGATGGAACCGTCAAGAAGCAGCCCAATGGATCTGCAGTCATCGAGTAGTATGACAACAGAAGTTCCTGCTGCCAGTGTGACTTATGTTGTAATTGAAATAAAAGTGGCTAAATTTCTGAACATGGTGCGTACCTCTAACTCGACGTCGTCTACGATCTTGTCGGATACCTGTGACACGCACTTGGCTTTCACTCTCACATCACCGTCCACAATTTGTTCAACGCCGTACACGTTCGGAAGCAGACGCTCCCCTATCGTGAGGTTGCCGCCACGAAAAAAAGCTGTCGGCGTCGGCAACCTGCTTGAAACCGCACGGCAATCATTGCATCGCTGTTGAGCAAGCAGGTGATCTGCCGCAGTCGAAAACGGAGCGCCGTGAGAACGAGCAGCGAATAAAAGCGCGGACGGCACAACGTAAACGAAGCGGAGACTACGCCACGACGCGACCCCGCTGCTTGGCGTTTCCACCACAGAACACCTATGTTTCCACATTGGGGCGCTGTCAGGAGGCGGCGCAGTAGCGCCGCCTGGCCATGGTTTTCTCGTCTATAACGATGTCGGTATTGGGAGCGAGGACCACAGAGTTTCGTACAAAAATTCGTGTAGGAAACTCTATGGCGAAGACGACTTACGGAGTCGCCATCTGTCGGAAGCGCCTCACATGCGTCGGCGCTAAATAAACATACTACGCGGCAGCCCTCCTGAACAATTTTGCAAGTACTCTCGAAATGGCAGTATTTTACCTTTAATATAATCATGTTGGACAAACAGAAAGCACAGAATGGTTTAGAAACGCTATCTCTTCGCCTACTACGTACAGTAAGCTGGGACACTGCGAGCGGTCGCCGCGATCGATTCCACCGAACCGGTTCGTGTGAAACGTAAGCAATCGCTGAGAAAACTATGTGAAATATGTTCTGATAGTGGGATGGCTGTCTGTGTAACTAAATGTAGCATAACAGAATGAAGCTGCAATGCGGCGATCGCATGGGTTCGCGGTGACTGACTTCGCGTCTGCATGCATGTCCTCGCGCAATGTTTCGCTTTCGCTCCAAGCACGTTTTCGCACCGTGCCGTGAGCTTTATGCCGCAGCATATGAGCATTTGACAGTACGCAAGCAACCATTGTTGCATGGACACCATCGGAGCTGTTCAAAAATAATTTCGTTATAGCTAGGGTCTTCGACGCCTACAGCGACTTGTGATGTTCCGTCGCGATGATTTAGTCTTAATTTTCTTTTTCTTTTCTTCTAGAGTCTTGGAAGCTCCAATATAGTTATTTCTCAAATTTCATCGAACTGCATGTTTATCGGTCTTCTAAGCGAGCATTTACCCGCTGCTTCTTTTTTTTAATACAGTAGAATATTCATTGTCTGGTGCTACACAAGCAGGAACATGTGCCGTGCCTTTTTTAGTGTTTTTACCATTCCCCTTCCATTAGAGTGAACTTTCTTTCTTTATTATAATCATCATAGGTGTTACAGTGCATACGCAAAAGATTGTTCATTCGTGGACAAGTACCCATTGCGGTCGTTCGATCCGTATGTGTGCAATCAATGTATTCCGTTACTGCACGGAAGTTGCTGACATCGTGAAATTCACGTGGTGTTGTGGACAGTACTGGAATAAAATACCGCGGTCCGTGAAGTGCTCGGCATCCCCATAGGTGCCAGCACCGAGAAGCTCATGCAGCTGGGGGTCCACAACACGTTCGTTGAAGTTGGGTCACAGAAGGTTGTCAGGCTCGCTTCCTCGCCTGCGGGGAGGCGGATCCTGGAGGCACTGGACTTTAACCCGTCAGGGAAAGGCGGTGCGTGCTCGACGCGTGGTCGCGGGAGGCCGTCACGGTCTCGCCGTTACCGCGCAACGTGCACCCGCAACGCAATGTAGGCACACGCCGGGCCCGAGCGGCCGCACTTCTCGGATCCGTCGCCGACGATCCACGATCGGTCGCGCTCGTCGACGTCGCCCAATACGGTTCGTCCGACCGGTTCGCGGCGGCCGTGGTGGATCACAGGGGGCAACTAACGCCGCGTCCATGCGGGGCAGGTGTCCGGATTGCGGAGATGGATGGAAACAACTTTATTCTTGGAAACAACTTTATTCGATTGCGGAGATCCATTCCGCACTTTAGAACACATGCTCTGGTGGTGTCCCTCGTTACGGGAGCACGGTCATCTCACCACGGAAGAAGAGTGGGAGGAGACGGTCAGGCACGGCCTGCCCGTCCCAAAGTCGGAACGGCTCGCGGCGGCCCCTTCCCTCATAAGGGGGTTTCGGAGTCGCTCCTCAGGGCCTTAATAAAGTTCACTGCCTGCCGTGAAGTGCTCGAAGTTGTTTGCATAGAATGTTTGAAAGAAGTGCGGCCATTGACGTCGCTACCAAGCCAGTCTAGTAACGTTGGTCGCTACAGTGTTGACGTTGCCGGTCCCGTCTGTGGTTAAGGAGACGGGCCCCGTCACTGCAGGGCAGAGGTTAAAGCGCCGGGCCCCGTCACTGTAGTGTGTATGCTAAAGTACCGGGCCCCGTCACTGTAGTACAGATGTTAAAGTGCCGGGCCCCGTCACTGTAGTGCATATGTTAAAGTACCGGGCCCCGTCACTGTAGTACAGATGTTAAAGTGCCGGGCCCCGTCACTGTAGTCACTACCTTTTGCTAAAAGGCATGTGTTCTGCATTATTATAGTATTAGCATCAGAAAAAGCCATGGGACCAGACATGGCAAGAAAGCCAGAAAAACAGGCATTGCGCGAGGGGTCCCTCGAGGCAGAAGAGGGGACGGACGAGAATGGAGAGGGAACCGAGTCAATCGGCACACTGTGATGTCGATGCTAGGCTCAAGAAAATGCAGGCTTTCCAGGAAGAGCTTGTCAAGCAGGTGGAAGAGTTTAAAATTGAGCTAAATAAGGAGCGTGATGCACGGAAAGTAGTTGAAAAAAGATTTGAAGCAGCCAAGGAAAAGCTGAACAGGGTCGCCATTGTGAACGAGAATGTGCGTAACAATGGCATGCAGTCCCCCGACGTGACACGAGAGGGAGTGATAGCAAAGTACGTGGAATGCATGCAACGAGGTGAAGGGTTAGCTGGAAAGAGCAGCACCTACTTTGAGGTCTTCACGCAGAAAAAGCAGGGGTACAGGGGACAATGCCCCTTGTCGAGCCTGAATCACGCGGAAAAGAACAAAAGGAAGCAGGGGGAGGTAGGAGATAGTGAAAGGGTGATTATCGCCGGTGACTCAAACCTTGCTAGGTGCTCAGAAGCAATTGTGGAGAGGGTGAAAGGCGATAAGAGAGTGGTGGTAGGGACATTTTCAGAGTGGATACTGGGTTCTGTCATGGAGCAAGCAAAATAAAAGCTCGAGGAAAATGCCCTCATGCACAACCTTGTCATAGTAGCAGGTGGGTTAAATGACGTCCTAAACAGAAAAGGGAAAGGACTCGCCCAGCGCTTGGCAAAGGGGGTGGACGACTTGCGCTAGCTATCCCCTCAGGTGCAGATCGTGGTCTGCACGGTGCCAGAGGTGCCTGTACGTGACAGTCACGTACAAAGAGCTGCAGTGGCTGCTAATGAGGCGATATGGAAGATGAGCTGAGAGAAAGGCTTCAAGGTTGTCGAAGTAAACAGGGAAGTGAGAAGGTGTGGTGGTTTTAAACGAGACGGGATCCACTTCAATTACAGGCTGGGACGAGAAGTGGGCTGGCGACTTGGTGGCCGTGCTGTTGCTTTTTTAGGGGGCCCGCGGGTGCTGAGGAGGCCAGAATAAGTAGTAATGAAGAAGGTCCCCTAGGGGAACCTCAGAAGAGCATCACTGTCGGTAACAGAAAAAGGGGGAAAGCAAGAAAGAGATGGCCATGCAATAGGCTACATAAACATGCAGGGCGGCAGAAGAAAGGAAAAGTGGGCAGAGATTGAGGAGTAGTTAAATAGAGAACAAATAGGGGTGTATGCGGTTACAGAAACGCACCTTAGAGACTCGGAAGAGCCACCAGTGATTGAGATTTATGTTTGGGAAGGGTGCAACAGAACTAAGTCGGAAAGAAAGGCAGGGGGAGTCGGAATGCTCATCCATCAGGGAGCCAAATGGAAAAGAGTAAATTCAAAATGTCAAGAGCATCTTCGGTTATCAGGTACAAAGAGTGGGAAAAAACTTGGCTGGGTGTTACATATTTGTGGACCGGAAATAATTGCACATAGAAGAATAAAGAGCTAGTGGAATGCAGAAGCGCTGATATTAAGTGTTTCGGGAATGGTGCTGAAATTATCCTATTATGTGACATGAATGCCCACATACAGGATTTAGATGGCTATACCGACAACAGCGGGAAGACAATGCTAGACCTTTGCGAGCAACATAACCTCATTATCATGAAGAACTTCGCGCAGGGATCATCAATGAGAAGACATCATGACCTAAACTTGACACCCTACTACGCACATACTAACATGTTCAAATTCAGCTTTTTTCCCGGCTCAATTGAAGACTGGAATTCATTACCTGGGTCCATTCGCTCATGCTCATCCGAAATTTTTGCAACCGCCATCCCAGATGCATAATCGTGCTCACCCATGCCTGGCAGCATTTGTATAACTTCTTGTGTATTTTTCTTTCATCAGTGCTCTTTTGTAAAAGTGTTCACTTGTGTTTATTTGTGTATTTTCCTTTCATCTGTGCTCTTTAAAAGTGTTCACTTGTGTTTACCGCTGTATACTCCAATGCATTTTCTCTACCTTTTCTTAACCCATTACTGCTATAGCGCAAATTGCGTTGCAGTATGTATAAATAAAATAAATAAATAAAATAAGTACTAGGCCCAAGTGTGAAGGGCAGATCACGTGGGAAGTGGGAAATCGGCAAACAACCATTGATTACTCTCTGACGTCAGAAGGAATTCATGATAAATTGAGAGAAAGGGTCATCGATGAGGAAGGGTACAGCAGCATAGGGAGTGACCATAAAGACATCATTTCGAAATGGGATATGTAGTTGGGAAAGATAGCAAGGAGTGCAAAATGGCCAGTCCAAATTTGAACGCTGAACAAATAGCAAATATAGTCGCTAGAGTTGAGGAACTTGGCAAATGACTAAATATTGGAGGCTTATCAAGGTTAAGCCCAGTGGATGCTTCGCATCCACTGGGCTTAACCTTAGCGTATCCTTAGCGTTTGGAGGCATCTTGACCGCATACACGCCCGGCGCAAAGACGCTGGCGCGGGCACAGAGACTGACGCGACGGTGGGCGCGTGCCGCTTCATCCCTGGCGTGATGTCACATATCACGTGATGCAGCGATGGTGGCGCCGCCGCCGCGTCGCGCGCGACGGCGCGATATGAAGCCCCATCTGCAGCCGGTGTGACGTCATCACGTGACGTCACATCATGTGATCTCACTTCAGGGTCAATGGTGGCCACCGCCGGGAGGCGACCAACGGCGCGATATGAGGCCCCATCTACAGCTGATGTGACGTCACCACGTGACGTCATGTCACGTGACCTACTTGACGGTCACTTGAAGGTCAATGGTGGCCACCGCCGGGAGGCGACCGACGGCGCGATATGAGGCCCCATCTGCAGCCTGTGTGACGTCATCACGTGACGTCATGTCACGTGACCCCACTTCAGGGTCAATGGTGGCCACCGCCGGGCGTCGCGCGAAGGCCCGAAACCTACGTTAATATGCTTCGCATAAAAAGAGTGGGAATATAGTGAAGTTCTAAATGTAATGACAGAAATATGGAAAGAGAAACAACATACGTATTCGTTGGAAAGGACAAAAGAAACCGAAAGGCTGGTGGAACAGGGAGATACGAGAAGCGATCGCCGAACGACAGAAAGCATCTTGAGAGCACAGGCAGGCAAAGAAGGCGCAGTTGCCGCAGGATGAAGTAACCAGTAAATGGGAAATACTATACCGGGAGAAAAAGTCTGTGGTTCAAATACTGGTGCAAGCAAAATTAAAAAATGAAAGTGAATGTTGGTTGTCCGAAATACGTGAGAAAAAGAAGGCCGTACCTAGAATATCTTGGAACCACAAAAAATTATTAGGCAGGAACTCAACAACAATACAACATATCCTAGACGAAGATAAAAACAGACTGGAAGGAGAAGCGGCAATAAATTACATCCAAAAAATAACACCTGAATCTTTCCAAGGCAATGACGAGGTTGTATTGGAAGAAGAGCATAAAAGAGACCCAGGGGGAAAAGGAGCTGGTGCTGACAAATTTCAACTGGAAGAAAGCCGAAGAGAAAATTCCTAAGCGCACAGCCACAGGGCTAGACGAGGTTCCAGTTAGGCTGATTAACGAACTAGGTTCAAAAAGTAAGGAAGCTCTTGTGAAAGCAGTGGAAGAAACTTTAAAAGAAACGAACACCAAAAAGTTGGTGACAAAGTAGAATGAATTTGATTTATAAAGGTAATGGGGAGAAGGATAGAATTTACTTGCATAGACCGTTGACCATTATATTGGTAATATACAGGCTAGCAATGCAGGCAATCAAATTAAAGCTTCAAACATGGGTATAGAATAACGGCATTTCAGGAGAACTTCAGAATGGTTTCAGAATATGTAGGCATTTAGATGATAACTTATTTGTTCTTACTCAGTATATCGAAATATCAAATGTCGAAAGCAGACTGTTATATGTGGCCTTTTTAGACATTACAGGAGCCTATGACAGCGTAGACCGCAACATTTTGTGGGATATTCTGGAAGGGGAAGGCTTAGGTGACAATTGTCTACAGCTTTTGAGAGAGATTTACGTAGAAAATACCATTTGTTTTGAATGGGAAGGGATCAGGAGCGAGGAAAAAGTTCATATTAACAAGGGACTGAGGCAGGGGTGCCCTTTATCCCCACTGCTGTTTATGATGTACATGGGGAGGATGGAGAGGGCGCTAGAAGGAAGTAATATCGGCTTTAATCTCTCATATAAACAGGGGGGTACAGCAGCAGCTTCCTGAGTTATTTTATGCGGACGACATTTTGTGCTAGCTAACAGGCAGAACGATTGGCAACGTCTGGCTAATATCTGTGGACAGGAAGGCAACAATTTAGGTTTGAAATTTAGTGTTAGAAAATCAGGTGTTATGGTATTCAATGAAAACAGTGAACAGACAGCGGCGATACAGGGCCAGGAAATACCTCGGGTAACAGAATATAAATACCTTGGTATATGGATAAACGAAGGTATAGATATATGGAAACACAGGAAAAAACAAGTGAAGGGGAAGATAAATGGAGGGGCAGCCATATTGAAGCACAAAGCGCTATAGGGATACAGTAGGTACGAGGTGCACCGAGGTATGTGGAAAGGTGTAATGGCTCCAGGACTTACTTTTGGAAATGTGGTTGTTTTCTTTAAATCAGAGGTACAAACAGGACTCGATGGTAACCAGAGGTCAGTGGGATGCGTCGCATTGGTCTCACAGGAAGACTACAAATGAAGCTTTGCAAGGGTGACATGGGCTGGACAAGTTTTGAAGTGAGGGAAGCTCACAGTAAAATTGGTTATGAAGAACGACTGAAGAATATGGGAGAAAGTAAATGGGCTGGGAGAATGTTGAGGTATTTGTACAGGAAGAACAATGATTTGCTGCGGAGGAAAAGAACTAGGAAGCATACCAGCAAGTATGCAGCCTGTAGGGTGAGCAACACAGCAACAAAGAACATCAAGCAGAAAATCAGAGAGGCTGAAATAATTTCATGGGTGCCTACAATGGAAAAGAAACTTGCTATGAGTGACTACATAAAAGGAAAACAAAATTAGGAAACAAAGAATTTATGATAACTCAAAGGGAAGCTCATTACTTCTTGAAGCGAAATCAGGATGCCTTAGAACACATACCTATCACGCAAGATATAAGAAGAAAGAAGCATGTGCTTGATGCGGTAAAGCTAGGGAAACGATGGAACATGTTTTATTAGAATGTGGAGATATCTGCACAGTAGTCGATTTAGGCACAACTGGCCTCCTTGAAGCCCTTGGGTTCAGCGGGAGCAGAGGGAAAGGAAAAATGACCGCAATAGATATTAGTAAGAGGCGATTGGAAGATTGGCAGAAGAAAAATAGGGAAACGACAAAAAACGCAGACTTACAAAAACAAAGTTCACAATAGAGGGTCAGAAAATTTGGTCACGGGAAATCATTGTGGTTTTTTCTTCTTTTCCTTTTTTTTCTTTTTTAACCTAGGTAGGACATTAGGTAGTATAATAGCAAGAGCTTGGTGGTGCAACCCACCACCCCGTTCCAAAGGGGATGCTCATAACATCCATCCATACCGTCCATTGGTAGAGCATCCCACGCGTAATGCGGAGCTGTGGGATCATTCCCCACTTGCGGCAAGTAGTTTCTTCATCCAGTTTCATTTGTTTAATCCAATTAGTAAGTACAAGTGATTTCCCCTGTATGGTCCTTGGTGTGTGTGTGCATATATAGGTGGGTTTCAGAAAGCTGGTCGACTCTCCCCTCCTACACCTCCTAGAAAAATGAAAACTGTCCGCCTATGCAGCGGAACAGCATAAGGGATAGTGGATGCGAACAAACATCACTTACCATAGAAAACGCCTCATTTCCACCTACCCTAGGAATATTTTCTACCAATAACCATAGCTCCCGTCTGATTACGGCCTTCACCGTGGTCAATGCGCTCCAATTTATTGTGATAACAATTGTATGGACACTCTGGGCGCATTTTTGCGTATAAATCCAAGGGCGAAACACCACTGCCGTGCATCATGTGCTGTATGTGCGAGTGAAGGCACACCAGGAAAGCCGACAATCGCGACTCAATCTGGCATGCGCGAAGAAAGCAAGCGGAGAGCAAATGCACTGTCTTGTGTGGCGTGAAAGGCCGCGGGTGGGGGGAAGGGGCAGTGTTGTGCTCTGGCTGCAACTGCGCATTTCGCGACCGGGTGCAATGGAACTGACAACTGACGATCACGGCTCAATCTCGCGCGCCATATATGGAGGAAACTGGGGAGGCAGTGCGGGAGGGAGGTTGGGGGCAGCTCTGACTCTGCCAACGAGTGCATACTTTGAACTGTCTCGCATGCCGTATTACGCGTTACCATAGGATCAAACATAGTGGCACTTATGGAATCGCCGTGAAAAGGCTCTTTAAGTGCACAACATACTTTTTTCTTTTTGCTGCGGCAATCCGTACGTGTGACAGTGCGCTGTACAAATTTGGCCACTTGCGGAAAGTGCGAAAATACACTTTTTTTCAAGGAAATAACACCTTGGCGGCAAATATCCTGCACCAGCTGATTGCAGTTTTCGGGATAGCCCCAAAAGGAGCTTACTGCTGTGCACGGCGCACCGGCATCGAGTGGTACTGCTGTTGGTCGTCGTCTATATTTTGTGGGGTCATCTTTCCTCACAGGAATACCGACCACCACGGGTTCGAGCCACAGGGTCGCGCCAGTCGCCTCTTCTAGAGCTGCTGCAAGCGAGCTCAGCCCGCAAGGGGCTACTGAGCGACATACGCAAGAACACAGCATGCCCTGAATTAACGGAAACCATTTATTGTATCCGGCGGCACCCGACACTGCACAAACGCCCGATCCCGGGGCAGCATGGAACCAAAGTGGTCCCGCACCAATGGCAAAAAGTACAGTTGGGCGCACCTATAGCATGTCGCTGCAAGAGCACAGGCTCAAGCTGGGATACGCCAGTAGCAGTGGCGTAGCCAGAAATTTCGTTCGGTGGGGGCTCATGTTGCAGCTCGGCCTCCTCCTTAAGAGGAAGCTTTAGCTCGGGTGCTGTTATTTAAATACATGTAGAAGGGTAATTCGTTTTTCCTCGCAACAACTGCACCAAATGTGATGATGTTTGTTAAATACAAAAGAAAAACTTAAATTCTAGTGACTGTTGGTTCCAAATTTTTCATTTAGGTGGTCAATTCTATATTAAAAATTGGCCAAAATCGCAAATTTTTAGAAAACGGCACTATCAAGTTTAAAACTCAGTAACTCAACAATGAAAAATGATAGCACAATTCTGTGAATTGTACCTAATAGTACATCTACAGCGGACAAAATAGATATGTTAAACATGAATCTTAAAAAGAATTAGTATTATGGAAATACGACTTTTGCAGAACCCTTGTATACAACGTAACCAATTCACGCACAATACAAATTGACACACCAAATTTGTGCACATTGACTTTCCTAATAGTTGCCGTTTACAGAACCGAGATATCTGTTCTTGGTACATAGCTATTATTTTGTAAACGTCGTGCTTCTATTGTTTCGATATTTCAAAATTTTCAAAATATTTTATACAAAATTCAGGCCGTAAATCAAAATTCCATTTACAACAGACACTATAATTTACCTTCTCTCTCATATACAACAGATTTCATTAAAAGCGATTAGCAGGACTATCTCAGAAAAGCGTTTCTGCGTTTTACATGTATTTGAATATACCGCGTCGGATTATGCCCCAGCTAAAGCTTCCTCTTAAACAATTTGTCGAGGGATCAATACATGAATACAGTGGAATCTCGATGATACGATCACGGCTGATACGAATTTTTCTGTGGTCCCGGCCGAGCCCCATTACTTCGCAACGTGTTAGAGAATGGTTGTTACGAAGCAATTTTCGACCCGCGTCGGTTGATACGAAAATTACCGAAGACATTGGAAATTTGAAAGTGTGCTTGGCGAAAGCCAGACGCTGCTGCCGTCTGCGCTCCAATTCATTCGCTTTGGTGTTCGGCGATATCGCCTGTCGCTGCTGCCGCTTTCGTTCTGCTTCCCTGCCTTTGGTACCCGGCGATCTAATCAGTCGCTGTTGGCGTTTCTTTTCTGCCTCCCTTGCTTTCGCATCTGGTGACATGTTCATTCGTGGCATGCGCATTCGCTCCTTGTTCTTCTGGCGTTTGGTGTTGGGGGAATCCGGCGTCCGCTGGCGCTTCTCCGAACCGCATGGCGCGCAACACGGGCCTCTCACTCGACTGCAACGAAACGGCTGGCGAAGGAGCGGCGGTGCCACCGCCGACGCACGCGCGCCAGTTCTATTGCTACTGTGTGACGTCACGGTTGCTATGCGCAGCTGCGCCCCTGACCGGCGCGCCGGTTGCTAAGGAGGGGAGGAGGTTGCGCCGCTGCGCGGAGGAGCGACCACAGTTGGCACGATTCCAGCACACGGATGGACGCGACCGCGAGCATGAGCCCCACCGATGGCAGTGAAAGAGAACAGCGCGCAGTTACGCGATTTGTCCCTCTCTCTTTTGGTGCGGAGGCGCGGATGCGGCGCCGGACAGCGCGGAGGCCGCAACTGGGCGCGAAGAGTTTGAAGCGGTGGCACTTGTGTTGCTTTTGTGTTTTTCTTCATTTTCCGCGTGCCATTGGACGGAGTGGCTGCTGTGCTTCGGGCCGCGTTCTTTGTGTTAGACGTGGGCGACGGCGAAGGACCCACCACCGGCGGCTGAAACGCTGCATGCGCGCTAAGTTCTGAGGCGTGCGCGAACGAAATCAGCGACGACACGTGCGCGCGTTTTTATGGATTTGAACAAAGCCTGCTAATTGACCTGACAAAGAATAAGAGGCAGAGGACATTAGAGAATTTTCTACAAGAAATAAATCCTTTTTACGTACGTGTGTCTGAGTGAGTTCACCACTGACTCTTTGAGTTAGCTAGTTTTAATTGTTTCGATGATACGAATTTCGGGTGATACGAATATTTTTCGTGACCCCGTGAGATTCGTATCATCGAGATTCCACTGTAATAACTGCATTACCATTGTAAAAAATGCTGTAAGCGAATTCTTGAACGCTACGCACTGTCCAAACAAGTAAAATGTGTATTTTTTCATAAAAGAATATTCTCGTATGTGCTAAAACTGATATCAATGCTTCCATGTTTTTTGTCTATTCATTAAGTAATGAAAATGTCACACAAACTTTAGAACTATATCAGTTCGAAACCAGGAAAGCAGCGCATGCCACTGATATGAAAAATGAAAAGGCCATGAAATGAACAAGTTGAGGCCAAATATGTTAATGAAACTTAGTCATTAAAGAACCGTGTTTACATTCTTGTATATATGCAATGGCCAGTGAAAAATCTCCATGATGCTGCCATTTGTTCTAATGCATTACGCAGCAGCAGCTGTCACCGGCCGTGAATCGTGAGTAATCGCACTGAAATTATAGTCGCAACAGAGAGCACGTATAAAAAGCAGTTCTGGAAGCAATACGAGGGCGAGTCAAATGAATGTGAGCCAATGCGAATATGTCAAATGGGGTACTTTATTAAAAGTAGTCTCCATGAGAATATAGACATCTGCCCCTTTGACTAACGAGTCGCGTTATTCCCATCTCATGAAACTCCTTAGGTTGCTGCTTCAAAAAGTCTGTAACTGACTCACGTCATCGTCCGGCACGAGTCTAGTTCCGTTGAGCTGTTTTTCGGTTGCCCCAGAATGTGGAAGTCGCAAGAGGACAGGTCTGAGCTGTATGATGGATGTTGCAGGGTTTCCCATTTGAACTCTGCCAGTTTTGTATTAACCACATCAGCGACGTGGGGACGGGCATTGTCGTGGAACAAGATAACCCAATTCGTCAATTTTCCACACAGTTTGTTCTTGATTGAGACCCGTAGTGGTTCCGGCATTTCACAATATCGGAAACAATTGATAGTCTCTCAAGCTTGAGCAAATTCTATCAGTAATGGCCCCTTACGATCGAAAAAAAAAGTCAACAACACCTTTTCGGCGAAAATGATGGCCTTTGCGTTTTTTGGCCGTGGTGAATTCGAATGTTTCCACTGTAAGCTTTGCTGACGTGTTTCAGACTCGTAGTAGTGGCACCATGGTTCGTCCCAGATCACAATAGCAAACAAGAAATCGTCATCCTTATTGTGATACCAGATGAGATTAGTCAAAGCAGCACCAAACTTCTGCATCTTCTGGCGGTGGATCAAAATCTTGGGCATCAATTGCGCACACAAGAGCCGATAACCGAGGTGCTCATGAATTATGGCGTGAACCGAGCCGTGACTGATTTTCACGCGCTCTGCCAGTTCATCGATGCTTGTCCTCCATTCTTGTCTCATCAGCTCATCAACCTTTGAAATTGTGCGGGATGTGATTGCACGATGGCATTGGTCCGGTCTTGGAATCTCTTTGCAACTTTCCCATTCTTCTTTGAACCATTTGCTCCCACGCTTTACAGTGGCCAATGAAATGCAATTTTCAACGTACACGGCAGCCATACGGCGATTAATTTCTTTTTGGGAAGCACCTTTAGCTGTCAAAAACTTCGTGACACCATGCTGTTCAGCTTTTGGGGTGCCCATTATGTCAGGCAACCATGTTCAACCCAGTGTATGAGAGCATTAAAGAACATTTATCCTGACAGATGCGTACCACTTTTGAAAATGAGAGATGCCACTCTGCTACGCGCATGCCTCGCAGATAATGAACCGAACCATTATTGGGACTCGCACTCGTGCATTGTAAATGCTAAGATACAATGGGGTATACAAATGCGAAGATACAGCTTGATAAAGGACAAAAAGTGTGACTGGAAATAGAGTTCACTGCATGTATACACGAAACCTCGCAACAAGATAGTTAAATATACGTATAAGTCTCCAATAAATCTACGTATCTAAGAAAAAGTCTTTGTATATAATGCGTCAAACAAGGCAAATAAACATGTTGCGCGATCACAGATTCACAGAAGCCTGGATTCCTCTCCAATTCCATCAACTCCCTCCGACGTATCGCGCGCGACGGAAGGCGGCGCTCTTGCTCCCCGCTTTTCTCCTTTGCGCACACATGACTGAGCCACCATTGTCGGCTCAGCCATTCTAACCCCCTCCCCCCCCCTTAGCTTTCACTCGCACATACACCATGCGGCACGTGGTCATGATGTTATCACCCTTGGACTTTATACGAAACATGAGGGTGACGGCGACGGCAGGAATGCGCCTGGAGAGTCCATATAATTGCTATCGCAATAATATAATAAGAGTATCTGGCAACTGAAACGTCTCGTGGCTCATTACTTTCCACAAAACAAGAAGTAACAAAATCGAACTTTCACCATGCGACAATTCGCTGCGCCGCATCAATGTGTTTTTTTTTTCTTTCTGTGGGGCGGGGGCACCGAAATGAAAAAAACGCATAGGAAAGTATGTTGGCCACAATCGAATGCCTACTCTGGGCACCTAATGTGGCTACGGAAGGAATATTGAAGAAAACATGAGACGCTTGGTCCACTGAGAACCAACCATACGCATACTGCTCGGTATCCTACACCGGCGAGACAAGACTTTCCGGAGAAGTTCTGCAAAAGCGAACGCGGTGCAATCCGTCGAGTCTCCACAGTGATGGAGGCAAGCGACCATTGTTTCTTTTTCTCGTCTACTAGCTAGAAAGTGTCCAAAACTCTGCCAGGCGAAAATCCACTCAGCCAGAGAAAACCGAACGCGCACCGATGTGCGCTGCGCGCGGTGGTCGGGGTCACGCGAGAAAAACGTATGCGCTCTGGCTGGCTCTGGCAGCCCGCGGGTATGGTAGTGAGAAAAAAAGAAATTCAAGATGCTCAATGTGTCCTCACGAATAAAAGTCAAAGTAGAAAAAATAAATAAGAACGTAGTTAGCTTGGCTGGCTTTAGTGTTTTGACATACTAGATGTTTTCGCGCAGGTTAAAAAAATGTTGATATTTTTTTTATGTGACATGGCGGCACAAATGAACCACCACAACGCTTCGTCTCATTAAACCTCGCTGCGTGCTTTGTCAACTTGTCTGCTAGTGTGTTGATTTGACTTGTCTCTTTGTGTGTTCTGATGTAAGACTTTAGAAAAGTCAATGGACCTTTGGTGTCAAATGTTCATAACAACATTAAACCCACAAAGTTCCGCAATTGAACATCTAAAGCACAACTTTGGAAATGTCAATGCACCTTTCACATCAAAAGTTTATGAGATCTATACCCATAAATTTTCGGAATTAACATCCATGCGCTCCAGATTCCGCAGCCTCAGCGAGATGCCGTGGCGAGCCCGCTCACCATCAAAACGCCCTTGAAACTTTGTGGTCGGATGGGGCTGCTTGGCGTTATGTGACTCTCGATGCATGGGCGTTGCCGCGAAATCCAGCCCGAGGTCGCTATCGTCGCGGTTAAATGTCTTTTCGAGCGTCGAAAAGAAATTCTAGACAAAATCCAGAATGATTTCCGGGGCCGGGGGTTGCTTTTGTCGACGGTGCATGGGCAGCACGACAAAATTTCGGGGGGGGGGGGGGGAGGGAAGGGGCTGAAGCCCCATAAGCCCCCTTCCTGGCTACGCCCCTGGCCACTAGGAAAGGTCTCAGCGGCTATGCTACTTGCTCTCGCGATAAACGGGCCAACTCGTGAGAGCTCAAGCAATCTCCTTCGGCTTGGGTCTCCGATAAGTGGTACGAGCTCGCGCGAGCACTAGGCACCCTTTCTTCGGCTTAGCTTCCGGACAGGATCAACACAAGCTACGTGCTCCCTGCATGAGCAAAGGCACCGTGCGTGAGCTGAGTCCTAGTCACAAGGCTATCGGCACATGAGCGGAAGCATGTACGTACCCGGTGCAGTTCCAAGGGAGAAGAGACACGCTACCACCACGAGAGTAGCTGCCAGGGGTCGCCCCTTGATGTTGTAGCCCCGCCCTCACTGCGAACTGTCGCGAGTGGAGCTCCACCGCTGACAACCGGTTTGGGGTGAAACAGGGTGAGGCGTACGGACGGCAGAACAGATGAACGCGCCCACGCAATGACACATTACTTCCCCAAATCCCCACCACTTGCAAGAGGCATAGTGCATTCAGCGCACTTCAAACAAGCAAGAACAAAAAAAAGTTGCAGAACTAGGGAATGCCATCAAAGTCACACTCTAGAACACGCGAGTAAATTGAGTTTATGTGAGAACTTCCACAGATTTCTGCTAACGTACACAATTTCTGCTGCAAAACTGTATGTGAAGCATGTGAAGCATGTGAAAGCTGATTAAACTGTAACCATGGAATCTGCTCTCTTGACAGTGCAGGGTTGCAAAAGAGATCCCCCTTTATAAGCAAATTATATGTCAGCCGTTGAGTACCAACATATTACAAGATATTTTTAAAGTCTCAACCGCCAATAGCTATGCTAAATAATGTGTGGCTGGAGGCTCCATTCTGATCCTGCATGCTCTTTAGTGAGCTACGAGAAATATTGAACTGCAGCACGAACAGCACAAACAGAAAGACAGCACAGTGGCAGTTCACTGGAACATCCACTGAAGAGAAATGCAACAAAAGTGTGAAAGCAGCGAATGAAGAACTGATGGCATCAGCAATATCCGCGGCTATGGCCCCTTCGTTGATTTCTATAATGGTGACGATGATGGCGTGCTTTAGGTTGTCTCACTTTTACTACCAAGGCAGTGTCAACGGACAGCGGCTTCCATTCTTATGCTTCATATGGCACAGCTGTTCCCCTACTGAGTCTGACAGAGGTTGTTGTAAGTCACAAAAAATTAAATTAAGATGCTAGTTTGTTCTATAGACCATTGTGTTGCGTGACAAAGAAACTGTGGCCGATGTTCGTGTTGTGGCCAGGTGGCAACGACACACTTGAACTGACCAGCACGGCAGGGAGCTGGCTGCAATTGTAGAAACATAATTTGAGCCTATTTTTTCCATTAACAGGAGAACCGTGCCGTTGTGCAGAGAAACTGCCATCGTTCAAGAGATGGAGCGCTACAAGCCGCCGTGCAGCTAGTGTGCTAGTATGATGTAAAACCATTTATTTGTTTATCTTGCAATCGAATCCATATTTTAATAATCAAACACCAGATGGCAGCACATCCAAAGTTCCTCCATTTAACAACATACCGTGGCCCTAATTTTGGATAGAACAGGCTTTGGATAACATGGACTCTGCTGGATTATATTACAGTCTGTTGTAACAAGCATGGACTGTACTTCTGCTAGGAACATGTGAAAACAAACAAAATCTATAGCTGATTCTACTCCCGTACCATCACACAATCTCACAAGCCAATGCACATGCTGCAGGCTGCTTTATCAAAATTTAAAAAAAGATACATGTGCAAAGGTCCCCCACTTTACTAGCCACCATTCAAACAAAATGAGAAATAGAGTAACATGAACCACAGATGAACCCACTCACGACTTCAAACACTATACACAATTACTGTACATTTAATCTCCCGCATGAAAAACAAGTTCTTCATAATGTCCAGTGTTAGCATCATAGATCCTCTATCGGTAAAACCCTTTTACAATGCCTGCCCTATTGTCAGAGCTCAGCTCATGATAATCCGGTGCAACTGCATTCGTCAAGGGTCAGTGCATACAGCTACACTAACTACGTGTTTAAATTATCAGCACTTTGTTGCCACAAAGCACAGCTTCCAGAGAGTGGTGCCATCAGCAATTCCAGCAGACTCAATGTGGACAGCTACAAGCTACCTGACCACTCCCAATTTTCAGACAAACCATTCTCAGTGATATCTGTCTTGCACCATACAAGACTTTAGTGCTTTTGTATAATGTGGCAAGAAATATCTAAATGATGAAGAGTTATTAAAAAATTTCCATGTTTTTTCAGAAGGATGCCCTTACGCAACTTGTACAGAGCTTCTTGAAACTTGTATTTTAGGTGAATAAGATTAATGTATTCCACTGGATCTGCAAAGGTGGGTCACGGGAGCACAGGAAGGAAACACAACCCTCGAGGTCGCATGTTCAAATAATAAACAATGTCATTGGTTCAGTCAGATTAGCAAACAAATGCACAGAGGGCAGCATACGGGAATGTGGTGTCTCACAACTCGGATCTCGGGGCACACAAAAGTGGTCTCAGGTGCGTCGGGCCTTTGCCTTTCGTCTTGTGTCCGCAGGAGAACCCAGTGCTCCGTCGCCGTTCCTGGCTGTACCACTAATCTGCCTAAGAAGGGTGCGCAGTGTCTGGGCAATGTCCGCACCCATGGTGAGCAGGCGCGACGAGTAGTAGCAGGCGAGCAGTGCGACAACCGTCACCGGCAGGGCAAGCAGTGAGGAGCGGGCCACAATCTCATGCTCGGGGTGTGGTGGCAGCTCGGGTGCATGGCGCAGTGTCACGTGGCGATGTGACGTGTTGGCGTGGAAGCAGGTGCTGCCGGTGTTACTGCCTCCCTCCAATTGCAGGCAATAGGTGCGGCCATCGCGTGTCAGCGGTGGCAGCATAAAGAAGCCGCCGGGACCTGGCGTGACCGTGTGCAGTGTCTGGTCGGGCGCGTCGTCCACCACCACACGAACCTGCAAAAACGACACCCAAGCTGTTTGCCTGAAGTTCGACACGAGAAGCTTTCACACGTCCTCTGCCACGCACATCTCTGAGAGGCACTGACCAATACTTCCGTGGCTGGGTTATGAAACGTGAGCACCATGCAAATTATGGGTGTTCGAGTAGTGAAATTTTCAAATTAGGTTGAATACGTACAGTATTTACTCGCATAATGATTGCACTCGCGTAATGATTGCACCCCTAAATTTTGTCGTCAAAATTCAATTTTTTAAATTTCCTGTGTAATGATCGCACCCCAAACTTGCAGCAGCATATGTCCTGTGCAAAGTCTAGCTAATGATGATCGCACTCACCATCTGTTGAATGCTACGCGAACGACTCTTCAAGACATACCAAGTGGTCTGCATGCACCAAACAGTTTCTTAAGCAGATGCCCCATTTCATTCCTTTCATCACTTTCTGCACTTCCATGATAAAAAAGAAAATGTACAGCCAAACTTGCCTTGGCTTTATTATTTGTAGGCTTTATAATGGTTGTGGTCAACAACAACAAAAAAGGTGCCTTTCGATTCCTCTCATTTGCACTCGTGGGCACGCAACGAATCGCGAGTGGTAACGATAGTAGCCACGTTTACATTGATACATTAGAAGTCTACCCTATTCATACGCCGACACTTGTAACACAGCTAAGATATTCGCCCACCCTTAGCAGAAACGTGCTGTATTAGGATGGTAGAGAAGACAAATGCCGCAGTTCTCGCAGCATGCCCGCCATGTTTCTATGTAACTGGCAGCTAAGCGCGCCCATCTCTATTTCTGTCTCTTCAAAGAGGACGTGGCTATGTTATTGCCGCAAACTTGTCGATATTAACATTATTATTCATTACTGATACGGAAAAACTGTTTCAATGCCCATAATGTGCTCACGAGAAGAAAAAAAATTGCGATCGGCGCGTTCGGCTTGCTTCGCTGGCCACCATTTTTGTTTTGGTGTCCCGCACTGTTACAGTGGCAGCCGCTTGTTTTTGACCTGTTGTCATCCTACAGCAAACGTGGGATGAAAAAAAAATAATAATATTTTCGCGGAAAACTTAACTCGCGTGATGAATGCACCCTTGAATTTGCATCAAATTTTTGACAAAAAAGCGTGATCATTATGCGAGTAAATGCGGCATATTTAAGCAACTCGATCTCAAAACATCAAATATAAAAGAATTTTGCAGTTTTAAACAAAGTGAAACATAAAATTTGCATGGAATTGTTTGGAAAGCAAACGAGGCCTACGTATATTAATTGGACACATGTAATACCGTTTGCAGTCGGGTGTCAGGATTAATGAGGAGCTTGCAAATGAGAATAACAGCTGCTTTCAGTTATCTGGTGAACCATAACAATCGCAGCAACAAAACGCATCCTCAAGTGCATGTACTACTGTAGTGTTGTGTTTGTTGAAGGAGGAAAGTGAGGCACTACAGCACTGCAAATTTTGTATAAGGGATAGAAACGTGGTGAGATTGGTTAAATAATAAATCAAGATGACAAGCTTACATGTACGCTTGCAAAGAGTGAGGCAGTCTTATTGAATGACTAGACATTATTGAGCAGAAGTTTCTTGCCCCAAGCATCTGGTCGAGAACTAGTAGTGCCAGTGCAGGAGTCCTTACAGCAGAATCATTTTGAACAGTCCTCACTTTCACTGTTCTCTTTCCCTCAAGAATCCTATCAGCACTGTTAATGTTCATATTCGAATTCGAAATGGACATTTGACAACTTCCAATAGTGAATGCTCGAATCAAATAGTATACAAATCAAATAGAAGAGACTATTTGATTTGTATTCAACATTTCAAATGTTCGCGCACCCCTAATGAATAACTAATGAATAAGGAACTTAATGAATATGGAACAACAGGCGTGGCGAATGAAGGCTGTGGGATCAGACCTTACTGGTTGTGCGCTTGTTTCAATTTGGTTCTGTTTCCTTTGAACTCAAATGCCAGAGTCAATAAGTGGTTATGGAGACATTACAAAGTCAAGGAGCACAGGAACCATACGTGACAATGTTTTTGGTAATATCCATGAAGATTCCACAATTATCATAATCCTTCACAAGTCAAAAATAACAATTACGAAGGGTTTCAGGCAGAGAGACAAATCCTTTTGTTATCTGTGGCATGCTTTTAAGTGTTGTGAAGATTTCGAAACAGCACCAGAGAACATAAAGGACAAGATGATCACAAGGTGCATTGATTGTCTCCTTTTCTCTTTGTGTTGCCCAGCATTGCCTTGCAAGATTTGACAAACCACATGTTTTGGCAACTACAGTAGAACATCATTCATACGTTTTAGGAAAAAAAAAAACAGGAGAAAAAAACACACTAACTGAGAAAACGTATTGGAACTCACTAAAAAAAGTTGACCAACCCACCTGTGGTTGACATCTACGTATTAATGCAAAGTGTTGTGCAAATCGTTGCAGCACGAGGCGCTGATGTGTGCCGAGCTGGTGGCACTATAGCAGCATGAGACGCACACTGTCATTTTTACTGCTTCGGCAAGCTTACATTTGCGCATCTCAATTGCGGCTTGGGTCAGCAGCTTCTTCAAGCGGAGTGCTTTGGGGGTAAGGTTTGACGCACCCACCAAGTGCAAATTGTTGCGGCACGAGATGCTGATGCAGATCGAGCTGGTAGGGCCCAAGCAACCCGAAATGCACATGGTCGTTTTCCTGTTGCGTAGCGTTTTAAGACTGCGAGGGGAAACCCAAACACAATCAAGCTGGTGGGCAAAAGCGGAACACAATGCCACCAGAGTGATACTCACACTGTGCCGCCTGCAACAGGGAGTCCCGTTATTAAAGGTGTGCACTATGCTTGCAACGGCACTACAGCCTATGCGCTGTGAGACAGATAAGTGAAACTGCTTATCGCAATATGGTAGGCGGCGAAAGCTATGAATGAGGTGTGAGATGCCCAATAGGAGATTTGCTGGTACTGCAATAAGAAACATAGTGCATTTTCTTGGATTGTAGCGCGAAGTGACACAGACACAGACTAGAAGCAGACAGGATGAGTGCTAACTCTCAACTAAATCTTTATTGAAACTATTATTATTGAAACTGAAACGTAATGCACTTCTGCGTTTTCGCACAAGATGGGCGAGCGAGTATTGCGGGGAAGCTGCTGCGGTGGGCGGCTACTGTTCTCAATCGCACACACCTTGCGCCTTTTTTTTTTGCTTACGTGGGATCTAGCTGCTGGAAAACACATATTATTGCAGTTTGGTGATCTACTGAACATCGGTGCGGGAAGATTGTGCTTTCCGGAAGAACACAATGGGGTAAAATCGGTAAAAAATTAGCTTAACCGGTAAAACTGGTAAAAAGTATGCTTAACTGTATTAGGTCATATTTATGTTCTTGATTGGAAATGTACGTAGTGGGATTGTATCAATGAGGTTCTACTGTATTCGAGAGTGAGTGAGAAGGATGAACGTAGAATGTTTTGGGAACCTACAGCTTGCGCATGGCATTGTCCACAGGTGAGTCATGTCATCTTAGCATGAAAGACTTTCTAACCTTGAGACCGGGCAGGTGTTTGGCATCGGTGACTATCTGGCCGGTGATGTCCATTTGGTTGAAGAAACGAAACACAATGACTCGGACACTTGTCAGGTCTGTGCTGGTGACCTGCGATTGGTGAAATGAGCAACAATCTCATGCTGCTTCCTGAGAAATGTTCACAAAGGGCAAATGAGCATGCATGCATTATGTGGGCAGACCACAGCTAAAACGCATGTACATAGTTGTCTGCCCAAAATGCCATTTTTTGTCAAGATGGTACAATTTCAGACTGGCTGCACTGGCTACAAGAAACTTTCTTATATGTAGCAATCAACTGACTGTCTTTGCACTGCGCTCTGTCTTGCTGAGACATCAAAGCTTGTAGCAATATTACTTTGGTGAAAAAGCCGAGATCGGTAAAATAAGTGCAAGTGCATCCAGCCCAGCAAACGAACTGAAGGAACTGAGCCTGTGTCGTGTCAACGTTTCCTTGTTGTCCTTGCCTGCTGGCACTGTACTGAATTTTAAAGCAAATCTTCCTATGCCTCTTCCTTCAACTTTTACACTGCTGTCGCTGTTTTGCATGCTGCATCGGGGAAGGATGGTTGAGAATGTGTATAATGCACGTGGTAGAGACACAAGAGAGGCGTCTGCGAGTCCTTTCCAGTGTGAACTTCGTGGTCGTCACCAAAATGCCCTCCGGAGCTCTGTGGTTGTTGTCACAATGCCCTCTGGAACTTCCTTGCCATCGGCACAATGACCTCTGAATGGCTGTAATTACGCATTCGCTCCCCGCAAAAGCATTGCAGAAGCTGCAGCGCTTACTTTTGCACTCACATGCAACTGCCTAGTGGGAAGATAGTAGGGTAGAAAGAGGAGACAGCAAATGCATAAAGCCAATGCCATGACGAAATGGGTGAATGATGGCCATTCTTCGCTCATATGCAAGCTCGTGGCAGCTTGCATACACGGGAGGACCATGAAAGAAGGGAAAGGCACCATCAGAAAGCATGCTTCATTTGGGGTCTCTTCAGTAAAGGAAACGCCACTGCTAGAAATGGCAACAGTTGCGGACAAACAGTAAAAATTTTAATTCAAGGTAGGATAAGGCACGTTTCTGCTATTTCTGAAAAATAAGCACTGCGCAAGTTTGTACTGATGCAGGGCATGCAGACTAAAAGGTGCACTAAAACATTGCAGTGTCAAGACGACAATGCGCAAGCGGCGGTCCAGCAAATCAACATTTCAGCCATGATGTGATGCACCAAGTGTGAGGAAATGGCAGTGCTTTCCCGCAGACTATGAACAATGGTGCACAAAAACGACTCGAGCAAACACGTCTTGCTGTGTGTTCTGCGTACAGTGAGACTTCATCACTATGAACACCACATTAACAAACCTTTCAGATTAACAAACTTTTCAGAAATCCCATGCTGACTTAGTATAGCTTCAATGTAAAAATATTTCAGTAATACGAAGCTCAGAATACCAAACTTTTCAGAATAACAATCGTTACTCAGTTTCTATGTCATGCTAACACCACCTTAGTACTACGGATTATTATTCTGAAATCTGGGGGTTCTTATATTTCCATTATGACAGCTGTAAGAATAGGCTAGTGGATGACGAAGCGCAGAAAATGAACGAAAAGCGTGTGGGTTTGGAGAATCTGAGATGGCGGCGAAGGAGAAAAGTACAGGAAAAGAATTTTTTTTTTATATTGCAAAGGCTACGATGCACCAGGTTTTGTGAGCGCATGCTCCGCCCAAGAAGTATTGCCTAGCAATGAAGGCATGTCTCTTTTTCCTTTCACGCATCTTTCTGCAGCCGTACCAGCTATGCGTGGCAGAAATGTAACCGCCGTGCTCGCAGGGATGCCACATGGTTGCACTTTCCAGACGGTGTCATTTACATGCGCTTTCGCTTTGAAATAGTTCAGGTGTCGACTCCAAGTGAGGCAGTTGCAGTGTCCATGGCAAGGAATGTGAAAAACAAATGAACAAAAACAACATCACATCGCACTTTGGAGGCAACATAGAGCTTCCTCTTTGTCCGCATCTCTTTTCTGCGCACCACTCTTACTATACGGTGCTTTGCAGCGGCAGAATCTATGAAAAATAGCGACAGCATGGGCCAAGAACAAACAGTGATGTTTTCGTAGGTAGCTACTGATGGACTGATGGGCTGAATAGTTAATTTAGGGGCTTTCACTATAACAACCTTTCGGAATTAGAAACAATTTGACGTGGTCCCCTGAGGTTTTTTATATCGAGATTTCACTGTACTATGTAGAGAAACACAAGTGGTGCACGCAAGGTAACATTTAACATAACATCATGGTTGTCGTAGCCATAAACATCACCAATGAACTGAAGCAGAACAGAAGGCTCCGCTTGCATCGATTTCTACAGTGCGTGGGATGTGCATAATTTTTTTTTTTGTTCCACCACTCACTGCTCAGTCCTTGGCCACTTCCAATGAAGGCTAATTCCACCTATCACCTCACCGTGCACGCCTGCAGGACTCACCACAAGTTGACGCTTCGGGGGCTCCGCCCGCTCTATGTTCGGGTTGGCATCTGGCTTGAGCTGCAGCTGGTAGCCACAGCCGGGAAGGAGCCCGCGCAGCCGGAAGGCACCCTCGGCGTCACTGAGGGCCTCCTCCTGGTGTCCCTGGCAGGCGCCTGTGCCCAGTGCCTCAAGGGAGACACCCGGCTCGGCTTCACCCGTCACCGAGCTCACCCAGCCCAGGCAGCTGAACGCTACGCGGTCACCCCTGCAACCGGCACAATGTGCTCAGTTACAGTGTCCACAGCCAATTTGTGTCTGGAATTTGCAAACTATTCATTGTGCAGTCACACCGTTCTACTGTGGCATGCAGTTAGGCCGTGGAAAAACTATGCTTTTATGTAGAGCAAGCTTGAGTGGTTGTCATGGATGAACCGAGAGAGATATGGAATACAATTTGGAATGCCGAGAACGAAGCACCGGAAGGTATGACTGTTCCAGAATGTGAGGCGATGCTAAATGGCACAATTAAATGCCAACTATTACTTAAGATTAATTAAGGTCTAGCAGCAGGCAAAGCTCACCCACAAGGTGTGAGAGGATCTAAGTGGGGTGAGGTCAGTTAGTATAACAAATGTAACAATGAACAATGTAACAATGAAACTTGTACAAAGCAGTGGGATAAGTGCAATGAGTGAAACCAACTACTTCAAGTTAACTTGTCATCACTGCAAATGATTCAAGGATGCAGAGTCTCAAGTTTGCTGACTTCTTTTTCTTTCTGTACATCTGCACATTTGCTCTGCGGCAAGGACAGCTACACGCACCAGCAGTGCTCTGCCATCCAACTCACTGACGCAAAGGCAGCACTACTTTTCAATGTGTACTTAATTCACACTGTAATGCGCATTGTAAAGAGCACAAGCACTAATAAAATACCATAACAAATGCCATATTAAAGAGAAGGTGTGGTGTGCTTCATAAACAATGGGAGTTGCATGTACCAGTTCGTGTACACATTAAGGGGCTGTAAAGTTAATGGTACCAATGTTGAATCTGGGGCTTTAGGTGCCAAAACCATGATTTTATTATGAGGCACGCTGACGTAGGAGACTCCAGATCAATTTTGACCACCAGCGAATCTCTAACATACTCCCAAATTTCACTTATTTCGTCAGATCCTGTTGCATTCTAATGAGATTTAACTGCATTTTCTTGTATCTGGGCCACTGTGGTGCAGTGAAAGATCTCTCAAAACTTGCCAAGTCTATTATCTGGCTACTTTACCATACAACATAGTCCATCTTTGCCAATGAAAAATGAATTGGGCCTGAGTAGAGGCTGTCAAAATCAATGCCATCCTGGCAAGCTGGTGCGTAGTGGCAAGCTGGCAACATGTGTTTCCATTTTGGATGTTTTCTGGCCTATCAAGCCTCCTTGCACGGCTATAGTTGTTTTCTTCCATAATGCAGAAGGGCAGTTCCCTAATACTGCCGAAATTATTTTTCTCTTTAGTATCCTTTTATTAATTTGCGTGATTCTATGAATACAAAGCACAATCTTTTATTTCTCACTAGGCCACCTACCACTTAGGCCAGTTGTCAGTCAAAGAATAGTCGTTGAAAGGCTGCTTTTCTGGGGCCGTATTCTGAAACGTTTGCCTTCCGCGATAGTTTCGCCACTGCAATAGTCACGTTCAATAAATCAAGCGACTGCTTACCCATGACATCAGTTTTCACTACCAACACGTGTTGTTGAACGCTTCACATCGCATGAGAGAGCCCACCGTGCCAGTGCAGAGTGGCTCGGGTGTGTTGTTTTAGAGTGTAGTGACAGCAGTACGGGTCCTGCGCACTGACTATGGTTGGTTATGGCCGCTTTAGGTAAAACAAATAGCATAAGCAAGTGTGACATGTTTTACACCATGTCATTAAAATGACGCAGGCCGGAACTACTAGATGGCGCCGTTTATATTCCGGTTTTGCTAAAACAGCCAATCAGGACGCGCCGTTGGCGGAGGCGTGGCCGAGGCGATAGTTTTGCGGACGGTGAATATTTCAGAATACAAGACCTGAATGCTGATGGGGCACAAAATGAAAGGAAAGGAAGAAAACAGTGGCAGACTTGTGGCAGCTATTTCCCATATTTGTACATCATTAGGATCAGCAGCAGTAGTGTTTTTCCCTAGACCTCTTGTGGGAATAAATGTTGGAAGCACACAGACGTGCCGGTGCCCATGTTATCATATCCTTGAAACAAGCAAACTGCACTAGTATCTAATGTCCAGCTATGCCTACAAGGCATAGTGGTTCTTACAATAATTACTGGAAATCTGGCAATGCAATTGTTCAACCATCGCAAGGAATCACAGGTAGCACATGAACTTATTTTCATACTGTTTGTCATAAATTCACTTACAAAGCACATTACAGCTTCTTTTGTTTCTTGTGGTTCAGCTGGTTGCATTTCACTTCAACATTTCTTTCGAGCAGGTGTGCTTCACATACAAACAATTACTGTTAGTAATGCTCCAAGAACCACTGAATGGCATAAATGTGCGATAAACAATACTAATTGTTGGACACAATGAATTCAATATGATGAATGAGCCTAAAAAACGTTAGTACTATAAGAATTTAAAAGATTGCTCGAAGCAAGAAAAACAATGTTTAGACAAATCCACATACTGTCCAGCATTCCCATGATGGTTGTGCAGCTACACTAAACACTGTGTGCACAGACAACAACAGCAAATTTTTCTCTATTATCGTAGTATAAAATCCTAGATTGTAGTGGACTGGCAAATAAATGGTTACTGGAAAACAACACTTAATGGCCCATTGCTTCCAGCACCCATATCTCGCATCTATGCCTTTGAAAGCTGACATCAACATGCATTGGCTTTTGGTTAACCACACCTCTGATGCTCAAACTTGTTCCATCCATTTGAGCTAGTTCCTAGAACATTATTCTTGTCTGATGACGAATGGCCACATCACACTGCATTGTCTCCCAAATGCTTTGGCCTTCGAGATTATGGTGCTACACACTCTTGCAACAGTGAAAAATCACATTCTCTAAGGCCATTCACAACCTGAAGCAGATCCAGAACATTGTTGTACTACCTTAAGTTACACAGCACAAAGAGGTACTAACTAAAAAATTTTCTGTTGCACTGTTTGTGCTTTTTTAGGTAGTTGTCAACTCCATAATACAAAGCCGCTATCTTTAGAGAGCGCCACAAATAATTATAGCACCTTTTAATCAACCCATTCAAAATGCGCACAATTCACTCAGCAGCGTTGTGCTGCTCAGCTCGAATTGCCGGTTTGATCCCGGCCAAGGCCCCTAATTAATCTAAACGCAAGAATGCCTGAGTACTAGGTACACATTAAAGAACAAGAGGTGGTCTGAATTATGCCGGAGTCCTCCACTATGGCATGCCTTATAATCATATCGTGGTTTTGGCAAGTAAAAGCCCACAATTTAACAAATTTTTCTATTTCAAAATGCGCGACAAGGGCATCGCAGCTTCAGACATGAGAAAGGAGACTACTATTCACGTCACCGAAAGTGGAGTTGGCAGTCACGTGGTATCGCAAAGAACTTAATTAAGAGCCCGCCAGTCTGCCCAATGCAATGCTTGAAGGCCATGTTGCTGGAAGTCGACCAATTGGCCCATCTTTCTTGGAGACTCAAGGGAACTCACTCTCCCCTCTAGTCCCACTGAGCGCTGAATGAACCACGCTCTCGGTAGAACAGTCAGTGTGTACATGCATCAGTGCTGTGTGGCACCACATCAGTCTTTGGTGAAGTCTCCTTTCCCATGTCTGAAGCTGCACTGCAGTTGGCGCCCATTTTAAACTGGTCATATCAAGAGGCAACACAATTAATTATACGTTGTGCTCTCAAGGAATTGAGACTTCATAGTGTATTTACTTGGTCAACAGCTGTGCAATAAAGAAATAAAAACGAGACAAACTTTCTGTGCATCTGATAAAAACTGAATTCCTGCTATTCCTGGCCTGTTTTACTACAAGCAAGCGACACTGTTGATGCACAGATATTACATTTATCTTTTCTTCATTTTGATGCTAACATATTCCAAAAGCCATTGCTGAAAGGTAGGAAAGGTGACATGGGCACCACCCATTGAAAGCAATGTGTGCAACTTACGTGATGTCCAGTTCAACAGTGGCACCCTCCCCAACAGTGAGCATCTTGGAGGCTGGCGAGAAGCGGTACTCTTTCATCATGGCCCGCAGAAAATAATTGCCGGGGCTCAGGTTGGGGAACTGGAGCCGGCCATCCTCACGCGTGCGGCTGTGGTTGCGGTAGTCGGCGGCCCCGCTTAGAGAGACCAGGACGCCCGCCAGGGGCTGCCCACTGGCCTCCTGAACAGACACCTTCACCTCGGCATACTTGAAGGCCTCAAAATGACCAAGCTTGTCAAGCGGGCGTAACACGTAGCCGTCCTTGCTTGCCTGCACGATGGGAGTGCATTTTGTCACAACACTGTCTTGTGTGAAATCGTTTTGAAAGGGGAGTGAAGGTAAAAGCCAAACCAGATTAGACCAGCATACAGATGTTATTTGAGCATGCACTGCCGCGAATAGACAAGTGCCGAAGTTTCTACAAGTATTCCCATTGTCACCTGTGTCCTCACTGTTCTTCGCGAGATGGTTTCTCAGCCTTCAGAGGACTTTTCAACCATTGCAAAAATATCTGTTTATTTTGCATCAAAACATACCTCTCAGCACACATACCACAGCTACCTATAAAGAAAGGAGTCAAACAAGGAGACACAATCTCTCCAATGCTATTCACTACGTGCTTGGAAGAAGTATTCAAGCTACTAAACTGGGAAGGCTTAGGATTAAAGATCGACGGCGAATATCTCGGCAACCTTTGATTTGCCGATGACATTGTTCTATTTAGCAATACTGCAGACGAGTTACAACAAATGATTGAGGATCTTAAGAGAGAGAGTGCAGGAGCGGGGTGGGTTGAAGATTAATATGCTGAAGATAAAGATGATGAATAGTTGGGCAAGGGAACAAGAGTTCAGGATCGCCAGTCAGCCTCTAGAGTCTGTGAAGGAGTACATTTACCTCGGTCAATTGATCATAGGGAACCCTGATCATGAGAAGGAAATTCATAGCAGAATAAAAATGGGTTGGAATGCATACAGCAGGCATTAACAAATCCTAAATGGGAGCTTACCACTGTCGTTGAAAAGAAAAGTGAACAATCATTGCATTCTACCGGTGCTAACATATGGGGCAGGAACTTGGAAGTTGACAAAGAAGCTTGAGAACAAGTTATGGACCACGCAAAGAGCGATCGAACGAAAAATGTTAGGCGCAACGTTAAGAAACAGAAAGAGAGAAGTTTGGATTAGAGAGCAAATGGGTATGGCTGATGTTCTAATTGACATTAGGAGAAAAAGATGTAGCTGGGCAGGTCATCTAATGTGCAGGTTAGATTCCTGTTGGACCACTAGGGTTACAGAATGGGTACCAAGAGAAGGGAAGCGCAGTCGAGGATTGCAGAAGACTAGGTGGTGTGATGAAATGAGGAAATTCGCGGGGGCTAGTTGAAATCGGTGCACGACAGGGGTAACTGGAGATTGCAGGGAGAGGCCTTTGTCCTGCAGTGGATATAGAATGGGCTGGTGATGCTGATACCTTTCAGTAAACAACTCTGGATGAAAGAGCACAGGTTAGGCATGAAATCTTATAAAAACGTGTCAGGAAATGTTGGTGGAAATGGAAAGAACATACTTCAATATTGGCAGAATCGAACAGGATGTTTGCAGTTTAGATAGTATTGATGATTTTAAATGGACACCGAAAGTTGTGACACTCTAGGGCAAAACTTGCTAGTAATGTTATAACCCCACAAGTTGATCACAGATTGATGTTTGTAAGTGAGATGCTATTAAACATAACATACCTTTTGTCTAAGAATGCATTCACAATATTTTATAATCGTATTGTCTTCTTTCTTTCTTTTTCAAGCATACGAAACTATAATGAAGGTTTCTGTTTGCAAGCAGCACTGCTTTTGTGGTAACGAGTCAAAAGGCTGATGTGTGGCGTCCCTGACTGCACGGCGGCATGCAGATGCGCATTTGTATGTGTGCACTGACAGCGACAGCAAGGTTCAGTGTTATGCTCGAACTGCTTGGATGGTGTTCAAACTACAGTGGAACCCCTGCTATTCATCCCCCGCTTTTGTGATGTCCCGAGTTTTAAGACAGGTTAGTGCAGTCCCAGCAAACTCCGCTTAGAGAAAATGCGTTAAAAATAGTGGTGTGCGAATACCAAATAGTAGATTTCGAATCGAATCGAGAAAAAAAGCAGAATATTGAATATAAGAAAATTTAACACAAACTTTTATGCTTCCATATTTCGTGCAGAAAACACAGTGCTGCACATGCTCAGGGGGCTAATCACATTACTTCACAAGAATCTTGCTAGCTGTCAGTAACTTGGGTACCTATGAATTGAGATATACAGTATGCTCTACTCTTATTAGAGAGAACACCAAATTAGTATGTGAACACTGATGACAACTCAGTTCCTATATGAACGTATGGAAAATATTTCTTCTTGATAGAATGTCTGTCAAATAGAATCAAGTGCTTCTTCTCCCTCTGAAGCTGAAGAAATAGCGAAGTTGCCCTAAGTATCGATGTAGATTTTGGTTTAATAGTCGGCCATACTGTGATTAAAGGGACACTAAAGGGAAATTGTTAAGTCAAGCTAAATCGATAGACTAGTGCTCGAGTATCTCTAAGGCATCAATATTATTGCGAGAGAGCCTTAGTAATCAAGAAATAGAAGCAAATGCAAGGCATGATTAGAGACTTCCCTGGATCATTCAAGTACTTGCCCGATGACGAACGCACTTATTATTTAAATTCTGTGACTAGTACTCAACCCTTCATCATAAAAACATCATTTTATTGCATTACAGGACGAAAGAAAATGAAAGATGGTATACTGACGAAGAAAGTTTGTGTGCGTTTTAGATGTGTTTCTTGAACACACAGCAACTTTGGATTATGCCCGGCCTCGATGGACTCGGGCAGAACATTTGCGCCAAAAGTATCAGGTATTTGGTCTAGATTTCCTTATTGTCACACCTCATCTTAATTCATTTACCATTGATGAAGTTCTGCTCACTGAAGCCCTCCAGGAGTTCAGCTTCAGTGAGCTCCAAGAAATAATAATCTGAGACTATGCCACGGGGGGTATTGATAGTTCGGTGCAGGGTTACTGTTACTTGGGCATCCCCAAATGGCACTAAATTGGGTAGCTTTTCATATTGTTTCTGGTTGCAGAGCTCCGAGAAGAGATCACCGCTTGCAATCCTGGATGCTTTATAACCTGATGTAATAGTTCTGTGGAAGCCCGCAAGGTGGAGAGAAGTAATTTATAAAGGGAAAATGAGACATCCACCCGAACGTAGCAAGTTGCTACAATGGAAACCCTTATGGGTTCCTAGAAAGAAAATGCCTCTCAGTTGAAGAAAAATTCGTCCTGGTCCGGGACACGAACTCGGGACCACCGCCTTTCTGGTGCAGCCACTCCACCATCTGAGCTAACCAGGTGGCTAGCAGATGGCAGGGGGAAGTTGAATTCATCAACTTGAAGCAAAGGCAAGAGTTTGACGTAATAGTTCTGCGGAAACCCGCAAGGTGGAGAGAAGTAATTAATAAAGGGAAAATTAAACATCCACCTGTACGTAGCACATTGCTACAAAGGAAACCCTCATGGGTTCCTCGAAAGAAAAAGCCTCTCAGTTGAAGAAAAATTCATCCTGGCCTGGGTTCAAAGAGTCAAAGAATCCCCAGATTTCAGAATATTAGTTCGTAGTACTGAGGTGGATTTAACATGACATGCAAGATGCATAACAATCGCTATTCTGAAAAATTCGGTATTCTGAAGTTCGTAGTACTGAAATATTCTTGCACTGAAACCATAAGTCAGCTGGGGATTTCTGAAAAATTTGTTAATCTGAAAAGTTCGTTAATGTGGTGTTCATAGTAACGAGGTTTCACTGTAGAACTTTTTTCACAGTCATTACAATGCTTGGAGTTTCCCGGCAGTTGAAGGTGGTGCCTGTGTCAAAACAAGGTAGTTTGAGAAACCTGACAGCTACAGACCAATTACCTTGATTAGCATTCCATGCAAGCTGATAAAGCACATAATTTATTGCAGTCTAATCTCACTTCTTGAAGACAATAACATCGTTGGCACGTCTCAGCATGGATTCAGGAACTACTTTTCATGCGAAACACAACTTCTTCTCTTTGCTAACCACTTGTTTTCTGCTATTGATCATGGTTCTTTTACTGACTGTATCTACCTTGACTTCAGCAAGGATTTAACACTGTCAAGTACTGGCTCCTTCTATTAAAGCTACCACGACTTAATATCTACTCGAATGTGCTAAGATGGATTTTGTAACCTCTCGCACCCAGTTTGTTTCTGCTAAGGACTGCAATTCACCCGTTCATTCTGTCATGTCTAGAGTACCACAGAGCCCAGTTCTGGGATCACTGCTGTTTATTATTTTTATTATTGAGTTTAATGAGTTTAATTAGTTTTATAATAAGTATTAATGAGTTTCTCGAAGTATTCAAAAAGCTCTATCATTCCTGCTTCCCATTAAAAGATCGTGGACCAAAACGTAAAACTCTCAAACCTTGGGTAACTTCTGAGTTATGCCAAGAAATTAAAATGAAAAACAAGCTTTACAAAATCTTTTTAAGTTCTCGTTCAACAGATGACCTGCGGATGTTTAGGAAATACAGAAATAGTTTAACAAAAAAACTACGCCAGGCATGCGCGGAATACTACGCTACATTACTTGAATTTAGAAATGGTCGACACGATTTGCTGTGGTCAAGATTAAATTTTCTACTGAGACGTGAACAACGACAAGCTGCCCTAAGTACGCTAAAACTAGATAATAAAGATATACCTGGAGAAAAGCTAGCACATGCCTTCAACAACTTTTTTACAACCCTAGCTCATAGCAACCCGCCACGTGATTACAATAAATACATTATTTCTTACTATAATGAAACGATATTTCTGAACCCGGTAACAACAGAAGAAGTTATATCAGTAATACAAAACATTAATAACATCCGTAGCTATGACATTGACGGAATTCAAGTAAGGCCTGTGAAGCATGTTGTGGGACTCATTGCGCCTGTTATTGCAGATATATTTAACTTATGCCTAGCTACCAGCACATTTCCTAATAAAATGCAAATAGCCAAAGTAACGGTTCTGTATAAGAAAGAAGACTGCAATGATTTAGGAAATTATAGACCAGTATCTATACTCCCAATCTTCTCAAAAGCTTTTGAGAAAGTTCTATATACTAGGTTGTCGAATTTTATTATTAAGCATGATCTTCTGTCACCGAATCAATTTGGGTTTTGTAAAAATAAATCTGCCGAATTAGCGCTACTTGAACAAAAGGAATACATACTAACACAGTTTGAAAAGAAAGCCTTCGTTATTGGTGTCTTCGTGGACTTCTCGAAGGCATTCGACTTAGTGAACCACACTATACTCCTAAATAACTTAGAGTGTTATGGTTTTCAGGGGCAGGCTCAAACTCTTCTTAAATCGTATTTATCACATAGAAAACAGGCTGTCTGCATAGACAATATGAAATCTGAACTAAAATCTGTTAGATCTGGCGTCCCACAGGGCAGTATATTGGGACCGTTACTATTTAATATGTACCTTAATGATATCTCCAAAATTAACTCCACTGCTAAATTTGTTATCTACGCTGACGACACTAGCATCTTTCTTGCTGGAAATGATTTAGATCTTCTTGTTCGAGAATGCAATGACACTATGAACGAATTACAAAAATGGTCTGAATCCAAGTGCATGCGTATAAATGAAAAGAAGACACAAGCTGTCATATTCCGCCCTAAAAGTAAGCCAGTTCCCCCGCCCCTCGAGATTAAGCTGAATTCACGACGTATAGATGTGGTTGAGCAATTTAAATGTCTCGGAGTAGTTTTCTCCTCCTGTATGCCTTGGGAAAATCACGTGCACCATATCACAACAAAACTGACTCAAATAACTGGGATCGTAGGCCGGCTCAGATACGTTCTTCCAAGGCCAGTAACATTACTCCTCTACAATTCACTTTATTACTCCTATTTAAACTATTGACATTTAGTATGGGGCACAGCCACAATTAGCTGTCTTCAGCGCATCTACATTTTGCAGAAGAAGTTCCTTCGTCATGTTCACAATGTCCCCTGGGGCTCACCGAGCGCGGATCTCTTTCTGCAAAGTAGTGTGCTGAAGATCCACAACTTGTACAAATACTGCTTAAGTGTTTGGTTTAAACTGGAAACTCAGAGAAACATAAACCACATATATTACCTTGGTGATTTACGTACCCGAGAAGCGACCTACAAGACAAGACATATGGAGAATTGGGTAGTGCCAACCCCTCGAATAAATTCCGGTAGTGAACGCCTGCAGTTCACTCTTCCTTCCCTCTTAAATGCTTATGTACATAATAATTTTGATCTTTTCAGTGCGTCAAACAGTGCTTTGCATACTATGTATGTTACCATGTAGGTTCTGCTTTCTTTGTGGTGAATATTGTCTAAATATTGTATAATTTTGTTATGTTTTCTTTTGTATTAGTTCATTATGTATAAGTGTTATTAGACTGCAATTACCTTTGTTTTAAAAGCCTTGCTGTGAAGCCACTGCCAAGCGAAAGGGGGCAGCGGCTTTGTCAAGCTGTTTCTGACAGCTTTTTCTGCGCCTCCGCTGTCTGTATTTGTACAAGGCAGAAAATAAAGAATTTGAATTTGAATTTGATTTGTCTAATGAAGTCTCCTTTACTAGCAGATTATCAGGGTGTCTACCAAGTTTACATTTCCAAATTTTCTGAGTTTTCCCGGTTTTGCCTGAGTGCCTTTGCAAAATTCCCTGAGTGACACAGAACTTTGTTTCATATGAAGACGGACTGACACCATGTCGCCCGATGCTGTCACACCCTAGCAAGCATCTTAAAAAATAAAAAGCTACTTAATCCAGTCTGAAAAGTAAGGAGTAGTGTTTATTTTATACAAAAAGCAAATAGAAAGGAGGGGTCAGTAAAATGCACAGCGAATATAATTTATTCGGAAAAAATGGTAAAGCACATTGCAAATTGAGTTGAACATTTTCAAGTACGAATAAAAAGGAGATGCATACAGAAACAAATATTTTCAAATATGAACTATTTCTATCAACTGATAGGACGCTCATTGGTATGAGGCCGAACTTTGTCTTAAGCAGTCTTTGTCTCAACTGTCCTGACATACTGTCAGCCCACGCAAAATGCCTCAGTGTTGTGTTTCACTCCTTTAAAGAGTTTATATTGGTTTGGATGAGGGTCACCTGCATCTGGGCATCAGCCAACACTTCGCTTTTGGAGCTCTCCTTCACAGAAGTGATTGCACGCTTCCTTTCCCATTAATCCCTCTGTACGTCGGCTCTTTCTCTCCTCGCTCTCCTTCTGCCGCACGTTCGCCCCACGGACAATTTGAATCATACCCTTGGCCAGTTGCACAGTCAAAGTCCGATTTTTCGGACTTCCTAGGGGCTGCAAAATCATCCGGAAAATCGGGCGGTCCCAAAAAACGAATGCCTGTCTTTTGCTGTTCTCAAGGGCTCAAATTGCCACAGGCACGTTTGAAAAGGCTCTGAAGGCCTGTCAGTACACTTATTAGGCATATCGGTGCTCGTAGTGCGACAGGTGACGGCGGATGCATGCGTGTATAATTAAGGAATACATACTGTGTCTTGTGACACTTGCCCCTTCTCACGCTTGTTAAGCTTCACCGCAATAATTCCCGTATGCTTCACCGCGTAACACTACTGTATTGAGGCGCAGCTGACTTTCGAGAACCGATATTATGCAACGCGCCGTGCTTTCCGAGTTTCGAAGCCATTGGCGAGGATTACAAAGGCAGAGTCCATAGAAGTGCTGTCAGCGGCGAATTCTTTCAATGAAAAACACGGAACCGAACGGCAAGACGCTTAAGGGGGAACGTTGAAGTAGCTAGGCGTAGCGTTGTCTGCCCAAGGGTGCAGGGTGATATGGGCTGGACTAGTTTTGAAGTGAAGGAAGCTCACAGTAAAATTGATTATGAAGAACGACTGAGGTATATGGAAGAAAGTAAATGGGCTGGGAGAGTGTTGGGGTATCTGTAAAGGAAAAACATTGATTCACAGTGGAGGAAAAGAACTAGGAAGCTTACCAGCAAGTATGCAGCCTGTAGGGTGAGCAACACAGCAACAAAGAACGTCAAGCGGAAATGCAGAGAGGCTGAAATAATTTCATGGGTGGCGGCAATGGAAAAGAAACTTGCCATGAGTAACTACTTAAGAGGAAAAAAAAAATCAGGAAAGAAACAATTTATAACTCAAAGGGAAACTCATTACTTTTCGAAGTGAGACCAGGATGCGTCAGAACACACACCTATAAAGCAAGATATAAGAAGGAAGAGGAAGCATGTGCTTGCTGCAGTAAAGCTAGGGAAACGATCGAGCATGTTTGATTAGAATGTGAACACATCTGCCCAGCGGTTGATTTAGACACCGCTGGCCTCCTTGAAGACCTTGGATTCAGCGAGAGCAGGAGAAAAGTAAACATGTCCGCAATAGATATTAGTAAGAGGCAATTGGAAGATTCGTGGCAGAAAAGTAGGGAAACTACAAGAAGTGGAGATGTACAAAAGCAAAGTTCACAATATGGGGTAAAAAAATTTGGTTGTGGGAGTTCATAGGATTTTTCTTGTTTTTTTAATTGTTTAACCTAGGTAGGACATTAGGCAGTATAATACCAAGAGCTTGGCGGTTCAGCCCACCACCCCATTCCAAAGGGGATGCTCATAGCATTCATCCTTCCATCCGAAGTTCAAACTGCTCCAAACGCAATGGCGAAGCATAACAGATGGGGGCAGCGAGTGGATGAGCCACTGGTGCACTGCAGCAGGTGCAATAGAAGGCTATACCTCAATGAAAAAAGTTTCGAGGATGTGGATGCAGCGAACGCGGTGGACGGTTGTGTGTGCAAGCCGTGCATTTGGGTGGACAGCTTACACGTGAGTGTACAGGCTGCGGAATTGGAAGTGGCCGTGCTTAAAGTAAGGGTGCAAAGCCTACAGGAGAAGCTGCACAGTGCAGAAACAGAGGTGGCGGTACTCTGCGATACTCTGCGGTTGGTGCGAGCTGAAGCTCCAGATGCCTTAGAACACGCACCTATAAAGCGAGACATAAGAAGAAAGAAGTATGTGCTTGCTGCGGTAAAGCTAGGGAAACGATGGAGCTAGGACGCTATAACGTAAAACTATTCCAAACTTTGCTATTCCATTTCTGCTAACAGCCCTTCGCCATTGGTCAAACACTTTTTTGGATCACCCCCACTTCACCTGTCTGTCACGCGACGTCACGAAAACCGCGATACCTCCCCATCTGATATGATGTGTACACAGTGATTATGCATGATTTGACCGAAAAACGAAAAACAGTTATTTCTGATTCGACGCCTTTTTGCCATTAGCCCCCGGCTATTGGTGAAAAGTTTTCGGGCAGCACCCACTTCACCTGCCTGTCAAGCAACGTCACAAAACTGCGAAAAGTCATCGCGTCAAAGTGACGTGTACGCAATAAAGATGCATTCATATGCCAAACAAAACTGAATTTTCTCCTGAATAGCCGCAGGCTGCCCCGTTCCAAAAGGAATAAAATATGGCTGCTGCCGATCGCTCAGGCGCTGGCTACTTGCACCTGCCGGAGAGCATGGGTTTATTTGCGTATAATAAAGCTTCTTGCGTGGCCGCGTAACATTTTCGAGCACTTTAGGCTCATTTACGAGCACATTCGGCCAATTCTTCTTTGCTGATGTTCCGTTTCAGCGTCATTCTTAAGCTTCCGTTGCATGCTGCCACGATTTTTGACCAGCCACCGCAAGCTAAGTAAGGGAAAACGGACCAATCGCAGACGCCGGCACCACCCTCTTCATCGGGTTATCGACTTTGAGTGCACTGGCTCTGCCCCATCGAATCCCTCTCCACTTGAGCTTTCTCCTCGCCTCTTGTCAGCCAATTAGATACGACAAGCCACTCAGTGTAGGCAATGTTATTCGTTTTTCAAGCAAACAAAAGTGGCCTCCTATGAACGAGGATAACGTTTGATTGGTTTGTTCAGACAACCCTGGGGGTGGCCGCCCGGAGCTTGCGTTGGTGGTTACGCAAATTTGATGTCAGAAGATCGGAATAAAAACATATTGGAATAGTTTTACGTTATAGCACCCCTAGTTTTATTAGAACGTGAAGACATCTGCCCAGCAGTCGATTTAGGTATCACTGGCCTCCTTGAAAACCTTGGGTTCAGCGCAGGGGAAAAGCAAACATGTCCGCAATAGAAATTAGTAAGAGGAAATTGGAAGATTGGTGGAAGAAAAGTAGGGAAACGACAAAACAACAAAAAACGGTGACGTACAAAGGCAAAGTTCCCAATACGGGGTCAGGAAATTTGGTTGTGGAAGTTCATAGTGTTTTTTTTTTCTTCTTTTTAAATCTAGGTAGGACAGTAGGCAGTATAATAGCAAAAAAAGAAAAGAGCGCTACAAAGACGCGGACTAAAAGAACATGTACGATGAACAGCGCTCTTTACTTTTCTACAAGTATGTTAAAACAACTCGCCCAATCAAGCTTCTAAATAGCAAGAGCTTGGTGGCCCAACCCAGCGCCTCGTTCTAAAGGGGATGCTCATAACATCCATCCATCCATCCCCCGTGCGCTGGTTTGAGGCGGCGAGAAATCGTGGTGATGGTGACTTTGATTAATGACATTTCGGACCATTGGTCACGGCAAAACATCCAGAAAATCGGATGGCAAAGTGTTGTTGTGTCTGAAATTTCAGACGTTCTTACACGTTGACGCTATGGGGTGTGACGTGGTGGTGCCGCAAAGCGGTCCGACATGTCTGAAAAATCAGTCGTTGACTGCACACCGGCAACTTCTCCAGCCGACGAGACGGTGTCAAAGACGATTCATGATGCTTCCTCTCTGTTACACGAGCCAGAATTAGCGTGCCTTCCTTTGCCTTTCAATAAAATTACAGTTTTCCCTTATAGAAGCACAAGTTCCCTGAGAATTCCTGGTTTTCCCGGTTGGTAGACTCCCTGGGTTATATATGCTGATGACTGTGTTATTTACTGTGAAATAACCAACCTCGATGACAATGTCTTCCTTCAAACTGATCTTGACAATATATAACATTAGTGTTCCACATGGCTGACGAGGCTCAGTATCAGTAAATGCAAATCTATGGGGATATCAAGCTCAGGTGGCCTCTCTGATCTTTATCTGTATGTGCTTAACAGTGTACCCATACATTCAGTAAACCCATATAAATACCTTGGTATCCATATTACGAATAGCCTCTCGTGAAAAATGCACACTGACTGCATAATTAGTAATGCTAATTGTAGCCTCACATTCATTCAGCCTTATTTCTCCTCCGCCCCGAACTCTTTAAAACTAACTGTCTATAAAACAGTCAGGTCATAACTTGAATATGGCTCGTGTATTTGGGATCCCTCTTCTACCCTATCTTCTTCCCTTGAATCAATTAAAGAAATGGTGTAACCGTTTTATTGTGTGCAGCTACACCTTGCAACCAGGGGCGTAGCCAGGCAGGAGGGGTGGGGTGGGCTCATGGGGCTTCATCCCCCCCCCCTTCGAAATTTTATCGCACTGTCATGCACTGCCGACCAAAAGAACCCCCAGCGCTGCAAATCATCCTGGATTTTGTCTAGAATGTATATTTCACGCTCAAAAAGACATTTCCGCGCGAACATTGCGAACTCGGGCCAGATTCTGCGGCAACACCCATGCACCGGGAGTCACATGACGCAAAGACCCCCATCTGAGCAAAAAGTTTCAAGGGTCTTTTGACGGGGAGCGGGCTTGTCACGGCATCTCGCGAAGGCCGCGAAATCTAAAGAGCGCATGGATTTCTATTCCGAAACTTTCTGGATATGAAGCTCTCATCAACTTTTGATGCAGAAAGGTGCAGTGACATTTCCAAAGTCATGCTTTAGATTTTCAATTCCGGAACTTTGTGGGTTTAACGTTGTAATAAACAAGGTGAATTGACTTCCTTAAAGTAGTAGATATGACCATACAACAAGAAGAGCCAAATGAACACACTATCAGACAAGTTGACAAAGAATACAGTGAGGTCCAATGAGATGAAGCGTAGTGGTGATTCCTTTGTTCCGTCATGTCACAGAAAAAAATATCAACATGCATTTCATCTGCGCCAAAGCATCCATGTCAAGACGCTAAAGCCAGCAAAGGTAACTATGTTCTTATTTATTTTCCTACTTTGGCTGTTATTTGCGAGGACACATTGAGCATCTTAAATTTTCTTGTTTTCGCTACCTGAGGGCTACCAAAGACAGCCAGAGTGCATGTGTTTTTCTCGTGTTGCCCCGACCACTGCACGGCACACTTCGGTGAGCGTTCATTTTTCTCGGAAAGTCTTGTCTCGCCGGTGTAGGATACCGAGCAGTTTGCGTATGCGTCTCAGTGGACCAAGTGTCTCACGTTTTCTTCTATATTCCTTCGGTAGCCACATTACAGGTGCTCAAAGTAGGCGTTCGATTGTCGCCAGCATGCTTTCCTTTGCGTTATTCTTTTCCTTTCGGTGCCCCTGCCCCACAAAAGAAAAAAAAAGACATTGTTGCGGCGCAGCGAATTGCCGCATGGTGAAACTTCGATTTTGTTATTTCTTCTTCTATTGCGGAAGATAATGGTCCACGGGACGCTTCAGTTGCCGGATACTCTTATTATATTATTGCCAACTATATGGACACTCCAGGTGCATTCCTGCCGTCGCCCTCATGTTCCGTATAAAGTCCTATGCGATAATATTGTGACCGCGGGCCGCATGCTGTATGTGTGAGTGAAAGCGTAGGGAGGTGGTGGTGTGATAGGTGAGCCGACGATGGTGGCCAAGTCTTGTGTGCGCAAGGGAGAAAAGTGGGGAGGAAGCTCGCCACCTTCCGTTGCGCGCGATACATCAAGGGGAGTGGAGAAGGGGGGGGAGGCTTAGGATTTTGTTGTCTGTGAATTGGTGATTGCGCAACATGTTTATTTGTCTTGTTTGACGCACTGTATACAGTGACTTTTTCGTAGATACGTAGATTTATTGGAGACTTGTATGTATATATTTGAAATATGTTGTTGCGAGGTTTTGTGTATACGTGCAGTGAACTTTGTTTCTAGTGACACTTTTCTGCCCTTTATCAAGCTGCATCTTCGCATTTGTATATTCCATTATATCTCTGCATTTCTAATGCATGAGTGCGAGAGAAATGAAAGTGAGCCAACCCACCCCGTGCAATAACTGTTCAGTTCATTATCTGCGAGGCATACGCGTAGCACACATGCCTCTCTCATTCACAAAATTGACATGAAGGTGTGCGGATAAATGTTCTTTAATGCTCTCATAAACTGGGTTGAACATGGTGGCGTGACATAATAGACGATCCAAAAGTTGAACAGCGTGGTGTTGTGAGTTTTCTGACAGCTGAAGGTGTTTACCAAAAAGAAATTAGTCGCCGTATGGCTGCCGAGCACGTTGAACATTGCAATTGATTGGCCACTGTGAAGTGTTGGATTAAACTGTTCAAAGAAGAATGTGAAAGTTGCAAGAGAATACAAGACCGGGCCAAAGCCACCGTGCAATCACCCCCCCCCCCCCCCCTTACAGTATTGCAAAGGTTGATGAGCTAATTAGACAAGAATGGGCAATACCGTAAGTATCGATGAACTGGCAGACCGTGTGAACATCAGCCACGGTTGAGTTCACACTATAAGTCATGAGCATCTCAGTTATCGGCTCTTATGTGCGCAATGGATGCCTAGATTAGGAACCATCATCAGAAGACAGAGAGGTTCGCTGTTGCCTTGACTTATCTGATTCGGTATTGCAATGAGGGCGACGACTTCTTGTCTGCAATTGCGACCGGGGACGGATCATGGTGCCACTACTACAAGCCTGAAACACGACGGCAAAGCTTACAGTGGAAAAATTCGAATTCACCACCCCCAAAGAAAACAAAGGCCGTCATTTCTGCCGGGAAGGTGTTGTTGATTCTTTTTTTAGATCGTCAGGGGCCATTACTGATCGAATTTGCTAAACCTGGCGAGACTATCAATTGTTTCCAATAGTGTGAAATGCCGGATGAATAACAAACGATGTGGGAAATTGACAAATGGGGTCATCTTGCTCCTACACAATGCCCGTCCCCACGTCGCTGATGTGGTTAACACAAAACTGGCAAAGTTCAAGTGGGAAACTCTGCAACATCCGCCATACAGCCCAGACCTGTCACCTTGCGACTTCCACATTTTGGGGCAACTGAAAAAAGAGCTCAAGGGAACCAGATTCGTGTTGGATGATCACTTGAAAGAGTCAATTACAGACTTTTTGAAGCAGCAACCCAAGGAGCTTGATGAGACTGGAATCATGCAACTCGTTATTCAGTGGAACAAATGTCTAAATGCTCATAGAGACTACTTTTAAATAAAGTACTCCGTTTGTGATATATTCGCATTTGCTCACTTTCATTTGTCTCGCCCTCGTATATATTGGAGAACTCCTGTTTTTTTTATATGTGCTCTCTGTTGCGACTATAACATTGGTGCAATTACTCACAATACATGACCAGTGACAGCTGCTCTTGCGCAATACATTGGAACGAAGGACAGTCACTGAGATTTTCCCCTGTCGGTTGCATATGTACACCCGGCCACAATATATTACGGACCATGAAATTTGATAAAAAGCTGAATATCGCCACAACCTCACAACACAACCTGGTATTTACATTTCGGGCATTGGCTAGAATATGTTAAGAACATTTTAGTATACAGTTCTACTGGCTAATGCTACAGGCTGCTTGGAAATTGAACGTTTCCTGCGATCCCGTGGTCCGTGAACTTTTGTGGCCGGGTGTACAAAAATGTAAACAAGGTTCTTGAATGACAAAGTTTCAATAAAACATTTGTCCTATTGTAAATTTCATGGCCGTTACATTTTTCATATCAGTGGCATGCACTGCTTTGCTGGTTTCGAATTGATATAGTTGTAACGTTTGTGTGCTATTTTCTTTACTTATTAAATAGACAAAAATCATGGAAGCATTGATATCAGTTATTTCGGGCAGAATTTTCGGTACACACGAGTACCTTATTATATGAAAAAATACATGTTTTTCTGTCTTGACAGTGCGTAGCTTTTAAGAATTCGTTTGCGGCATCTTTGGCAATGGCAATGTAGTTATTATTCATGCATTTGATACCTTGACAAATTTCATGAGGAGGTGGCCGAGCTGCAACGCGAGTGCCCCCGAATGAAATTTGTGGTTACGCCGCTGCCTGCAACACAAGTTTGTCAGCAATCAAGCATTCTCTTGAACAACCTGACTTAGCAATTAGATGGAAGGGTGCTTGACTGTGCCTCTTCTATAAGATCTTCTATCATATTCCAGAGCTAAAACATGAGCTTGTCACTGCTCCTTATAGATTTACTCCCGTACTGATCACAGCCTGAAAGTCAATGTGCCCAGTTGCGGCACAAGCCAGTACGCAAATGATTTCATAATGAAGACTGCCTCTGACTGGAACCGTCTCCCCGCCGCCTCCATTGCCAGCAATCCCGATGAGTCTTGATTCAAGATCGCCATTTCTACGTGCTAATCACTCCTATCTGCAACATCCTGGTGGCACTGAGAGTACTTAAGTTAATAAACAAATATATCATGCCTACAATTTTTTCTAGCTGCACGAATTTGTGCGATTGTGCCCATGCTGCCAACTGTTAAATAAGCATATGTATTTTAATAGTGAATTATGACCAAAAAAAAAAAACATCATAGAGAATTAGTATATGCTTAATATGCTAGTCACTACTTTTTCAGCCAACTAGTACACACATCTTATCTCTGTTACTCCACATTTTGAATCATGAATGGAGCACAGTGTGTTAGTGAACACCCAGTTACATTTATGACAGCTGATTGCAAAGCAACAGGTACATGTGGTAATGATTTTGTATTTGTGCGCTTTCACCAAGGCAATGTGGGCTCTGCCGATAGCATCATGTCATTCCTCTAAACAAAATGCTCTGCAAGAAACGGTCTAGAGACACAATTTTTGTTGGTCAGATTATACGATGCCCGGATGATACTGGTGGATGATGTTCTTACATGGTCCCAAGAAAGTCATATCATCAGAGTTCCACTGCATACAAGGGTGTGACATGTATGTGCAACGCAGCTCGCAAAGCAACTACAGCTGGGAAGAAGGAACAGCACCCTAGCAGCTACCAGGTATCTCACAATACTGGCTTGCTGGGGGCTGCATTGCAGTTGCGAGTGAGTACCCCATGTTCTGTGGCTTCCCTGTGGGATTCAAGATGCCACTCAATTGGTTGCGAAGGGCCATCGATATTGCCAGAAGAGCACTGCTGGCTTACTTTACCACTTGCCACTCATGTAGAAGCCCATGTAAGGACGGCGTTTTGTTTTTGAAACTCTGACGAGGCTTGGCTTGAAGGTTTCACTTGTAAATGACCAGAGAAGTTTGACAGAAATGACAGAAGCATGCAGATATTACCATAGAAATCATCTAATGATTCAGGGAGCACAAAATGCATGAAGATATCCTTGACAAACAAAAGATTAATTTCATAAGCCGAGCTGCACTTGCAACTTTTCTCTCATGCTAGCGTACTATTGCTATCATGCTCACTCGTAACTATTTCCAGTATAAGGCTACGTAAACACAATCATGACAACAAATAGAAAAATTTGAATGAAAATTTCTTTGACATTCGTCAGCATGACCGATTGAGGAATTAGAACTCTGGATGATTGGCTTTCTGTTGCATTTAAGTGAATAGGTGCCATAAAAATTGTTGTTGGTCTCTCTAACATGTGAAAAGGTTTGCTGCCAGCCAGTGTACCTTTGGGTGGCAAGTCGCTGTGGAAAGCTTTCTGCTAGCATGTCTACCCCAGGTGTCATTACTGACAATCGAGCGGAAGGCTACACATGCAGGCTAGACTGAAAGCTGTAGAAGCAATTCTCAAGTTGGGTCTAACCAGATGGCAATTACTGTTGTGCAAAATGGCTTTGTCTTTGCACATACAAGACCAAACAGTCAAGGCTCAGATTGTGTGCAAGGAGAATGCTCCAAACTGAATTGCACACCTACCTGAACGTCATACTTAGACTCGGAGTCGAGTGGCCCTACCAGGAATCGACCATTTGCATCAGATTCGGTCTCCACTTCAGGACGCTGGCCTGCCAGGTCACGAACCACGACCCGCACACCTCCCAGTGGTGGGTTCACACGACCATCCACAAAGAGGCCAATGCGCCCTTCAAAGCGGGCGGCTTCGTGTGCACAGTCGTTGCCTACAGAAATGCGTGACGTTGGTGGACTAAACAGCAAGCGCCTTGACCGTGGTACAAGTTCCACCGACACTGATGGTGCAAGCATCATGCTGAACCGGTACAGGAACTTGTCCCCAGCCTGTTTGACAGGTGCAGAAGGCACCACTCGGACAGGTGCAGAGGCTCCAGACAGCGTGGCCATCACAACAAGGTCAGTGACATTCTCCTCAGCAATCACGACGCCACCCACAGTGTGCCTGGAAAAAAAAATAACATAAAGAAGATGAGCTGGGTCCGTGTGATGTGATGAAACTCTGGCTTGTCTGCAGATGTGACCATTATGTGTTTCTGGCTCATTGTTTTCCCCCATGACTTACAGCGAATGGAATAACCATATTCACCATTAACATATGTAAGTGACACCACCTTTTTCAAAAGTGTCTCTGATGAACACATTGCTCTGACCTTACGCATTACATTTCTATAATAGTCAAATATGTTTGTTATACCTCTGTTGCCTTTCTAACATTCTGCTTAATTTTTGTTAATGTATTTGAAACTCCTCTCTGCATGTATACTATATCTCAAGCATACTACAAATATATCAGAAAATTCATTTCTCCGTCACGTGACTGCAGGCTTTTTCACAGACGAACACTTTCAAGGATCACTTTTAGTGTTCATTCACTGGATAAGCTAGCAGACAGGATTATTGTCACTTGATTGAGGTGTTGCAATAGCAGTTATGTCAGGCAAAAGTATCCCAGAAAGTGATCAGTCAAGAATGCGGCCTATGTTTTTATATTTTAGCAAATACATCTGAGAGCTTGGTATAATGCTACCAAAAGCTTACTTTGGCATTACCAGTCTATCCTCAAAGAAGATAGTACCTACCTAGCTTTTTGTGAAAAACTGTATACAGTCACCAACAGATAACTTGGACTCAAAGGGGATTGCTGAAATGTCCAAATAATCAAGAGTCTGAACTACCTGGTTTGCCCAAAAATAAGTGATTTATTCCAAAAGTGGCCAAGAAGGGTGTGTCATATTCAGGGATGGAAGCAGCAAAGGACGCTTTGGAGGACCTCTGAGAGCAGCAAATTTTGCATGTTGGCAAGCTTGGAGCATGAATTTTCCGTTTTAGAGCAGTAAACATGCGTGTTGGAGCAGCCTAATACAGATCAACATGAATGAAATGCAGGCACACATGTTGGTTGACTTTGCAGAACACTATTAGGTTACGGCAGACCAGTTCTGCGGAAGCCTGCAATGTGAGCAAAATTTAGGACAGGGAAAAGTTGTCATCAACATGACTCAAGAAACAAGGAAACCCATACAGGTTTCTCAGAAACCACCATTAGGTTACATACCAGATGAGCTAACTAAATGTGGTGAAGAAAGAAAGAAAAAATCTTGGGATTTTCGAAAACAGCAACCACTCTTTGTTCATAATCTTGTGTTACACTAGTCAACATTTTTTTTTCATCGGGAACAAGTAACTAATATTTTATTTTATAGAACTGTTGGCAGCTCAGTTTAGTGGAGGCAAGTAATACACGTTTTGACAGGTTGAGAATGGTAAGTCGAATGGCTTTATTCCAAAGTAAAAACAGGTTTGCCGAGTGACTGTGGCGGCGCCCCTGTCAGGCAGCTACCTCACTTCCAAGAAAGGGCAGGGAGCAATGACCCCCACGTGGAGGCCAGGCGAGGTAAGTGGATGTCCCAGAAGCAGGGACAATGTATAGTGACAGACGGTCGCTAGAAGGGCTCCTCCCCTAGAATGCCGAAGGCTTAGGTGTGAATGGTGGAAGGAATGAAGAGTTAATGTTCAAGATAGGCTAGTTTCATGTGGTCACAGGACATTGTCTCTTCTTTGCCACGTACATCAATCTTCAAGGTTTGTTTTCTCTGAAGACAAAACCACACGAAAAAGGCCTTCATAGGAAGGATTCAATGGTGCCTTGGTAGAGTGACACCGTAGAAAGATATGCATGGTTGTGTCCATTGTAGGGAAAGCAAACACAGGCTGCCCACGGGCACTACGTGGGGGTGTAGGTCGAAGCTGATCGAGCCAGGAATGTAGCCTCTCTTTAAGTGCTGCACGGCCGCTGGCGGAGTCCCTTGCTGTGTGCTAAAAAACTGGCCTGGAACACGGTTTGCTGACCTATAGAGCATCTAAACTGCGCTGACTCTGAGGTCATCCTTGACTGTTGTTCGCAGCCTAAGTAGTACTAGGAGTAGCCTTCCCATCCACTGCTGTCTGTCTAGCGTGGTGGACAACAATGCCTTCAGTTGTCAGTGGAGACATTTGACCATGCAGTTGCTCCGTGGATGGTAAGCCATGGCGTAATGAAGTCGCTTGCCCAGCAGTCTCGCCAGGGCAGAAAAAAGCTAGCTTTGGAATTGTTGGCCTCGGTCAGGAGTTATTCGTAAAGGACAACCATGCTGCAACACACACGTGGCAACAAATGCTTCTGCCACTGTTTTGGCTGCGATGTCTTGTAGAGGCATTGCCTCAGGCCACCCTGAGTACTGGTCGACGCATGTGAAGAGCTACCTGAAACCTTGGCAGGGCAGAAGAGGCCCTACCAAGTCTAAGTGCACGTGATCGAAATGGCCTTCTGGTGGTTGAAACAGCTGCACCACTGAACGCGTGTGCCGGGTCATTTTCACAGCTTGACAGGCTTGGCAGCTTTTTGCCCAGCTTAGAACATCTTTGTTGATCCCTGGCCAGATGAAGCAGTCTGTGATAAGCCTCTGTGTTGCTCTGATGCTGAGATGGCTTGGCCCGTGCAGTGAATCGAATACTAGCCGCTGCAACTGATGGGGCACAAATGGGCGAAGAGCTGCCTGTGATGTGTCGCACGTGACCAATGTTATGTACGCAAGCGGCACCTTCGCAAGCTGGAGCGATGAGTCTTCTTCCCACAGTTGGCACAATTAGAGGTCGTTTTGCTAGGCAGAGGCTAGAGCTTGGACATCCACAGGGCCAGCAGGAACAGCGCCGATCCGCGACAGTGCATCAGCTGCCTGACCTTCGGTCCCAGAGATATGCCGGATGTCAGTAGAAAATTCGGGGATAAAGCAAAGTTGCCGAAGTTCACGTTCTGGGTATGAGACACTGTACTTGAAAACAAAGGTTAACTGCTTGTGGTCGGTCAGAATGTAGAAGCTATAGCCTTTAAGAAAAAAAACGGAAATGCTTGACAGCGCAACAGATGGCTGACATCTCCCTCCCGAAGGTGCTGTAGCGAGCTTCTGTGGGTTCGACGCGCTCTGAGAAGAAACACAGCGGCCCCCAGTCTGTGCCATCTTGCTGCTGTAGTACTGCACCCACTGCTGTGGTTGATGCGTCTACCATAAGGCAAGTTGGGATGTCGGGCAACGGATGAATCAGCAACACTGCAGTCGCCAACTGCACTTTGGTCTCCTGGAAAGAGTGTTTGCACCCTGAAGACCAGTGGAAGGTAGGCATTTTTTGGAGTCGCGACACAGCAGGTCAATAAGCGGCTGAAGAAATTGTGCACAGGATGGTATGAAGCACCTGTGAAAATTTATGAGCACCAGAAACTCTTGCAGCTTTCGGAAGGAGGTTGGAGAGGGGAAGTCCTCAACTGCCCGCACCCGTGATTCCAATGGCTTCATGCCTTGGGGTGAAATGCGATGGCGGTGAAAATCTAGGGCTTCAACTCTGAAAATGCATTTCTGGGGCTTTAGGACCAGGCTGTTTTCATACAATCACTCGAATAGAAGGCGAAGATCTTTGTGCTCTTCATCTATGCGACTTGCAATGAGAATGTCGTCAAAGTAGACGAAAATGAATGGGTGTCCGCACATAACCTCATCCATGAGCCTTTGAAAAGTTTGTGCTGCATTCTTCAAACTACAAGGCATAAGGACAAACTCAAATAGGCCACATGGAGTAGTGTTTGCTGTCTTTGGAATGTCCCTGGGTTCGACAGGGATATGGTGGTATAGGCTCATCAAATCGATTTTGCTGTATATTTTGGTTCCCGCAAAACAAGCGCTAAAGTCATGCATGTGGGGAAGAGGATATTGATCCGGAGTAGTGACGGCATTTAAAGATCGGTAATCACTACAAGTGCCAGTCGCTACTGTCCTGCTTTGGAACTAGATGGAGAGGCGAAGACCAATTGCTGGAGGAAGGACGAATAACGCCGAGCTGAAGCATGTGTTTGAACTAATGGCGGGCAACTTCCAACCTTTGTCCAGCAAGCTTCTGTGGTCACGCGGCGATAGGTGGGCCGTTGGTGGTGATATGATACATCACCAGTTTTTAGCACCTTGAGACAGTTCCGTGAAAATTGGTCGTTTCGTCGCCATGCCAGTACTTTTTGTTTCGTGAACTCTGCAGGCACGGCAGGCTTCTTGTCCGCCATCCTGAATACAACTCAGAAGCGACTAGAACAAAGTGCTTGCACCACACACACACCGACAGGCAGAACAAAGTGCCACTACTGATGGAGCAGACATGCAAGCACAACAATCAGGAAGCATGGAGACACCTGCTTCCCCTGGTAACAGGTAGAAAACAAAACTTCTGGACTCCAAGCCGGCTGCCGGCACTGTAGCGCGCTCGTGGAGACAAGCGCAAGCATAGAGTTTCTAAATAAATACCCTAGAAGGAAATGTGGCACCAGTGTCTACGAGGGTTCTCCTGAGCATTGCCTCAACCTAGATGGGAATGATAGGAAGTACAGGCTTCGGATAGACTTTATTCTTTAGACTAGTGGCATTTGCTTGCGGCGTAGTACCCGAAACTACACTCAAATATTATCACGTAAAATCTAATTTTATTTCAGCAGTATCTTATATAATGTGCAACACATGACATAAACTTTGTATGACTTTGAGATCGAAGCATGGTTTACCCCCAGGGCATGCCAGGGTATGCATTCTTCTGCAATTCTGTTTTCGATTTAGCGCCAGAGAATAATTATTTATTTATTTTTACAACAGCAATAACAACCGTGCATGTACTTCTATAAAATACTCAACAAGTATTTATGGAAATAAAAAATTTTATATTGTGAGAAAGTGTTGCACCTTTGAGAGGAATGTTACAAGTGTCGTCTGCTACGACTCCTGCTCGCTGCGAATGTGATACTTTTCTTGCAGATGACAGGCCCTTGAGAACACTCTCACTCTTTCAAAAGGCTGCGTTGGCCGTCACGATTGCTGAACGTCTTCAAGTACTTTTAAGCACATCTGCTGCAGTGCTAGTGAAGATGCTTATGGCCTCCTACAAGTATGCTTCATTATATTTTATATTGACGGACCACTTCCGAAGCGTTACGGCGTGGCTTTGCAGTTAGCCATTTTACGACACTAGACTACAGTCAGGAAGCAGCAACCCTTCCTACCACAAGTAAGTTTGTGTTCTCAAAGTCCGAAAACACACACTTCAATGAGTACATAAAAGAGTAATGCATAATGAAGCCCTCAATAAAATTTGATTGTCAAGTCACTGGAAGTACAACTGTCTGTGTCTTGTATCAGTAGTGCCTTCCTTTTGCTCTTCATAAAGTACATAACGCTACAGCGCCAATCTAGTACACTTAACAAACCAAGGTCAAAATGGTCAAAACACGTTCTTTCAGCGTTTACGATGCCATCGCTTTCTCGTCAGGGCTTCGACACCACACCGCGACACACACATCGGCCCAGCCGCTGGCCTAGCGTGCTATTGCCACTTTGAGCAACAGAACAAAGGCAGAGAGCTTTGCGTCGCACTGTCCCACTGCAGGTTATAGCAATTGCGTTTGGAGTGAAACCAAAACTGACAAAAAATACTTGGACTAGTTCACCAGTCCACAGAACACGAACCTGTAGCCTGTACTTCCCATCATTCCCATGATGGTTGAACAATTGCAGCGCCAGATTTCCCTCTAGTTATACTAATACAAAACTCTATGGCCACAAGTGAGCGAGTTGCGAGAAAGAGTGAAGAGAGAGGTAGGGAGCAGGGTTGCAAGGATGGGTGGGAGGGCAATCTTGGAAGCCACAAGCCAACACTCATGGGCAGTGCGGGTCGGCAGGGAGAGGGTAGCTTGCTTGAGAGGGGCAAGAAAGGGGTAGTACACCTGTGAGGAGGCTTGGAAAAACAGCCCTCACACGCAGAGGGGTTGGAGGCTGTCGTTATCTCGCATCGCAGCGGCGCGTTTACGCCATGCATTTGCTGTTATCGATCAGCAGGGCTCAAAAACGTTTGTTGTACATGCGATTTTGTGCTATTGAAATAATTCATACATCTTAGACTACTTAACGTAACCACTTATAGTGCAGCACTGGCTACAATGCGGCCTTTTCTGACTCCCGTTTACCCTCCAATAGAACTCCATGTATACGCATACCAACTTACAGTGCAGCTGTGCGAGATGAAATACCGGTTATAATGCAGCTTCTGTGGGAAAATCTCACCAACAAGGCGTGGCAGAGAGCATGCTTCGCAACAAGGTGCACCGGACGACAGGAGGGGAGAGCAAGTGCAACGAGGGCAATGCAGAGGAGGAGGAGCATGAGGTGAGGAGCGAGCAAAAAAAGAAAAAGAAAGAAAAGAAGAAGAAAAAGAAAGTGGCAGTAATGCGATTCAGGTGCTTGGCCATTGCTTGGCTGCTTATCAGCAGTATGCTCTGTACTGAATGTGGCTTCAGTTTCTGTGCAGCCATCGCAATGAGTGTTGTTGTGATGCGGAGATATCAAGCGCCCGACCTTGACTGCTGTCAGTTTAAGCAGTGTTTCACAAATTTAGTTTGGCTATCAGGCTTTATGTGTACTTGTGAGCTTCCGCTCTTCCTACCAGTGTGCGCACATACGAACTTGGTAGGCGCGTGCAGGAGTTGGCGCGGCTGATCGCCCAAAAACCAAACTCCGCTTCGCACGTGCTGCTGACAGCTCAGACTGCGTGTGTGATTGCATGTGTAATCTCTATGTAATTGTCTACATGTACAAACATATCAAGGACAAGCTTCCCACAACGGCATGCCGCCCAATACCCCCACCAGCTAGGCCCAACCAAGATGCCTCGTCAGCGACCAAATTTGTGGTTTAGTGCCAAGTCAATGAAATGTGTTTTAGTGGCTGTATGACAGATGGAATATGGAGAAACCACCTTTATAACGAAAGTGAGGGCACGGGCAACACTCGAATGGCGGCAACTTGGTTCGCGGTCACTATGTTTTCGACACTGTACTGCGCCGGAAATTTCAGTCGGCGTCGTTTTTCTTTAAAAAACTTATTACTTTGTCTGCTTCATGCGAAGGCTGCGGGTACTTGGTCATTAACCTTTCAACGTTCGTTAATTTCAACAGGTGCAGAACTCCCAGTCACATGCTTGTGTGCGGCTGCTAGGTCTACATGTTTTCCACACGTGCAGCCTTTGAACAGTGTTGTTTCGATTATAGTGCAGTACCACCTATAGACCGTTTCATCGGGTGAGGAGGATAGCGCGCGCGGAGAGACTTTCCTCCTCTCTGGCTTGGGTGATCCGGCACGGCGCGGCTTGAAAGTATTGCTGTCACGTGCTGCGGAACAATTTCGAGATCTTTAAATGGTACTTAGTGAAATTTACGCCATGCCTGTTCATATAAGGTCATGAGGGAAGCCTTTCGGTGTATCGGTAACTACAGTAGGCGAAAATATCACTTGGGGGCGCGAAAATGTGACGCGTTTTATCAGCTTCGGTGTACGCACATTATCAATCGCTGTGTGTGTATGTGTTGTGAACTATTTTGCTTATATCGGTTTTAATTCAACAAAGAAAACCGGTGTCTCTGCATTAGCAGCATGAAATGGTAAATCTGCTCAATATCTGATCGCTTGGCGTAGGGAGTAAAACAAAGCATAAGAGCGAATCCTTGTGCACGGCCAACCTAAGGCAACCATGAACATCTAAGCGGCAGGCGCTATCGAATATTTGTGATGCACCGGCATCGTTCTCACCCATTTCAAGTCTAGTAGGCTTCAAATTACCATATGTCTACGCTAGCCTTCTTGCATGAGGCCGATGGCGCTGCTCAACAACGCGATAACTGCGGTTGGTGAACCAGCACGGTACATATGTAAGCTGTACGCTTCTGCATTGCCTTTTTGGCCTGCATACAGCCATAATATATAAGAGATTGCATAAAAAGAATGCGATGCCTATTTTTGAGGACAACATTTCTGTAATACGTGTGAGTGCCTCGTAGAGAATGGAACGAACACAACCGGAAAAAAAAAAATCGTTTATCATCCTCTTTCTTGCAAGAGAAAACGGGCTAATGCCACAATAGGGCCTCGCATAGTCACGCCGCAAAACGTTTATAAATCTATAACCGCTGATGCTGTATGCTTGGATTATGCAGTATATAGAACAAAGATGAATGTAATCCAGCACCTACCACTGCCAAGGACGCTCGCGCAGTTCATAAACAGTCCCTTTGCTGGACAAGCTTAATTCAGAATGTAAGGTATGCTGCTATTACTTGCCAAAACTATTTTATTCAGGGGCGGAAACCTCATCCATCGAACCAAGTAGTCACGCAATGTAACCTGCAGTGAACAGTTTGAACGCTTGTCAAAGTATAACATCACAGCTCATATCGTAGCAGAACGGTACCCACGCTCACGCTGTTACGATCGTCGTGTATGTTTCATGGATCCTAAATAGCAGCTTAGAAATTGAGGATAATACTGCAATAAGGTCACATTAGTGATGGGAACATTCAGAAACACACAACTGATCTCCGAGGCTGATTGTAGACTCGAATATGCGCGCACACATCGTGCTGCGTGTTCCATCCTCCTCAACGCCAGCAAAAATTCCGGCCATGACACCTTAAACCACTTCAGCACGTCTCACAGAACCGTTTACCACGTAGAAGACGCATGTCATACTAAACAGACCTCACGACCGCGAAAAAAACGCCTGAGCCTACCGCCGAGCGTATACCTGCCATGCAAAAGACCGCTTTCACCCAAGTCAGTATGGCGCTGCTCAGAGGCGGTGCCACTGCGCTCACAATATGGCGGCGCCTACGAAAAAACGGTCTATAGTGCGGATATTCATGATTCCGCTGACTTACACTACAAGCGGTTTATGCTGTATTTTGATGGTTGTGTGGGTTTTGTTCACATTATTACGATATCATCGAGCGATGCTCAAGAGACGAGCCGCCGAGAGAATGACGAAGTTGGTCGGTGCCCTTGGCACGAGCGAGTGTCAGCCTGGCTCCAGTGTAAATAGTGCGTAAATAGCATCTTTCGTCTGTGTCTTTCCACACGTAACATTTCTGGTGGAGGTCAGCGATCCCCGTCCTCACCACAGAACTCCGAAGTGGTCGGCACACCGAGCTTGTCACCATGCCTCCCGGTGACGAGCCCGCCTCTGCAACAGCTTCGGCTTGTCCGACTGCTCTAGTCGTCCGGATTGCCCCACATCGTGACCCAGGTGTGTTCTCTGGCCTGGAGGGACAGGATGTCGACGAATGGATCAAGCTCTATGAACACGCCAGTGCAAATAACAGGTGGGACCCAACGATTATGCTCGCCAATGTCATCTTTTATCTCGGCGGCACCCCACGTGTGTGGCACCAAACACATGATGAAGAAATAACCAGTTGGGACAGTTTCAAAGAAAAGCTACGGGAACTGTTCGGCAACCCCATTGAGCGCAAGGCTGCCACGAGAAAGGCTCTTGCGTCTCGTGTTCAGTTATCTACAGAGCCATACGTTTCCTACATCCTCGACGTCTTGGCTCTATGCCATAAAGCTGACGATAATATGTCCGAAGCAGATAAAGTGGCACATGTGCTAAAAAGCATCGCCAACGACGCTTTCAATTTGCTTGTTTTCGGCAACGTCTCGACTATCGACACCATTATAATAGAATACCGTCACCTTGAACAGGCTAAGAGCGGCCGTATCTCACACCACATTGCGCAGGTCAACCACGTCAGACCACCACCTGTGAAGACGTCACCCGTATTGTTCGCCACGAACTTGAGGCCGCCTGTTCGCCAGCCTTCTCCACGACGCCTCCCGATTCGCCAGCCACCACCATTGCAATGATTCAGGCCGTCGTCAGACAGGAATTTGAAAACATGGGTCTGAACACCGTGTGTTCCACGTCTCGACCCAGCGTTCCCCAGTTATCTAGAGGCCCTCCTCGTCCCCGGCACTCCTTTTCTGCCACATCTCGCTGCAACCCGTCCGAATTGCGCACCCCTGATGACAGGCCGATCTGCTTCCACTGCTGTCGCATCAGCCATGTCGCCTGTCACTGCCGCAACCGATGGCAACCACCTCCTCGGACATACGCCGCCGCTTATTCCCGCACCTTTGGACCTTCTGTCCCCTATACCAGCCGCCATGAATCCACTGCTACTGATGCTTCTGCTCCGAACCTTCGGTACAGCCGCTCGCCCTCACCTCGACGCCTTCAGTCTCGTTCGCCCCAACCCCGCCGCTTCTCTTCGCCACCTATCGCCTCCCGGACGGACAGAGCCGGAAAAATAGGTACGGCAGCTTCTAGAGGTGAAGCTGCGTTGTCGACCCTGCCCTCAAATCCTCTGCTCACGTTACCTACTAACCGAAACCTTCTTGACGTTGACGGCTATCCTGTCACCGCACTCATCAATTCAGGAGTACATCTTTCTATTATGAGTGCTGCCTTCCGACGATGACTGACCAAGCTCCTCACCCCAGTGTCGGCACGCGTCGTCCGCGCTGCGGAAGGCGGCACTGTGCCTATCATCAGCATGTGTACAGCACGTGTCAGCATCGCCGGCCGCCACACTCCTGTCCACTTCACCGTAATTGCTCATTGCCCCCACGACCTCACTCTCGGCCTCGATTTTCTCTCTGCCCATTCTGCTCTTATTGACTACTCTTCCAGTACCCTTCGCCTTGAGTTGTCGATGCTCGCAGAACCTTTTGACGCACCCCACTGCCGCTTACGCTCCACCGGCTTTCTTCGCCTGCTGCCAAAATCCATAGCCTACATTGAACTGCTGTCTTTCCCACCAGTTCCTGATGGAGAGTACCTCGTCACTCCTCTGCACGACGTCCCAATACAGTATGACGTCACCGTGCCTCACAGTATACTATTACTGCGAACCACACTCGCATGCCTGTCTGTCACTTTGGATTGGCAAAGCAAATTCTACCTGCAAATTCTCTTGCCTTGTCACCATTGATTGTCTCGGCAACCAATACATGGCAGCGTTACCCACCGATAGTTCTTGCGAGCTTAGAATGTCCCTAGCGCCATCCTCGGGCGTCGATCCCAACATAAAGAAAATGGTTGCGATGGACCTGTCCTCTACGCAGGCAGACCTTTGCGAAGTAGTATCGTCCTACCGCGATATTTTCGACTACGACGATCGCCCTTTAGGCCAGATGTTCGCGGTCAAACATCGGATTCTTACTGGCAATGCTGTGCCTATTCACCAACGACCGTATCGAGTTTCTGTGTCGGAATGCCAAGTAATTCAAGATGAGGTGAACAAAATGCTCGATAAAAGCATCATTGAGCCTTCATCGAGTCCCTGGGCGTCACCTGTAGTGTTCGTTAAAAAGAAGGACGGCACGTGGCACTTCTGTGTAGACTACCGTCATATGAACAGCATTACAAAGAAGGACGTCTACCCGCTCCCACGTATAGACGACGCCCTTGACTGCCTGCACGGTTCCAGCTATTTCTCGTCTATTGATCTTCGTTCGGGATATTGGCAGATTGCTGTTGATGATATGGACAGAGAAAATACTGCGTTCATCACACCTGATGGGCTATACCAATTTAATGTAATGCCATTAGGATTATGCAACGCCCTTGCCACCTTTGAGAGTATGATGGACTCCTTGCTCCAAGGTTTCAAATGGTCCACGTGTTTCTGCTACCTCGACGACGTCATCGTCTTCTCACCAATGTTCGACACTCACCTTGAGCGTCTCACAACTATACTTGATAAAAGAAGAGGCCTTAAAGAAGACAAGTCCACTTGTCGAAACGTTGGCTCCTGCATTCGCCTTGTTCACGTTTTGCTCAACTAATGGTCCACGTGCCTCTGCTACCTCAATGACATCATCGTCTTCTTGCCAACGTTCGACACTCACCTTGAGCGTCTCACAACTATACTTGATAAAAGATGGGGCCTTGAAGAAGACAAGTCCACTTTTCGAAACATTGGATCCTGCATTCATCTTTTCCACGTTTTGCTCAACTATACTTGATGTATTTCGAAAGGTGAAGCTGCAACTTGACTTGTCTAAATGTCGATTTGGCCACCAACAAATTACTCTTCTGGGCCATCTCGTTGATGCTTCCGGAGTACAGCCTGATCCCGACAAAACTCGCGCTGTCCAAGAGTTTCCGGTTACGAAGACAGCCGCAGACATTCAAAGTTTTGTAGGGCTGTGCTCGTACTTTCGTCGTTTTGTTCCAGATTTTGCGACAACTGCTAGGCCCCTAACTAATCTTTTGAAGAAAAGTGTACAATTCTCGTGGAGTACTACAGAAGCCGCCGCCTTCTCTTGTCTTGTCACTCTTCTAACCTCACCACCCATTCTCACCCACTTCGACATTGATGCCCCTACAGAACTACGTACAGATGCCAGCGGTCATGGCGTAGGTGCCGTCTTAGCCCAGCGTCAGCATGGCAAGCGCGTTATTGCTTATGCGAGCCGCCTCCTAGCACCATCAGAGTGCAACTATTCCATTACGAAACGCGAATGCCTTGGTGTTGTCTGGGTGCTTGCAAAGTTCCATTCTTACCTTTACGGTCGCCTTTTTTCCGTAGTCGCTGACCATCATGATCTCTGCTGGCTCTCATCGCTAAAAGATCCTACAGGCCGGCTTGGTCGATGGGCTTTGAGGCTACAGGAATGTTCATATCCCGTGGTGTAAAAGTCTGGCCGCCTGCACCAAGATGCTGACAGTTTGTCGCGTTACCCTGTTGACGACTTCGACTCCTCCAATATTGCCAGTGCTTCTTGCATATTCTCTGTATCCCAGCTACTTCATTTCGCCGACAAGCAACGCCGTGACGCCTACATCAGAGCACTCGTCGACTGTTTTGAACACTCTCCGGCCGATGATGCTCTACGCCTTTTTGTCCTCCACGACGGTACTCAGTACCGTCGTAACCTTCATCCGGATGGCTCTGAGTTTTTGCTTGTAATACCTAAACACCTCCGCTCCACCGTTATAGAAGAGCTTCATGCCGCACCAACGGCAGGACACCTCAGCATATCTCGAACCTATCACCGTGTATGTCACCGTTTTTTCTGGCCGGGCCTTGCCCGTTCAGTACGACGTTACGTCCCCGCTTGTGAACTTTGCCAACAATGCAAGAAGCCTTCCCAGCTCCCCGCTGGTTACCTGCAGCCGCTCGACATCCCTGCCGAGCCCTTCCATCGTGCAGCTTGGACCTTTTCGGCCCATTTCCGGAATCCACATCAGGAAACAAGTGGGTTGCAGTTGTGGCGGACTATGCGACCCACTATGCCGTAACCCGTGCTCTTCCGGCCAGTTGCACAACTGCTGTTGCGGACTTTCTCCTACATGATATTTTGATGCATGGTGCTCCGCATCAATTGCTTACAGACCGCGGCCGCACCTTTTTGGCCAAAGTCATTGACGACATCATGCGTGCCTGCTCAATACAGCATACATATACCAGCTCCTACCACCCCCAAACGAACGGCCTCACTGAGCGTTTGAACTGCATCCTTACAGACATGCTATCCAAATACGTTTCAGACAACCACCGTGACTGGGACCTGGCTCTACCTTACATTACCATTGCATACAACTCTTCCCATCTCGAAACTGCTGGCTTTCCCCCGTTTTACCTCATGTATGGCCGCGAACCGACGCTACCACTGGACACTGTGCTTCTGTCCGCCACAGCTTCAACAAGCGATTATGCCCGCGATGCAATTGCCCATGCTGACCATGCTCGCCAACTTGCGCGCACTCGTCTACAAGTGTCTCAAGACAAGCAGAAATAACGCTACGACCGCCGTCACCGTGATGCCCATTTTGTGCCCGGCGCCTTCGTGTTGCTTTGGTCACCATCTCGTAAAGTCGGCCTCTCTGAAGAACTGCTTTCCTGTTACACAGGCCCATATCCTGTGATACGCAAAGTGAACGATGTCACCTATGAAATCGTTCCAGCCACGCCCACTACGTCCTCCGCTGTGACAACCAGTGACTTTGTCCACGTTGCACGACTCAAGCCCTACAACTCTCCATGCACCTTGGATATTTAACAGCACCGTGACGGTGCTTTTGCTGCCGGGGGGTAATATTACGATATCATCAAGTGATGCTCAAGAGACGAGCCGCCGAGAGAACGACGAAGTTGGTCGGTGCACTTGGCACGAGCGAGTGTCAGCCTGGCTGCCTGGCTCCAGTGTAACTAGCATGTAAATAGCATCTTTCGCCTGTGTCTTTCCACACGTAACAATATTAAGAGAAAGTTCATCTTCAGTGGGGCCATTATTTGTGGGCTATGAAGTTAATTTGTGCACATTAAGTTAGTCACCTGGACAATGTTATTTGTTGCGTAAGCAATGTCTGCCTCTTTAGGTAATCGACCTGGACAGACTGAATTGCACTATGTGCCCCCATGCGATTAAAAAAAAAATGTTTGATGTAAACATTTGACAATTTTGTCCTAAGGGAGAAGCATTGACAGTGAAAGCAAGGTTTAGCATTGCACTTGGGTATTCCAACTATACACAGGTCTGAAGTGCGGGTGCAACATGGCTTGCAAAGTAACTACAGCTGGGTAGACTGAACAGCACCTTGGCAGCCACCAGGTATCTCACCACACTGGCGTGCTGAGCACCGCAATGCAGGTGTTGAACCTTGATGGTGCACAACGCGAGACCAACTGTTAGGGTTAGTCAATGCTCGGTGAAATAATGATCTAACATTGCCTTGATGCTCACAGCTCAGACAAGACTATACAGACAGCAAGTCAGCAGAAATGCTACTGTGCTTATAGTGTCCATGTGGACAACGCTCATGCCATCAGTGGAACGCCATCCTTGCTCTGCCACTGAAGCAGTAACTGAAGCGGTAGAGCATAGTGTTAACAGTGCACCCACTTCGCTCCATCGTTTTTGCAGCCAAACGCACTCTGAATCTCTGAAGGCCGTCGATGTGCAAACCGCCCATGCGCTGTCAGCAGGACAGCATCGCAACGATGGCAGTGGTGAAGCTGCACATGCACTTTGCGCATCTATGTACGGAAGAGCTATTGCAACAAAAGAATAAAAGAAATACAGTCGAATCTATTTATAATGCACTTGACAGCTCAGTGAAAAGTGGTCGTTATATCATCATCATCATTATCAGCCTAGTTACGCCCACTGCAGGGCAAAGGCCTCTCCCATACTTCTCCAACTACCCCGGTCATGTACTAATTGTGGCCATGTTGTCCCTGCAAACGTCTTAATGTCATCCGCCCACCTAACTTTCTGCCGCCCCCTGCTACGCTTCCCTTCCCTTGGAATCCAGTCCGTAACCCTTAATGACCATCGGTTATCTCCCCTCCTCATTACATGTCGGGCCCATGTCCATTTCTTTTTCTTTATTTCAACTAAGATGTCATTTACCCGCATTTGTTGCCTCACCCAATCTGCTCTTTTCTTATCCCTTAACGTTACACCGATCATTCTTCTTTCCATAGCTCGTTGCGTCGTCCTCAATTTCAGCAGAACCCTTTTCGTAAGCCTCCAGGTTTCTGCCCCATATGTGAGTACTGGTAACACACAGCTGTTATACACTTTCCTTTTGAGGGATAGTGGCAACCTGCTGTTCATGATTTGAGAATGCCTGCCAAATGCACCCCAGCCCATTCTTATTCTTCTGGTTATTTCAGTCTCATGATCCGGATCCGTGGTCACTACCTGCCCTAAGTAGATGTATTCCCTTACCACTTCCAGTGCCTCGCTACCTATCGTAAACTGCTGTTCTCTTCCGAGACTGTTAAACATTACTTTAGTTTTCTGCAGATTAATTTTCAGACCCACATTTCTGCTTTGCCTCTCCAGGTCAGTGAGCATGCATTGCAATTGGTCTCCTGAGTTACTAAGCAAGGCAATATCATCAGCGAATCGCAAGTTGCTAAGGTATTCTCCATCAACTTTTATCCCCCGTTCTTCCCACTCCAGGTCTCTGAATACCTCCTGTAAACATGCGGTGAATAGCATTGGAGAGATCGTATCTCCCTGTCTGACGCCTTTCTTTATTGGGATTTTGTTGCTTTCTTTGTGGAGGACTACGGTGGCTGTCGAGCCGCTATAGATATCTTCCAGTATTTTTACGTATGGCTCATCTACACCCTGATTCCGTAATGCCTCCATGACTGCTGAGGTTTCGACTGAATCAAACGCTTTCTCGTAATCAATGAAAGCTATATATAAGGGTTGGTTATATTCTGCACATTTTTCTATCACCTGATTGATAGTGTGAATATGGTCTATTGTTGAGTAGCCTTTACGGAATCCTGCCTAGTCCTTTGGTTGACAGAAGTCTAAGGTGTTCCTGATTCTATTTGCGATTACCTTAGTAAATACTTTGTAGGCGACGGACAGTAAGCTGATCGGTCTATAATTTTTCAAGTCTTTGGCGTCCCCTTTCTTATGGATTAGGATTATGTTAGCGTTCTTCCAAGATTCCGGTACGCTCGAGGTTATGAGGCACTACGTATACAGGGTGGCCAGTTTCTCTAGAACAATCTGACAACCATCCTTCAACAAATCTGCTGTTACCTGATCCTCCCCAGCTGCCTTCCCCCTTTGCATAGCTCCTAAGGCTTTCTTTACTTCTTCTGGCGTTACCTGCGGGATATCGAATTCCTCTAGGCTATTTTCGCTTCCACGATCGTCGTGGGTGCCACTGGTACTATATAAATCTCTGTAGAACTCCTCAGCCACTTGAACTATCTCATCCATATTAGTAACGATATTGCCGGCTTTGTCTCTCAACGCACACATCTGATTCTTGCCTATTCCTAGTTTCTCCTTCACTGTTTTTAGGCTTCCTCCGTTCCTGAGAGCCTGTTCAATTATATCCATATTATAGTTCCTGATGTCCACTGTCTTACGCTTGTTGATTAACTTAGAAAGTTCTGCCAGTTCTATTCTAGCTGTAGGGTTAGAGGCTTTCATACATTGGCGTTTCTTGATCAGATCTTTTGTCTCCTGCGATAGCTTACTGGTTTCCTGTCTAACGGCTTTACCACCGACTTCTATTGCGCCCTCCTTAATGATGCCCATGAGATTGTCGTTCATTGCTTCAACACTAAGGTCCTCTTCCTGAGTTAAAGCCGAATACCTGTTCTGTAGGTTGATGCGGAATTCCTCTAGTTTTCCTCTTACCGCTAACTCATTGATTGGCTTCTTGTGTACCAGTTTCTTCCGTTGCCTCCTCAAGTCTAGGCTGATTCGAGTTCTTACCATCCTATGGTCACTGCAGCGTACCTTGCCGAGCACGTCTACATCTTGTATGATGCCAGGGTTCGCGCAGAGTATGAAGTCGATTTCATTTCTAGTCTCACCATTTGGGCTCCTCCACGTCCACTTTCGACTAACCCGCTTGCGGAAAAAGGTATTCATTATCCGCATATTATTCTGTTCTGCAAACTCTACTAATAACTCTCCTCTGCTATTCCTAGAGCCTATGCCATATTCCCCCACTGACTTGTCTCCAGCCTGCTTCTTGCCTACCCTGGCATTGAAGTCGCCCATCAGTATAGTGTATTTTGTTTTGACTTTACCCATCGCCAATTCCACGTCTTCATAAAAGCTTTCGACTTCCTGGTCATCATGACTGCTTGTAGGGGCATAGACTTGTGCCACCTTCAATTTGTACCTCTTACTAAGTTTCACAACAAGACCTGCTACCCTCTTGTTAATGCTATAGAATTCCTGTATGTTACCAGCTATTTCCTTATTAATCAGGAATCCGACTCCTAGTTCTCGTCTCTCAGCTAAGCCCCGGTAGCACAGTACATGCCCGCTTTTTAGCACTGTATATGCTTCTTTTGTCCTCCTAACTTCACTCAGCCCTATTATATCCCATTTACTACCCTCTAATTCCTCCAATAACACTGCTAGACTCGCCTCACTAGATAACGTTCTAACGTTAAACGTTGCCAGGTTCAGATTCCAATGGCGGCCTGTCCGGAGCCAGGTATTCTTAGCACCAACTGCAGCGTCACAGATCTGACCGCCGCCGTGGTCAGTTGCTTCGCGGCTGCTGGGGACTGAGGGCCGGGGTTTGATTGTTGTATTCATATGGGAGGTTGTGGCCAAGTACTGCACCAGGGTGGCCAATCCTGCTCTGGTGAGAGAGTGCGTTACCGGTTCTGGTCACCGGGATCAGGCCGCACACCAGGCCTGTTTGTGCGATTTTCTCAACACACGGTTTTTTTTTTTTGTATTTTCCGGTGGAGAATAGCGCGGCACCGGGATTTGAACCACGGTCCTCTTGCACGGGAGACAGATACTCTACCGTTCCCGCAGTAGTTAAATTAAAAAAATTAGGTTATGGGGTTTTACGTGACAAAACCACTTTCTGATTATACGGCACGCCGTAGTGGGGGACTCCGGAAATTTCGACCACCTGGGGTTCTTTAACGTGCACCTAATTCTAAGTACACGGGTGTTTTTGCATTTCGCCCCCATCGAAATGCGGCCGCCGTGGCCGGGATCCGAGCCCGCGCCCTCGTGCTCAGCAGACTAACACCATAGCCACTGAGCAACCACGGCGGGTCCCGCAGGAGTTGTGCGCCTCATTTAACCTACAGTGGTGCCCTATTTGATCAGTCAAGGTTGACCAATCTGAGATCGGTTATACCGCACGGATGGCACTCGACTAGAGAACCTGGTATTTATGACTTGCACATGTGTCGTCATACCTAATTGAGGATGTATAAATATATATATATATATATATATATATATATATATATATATATATATATATATATATATATATATATATATTTAGGAGGGTTCCCGTACAGTCATAAAATAAAGGAAAAGACATTAAAAAAATAGAAAAAAGGGAAAAAAAAGGAACATGACAGGTGATTTGAACTCATGACCCTTGGATGTTGCCCGGAAAGATAGCTCAGTCGGTTGGTTCGTCAGGCCCCAGGTTACTTTCAAGCGCCATAGCTCCTGCTCCGAGCCTCATACTTAGGTGGAAAGAAACTGATGTTGTCCGCGACAGTCGATTTTCGAGTGTTGTCCGCGACAGTCGACAGTCGAGTGGTTGGAAGGCATAATTTCTTAGGAAAAAGGGGGGGGGGAAAGATGAGGGGGGAAATATGCACTAATAGGACCCTAATAAGACTACTTTCGAAAGAACAAAAAAAAAGAGAAAGGAAACGGCCCAGAGGGCTATACTACGAGAGCTATGACTGATAATTTTCTATGTATATATGTATTCATCTCATCTATGGGATCGCATGCGCGCGTTGTTGCTTTGTCTCTAAGAATCAAGGAGAGGAAAGACAAATTGCAGCGCCGTGGTTTTAAAGCGCACCCGTGGTAGAGAAACGGAAGGCGATATAAGCGTGCGTGGCTATGAAACGCACACGAAAAACTGCCTCAAAATAGTTAGACTTGAGGGAAATCTTCGTTAACAAACGATAGCACAGCAATCAGCATTCGAATATAATTATAGCCCTAATAATATTTGTAAATATTCATCTCATCTATGGGATCTAATGCGCGCGCTGTTGCTTTGTCTCTGCGTGTAGTAGTTAAAAGAGCCAGTTTAAGGCGATATAAGCGTGCGTGGCCATGATACGCACACGACAAACTGCCTTAAAATATTTATACTTGAGGGGAAAGCTTTGGTAACAAGCTATAACACGGCAATCAGCACTCGAATACGACGAGAGAAATTATTGAGACATGGAAAATTCCCTTGAAATAAATACGGTTTGCGAGACAAATGCCTGTAATATTGAACCTCTTAAGAGATGAGGGGGGAAATATGCGCTCACCGAGAAGGCATCGTCAGCACGGGACCACCTCCAGGCATCTTTCTAAGATGTGGGGAAACTTCGCGGCTGGAACGAAGCCTCCCTTCTCCACCGGCCCAGAGGGGGAAACGCGCTATCCGACCGCTCAAGGTCGCGAGGGCACAATAGTAAGCTCTAGCGTCTAGGAAAAGCTTAAAAAGGTGCGAGGGCGGCACGCATAGCGTGGGGAGCTAGCCGCCAGACTAGCTATCTCAAGGACTGCTGCTGACGAGGGCGAAATACCTTCGTGTAATTATAATAACCCTAATAGGACTACTTTCGAAAGAACAAAAAAAAAGAGAGAAAGGAAACGGCTCAGAGGGCTATACTACGAGAGCTATGACTGATAATTTTCTATGTATATATGTATTCATCTCGTCTATGGGATCGCATGCGCACGTTGTTGCTTTGTCACTAAGAATCAAGGAGAGGAAAGACAAATTGCAGCGCCGTGGTTTTAAAGCGCACCCGTGGTAGAGAATTGGAAGGCGATATAAGCGTGCGTGGCTATGATACGCACACGAAAAACTGCCTCAAAATAGTTAGACTTGAGGGAAATCTTCGTTAACAAACGATAGCACAGCAATCAGCATTCGAATATAATTATAGCCCTAATAATATTTGTAAATATTCATCTCATCTATGGGATCTAATGCGCGCACTGTTGCTTTGTCTCTGCGTGTAGTAGTTAAAAGAGCCAGTTTAAGGCGATATAAGCGTGCGTGGCCATGATACGCACACGACAAACTGCCTTAAAATATTTATACTTGAGGGGAAAGCTTTGGTAACAAGCTATAACACGGCAATCAGCACTCGAATACGACGAGAGAAATTATTGAGACATGGAAAATTCCCTTGAAATAAATACGGTTTGCGAGACAAATGCCTGTAAGTATTGAACCTCTTAAGAGATGAGGGGGGAAATAAGCGCTCACCGAGAAGGCATCGTCAGCACAGGACCACCTCCAGGCATATCAGTAGTTCGTTATATATGAACTCACCTTAAATACGCTAAAAATGTAACCGCACTGAAGCTGGCGGCAGGAGTTACAATTCAGCAGCACTTTGGTCCCAAAACCATAGCTTCAGTGGTATTTTTGTTTCTGGCGCGTTCCCACACCTAGCTGCAAACTGCCATTAAAAATGTCCATGTAAAGAACGAAATGCCGCGTCATGTAGCTCTTTGAAAATGATGCCCACTTCAGATCACCAGTCATTTTGAAACTGCAAGTGCAACCGCCATTTTTTATTCGAGAGCTTGTGACATGTTTTACTACTAGCGAGACATGGCTGCATTCTGCACACGAGAGTGAAGCGTTTTCGTTCTAGAGGCGGTTGCTTGTAAACTTTGGAAACTACTGCACCGTGCTGACATTCTGCAAACATCTTGGACATTGTGGTCTTGGCATTACGACTGCGTGTCAGCCACACAAGAGCCATAAAATTAGGTTATGGATGTTACTTCAGGTGAAAAAAAAGGAATGTTAGAAAGGTAAAACATCACCGCAAACCGTTATCAGTAGTTGCCAAATGTGTAAACAAAGCGCTGCCGAGCCATAATCTCCTGATAGCGGTGTAGTAACCGCTGAACCTTTGCAACATTGCGTGGCAGAACTGCACGTTACAGTGTTCTCGCCAAGTCGGGTCGAGCAGGGCCGCATCGCCAGGAACACTTGAGTGGCCACTGCAAATCATTGAAACAGGCGTAATGCACATGATGCCACATGGAAAATTGTGCAAAACCAAGATTGATACTGTTGTGGCATCCAATATTGCGCTGGAACATGCAGCAGTGCAGGACCCGGTTTATGCTGTACACAGCACATCTCTGCCCTGGAGGTGGGCCTTGAAAACGTGTACCTTCTTCGCGGCTTCTGAAATGCGTGCGAGGCAGTAACTCTCTCATCTCGAAGGTCATATCATCATCGTCGTTGGAGCGGAGTGGGATGTGTGCTGGGTCACACTTCAGTGCTTTGGCCCTTTGTGTGTGCCCTCTTTTTATCGTGACTGAGTTCGAAGCGTTCGTTGTAGCAGTATGGTGATTTAAAAAATGTTATATCTGGAAGCCGTTTCCATAGGGAGAGTCAGAAAATCTTTGAGTGCACAGAAATGTGGTTGTTATTGTCGATAGACGGTTTTATCTGGGATCATTATCAGCTGGTTACACTGTAACACCAGGTATAAAATGCATAGCTGCTTTTGTCATGTTCTTTTTTTCTTTGCAAGTTTTTCGGGTTTCACTAAAATGGGCATTAGTTCCTTTTACATGATTTAAGAAATCAAATAAAGACCAACCTTCTTCTTCTGTATGCCCTAGAACAAGTGAACCAAGTCTTCCTTGAAATCTTGCTACTCTTTGATTCAATCCCCCCCCCCAAAAAAAATGATAAGCCTGCACAGTTGAAACAAGAGAATCACTGTATCCTGGTGCCGTGCCCATGGTACTTGAGCAGTTGCTTCATTGTTGAGGCATTGTCATGTGCTAGAGGACTAAACCTCCTATGTCTTCCTTACCTGGCCACAGTCAGAGTGATGACAGTTGGCTGAGATGTGTCGAAGCGGAGATCCTTCTCCCTGAACTCGTGGCATCCAACTGGCCGCACGGCGTATGTTCCTTGTTTTGGCAGGCAGTGCTGCGATGAGCCCGCAGGGACTTCCAGGTTCAGGGCGGCAGCGCTGTCGTCAATGTGAACCACCTCGACACGAGTGGCATGGCTCGACACCACAGTGGCTCGGAAGCCTGTCTGCTGTAGCGTCACACGCGAGACGGGCTTGTCGACGGCATGAAGCTTGCCACCAACTCGGTCGTGCTCCCAGCACCATTCTGGGCGGTCCACCCAGAGCCTGTATTTCCCCACGGACAGACTGGCAAAGTGGAAGCTCCCGTCTGGCTGTACCTCAGCCGTGACCGTTTCAGCATCCTCTGGCAAGCTGGTGGCACGCAGGGACACCTTGAGACCTGACCCGCACTCCTTGATGCAAGCCACTTTGCCCCGGATCTCAGCCCTGAATCTCATGAAGGCCACTTCGCCTGCCTTGGCAACAGGAACATCCAGCGACATCTCGGCAGGAACAAAGCGCAGGCCAGAAGACTCCTCCTCTTTGCTAACAAAAGGCCGCAGAACATACTTGCCAGCCTTTAAGGCAGTGCAGAATTTCCCAGAGGAGTCTGCGATGACTGTTGATGGCTCTTTTTTGCTTTCTACAATGATCCGCCGGCTTGCACCCTCAATGGTGCCACAGACTTCAAACTGGGAGGCCACTACGGCAGGAAGCTCAGGTGTGTTGGGCGACACCCGTACGGGGAATGGGTCGAAGGTCATGCCAGGTGCCTTGACGTGGATGACATACTGGCCGGCCTTCATATTCTCGAGGTGGAAGGTGCCTGAGGCATCAGTGGTTGCTGCTCTGCTGCCACCCAGGAAAACTTCGGCCTGAGGCACGCCGGGTCCCTCTTCAGAGACACGAACCTTGCCACTCACGCTGAAGCCTTGGACCTGCAAGGTTGGACAATGGTAAAATGGGCAAGTTGGCAATGATTTTGTTATTCTTAGAGTGCGAACAATGAAGACTAAGACATACCAGAAACACCGTAAGATTGCGCACACAGTCTAGCAACTGACAGTCACTGATCAATAATTCAGACAGCTTCACACCACAATCACTCGTCCCAATGACGTAATAATGTACTATAAGGACGCCTTATTGCTCGATAATAGAGTCTGCTGCCTGAACGACTACATGCTGGTTTAGCCACTAGTCAAGCAGAAAGAGCAATGTTTTTGTTTTGATTTGCCTCTGGCACACTGAAACTGATAGTAGCGAAGCCTAGGTGATCCTGTAACCACTGATTGCACCCAATCAAAAAGACAAAGCTAAGATGTTAAGTACTAAAGGCTGTAGTACAGTTGAACCCAGTTATAACAATATTCAAGTACCACGAAAACTGCATTATTGTAACTGGGTTGCACGAAAAAATCAAAATAGGGGGATGGCAGTGCTGATGTGAGAAAACTGTAATGGCGGGGAAGCCTGTGCCCCTCCCCACCACCTTCCTTCATCCGGCTGCTGATCAGAATCGCTCCGATTGCGTGTAAGAAGCCATGGATGTCGGTATTATAGAATCAAACTGCTATAACAACTGCAAAGAGCGGTCATGGGCGGCAAGCGATATGCGAGCTCTGCCGAGACATCACTTTGGTGGCCCTAAAAGGGGCCTTTTAAAAAATGCAAGGAGGTTACCATGGCAGCCTGTCAGCTTGAGAAATCCAGAAGAAAAACTGAGGTGAGATCGCCACAAGCACCTTGCACGAGAAAACTCTGTCCATGAGCCTTGAATACTTTAAGCGAAGCTTGCCGACATCCTACTCCAAGGCATCCAGGTGCTTCACTGAAGGTTCCTAGCGAAAACGAAGCTCTGGAGGGAGGGGGGGACTTAGTCATCTGCTGGGCCTCCTGTGAGGACAACATTGAGGCAGCCTGCCCTAAGATGTCATTGCTGCCGTCGTCGCTGTCGCTATCCAATGCAAGCATGTTCGTGACGATTGCCTCATCGGTTAGAAGCACTTAGTTTCCAAATCTATAGCCGTGTGCTTTCTTTTCACCGGCAATGTCATGCATTGCCGATGATCAGCAAGTAGATCAGCCATCTTTCGTTTCGGCGGCGAGTCAAACAAGGCTGAGAAACCACGTGGCCAGAAATTGTTTTGACCCAACCAACAAAGGCGAACAAGAGTGATTAAAACTGTTTGACGAACTGTGCTGAATGAGGATCCAGCAAGCAATCTTGGAGCAGCACAGTTGGCGCGGTCCATTCGTGTTTCGGAGGGTGGTGCGGCATAGAGCTATGGGCGCAGCCCATTCGTGTTCAGAGGGGTGGAAGGGCGATGGGAGAGAGGTGCGTGGAGAAGGCTGGAAAATCAGTATGCTGCAGCTGTGGGGGCAGTGGGCATCGTGCAGCGGGTCAAGTTTCTTGCTTTCTTTTCAAGGTTTTCGCATTTCGTTACCGTTTGGCACAGACACCCAGCAGCCAGATTTCATCGTTATAATCAATAATGTGGCATTGGGGCATTGCAGTAAGCGGGTTAATAAAGCATAGAAAACATACAAAGGTTGATGGTGCAGCAGCTTCTTTATTAACCAATGTAGTGTTAAAACCAGCATCGTTATAAGTGGGTTCGACTGTATATGTAGCTTGCTGCTTGCATTTCACGTGTATGTTTCTGTTCCTTTGCATGTTTAGTATTGACAAGGTCTTGGGGGACATTCTTCATAGCTGACACAAATGTCTGTCGCTCAGAATCATCTAGCAGCTTCAAATGGTGCCAAATCCATCCCAAGTGTCTGCATCAGTAAGGGCTGTGAGGAAGCAAAAAAATTGTGCGGGGAAAAACCTGTCATGAAAAAAAACTGGCAATCCCACGGCTGCTCGAGCACAGTCAACCTGTCTTCAAGTTAAGACGTAATAGAGATTCAGTTCACGCATTGGTTATTCTTTCCTCCAATTAGTAGCGACAGTGTGAGAATGGTCAAGAAACAGAATGACGAGGTAGCATGCAAGCATATGTGCATGGATAAATGCGCTGACTACTTTTTTGGTCCCCCCTCCACTTGTGGAATCAAATCACTTATTTTCTGGCGAATTTGTTATTTAGAACTCTGAATTATTTGGACATTCAGGCGGTCCTCACAATGTCTGAATTATCAGTCGGCAGTAGTAATTGAAACAGTATGTTCCTAAAGGCATCATGCTTGCATATTGCACAATGGTTAGTGAAGTTAAGTCTCATTACTGCCATTATAAGACTAGCTAAGGTTGAGGATAATTGAAAACTAATTGAAAAACTAAACAGAAATGTAATGAAACAAGAACAGCAAGACATGATAAAAAGAGGGCCACAAAACAGTCACTCTTCCAAAAGTGCTATCTTTCCGTCACACAAGAGCACAACTGACAGCTAATTCTTCAATTACAGCTGACCGCCCGCAAATATTTTCATTCATCTTATTTTATAGCGCTTCCATTCTTTCCCTTGCTGTCGAATGTTGATGACAATAAAGCACCAGTGTTATATCAAACTGCATGTGACACATGCAGCTCCAACAGTGTACTGCCAAGTGCATGTGCATTGTGCCACACATTGCGATTATGTTGATGTTTACCAAGACATTTGTTTAAGTGTTTATCACTCTGTCCACTGCAGACATGTCTGCAGGCGAGACGGATCTGACATACAGTTAAACCTTGACATAACGAAGTCGGTGGTATTGGCAATTTGATTTGTTATATCGAAATCTCGTTACACTGAAATGCCACCATTTATACAAATGAGTACAGTCGCCAATGGGGTTTTTCTTACATGGAAGGGGCGACAACATTTTTGGAATTATCAAGCGATCAGAAAAGGCAAATTTGAATGTGTTACATTTTAGTTGTTCATGTTGTTCGAACAAGCCAAGTAGGCTGTGTGTGTGTGCACCCTTTTCTCTCCCCCCCCCCACCTTTCCCGTTCCTGAACCAGCATATTGTGATTTCTCTTTCCCTTGCCCAAGCCCTTTCCACACTGCTTCCTATAACGCAGTGGTGCTATCAATAAAGTTGTTGTTTACCACCAGCCAGCATATCATTCATGCTGCTGCGCTGGTCATAGCCAATTTACAACAGTGGCGACGAAGATCACGCATACCAATCACCCGGTGAAAGTACACCAAGATGGACTGCTGCTACGTGGACCACCAAAGAGAGCCATGGCCTGCCTCCAGTTACCGCTGTTTGATGACACCAGACGTAAGTGTAAACCATATATCATAAGGGCAAAAGCATATTTTGAAGCCAACGGCATTACCGGCACAAACAAGCACCGAGCACCGCTTGTGGCTGCTCTCAGCAAGCAAACAGTTCAAGCGCTAGCTGGCCGAATCGCGCCAAAGACACCCAATTCTATCACGTATGACGAAGCAGTCGCAGCTCTAAACAACCACTACAACCACAAGCATCATGAGACAGCAGAGAGGTACAAGTTTTTTTATGCATTGCCAACAGGAAGGGGAGTCAATGCAAGAGTTTCTCGTCGACATACGGCGCATAGCACAACGGTGCTAAAGATATGAGGAAGAACCGCCAATGGTGCTCAATGTGCAAGCCCGTCATCAATTATTTCAATATAACCATAAGTAAAGCACAGCGCGAAATTGTGGAAGATGTGGAAGCACGAGACATGACGATAATGCCTGCCGATTGGCAAAAGCATGCTGTTTTCGCTGTGGGCGGCGCAGTCACTTAGCTAGGTTATGCTACGCCATGCCAGCAGACGTAGAAGTTGCAAAGTGGACAGCGAGTGTAAAAGCACTGACAGTCATGCAAACCGCAACGAACAATGACGATAACGGTGAAGCCAGAGAGGCGCACATCTCGATGTTAATTTCAAAAAGTAAAAATAGATTGGAACCCCTGATACGACGCATGTTTCGTTGGGGATACGCAGAACTGCCAATGAAAATCAACATGGGATCCTCGGTGTGCGTCATGTTGCGAAAAGTTTACGACAGACACTGCGCACAATGGCCATGCTTGAAGGCGCACGAATGAAGTTGTCGTGTTATGCAGGAAAATTGGCTGTGCTAGGTGAACTCGCACTGTCGGTGCAGTAAAAAAAAATTTTTCAGTTGCGTGCATGCTAACTGTGCTTGACTGTACAGGACCAAGTTTGTGTGGATGCAACATGATAACTGTGCTCGGCAAGAAGGGCGCTTTGATTGCACAGCTGACAGAGCCGGATTTTCCAGCCGATACTAGGCCAACCAAGCACATGGTTAACAGGCTGCTCGCTGGTTACGAGGACATCTTGGCAGACCTGGGTCTCATCAAAGGTCCTACCACAAGCCTGAAGCTCAAGGAGACGGCGGCACTACAATTCTGTAGATCCCTTTCTTGTGCACTCCATGACAAGGTATTGCACAAAATTGATCAGTTGACGGCGCTTGGAGTCTTATCACTGGTACAACATGCGGAATGGGCAAGGCTGTCATAATGGTATTAAAAAAGTATAATACTCTAAGAATATGTAGAGATTTTAAGATCACTCTCAACACATCATGTGATGTGGAGCATTACAATGTTCCGGTAATTGAAGACATGTTTGTTAGTCTGAATGGGGGTGAGAGCTTCAGCACGTTGGATTTTAAGGACGTGCACAATCAGGCACTGCTCGATGATGCATCATGCAAGCTGTGTTATTGACGCTCATCGCAGTCTGTTTTGTTATAACAGTCTTCTGTTTCATATAGCATCCGTGCTGGTTATTTTTCAAAGAAAGATGGATGCAATACTCGGTGGGCTACCAGATGTCCAAGCCTATTGATGACATGCTAGTGGCAGTGGAGAGCAGCCTAAGGAAGTTTTAAAACGATTCCGAGACCACGGCATTAAGCTTAGAGCTGACAAATGGAAGTTTCAACAACCTTCAGTCACGCACCTTAGGCAACGCATAGATTGTGAAACACTGCACCCCACTGAGAACATAGATGTCATCGTGCAAGTGCCAGGCGCATGAAATGTTGCAGAGTTGCATTCACTGCATTCATTTTTTCTGAATATGTGCCCGGTACTCTTGCCATTGTACCGGCTAACGAAAAAAAAACTGCGTGTTGGGAGTGACTGCTGCCGCAGCAGACTGCATTTGAAAAAGCTAAGCAATACTTGAATGCACAACTTTTGATCCACTTTGATCCTAACAAGAAGCATAAGCTAGAATGTGACGCGTCTCTGTATGGCATGGGAGTGGTTCTGTTTCACTCGGAGGGATAGGAGCACAGACCAATTGGATTCCGCTCCAGACGCTAACTAAAGCAGAACAAAACTACTCACAGCTGGAGCGAGAGGCGTTGGCATTCATTTTTGCTATATCTTGTTTCCGTGATTACGTCCTAGGTTGACAGTTTACCCTGGTCACCAACCATCAACCCCTGCTGCGACTACTGAGGCCTGATTGCCGGGCACAAGTGATGGGAACTGCTTGTATTCAACAGTGGGCACTATTTCTGGGTGGCTACCAGTAGAAGCTACAGTATGTACCGGGAAAACAACTGCTGACAGCAGATGCCTTCAGTAGACTGCCAGTAGGGGCGAGTGGTCCAACATTGGAAGGCGAACACTTGAATACGTCTTGTCATTCGAGGCCCTTGAAGAAGGTGTTATAACGACACACAAATTACAGAAGCTAACTGCCAGGAACCCTGTGTATATCCGCGTCACGCACTACATAGTGCATGAGGGGCCTCGAATGGCTAAGGGAATGGAGCGATTGCTATTAGCATTCTTCGATCACAAATTAGAACTGTCTTGGGTCCACCAACTAGTCTACCGGGGTAGCTGGGTTGTGATACCATCTGTGGCACAAAAAAGAATTACTGCCCCATGAAACACACCAGGGCTCATCGTCAATGACATCAGTGGCGCGGTCATTTTTCTGTGGTCTGGTCTGAACAAGGACAGAGAGAACTTGTTGGCCCTATGCACAAACTCTGTGCAGAACCTACCTATGTCTTCGGCAGCCCCGCCAGTAAATCGGCCAAGAACATCTGACAGGTGATCTCGGAACCACATCGATTTTGCAAGGCCGTAAGCAGGCCAAATGATCCTGGTGGTGGTAGATGTACACATGAAGTGGATTGAAGCCGCCCTATGAGGCACGCAAACACAGCTTGTACTATTTGGTGTTTCTTAAGCATGTTCTGCCATTTTGGGGTACCGCACACAATCATGTCTAATAATTGAGCACACAATTTATAAGCCAGGAGTTCGTCATGTTCACAGCAAGAACCAACAATTTGCACCTGTGTATAGCTCCATTCTATCCACAACCGATTGGAAAGAGCAGTTCGTACCATGATGGATACGTTTCACAAGATGACAGAAGGGTCGCTGGAAGATAACTTAATGCAACTGTTGTTTAATTATAGGCGAACCCCTCAAAGGGAAGGAAAGTCTCTCTCCGAGATGCTGCTCGACTATCCGCTACATTCCCGCTTGGACACATGCTTGCCGTCCAGGGCTGCTGATTCATCCGCGAGCCCTAACGACTGGGCCGCCTCCCCAGGCAGCAGTGTATGTTGTGGGGGTTATCACACCCATGCTCTTGGGACAAAGGAACGACAACACAGTAGTGCAAACAATCACAAGGGCATTTATTGCACCTTTCATAGATCAATGCCTGCTAGCCGAGTTGCTATCCCCAAAACATGCCGATGGGCGTGCGACAAATCTAGAAGTCCGACTCACCGCGACCGGATAGCGAGCGTATATGTTCGCTCCATGCTGGATCCCAACGCCTCGTCGTCCATGCGTACGGTCACGCGAACAGTGGCGCGTTCGAAGGCAGGCCACGCAAGGCGGTCTTGCAGAAGCATGGATCGGCGCGCGCGCGGGAACCATTGTCAGATGGGAAGAGGACTTGGCACCTTTGAAGGCGCCGCATCCATGAGCTTTTGTGTACTCATCAACCCAGCATCATTCGATACAATTGACCCCGGTTCCCCCCTCAAACCGGGTTGACCGGGCGGGGGGCTTTGGTTCGGGCCAACGGTCCTTCCCGGACAAGGGGGCTGTTGTAGTGCAGCAACACAGAGTTACTGCACTCAACACACAAACAGCCATGTCGGTCTTACAGGACTCAAGCCTGACTGACCCTCGGACTGCCTCGGCGCAAAATAGGCCAAGGTATACAACCATGGAGAGCACCAAAGCCGTCCACGGAGCAGCGCGACCAACCAAGGGTGTGCCACCACCGGTTCCAGCTCTGGGTTCCATTGAACCAAACAAAACCCCGTAGATCAACTGGCACACACGGCCGAGTTGAGCGACCTTAGGAGCATGCATCATAACTTCATGGATAGCTTTCCACCTGACTCGTCAAAAATCACTGCAGGACGGGCCCCCACTTCGAGAAACTTTTTCTCGCCCAAGCGGTGCCGCTCCCGAGTGAGATGGAACCAGACCTCCTTCCGTGCTTTCGCAAGCACTTCGTGAAGGCCCGGTGCCCTCCCCCCGAAAACTGCATCGCGGCGTGCCAATCAAACTTGGTAGGAGCACTCAGCGAGGAGAAGCACGAACTGGTTGACTGCGTGATTAGGCAAAGGGTGCAAAAATCGGACTGTCTGATAAGGGACACCTGGGAGATTAAAAAGACTAGCAATCCTACGGAGAAGAGCTGCAGGAAGCGCAAACACTGCACAAAAGCATGAACAGAGTCCTCACGAGCGCCACAGAATGGGCACACTCCACTAGACGGGACAGCTGTGAAGGGCCTGTAGCCCAACAGCAGGTACCCTCGCGCCAGGCGATACATGAAAGTGGCTCGCCTAGCGTCGAGGAAACTGGCCGTAATGAGCTTCCAGTTTGGCCTGTGAATGGACAGGTCATACATGTGGCAATGCGGGGGGGAGGCCTGGGGTAAGGATTAAAAGACCGCCGAAAAAATCTCCAATTAAAACTTTTTCACCTTGTTTATTATTCAAAATAAGGGATTGAGAGAGAAGGATATACTAAGTCACCTATTTATATGTCGATGAGACTCGATCATGCACTGAAAGTCCACGAGTCCCTTTCAGGGGTGACGTGCTTAGGTATTCTTTTTTGCTCGATCTATAAGAAAATGGAATGCTCTTTCACCTGACATTGTTAATATTGAAAACAATGATGCGTTTTATTGCGCTTTATGTATGTGATCACTTGTTTTTTCTTTTAAAATGCGATCCCCCTGCTGTAACGCCTGCATGGGCGATGTGCAGGTATGTAATAGATGTATAAATAAAAAGGAAACACGTGCCAACCTGCCCCCCCCCCTCGCAGGCGTGCTTGACCACGCTACCGCCAGCAAGCTGCACTCCCCTCCTTCCCATTTATCGCACGAGAAGACTGCGCTAATCAAACCACCATTCTTCTTGGCTCACCCTTGCATGCTTTCACTCACTCCAAAAGCATACAACGCACAGGGCGTGATAGGATGTTATCACGCTTTGACTTTACACGGAACATGAAGCTGCTCCACTTCGGCGGTCGCTCTTGGTCGTGGGGTGCACAGTTTGGGAAGTATGTTTGCAAGCAGCCACTTATAATTAAAACACCTGACCATCTGTGTTTGAGCACATTTCCACTTATTACCTCAGTACTCTTTTGCGGTGGCAGTGAAATTTCATTATATTGCCATGACGCCATCTGTGCCCAACAACGTTGACGATGAAGACGACGACCTCGTGTGTGCAAGCGAGGGTGCTAGAGAAGAAGAAGCCTAAACTGAACGCTTGTTCTAATTATCTAGATTAAATACTGCTCTCCGCCTTTGTCTCAAGTGAGCCGTGACACTGGTGGAGGTGCTGGGTATCGCATTATCGCCTAATGACAGGGACAACTCCTGCGAGTAGCCCTGCATCCAGCCCTTCCAGACATCATCCATGCGTCGAGACACCTGTGCCCCGCGCAAGCCGCCACCTGCAAGGTCCGTGCCCGGAATTTGGTCTCTTGCAACGAACTTTGTCAGCGACCTCACCAACTCAGGAAATGGCGCTTGCAAGTCCAATGCAGGTGACTGTCCAAAATTATCTGGTCCCCACAAGCTTCCACGGTGACGCGTACAAAGACGCCGAAAACTGGCTGGACCAGTACAAACGCGTAGCTAAGATCAATCAGTGGCGTCCGGACCAGAAGCTTTCTAATGTGTACTTCGCTCTTGTAGATAGCGCAAGGATGTGGTTCTAAAACTGCGCGGCACATTTGATAACGTGGGACGAATTTTGCCGTCGGCTACTTGACACCTTCGGAAGCACTGATCACCGAGATAATGCACAACGCCTTCTCGAGTAGTGCATTCAACCCAACGAAAGTGTCTCCATGTATGCCGAGGACATGTCTCATTTGTTTCACCGTGCGGATCCCAACATGCCAGATTCGAAGAAGCTGAACCATCTCATGCGCGGCGTCAAAGAACAGCTATTTGCTGGTCTCGTGCGTAACCCGCCTACAACAGTGGAAGAGTTCATTAAGGAAGCCACAGCAATCAAGCGGGTGCTCCAGCAGCGTTGTTGGCAATACGAACGCCTGACTAACGATGCACCTGCAGGAGCCGCAGTACTCACAGTGACAGACGAAACCTCGCTGCGTCAACTGATAAGAGACATTGTGTGCGAGGAGATTGCGAAGCAAACTGTGACACCAAAGGAGTTTACTGTTGCTTCGGTCGCTGAAGTTGTTCGCCAAGAAATTCGGCAAGCATTAGCATCTCCTGAGCCACTCCCTGAACCTTGTCCCGAGCCCCGCTTCGAGCCGTGCTTCGAGCCGTGCTTCGAGCCGTGCTTCGAGCTGCGCTTCAAGCCACGTGCATTAGCTACACAGACGCTGTCCGTCGCCCGCTTTCTACCTTGCCGGTACAGCGGTACCACCAGCGGCCACCTGTTGCTGCCTGGATACAGAGGGAGCATTTGAGGCGACCCCAGCTTCGCAGGACCGACGTATGGCGCACTGCTGATCACCGACCATTGTGTTTTCAATGTGGCGAACCAGGGCACATTTATCGTTTTTGCCCTCATCGCCAGGGTGGCAACCAGGAAATGTCACCTGCCATTCTGCGACAGTTTCCAGAGAGACATCGACGCTTCGACGGCAGTGTCACTCGGGAAGAAGGCAGCCCAGCTAACCTCCGGTCGCGCTCGCCGTCTCCATTGCGTTATTCCTCGCCGAACCGTCGCGGTTTCGCCGACGTGGTGAGAGGCCACTCTCCAAGCCCATGGCAGGGAAACTGAAATCGGCGACCTCCGGGGGGAAGGTTGCAAGACGTCGAACCGCCGAAAGACCCCCAGAAACGAGCAGAGCAACCCGGAGAAACGGAAAGCCGACGAATTTGTGAGTGTCGAACTACTCTTAACGATTGATGGGCACGAAGTGACAGCTTTAGTCGACACTGGCACAGACTTTTCGATAATGAGTGAGCAGTTGGCAGACCGGCTTAAGAAAGTCAAAATGCAATGGATGGGCCCTTATATTCGAAATGCCGGGGGCCAGATAATGACACCCACAGGAAAATGTACTGCACGACTTCAGATAGGAAATACACCTTTTGTCGCCACTTTTATGATTTTAAAAGAGTGCTACAGATCACTCATCCTTGGAATGGACTTCTTGCGGGAGTACGGTGCCGTGGTTAACATACGGGACGGCGAGATAACCTTGTCAACTAGTACAGAGACGAGCCACGACGAAGAGCGCCGACGACGACGTCTGCATGCCACCACTATCATGCAGTCTTGTCTCCGGCAGTTGCGGAGAACAGTTTAACAAGGACGGTGTAGCCGAACAACTAACTGCACTTCTGTTCCATCAAGGTGTTGCCATCGCTCGCGGTATCGTCAGCCTAACCGGTGGTCGCACAGAGGTACTTCTGACAAATTTCACCAATGAATGCCGGCAGATCAGTAAAGGCACCGCTATGGCGTACTTTGATGAAATTGACCATGTTCAACACTGCTTTGCTGTAAAAGAGGAATCGACCACCGATACGTTTAAATGCACCCGTCGTCGACGTTGACCCAGGTTTAGCGCCGCAACAGAAACAAAGTCTCAGGGAACTGCTTGACGATTTTAAGGACTGCTTCTCTACAACGTCCCGAGTGCATCGAACACCACTGACGAAACACCGCATAATTACGGAGGAAACAGCACTACCCATCCAACAGCATCCGTATCGCGTGGCTGAGAAAGAGTGTGAAGCAATACAGCAGCAAGTCAAGAAAATGCTAGAAGATGATGTCATCCAGCCGTCAAAAAGCTCTTGGGCATCGCCCGTGGTACTCATTAAGAAGAAGGATGGTAGCCTGCGGTTTTGTATCGATTATCGCAAGCTCAATCAGGTTACGAAAAAGTATGTGTATCCCTTACCACGCATCGACGATTCCCTCGACAGGTTACGGCATGCACGGTACTTCTCATCGATGGACTTAAAAAGTGGATACTGGCAAATAGAGGTCGATGAACAGGATCGCGAAAAGACTCCTTTTATAATAAAGCCTGATAGGCTCTATGAATTCAAAGTTGTCCCTTTTGGTTTGTGTTCCGCCCCAGCCACGTTCCAAAAACTAATGGATGCTGTTCTCTCAGACCTTAAGTGGAAGACTTGCTTAGTTTACCTAGACGATGTCATTGTTTATTCTGCCACATTTGATGAACATCTCAGACGGCTACGGTCAGTTCTTCAAGCCATACGGTCCGCTGGGCTTACCTTAAAACCTGAAAAGTGCCACTTTGGCTATGAAGAACTACAGTTTTTGGGCCACGTAGCAAGTCACACAGGTGTCAAACCTGATCCTGAGAAAATCGCAGCCGTCGCAAAGTTTTCAAGGCCTACAGACAAAAAGGCAGTCAGACGCTTCCTGAGCCTATGCGCATATTACCGGCGATTTATTGCGGGTTTAACACGCATCGCCTCACCGCTCACTTGCTTAACCAGAGAAGATGTCACGTTTGTGTGGGGCGAGGAGCAGGAGGCAGCATTTAATGGGTTGCAGCACCGTCTACAAACTCCGCCTGTTCTTGCCCACTCTGACGTGGATGCGCCGACAATGATCCACACCGATGCCAGCAACGTAGGTCTTGGCGCGGTCCTTGTTCAGTGGCAAGACGGCGCTGAGCAAATCATCGCTTACGTGAGTAGAACATTGTCACGTGCCGATTCGAACTACACCACAGAGAAGGAATGCTTTGCAGTAGTATGGGCAGTTACCAAGTTCCGCCCGTACATATACAGCCGCCCATTTCAAGTTATAAGTGACCACCATTCTCTCTGTTGGTTGAGCAACATGAAAGATCCATCTGCATGTTTGGCACGCTGGAGCCTATGGCTTCAAGAGTACGACATGACAGTGGTTTATAAATCGGGAAGGCAGCACTTAGACGCTGACTGCCTTTCCAGATCGCCGATCGAGTCGTCAGGCGGAGATGATGACGAATCCGCAGGCTTTTTAGGAGTTGTTGATGCGGCCACCATCTCTCAACAACAGCAAGAGGACCAGGAGCTCGCGTCACTAATTGATTTCTTAGAAGGCCGCACCACAAACAAGCCCAGATTGTTCTCAAGGCACCTGTCATCATTCTGCCTACACAACAGTGTTCTTTTTAGGAGGAACTTCTCTTCAACAGGGAAGAGATTTCTACTAGTCGTCCCTAAAACTCTCCGCAATAAAATTTTGCAGGCCTGCCACGATGAAGCTACCTCAGGTCACTTAGGCTACACAAGAACATTAGCACGGATAAAAGAAAAGTATTACTGGCCACGGCTCGCAGCACAGGTGAAGCACTACGTTCGTACGTGCCTTGACTGTCAGCGACGAAGAGTGCCACCTACGAAACCCACCGGACGATTACATCCCATTCCAGTTCCGGAAACACCGTTTGCACAAATTGGGATGGACCTTTTGGGCCCATTCCCAATATCTGCTGCAGAAAATAAGTGGATCATAGTCGCGACAGATTACCTCACGCGATATGCTGAAACCAAGGCCCTTCCTAGCAGCACAGCAGCCGAGGCCGCACAGTTCTTCTTCGAAAACGTCGTCCTGAGGCATGCTGCTCCAGCGATCATTGTAACCAACAGGGGAACCGCGTTCACGGCTGAACTTTTGCGAACTGTACTCACCCTCAGTAGCACGGCACAGAAGGACAACAGCCTATCATCCGCAAAGCAATGGACTTACGGAGCGCCTCAACAAGACTCTCGCAGACATGCTGTGCATGTATGTTGATATGGAACACAAGAACTGGGACCAAATATTACCCTACGTAACGTTTGCTTATAATACGGCTCGGCAAGAAACAACAAGAATGACGCCATTCAGTCTCCTACACGGTCGAGAAGTGACTACAATGCTGGATGCTATGCTTTCTCATGATTCCAGCGATTCCGAGACTGACGCCGCAGATATTACAGAGCGCGCCGAAGAAGCAAGACAGCTAGCGTGCATTCGCTTAGCTAGCCAGCAAGACCGTGATGCCCGACTTTACAATCAACACCATCAATGCGTCGTCTACCAGCCCGGCCAAAGAGTATGGGTTTGGGCTCCAGTACGCCGCCGAGGCCTTGCGGAGAAACTTCTGCGCCGATACTTTAGACCGTACAAGGTTCTACGACGCCTTAGCGACGTCAACTATGAAGTCGTTCCCGACAGCCCATCCTGCTTGAGGCGCCGTCAAGACCTGCCTGAGACTGCGCACGTGGTGCGCATGAAACCTTATTTTTCTGAATGACATGGACACTCTCTGGTGTGCTGCACCACCAGAGAGTGGGGGGGCAAATGCCACGACGCCATCTGTGCCCAACAACCTTGACGATGAAGACGACGACCTCGTGTGTGCAAGCGAGGGTGCTAGAGAAGAACAAGCCTAAACTGAAAGCTTGTTCTAATTGTCTAGATTAAATACTGCTCTCCGCCTGTCTCAAGTGAACCGTGACAATATTGAAATTGTGTATAAAAACATTTCATTATATTTGGGATCCTAAATGCACGTGTTCTATGGACAAGAAATTATAAAGAGATAAATACCTTGTTATATCAAGAAGTTTGTTATAATGAAGTTCATTATATTGAGGTTTAACTGTACTATGCTGCAGGCGCATGATACATATCAAAACGTGATACTAGTCAAACCTGCATACGTGGTAGTTTTTCTTGAATATAGTTGACCTCCATTAATATTAAAACCTGATGGGACCGACGCAATGGGTTGAATTATCCGGAAGGCCGAATTGAACAAATGCAGAAAAAGAAACGTCAGAATGCACAGCTGGCTCATTTGCGAGCATTTTCCTGACTCTAACATGTCCCCGAATTGACAACAATTGAAACTAACAGATATGACATTAAAGCTCCTAATCAAAGTAGAAATAGAACATGCAACTGATATTTCAGCAACAAAAACATAGCATTGCCTACGATTCTGACAATGAGAAAAAAAAAATTCACAGTTTTGACCGAAAGGGGAAGCATCTTGCAATAGCTCATTAGTAGACAGCTACAGGAAAGGAGAATAATAATTTTATCAGCCATACAAACCTGTAAATATTCACTTACTAAGTAAATTAACAAGCATGGTGTCATGCACACAACGGCAAACATAAACACATCGCACTCGAAGAGCGCGGACACTTGCTGTCCTGGTGTGAGGAAATGCGGCAGCAGCAGCGAAAAGTGACCTTCTTGCTGCCTCTCGCTTGAACGCAAACTAAGCAGCGAGAACACAGCACACACCGAGCTTTCAGCCCTCAGCGCTCCTATACTACACTTCCTTTGCTGTGAAATAAAGTTGACTGCAGTGGCGGGAACAATCGGCTCATGCGATGTGTGAAGCAATTCGAGGGCGCTTTACTAAGCCCAAGTGCTGCAGCGAACCAGACCAGCCTTAAAGTTTTTATGCACTGAATAAAATGGCACTGCCGAAAAACGGAGCTGGTTGATATCTCTGGTACGTTTTTTTTCTTTGAAACCTTTGCGAAGAGCCAGTTTAGAAGCTCTTCTTGAAAAGCTGGTCAGTAGCAGTGAATTTTTTAGAAAAACTGGACTTGCCACTGCAATTCCCGCAACTTTGCTTATCTCGAAATTCTGCTTGTCTTGAAATTTTTCTCGGTTTTTACTACTTTGAGTTAACAAGATATTACTGTACTCTTAAGTCAACTCATTTGTTATAACCAATATATCATTATATGTGGCATTGTTATAAGTGAACTTCACTGTAGTATTTACCAGATTGTAACGTCATGATTTTATTTCCAAGAAATTAATCCAAATAATGCCTGCATGGTACAATCCAATACAAAACCAAAATGACATTCACGGTATTTGAAACAGCCTAACGTAAGAGCCAGCCTAGCCAGTGCCATCACCAATGCCACGACAAGATGGCGTCTATTGATGATAACAGAACAAGTTCTCACATACCACGACAACGACCCGCTGCTTTTGTCAGAATATGAAAGAGCATGCAAATGATAAGTTATTTTATATATCGAACTAGCCGCAACAAGTCACGGCACACTTTCTTGCCCTTCCAGAGATCCATTACAGGATGATTTAGAAAAGTGGTTGGTGTAGGCATGGGCACTATCCCGTTCGTTACTGTAGCAGAATTGTTTGATAAATGCACAATATCAAACATTATGGAGCGTATGGAGAACAACATTTTGTGGTTCTTTATAAACAGTGATAAAGTGCTGCTTTAGGGCAGTTACTATGGACATTAAGTAACTAAATTTCCCCTTTGTGAAGGCAAAACGATAATGTGTGTCTAGGGTTGCTCGGACACCACCAGCTCAACGCCTGTCAGCATTTCGCCTCGCAACGATTTGCACCAAGTGGGCACGTTAAAGCTTTGTGCCAAAATGCCCCACTCGAAGAAGCTGACTAAGGCTGAAATTGAGGAGCACAAATGTAAGCGTGCTGAAGCCGCAAAAACAACGCATGTCTCTAGCCACTTGAGCCCCACAAGCCAGGTGCATGTCAGCATCTCACGCTGCAACGTTTTGTGTAACACTCTGCATTATGTAGATGTCAACTACAGTTGAGTCTGTCAAATTTTTCTGTGACTTTGCATCATGCACTCTTCTGGTTAGTACATTTTCTCTCGTGCGTTTTTCCCAAGATGCATGAACGAGATTTTACTGTGTATACAGTCGAACCCGGATATATCGAACTCGCAAGAAAACGCCTATCATTGGATATAGAGCATAACTCGATATAAGCCTGCTAAATAACTGGACGTCATAAAAGTGCATACCATTTATAAAACCACTTTATTGATGCAACTAGCTTAGTTTCGCATGAAATAGCCCTGCATTTTCTTCTGCTTGCGCAATTTCGTTGCCTGCGATGGACGCACTTCTCCACATTGTCTAAGGAGTCAGAGCAGCTGAGGCCGCAACCTTCCACATTCACGCAGAAGCACCGGACTAGTGCGAGCACACCAATCATTTCGGAGGATGTGGGCAAAGGACCATCGTTGGGTTCCTCATTGTGCCCACTTTCGCTTGTGCTCGGTATGATGTCGGCAATGTAGTCTTCATTTTCGGGCTCTCCCGTGGTCGCGGCACCATCATTTGCACGCACAAACTCGTCCACCATTGATTTGTCAACAGTTTCCGGAAATACTGACAGCAAGCTCCAAACTTCGGCAACACCGGCAACAACTTCGTCGCATTAATCAGAATTTACAGTCATCAACAAGCACGCGGAAGCCAGCGCAGCTGTAGCAATTTCGGATAAACCACTCGTACATTGCCGTGTGTACGCGTCGGGCACCATGGGCACTGGGTCGCGAGTTTGGCTGCTTTAGCCCTAATCGCCCCCTTATTCTTCAAGATTGTGCTGAGAGTGTTTCTCAGAATCTTGCACGCTGCGGGGACATCCGACATCTCACCGCGTTCGACTCGATTTATGATTTCAAGCTTCACGATGAGAGGTGAATTCTACAGCTTCATCACGGCAACACTGCGGGAGAAGGCCCACAAGGTGCACACACAATGAACCAGAAAAGCAGTGAGACAACTTGCACAACAAGGGCACAAGAGCCTCTGATTGGCTGTCTGAACAAGCACTATGGGCGGGCCAAGATCATTTTCTGCAGGGGAGTGTCAATGGCTCGTCCGAGGCAGCGCGGTCACGGTAGGGAGAGCGGTTGGATGTATCCTGCCGCCGGGTTTCCCCGCCACCGCGAGGGAAAGCCAACTTCTGGGTCACTTTTCCGCTGCTTGATGTTCGATATATTGGGAGTGGCTGCTATTTTTGTTCGATGTAAGCCTAATTTTTGCTATATATACTCATTTTAACTATACCATGTCCAGATATTGTTCTATGTATAAAATCATTCGATGTAAACGAGTTCGATATAGTGGGGTTCGGCTGTGGTAGACCATTCTTATATTTCGCCAGAACTATAAAGATGTGCACTTATTTTGATGCTTCTCATGTATGCCCATTCCAAATTTATGGTACTGACAGTAATACAAACTTTATGAACAGCCGTTATATGTAGCATGCACTGCTGCTGTTTATACAGTAAAAGCTCATTAATTCACAACTCGTTAATTCAAAACTTTGGATAATTCGAGGTAGCCGCCGCGGTCCATCCAACAATGTATTGACAGCAATACGTAACGCATCCCACTAATTCACACTGAAATCCGCACCGCCCCCGATAATTCCAATTCCGTGCCACCGTGGATGAGGAGAGTGCTAGTGCACAGGAGCACGTTGTCGATACTGGCGTCGCCACCCCGGCCACGCAGCTTTGCTCTTTCCATCTGCAGTGCCCTTCGTTTAGGCCTGACTGGAGAGAGAGACGAGAGAGACCCGTTTGCACCTGGCCAAGCATGGGCAACGCCTCTGTTGCAGGTTGGTTTTCTCCCTCTCTCAAGATAAAAAATGTGGATGCGGTGCTGCGTCTTCATTTTTTATTAACACGACGTTTATCGGCACTCTCAGTACCAAAAAACATAGCTTTTCAGATTAGTGGCTGTCACTCAAAGGAAAGCATCTCTGGGATACGTGTTTGGATGGTGCAGCTATGAAAGTACAATGGAGACCAACGTCGCAGCTGGTTATGGTGTGTTTCGCAAGCGCATTTTAGAGCGCATTTTAGAGTGCAGCTCTTGTTCCTGAAGCAAGCATCGGTGGCGCAGAGGCGAGTATAATAACAGTCCTGACGTTTTCGGCACATGTCCAGAGTGTCTACCAAGTTGACATTTCCAAATTCCCTGAGTTTTCCAGGTTTTCCCTGAGCACCTTTGCGAAATTCCCTGAATGAGCCGGAAATTTATTTTATGTCAAGACAGGCTGACACCATGTTGCCTGATGCTGTCTCTCTAGTAAGCATGTTGAAACAAAAAAATGACTTAATCCAGTTTGAATAGTAAGGAGTAATATCTATTGTATTGTATCTATTGTACAGCGAAAAAAAATGGTAAAAACCATTCCAAATTGAGTCAAACATATTCAAACACGAATGAAAAGGAGATGCGTACATAAGTAAATATTTTTGAATATGAGCTATTTTTATCAATGGATAGCAAGCTCATCGGTATGAGTCCTGAAGTTTGTCACAACTAAGATTTTCTCTCAGCAGCTGGGAAGTCAGCCTCAACTGTCCTGACATACTCTCAGCCCATACACAACATCTCCGTTTTGGGTTTCATTGCTTTAAAAGTTTATTTTGGTTTGGATGAGGGACACCTGCATTTTGGCGTCAGCCAACACTTTGTTTCTTGAGCTCAAGCTCCTTTAAAGAGATGGCGGCATGCTTCCTTTCCCATTGATTTCTCAGTATGTCGGTCCTTTCTGCTCTCATCTTCCTTCTGCCACGCTTTCACCCCATGGATCATTTGCAGCATCCTCTTGGTCAGTTGTACAGTCAACGTCCCATTTTTTGGACTCCCTAGTACTCCTAGGACAAGAACATCAGAACAATCGGAAAGCCAAAAAAAACATGAATGCATGTCTTTAACTGCCCTTAAGGGCTAAAATTGCCATAGGCACGTCCGAAAAAGCTCTTAAGGCCTGCCAGTACACTTATTAGGCATGTCGGTGCTCGTACTGTGACAGGAAACGGGGGTGCACGCGTGTATAATTAACGAATACATACTGTCTCCCGTGACAATTGCCCCTTCCCACGCTTGTTATGCTTCACCGCAAAACACTGCTGTACTGAGACGAAGCTAACTCTCGGTGACTGGCATTACGCAACGCGATGCGCTCTGCAAGTTCGCGAGGAATACAAAGGCAGAGTCCGTGGCATTGCTGTCAGCGGCGAATTCTTTCAATGAAAAACAAGGCACCGCACGACAAGAAGCTTAATAGCGAACGTAGAAGCAGCTAGGCCTAACGTTGCTGCGGTGGTGGCTACAGCTGCCAGCGGATCTGCGTGCGAGAGTAGAGCTGTGCACGGGCTCGGGCCGGCCCGAAAACCCGGACCCTGCCCGGCCCGCAGGCCAGGCTCGGGCCATTTGGAGATTCTCTTACTCGGGCTTGGGCCGGGCCCGTGCCGGGCCCGGGCCAGGCTTTCGATGTTTCGGACGGACCGGTCGGGCTCCCCGATCTCGATTGCGTACCTTATGCGAGACAATCAAAATGGCGGTGGTGGTGGCTTTGATTAATGCCATTTCAGACCTGCAGTCAGGGCAATGTACATTGACTATATGGAGTACGTGGTGGTGCCGCAAAGCCGTGCGAATTATCAGGCGTCTAGAAAATTGGTCGTAACTACTCTGGCAATACATCGTGCCGATGACACGGCGTCAATGACGATTCGTTGCGATTCATCTGTTACTGGAGCCAGCATTACCACGATTCTCGTTCCCTTTCAATAAAGTTACAGCTAATTTTTCCTTATAGAAACACAAATTCCCTGAGTTTTCCCTGAGTATTTCCAGACTAATCAAGTTCCCTGAGAATTCCCAGTTTTCCCAGTTGGTAGACACCCTCATTGTCGCTTGCGGCCTGTCGCGCTACGCCGCTTGCACTGCACCAGCGGAAATATCGCCCGCTCTGGACTTTGACGCGCGCACTATAGCTGCTCTCTTCAGAGTATGCGCAGAACGATCCCTAACCTGCATGCCACTTTGGACAGCTGTCTTCGACAGTCGGCAAAGCGGCGTGGGCACCTGTTTTCATTGCGCCATGCGTTGTGGGTTGGCGCAGTCGGCAAAACAAACGCGTGGATGGAGCAACAGCCATCTTGACGTAGACTTTCGTAGGCTGCGCCAGTGCTTCGAACTATAGATGTTGTTCTCATCAACGTGACATAGCATGTGCACGCATGCGCGCTCATGTCACGTCGGACTATATACGCGCCTTAACCGAGCGATTCTCTTTCTCCGACTTTCGTTAGTTTGAATATTGTATAATTTTAATTTTCGTAGCATCCCTGTGGAATTCGAATTAACAAGCTTATACTGTATTACAGGCACATCTGTTTTGCAGTAGTGGTTGCACTGCTAACGAAATGCTGCTCTGGTTGTTGCGCCACTTACCTGGAACTTGCTGGGGAAGCGGTGGCTGCCGTGTTTGACAGAGAAGACGGCTTGCCGTGGTGCTATGTCAAACTCAATGCGCTCCGCCTTGTAGAAAGGCAGCAGCTTGTAGGAGCCTGGTGGCACAGCAGGGAACACAAACTGTCCGTCATTGGCAGATGTCACGGCGCAGAGGAAGTGCAAGCCAACTGGCAAGTTGAAACCCCTGGGCGAGCTGGCCTCACAGCCTTTGAGAGCCAACTTCGTCGCCGTCTCAGACTTGTCAGCTGCAAGCACAAAGTGCACGCCTCGTATTGGGTCGCCCTCGCCAAAGACTTCACCACGGACATCGTAGCCAGCAACAACAAGGTTCTCAGCGGGGCTGCCATTGTCATCAATTACCTGCAGAGATGTTTAGCGAATTAAATACCACGCGGTTAACACTGGTTAACATTCCATTGCAGCAATGACTCAACCACCATGGATACCACGATCAGTATGCAAACTTTCCTTGAGAAAACCATAAACCACGTGTTTGATCCAGAACATCTGTGGTTGCTTTTATTTCTATGTGCACAGAGCAGTACTTTTCAAGGTCTCAATTTCTGTATGTCATGACTCATCAGTGGGCCTCCTGTTATAAATGACAGGTGAGCGGTGAAATGTACCTTTGCACCTTTCTCAAGCTACAAAGAGATGCTGTGCTACACTTGGAAGAAGCCACAAAAATCTGCAGAAGTGAAAGAATGTCATTTCCGCAGCACCACACAATAAATCTGAACTTCCACGACTACAGAAGGAGATTAACTACCATGGCGATCTTACGACCTGTACGTGCCACATTCAACGTGTAAACATTATGTAACTTTTATTACACAAAAGAATCATCTCCATTGGCCTATTTTATGTCCACTGCAGGATGAATTACCTCTGTCCTGTGCCAACCGATTCCAACTTGCGCCTGCAAATTTCCCAATTTCATCACCCCACCTAGTATTCTGTCATCCTTGACTGTGCTTCCCTTCTCTTGGCACCCATTTGGTAACCCTAATGGCCCACCGGCTATCTAACCTACGCATTACATGGCCTGCCCAGCTCCATTTTTTTCTCTTAATGTCAATTAAAATATTGACTATCCCCCATTTGCTCTCTGATCCACACCGTTCTCTTCCTGTCTCTTATCGTTATGCCTATCATTCTTTATTCCACAGCTCTTTGCACACTCCTTAACTTGTACTTGAGCTTCTTTGTCAATCTACAAGTTTCTGCCCCATATGTTAGCACCGGTAGAATACACTGATTGTACACCTTTCTTTTCAATGATAATAGTATGCTTCCAGTCAGGATCTGACAATGTCTGCCGTATGCACTCTAACCTATTTTTATTCTTCTGTAAATTTCCTTCTCATGATCAGGGTCCCCAGTGAGTAATTGACCTAGGTAAACGTACTCCTTCACAGACTCTAGAGGCTGACTGGCGATCTTGAACTCTTGAAACCTTGCCGGGCTACTGACCATTATCTTCGTTTTTTGCATAATAATCTTCAATCCTACTGTTACACTCTCTCTGTTAAGGTCCTCAATCATTTGCTTAACTCGTCTCCAGTGTCGCTGAACGAGACAATGTCTGACAAGAATTTGACCACATGCTGGAACTGGGGATCATCAGGCCCTTGTCGAGCCCTTGGGCATCTCCACTTTGCATGGTCCCTAAGTTGTCGCCGAGAGACTGGCACCCATGTGGAGACTACCGGGCATTAAATCGGGTTACGACACCAGACAGGTACCTGGTACCACATAACCATGACATCATGACGAGCCCGCATAGTGCTACCAGCTTCTCAAAGATAGACCCAGTGCGAGCATACCATCAAATTACCATTGTGCCAGAGGATGTTCTGAACACGTCCATCGCGATACCCTTCGGACTATTCAAGTTCCTTCGGATGCCGTTCGGCCTCCGAAACACGGGTCAGACCTTCCAGAGATTCATGGCCTGAACTTCTGCCACGCTTACCTTGATGACCTGTTAGTTGCAAGTGGCACACCAGAAGAACACATAACGCATCTGTGCATCATTTTGCAGTGCTTAGTCGACCACAGAGTGGTTGTCAACATGGCCAAATGCGAGCTCGGTGTACCTGAGCTGTGATTCTTGGGACACATAATTTCTAGCTCAGGAGTTTGGCCCCACCCCAGCAAAGTTAAAGCAGTGCAAGAATTTGCGCAGCCAAATACGAAGCACCTGCTGCGAGAATGCCTGGGCTTAGTGATTTTCTTTCCCCGTTTCATCTTCCACTGCACCCAAATCCTCCAACCTCTCTACAAACTGCTGGCTAGTTCACGAAGCTTTCAAGACACCCTTTCCTGGTCCGATGAGCCAACAGCAGCCTTCCGAAAGATCGAGGACACCCTGGCAAACGGCGTACTCCTTGACTACCCAGGCCAGGCATTCTGCAGTGTGTGATGGTCAATGCCTCCAACACAGCCATTGGTGCTGTCTTACAGCACTTTGTCGATGGACTCTGGTGCCTGACTTGTTTTTCTCGAGCTACCTCCCCCCACCTCCCACAGTGCCGCTACAGTACTTTTGGGAAAGAACTGCTGGCCATGTACGCAGTCATCCAACATTTTCACCATTCCCTGGAAGGCATAGAATTTTTCGTCCTTACTGACCACAAGCCACTTATCTATGTCCTGCACTCGCTAAGATGCGCCGGTAGCACGCACACAGTGTGGGAACAGCACCAAATGTCATATATATCTGAATTCACAACAGCCGTGACCTGGACGAGGCTCAACAACAGGTACATATCAATGTCATGGAGACTACAGCCGATGCACCAGCCATCTCTGCATTGACGTTAAACTACTGCCATTTTGGACAGCTGACCCAGACCTCTGGTTTCTGCAAATGGAATCGCAATTCGCTGTCCAACGCATTGCTGGCGACCAGGCAAAGTATTACCACATGGCCCGCAGCCTTCCACCTACAACAGCAAGTGAAGTACGGGATCTACCGGTGGCTCCTGCGGTAGTGAACGCATACACAGGGCTCAAGCAACTGCTCATCAGCCGACTCGCGCCATGAGAGCCACAGTGACTGAGACAGCTGCTACACGGCACTGAGCTCAGCAAATGGACCCATGGTCAATTGTTGCATCAGATGCAACAGCTGCTCGTCATGACAACCACCGATATTGACAGCAGGCTGCTTCAGGAGCTCTTCCTACAATGGTTCCCTACAAACGTGCGGGTGATCCTTGCCTCAGCTGCCAACAAACAGTTTTCTCAGCTCGGCGACTGAGTAATGCAGTGGCTTCGCCACCCGTCCCAATGGTGCAAACAGATACGGGACTTCCCACATTTACCGACGAGCTTAAGGACATACGGCAGCAGATATCTCACCTCACCGACATAGTGTCAGCGATACGGTTGCTTGCAGAGCACCAGCCCTTGCAGAGCACTAGCGTGTTGCAGCTTAACCCCAGCAACTGCGACAGAGAATCTGTTGGTACCACAGGAAGCACGGCAATTCTGCCCACAAATGCATTCCACCTTGCGATTACGCAGAAGACGACCGCTGCCGGCACTGAGGGCGACCAGTGTTCTGGATACCCCAGATACCCCAGTCCATCAGTGTTCTTCCTCACCGACTGTGACAGTGGCCTGCGATTCCTCGTGGATACCGGTGGGTGTAGGGTAAGCATGGTGCTAGCTTTGTCAACAGAGCGCTGTGTCCCCAGTGCATCTGCCCTTCAGGCGGTCAACAACACAACCATTGCCACTTACGGATATCACTCGCCATTGCTGGATTTATGTTTGAAGAAAATATTCAGATGGATTTTCATTGGGGCAAAGGTGAAATTCAGTATCCTGGGTGCAGGCCTCCTTTGGTATTTTGATCTTCTCGTAGATGTGCACAACAGACACTTCCAAGATCCTGTGTCGCAAGCGACTGTGCAACGCGGGCCTTCAAGACACCCTCTGCCGAGTCCTATGTTGTTCTGGCTGGCAGGCACCAAATGTTTTGCTTGCATCCTGCACGAATTTCCTGAACTGATGAGGTAGCCGCCAACTGGTCTGCGGTGAAGCAAGAGGTGTCTGTGTACATCACCACCAGCGGCCCGCTCGTGCACATGTAGCCTCGCCGCTTGTCCCTGGAGAAGTTGACAGTTGGGATTCATGCTGTTGAGTCATCTCTCTTCGTCCCGCATGCTCACGTCCCAACAGTACATTGAATACAGTCGAACCCGCTTATAATGATACCGGTTTTAACAACATATTGGTTATAACAATGAGAAGCTGCTTCACCGGCAACTTTTGTATGTTTTCCATGGTGAAATAACCCACTTACTACAATGCCCTGATGCCACATTATCGGTTATAACGATGAAGTTTGGCTGCTGGGTGTCCGAGCTGAGAGGTAGTGAAATGCAAAATCCTTCAAAAGAACAAAGAAAACGAGAAATCCGTGATGTTTCACAATGAACCGCTGCTCCAACAGCCGCCGCACGCTCATTTTCTAGCCATCTCCGCACACCTTTCTCCCGCCGCCCTTCCACCCCTCCAAACCATTGGGGGTGGGCTGGCACTAAGCTCATTTACACCCACAGCTCTACGCCACCCCTTCCGAAACACGAATGGACCGCGCCAACTGCGCCGCTCGCATGTTGCTCACCGGCTCCTCATTCAGCGCAGTTCTGCAAACAGTTTAATCGCTCGCGTTCGTCTTCCTTGTTTGCGTCGAAATCGTTCCTGGCCAAGCGGTTTCTCACCGTCGAAATGTAAGATAGCTGATCCGCCCACTGATCATCAGCAATGCTGGACATTGCCAGTGGAAAGAAAGGGCACAGCCGAAGATTTGGAAACTAAGTGCTGTTAACCGATGAGGAGATCGTCATGACTGGGCTTGCACCAGATAGCGACGGCAGTGATGATGCGGTAGGACAGACTGCCTGATGAGGCGATTGTCGCGAATGTGCTCGCATCAGATAGTGACAGCAGCGATGACGCGGTAGGGCAGACGGTAGGGTAAGTAGGGTGATAGGGCCTCAACGTTGCCTCACAGGAGGCCCAGCAGATGATACTGCCCACCTCCGGGGCTTCGTTTTCGCTAGGAACCTTCTGCTGCACTACATGGTATGCCTGGATGCCTTGGAGAATTATGTTGGCAAGTTTCGCATAAAGCATGCAAGGCTGACAGACATAGGGTTTTCTCGTGCAAGCCAGTGAGAATTATGTGGCGAGATGCTTGTGGCAGTATCGCCTCAGCGTTTCTTCTGGATTTCTCAAGATGACAGGCTGCCGCAGCAGCCTTCTCGCAATTTTTAAAAGGCCCCTTTTAGGGCCACCAAAGCGATGCCTTGGCGGTCCTTGCATATCACTTGCCACCCGACCTCTCTTTGCAGTTGTTATAGCAGTGCCATTCTTTAATGCCAACAGCCGCGACTTGTTACACGTGATCAGAGCGCCCAGGAAGCAGTTAAACGAAGGAACACAATCAGCAGCCGGATGAAGGAAAGTGGTGGGGAGGGGCACTGGCCTCCCGGCCACTATAGTTTTCTCACAACAGCTCTGCCATCCCCCAATTTTGATTTTCCCCCCTGCAACCTGGTTATAACAATTATCGATTATAACAATGGAATTTTCATGGCACCTGGATATTGTTATAAGTGGGTTCGACTGCATGCACCTTAGCCTGCAACAATGCTAGTATTGGGCCCATGCAGAAGCTCTTAAAGAGAAATAAAAAGCCGGGGAACTAAAGGGCCCGATTTTTCCTACAGGTGCCCTGAACCACCCCTAAGGCTTGGTGAAATAACATAGTCTGCAGGTAGGATACGCTGCTGTGAAGATGTCCAGTGTGTCTACCAAGTTGACATTTCCAAATTCCCCAAGTTTTCCCGGTTTTCCCTGAGTGATGCAGAACTATGTTTTATGTCAAGATGGACTAAAACCATATCGCCCGATGCTGTCACTCTCTAGTAAGCATAAGAAAAAAATGTAAAAGGAACGGCTTAATCCACAGAACGACAGAAAGCTGAGCTAGTTGGTAAGGATTCATTATGCAAAATAGAAGTGAGGCGTGCAGACGGGTGTCCTGTCTGCACGCCTCACTTCTATTTTGCATAATGAAGCCTCAATCCAACTTGAATACTAAGGAGTAGTGTTTATGTTATTCAAAAAAAGAATAAAATGGAGGGGTTAGTAAAATGCACAGCAAATAAAATGTCTTCTAAAAGAATTGCAAATTGAGTCGGACATTCTCAAATAAAATAAAAATGAAATTTATACAGAAGCAAATATTTTCAAATATGACCTATTTCTATCAACTGATAGCAAGCTCAGTGGTACGAGGCCCGAACTTTGTCACAATTGAGGTTCTTTCTCAACAGCTCGTAAGTCAACCTCAACTGTCCTGACATACTGTTAGCCCGCGCGAGACGCTTCAGTTTTCTGTTTCACTGCTTTAAAGAGTTTATATTGGTTTGGATGAGGGACACCTGCCTCTCGGCATCAGCCAACACTTAGTTTTTTTAGCTCAAAATGGCAGCAGCACGTTTCCTTTCCTGTTCATTCCCCAATGCGTAGGTACTTTCTGTTCTTGTCCTCCTTGCACCACTTGTTTGCCCCACAGACCATTTGAAGCATCTTCTTCTTCTTTTTTTTTTAATTACAGTAGAACCCCGCTGTTACGTTCCTCACTGCTGCCTTTTCCCAGATGCTACGTCGTTTTCATCCGGTCCCGGCATAGCTTCCATAGGATCCAATGTATAAGGAACCCCGCTGTTATGTAGTGGCTGTGAAAACGTTCCTGCATGATACGTCGCAACTTAGCACCCTGAACCCGCCTGGGCTAAAGTAGGCAACGCGCTCCGACCGCCATTTTGGCTCTTGACGAGTTTTGACTGGGCTTGGCCGAGCTTGGCTATGGAACTGGCTGCAAGAAGCCGCACGCCAGTTCGAGAGGCCGCCACTAAGTGGCCATTCATGAAAAATGCTCTTACTATCCTCACTGTGATTACGGTCACTGCATGGTTGTTGGACGGGTCATGGAGCAAGGAAACTCAGGAGAGGCCCTGACGTCACTCTTTGTGAAGCTAAAGTGAAACCGCAAGTTGGCGTTGCTCATGGCGTTGCTTCACCTATCGGGCCTGCTCTCCTCTCTTGTTTACGTTTCTCCCATGCCGCGCTGCGCACAACCGGGCTGCTTGGACGCGCGCGCTTCGCAGCAATACTAAACAATTGTTAGCACGTTAGCATGATTACGCCAAAGAGGGCAAAATTTCCGGTGGATATTCCTTCGTCCGTTGCCATTGCCGTGGCGCAGTGACGACGAGGAGCACGAGCCGCACGATGCCGGGGAGTTGCCAAATCCTAGCTTTGGAGAAGCCGTCGCGGCTCTGGACCTCCTCCGCAGGTACGTCGCACCCCACAGCGACGCTGACAGCAATGCGGCCTTCCAGGCTATTGAGAAACGTGTGGCGATTTCTAGCGAGCGAAAGAAACGGCAAGCCACCATTCTAGACTATAAGTCCTAAGCGCACTCTGTGGAAATAAATTGTCTATAGTTGAAGCTGCACTTTTTTCATTCATTTTCGGAGCTTTCCTCACTGTTGCATTTTCCCGGCTGTTACGTTTTTTTTCCCGGTCCGGTAAAAAACGTATGAACGGGGTTCCACTGTATATGGTTTTACGTGCCAAAACCACTTTTTGATTATGAGGCACGCCGTAGTGGAGGACTCCAGAAATTTCGACCACCTGTGGTTCTTTAACGTGCATCTAAATCTAAGTACACGGGTGTTTTCGCATTTTGCCCCCATCGAAATGCAGCCACCGTAGCCGGGATTCGATCCCGCGACCTCGTGCTCAGCAGCGTAACACCATAGCCACTGAGCAACCACGGCGGGTGAAGCATTTTCTTGGTAAGTTGCACAGTTCACGTCCGATTTTTCCCCCTAGGGGCCGCGAAAACCACGAAAACCCCGAAAAGTTGGCCAGTTGGAAAAAAATTAATGCATGTCATTTACTGCCCTTAAGGGCTCAATCCGCCACAGGCACATTCGAAAACGCTCTACAGGCCTGTCGGTACACGTATTTGGCATATTGGTGCTCGTACTGTGACAGGAAACACCGGGTGCACGCGTGTATAATTAAGGAATACATACTGTGTCCCGTGGAAATAGCCCCTTCCTACGCTTGTTATGCTTTACTGCAATATTTTTGCGTGTGCTTCACCAAGTAACATTTCTGTACAGAGGCGAAGCTGACTTTCGGGAACCGACATTATGCAACGCACCGTGCTGCTAAGCTTCTAAGCCAATCGCGAGGACCACAAAGGCGGAGTCCATGCCATTGCTGACAGTACCGAATTCCTTCAATAAAAAACGCGGCAGCCAACGGTAAGAAGCTTCCCAGCGAACGTCGAAGCAGCTAGGCCTAGTGTTGCTGCAGTGGTGGCTACAGCTGCCAGAGGATCTGCGTGCAAGAGTGCCGATTCGAGGCGGCAAGGTAATCAAAATGGCAGTGGTGCCGGCTTTGAGTAATGCCGTTTCGGACCTGTGGTCAGGGCAAAATGTCCTGAAAATCGTACGGCGAAGAGCTCTTGAGTCGAAATTTTCAGGCGTTCTGATACATTGAGTCTATAGGGTATGTGATGGTGCCACGAAGCCGTCCAAATTATCGGGAATCCTGAAAGTTGGTCGTTGAATGTACACCGGCAACTTCTCCAGCCGACGACAGGGCGTCAAATACGATTCATTACGATCCCTGTCTGTTACTCGAGCCAGCATTACCAAGACTTTTGACCCTTTCAACAATATTACAGCTAATTTTCCCTGATAGAGGCACAAATTCCCTCAGTTTTCCATGAATTTTTCCAGACTACTCAAAATCCCCGAGAATTCCCGGTTTTCCCAGTTGGTAGACACCCTGATCTCAGTCGAATTTTGTTGTTGTACACAGTGCGTGGAGCGCGCAAGCGGAGCGCGAAATCACCTTTCTCTCAGACTCTCTCTTTTCAATGAAGATTTTCAAGATTTGAAATAACGAAAGCTCGAGTCCATAGAAGCTGGACGCTGCATACGGTGACTGTTACTGTTTGCAGTCACCAGCTCAATACGAACCTATTTCACATTGTGGCCCTTGAAATTGAGAAAACAAATTATGGCTTGAGAATTCAAACAAATTTTGCAGTGAACACTGCCATTTTTTTTTCTGATGCCCTAGCGACGTTATGTGTTATGACAGTAGAATATCATTGATACAATCCTTTAAATACAATACATGGCACTAAACAGCAGAAAGCCCGGTAGAGAAGATATACAGCTAGGCCTAGCTAGCGTTGCAGAGTGCACAACAGTACAAAATGACCACACGACCATGCACTGAACAACATATGGCCAAACACAAGGTCTGTTCCATTCACCTGCACCAGCTGAGCTAGTTATTGAGGAGCTGCACCCTACCATTCATTTCAGCGATATAGCAATGGTGCCCTCTGAACCACACCGTTCGTTCCGAAAGGTGCATGGCTGGTTCACGATTTTACAGCGAAGCTGTTAGCCTCTAGTTGGTCAGAATTTTTCATGGGCTCATGCTTATAAAAGAAGCGTAACCTCCACCTAATGGCTGCAGCCACGCAGCCAAACCTCAAAGGGCAGCTGCAAAAGGGCTTTGTCCTTACATTTTCCACGTAACAGAATTATGCTTTCTCGTATATTTGAATCACAATGCGAATCTATCATGTATGCAGCTTGTGTGTAAGTTGCTTTACGAATTTTCTGAAAAATTAAATTAGCTCAATAAGGCACTTGTGCTTGGCGGAGGGTCTAGAAGAATCGCGATGTATACTGTACTTCTGTGCACATATGCGTGCGCGTGACATACATCGTTTGTGCGGTGGCAGTGCTTGTCTAACATCAGTTGGGGTGGTGGTACTTCACTAACGTCAATTGCACTGGTCTAACGTCAGCAACAGCCTTGCTGTATCCACTTTCACACAGTCGAATGGAAGTGAATTTTTTCTGCACCCTTCATACCGATGGTACCGACTTGGTGCAGACATGCAGGTGCTAAGCAAAAGAGCCACAGATGATGCAGCACTTGGAAACCCTACTTACATGCGTATGTCGTGTCTGTGCAATGTAGGGTGTGTTGCTTACATGTCGGAAATTGCATTAATGATTGACGCACTTTCTTGGTAGTTGTGTTGTGAACAGGCATGTTGATATAGGCATACAGTTGAACCCGGCTATATCGAACTCGCAAGAAAAGCACCCATCAGTTCGATATAGAGCATACTTCGATATAAGCCTGCTAAATAATTGGATGTCACAAAAGCACATACCATTTATAAAATCACTTTATCAATGAAACTAGCTGAGTTTCGCATGAAATAGTCCTGCATCTTCTTCTGCTAAGGCAATTTCGCTGCCTGCGACGCATGCACTTCCCCACATTGTCTAAAGAGTCGGAGCAGCTGAGGCCACAACCTTCCGCATTTGCACAGAAGCACCGGACTAGTGCGAGCGCACCAATCACTTCGGAGCATGTGGGTAAAGGACCGTCGTTGCTTTCCTCATTGTGTCCACTTTCACTTGGGCTCGGTACAGTGTCGGCAATGTAGCCTTTGTTTTCGGGCTCTCCCGTGGTTGCAACACCATCATTTGCACTCACAAACTCATCCACCGTTGATTCGTCAACAGCTTCAGGAAATTCTGACAGCTCGCTCCAAACTTCGGCAACACCGGCAACGGCTACGTCGCATTGATCAGAATTTACAGTCACCACCGAGCACGCGGAAGCCGGTACGGCTGAAGCAATTTCAGATGAACCACTTGTACACGGCCGTGCGTACGCATTGGGCGCCACGGGCACGGGGTCGTGAGTTTTGCCGCTTTACCCTTTATCTTCCCCTTATTCTTCAAGATTGTGCTGAGAGTGCTCCTCGGAATCTTTCAAGCTGCGGGGACATCAGACTTCTCACAGCGTTCGACCCGATTTATGATTTCAAGCTTCACGATGAAAGGCGAATTCTGCCACTTCATCACGGCGACACTGCGGGAGAAGGCCCACAAAGCGCACAGACAATGAACCAGAAAAGCTGTGAGACCCCTCGAACTTTTGCCATCTAGCATGAAGAGGGCACAAGAGCCCCTGACTGGCTGTCTGAGCAAGCGCTGCGGGCGGGCTAGGATCAGGTTTTGCAGTGGGGGTGTCGACGGCTCATCTGAGGCAGCGAGGTCACGGTAAGGGGGAGCGGTTGGATGGAGCCGCACCGGCAGGTTTGCCTGCCACCGCGAGGGAAAGCCAACTTATGGGGGCCCTTTTCCACTGCTTGACTTTCGATATATCAGAAGTCGCTGCAATTTTTGTTTGATGTAAGCGTAATTTTTGCTATATATACTCATTGTAACTATACCGTGTCCAGAAATTGTTCGATATATAGAATAATTCGATGTAAACGGGTTCGATATAGTTGGGTTCGACTGTAGTCGCAGCAAAAATGATTTGCACAACAAACAAACAGAAGTGCTTATGAAGTTCATTCATGAAATATTCATGTAATGAAAGCCAAAATTAAGATTTCCTTTATAGTTTGATATTATAAGTTGGTGTAGCTGCTGCATTGTTAGGGCCATATCATCGATGGGCACAAGAAATCAGGCTATGAAGTCACTTAGTCACTGCATCTTTAGAGATCAGTTTGACCTAAACAAGATGCAAATAAAAAATCATAACATAATTGGTGCGAATACAACAATCATAAACAAGGTCCAAAAATCAGGCATTTTACAATGAATTTATAAGTTGACAGGTACGCAGAAAGCACCTTTTCCAAATTTGACTCAATCTTAAAGTACTTGCTGAGGGCCTAATTTAAGATTTGCTATATTGTTGAGATGTGGCCTATTTCACTACATCAGTACAGAGCAGAATGTACTTAAAATGGTGAGGATAGCAGGAAAAGCTGATTTAGCATCTTGACTAGCACTGCCACCTCCTGGTTACAAGTCAGAAAGTTGGTGCATACGTGACATAAATAGTTAGTGCCAAAAACAAACAAGCACAAAAGAAATGGGGATCAATAAGGGACAAGCATCTATTTGTTTTGTGCTAAGTGTGTTTTGCACTCAATTATTATGTCACTACTGAATCATTCATGGAATCCTCCTCCATGTATAATAACATTGTAATCTGCTTCCGAGGATCTCTTGGCCAATATCCTATTGAAAAATTACCATTCTGCCCATCAACCCACCAGTTGATCAGTTGTCACCATTTAAGCTTGTATTAGGAAGGAACAGCGCCAACTAAGACGAACACAAGAGGGGAGAACGACACAGGACAAGCGCCATCCTGTGTCGCTTGTCCGCGACTTGTCCGCGACATATTTGGCGCTTGTCCTGTGTCGTTCTCCCCTCTTGTGTTCGTCTTAGTTGGCGCTGTTCCTTCCTAATACAAGTATGCACCATCTAGCCCAAATGAATGTTCTCCTGAACCATTTAAGCTATGCATGAAAATGTCGCTGTTAGCTCTCAACTCGTGCTACTGCTATTTTTCATAGATGCCACTGCCACGCGCCAACAAAGCACCATATACTAAGAGTGGTGTGCACAAAAGAGGCGATGACACCAAGAAAACACACAAAAGAGGAAGCCCCATGTTGCCTCCAAAGTGCGATGTGTCTTGTTTGTTTTTCCCATTTCTTGCCGTCTACACTGCAACTGTCTCCCTCAAGGCGAACACATGAACTATTTTAAAGTGCAAGCGTGTGTAAACGACAATGCCCAAAAAGTGCGACCATGTGGTGAGCACGGAGGTTACATTTCTTCATATGCATACCCAGTATGGCCGCAGAGAGAAGTGCACGAGAAAGAAGAGGTGTATACAGAAAGAAGGGCAAAAGAAGGAAGAGAAGTGCCTCTGTTTCTAGGCAACACTTGTCTGGGAGGAGCATGCACTCACAAAACCTGGTGCATTGTTGGCTCCACAATAGAAATGAAAAGTCCCCTCTCATGTTTTTATCCTCTGGGGCTGTCTCAGGTATACTAAGATGCCTGCTGCATGAGCATATAACCAGCTGCCATTACCCTCAAATAGCGTCGGTCATGAACGCCACACGAGGCTGCCGGAACCACTGGGCGCAACCTTGCATGACTTCCAAAATCTCCATCGCAGCACAGCGTATGTTTGCAGACATTACAGGCGACAGCTATTCTAGAGTCAGACAACTAACCTTTAAAAAGGACACCCAAAGGGCTTTGCCAATCATGGGTTTGCTGCGGTATTGACCCCGTAAACACTGTGCACTGGGTCACCAGCCATCGATAATGGCCACCACTCGTGATGATCGTGTCAGTCCCGAACGCCTTCTCGCAACACTTGTTCACAACTGAGGGCAGGCCTGTTGCACTGCGAGCATGGGCCATTCCACAGACATAAGAGTGCCCATGAGGACAATTTAAAGTGTACACTTTTAGTGTAGCACTGCAGCATAACATTATGAACTATTATACTCGGTTTCATAGGACATTACTGCTTCGTGCTGTAAAGGTGGGATGTGCACCAATGTGGTAGGTAGGTGGGGGAAAGGTCAAAATGATGGCAGGCACCTTGACGGTGGTGCTGGAGTGACCCAGGGTCCAGGTAGGGTGTGAGGCCGTCAGCGTGTATTCACCAGGCAGGATGCGTGTAAAGGCATAACCACCCCCTTTGGTGCTCTGGGCCTTCTGCAGCGTCTTTCCCTGGCTGTCACGGAGCTCCACCGTCACCCCGGGGGGACCCTCCTGCTGGCCATCGCTCAGCACCTGCACTCCAGTTGTTGGTGGGCCAGTGAGAGAGAGTCACTAAATTTAGTGAGTTTTAGTCATCTGAAAGACAACTTTACCCCCTTGGAGCTCTAGTAACTAACTTAGAGAAGTAAATTGCCTTAACTTGCCCTGGTAGAATGCCTTGAGGGATTTTGGCTAAGTTCAATGCCTTAGACTCGTTTTACCACAAAGGGCATATATGAGCCTCTATATGTCACAACTTCTCACTGTATGCAGAAGTAATTAAGTCAGAAATTGGGTTAGTTGGTGTTTGCTTATCTTGCAGTATGATGAGTACAACTAACAACCACAAAAAGACACACTGGACAAGGCCGATAGTCTGTTATCCTTGTCTAATTTGTGCTTCTATAGTCTCCAGCTGTATCCAGTGCTTCCCAATATGAATAAGTAACAAAATAATTAAAATTCAAATAAAAAGAAAAGGTTATAGTCATCAGCATCACATTACAACTTTCCACAAAAAAAAAAAGAATCTGAGACACCTGAGCACTTATGAGATGTGAATGAGAAAACATTAATGTCCAACTGAACGCCGCTCAGCGGTCCTTCAAGTTTTGCACTGCGAGTACCGTAGCGATATGTGTTGCCTGAGCCAGCAATCGGCAGCCTGCAGCATCGCATTGCTGTATCTGCTCCGTCCAGGTGACATGGCGTCATGGCGATGCCCTCTGCCCTCACGCAGCCTAGCGTGCTAGTTGGCAATAGCAAACAACTGGCAAGGTGCCGTGGCAGCAGGTGTGCCGATTTGCCTGCACTGCTCACTTGAGTTGTGCTTGTGACATGGCATGGCAGCTAATGGGAATTTAGGTGCCGTTCTGCTGCTACAGACACCACAAGCTTTCTTGCTCAGTGAGCCATTTGATGCTTTCGCATCAAAGATGGAGTGCTTTAGGCTGCAAACTGGTGGCCTTACCTAAAAAAAGTTACCAACCCTGAGTAAGAGCACTGCTCATGCCTGCTATATTAGGTCTGCTTCTCCACGAGGCTGCCTGGAAGGGTGCAGTAACTGACTCCTCCAGTCACCAAACAAGCTCCTGCAAGGGCTTGCTGACCATGTCGACACTGCTCTGGTATGCAAGTGTTTAAAGAAACACTAAAGCCAACTTTAAAATTGGTTTATTTCCCTCCCGAAATTGCGATCCTAATTCCCTACACAATATTTTGCCGCATTTAAGTATGTTTCTCAATAAACACAAGCTGTAAATGAAAAAAAAAAAATTGCTTCTATTTCCCTGTTTCCCGGTCCAACATAATACAAGCCAATTGAGAATGAGGTGCCTGTGTTATTTAGTTATACAGCATGTGCTACCAGAACCACTGGCTTCGCACAGCTTTGTTAGGTTGGCTTAGCTGACTGATGTCATCCTAAATGGAGGTAGACAAGGCGATAGATAAGAGCTCTCATCATCACTGCAGCATGGGGAATGACACCTGCAAAGAAACCCGTCAACATGTGGCTCTCTCCTTGAGTGAAATGTCTCTGGTGGGTACACCAAGGAAGTAGGCAGGTGTCGGAGAAACAGTGTCATTATGGAGAAATGCCAAGGAAGGAGCCAGCTCATTATCCTAACATTCATGAATTGAGCCTTTTGTGTGAATCTTTTCATCCTGGGGCTTGGTACACATTTGCAAATCTGCCTTCTGGCACAAAGTTGATGCATTATCTAAGGATTTGGGAGCCATGGCCAAGTTTTGCATGACGCTTCCGATCATCGCGCTATTTGAGAATGGTGCCATGACTGCACTGAATTTCAGTGTAGTTGACAAAAACGCAATGGTATCAACCAACCACAAGCGTGTTACTGACTTATGGTGCAACAGTGTACGAGGAAGCACTAGTTGTTAACGTATTTCCATACAATTACAGCACATAAACCAGTGAGCGACAAATAAAAAGGGACAGGTGCAGTGCTTGTTCACACTTATTCATCCTTCTTTAGTTTCTGTACTGCAGTTGCTTAGTTGTGGTTCCAAGCGGTTCATGCCATTACAGTTTCCAGCCACTTCTTCTCTCCTTGTATCTTATAAATAAATTAGAGCTACGGACATTGCAGAATACTACATTCGTGAGCTATAAAGCATGTCATACAACATACATGTAAACTTGAAGTTCACATTAGCACTCTTTCTTCAGCATTACCTTTACAATGTGAGGGCCTGACTCAATTTCCACGTTTAAAGGTGCCCTGAACCACTTTTTACTGAAGTCTAGAAACGCAGTTGATGTTAAAATAGATGATTTCAGAAATACCTTGCCACAGAAAGTGCTTTAATACGTTCAGCAGAAATGGAGTCATCAGAAATCAAACATACCATTCACGGTGCTTCCACTCTTCCTTCAATGATTTGCACTGCGAAGGCTACAGAGAAGCGACACATACCCAACACGGTCTGCATACTGAATGTTCCCGTGGCGCGCAGTTAAAATTTAATTTTGGATGTTCACATAGACAACAGTATTTTTGATTTTGGTGCCTACGACGTGCCAAGAGTGGTTGTTCTCAGCGAGCTGGTCGCGGAACTCTAAGGCGGCCGTGGTATCTATGCTCCATAGCAGGCCGCAGCTACATGTAACTGCAGTGCATATATGCAGTGTTTGCATCGTGCACAACACGACAAAAGTGTGAGCTCATGCTCATATGCTCCAGTCTAACCGTGCTACGTGGTGCAGACCGGCTTTGGCCTGGACCAGCTTGACTGATGGATAGTAGCCACATCCAACCTGCTGATTTTGAAGCGCTTTGAATAGCTCAACACGAACCGAAGTCTGCCAAGGTGTGTAGCCATGAGTGAGCAGCACTGGCAAGCGTGCGTATGCTTTGACCTGCAGTTTTGTGAGGTTTGAGGCTAGTTGAGTGTTCAGAACCAGTTGAAATTAGCAAGACCCAACGGCTACAATAACGATAGACAAGCTGGCGAAAGTTTAATTCCTATGCTGGCAGCTGCGGCCAAGTGCAAGCACATGATAGTAGACTTCTTTCAGAAGTACATAATTATTGAAATTCGAAAGCAGATTTTCGCTTACTTCAGCCTGTTCATTGAATTTAGACAATAAATATATATACACTAACAGTAGGAAGAAGTGCACTGATCCAAACACCCTTCTTGATTGATGTTAGCTATTGGTCAATACCAGCCACAAATGGGAATCTGCTGCATTACAAAATAAAGCGTCCAGAAAATAGTAAGGAGCAGGCTTCTGTTGAAAAAAGAGCATTTGAGAAAAAGGTGACTTCGGGCTCCACTTGCAAGCTCCACACGCTGCACATGACTGCTAAATTTGGCTGAGATGGTCACAGCAGCGTGTGCTATGGGCAGGCTATGTTTATTTACCAAGCTTGAGGTGTGGTTCAGGACCCCTTTAAGACACAAAAGCTCAGTTTCTTTACAGGCAGACATGGAAACGAAAGCAATCAAACGAGGGATAAAGATGGTCATGAGTAGGTGCAAGACTACAATGTATATTTTGTCGACACAGTTGCTCAGATTGTCTTTGTTGACACGCACTACCAAAGTCAAATGTTGTTTCTCTATACCCCATAAACCTCCCAAGATTTATGCTGAAGTGAATCACACAATGAATTCTGCCAAGACTAATATCTCTGATGCCAATGTAGCCTTGAAAGTAAACTGAGGGCTGCGCTGAAAATTTGAACGGTGTACGGATACATTTTCAAAGTTGTAGATCTTGTTATCCACACTTCTCACGCACACCAGGATGACATTAAGAAATATGAATATAAAGGCTGAAAAACACTTATATAAGATATGTATTTTGATTTGACATGGAAGTTTTTCTAGCAATACCATGCCGGGTGTCATCAACATAATTATGATGCTATGAAACAGCAACATTTGCTGATATGGCATAGCAATAATACATGGGGTTTAATACAAACAATGGCACCATAACATAATGCAAGTTTTACAGACGTTGTGTTGTAATAAGGCCAGATATGGTGGTGTTGCTCATAACAGAAATAACAGAAATTATGCATGCATTTCCTCTGGCTGCACTGTCCTGTAGCACCCTAAGCAATTGGATGAACAGAGCAAGCCAATGTATAACAATGACATGGTGCATCCACCTTTTGAGTGCCAAATGTGAAAATGGTTCCTACAGACAAGCATTATAGTGTGTTATTTAAGATTATAGTAGATTATTACTTTTTCTACTGTTTAGAGAGCTTGGATCTTAATTCAAAACAAAAGAAAACAAAGATCAAATATAAAATGGTGCCTAAGTACTTCCTAAAAAGGAATAAGGAATTGTAATGTCAAGAGGAAGCTCCAACTTCGGCCCAGCTGTATTTATCTATTGAAGTGGTACAGTTGAAATGCAGAAATGGCCTCAAGGAGACATCCACTGAATTGATTTCAACTGAATTTGCTGCACAGACATGGTAAATTCTTGTTGTTAATATTTAACACAAGGACCTTTATTACTTGTGTGCTATAGGACCTCCTTCTGTACACATATTTAACATGTACCTGTATATGTTGAAAATAAATGTAAAACATTGAACAACTCATTGATGTATAATTTTTGATAACTAGTTCACTTTTACGGCTGTGTAATCTGCTCGGAAATTGGCTACTTGAGGCAAAATGCGTCTGTTCTCATACCACAAGTGTTTTATGCTAGACAGAAATGCCTACTTTGCCCATGATGGAGAATCCTTTGAACACAAAGTTAATGTCTTGCGCTGTGCTGCAGGGATCCGTGGTGCCATCAATGTGCAGGTCCACGGAAGCAGGCTCGAAGACCCAGCCCGAAGGTGGGTCCACCCGCAAGGTGTAGTCACCTCGGTCGTACAGTGGGATTAGGTAGTAGCCATTGTTAGGTGCCCCTTCTGTCTGGTACTTCTGGCTACCTTGCCGCGTCAACCTGTAGACAAAGAAAGTGTTGAATGCTGCTACACACGAAGACAGATTGTAAGCATGCATGCTCCTTGTTCACGAGTTCGCCAATGGCTCTAAGCTCCAACAATTCCCTCAAGCTGAGCAGAGAGTTTATGGCATCTGGGTGTGCCGGAAGATACAAAACATATCGAATCAACCATCCTTGGCACTCACTACGACACACATTATGCACAACTGCACAAAATGATTGCTTAGACTGCCGATAACAACACTTTGATGGCATTTTTGTAAGTGTAATGCGTTCAATGCATGCATACTCGTACATCCACAAAAGTATAACATGACAGCACAAACTTTTAGTACATGGGCTCCGGAGAATAAAGTTTTGTATGCCTCAAGGATGCAAATTGTTTATGTAGCTCAATAAAACTTGTTGTTGGACAATTTGGTTCATAATGCGTAAGAAAAGATGCTGCACTAAAGACAGCCAAGGATGAGAGGGTATTGACAAAGACAAGAGCAAGCTTTCAACAAAATTTTATTTCTATCGGAGATCTCAAGATAAGAAGTTGACCATACATGCACGATGAAGCGAAAAACATACAAAACCAGTGAAATATGAGCATAATGATTACATCCCTGCCACATCCCGCTCAGAAACCTTTTCCTGCAGCAAAACAAAAAGATAAGAGCTCGCTGGCCTATGCCTCAGAGTTGCCTATGGTGGTGAAAAAACTGGTGGTTTCCACAAGAAACACACTCGGGTGTTTCTAAAATGCGTGAAGGGTGTTCTTCTTATGAAATTCCGTTGTCCTGTGGCAAGTCCTATATTGGGCAAACTAGCTTTACATGATCATTAGGATCATGCAAGGGAACATAGGGTTTCAATAAGAAACAGCGGTAGTGTGCATTTTTCTGCACAGTGTCGAGTTTGCATGGGCACTTCGTGGCTTCAGGAAATTTTTGTTTCAGGAATTTTTTTGTTTAGTAGCGAGGAAAGGTTCATGCACGGAATGTTGCGGTGGCGTAATCATTATGCTCATATTTCACTAGGCTTGTTCATTTGTTGCTTCACTGTGAATGTGTGGTCAACCCTTCATATTGACGCCTCTGATGGAAACAACATTTAGTCAAGAGTTTGTGTTTGTCGATACCCTCTCTTTCTCGTCTGTCTTTGATGAAGCATCTTTTCTTAAAGGGTCCCTGAAACGGTTTGGACAAATTTTGCAGACGAGTAGGGTACAGCTAAAGTTAATCATTCACACAATTTACGTGAAGCGTCTCATATTAAGAGAGCAACGGACGATTGCAAGTTACCCTTCTCCATAGCCATGCATTTTCTCAACTTGGTCGCCGAGTGATCGGGGCTGAGCTCCACCTTCACTGGCTCTGCGTCATGATGGCACATTGTGTCATCTACTTCCAGCTGTCTAGGAGCAAGCGCGTGAGGCCTCTTCAACTGTTCCACCAGCAGCTTGACAGCCGACCCCAAGCAAGAGCTATCGAAGCAGCAAGCAGCGAAGCACTGCAAGCACTCTGTCGCAGCACCGAGTGTGTCCAGTATTTCGGTAACCACAGGCGAGATGGGTGTTTCAGTGGATGGGTGGAGGCATAAACTCAAGCTGATGAAGGAGCTTTAGCGTAGACGTACGTGAGTGGCCTGATCGGTCTTCATGGTTCAGCCACCTGGTGGTGCACAGGTTAACCAGCCAAACAAAGAGCTAATATTGCTCTAACCAAGTGTAAAGCATTTTAAACATTTACGATTACGCTCTTGAGGAAAATTCACACCAGCAGCAAAGCGGAATAGCCTTCGTTACAGCTCCTGTGTTTGGTTGGGCTCTTGCTACCAAGTGGCTCCACTGTGCAGACCATTCATGCTTGCGCCTCTGGTAATCCTGTAAAACGGCACGGTCAAATGGCCAGGCCCAGTCCGCTTTTGCTTGTGTTTACCTGAATACCGGATACATGAAACACTATTGTAGTAGTAATCCTCCGGCGTAAAGTGATGGCTGCAAATGCACAAATCCTGGCGCCGATCAGATAGCGACAGTCCGACGTGCTGCAACCACTCCACTCGTCTGCCGCCTTGCAGAGGGACACGATGTCGCAGCTTGACATATTGCCAGTCACTATGTTTGCGGCCCACAACGTAACAAGGGTGAACCATGGTGCTTGCGAAAATAAAGATCAAGATCAACACTGACTGCGGAGCGCTTGCCAACACGGGCATGTTGTAGCACAAGCAGGTGACACTTGCTTTGTGCCAGAGGTTCTTAAGTGTAGTCTTTGAGCATTCCCTTTCTGTTATTTTCTTTTTGTAGAAATAAATTAACTAACACTTCAACCATTACTAGCAACATTTGTTCACTATAAAGTTGAAAAAATTATCGATGACGTGCCCTGGGCAGCCAATCGTATAGCTCGCCCTACTAGCGTCATTAGGGCAGTTTACGTGAAATGGTTAGGGGCAGCTGAAGATTTAGCCAAGCGGTGTGCTTTGATCGGCAGCGACATATATTTTTAGAACCTTATTATAATTTACACGATATAAGTGGAGCAGTTAGATGCGTCAATTAATAATCAGACGAACCTACTCTAACGAGCCAGTACGTCTGTGCAATATAGTCAAAATCATTTCAGGATCCCTTTAAGCATTACATCATTTATGCTTTACTGGAGAAAAGAAGGCAAAGATTAATGCAACAGTGCACCCTCACAAAATGGTATTTAATACATGCATGCCACTCAATAGCAGTAACTGGTTCATTGACCAAGTGCTTTTGGTTTCAAGAATGAATACAGAGATGAACGCTCTGCACATCTGCACTTCACTAGTGACACAGCTGGTGAAGAAGGAGCACATCTTTAACCAGCTGTGCTTGCAACTCTTTCAAGCACCAATTTAGCTTGAGAACAATTACATTTTCATACATTGCATGCATCTGCAGCATCATTACGCACGCAGAGCAGCAGAACAGATTTGAAATCCTGCACTTTTCTGAAGGTGTTGTTGCATCCACAAACATATGCACGCCATTATATATGCTAAAGGATACTTGGGAGATGGCAATGATACCACCCGTTTTATGTGAATTGCACTTGGAAAACAGCAAGCCACTTCAGATATTTGCCTAGTGCGAATCACTACTGTCAAAAACAACACAATAGGAGAGCATTTGCCACATGATGATATACTAGCACTGTAAGAAACATGCAGACATCCAATAGCTCTATACACACACACTTCATTATTAAATCTTTGAACACACTTCCAAGCAGAAGTGTCTTAAGGTGCATGTGATGTGTTTTTAAAATGTCATTATTTCTATCAGTGCATCCATTTTTGATGCACTTCCTTAGATGTATGATTGTACACACAGCTGCCTAGTTTGTGAACCCAATTGGCTGTTGCATAATCTACAAGGCAACAACAAATGCCTCCTGCTGACTACACACCTGATTTGCTATGCGAGGACATGTTGATGCTAGATGCAAACACCATAAGTGCTAATGAAATGCCTGGCTGTGAAGGCTGCGACTATTTGTACACAATTCTTGAATGTGATCACAGGTAAAATAAAACAAATTTTGCCTGGAGTAGCAATGCAGTTCCATGCTGTCTTTCAGGAACCAACACAGTTCTGCTAGGATTGTGAACACGGTGATGAAATTTGTACTTGCATGCTGCCTTGAAGCACTGTGTCATGAGAAACTTTCCATTCAGAATGATCAATACGAGCAACAACATGGCCCAGAAATGCAATGATAGGATCGCGAGTCTGAGCCTTACCCTCCCGATTAAACCACACCGACTGAAGAGGTATGCAGCTGCTGAATTATTGCAGGACTGCCAACCAGTTGTTGGATTGTGTTCATGTTGCTGCATGTGTTATGAAAGAGGGCAAGTCGGGACACGGAGCACTAAAATGCAGATAAACGTCAAGCGGATGGTGCTCGTGTGTGTTCGCTTACATTCGCTGTGTCCTGCCTTAACGCTGCATCGCAAGTATTCAATCAGGAAACAGGAATAATGTGTCGCAAATTTCAACAGTGAAGCAGAGGTGGTTAAATATTTTGCGTTCGCAATCTCAGGTCAGGTCTTTGAAGCTGCAGAGTTACCACTCCCGATCTTACTTCCATAGCCGGTTTCAAGGTTGAAGACGAGGAAACAAAAATATCAGCTACATCTATCAAAGAGCACCAGGCCGTATCACAGTAGATGTACCAAGCGCACATCGTACCTTCCCGAGCGCTAGCGAGCTTTGTGAGTCGTTCACAAAAGGAAGACAAATTTCTGCAACGGTAAAGTTTCACCGACCGCCCTGGCTCGGAAGCACGGGCGGCCTGGCCCGGTTCAGGAAACAGCAGTACCTCAGCCGACATCATAAGCTTGCCGCTTATGCAAGGTAAAACATGCAACTTTCCAACTTTGAGCAGCATGAAATATGACGAAAAATCGCCTTGGAATACTCACAACTTTACTTCAACCCGAGAGTAGTTGATCGTTACGTTGGACCGAATGAAACCACCGCAGCCCATCACATCGTCAGATTTCGCTAAGCTCACGACGGCTAATAGTACGGTTGCTATGTTGTACAGAAAGCCCCACATTGTACACTATCGGGGTTGCTAAAATTAAATTAAACACAGTTCATTCAACGCAGCCACGGCGCCAATTCACTTCCTTCGTCCCAGGGCACTCGGCTAGGCGCAAGCAGACAGGCGGACAGGCAACAAACCACGTGCAGTGACGTCACTAACAAGTGGTGGTGTCAATTGGTGTGCCCACGACCTACTGGAACTCCAGACCTGCACAGATATCCGGCTTCTATGGGAGAAGCTTGCGCCCACTTTCGTTCAACCGACTGCCGTAGGTGGCGCTTTTATAACCTGTTCGTCTGCTACGCGGTGGGCGGTTGTGCGGCGTTGTAAGTAGTACGGCAGCAGTTGTGTTGCGACGAACTGCTTCTCTAGTCGACGATTTTTGCTAACACAGTGACAGAGATGTCACAAGGCTTTGATCGGTCACTTGGCTCCAAAAGTTGACTCCCCGAACCTAAAAAATGTCGGAGCATGTAGTCCGCTGCTCTCTAAAATAGCGTCAAATAGCCGCCCCACTGCCTTTTTCAAGGAAATTATTATAAATCGCATTGTTTATAGAGTTCGCAACGTACCCAACAGTTTCATTGTACACGTTGTAAAATTCGCGTCTGCGCTCTTTAGAAACTTGAAGCCACCGTAATGTTCGACGACAGAACGATTACCACTCATTTTAACTCTTAAAAGTTGTCCGTGAATGCGTCACGAGTTCAAAAAGTGAATTACGCACACAGCTGCACTGCGTGCGTATCTTCAGCACCACCGTTATGCTGCCGCGTACTACGCGGAAAAGCTAGCTTTACAGTTTGAAAAGAGTTCCGTGACACGATTTTTAAGGCCTGCACTGCAGCACGTACGTTTTAAAGCACTGGGATCGCTTAATTTTTTGCAAGCTTTCTACTGAGCTAGACATCCAACGATATTAAAAACAAGATATGCTCACCTTCCCTTGAAACAGAATCGATCAGACTATTGCACATATCGGGTGGAGGACTTACTAGTGAATACTTTTACTATACTTTTACCAGATCATCTTCCTTTCACTACGGCACACAGTAGTAAATCCTAATGTCATCTACGACATTAGGCTGTCTGTAATAAACTAAAGAAAGCTAGATTATCCTATGAATCTTTTTAAACAATTTTTCCAGTCTCTTAAGGAGGCTAGGAAAGGGAAATTTATGCCGTTGATCTAGCATTGCAGCGGCCACCTATGCTCGTTGTTTACATTTCTTGCACCACTCATCCTCTTCTAGTTTCACTATTCAAACGCAAAGCATTCGCAAAGTTGTCTTCTTTTGTATATTTGTGAATTTATTCATTTACCGCCAAAACAAGCGCTTTGTGCCTGCCGAAATTGCAAGACAAGCGCTGAACAGATCGCAGAAGCAGACGACAGCGAACAGGTTATGACTAGCGCCACTCTGCTCGTACGTTCTTTCCCTAGCGGCAAAAGGGGCGAACTAGACCAGGCGTGCTGGAGGAGGGAGATCTGTGCAGGTCTGTAGTTCAGTAGGTCGTGGGTGTGCCATTGGGTGTGCTGGCAGTTTCGGTTTTCGTACCTCGTGCCTGATCGAAACGAGAGCATATATACGGGTCATTCCACGCCAAAGATCTCAACTGGAATGCTAGACTATGTTAAATTACTTTATTAAAGAACATGCGAGCACATTAACATACCATGAACTTAATTTTCCAAGGGTATATTGAGCGAAAAAAATATTTCAACTCGTAAGGACGTAAGGGCCTTTTTAATTTCATCATATGGAGGGAAACCAGAGGTGAGGGAAAACGTTCAAAAATTGGCTATTTCGCGCTGTTGCAAGATCGAGCTGCAGTAGAGTGTACTAGACAATGGTCGAGTGGGCCGAACCAGCGTTTTTAGAATCTAAAAATGTTGGGCCGACCGGCGCTCTCTCGCTGAGGCGCCACGTATGGAAAAATCATAAGAAAAATTGTGCCAAGGCACTGCGAGCGAACTGGATTGGGGTGGAAACGCGCTTCGCGGCTTTTTCAACGTAATTTCGCTGCGGCCGGGCGCTGAGACCGATTGCGCGCGTACGCTCTCACAGTGGTGCTTTATTTCAACTGCAAATTTACAATGACACGTTTTTGCCTCTTATAAATATTTGAGGCATGGGTTATACAACATGACGTCTTCGATTTTGATGTCGTTGTCAAGTGCGTCGTCTGCTAGCGAGTGCGCGTTCGTTGCACGGACGCTGGCGTGCGCCCAGTTCTTCTCGCAAAAAGTCTCTGCAGTAAATTATTTTATGGTTTTACTTGCTTTGGTGCGCTCGCGACCCTTGTCGGCGGGTACCAGTTGTGGCTTAATTTAGCCAGGTGAACTGCTGTTTTAAACTCTGTTTTTTTTTTTAAAGTAACACGTATATTTTGCCACAGAAGCCGCCTGTCTTCAAGATGAAGCTACATAAGAAAAATTTATCGATAGCACGTTATTTTACGCGCGCTGCTTGTTAGAGGAATATTGATCAGGAACAGTGAGCAAAGATAACAATATCATAGTGAAAGAAACCAGGCTTATTAACTGAGTGGCGCGAAGAGGTGCAGATGACCAATGCACTTTTATTATGCAAATCCAAGGGTACCATACAACCAGTACCATACACGTGTACAGGTTGTCCCACATAACTTGAACCAAAGTTTCAGAAATGAAGGGTACTTAATAAGAAATAGCCTATTCGGACAGGAGTTGAACCGAATGCATAATGTTGGCACTGGCGTAGTCAGGCTGTTTCTTATTTTCCCCTTAACTAACGGATTAGTTATGCGTGTGTATTGTACGTATGTATTGAGTATTATGATGATTATGTATTATCAACTTTTTAAGTATTGGCTGCAGACCCCAAGTATGATACGCAAAGTTGTAGAGCACCTTGAGAAACTTCTGAAGAAATTGTTTCCAACACGATATATCTCACGTGGTCCTTTCTTTCGCGTTCCAAAGAGAGCCCGCGAATTATGAAAAAATAGCACCTCACAGGGCGATTGCGCACTGTTATTGGGCTGCTCTCAAGCGTGCGATGGTTGGAGAAGGTCGGCTGCAGCGAGACGCCCGCAACAGTGCATTATATGCCTGGTGTAGGGGGCGTGCGGCTCTTATCGCATGACGGCGCAAGTGCATGCTGCTAGCCGAGCGTTGTCGAAGCGATAAAGCGGTTAAGACCACGAAAAAGAAAAGATGAAAGCAGCCTTTTGATTCTGCTTGAAAGAAGGAACAGGCGAAGCGCGTGGGAAAGATGGAAGGCGATGACGGCTGCTACAATTTTGCCTTTGTACACAAATGACCTTGTAGCAGTTTCGAATTGAACGATGATGCTACAACTTTAAACCTTAAGGCTCGAATAACAGCGGATGAATCACATGGCGACAAAACTAACTAATGGTAAAAAAACCTTGGTTATATTCAAGTAAGATTACGCATGTCTTCTTCAGACAATGACTCTTTTCGCACTGGCCCCGTCTGCTCTCCTTCCCCCGCTTACTGACTACCAGAGGTTCTTTTTTGATCTTGCGCCCCGCATGTGTGGATCGCTTCGTGGTCACAGTACTGGGTGGCCGCGTCTGGCTTCACACTCGAGCACCCTGACTGGCGTGTCAGTCCCTGAGAGAGTGTGCCCGCAGGCTGTTCCAGTTTACCGGACGTAGATCATACCTTACATATATTATGTGAACCAATTCCAGCGAACTGCAATATATCCAGTGCTCCTCAGGTGCCCGTATCGCTGCGTGTTTTAAAGCGAAGCTTTCTCTGTCTCTTCCTTCGACTTTCGCACTCCTGCTGCTGCTGCTGCTGTCGCGCACACTGCGTCGGGGGTGGTTCAGAGGCGCGCGTAAGAGAGGAAAGGCGACAGGAGAAACTCGTTTTCACCCTAACCCGTCAAATGTGCACAATGACCTCTGGAACTACCTGGTCGTCGCCACGTTAGCCGCTTGATAGCTGTAATTATCCGTGACTCAGAATCATTGTAGAAACTGCAGCGCTTCCCTTTCAACTAACGTACGAAGCCAGAGGGGACGCAGATAGAATTGTAGAGAGGATAAGGAGAGGGAGGAGAAGAAGGCAGTTCCCATATAATAGAGGGGGGAAGTGACGTGAGAAGGCAAGGAAACCCAACTATTTTACGGTACGGTAAGGTACAGTATGTTGCTGCTATTTCTCAAAAATAAACGCCATGCAAATATGCCAAGCGAGCAACTTACCGAGGGCGTGCGGAAGCAGAGCCGCATTAATTAAACGGCAGGGTCCAGAGACAATACGGAAGCGGTCGACCGTCAAATCAACACTCCTGTGCCCGCCGCATTAGTTTTGCGGCTATGGCATTACTAGAGGTCGCGCATTTGATCCCAATCGCGGCAGCCGCCTTTCGACGGGGGCGAAATAGAAAACGCACGTGCACTTAGATTTTGGGACACATTAAAAAAACATCACGGTGTCATAAGTAATCCGGAGTCGGCCACTACGGCGTGCCTCATAATCCGAGTGTGGTTTTGGCACGTACAGCCCCATAATCCCATTCAAGTTTAATACTTCTGTCACAATGCGATGTGCCATGTGATGAGATGACAAGACTCAACCCTCTCAGAGGTTATAAAATATGGCGCACAACAACGTTTCAAGCAAGCACCTCTCCCTGTGTGTTCTGTGTACTACGCTGACAAACAGCAGTGGCGCAGGCAAGGTAACGTTTAACATCAACTCACCACTCTCGTGTAAGCCTAAATGTTGAAGAAATTAAGCTTTAGCCGTCAACATCACCGCTAACTATCACCAATCAAAGCTTCCAGCACGGAAAGCTTCGCTTACATCGATTCCCACAGAGCGTGGGATCTGCATTTTTCCACAGCCACACTATTTGGCTGTGACCAACGTTGAGCAGCAGATGTCGCTTACTCCAATGAGGAAAGAACGAGTATGGCTTTGGCTCTAGGAGCGTCAAGTAGGCATAGCCAGGGGTGGGGTGGGGGGCTTATGGGGTACAGCCCCCGCCTCCCCGAAATTTGTTCGTGCTGTCATGCACCGCCGACCCAAACAATCGCCGGCACCGGAAATCATTCTGGATTTTTATGCGAAGCATATTAACGTAGGTTTCGGGCCTTCGCGCGACGCCCGGCGGTGGCCACCATTGACCCTGAAGTGGGGTCACGTGACATGACGTCACGTGATGACGTCACACAGGCTGCAGATGGGGCCTCATATCGCGCCGTCGGTCGCCTCCCGGCGGTGGCCACCATTGACCCTGAAGTGAGATCACATGATGTGACGTCACGTGATGACGTCACACCGGCTGCAGATGGGGCCTCATATCGCGCCGTCGGAGGCCTCCACGCTTCGGTTCGCGCCGTCGCGCGCGACGCGGCGGCGGCGCCACCATCGCTGCATCACGTGATATGTGACGTCACGCCAGGGATGAAGCGGCGCGCGCCCGCCGTCGCGTCAGTCTCTGTGCCCGCAACCGCGCCAGCGTCTTTGCGCCGGGCGTGTATGCGGTCAAGATGCCTCCAAACGCTAAGGATGCGCTAAGGTTAAGCCCAGTGGATGCTTCGCATCCACTGGGCTTAACCTTGATAAGCTTCCAATTTTTTCTAGGATGCCTTTTTTCGCTTTCAAAAAGACATTTCGGCACGAAGATTGTGAATTCGGGCTGGATTTCACGGCAACGCCCATGCACCGGGAGTTCCATAACGCAAAGAGCCCCATCCGAGCACATAGTTTCAAGGGCGTTTTGATGGCGAGCGAGCTCGTCGCGGCATCTCGCAGAGGCGCGGAATCAACGGAGTGCAAGAATTTGGATTTCGAAACTTTATGGGTATACAAAGTTCTCATAAACTTTTGATGCGAAAGGTGCATTGACATTTCCAAAGTCGTGCTTACGATTTTCAATTCCGGAACATTGTGGGTTTAATGTTCTTGTAAACATTTAACGCCAAAGATGCATTGACTTTACTAAAGTCGTACATCGGACCATACAACGAGAAAAGCCAAATCAACACACTACCAGACAAGTTGACGAATGACGCAGAGAGGTCCCATGAGACGAAGCGTTGTTGTGGTTCATTTGTGCCGTACGTCATGTCATAGGAAATCATATAATTTTTTTTTCACCTGCGCCAAAACATTCATATCAAGACACTAAAGCCAGCAAAGGTAACTATGTTATTATTTATTTTCATACTTTGCTTTTATTCGCGAGGACACATTCAGACTCTTCAATTTTCTTGTTCTCGCTACCTGCGGGCTCCCAGAGCCAGCTTGCATTTTTCTCGCATGCGTTTTTCTCGTGTTGCCCCGACCACCGCCCGGCGCACTTCGGTGCGCGTTCGCTTTTCTGTGGCATAGTGGATTTCTCCTGGACGAGTTTGGACGCTTTCTGGCTAGCAGACGAGAAAAAAAAAACAATGGTCGCTCGCCGGCATCACTGTGAGGACTCGACGGATTGCAATGCATTCGCTTGAGCGTGACCACTCCGGAAAGTCTTGTCTCGCCGGTGTAGGATACCGAGCAGTATGCGTATGCTTCTCCGTGGACCAAGCATCACGCGTTTTCTTCGATATTTCTTCGGTAGCCACATTACAGGTGCCCAAAGTAGGCGTCCGATTGTGGCCAACATGCTTTCCTTGGTGTTATTTTTTTCCTTTCGGTGCCCCTGTCCCACAAAAGAAAAAAAAAAGACATTGTTGCGGCGCAGCGAATTGCCGCATGGGGAAACTTCGATTTTGTTATTTCTTCTTCTATTGCGGAAGGTAATGGCGCACTGGACGCTTCAGTTGCCGGATACTCTCATCATATTATTGCCAACTATATGGACACTCCAGGTGCATTCCTGCCGTCGCCCTCATGTTCCGTATAAAGTCCTTTGAGATAACATCATGACCGTGGGCCGCATGCTGTATGTGTGAGTGAAAGCGTAGGGAGGTGGTGGTGTGATAGGTGAGCCGACGATGGTGGCCAAGTCTTGTGTGCGCAAGGGAGAAAAGCGGGGAGGAAGCTCGCCACCTTCCGTTGCGTGCGATACATCAGGTGGAGTTGAGGGAGGGGGAGGGGGGGGGGGGCTTAGGATTTTGTTGTCTGTGAATTGGTGATTGCGCAACATGTTTATTTGTCTTGTTTGACGCACTGTATACAGTGACTTTTTCGTAGATACGTAGATTTATTGGAGACTTGTATGTATATATTTGAAATATATTGTTGCGAGGTTTTGTGTATACGTGCAGTGAACTTTGTTTCCAGTGACACTTTTCTGCCCTTTATCAAGCTGCATGTTCGCATTTGTATATTCCATTATATCTCTGCATTTCTAATGCATGAGTGCGAGAGAAATGAAAGTGAGCCAACCCACCCCGTGCGATAACTGTTCAGTTCATTATCTGCGAGGCATACGCGTAGCACACATGCCTCTCTCATTCACAAAAGTGACATGAAGGTGTGCGGATAAATGTTCTTTAATGCTCTCATAAACTGGGTTGAACATGGTGGCGTGACATAATAGACGATCCAAAAGTTGAACAGCGTGGTGTTGTGAGTTTTCTGACAGCTGAAGGTGTTTCCCACAAAGAAATTAGTCGCCGTATGGCTGCCGAGCACGTTGAACATTGCAATTGATTGGCCACTGTGAAGCGTTGGATTAAACTGTTCAAAGAAGAATGTGAAAGTTGCAAGAGAATACAAGACCGGGCCAAAGCCACCGTGCAATCACCCCCCCCCCTTACAGTATTGCAAAGGTTGATGAGCTAATTAGACAAGAATGGGCAATACCGTAAGTATCGATGAACTGGCAGACCGTGTGAACATCAGCCACGGTTGAGTTCACACTATAAGTCATGAGCATCTCAGTTATCGGCTCTTATGTGCGCAATGGATGCCTAGATTAGGAACCATCATCAGAAGACAGAGAGGTTCGCTGTTGCCTTGACTTATCTGATTCGGTATTGCAATGAGGGCGACGACTTGTCTGCAATTGCGAGCGGGGACGGATCATGGTGCCACTACTACAAGCCTGAAACACGACGGCAAAGCTTACAGTGGAAAAATTCGAATTCACCACCCCCAAAGAAAACAAAGGCCGTCATTTCTGCCGGGAAGGTGTTGTTGATTCTTTTTTTTAGATCGTCAGGGGCCATTATTGATCGAATTTGCTAAACCTGGAGAGGATATCAATCGTTTCCGACATTGTGAAACGCCGGATCGGCTGCGTGTCGCAATCAAGAACAAACGATGCGACGAATCGAAGAATGCGGTCATCTTGCTCCACGACAGTGCCCGTCCCCACGTCGCTGATGTGGTTAACACAAAACTGGCAAAGTTCAAGTGGGAAACGCTGCAACATCCGCCACACAGACCAGACTTGTCACCTTGCGACTTCCGCATTTTCGGGCAATTGAAAAAAAAAACAGCTCAATACAACCAGATTAGCGTAGGACGAGGACGTGAAAGAGTCAGTTACAGACTTTTTGAAGCAGCAACTCAAGGAGTTCTATGAGACGGGAATCACGCGACTCGTTAGTCAGTGGGACTGATGTCTAAATTGTCATGGAGACTACTTTTAAATAAAGTACGCCGTCTGGCATATATTTGCCTTGGCTCACTTTCATTTGACTCGCTCTCGTATATCTTGCAGAACTACTTTTTATATTTGATCTCTGTTGCGGCTATAATTTCGACGCAATTACCCACAATAAACGACTGGTGACAGCTCCTTCTGCGCAATACAATGGAGCAAAGGACAGCGTCATTGAGATTTTTTTCTGGCCGTTGCACACGTACAAAAATGTGAACAAAGTTCTTGAATGACAAAATTGCATTAGAATATGTGTCCTCAACTTGTTCATTTCCGGGCCTTTACATTTTTCATATCAGTGGCATGCATGCGTTGCTGGTTTCGAACTGATGTAGTTCTAAAGTTTGTGTGATATTTTCTTGACTTATTAAACAGACAAAAAACATGGAACCATTGATATCAATTATTTCGGTAACAGTTTTTGGGATATACGAGTACATTCTTTTATGAAAAAATACATATTTTACTTGTCTTGACAGTGCGTAGCGTTCACTTCGTTTGCAGCATCTTTGGCAATTGCAGTGCACTTATTCATGTATTTGATCCGTCTACAATTTCTATAAGCAGGAGACCGAGCTGCAACGTGAGCCCCCCCTCCCCCCCCCCTCCCCCCGAACGAAATTTATGGCTACGTCCCTGCTTCACACGTAATGCGGAAGTGAACATCCACAATGCTCACCATTGGAGCGACGAAACCCCTCACTGGGTTTTGAAGACACATCATCAATATTAGTGGTCGGTTAAAATGTGGTGTGGAATTTGCGGTGGCACTATCATTGGCTCCGTGTTTTCTGATAACACGCTTACAGGGGAAAGATACGTAACGACATCCTCGATGGGGCGCTTGAGGATTTTCTTTGCCACGTTCCATTGGCTAGAATTAAGGATATTTGGTATCAGCATGATGGTGCTCCCGCGCACGGCGGCAGCAAAGCTTGCAAATGACTGCATGAAGTATTCCCGCAGCAGTGGATTGGACGGCATGGGCCCATTGCTTGGCCGACATAGTCGCCAGATTTAACTCCCTCGATTTCTTTCTCTGGGGCTACGTCAAGGATCAGGTATACCGGACACCAATTACAACATCAGAAAACCTAAAATAATAGTAAGACAAGTCTGCAACTCCATCCCTGATACCATGATCAAGAACGCATCGGAAAATTTAAAAAGCGCTGAGGCGATTTTAGAATTGAAGGTCACTGGAAAATCATTCTAGCCCTAACGTCGCCTTCCCACCTATAACCACATTACACTCCGTCGCCAGGCTGTCAGCTCTTGCTAATTTCAAGCATAAAAAAATAAAGCTATGTTCTTGTTCTCTTCTGTCTCAGATGCTTTATCGATTCGGCACCGCTCGGCCAGCAGCACGCATTTGCGCCGTCATGCGATAAAAGCCGGACGCCCAGATACCTACACCAGACATAACGTCCTGTCGCGGGCCAGTCTCGCAGCAGCCGATCTTGTTCACCCATCGCACGCTTGAGAGCAGCACAATAACAGCGCGCTATCGCCCCATCACGTGCTATCTTGTTTTTAATATTTCGCGGGCGCCATTGGAAGAGCTGTCCAACACAGACGACGCGCCGACAGAACCACTGAACTACACTGAAACTCTACAATATAGCAGAGATACCAGAAAGCACTTCCCTCCACCACATAATTCCCTTAATCGAGAAGATGCCGTCGCGTGGCGACAGCTTCAAATTAATTCATTTCCCTGCCTCTTTCATCTTCACCTCTTCCACCCCACACAATATCCCTCATACTGTCCCTACTGTGGAGCAAAGCCCACAGTATATCATTGTACCTGGGAGTGCCCACACCCTCCGGGCTACTCCCCTATTCCTTCACCTTTATCTTCCTCCTGGGAGACTGCGCTGACCAGCTCAGACCCGCAAGAGCAGCGGCGGCTGATCCGGCGGCCACGCGGAGTTGCGAGAGCCAATGGGGCCCTGAACCAAAGGCTCCACCATGCGAGGAAGTCTCCCAATCTCGTGACAAATAAATGTTTTCTCGCTCTCTCTCTCTAGCGGGCGTTCTTTGGAACGTGAAATATATCGTGCTGGAAACTATTCATTAAGAGGTTTCTCGAGGTGCTCCACAACTTCGCGTATCACACTTGGAGTCTGCAACCAATACTTAGAATGTTGATTCATCATCATCAGCAGCCTCGTTATGCCCACTGCAGGGCAGAGGCATCTCCCATACTTCTCCAACTACTCCGGTCTTCTACTAATTGTGGCCATGTTGTCCCTGCAAACGTCTTAATGTCATCCGCCCACCTAACTTTCCGCCGCCCCCTGCTACGCTTCCCTTCCCTTGGAATACAGTCCGTAACCCTTAATGACCATCGGTTATCTTCCCTCCTCATTACATGTCCTGCCCATGCCCATTTCTTTTTCTTGGTATCAACTAACATGTCATTAACTCGCGTTTGTTCGCTCACCCAATCTGCTCTTTTCTTATCCCTTAACGTTACACTCATCATTCTTCTTTCCATAGCTCGTTGCGTCGTCCTCAATTTAAGTAGAACCCTTTTCGTAAGCCTCCTGGTTTCGGCCCGTACGTGAATACTGGTAAGACACAGCTGTTGTACACTTTTCCCTTGAGGGATAATGGCAACCTGCTGTTCATGATCTGAGAATGCCTGCGAAATGCTCCCCAGCCCATTCTTATTCTTCTGATTATTTCCTTCTCTTGATCCGGATCCGCGGTCACTACAAGTCCTAAGTAGATGTATTCCCTTACCACTTCCAGTGCCTCGCTACCTATCGTAAACTGCTGTTCTCTTCCGAGACTGTTAAACATTAGTTTAGTTTTCTGCAGATTAATTTTTAGACCCACCCTTCTGCTTTGCCTCTCCAGGTCCGTGAGCATGCATTGCAATTGGTCCCCTGAGTTACTAAGTAAGGCAATATCATGAGTGAATCGCAAGTTAGTAAGGTAATATTCATTAGCTCTTATACCCAATTCTTCCCAATCCAGGTCTCTGAATACCTCCTGTAAACACGCTGTGAATAGCATTGGAGAGATCGTATGTCCTTGCCTGACGCCTTTCTTTATTGGGATTTTGTTGCTTTCCTTATAGAGGACTACGGTGGCTGTGGAGCCGCTATAGATATCTTTTAGTATTTTTACATACGGCTCGTCTACACCCTGATTCCGTAATGCCTCCATGAATGCTGAGGTTTCGACTGAATCAAACGCTTTCTCGTAATCAATGAAAGCTATATATAAAGGTTGGTTTATATTCCGAACATTTCCCTATCACCTGAATACGGTCTATTGTTGAGTAGCCTTTACGGAATCCTGCCTGGTCCTTTGGTTGACAGACGTCTAAGGTGTTCCTGATTCTGCTTGCGATTACCTTCGTAAATACTTTGTAGGCGACGGACAGTAAGCTGATAGGTCTATAATTTTTCATGTCTTTGGCGTCCCCTTTCCTATGGATTAGGATTATGTTAGCGTTCTTCCAAGATTCCGGTACGCTCGAGGTTATGAGGCATTACGTATACAGGGTGGCCAGTTTCTCTAGAACAATCTGACCACCATCCTTCAACAAATCTGCTGTTACCTGCTCCTCCACAGCTGCCTTCCCCCTTTGCATAGCTCCTAAGGCTTTCTTTACTTCTTCCGGCATTACTTTTGGGATTTCGAATTCCTCCAGGCTATTCTCTCTTCTACTATCGTCGTGGGTGCCACTGGTACTGTAGAAATCTCTATAGAACTCCTCAGCCACTTGAACTATCTCATCCATATTAGTAACGATATTGCCGGCTTTGTCTCTTAACGCACACATCTGATACTTGCCTATTCCTAGTTTCTTCTTCACTGTTTTTAGGCTTCCTCCGTTCCTGAGAGCTTGTTCATTTCTATCCATATTATAGTTCCTGATGTCCGTTGTCTTACGCTTGTTGATTAACTTCGAAAGTTCTGCCAGTTCTATTCTAGCTGTAGGGTTAGAGGCTTTTATACATTGGCGTTTCTTGATCAGATCTTTCGTCTCCTGCGGTAGCTTACTGGTTTCCTGTCTAACGGCGTTACCACCGACTTCTATTGCGCACTCTTTAATGATGCCCATGAGATTGTCGTTCATTGCTTCAACACTAAGGTCCTCTTCCTGAGTTAAAGCCGAATATCTATTCTGTAGCTTGATCCGGAATTCCTCTAGTTTCCCTCTTACCGCTAACTCATTGATCGGCTTCTTATGTACCAGTTTCTTCCGTTCCCTCTTCAAGTCTAGGCTAATTTGAGTTCTTACCATCCTATGGTCCCTGCCGCGCACCTTGCCGAGCACGTCCACATCTTGTATGATGCCAGGGTTAGCGCATAGTATGAGGTCTACTTCATTTCTATTCTCGTCATCCGGGCTCCTCCATGTCCACTTTCGGCTATCCCTCTTGCGGAAGAGGGTATTCATTATCCGCATATTATTCTGTTCTGCAAGCTCTACTAACTCTTCCCTGCTATTCCTAGAGCCTATGCCATATTTCCCCACTGACTTGTCTCGAGCCTGCTTCTTGCCTACCCTGGTATTGAAGTCGCCCATTAGTATAGTGTATTTTGTTTTGACTTTACCCATTGCCGATTCCACGTCTTCATAGAAGCTTTCGACTTCCTGGTCATCATGACTGGATGTAGGGGCATTGACCTGTACGACCTTCACTTTGTACCTCTTATTAAGTTTCACAACAACACCTGCCACCCTGTCGTTAATGCTATAGAGTTCTTGCACGTTACCAGCTATATTCTTATTAATGAGGAATACGACTCCTAGTTCCCGTCTCTCCTCTAAGCTCCGGTTGCAGAAGATGTGCCCGCTTTTTAGCCCTGTATATGCTTCCTTTGTCCTCCTAACTTCAATGAGGCCTATTATATCCCATTTACTGCCCTCTAATTTCTCCAATAGCACTGCTAGACTCGCCTCACTAGATGACGCTCTAGCGTTAAACGTTGCCAGGTTCCTATTCCAATGGCGGCCTGTCCGGATCCAGGGATTCTTAGCACCCTCTGCTGCGCCAGAGGTCTGACCGCCACCGTGGTCAGTTGCTTCGCAGCTGCTGGGGACTGAGGGTTGTGGTTTTATTATTGTATTCTTATAGGAGGTTGTGGCCAAGTACTGTACTAGGGTGGCAAATGCGGGTCTGGTGAGGGAGTGCATTACCGGTTCTGGTCAACCGGGATCAGGCCGCACTCCAGGCCTTTTTATGCAATTTCATCAACACGCGGATTTTTTTTAATCCGGTGGAAAATTGCTCGGCACCGGGGTTTGAACCACGGTCCTCTTGCACGCGAGGCGGATGCTCTACCTTTACGCCACCGCTGCGCTAGAATGTTGATTAATTAAACATAACTAATCAGTAAGTTAAGGGGAAAACAAAGAATAGTCTGAGTAACTCTAGGCCAGTGCCAACATTATGCATTCGGTTCAACTCGCGTTCGGAGTGCCTTTCATATTTAAAGCTTGGACTCAAGTTGTGTGGGGCAGCCTTTATATCCACTACATATATCAAAGAGAAAATTTATGTAACAGTCTTGATGCACTGATTAAGTTGAAACTCCCGACGGGAATAATCGTGTTTATTTTAAAAGCTGCACCAGCCCCAGGTGAACAAGTCGACTTTCCGAGAAAAGTAATGAAGGCAATTACTGGACGTTAATATGAACAACAGTGTTAGGGGAAAGATATTGCCTATGTTCTCAGACTGAATCGGGAATACCGGGAAGTATTTACCGATGTAATCTCCGTGGCTTCTCTGGCGATCTCCTTGAACGTGCCATCAGGCGAAATGAAGTAGAAACGTTTGAATTGTATTCGGTATTCAGATTGTATTCGACTTGAGAATCCACTATTAAAAAATTATCGAATAGCCGTTTCCGTTCGAATGTAACGCATAACCGCATTTTTGAAGTCTCGAAGGTGAGGGGCCGATGCAAGCGGGGACACTTATACCGAATTGCTGCTGGAGTGTCGTGGCTGTCGCGCACAGACGCACCATTTCCTGAGTGAATTAAGGCGAGGGTGCTAATCGGTTCTGCTTAACAAGTTCGTAGCTGCCAATCAATATAAACGCCCCATTTTGGGGCACCCTGTAAATTTTTTAACTTGATCCAGTCAAGGGAAAATTTTTTGACAGTCTCGCCATGTCTGCAACCCATTAAAACTGGGTGCCCAACGTGGTACCACACTTATCTTCTTAAACGAACACAGCAGATCTACAAATATCTCTATAGGTATGTTAGGCATGCCGTTCCTTTAATTGCTTCGTTATTGTCCTTACGATAGTGCACCGGATAACTGAAAGCAGCCGTTTTTAATATAGAAGCTGCTTAGTTGAGTGGACGTACACTTGGGAACGGCGTATTTGCGCTGATCTGCGACATGTCCGTCTGTCACTGTTCATTCATACGGAATTTTAATATAGTGCTTTCTTAGAAAGGCGAAAAAAATAGGCATGAATTTTAGGAGAGGAAATTCGAAAAGAACGATATCTGCTGAGGGTAATATGAAAGTGGTGTGTAAAAAGCTGTAAACTTGCATTGGTCTCTACAGTGGAGTATAACAAGGAACTAACTAATGTATCGAAGTATATTAAGGTACGTATGACGAGTATCGTGTCGGATACAATTATCCCACTCGTATATTGTATCTTTATCTCAAATACTTATCACCTCAGTATCTTGAATCTGTGTCATTAAACATGTGCGAATGATCTTTACCAAGCTCTGCAAGTATATCCCTCTTGCACGATGTCACCATCAGAGGACTTGCAATAGAACTTCAGTTTGGCCTACTTGGTATTTACTGCATATCATATTGCCGCAAATAAAGACGGGGGCAGCGGAGGAGAACAAAAAAAAAAAAACACGGCCGGGATGATGATGCAATACACGACGACGAGTGCTGTAGTCGTCACGAAAAGCACAGAGGGACAGGCACAGCACACAAAAGTTTCAGCTTTTAGCTGCTGTGGCAGTGAAATTTGCCAGTGTTTTTAGAGTACTTTTGGAAAGACTTTACGTTTGGAACGTAAAGGAAAGAAATTAACTCTTGTGGGAAAACAATTGAGGACTGGAAGGGTTAAACGTGGACCAACGTTTTGTCGGCGCAAACGGTATAGGAAAGACAAAAAAGACGTGACATTTTCGCTAGTAAACTTACCTAAAAAATATGGCATGCTGTTGGCTCCACGAACTGGCGCGAATCTCTCTCCAGCTACTGATAGTGTTGCGCTCAAAGCGCTAACGTAAGGCAGACAGCGAGAACAGGCACATAAAAACCCCCAGTCTCGTTAGTGCTCAGTACAAACATTACTTTCGAACAACGTTCATACAGACTTCATTTCTTGTGGCCTTCACCATGCCAGCCCTGCGTGACCGAGGGTCTAAACCGATCAGAACGTACTACAACAATGCAATCGCACAGGGTCAGCGTGAACACTCGCATGGCAGCACAAAATAGAATAGTACTATCGCCCTCGCCAACGTGTTCCTTCCGCCCCATTCATAGTGTTATGAAACATGTTACAATGTTCAGAATTAATGACTAACCGCGCAAGGCTCTTTTTGACAGAGTGACAAAAAAAAATGGCTACGTGTGCATGCTGGAGGAATTTGGACTATATTATCATAAAAGAAGTGTTTTGCGTCCTCCTGAAGTTCCCCTATCCACCTATTCTGCTTATGGTGAAGTTTAGCAAGTCCAATGCTAAATGCAACCAACCGCTTCACGTAGTAAATTTTCTCATTGGGTATGGAGTGAAAACGGCGGAGTGTTAGTATTCTACTTCTGCTCCGCACTCCATTTGCCTTGATCTGTCTTGGTAGCAGCAGAACTACTCACGCTGCAATTAAATCTATGGCGCGTTTATCACCGTGTAACAGTCTTAAACAGCTCAGAGGAGAGGGCGAGAAGCAAGCAAGAACGTGATAGCGCCGTTTAAGACAATTATAATGTACCAGTAAGTCCGAGGAACAATCTTAGTTCCGTGTCTCTTTTAAGGGAGACGCTCGGGTGGAACGGATGCCGGAATGCTTTTGCAAGGCCTGACTCGCAGCTAGCACCATCATCCTTGATTTAGAAAAAATTATGGGGTTTTACGCGCTGAAACCGCAATCTGATTATGAGGCACGCCGTAGTGGGAGACTCAAGAAATTTGTATCAACTGGGGTTCTTTAACGTGGACCTATATCATCTTCGATCCTCCACGCTTTGATGTGTCCTGTGCCGCGCTGTTTAAAGCAGCTGCTTAACAAGATACACCGAACAGCGCAAATGTACACGCAAACGAACTCGCCAATGAATGCCTCCACCTCCTCTTCTCTCTGTCTCTCGAGTGCTGTAGCTGACACGAGTGCTGAAGCCAGGATACCGAAACAAAGAAAAATTGGCTGGTTTATTCTTACATGTTCTTCCGCATGGCTCACAGTTTTCTCACTGAACCCATAAAGAGGATGACTTCAGGTTCATTGCTCTTGATCAGAAACATAAACGGATGATCGACGACGAATCGCACAGCCTGCGCAGCGATTGCCCCGGAAGACTCGATCACTGCTGCCGTGTCGGCCACGGGCTCGGTGCCTTCTTCGTGCACTTCGACGGCCGCCTTGTGGATCACTTCCGAAACCGCCGGCCGACCACTCTCGAACATACCGGACAGGTCCGCTTCGCCCGGTGTGAACAGATCTTTCACGCCGAGATCTTTTAACGTCTCCTTAAGAGGCAGCGTGTAGTCCAGCTTGAATTTTGGAAGACTGACTTCCACGTCTTGCACCAACTTCATGTTGGCTAGGAGCGCGGAGACCCTAGCCGAAGTCATGGACTCTTCGAGGCAGAACAGTCCTTCAACCTCGTCAGGTAATAGGAGTACCATTGATGCCTTTTGACCTCTGTATGGTATCTCCAAGGCCCTTGCGCCCAGCTCCTCTGAATGACCTATTTTGAAACTGTGGTCCAAGAACATCATGTTCACTCGCACGTTGGTCTTATAGTCTAGGCGGAAGTCCTGAGGTATTGTGTTAATTGAACGGAAAGGGACTTGCCAAAAGCTCTTGAAGGCGATGGCATTGATATGGACTAGCACAGTGCGTGAGTCCACGCTGCCGGGACGAAGCACATCGCGAACCTTGGATGCCGTTTGCTCCGAGATCCAGGCATTGGCTTCTTGTCGAACCAACTCGTGGCCACTAGAGAAGTCAACGGACTTTAACGTCGCTCCATATGAGGATTCCAGCAGGAACACGTAGCCGCTCTGGACTGGAAATCGCTTGTCACAGTACAACCGGTTGGCCACGAGGAACGTGGCATCAGGAGCGCAGTCGGACAGCATGGTCAGCAAGTTGGAAAAATGCTCGCGAATCCGGTCCTTGCTCGCCTTGAGGCTTAACAGGGCAAATATTTGCTTAGATGTGCTGTCACCCGCTCCGCCGGCAAGCATTGCAAGTGCGCAGGCTACGCTGAAAGCCGAGCACACAACGTTCTCGTTCTGTGTGTTTTTCGACTGCAGAAGCTGGTACATGCGTATCGTGAACTTGAGCAGCGCATCACAATACGTTTGAGACAGCATAGCGAAGCCGGTCCTGCAAAAGAGAAACACAGTCGTTGCCTGATAAGTCCTTGGGCTATAGAAAATAGATTTCCGGTAGGCTTTGGTTAACTTATCGGACCAGTTGCTAAAGAATCAATTGTAGGGTTTGACAAGCCTAAATCATGGTCTCATTATGAGGCCCGCAGTAGTGGAAAACCACACATAATTTTGACCACGTAGGACTCTCTAAGTACACCTAAAATTAAGTAAAGGAGCGTATTTTTTTGCACTTTGCTCCCATCGAAACGCGACTGCCGTGGCCAGGATTGAACCCGCGACCTCAGCTGTGCAACGCCATACCCACAGGACTACTACGGCGGGTTTGGCCGAGTTGCTACCACCCATTACATGTACAAAACAGCTAATGAACAGACAACGCCATGCTGAATTTGCGGTGCACTTTTATCTCATTCAGGCCATCGATGCGTAGTACTAAATGTCACTCAGCGAACGGGGCTTCAAGGTTCCTAACACTTGGCATGGCGCACACATGGCGTGTGAGTCATTTTATACTAATACAAATTTTTTTTACACTGTTCCTAATTCAATTTGAGGGAAAACAGTTCATTACTATAGCGAATAAACAGAAAGCCAAAACATACTTTTTCCTTTTTTTTCTTGAATTTCTTGCTAATGACTCTGTCACGGTGCGGCATTATTCGATTCGGCAAAGCACCGATCAACGGGTGCCAAAAGGGTCGTAGTAACAGGAAGCGACGAGCAAGACGGGTATGGCCGGCCACTCGGGCAAACGGCCGAAAAGGCTCGAAGGCGAGTTGAGATATTATTGGCTTTTTGTCGTCGGTGCGACCATGACGCCCCAACAGGTTTTTGTAGGAACCCCTGTATATTCTCTGCCCCGCGCGTGCATGGAGAAGCTTACTAGGAACGCGAGGGTGCGAATACTCTGAAGTATGTGCTGTCTGTGAAATGCTGTGTCCACGAAGTGCTGACAGTGTATGACAGTGATTGGATCGTCACCAATATCTACCGTCCTCCAACCCAGGGCACTAGGGAAAGGAGAAGTTATTTAGGCGCAGCTTTTAGACCGAGCTAAGCAGTCTAGAGTCTAGAAGTGGAGCCTACAATCTGCTGAGAAGCCTCAAAGAGCCTGTGCCGTCCAGTTATCGCCTGGGCCACCTAGCCGCGTTTGAACTGCGAGTTACTAGTTGGCGTAAGAGACGGCAAACCAACGTCTGCAACGAAGCTCATGGCAGTTCCCCTCAAGTTAGCTCAACCTGCTCGAGCGAAGACGCCAGACCTAGACTCCCGGGAAACCCAGCCCAGCAATCGCATCCACCGCAAGATCGGCTTGCCAGCGTTCATCGGGAAAGTTCTGACGTCGACTACACGCTTTATGAACTTGCTGCAGGTTCACGGCCATGCGTATGCCATTTGTCTTTTTTGAACTCTGTTTGATTGTTGTATTCATATAGAAGGAGGTTGTGGCCAGTACTGCACCAGGGTGGGCAGTCCTGCTCTGGTGAGAGAGTACGTTACCGGTTCTGGTCACCGGGATCAGGCCGCACTCCAGGCCTGTTTATGCAATTTTATCAACACGCATAAACAGGCCTGGAGTGCGGCCTGATCCCGGTGACCAGAACCGGTAACCCAGCAGCTGTCCCAAGCAGCTGCGAAGCAACTGACTACGGTGGTGGTCAGACCTGTGACGCAGCAGAGGGTGCTAAGAATCCCTGGCTCCGGACAGGCCGCCATTGGAATCTGAACCTGGCAACGTTTAACGTTAGAACGTTATCTAGCGAGGCGAGTCTAGCAGTGTTATTGGAGGAATTAGAGGGTAGTAAATGGGATATAATAGGGCTCAGTGAGGTTAGGAGGACAAAAGAAGCACATACAGTGCTAAAAAGCGGGCACGTACTATGCTACCGGGGCTTAGCGGGGAGACGAGAACTAGGAGTCGGATTCCTGATTAATAAGGAAATAGCTGGTAACATACAGGAATTCTATAGCATTAACGAGAGGGTGGCAGGTCTTGTTGTGAAACTTAATAAGAGGTACAAATTGAAGGTGGTACAAGTATATGCCCCTACATGCTGTCATGATGACCAGGAAGTCGAAAGCTTTTATGAAGACGTGGAATCGGCAATGGGTAAAGTCAAAACAAAATACACCATACTGATGGGCGACTTCAATGCCAGGGTAGGCAAGAAGCAGGCTGGAGACAAGTAAGTGGTGGAATATGGCATAGGCTCTAGGAATAGCAGGGGATAGTTAGTAGAGTTTGCAGAACAGAATAATATGCGGATAATGAATACCTTCTTCCGCAAGAGGGATAGCCGAAAGTGGACATGGAGGAGCCCGAATGACGAGAATAGAAATGAAATGGGGCTTATACTATGCGCTAACCTCGGCATCATACAAGATGTGGACGTGCTCGGCAAGGTGCGCTGCAGTGACCATAGGATGGTAAGAACTCGAATTAGCCTAGACTTGAAGAGGGAACGGAAGAAACTGATACATAAGAAGCCAATCAATGAGTTAGCGGTAAGAGGGAAACTAGAGGAATTCCGGATCAAGCTACAGAACCGGTATTAACTGAGGAAAAGGACCTTAGGGTTGAAACATTAAACGACAATCTTATGGGCATCATTAAAGAGTGTGCAATAGAAGTCGGTGGTAACTCCGTTAGACAGGATACCAGTGAAATGTCGCAGGAGACGAAAGATCTGATCAAGAAACGCGAATGTATGAAAGCCTCTAACCCTACAGCTAGAATAGAAGTGGCAGAACTTTCTAAGTTAATCAACAAGCGTAAGACAGCGGACATCAGGAACTATAATATGGATAGAATTGAACAGGCTCTCAGGAACGGAGGAAGCCTAAAAACAGTGAAGGAGAAACTAGGAATAGGCAAGAATCAGATGTGTGCGTTAAGAGACAAAGCCGGCAATATCATTACTAATAGGGATGAAATAGTTGAGGAGTGGCTGAGGAGTTCTATAGAGATTTATACAGTACCAGTGGCACCCACGACGATAACGTGAGAGAGAATAGTCTAGAGGAATTAGAAATGCCATAAGTAACGCCGGAAGAAGTAAAGAACGCCTTGGGAGCTATGCAAAGGGGGAAGGCAGCTGGGGAGGATCAGGTAACAGCAGATTTGTTGAATGATGGTGGGCACAATGTTCTAGAAAAACTGGCCTTGGACTAATCCTTGGACTCCACTTTCTTACGGCGCATTCAGCTTTGATCGACTGTTCTGACGGTACCCTTTGCCTCGAACTTCCTTTATTCGTGCATATTCGTGCCTAACAAATTTAGTACGACCGCCTTCGTCCGCTTGCGGCCTAAAGCCTTGAGTTTCGTCGATTTGCTATCATCTTTTCCTGTGCCAGATGGTGATTACATCGCCACATCTGTTCCTGATGTCCTTTTAATGCGTAATATCGCTGTGCCCCACTCCGTCATCACCTTCACCGATAAGTGGACATGCCTCCTCGTTGCCAATTTCTGCCTGACAAAGGAAGTTCTACCCCAAGGCAGATCGGTTGCAACGCTGCGTACTATAGGAGATGACCACGTCACGACGTTTTCAGTAGACGTCTGCTCAGATTCTTCACCATGTATCATCATCATCATCATCATCATCATCATCATCATCATCATCATCATCATCATCATCAGCCTGGTTACGTCCACTGCACGGCAAAGGCCTCTCCCATACTTCAACAACCTCGGTCATGTACTAATTGTGGCCATGTCGTCCCTGCAAATTTCTTAATCTCATCCGCCCACCAAACTTTCTGCCGCCCCGTGCTACACTTCCCTTCCCTAGGAATCCAGTCCGTAACCCTTAATGACCATCGGTTATCTTCCCTCCTCATTAGATGTCCTGCTCATGCCCATTTCTTTTTCTTGATTTCAACTAAGGTGTCATTAACTCGCGTTTGTTCCCTCACCCAATCTGCTCTTTTCTTATCCTTAACGTTACACCCATCATTCTTCTTTCCATAGCTCGTTGCGTCGTCCTCAATTTAATTAGAACCCTTTTCGCAAGCCTCCAACTTTCAGCCCCGTAGGTGAGTACTGTTAAGACACAGCTATTATACAGTTTTCTTTTGAGGGATAATGGCAACCCGCTGTTCATGATCTGAGAATGCCTGCCAAACGCGCCCCAGCCCATTCTTATTCATCTGATTATTTCAGTCTCTTGATCCGGATCCGCGGTCACTACAAGTCCTAAGTAGATGTATTCCCTTACCACTTTCAGTGCCTCGCTACCTATCGTAAACTGCTGTTCTCTCCCGAGACTGTTAAACATTAGTTTAGTTTTCTGCAGATTAATTTTTAGACCCACCCTGCTGCTTTGCCTGTCCAGGTCAGTGAGCGCGCAGGGACAACATGGCCACAATTAGTACATGGCCGGGGTAGTTGGAGAAGTATGGGAGAGGCCTTGGCCCTGCAGTGGGCGTAACCAGGCTGATGATGATGATGAGGAGGAGGAGGAACCCTGTTTAGTTGACCACCGTTAAGTGTGTTTTGTGTAGTGTTAATGTCTATGTCTACTGTTAACTGATCGTTGTATTTCTTTTGTATTCATCATTGATCCAGATTAAGTGCATGTGTGTTAGTGTTCTTGTGTTTTTTGTGTTTCTTTTAATCTTTGTGTCATTGTAAGTCAATAAATATATTTTTGTTTGTCTTTCTCGCCCCTCTGACTCCTTCGCTGCGTTCGCTTGAGTACGGAACGACCCACCGGCTTGTGTACCCCGTCGACGACTTCGAGTCGAAGGCGAACAGGTCACAAGCCGTGACACACTCTATGCCCGAACGAAAAAAAAAATTACCTGATGCTGTTACTAAGGGTACTGTCAATGAGTTCAACACTTAATTTACTTTACAAATGTCGGTCTCTCTCTGACTAAAACCTTGCCTCGTCCTAGCAAAGCTTTATATGAACTTTTTCCGTTATCAGTAGTTTGATCATAAATAATATAGTGCTCTATGAATTTCAGTGTACTGTTAGTAAGCTGACAATTAAGAAAGCGCCGGGCCCGGTCTAGATTCTAGCGGGCGTTACACAAGGTAGTATTGATATATTCGGACACATATTATGCGATCTATTCAACCACTCACTACAAAAATGTCCATTGACATTTAAGATAGGCAAAGTTACCCCTGTTTATAAAGAGGGGGATGGGTCTGACCCTTGTTGCTGCCACCCGATATCTGTACTGAGTGTTCTTAACAATATTTTTAGAAATTATCGCAAAACGCATGTATTTATTTTTTGACAAATATCACGTGTTATGGCCACATCAACATGAATTTCGACCAACGCGTTCTACAAACACAGCAATGTCTACATTGAATCAGACTTTAAATAGCGGCCTAAAATAAAAAAAAAATTCGCTGTAGCAGTTTTTTTTTTTTTTGACCTGAGAAAAGTATTTGATACCGCAGACCATGAAATCTTACTTTACAAATTACGCAAATGTCGCTTGCGCAACACTATATGAGATTTCTTAGAGAGTTACTTGAGAGGTCGTCAACAAATGTTAATTATTAACAACGTCACTACTTCTTTTACTTCTTCTCTTCAGTCTATACAAACAGATGGGCTACAAGGTTCCATATTAGGTCTGTTGATTTACTTGCTATGCAGAAATGACTTACCACAAGTACTAACCACCGCCGAAATGCTTAATTATGCTGATGACAGCGCACTAATTATTACCGGGGAAAATATTTCAAATATAGAAGAAAAAATGAATACTGAACTAGCTGAACGAATTATTCTGTTCTATGCTATGACGGCGCTCTTGTCAAACCAATGTACTGTACGTGTTATATATCTTGAAACATGTTTGTATCACATTACTTGTGTCTGTCTCTAAATGCTACTGTACTGTTTCTGTTTGGGAATGTATCTGTCCAAAAGCTTTTCGGTATTACTGGTTATATTTTGTTCCCCCCCCCCCCCCCGTAATGCCTCTATGGCGATGTAGGTGCTCTGTAAATAAATAAATAAATAAATAAATAAATAAATAAATAAATAAATAAATAAACAAGCAAACTTCCTGATTGGTTTGCTGCTAACAAGCTTACCATTAATCTTAATAAAACTAAATATATCATATTCTGCTCCAGAACTAATACTAGTCCATATATTGGTATAGTGCTGCGCATTAATAATTGCCGCCTCGATTTTACTGACTCTTTCTCTTACCCAGGTGCCCTGAGACAGCTGCTTGAATTGACAGTTTCAGCTAGATGTCTGCTCTAAATTAGCTTCAAGTTATGCCCTCGTACAAGCTCGTCAATACTTCGATGTTTCAATAGATCCCATTTTGTGCTTTATTGTAGTGAACCGGCACCTGTTGAACTGTGTGGAATCCTGGGGATGTTTAACTACTACCTAAAACCAGTAGAGAGCTGAAAAAAAAAGAAAGACGAGCAATACGTACGGTAACTTTCTCGGATACTATGGACGAAGCAAACATGTGTTTCTATACTAAGATCTTGCCTTTTGATTTCGTAGGGGAATTAAGATTAGCCGCAAGTATTAACAGTGCTATAACATACAACAAGCCATTCTCTATTTTGTTACTTTGCACCCCACAACGCCACCAAAGGAAGCAAACTTTTGGTAAACCAAATATCCCGCCACTAAAGAACATCTATGGAAAACCACTGCTACAGTATGCTGGAGGAGCGAAAGTACTCCGCATTACATAAAGAAGTCGCTGAACTTGTTTACAGCAATGAAAGAGTATTATTTCGAAATTATTCTCTGTGCTTCTTGAACTAATATTTATGTTCTCTTTTTGTTAAGCCATGTATAACAATTATTTCATCAGGTTTTTCTTGGGTTTATTGCGGTGTTTTAATTTTCCTGTTCTCTTTGCTAACTTATAGATAATACTAACATTAATACGTATACAGTATGTTTTCATTAGCAAATTTACGTACTAATATTACTCAGTTATGTCTGTATTTATTGCAAAGTGCTGTATGTTTTTTGTATCCTTTGTTAATCAATTTGAACATACTCCTTATTAAACTCATTAGTACTAGTATTTCATAACAGTTACTCTGATGTACACCTCGAAATAGGCTACGTGCTAGCCGCTGATTAGTATGTGGCTATGGGACTGGCTATGGGATCATGCAGATTGTGCGTATCTTGTATAATGAAATGTATGCCTGTGTAATAAAGAATGTCGGAGTGTCATGGCAATGTCATAGATTTCAGAGTATATTTAATGCGTTTAGCTTTGTTTTGTGTAGATCAGCCGTTTTGAGCCTGCCTACCTGCTTATCTATCTATCTATCTATCTATCTATCTATCTATCTATCTATCTATCTATCTATCTATCTATCTATCTATCTATCTATCTATCTATCTATCTATCTATCTATCTATCTATCTATCTATCTATCTATCTATCTATCTATCTATCTATCTATCTATCTATCTATCTATCTATCCGTCCGTCTGTCTGTCTGTCTGTCTGTCTGTCTGTCTGTCTGTCTGTCCGTCCGTCCGTCCGTCCGTCCGTCTGTCCGTCCGTCCGTCCGTGTGTCTGTCTGTCCGTCCGTCCGTCCGTCCGTCCGTGTGTCTGTCTGTCTGTCTGTCTGTCTGTCTGTCTGTCGGTCCGTCCGTCCGTCCGTCCGTCCGTCCGTCCGTACGTCCGTCCGTCCGTCCGTCCGTCTGTCTGTCTGTCTGTCTGTCTGTCTGTCTGTCTGTCTGTCTGTCTGTCTGTCTGTCATCTTATGTCGACCTAGTGACCCATGGTGTCTACCTTCTTTGGCAACTAGGTATGTGCTTATGGTCGTGAAACCGTCATAGTCGTTGTATCGTTGTCATTTCAGCTTTGTCATGCTACTTTCGTCATGCGTTCGCAGTGACGCCATCGTTCTCATATAGTCGTAATGCACGCGTTGTCATACTATCTTCGTGAGGCTGTCGTGGTCGCTCCCGCCATGCCGTCGTCGTCGCGCTGTCATCGTCATAATTTGTGATGCAGTCGTCATTACGCCGTCACCGTCGTGCACTCGTCGTCACATTGTCCTCATATTATCATGCCAATACGGTTTATTGCCTCGGCGTTATACAATCGTTGTCACGCATCCGTTTTAATACAGTCGACGTGATGCGGTCGCATTCGTTGCGTCGGCGTCATTCCAACATCGTCGTCCGACTATCGTGATGCCGTTGTAGTCACGGCATCATCGTCACACAGTCGCAGTCATAATTGTTTTCGTGCCGTCATCGTCATCCCGTCGTCGTCGCGCCTTTAACGCCGGCCTATTTCCCCAAACTATTTACCAGTTTCAGTCTCTAGGTAAGTGCTCGAGGCCATGAAGGCGTAGTGGTCGTTGCGTCATCATTCCAGCTTTGCCATCCAACCCTCCTCATGCTGTCGTCGTGTGCCGTCGTCCTCGTACAGTAGTCGTGCATTCGTTGTTACAGACATCGTCGTGAAGCCCTCGTGATCGTCCCATCGTCGTCATCTTAAGTTCATCATAAGTCCCTCGCTCTGTGATCGTCGTCACGCCATGTAGCCACAAAGTCGTAGTTGTCATACCATTGTCTTCGTACCGTCGTCGCCTCGCGGTTGTTTTGTCATCGTTGTCACTTCAGTAACATCATCCCATTGTCGTAGTGCCATCGCCGTCATGCCGACTTTGTGAATTCATCGACATCATTGCGTCGTCGTCATACAGTTGTCTTGTTTATATATCGTTCATACAGGGTGTCCCAGCTAACTTGGACTAAGATTTTGAAACAACAAAAACAGTGCGTTCTTTAGAACAGAAATTGCGTGGATGTTGTTAGTTTATCTAAACTTATAGTACCATTTTATTGCTCGTCTTTTTTGGGTAATTAGCCGAGATAAATTAACATTTAAATATAGCTTGAAACGTTCAGGCGTCAATAGGAAAGTTGTGGAGCTTCACAAATATTTCCCAATCCCGATACTTCAAATGAGATAGACTTGGCGTGGCCGTTTTTGTTCGCGAAAAACAAAAGCCCGCGGAGTTTACCAAATAGCGCGTGACAGCGCGCTCTGTGCGTCTGAATGCGCCGTGATTACAGCGCTCTCATGAGTGATCTGTAAAATCATCGCCAGCGCCGCACCTTTCCTTCACTTACGAGAAAAAGCTTCAACTTTAGCTCAGCTCTGACATTACCGGCAGCGGCTGGCGACGGCGCTCCGAAAAAGCGCTTCGTCAGCAGTCGCTCGTACCTGTCGCCAAAGAACGTGCGGTCATCAGCCGTTTATTCCGATTTGACGAGAAGAGCAATTTCTTTTCCAGCGTTCAAGTCGATGCGGAATGGAATAGAAAAAATACACGCAAAACATGCATCATACATCTGGAACCTGTGCGAGAGAGAGCACCATTAGTTACAACTCTGCTTCTCTTCCAAGATGTGACAGCGGCTAGATGCATGTGAGCTCTACTGCCTATTACTGTCGTGCCGCGCAACCGTTTCGGAGAGTTTGTTTGCAGTGCCTAAAGCATGCCGTACTCAAGCGAGCAGAAGGCGAACATGGTCTTAGCCTTGGGAGAGGCACCAGTCGATAAGAGGAAAGCTGCCAAGGTATACCGAAATTGACAATGTAGGGGAAGACCTAGCGCGAACATAATTATGAGGAATTACTTGACGCTGAAACAGGTAGCTTCAAGAAGACACGGCACAGAAAGGGGACTATCAGTGAATAGGCCGAAGGAGACATTTTGGCTTTCATGACTGCAAACCCTCATTCCAGCGTGCTTGATGTGAGTGGTGAGGTCGGCATTTCAAAGTCTTCAGTGTCAAGAGTTCTCAGGAAGGCTGAAATGCATCCGTATCACCTCCAACTGCATCAAAAGCTGCAAGAAAGAGACTTTCAATGGCGGCTTGATTCTTTAAATTGAATTCTTGTGGACAGTGACGAAATTGCGGATTTCGTTGACAAAGTGCGCTGGACAGATGAGGCAACCTTCTCCAGAAATTCTCAACATCCATAATGCGCATTACTGGAGCGATACGAACCCGCTTTGGGTGGCGCAGACTAGACACCAGTACCAATGGTCATTCAGTGTGTCATGCGGTATCTTTGATGGAACAATAATTGGCCCCACATTTCTTGACCGCATGCTCACTGCTCAGCGGTACGTGAACGACATCTTGGAAGGACGGTCGAAGATTTTCGCTGTGATATTCCTCTCGCGTTTTTAAAGCGGACTTGGTATCAGCACGACGGTGCACCAGCTCAGAGCAGCAGCCTTGCCCGAGCCTGGCTTGACGAAGCCTTCAAACGCCAGTGGGTCGGGTGGCATGGCCTGCAAGGTCACCGGACTTGACACCTCTCGACTTCTTGTAGGGACATGTGAAAGACCGAGTGTACCGCAAACCTACAACTACACCAGAAGCGCTAAAGGCAGTGATTGCTGAGGCCTGCAGCGAGATACCGTCTTGCGTCATCAAAAATGCTACACCGAACGTGCTGAAAAGGTGCCAATACGGCATTTCGCAGAGGGCGACTTGCTGGAACACCTTGTTTAGACAGACATCACAGCGAATGAATCTTTACAACCGTTATCCATGAAAAGAGCCATCTGTGTGAAACTTTTGTACGACGTGGAAAAGGCGCGTAAGTAATATGAAATTACAAAATCTCTGCCGACAAGGAATGGACAGGAAGCTAAAAAGCAACCTTCTGTGTCAGTTTTACAATTCTTCCTTTTGTGACAACCGGCGTAATCCACACATTATCAAGCTTGTTATAATGCATGTTTGCTTGTTGGGGTCTTGCTCCCAAATTCGAACTCATAAGCTTGTCATTTTTCCTCCGCATGCATTCTGCTAGCGTGAATGTGCAAGTATCGCCGTAGAAATGGGAGCCGCGCTGTATTTCAACTGCCGCCCGAACCCCCCTGGCGTTTATCTCGGAACCAAGCACAACGCGAAGCTCTGTCGTGGGCAGCACGAAAGGCGTGAAGCGAGCGATGTTTTTCACAAAGCACGGTTGAGAGCGCTGTAATCGCGGCGAATTCGTGCGCACAGAGCGGTCTGTCGCGTGGTATTTCTTAAAACTCCGCGGGCTTTCGTTTTTCCCGAATAAAAACAGCCACGCAAGTCTATCTCGTTGGAAGTGCCTGGGTTGGGCAATAACTGTGGAGCTCGACAACTTTCCCATTGACGCCTCAACGTTTCAAGCTATATTTAAAAAGTTAATTTATCTCGGCTAATTACTCAAAAATGACGAGGAAGAAAATGGTGCTGTAAGTTTAGATAAACGCTAACAACATCCACGCGATGTCTGTTCACAAGAACGCTTAGGTTTTTATCAAAATCTTGGTCCAAGTTGGCTTGGATACCCTGCATATATATATACCGTTATATATAGGTTTATATCGGTCAAACCGGACGGTGTTACAATGAAAGGGCGCGTGAGCACAATTGGGCTGTAAATAACAATGCGGGGTGCCATCTGGCTTAACACTGTATATGTTACAAATGCCGTCCGTATCTTCGTGGCACCAGGTTTCTGGCACGTTCTAGAGATAGGCTAGAAAGAGGGATATTAGAAGCTTTCTACATTGCAAAGGCCGAAGGCACGTGCATTAGCTGCCCGTCAATGGCACTTACCGAAAAAGAGATTGCTTTTCTGATGCAATACAGAGGTCGTGAAGTCACAGCTGTGCTTTTTTGTTTCTATCAATATAAATCTTGTTTCTTCAAATAAACGTTTAGTTGGAAGCTAGCGCCTGTCTGTCGTACATGTTCTGTTAATCCGCGTCATTGTAGCGCTCATTTCTTCAAGTTGTCTCCACGCCTTCGATGTCACACCGTCCTCGTGATGCCGTCGCGGTCGATCCATCCTCGTCAATCGCATTCATCGTCATCCCGTTCTCCTCATCTCGTCGTCGTCAGGCTGGTTACCCATTGTCGTTATTGTCATGTCGTAGTCGTCATACTGCCTCTGTCGTTCCACCAACGTCATTGCTTCTTTATTATTCCATTGTCCTTATTGGGTCGGCGCCACACAGTCGTCGTCATGCCACCACGAGTGACATGGACGAGCAAGTGCCATGGTGAAGTGGGGCGAGACAGAGGTATGGGGCCTATAACCGAAGCAACGGAACTCTAAGAAGCACCATATTACAAATGTTAAATAAGCATCACTTCAGCAACACACTGTGTCGCTATACATTGCTCGAACGCTAAACGTATTACTATCGGCAGTCATTGCGAGATGAGTTGTGCCGCAATTTCAAAGTGTCTGCAAAGTTCTTGCTACAGAGAAGTTATCGAAACTTGCTAGGATGAGACTTTGGTACCTTAGGATGCGATGTATAGTCCTTTACTAAAAGAGAATTAGGGTCATATAGGATTAGTCTTGGGTACCCTAGGATGCGATGTATAGTCCTTTACCGAAAAAGAATTACGGTCACATAGACGCAGTGCAAATCCATCAAGACCCGCTGAGCCAGTGCGCAGATTTCAATGCGGCAGCGCTATTCGTCTTTTGTTTTAATGTTTGAGTGCTAGAGCAGTCATACGAACGAAAACCTATCTGTGAATTTGTTTACGGCAAAAGATCGGAGAGGAACGAAGAGGCGACGCAGGTGGAAAGAGGGAAGTCACCTGACGCCACGAGAGAGGAAGCGCGCGTCGTTCGCAACCCACTATATATGCAGTTTTGGGGCGTTAAATTCATCAATTGGTAATCTCGAAAAAGCTGTCTCTTGTACTTTTCTTTTTCTAATGCGGTAATCATGCAGGCTATGCTTCTTTCGGCGTCTTAGCGAACCACTTATATTCTTTCGCAAAATTCTTGTGTTATTTGATACGCGTTCGTCCTATATCAAAGTTCAATAGCAACTCTTTAGTGTCCTTTAAATCGGGCTAGATTTTGCCTAGAATTTTCTTTAGTGATCAAGTCTTGGTGAAGGAGCACGCGCTATGCAAATCCCATCGATCCCTGTGGGCACCACGAACCTTATAAGATGGCAGCAATTTCCCACGTGGCATCAACGCACCAATAAAGTGGCGTCACCGTGGGGTTAGGTAGAAACACGACTTGCCAAGCGCTGATGTACCGTAATGACCGAGTACTAGGTCGGGAGTGCGCCTACACCAAGTTTAATGGTAGGCCCACAGTGTTGGCGGGATTTTCATAGCGATGGCTCCTTCCCAAAGACTGTTCATCCTTCCAGAAAGCCGAGTGTCGGGCTGTATATTCTTTCGAATGGGCTAGAAATCGAGGCAACTCGTCCAAGAAAGAATTCTTGTGAGCTGTATACAATCTTCTGGACTGACGTTTTCACGTGTATCAGTACTTTACCGTTATGATGCAGAGGGAAACACAAAATGTATGCTCAGGCACTGAGGGGGTACAAATGAACATTTAATTGAGACATCTGCACATTGGATTCGCTGACAGCGGTGATAGCATTACTGCATTGTGTACTGGCCTTAATGCAGGCCCTATGATACCAACAGAATTTTATAATAACATATTTGCGCTCGAAAGACGGAAGGCCGTGGCTACAGTACTTACCCTGAATTCGCGAGCTTCTTTTCTTCTTCCTCAATATTCTAGGGTGATGCGAAAAAAAAAACACATATGAGATTATTTGATTGACAACCGCAATATAAGAGTAGGCAACGTAAAGGCAATATTAACCTCTGGATATCGAGGTCTTCCACATACGCCGTCGCGCCCCTCGTATTGTTGTTTGCTTCCATAAAAAAGGCGAGTCGTTGTAATATTCTGTTCGGTATCCACTTTCGGTTTCGAATGGTTATTACCCCTGGCTCCACTCCGCGCCTAACGCTGTAAGTGTTCCCTGAGGTGTTTCCTTTCTCCTCACCGGAAGAAACGCATTCTTTGTCCGGTCTCCGAAGAATCTTGTCTGAACCGCTGTTGGAAGAGGTCACGCCGGAACGCGGTCTCCTGTTTCACGTCCTTCTCCGCGACGCCAGTCGAGTCCGCGCTCTCTCTGTGCGCGGTGTTTCCACCGCACCCTTCGAACTGCCAGCTGGTGGAACACAGCGGACCACACGTGAACTGTTGTTTTTGACCGACGTTAGCGCATAGCGCCACCCTTTCGGTCACAGCGATGGAGCCGGACACGTCCGCCCCCACGGTATCAACTGCGGAAGGAACACGGCGGTCCGGTACGCGTTCATCGCAGCTCAAGCGCTCGGAGGGCGTTGCGTGCCCGCGGTCTCTTCGGCACATGACTGCTCAGTGCGAGAAGACTCTTCAACGCCAGGAGCAGGCACGGCTGCTTTGCGCCGCCGCCAACTGGCCGAATCGTTCATGCGGATCACCCGCTGCCGACGCGATTATCTGGGAGATGCCGCAGTCTGCTCCGGGAGCGTCGGCGGCTCACGACACCGGCGCACGTGGGACGCCAGCTGCGACCGAGTGTCTAGCTTCACCACTGGATGCCAACTCTCACAACGTGGCCGCGGACGCCGGTGCAGACGCTGCCTATCTGATCCTGCCTGCTGCAGCGTCGGTTCTCGCACCACGTGAGACGCGGAACACTGCAGTTCTGCCGAACTCCGTGACTTCGCCGCCATCGTGAGTGCTACCTTTAGCGCTTACCCAGCTGCGGAAGCCAGCGAGCTATCGAGCGCTCCACTCCCGGATTCGGACGACGATAACGACGCGATGGGCACCTCGTCCTCGCGCAAGCGCTCGTGCCCGAGCGAGTCCTGCAGCGACGACGAAGCCCTGCGAAAGCTAGCGGCGACAGGTTCTGACGAATCATTGCCCCCTCCAGTGACGCCTGTCTACGAAAACACCGTCAAGCAGGCGGCTGACTCTATAGAACATTCCGACGACGGAATGTTCCAATACAATGCATAACCAGAGCAGCCCACGTGCCACGGAGCTCCACGATGAAGAGATCTTGACAAATGTTATCTCATGCAAGCAAAAACGCTGCCTGCTTGCATCAACACGAGAAGGGATCGCCGCTGGTGTGGCCCCTGCCGCACACCTCTCGGGACCCACTGCGGTACCAATGCCTGCTGCCGGGCTGCCTGCTGCCGGCTGTTCCTGCTGCTGCTGGGACCACAGGGGCTGGCGCGCCCGCACCCAGTGTCGCTGGCATGGTACTCTTCAAGCCGGCATCCGCGGCAGCTTCGTTTCACTGAACATCTCGCCTCGCCATCGCGCAAGCGCTCTCCGCTCTGCCTGGAGTCGATGAGGTGCGCGTGAATACGAAAAAAAAAACATTGTGGCGGCTGACGCCGCAGCACCCGCGCGGCTACAGTTCCTGCTGGCTACGACCGGGCTGTCCAGGATCGCCGTCACTGCTCGTCTCCCTGCAGACCGTTCCCAGAGCACAGGCATGGTACATGGCGTCGACGGTGAATTCTCCGACGAGGCCTTGTTGGCGGCAGTGACCTCGGTCGTGCCGTAGACGGCGGTCAAGCGGAGCGGTCGCACACACCCTGCGCTTCGCCGCCCCGAGCCCCTCGGCCCGCATCCTCCTTTTCCGGTTCCCTTTTGGTGTACGACCGTCGCGGCCCCGGCCCTTGCAGTGCCGGCTGTGTGGGCGCTGTGGCCACGCGACGACAGCGTGCAAATGGCCGGAGTGGTGCCTGCGCTGTGGCGGTCAGCATGCGAGGGATTACCATTGCACAGCCAAGCCGAAGTGCTTCCTCTGTGGAGGCGCACATGCTGCCGACGCCCCTACCTGTAATATGTGGCAGGCTGAGAGGCGCGTAGCCATTATAAAGGTTATAGGGCCGACCTACATGCCTCACCGGGAAGCTCGAGCTGCTATGTGTGCCTCCACCAAGACACAAGCCTCTCCCATTACTTCGGGAATCCATGCACTGGAGACGACGGCGCGCCCCAGCTATGCAGGTGTGGCCACCGGCTCCGCCAAAAGCACCTCGCCGAAAGGAACCCGGTGTGGCCAAGAGAATCTGGGGTGCAAGGCGGCCCCCGCAAAGGCAGCAGGCGCATCCCCAGCCGCAACTGACATGGCGCCGTCCAGCCACACTTCTGAGCAGCATTCGGAGGTCACCAGCCTAAGGCTCCTTCTGCGTACCGTTGCTGACCTGCTGCCAGCCGAGAACAAGTTGCGCTCAATCTGCTCCAGGCAGGTGGGCAGACTCCTCAGCAGAGCCACCATGCCAAACGCCCCAGCTGGGAACCACCGCCTCCGGCCGAGCGTGCTTCAGTGGAACGCGCACTCGTTACGGCGGCGACAAGCAGACCTCTCCTTGCACCTCCTGCAGAGCGACTACGACGTACTTGCTTTGCAGGAAGTGTACGCGACTACAGATGATTTGCGTCTACCTGGCTATGTGGGCTACAGCAGCCGCACTTCGTGCACGCTGCAGCCCTGCATGGCGTCCCCATGACTCAAAAAAGAACTTCTACAGGGACTTCCCCGCGGCGCGCTGTACGTGCGGGTGGGTGTGCTGCAAGCTGAGGTCGACGGGGCGGATCTGACTGGAGGACCACTCGAATGGACGTTGTTAACCAGCTGTGTCTGAAGATTCTCAACACCGGAGCACCCACTTTCGTCCGCCGCACATGCCGTGCCCTCAGCACGGCAATTAACGTGAGCCTTGACACTGAGGGCTGCCGATACACTTGGACACCGCTGCCGCGCGCGTGGGGGACCGACCACTTCTCTATAGTGCTGGCTCAGTTCAGGGGCAAGACCCCCCGGACGCGCGTGTACGCCACTTACGATTGGAGTACTTTCCGTAAGCTGTGCCCAACATGACACTAGTACCAGGGACTTCCTGCAGCTTGTGGCGGACAGCAGCCGGGCAGCCACAGTCTGGTCCACTGCGCAGGAGGGCCAACTAGCACCAGACATTCGCTACCTCCAGCTACGAGCTGCCAGGTGCCGGGCTGAACGTAGAGCACTGCGAACCCATCAGGCGGAGCACTGGACGGAACACCGTCGCATCGACGCCGCCTACAAACGACACTCCCGGCAACGCAGGCGCCAAAACTGGCAGGGAATCTGTGCCACGATCATCAGGGCGCCGGATGGAGCTCGTGCCTGGCGTCTGCTGAGGGCCTTGCTGATAGGACCTCGTGTGCAATGCCAGCTGCTCTCAGCAGCTATCTTCCTGGGCATCTCTGCATCTACTCTTGTGGGGTTACCAGCCGATCGGTTTACCGCCTGGCCCCTGGTACAGCGGGTCCTGCCTCCGCCAGCTACTGGGCCTCGGTGCCTCCCCACCACTTGCCATCATTCAGAATGGGTGCTCGAGCAGATCGATGCTCTTTGCTGAGAGCCCATCCGGCTGTATGAGCTGAAGGCCGCACTAGAACAAAGCAAGCGACGGAGCACTCCAGGAGCCGATGGGATCACGTTCCAAATGCTGCGGAACCTGCAAGATGCACAGCAAGATCGTCTCCTGGAGTACTTGAGCACCATCTGGAGCACTGGGACTCTCCCGGACAGCTGGCTCACCACGGTGGTGGCGCCAGTCCTTAAGCCACGGAAACCAGCTGCGGCACCCTCCTCGTACAGGCCAGTGTCTCTCACCTCTGCCGCCTCTAAGGTGATGGAAAGGATCGTCCTGGTACGCATGGAGTGGATTGCCGCGCAGGTGCACTACTTCCCGGAGCAGCCGACCGGCTTCAGGCGCCACCGCTGCACTGCCGACTTCACCACCGACGTCGTGGCCACACTGGAGGATGCAAAGAACAGTGGTCACGTGGTTCTTCTCGTGCTGCTTGACGTGCAGAGTGCCTTTGACAGCATGGCCCACGTGGTCTTTGAGGCCTCCTTTGATATCCTCGATATCACTGGCAGCCTCAGGCGCTTTGCCTCTGCCTTCCTTCGTGGAAGATCGTTCCGAGTACGAGTGGGCCAGGCGCTCAGCGGCCCTCGAGCCGTCGCCATGGGCATGCCACAGGGATCGGTGCTGAGCCCGTTTCTGTTCAATGCAGCCCTGCGGGTCTGCTAGCCGCATTACCGGCAGACACCCGGTACCCCACACAGTGCTCCATCTACGTTGATGATGTTGCACTCTTGGTCCAGGGACCAAGGCGGTACGTTCCAGCCGTCCGGAGATCACTGCAAGGGACCCTGGACGCGGTGACATTCCTCGGGAGCAGCTACCGTTGAAGGAAAGCAGCCGTTGAAGGAAAGACGGTTAAGCAACCGTCTTTCCTTCAAAGGCGGAGGCCCTACTGATACACCCGAGGGCTGCTTCCCACCCCAGCGTCCGCCAGTTGAGAATCGGCACCGACCCCCTTCCGTGGAAGCAGACAGTGACGTACCTCGGCCTCACCATAGACCACCGGCTGACGTGGATCCCGGCTACTAAGGCCCTTAATATCCTTGCACTGGCTGCCCTCACATGTCAGGGTAGCTGGTAATGAGGGGGCGGATACCTACGACAAAGCTGCCCATCATGATGTAGTCCCGGTTACCAGAGCGCTAGCGGCTTGGGACTACACGAGATATGTGCTATGGTGCCTGCTCACCTCCATTCACCCGTACCCCCGAGTTGCTAGTGGCAGGGCCCCCAAGCCGCTTCCAGAGAATGGCCTCTCCAGAAGAGACAGTTCCACACTCCTGTGCTTGTGGACTGGCTGCACCTGGACAGCGGCCCGGCTGTACGCCAAGAGCCGCGCCACGTCACCTGACTGCAAAGAGGTGCGGGAACCTCGAGACTATGGAGCACCTTCTCTGTGCCTGCCCATGGCGCAGGAACGCTCCATAGTGATCAACACTTACAGATGCCACGGCCTTCCAGCGGCCACAGAGACTGACATGCTGTTTCCGGTGTGTCCCCAGCTCCCTGCACTGCGAAGCCTGCTGGAGTTTATCAATTCGACTGGAATAGACACCCTTTAAGCGGCCGCTACAACGCTGGCAACTTTACTGAGGACTGCCACCTGTCGCGCATAGGGGAGTCTATTAGGCCACATCCTCCCTCTTTCTCTATCATCTTTCACTTCCCACTCCCTCTCCCCTGACGACGCTTCGCCGTGCTCCCTCACGGGTTGCAGAATCAAGCGTCCTTCCTTTCTTTAGATCACTATCGGGCCATCTTCACACGCTTTCACTCATACGGAACCTCACGGCGATGGCGACGCTGACGGCAGAAATGGAGTGTCCATAGAATTGCCATCGCAATAAAAACAAATGGCCGCAGGTGGGATGTGAACCCATGTGTTCGCATTACGCGTGCGATGCTCGTACCAACTGAGGCACCACGGCGCCGTTTTCCCATCTACTTTCCGAAGTACTTATGTTTTAGTACTAGAACCCTGGGATTAGTTAGCTAGCGGAACGACTCGCAGACTTTGGTGGCGGATGTGGAACATCCTTTCTGCCACAGGAGTCATGAGTTGAAGTAAAACGGACACCGACCAACATAGAAGTGCTAAAAAATGAACAAATCTAAAAGACGTTTCGGCTTCGCTACGGAAGCCTTGTTCACAATCGTCTTTTGATTTGTTCAAACGTCTTTTAGATTTTTTCATTTTTTAGCACTTCTATGTTGGTCGGTGTCCGTTTTACTTCTTCAATGCTTCATCCCGACCAGACGGGCTTCCGTCGAACCCTCGATTTCAGGAGTCATGAGTACGTGACGTACACTCGCCCACAAAATATTGCGGTGTGCACGAGTGCGTGGCGAAACGGCCCTCCTGCCCTCCTAGCGGCGCACCCCTGGTGTCGAGACCGGCACTTGCACGCATGCGCGTCCCTCTGACACTACAAGCGTGCAATGTTTCCGCGCTTCCCCCTTGCGTGGCGGCGATATCCGAATGTAGCCGCGAGGTGTGGCGGCCTCGATGGGCATAACTTCGTTTATACAACGGAAAGCAAGAATTCATTTTCGTCTTGCCTGTCTCTTTCTATAGACCGCGTTTGCTGCCACGCTCTTCTGCGGGAGAACGCACCGTTCCTAAGAAGAAAAAAATGGCTGTGGCTTAGGTAAGGTTAAGCCCAGGATGCGAAGCATACTAGCCTTTATTTTAGTTGTTGAACCACTGTTTAGCCTGGTGAACTGCTGTTGCTTGGCTATATTTGGTTCGGCTAGACGAAGAAACAACTCATGCATTACTTCTTCGCCTTCAAGAGTGGAACGCGACAGCGTTCCCGTCGACCCGCCAAGGGGTGTAAGACAATGGGCTACAGGGCAGCGACTACGCGCCCCGCATTGGACGCGGTGAGCGTCGAGCAAAGCAGCGTTCGGCGCGGCAACGAAATGTGCGCCTGAGCAAGAGACGCACGCCTTAGAAACAGCGCGTTTCTAAGGCAACACCGCATTCACTAGAGGCGCTTTTGTACCGCTTTGAAGCGTTGTACTCGTGGCTCAGTGGTAGCGTCTCCGTCCCACACTCCGGAGACCCTGGTTCGATTCCCACCCAGCCCGTCTTGCAAGAGTTGAGCCAAAGCCACTTCTCCTCTGTCGTGACGTCACGGTGTCACGTGATTTCATGGTCACCGCCGCGCCTGAGGAGCTGGGTTGAGCCCTCGTAATATGCTTCGCATAAAAACTGGCTGTGGTTTAGCTAAGGTTAAGCCCAGGATGCGAAGCATACTAGCCTTTATTTTAACGCGACAGCGTTAAGGAGCTCATGTCGCAGAAAAGCCGGTGCCGTCGGCGTCGGCTCAGGCGTGCGGCGCTTGCTCAGGCGCACATTTCGTTGTCGCGCCGAACGCTGCGTTGCTCGACGCTCACCGCGTCCGATGCGGGGCGCGTAGTCGCTGCGCCGTAGCAAAGCCTCCTAGAAACAGTCTCTGTAGCATGCCGCAACTTTCGCTTCTCATTCCAACGAGCAGCTCTGCCTCCAGGAGGTATCTCACCTCGTGAGTGTCTAGCAGAGGCAAGCGCACCTGCTTATATGCCGCCGCGACGCCGCGAGCACTTTTTTTTCTTTCTCTATGCCGCGAGCGACGGCGCGAGTTGAAGCCCCGTTTCTCCACTGTCGTGACGTCACGGTGTCACGTGGTATTGAAGGCGACACCGCCGCGCCTGAGGAGCTGGGTTGAGCTCTCGTAATATGCTTCGCATAAAAACAACAAAGATTGGCCACGAGAAGTTTAAGCTCAGAAAAAAAATGGCTGTGGCTTAGCTAAGGTTAAGCCCAGGATGCGAAGCATACTAGCCTTTATTTTGGTTGTTGAACCACTGTTTAGCCTGCTGAACTGCTGTTGCTTGGCTATATTTGGTTCGGCTAGACGAAGAAACAACTCATGCGTTACTCTGCTTCGCCTTCAAGAGTGGAACGCGACAGCATTCCCGTCGACCCGCCAAGGGGTGTAAGACAATGGGCTACGGCGCAGCGACTACGCGCCCCGCATTGGACGCGGTGAGCGTCGAGCAACGCAGCGTTCGGCGCGGCAACGAAAGGTGCGCCTGAGCAAGCGACGCACGCCTGAGCCTTAGAAACAGCTCGTTTCTAAGGCAACACCGCATTCACTAGAGGCGCTTTTGTACCGCTTTGAAGCATCGTACTCGTGGCTCAGTGGTAGCGTCTCAGTCTCACACTCCGGAGACCCTGGTTCGATTCCCGCCCAGTCCATCTTGCAAGAGTTGAGCCAAAGCCATCTAGAAAATCAGTCTCTGTAGCACGCCGCAACCTTGGCTTCTCATTCCAACGAGCAGCTCTGTCTCCAGGAGGCATCTCACCTCGTGAGTGTCTAGCAGAGGCAAGCGCAGCTGCTTATATACCGCCGCGACGCCGCGAGCGACGGCGCGAATTGGAGCCCCGTTTCTCCTCTGTCGTGACGTCACGGTGTCACGTGGTATTGAAGGCGACACCGCCGCGCCTGTGGAGCTGGGTTGAGCTCTCGTAATATGCTTCGCATTAAAAATGATTTGTTGCGTTCACCACCGGGCGAGTCCTATGCGTCAGCGCTCATGACTCGACAAAAAGCGGACCCAGCGGTGCGCGAAAGTTCACGCTTCTAAACCCCCTTGACAAAGTTTTGGTCGTCGAAGCCACCACAGCGCATATCGTGACAGGGGCACCTCGCGGCTACATTAGCATATCGCATGCACGCTTGCTGTTATCGGGGGGACGCGCATTCTGCAGGCGCCAGTCTCGACACCAGGGGTGCGCCGCTAAAGGGGAGGAGGAGGGCCGTTTCGCCACGCGCTCGTGCACGCCGGCATGTTTTAACGCGACAGCGTTAAGGATCTCGTGTCGCAGAAAAGCCGGTGTCGTCGGCGTCCGCGGTGTTGACCGTGAGCGATAAATCACGGCAGACACTTCATAAATAAAAAGCAACTTCGAAGATGGGCTGGGCGGGAATCGAACCAGGGTCTGCGGAGTGTGAGACAGAGACGCTACCACTCAGCCACGAGTTTTTTTTCTTTATTGCCTTTTTACAAAAGCAAACAAAAAGATCAAATACACGACATGTACATATTCTAAAAACACCAGCCACAGCTCGGCCAGTGTAAGGTGTTTAAAAGGGTTTCACAGAAGCCAATTGGTCTAGTACAGGAAGCCATTCCGGGGGTTCACATAGTGCTCTGAACAAGTTGCGTGTGTATATAATGCTCTCAAGAAAAATAGTGTCTTGCTGAGTGAGCCTGTATATGGCAATGCCTGATGTCCATTCTCGTCTTCCATACGCTGTGCATGCAAAGCAGCATTAGCATATCACTCGGCGCTCCCCCTGTTTCTGCACGTGGAAGAAACCGATAAGAACTCAGCCACGAGTTCGATGCTTGAATGCAGTACAAAAGCGCTTCTAGTGAATGCGGTGTTGCCTTAGAAACGTGCCGTAGAAAGTTATACTGCGGTGTATATCGGTAATTATGAGCATGTAACTTACAGAAGTCGCATTTACACGAGTAGCGAAGTACGTTTCCGCAACATTTCTTCTGTGCTTACCGCACACGCAGAGCCATCTTGCGGCAAACACAGAAGACCCCCTCCTCTCAATGTACGGCGCTGCCCCGACAGGTGGCGCGCCACGCGCGCATTGGGGCTGTGCGCGCATAGTGTGCGCGGACCGGTGCCAGGCGCTTCGCGGCCCCGACTCCCTCTCCCCTGACGACGCTTCGCCGTTCTCCCACACGGGTTGCAGAATCAAGCGCCGTTCCTTTCTTTAGATTACTATCTATCTCTCTGCCCGTGCCGATCACGACGTTCGGCTGGCGTAGATCGTTTCCCCCTCCGAGACACCGAGTTCTTTGGTTCGTTCCGTTTGCTCAGGCGCTCGTTTCGTTGCAGCGCCGAACACTGTGTTGCTCGACTCTCACCGCGTCCGATGCGGGGCGCCTCGTAAGTGATCGCTGCGCCGTGGCGCATTGTCTTACACCCCTTGGCGGGTCGACGGGAACGCTGTCGCGTTCCACTCTTGAAGGCGAAGCTTAAGCGTCCTTCAATTTTTGTGGGCGAGTGTACATGCACAGTACGTACCTACATGTATGTCACATAATCCGATAAGGCCGTTTTAATTTGATTGCCAATCTTACTACGTGCCCCTTTTCGGTGTCTGTCTGCATCGCATTAGGAATTCTGGGTAATTGAATGTGCTGCTGATCTGCTGCGCTCGGCGAGCTGCAGCGTGGCGCGGCGCCGGAAGCGTCTGATGCGCTGCTCTGCCTTTCGATGTGCGACACCGCGCGCGCCACAATCGCACCAAAGGTAATGCGCTATATGTAAACGCTGGCGCATCGCGTTACTCGTGATGCGCTAGGAAAAGTGATGCGCTAGTGGCGCATTCTGTCGCATGCATGTAAACGCGGCTATACGATCGCGTTTACATGCATCGCGAAAGTCGACTTACTCGTCTCAATCCACCTCGGTCTGGCGCAGTAATGTGACGCGATTTTCTAGCGCATTAGGCCCGTTTACATGGATGCGATGCGCTATGAAGTTGATGTGATGCGATGCGATGCGCCAGTTGTCGCAATCATGTAAACGCGGCTCATGTCTCTATAACTGTTGTCGCGGCATCTTCAATAGAAAATAAAGCGTTTAGAATTTTGTGGCCGGTGGAATCGAAACGGCGCCACAAGCGTTCCTCTTTGCAGCAGCCACGCTCATCAGCGTCTCGATCGGTTATCGCATCTCGGAAGCCACGCGCGGATTTGACGCTGGCACCGCTAGATGACACAGCGTCTTGAGATGGAAAAATTAATTGATAAGCAAGGAAGATATTGATAGGACCGGATCCGTTACATGCACATGCTTACAATCTAGATGTGTTTATCTAGATCTATTACAATCTAGATGTACTATGTAGATGTATTTGTTCTAAGGAAGAGAAGAAATAATCAAGGACAGATAGGCAAAATGCTAGAGGGCTATGCATGTACCCAGTGCCCAATTATATCGAGCCGGCACTGTTTTCAGCCACCCTGTTTCGAAGAGGATGCCAGCAATTCGTCATTGTCGTCATCGAAACGAGATAAAGGAGCCCGGCGGGACTACGGGCCACACACATTATTTGTTTGTTCACGCGCACGCGCGAACCACGCGACCCGCTGGCCACGTGTGGACTTCATGGTGGCGGCGCCCGAGGGCGCAACGTCTGCAAAGTGCCATAAGTGAGCGCGGCTGCAGTACCCGCCAAATACATGGTGCGCTTTGGCTGTAGCAGCTCGGTGTATTGTACATTGCTTGCTTGCTAATAGCGTTAACGTCGATCGTAGATGGGCTCCACGGATTTTTTGGCGTCTAACGTATTTCACACAAACCTTATATTTCACTATAAGAACCAGTAAAGGTTCGATGTTCTATTCCACATTTGAATTTACCTTTCTTTTTTTGATCGTATATGCATTCCGCTTAATTGGAATATTTCACTATTCGAACACGCACAATTGTGGCCCATGATTTTTTTGCAGCTACGCGAACACGATTTTCCCGAATTTACAAAGAAGCGTGAGCTCAACATTGATTCTCAGTGACTTGTCTGACACTGTGAATGACGTTTATGTGTGCACACATAAGGCCCGCAAGAGCTGTTTATCTCCCGCAGTTGTGACGACCTTCTCCAACACTTAAAGATTTCCATATGTGATAAGGATGTAATGCTGACGCTAGCGCTTCTCTCTTGCCTTATCATTCCGGCGTCAATGTTCAACCTGGTCTTATCGGTGTTGAAACCTAAATAGGGCGGTAATACGCCGACGCACTTTTGTGTTTGAATTTGTAACTCTAGAGAGAATTAGCGCGAAATCGACATTTCATTTCAATGTTCGTATCTGTCTTCCGACAGTACTTTTTCCGATGTTGTATGTTTGCAAACATGCCTCCCCTCTCCCTTTGCCATTGTCATCGCGAAGTCACTGGAAGTATTTGTGCAATCCTGTCGAAGAGAGAACACTCTGTAATCATAAACGTGTTCTGTCTGCACAATACACTGATTACGCCAGCTCATACACTCCTGCCACGGAGAGGGCTTGTTAGCGAGTTCTTTCCCTGCGCAGCCGTGCGTGTGCTCGAGGCGTCCCCAGTTGCGCGGTGCGCGGGGCTCCGAGAGGGCCGATAGCGGCGGTGTGCGAGCAGTTGTTATCGTGCCTGTGTGCACGCTATCCTATCATCGCGGCCGTGGCCTGCGTCGCCGAAGGGCAGCCGCAGGCGTGCCAACGCTGCTCGCGTGTCGGACCGCCACTGCTGCCAAGAGGAACCGGGTCCCCGAAATCTATAGGTATCCTCCTCCGTTTACTACGCGACAAGTTCGCATGCCGAGCTTTGCCCAGACGCGAGAATCAGGTGCATGGTGCTGCGTGGCGAGCTGCTTGCTGTTATGTGGGTTCACGAGCACATACGCAAGAAAGAAAAGCTGCATGCTTGAACGTTTTAGTTCGATTGTTTGAGTGACAGAAAGCATCCGCGAGTGACTCTAAAAGCTTTTGGAGCATACGAAACTAGAGCAAGGACTGATATCTTCGCTTCACAAGTATCCAGTGCGCTTTTCATTGGCTGATGTATTGGCAGCAAAGAAATTTAGCTTCTCGAATTCCACATTCTAGAAATATTTGCGGTTGAAGCATTGCTTTGAGTTAGTAGTAATAATTTATTTATATACTCGGCATAGTTTCCTGTTTCAATGGCGTAGTTTGCCTGTGGGTTATGTGGGCACAATGTATTAACGACGCCACTGTGGTTGCCCAGATGTAGCTACAACGGTGTTCTTATCAAGCAATCAATCAATAAATTATATGGAAATGGGGTTTATTCGGGTCGTAGAGCAGCAGCGACAAAGGCAGCAGCAACCTAGGTACGAGCCACGCGAAGGCAACGGGGCTTTTCAGCGTGCCGATCTTTATCCTCACTATGCAGCCTTTGCCGCCACCATTCTTGCTCCTTGTCACAGTCTGTGAAGACCGCGGGGCACTGCCAAAGCATGTGGTCAAGAGTAATGATGCCATTGCACTTATTACAATTGGTTTGCGTTTCCCTCTACGAAGAGATCTTGTTAATAAAATTTGGACTTGGGTATGTCCTTGTCTGTAGCAAACGTAATGTGACTGCTTGGGCTCTGCAAAGCTTACCGTGTGGCAATGGGTATTCCCTTCTGCTTAAATAATAGTGCTTCGTGATTTCACTATAAGTTAATAATTGATCACTGTCTTCCCCGGGTGAAGTGTAAGTTGCTCGGTCTTGAAGAGCATGGCTAGAAAGTTCTCGTGCTGCTTCATTTGCCACCTCATTGAGGTTTCTCCGAGTTCCGTCCACCCCCCTAGATGTGCAGGAAACCAGCGGATTCCGATCCTCTCACTCTTGACCTTCTCTAGTAACCTAGTTGCTATCCGCGCCACATATTCATTAGTAAAGTTGCGTATGGCTTTTCTAGAGTCGCTGTAAATATGAGTCCACTCATTAGCCTGGATGGCTAAGGCGATTGCTACTTCTTCTGCTACTGCTGGGTCCTTGGTATAGCCGGTGATGGCATCCCGTATGTTACCCTTAGTGTCTACAACAACGGAGGTATACGCATCCTTATCTTTATCCCAGGCAGCGTCAACGAACACCACCTGCTGCTTATGTTTATCTATGTCTTGAAGGAATGCCTTGACCCTTGCGTTCCGTCACTCGAGGTTATGTGTCGGGTGCATGTTCCTAGGGAACGGGGTCGTCTTAATTGTTTTTCGTAGACCCGCTTGCAATTCTGTTAATAATTCTTGTTTGTTGATGTGGTTGCTCATTTCTACGCCTATTTCGTCAAGTAGCGCCCTCCCAGGTCGTGTCCCCATTAGTCTGTCTTGGTGGGCAACATGTTGAGCCTCAGTTATCTCTTCTAATGTGTTATGCAGCCCTAGGCGCAATAAGCTATCATTGGCCGTGCTGATGGGAAGTCCTATTGCAGTCTTTATAAGTCGTCTGATTAAAGCGTTGAGCTTGTTCTTATCAGCCTGTGTCCATTGTAGCATGCCTGCCACGTACGAGAAGTGCTAAAAGGCCAATGCATGTACCAATCTTATGGTACTGTCTTCTCCTAGCCCCTTATGCTTGTTGGTAATTCTACGCAGAAGCCTAATCACTTCCTCTGACTTGTTAGAGATGTGTTGTATCATCCTGCAATTAGATCCATTCGCTTGCAGGAGAAGTACTCTAACAGTCTCCACCTGCCTGATTGGTTCTCCATTCTTGGCGTAGATGTCAATGCGGGGTTCTTCCTTTGAGATATATCCGTTCGGCTTGCGGCCATGCTTACTGCTCCGTAGTACCAATAGTTCTGATTTTTTAGCAGAGCAGTTCAGTCCCATACCCTCAAGTATTGTATTCACCACATAAATGCTTTCCTGTAGTTTGGTCTCTGTTTGTCCCATATTAACTTCGGCACTCCAGATTGTTACATCATCTGCATATATTGCAAAGTGGATACCCTCAATCTGCGCGAGACCTCGAGCCACTTTTGACATTGCCAAATTAGGTGACATGGGAGATAGGACAGACCATTTTGGTGTCCCACGGTTCCTAAGTTCAAGGGTTGTCGGTTGGAGTTCGCCTAACCTGAGACAAGCAGAACGGCAACCGAGAAATGCTTTGACTATATTGTGCAATCGCTTACCCAATCCCATATCCGAGAAGATTTCAAATATGGCCCTGTGTGATGTGTGGCAGTAGTAGTGCAGTGAATAATTTTGCATTAAGTTAGGAGTGACTGCAGGACATCCGAGAGGAATACGTGACCCAGATCTCTCAGCAGTTCACGAGGTGCGCCACGGCGAAGATCAAAGTTCTCTAGAATGAACGAGGGGACGTCTTTTGCTGATGCGGCAGGCAAGGCGGTGGTTTGAGCATATCGTGTCAAATGATCTACGGCGACAACTATCCATCATTTGCCAGCGCCAGTAGATGGAAGAGGCCCGTATAAATCAATGCCGACACAGTCAAATGGGTAAGCTAGGCAGGGAAGCGGCTGGAGAGGTGTGGTGGGCAGATGCGGGACATATTGGCGTAGTTGGCAGGCAATGCAGGAGCGTACGTATTTGTGGACGAAGTTTTACATCCCACGCCAATAATATCGTAGCCGAAGCCGTGTGTAGGTCTTTGACACTCCACCGTGACCACACTGCGGGTCAGAGTGAAATGCAGAGCATAAATCTTTTCGAAGGTTGCGGGACACTACTAAAAGTCATGTGCGGCCATCATTATGGTAGTTACGGCGGTATAAAAGTCCGTCGCGGATGGTGTAAAGCGTCGCCTGTCGGCGTAACGCTCGAGTTGCCGAAGCTGTCGGACGATTTATGACGATCCATTTGTCTTTCCCTTGCTCCGAGGCCATGTCCAGGTTGTCAAGTGGCGAGAAATCACGACTGTATGTACAAGTACTGGCGTCCGAAGTAACTGGGAAGCGTGAGAGGGCATCGGCGTCCAGGGCGATAGACGACACGGATATCACATTCCTTGATTCGCAGGGCCCACCGAGCGAGGCGGCCTGACGGGTTTTTGAAGTTAGACAACCAGCAAAGAACGTGATTGATCCGTCACCACGTCAAAGGGTCGACCATAGAGATATGGGCGAAATTGCTGACGAGCCCATACGATGGCTATGCGCTCTCTTTTGGCTACTGAGTAAGGCTACAGGTTTTGTGAAGGCACGACTGGCACGTATTTGGCATTAGTATTGTTACGTTGTGCGAGCACGGCACCCAGGCCTACACCACTTTGCGACAGTGTGAAGTTCTGTATGTGCGCTTGGATCAAAATGGCGCAAAATTGGCGGAGACGTAGGTAGGTGGCGAAGATTTGTAAAGGCATCATCAGAGGCTTCCGACCACGTAGAAAGTTCATTGTCGCCTTGGAGAAGATGGACAACGCGCCTTTCGGTGGGTGATACTCGGTAGGGACGCTGTCGAATGGAGGCATGGCTCCCAGTGTCGATAGTGTGAAAAACAGTCGTAGTGCGGGCGACTGACTTTGCTTGGCAGTCTATAGAAGAGAAGCCTTGGAGCAAATGAAGAAGTTCGTCGCCCTGCATCGTCGTTAGGTCACGGGCAATTGCTGGCGTAAAAGAAGGCGGCAGTGACTGAGGAGGCGATGCCTCGAGAGTGGCAAGATATAAGTGGAGTCGTTCATCGTCTAAAATATTGAAGATGCGGCCAGTGGTTCTGCGCTGCGAAGACATTTTTCACGGCGGCGTAAAGTGATTGGTTCGGCCCATGGGTTTGACACGAACACGTGAGAGAACACGTGTTCATGTGTTCACGTGTTCACTTGAACACGTGAACACGAACTTTTCCTATCTTGCGGCAAATACGGGCATCTATCGCTGAAAGTGCAGCGCCGGTGTCGACAAGTGCTAGCCTGAATATAGTTTCTATTGCGACTTTACTAACATTTTACGGAGAAGTATGAGGCATTATACGTTTTGCTACCTAACGCACTTCTCGCCTCCTGCGATTCTTAGTTTTCTCAGCGCGGAGAGCCCCGCCGACGGAGCATGGGAGAAATGGAGTGGCGGCGAGGAGAAGGTGAACGGCGAGCGAAGAATGCGGTCTCGACAGCAGGAGCACATTCAGAGCTGTCCGAATAGTCGCGGCCTTGTTGGAAACGCGGCGGATATGAACGCACGTAGTCGGAGACGTTCGGTGTAAGTCGGTGACATTGACCTGCCACGTGTCCAGCACGGCCACAATAACAACAAATTGGACGGTTGTATTCCGTGCACCAGTGGTCTTGAGGTCGTGCATACTGCATCACTGGGCGGGCGGAAGGGTATACGGGCGGGCGCAAAGGCGGCGTACGTCAGCGGAGCGGCAGTCGGAGCCTACTGGAGAGAAGGCGGAACGTGGTCGACAACCTGCTGCTTGATGACATATTGGAGAGCGGGCGCCAATGGAGAACTCGGCTGGCCGTTTGTATGCAGTATCAGAGAAAGCCGACGAGCAACCTCTTCACGGACGAACTCCTTGATCTGTAGCAGCAGCGAAGTGTTATCCGGGGAAACAGCCAAGCTCGACATTGAAGTCGCCTGAGGAGGAGATTACCGGGGGGGCTACGCGTTGTTTGCGGAGTTCGTCGAAGCTTTGGCAGAGACTGACGAGTTCAGGTACTGTTGTCGCATTTTTCGCCAACAGCATCTGCATTGTGCCGTCTTGAATGCCTTTTAAGATATGCCTGATCTTCTCGGCATCAGCCATTGTGATGTCTTCGTGGTTACAGAGGTCGAGAACATCTTCTACATAATTGGGAAATGTCACCCCGCTCTGTTGCGCACGACTACGCAAACGTTGCTCGGGGCGAAGCTTGCGAATGGCGATGCGCGCAAATACCTCCGTCACGTTAGTTTTGAAGGCCGCCCACGTCGTGAGATCACGTTCGTGGTTTCGTGCCACACGCTGGCGACAGCGCTCAAATAAAACGACATGTAATAACAAGTAATTAAGTTTTTTAGTGTCGTCCCAGAGGTTGTGGATGCTCACCCGGTCGTAGTCAGCGAGCCAGTCTTCTACAGCATGATTTTCTGTAGCTCCGAAGATGCGTTGGTGGCGTTGACGCAATGGGCCAGGGCAGAAGGCCACGGTAGTCACCGGTGCAGCGCGTTGTGGTTGTGGTGTTCTTTCTTCCGGCATAATGAAGACGGGCTGCAGTGTCCGATTGCAAAGTTCCAGATTTCCTTCTAAAACTGGTACCTGCAGCGCAACATACAAAGGAAGAAACCAGCCGATCCGGCCAGATAAAGGAACAGAGCGCTGTGCCCGATGTACAAGAATGAAGTTACAAAGAACAACCTCTCGGCAAATCGTAGGATTAATTATAAGAAATCGATGGAAAAAATTAAAGGAAAAGAATTTCAGGAAATATTTAACGTTGACACTCGTATCGAATGCGCAAACTTTGCAAATGCATTGGTACACATAAAATCTGAATGTATCACATGCAAACACAGCAAATACAAGGAACGTTTATGCCCGTGGATCACTAACACTATACTCACAGCTATAAATAAAAGGGATTAGTGGTACAAAAATGAAAAAAACAAAACCAGAAAGATAGCCATTACTATCTGCAAAACTTCCGAATCTCTCGTAACCATGTTGTGGCTCTAATCCTGAGGCAAAAGAAAGAATACAACATTTTGTTAATACAACAAGCACAATGCCATACCAAAAATGTGGGAGGTTGTAAAAAGTGTAATTCCCCCTCCCCCCCAAAAGCCGGTTAAAAAGCAAATCACCCCTAACAGGCTGATACAAAATGCGCTGAAACGTTTAATGCATACTTTACCAGCATTAATCCAGAGGTAGCAGACCATATTTCAGCCAGTGCGAACAATTTCCATTACCCGGTCATCCCTAGTACATTTTGCTTGGAGCAGGTGGGCGAGCATACTGTAACCTCGTCTATATGAGGCGTGCCTTCCTACGAAGCTACTGGTCACGATGGCATTACCGTAAGAGATTTCAAAGAAAACATTGATGTTCTTGCGCCAGTACTTACAAAAACATTTAATAACTCCGTGAGTCGAGGCATATACTCTGACATTTTAAAAATCACAAGTTTCTCCTATATCTAAAAGCAGTCGGAGGTGCAGTGGTGGCGTAGAGGTAGAACAACCGCCTCTGTGCATAAGGTCCGTGGTTTGAAACCCGGTGCCGCGCAATTTTCCACCGGATTTTAAAAATAAGAAAAAAAATCCGCGTGTTGATAAAATTGCATAAACAGGCCTGGAGTGTGGCCTGATCCCGCTGACCAGAACGGTTAACGCACTCCCTCACCAGAGCAGGATTGGCCACCCTGGTGCAGTACTTGGCCACAACCTCCTATATGAACACAACAATCAAACCCCGGCGCTCAGTCCCCAAGCAGCTGCGAAGCAACTGACCATGGCGGCGGTCAGACCTGCGACGCAGCAGAGGGTGTTAAGAATCCCTGACTCCGAACAGGCCGCCATTGGAATATGAACCTGGCAACGTTTAACGCTAGAACGTTATCTAGTGAGGCGAGTCTAGCAGTGCTATTGGAGGAATTAGAGGGCAGTAAATGGGATATAATAGGGCTCAGTGAAGTTAGGAGGCCAAAAGAAGCATATACAGTGCTAAAAAGCGGGCACATCCTGTGCTACCGGGGCTTAGCGGAGAGACGAGAACTAGGAGTCGGATTCCTGATTAATAAGAATATAGCTGGTAACATACAGGAATTCTATAGCATTAGCGAGAGGGTGGCAGGCCTTGTTGTGAAACGCAATAAAAGGTACAAAATGAAGGTTGTGCAGGTCTACGCCCCTACATCCAGTCACAATGACCAGGAAGTTGAAAGCTTCTATGAAGACATGGAATCGGCCATGGGTAAAGTCAAAACAAAATATTCTATACTGATGGGCGACTTCAATGCCAAGGTATATATAGGCAAGAAGCAGGCTGGAGACAAGGCAGTGGGGGAATATGGCATAGGTACTAGGAATAACAGGGGAGAGTTATTAGTAGAGCTTGCAGAACAGAATAATATGCGGATAATGAATACCTTCTTCCGCAAGCGAGATAGCCGAAAGTGGACGTGGAGGAGCCCGAACGGCGAGACTAGAAATGAAACAGACTTCATACTCTGCGCTAACTCTGGCATCATACAAGATGTGGACGTGCTCGGCAAGGTGCGCTGCAGGGACCATATAATGGTAAGAACTCGAATTAGCCTAGACCTGAGGAGAGAACGGAAGAAACTGGTACATAAGAAACCGATAAATGAGTTAGCGGTAAGAGGGAAAATCGAGCAATTCCAGATCAAGCTTCAGAACAGGTATTCCGCTTTAACTCAGGAAGAAGACCTTAGTGTTGAAGGAATGAACGACAATCTTGTGGGCATCATTAAGGAGTGTGCAATATAAGTCGATGGTAACTCCGTTAGACAGGATACCAGTAAGTTATCGCAGGAGACGAAAGATCTCATCAAGAAACGCCATTGTATGAAAGCCTCTAACCCTACGGCTAGAATAGAACTGGCAGAACTTTCGAAGTTAATTAACAAGCGTAAGACAGCTGACATAAGGAAGTATAATATGGATAGAATTGAACATGCTCTCAAGAATGGACGAAACCTAAAAGCAGTGAAGAAGAAACTAGGAATTGGCAAGAATCAGATGTATGCGTTAAGAGACAAAGCCGGCAATATCATTACTGATATGGATGAGATAGTTCAAGTGGTGAGGAGTTCTATAGACATGTATACAGTACCGGTGGCACCAACGACGATAATGGAAGAGAGAATAGTCTAGAGGAATTCGAAATTCCACAGGTAACGCCGGAAGAAGTAAAGAAAGCCTTGGAAGCTATGCAAAGGGGGAAGGCAGCTGGGGAGGATCAGGTAACAGCAGATTTGTTCAAGGATGGTGGGCACATTGTTCTAGACAAACTGGCCACCCTGTATACGCAATACCTCATGAATTAGAGCGTACCGGAATCTTGGAAAAACGCTAACATAATCCTAATCCATAAGAAAGGGGACGCCAAAGACATGGAAAATTATAGACCGATCAGCTTACTGTCCATTGCCTACAAAGTATTTACTAATTACAAATAGAATCAGGAACACCTTATAGACTTCCGTCAACCAAAGGACCAGGCAGGATTCCGTAAAGGCTACTCAACAATAGACCGTACTCACACTATCAATCAGGTGATAGAAAAATGTGCGGAATATAACCAACCTTTATATATAGCTTTCATTGATTACGAGAAAGCGTTTGATTCAGTCGAAACCTCAGCAGTAATGGAGACATTGCGGAATCAGGGTGTAGACGAGCCGTATGTAAAAATACTGAAAGATATCTATAGAGGCTCCACAGCCACCGTAGTCCTCCATAAGGAAAGCAACAAAATCCCAATAAAGAAAGGCGTCAGGCAAGGACATACGATCTCTCCAATGCTATTCACAGCGTGTTTACAGGAGGTATGTGCATGTGCTTTCATGTCTAATGGCGGGAAAAGATACTGGAAAGAACACTGTAAAAGGGAGCGGCGTGCCTTCGGAACAGGACACGACAAAAGATATGCGTGAGATGACAAGGGCTCTCGAGAATTTGAGGCGTGATTTCCGGGAAGAAATGCGGGAGCTAAAGAAAAGTGTGTCTTACTGCACTGATATTTGCAATGATGTCAAAGATACTACTAATGAAATCAAAAACTTGAGGCACTGAACTGAAAGGCGAAAGCACCCGATTATCACAAAGATGTGAAGAGCTCGATCAATACCAGCGCCTCAATAACCTCGAGATTAAGGGCGTCCCGGATGGAAAGGACCCACTTGCAGTAATAAGCAAAATAGGCGAAAGTGTAGGGGTAACCATTGACACCATGGTTGACATTGACACGTGTCACTATGTGCGTACATACAATGCTGACGTCAAGAACATAGTTGTTCGCTTTGTCAGACGAAATCAGCGAAATGAGTTGTTATCAAAGTGCAGAAAAAAGAAGATAGACAGCTCTATGCTTGGTCTTGAAGGAACAACCCCGGTTTTTGTGAACGAACACTTGACTCCAAAAAACAAGGCACTGCTTTCAGATGCGATTAAAAGGAAAAAGGCTGCCAAATGGAAATTTGCCTGGACGACTGGAGGCAAGGTGCTTGTACGTAAAGATGAAGACTCCGACATAATTCACATTGCTCATGAAGGAGACTTAGATAAAATAAATTGTTGAAGACTAAATTGAATGTGATTTAATTGCCTTTCCTGTTCATGATGATGAACCCAGAGGAGAACAGCAGATACTACACAGTTGACGCTTTTAATCGTGAATTTTCTTGTGGAAAGTTTTTTTCTGCATTACATGCAAACTGTAGAAGCATTCGACCAAAGGCAGATGACATTTCTGTTTTTTTTGCATTCGTTATCAGTTGACTTCGATATTCTAATCTTTACTGAAACATGGCTTTCAGATAACGACACAAAACCAAACTTTCCAGGCTATCGGTCTGAATATCTTTGTCGTAGGCAAAAAAAGGGTGGAGAGCTGGCTATCTACTTTAAGAATACCTTTTCTTATGAAGTGTTTAGTGATTTCTCGGTAATGAATGCCGATTGTGAATGTTTGTGCTTGCGTATCGACAAAATAGTGGTAGTCGCTCTTTACCGCCCTCCGCTAGGGCACAAAGGTCGTTTCGTAGAGTTTGTGGACTTACTCTTGGCTTCCCCTGTCTTTTCAAACGCATCTTGCATTATTATGGGGGACATCAATATCGACTTAAGTTCCAATGATGCTTACGTGGAAAATTTTGAGACACTGTTATCTACGTATGGCTTCGCAAACCATATAAATAAACCTACAAGACTTACAAAACAAACTGCCACTGTTTTGGATGTTTGCATAACAAACTTCAGTCCACGAGACATCTCGAGCGGAATATTTTCATATGCTCTTAGTGATCATCTGCCAGTTTTTTTTGCTTTTTTGAATCGCTAAGCACTATGACAAGCCCTATATTAACAGAGAAGGTAGACGAGCCATAAACCTTCCATGACAAAAAGAATTTTTCCACTTGGTCAGTCTGATTGACTGGAGTGAGGTTTACAATGACGAAAATGCAGACAGCGCTTACGAGAAATTCTTTTCTTTACTACACGCTTCATACAATGCCGCATTTCCTGTATTACAGCCGACCGGTCGTAATAAAAGAAAACACAAGAAACCTTGGATTAATTCAGAGCTTTATCACCGTATCAAAATAAAAAATAAGTTATTCCATGATTTTATCCGTTCACGGGATCCAAATACATTCACAGAGTTTAAGAAGTATCGGAATGCTTTAACGACGGAGTTAAGAAAAGCAAAACAGTACTACTATCAGAATCTTTTTGAGAGCATATATAATAATCAGCGACGAATATGGGAGGTTGTAAACTCGCTCACTTCAAGAACAAAAACTAGGGATAGGATTACGCAGCTCGTACTTGATGGTAAAACACTCATGGGTGAGCAACTAGCTAATACAATGAACACACATTTTGTGGATGCTGGCTCCTACAATACCATGAGTGAAACTGTCAGCGACGACAGTATGCCACTAGACACCATATTGAATCACTCTCTTTTCCTGAAACCTACTGATCCTAGTGAAATTTCAAGTATAATTGGCAAGCTAAAGAATAATACATCTCCAGGGGTGGATGAACTTCGTTCAAATGAAATAAAATTAATATCGCCTTTAATATGTGAAGTTCTTAGCTACATAATTAACCTCACTCTAACAACAGGCGTATTTCCTAAGCTATTAAAAATCGCCAAAGTCACCGCAATTTTCAAAGGAGGTGATACAAACAATTTATCTAACTACCGACCTATTTCAGTACTTCCTGCAATATCTAAAATATTTGAATGCGTCATTCATGAGAGGCTAGTTTCATTTTTACAAAAGCATCAGGTCATTACCCAATGTCAATATGGCTTTCGCAAGCATCGATCGACAGAACACGCTCTCGTACACATCAAAGACAGGATAATTGAAAACATGGAATGTAGAAAATATACACTAGGTTTGTTTTTAGACATTCAGAAAGCTTTTGATTCCATACAGTTTGATTTATTACTTAACAAATTATCAAGATACGGTGTCCGAGGTATTGTACTAGATCTTCTAGATGGCTATCTGAATGATCGTTATCAGTTGGTGAAAATTAATCATGCGGTATCAACACTCGCGAAGCTAAAACAAGGAGTACCACAAGGATCAATATTGGGCCCATTACTATTTCTTGTCTATATCAATGACATTGTCAAAATTGATAGTTCTGCTGAAACCATAATGTATGCTGATGATACCAATGTCTTTTTCTCTTCGCATAACTTACTGACCCTTGAATCCTCTGTAAATGACTACCTTGTGCATCTTTCGAACTGGTTAAGCAGAAACAAGTTAAGATTAAATGCCTCAAAAACAACATATGTCATATTTCGTCCTCCCAACAAACCTCTACACCACAAACTTAACGTGAAATTTGAAAATACCCTTATAAAACAAGTTCAGACACAAAAATTTCTCGGGGTTTGGTTTCAGGAAGACTAGGATATCTGCGCTCATACCGCTCTGGCTAAAAAAGAACATTTATTATTCACTTTTTTATTCCAAATTAACCTATGGCTTAATGGTTTGGGGCACTACTACGCAATACAATTATACTAAACTAATTACTTTGCAGAAGAAAATTCTGCGCTGTTTTGAATCTTATTGTGGTAATCCACAGGACTTAAGAACCGCTCCACTGTTTAAGAAACACGGTATCCTAAAGGCAGACCAGTTATATTATTTAAAAGCGCTGCAACTAATGCATCAGAAGAAACTATACGGAATTATGGACTCTGCAAATGCTGAATACCTTTTGAGGCACCGAAAACACCGAACACCAAAAATCCGAACAAATTATGGAAGGCAAACAATGGCGTATCAAATACCTGCGATCTTAAACAAATTTGAAGGCAAGCTAAACTTTGAATGCAAATTGAATGCATTTAAAAGCCAACTTAGGGAGCTATTGTTATCCTGCCAATTTAACTATAGCCAAAATTGAAGTGTTTTTTTATATTTTACTGTCTTCTCGTAAAGGATACATAAAACTCTATATAACACAAAATGACTAAAAATTGCTCCTATCTTACTTTTGTGTCGTTTCAAGCAACATTATTCAGTTTCACTGGCAGTTATATTTTATTTGTATGCTTTTGTACAACAGCTGTTTGTGCTGATTCATTCAAGTAAATTGCTTAGCGTCCTATTATGTATCGTTGTATTATCCTATTATGTATCATTGTATGATTTGTTATGTGTCATTTGTGTGCAACAGTATATGCACTACATTTGTGTACAGGTGTCAAATACTGCGTCTCTTTTACTTTATTTCCTTTGTTTCTAAGATTTGTGTTGTATCTGTAACCGCTGTAGACTGTTTGGGGTCAGAGGCCTCGTCAGGCTCCATCAGCCTTTAGCTTCTGTCCCTACATCAGGCTCTGCTTTCGTCTGATGTTGAAATAAAATAAAATAAAATAAAATAAAATAAAATAAAATAAAATAAAATAAAATTCAGAGACCTGGATTGGGAAGAATTGGGGATAAGAGTTAAAGGAGAATACCTTCGTAACTTGCGATTCGCTGATGATATTGCCTTGCTTAGTAACTCAGGGGACCAACTGCAATGCATGCTCACTGACCTCGAGAGGCAAAGCCGAAGGGTGGGTCTAAAAATTAATCTACAGAAAACTGAAGTAATGTTTAACAGTCTCGGAAGAGAACAGCAGTTTACAATAGGTAGTGAGGCACTGGATGTGGTAAGGGAATACATCTACTTAGGACAGGTAGTGACTGCGGATCCGGATCATGAGACTGAAATAATCCAAAGAATAAGAATGGGCTGGAGTGTGTTTGGCAAGCATTCTCAGATCATGAACAGCAGGTTGCCATTATCCCTCAAGGGAAAAGTGTATAACAGCTGTGTCTTACCAGTATTCACGTACGGGCCGAAACCAGGAGGCTTACGAAAAGGGTTCTACTTAAATTGAGGACGACGCAACGAGCTATGGAAAGAAGAATGATGGGTGTAACGTTAAGGGATAAGAAAAGAGCAGATTGGGTGAGCGAACAAACGCGAGTTAATGACATGTTAGTTGAAACCAAGAAAAAGAAATGGGCATGGGCAGGACATGTAATGAGGAGGGAAGATAACCGATGGCCATTAAGGGTTACGGAATGGATTCCAAGAGAACGGACGCGTAGCGGAGGGCGGCAGAAAGTTAGGTGGGCGGATGAGATTAAGAAGTTTGCAGGGACAACATGGCCATGATTAGTACATGACCGGGGTAGTGGGAGAAGTATGGGAGATGCCTTTGTCCTGCAGTGGGCGTAACCAGGCTGATGATGATGATGGTGGTGATGATGATGATGATGATGATGATGATGATAAAAGCAGTAACATCAATGACCATGGAAACTTTAGGCCTATCTCTGTGCTCAGCATTATAAAGACTGTATTTGAGAAGGTCATTGCGGCTCAATTAAAATACTACCTTGACACAAGCAAGCTTCTAACAGATTTCCAACACAGATTCCGAGCTAATCGATCAACATCATCGGCAGTGCTAGAAGTAACTCAAAGTATAAACACATCACTACAAAAATGAATTTGCGGTAGGAATATTTTTAGATTTAAAAAAAGCCTTCGACACAGTCGTTCACTCCATACTTCTAAAAATATTACATGTCTGTAGCACTAACGAAACTACTATGAACCTTTTTTATAGATACTTAAGAGGACGTAAGCAATATGTAAGTCTTGGCTCGTTTTCTTCTCAATATAACACTATTGTTACAGGTGTTCCACAAGAATCACTTTTGGGGCCCATACTCTTCTCGCTATATATTCATGGCCTTCCATCAGTACTAATATCATCGAAAGCTGTTACTTACGCTGATGATACCGCACTAATATTTTCAGGTAAATATCTTAAGGAATTACAAAACAGTATAAATCGTTAATTATCTAACCTATCAAGTTGGTTTACGAGGAATAAATTATCAATAATTAGAGATAAAACGAAGTACGTGGCATTCCACTCCCTATATTCTCAACGCGATACAACATGTATGCAAATTTATGTCGAAGGTCGTACTATTGAGCAATTAGATACCATAAAATACTTAAGGGTGTTATTAGATTGCAACCTAAACTGGAGACCACATATATCCAGTATATACTCGAAATTGGCATCCGCTTGCTATTTACTAATGAAATGCAGAGCATACTTTAATCTTAACATACTTAAGATTATCTACTTTTCTCTTTTCCATTGCCACATCATATAATGCTGTGGATTATGGGCTGGTACATATAAAACCTACATAGATCCGCTTATTCGGCTAAAGAAGGGCCTTGCATACTATAACATACACAAGCACACATTATAATTAATAACACCATTCTAATCAGCCGTCTCGGCATACTACCATTTCCCCTGGCATCCGACAATAAAGTTGCGATTCTGATAAACAACATTATAGGTGGAAATCACTAATTGCTTCTGTCATAATATATGGTACGCGGGAGTGGAAACATAAACATGCGAAGACTGTGCGCCGTGCGGGGGCGAAGAGGACAGTGAATCTTGGCAAATACCCGCAAGATGGTCATCATCATCATCGACGCCGACTTGGGAGCGCCGGCAGTGGTGCCTCAAAAAGCGTGGCGCGAGAGTGTAGCCCGTGGCCCGTGGCGTGAGCAGTGCGCGAGGTTCGGCGGTCGACGGAAAAGCAGCTTCCTCGCTGGGCGTCTGGCCCATAGGAGCTATCGCCGACCGCGCCAATACGCCACACCTGAAGCAACACTGTCGCCCGCTGGGAGGTTACCTCGCCCCGCTCTCCCGCTGGGCACTGGTCCAGGAGGGCTGGCGGTCCGGAACCGGGGCACTCGAGCGTTCGGGTGAGCGGCCACAGGGCTACCCCGCCAGCTGTGGACGCGACCCGGTGACTGCGGCCGGCTACCTGAGCCCCGCGAGGCGGTCCGACCCGGCCGTCAAACCCGGCCATCCAACCCGGCCGTCCAACCCGGCTGTCCAACCCAGCCGACCGACCCGGCCGTACAACCCGGCTGTCCGACCCAGCCGACCGTCCCGGCCGTCCTACACGGCTGTCCGACCCGCCGGCCGACACTGTTGTCCGACCCCGCTGGCCGGCATCGGTTCAACGAGGTCTCAGACACGGCGACACACGCTTCCGCCGGAACTGTAGGCCAATCATAATCCACCGATCCATAGATATAGTGCATGTCGCCTATGAGGCATTTTGGGACATTGTCACGTGTGTGTGCCGTTATCTGTGTCGTGTACGTCAATACAAGTCTGATGTGTGTTTTTGCTTTCGCGTGCTGCTTCTCCCTTTTTCTGGAGTGATCCGGCCCCAATAACATCACAAACTGGCGAGCCTGCCAGGATTCACTCGTAAATACAGTGAAAGGGGGCAGTTTCGCTTGAGCGCAGACACACATTAGTAGACGGCACCATGGATTTGGAGAAAATCACGGCGATTGGACTCCAAATAGGATTGTCAGGCGCAGAACTTCGCAGATGGATTGAGGCCGAACAGACAAAACAAAGGGACGAGAGAGCTGCGGAGCGAGAGGCAATCAAGGAAACTGACGAGAGGCAGCGCGAGATCCTCCAGCTAAAGCTGCAGCTTCAGGAAGGAGCTCGTAATGTGCCGGCAGCGGCTTCTGAAATTTTTACTGCGCCCAGCACCTCCTCGTCATCCCTCAATCCACAGAAGTTACTTCCTTTGTTCGACGAGAAACGCGATGACTTACACGCGTATGATTTGAGCGCGTTGCAACAGGGAAGGACTGGCCGCAAGAAAAATTGGCTCTTGCTTTGAGCATGTGTCTGACTGGAGAAGCGTTAACTGTGATCGGTCGGATGACTGCCACCGATTCATTAGATTACCCGAAGGTAAAGAAAGCTTTGCTACAAAGGTTTCAATTCACGGCTCAAGGCTACCAAGACAAATTTCGTAAAGAACGAGCAGTAGAGGGCGAAACTGGAAGACAGTTAGCAGCAAGAATTTCAGCCTATTTTGACCATTGGATTGAGATGGCTAATGTGCCTAAAACATATGAAGGTCTACGAGATCACATGATTTCTGAACAGTTTCTGCGTTGTTGTGAGCCAAAGCTAGTCATTTTCTTGAAGGAGCGAGAGTGCAAATCCCTTGACGAACTTGCTAGCTTGACGGATCGCTTCCTTGAAGCGCAGAACTGGACAGACCTAGGAAAGGGTCCCGATAACACAAAGGATTCTGGTGGAGAAAACATTGAAGCTCCCAGGAAACCGCAACTTATGTGCACCCTTTGTCATCGGTTTGGACATTTGGCTCCTGACTGCCGTGTCCCACCTAATCGTATGCTGAAGTGTGAGTTGTGTGACAGAACGGGACATACAGCTGAAAATTGCCGAACTGGGTACGGGGACAACAAACCAAGTTCAGCGTGTGCACTCGCCAAATCTCAACCAGACCCAACTCGTCCAGTGAATGGGTCAAAGCGTCCAGGAAAGAAGACTCGCCGATCAAGCGACAGCGATGACAAGAACCCTGGGACTGCTGTAACTTTCCTCATCGACCGGATGCCAGTGGTTGAAGGCCGGCTGCTAGGAAGAAGTGTTCGTGTATTACGAGACACCGGTTGTAATACCGCAATTGTCAGACGAGAACTCGTTCCAGAGGTATATATGACGGGAAGAAAGAGGAACGTTGTTCTTCTGGATGGCTCAACAAGCTACCTGCCTGAGGCTGTCGTGCCAGTGAACACGCCGTATTTTACAGGCAAGTTAACAGTGGCATGTATGGACGAGCCCCTCTATGACCTTGTTCTGGGAAATCTTCCAGGCGTCAGAGGACCATACGATCCGGACTGTGACTGGAAGCACCCCGCTGCTCCCAACGCTGAGTCGTCGTCGATACGGATGAAGCGTAATAAGGCGCCTAGGAAGCCTCAGCATGTATCGAGCGTGGCTGAAGCCAGAACTGAAGAACAAGGCCAGATCCGTCCCTTGTGCGTTCCGACAATCGTCTTACGTGACGTGACAAAAGGACAACTCATTGAAGAACAGCGGAAAGACCCGACGCTGAAACATATTTTTGCGAAAGTAAGCAAGTCGTTTAACTCGGGAAAGGGCCACAGCTACGAGTTCGTGGAGGAAAAAGGATTGTTGTATCGCCTTTACCACCGGGCCACTGGCAGAAACTTTAAGCAGGTGGTCATACCAAAAGCATTTAGACATGGCGTATTAGAAGTGGCTCATGAAAACATCATGGCAGGACATAAAGGTATTAGGAGAACAACCGATCGTGTCCTACAAGAATTTTATTGGCCAGATGTGCACAGAGACGTAAAACGCTTCGTGAAGTCGTGCGACAAGTGCCAAAAGACAACCGCTAAAGGGAAAGTACAGGCCGCTCCACTTCCTCGTCAGTGTGTGCTTGTGTGTGCGTGCAAGAATACAAGTTCGTTCGGTCCTGAAGTCTTAGAAGCGCCGACACAAGACCCTCCGAAGTCGAGAAAGTGCCGAGGACCAGGCCAGCGGAAACAAGCCCACAGAGGAGCGCGCCAGACACGTCAACAGAGTGTGGCGTTGGAGTCTCCTTTTGCAGGAGTATTCTTTTACTGTTAACTACATAAAAGATTGTGACAATGTCGGAGCTGACTACTTGAGTCGAGTCGCGCGTAATCACCTGTTTATATATCAAAATGTGATTAGACATTGCGACATCTCAAGTGCTTAGTATTTAGTTGAAAGCGAACAGACTTGTGCGTTCGTTCTTTGACTGGATGCAATGCCCTGTGAGCAAGATGTGTCGTGTACTCATATGAACAATCGGACAGACGTACATGACAATTTTCCTTTTTTTCTGTTTCTCATCCCGCGTCCTTGTGTTAGAATAGTTGCGAACAACTTTCTCGAAAAGGGGGGTATTGTCATAATATATGGTACGCGGGAGTGGAAACATAAACATGCGAAGACTGTGCGCCGTGCGGGGGCGAAGAGGACAGTGAATCTTGGCAAATACCCGCAAGATGGTCATCATCATCATCGACGCCGACTTGGGAGCGCCGGCAGTGGTGCCTCAAAAAGCGTGGCGCGAGAGTGTAGCCCGTGGCCCGTGGCGTGAGCAGTGCGCTAGGTTCGGCGGTCGACGGAAAAGCAGCTTCCTCGCTGGGCGTCTGGCCCATAGGAGCTATCGCCGACCGCGCCAATACGCCACACCTGAAGCAACACTGTCGCCCGCTGGGAGGTTACCTCGCCCCGCTCTCCCGCTGGGCACTGGTCCAGGAGGGCTGGCGGTCCGGAACCGGGGCACTCGAGCGTTCGGGTGAGCGGCCACAGGGCTACCCCGCCAGCTGTGGACGCGACCCGGTGACTGCGGCCGGCTACCTGAGCCCCGCGAGGCGGTCCGACCCGGCCGTCCAACCCGGCCGTCCAACCCGGCTGTCCAACCCAGCCGACCGACCCGGCCGTACAACCCGGCTGTCCGACCCAGCCGACCGTCCCGGCCGTCCTACACGGCTGTCCGACCCGCCGGCCGACACTGTTGTCCGACCCCGCTGGCCGGCATCGGTTCAACGAGGTCTCAGACACGGCGACACACGCTTCCGCCGGAACTGTAGGCCAATCATAATCCACCGATCCATAGATATAGTGCATGTCGCCTATGAGGCATTTTGGGACATTGTCACGTGTGTGTGCCGTTATCTGTGTCGTGTACGTCAATACAAGTCTGATGTGTGTTTTTGCTTTCACGTGCTGCTTCTCCCTTTTTCTGGAGTGATCCGGCCCCAATAACATCACAGCTTCCAAACCTGTTCATTATGCCTAATCGTAATGCAAAGAATGCAACAAATATAAATTTAAATTTACTTGTTTCTCGTAACGCGTATGGTCATCTACTGAAGGAGTTTCATGTACGAAAATGTGGAATTCGATTCCTCATGAGGTAAACATTGCAAAAACTTTTGTAATCACTGTCAAAAAGCAGTACCAGTCTAATATTACTTTATTTTTTTTGAACAATCTGCTTTGTTTGTTAGTTGAATGCGTTCTTGCAATCACTGGCAAAAAGCTGTACCAATCGAAAATTACTTGATTCCTTTTTTCTATCATCTACTGTACTTTTCCTTTGTTAATTGGAAGTGTTTGTGATCGCTTATTTGTTTTAAATTTTACTGCTAGGAAGTAGACATGTACTAAATTTTGTAGCTGCTGATATATGCATTTTGACTATGGGTCCACACTAGCCTTTGGCTACGGGCCCAGCAGTGTTTTGTACAATTCATGTAACAATGGGAAATAAATGAAATCATTGAATGAACAAAATGGGGGGGGGGGCGTCCTCAAGTAATCGACCTGACACGCCGGAGCGAGATATTTCTTTCACTCAAAACGAGACGGGTTGTTTATAAGTTCCTATTCGACCATTCCTTCGAAGCTTTTCATTTTTATGTGACACGGCGAAATCATGCACGTATTTTAACGTCTCCACCAAAATATTTCACAAAATTTTTAATGCTTGCATGACTATCATAAGCCTGATCCAACTATCGAAATGTTGGCTTGTCTGTCTGATTTAACCCTGCTTTTACAACATTATATTGGAAAGACATAGTTAATGGTTCTAGACTTAGGAATATCTGTGTTTTTCACAACAATAGCGACATAGGAAAGGTGAAAACACGAGCAGAGAACGTCAGGACGGCTATGCTTGACCGAAATTTTTCTCGCGGCTGCTATTTTTTAGATGAGCTGGAAATGCCATCTAAACGGTCGAGCAAGACAGTCTGGCCATCATGGCACCTTACTACCGTGCATGAAATGGTCTTTGAGCTACAGCGACTTTTTGGAGGGCAGCTCTTAAGCGCCTGTTCTTGGGTCGAGCGTCGGCGTGCCTCGGCCCAAGGCGTAAACGAACGAACGAACGAACGAACGAACGAACGAACGAACGAACGAACGAACGAACGAACGAACGAACGAACGAACGAACGAACGAACGAACGAACGAACGAACGAACGAACGAACGAACGAACGAACGAACGAACGAACGAACGAACGAACGAACGAACGAACGAACGAACGAACGAACGAACGAACGAACGAACGAACGAACGAACGAACGAACGAACGAACGAACGAACGAACGAACGAACGAACGAACGAACGAACGAACGAACGAACGAACGAACGAACGAACGAACGAACGAACGAACGAACGAACGAACGAACGAACGAACGAACGAACGAACGAACGAACGAACGAACGAACGAACGAACGAACGAACGAACGAACGAACGAACGAACGAACGAACGAACGAACGAACGAACGAACGAACGAACGAACGAACGAACGAACGAACGAACGAACGAACGAACGAACGAACGAACGAACGAACGAACGAACGAACGAACGAACGAACGAACGAACGAACGAACGAACGAACGAACGAACGAACGAACGAACGAACGAACGAACGAACGAACGAACGAACGAACGAACGAACGAACGAACGAACGAACGAACGAACGAACGAACGAACGAACGAACGAACGAACGAACGAACGAACGAACGAACGAACGAACGAACGAACGAACGAACGAACGAACGAACGAGCGAGCGAGCGAGCGAGCGAGCGAGCGAGCGAGCGAGCGAGCGAGCGAACGAACGAACGAACGAACGAACGAACGAACGAACGAACGAACGAACGAACGAACGAACGAACGAACGAACGAACGAGCGAACGAGCGAGCGAACGAGCGAGCGAACGAACGAACGAACGAACGAACGAACGAACGAACGAACGAACGAACGAACGAACGAACGAACGAACGAACGAACGAACGAACGAACGAACGAACGAACGAACGAGCGAGCGAGCGAACGAACGAACGAACGAACGAACGAACGAACGAACGAACGAACGAACGAACGAACGAACGAACGAACGAACGAACGAACGAACGAACGCAGACCTAAGATGAAAGTGAACGCGGAGCGCAGTTAGGAGGGGGGGGGTTGATGAAAGAAAGGCGCGTAAGGAGAAAAGTGGAAAAGTAGGCTACAGGGAAAGCATAGGGCGGAAAATGGAGGAGAACCGGAGGGGAAACGGCCTGCGCATGCGCTGAGCTGCCTGTGGCACGGCATCCACCGCCGCGTGGGTGATCTCATCTGCGTTTCCTACAGGGGGCGAAGGTCACGGGCATGAAGTGGGGAAGGCTACTCTTGTCAGCGGCGTCAGCCCATGAGGCCAGTGCGCGGTACCCACGTGTGTGACGTGTATCACTGCTCGTCCAAGGGACGATGGCGAGCGGCTACGAGTAAGGCTCGAAGTGACGCTCCCTTGGGTGTGGTCGCCCCTGACACTGAGGCACGATTTGCCCGCGACGAAGGGCGGCTCTAGTCATTGGTGGAACGAAAGCGTGAGAAGAAAAGCACAGGGCCGTGCAAGACGGGCTGTGCATGACGATGACTGCGATATGGCGTCACAGTAGCGTATGTAGCCTGTACGGAGACAAAGCGCGCTACTCACAGCACTCTCTTCCTAATATAAACCTATATAATCGTAATACAAAATATTGACACGCGAAATGAAAACACGCCTACAGCATCGCTGAAATTTCGCATTAGGAAGTATCGTATTGGTCGGTGAAATTTTTCTGAACGCAGAGCTCAATGGGAAGGCACCACATCAACTAATGGCGTCGCAACGGCATTAGTGCGCTAAGGGGCACTGGTGTGTAACTAAAGAGTGCTAGAATATGAACTAATTCTATATTCATGGGCTGAAATTAAATTTAATGACTTGCCCGGGTCCATAAAGATTCACGACGATAATTGATTAAGCAGGAAAGCAGCGTATGATATATTTACGAGAAATCTTTTCATTCACATCAATGCAGTAATTGATGTACTCGTCATCGTCCATATAGAATGAGTGTTGGATTTGAAACGAGTAGGAGGTGCAGTCTGCTCCACCGGGTGTCCTGCTGTGGAGTAGAATTGCACTTGCGGTAGCCTGAGCACCATTGTCTGTTGCAGGGTGACGATTTATGCTCTCTTATCTCTCCGGTGGTCGTATGCGTTGATGGGGCGCAGCCTTACAGCGTATTGGCAGCTTTTGGCCGAGCTCGAGCTCTTTTTGCTGCATTTTCATTCTTCAGTTATACCTCAACCAGTAACACTACCACAGTACGTGCGACGAGTGTTTCTGTTATGTGCCCGCTCAACTTGAGCTGCTTCAGTGAAACTGTCATAGCCTTGACACAGAGCACCCCTATTCGCCAGGCATAGATTGATGCACTATTCGCCCGAGCACGTACGCACTTCTTTCGTTGCCGTCTCCTACGACTCGCCACCTTGCCATCCCTGTGGCGACTACCACAGAACTCCGCAAGTCCCCTGGGGCTGGTATCCTACGCTCCTCCCCTATCCACAGCAAAGCTCTCTCCCAATCCCATTGCCGAGTGACCGACTAAAGAGGCCAGTATGGTAGACCCACAATACCTTGTGGATTTCGTTGACAGTGTTAACAGAACTTCGCCGGAGATACACTCCATCTTGACTGCCATACGTCGCGCGACTAATAGTAAAGTTCTCTATCTCTGTAACGCCGAATAAATAGCTACTCAGAATTCACGCACACTAATTTCGCGGTTCATGTCATGCGTTCACGAGTGACCCTTGGCCTCCCGTGCTCAGAGCCATGGCCGAGCCCCCGTCGTCGCGCATCCCGGTGCTGCAGCGCGCCGACGGTTCCTGGACCACCGTGGAGCACAAGCTGCGCCAGCTCGACGACATGGCCGAGCCGGGCGCCTACGTGCGCCTGCTGGCCGCCTGCTGCCGGGACAGCGTGCAGGCTGCGCGCGCCATGCAGGCGCAGCTCGACGCAGCCAGGGCCGAGGTGAACGCGCTCCGGCTGCAGCTGCGCAAGAGCGCCGACCGGATCGCGCAGGTGAGGCGCCGCGAAACCAGGGCGCGACTTGGATTCCAGAGGTTGGATGCGCGCAATAACTGTCTTTCCATTCCACTTATGTGGGAGCTAAGGCGCTACGAGGGATAAAAACAGCCACGAAAAGAAGGACGCGCACATATAAAAAACAAACAGAAAAAGACAGAGAAAAAAGCCGGTGAATGATACAATATCACACTTGAAGGGGCCATGGCGCGGTCCTTCAACTATTCTTTTAGTTTTTCATTGTCGTTTATAGTAGAATGGACAACATGGCTGTAAAAACAAGAAACCGGGCTTTCAGGGCGCATTTTAACTCGAAATTTCAATTTATAATCCCTCTAAGCAGCAGCAACCGCCATTTTGACGTATTTTGGGTCACGTGAGGAAATGTAGGGTCACTGCTCTGTCAACTGCTTCGAAATAAACGGAAACCACACCGGACATCTAGCTCCTCACGATCTGGTACCGAAGGCCGCATCAAGAGCGTTGAACTGCGCCCTTAATTTTTTTTTCACTCGCGCGATAAAAGCCAGCAGCAACCCAGAGAACCCCCACGGAAATTATCTCGGAGTGCTCGTCGACACGCACAGGCGCACACAAAACAACGCATAGCCACCGTGACGTATTTCCGTTTCCCGGAATCGCTTCCTGTTCTTGCAGTGCACAACAGCATGGCCACGAAATGTGCTTTTCTAACTCCGAGGGTGTTGTAGTTGGGACGACAGCTTCTCTTTCGCGCTTGCCCGACCCAAAAAAGAAGCCCCCGGAGAGAAACCTGGGGATTTTCTGCTAGGAATGATGCTTCTAAATGTGCCTTTATTTAGTTAATGCAGAGGATGCCGCCGCCCACCTTTCCACCTCCCCCGCCTAACCTAACGTCGAGACAAGATCATAGTAGCTGGTGCGGTGTCTGTAATGAAGAAAAGTCAGTTTTTTTTGTGTTATTCATTGAGTCATTTCCCTGGGGTGCACCTAACGTTAGGTTAGGCGTTTCGCAGTACGTCACGGTGTGTCTTCGGCACTTTAAGCATGGTTGTTGGTGACGGGAGGAGTACCGGCCACATGGGCACGCTCTGCGTATGCGCCGCCCAGCCATGAACGAGAACTTCAATGCAACTGAATATTTAAAACTAAAGGAGTTTGCAGTAATAATGTGTCATTATTATATGGTCTGAGGCCGTTAAAGTTCGATCTACCTAAGCCCCCCCCCCCCCCCCCATCCCCTGTCCAGCCCCCTCCACGCTTCGGGCCGGGTCACTTCGCAGGCCTAGACAGAAACCCCCAGTGTCAGGCCTGGTGGTGAAGTATAGGAAAAGAACATTTACTGCAGAATTCAAATAGGGAAGTAATAGAGTTATGCCAGAAACTTAAAAAAACAAAAAGTAAGATAAATATTGCCGACACTTTTTTAAGGGGAATTATCATGGTGCGAAGCATCAAATAGTGGCTTCTTATTTATATAGCCAAACATTACATGGCAGGGTCAAAAAGTACCACCCATTTGACCTGGCTCTTTGGTCGAGGCACGTTTGTACCCCGAGAGCAGAAACAGCTGTGGAAAATGGCGAGCGGCGCCCGGGCAGACACAGGCGTCTGCTGCCCTCCTCTCCCATGGTCCACTACCTATATGAGTGCGTGCCTCCGCGTCAAGTGCACCATCTACCGCAGGAACGGGGCGGAGCTTAGGACAGTCGGGGTTGATGTGGCCTTCGCGCCCAGAGGATCCGGGACCCCCAAATTATCGTACGGACACGTGAGTCACCTGGAATGAACCCTTGCTTTATAGCTAATACAGGTAGGCTATTTTCAAACTCCTGAGTTAGGTTATCACCTCACAGTGGTCATAAAAAGAGAATTGTGTCTCGTAACTACGTTTTATTTTGAATTTCAATAATTACCTCTTGAAAGTGTCGTCATTATTTTCGGGTAGCAGATAATATTAGAGGGTAATTAAAATAAGTTTGTAGCAGCATTTTGCCGTATTTCTAAGCTCAAAGTTTATTTTTAATGTGGACCTGGACCAAGGATGTGAAAATGACCTTGCCGAGAGCGTCCTCGCATTAAAATTGACCAAACTCATTATTCAAACGGACAACCTGCCAGTGGCGAGCGCAATGCTCTGGCGCCACGAGAGACGATCGTGTCGAGTGGGCGTTCGGCGTGGCATTTGTCAGCTGCCGTGTGGTGCAGCTCGGCTATAGGGACAAACAGAGCAAAGCGCCTTCTGCTCCGTAGCACTGGATTTACGCAGGCTTAGAGAAGCAGAAGTTCCCCCAACTACCGCGCATTTCACAGCTACGTGCACAATGGTCGGGCAAGCGCAAGAAAGAAGGTCTCGTGGAGAGGGGTGCGATTCAATGCGTCACCAGTTAGTGATGCCAGACTGCTGTACAGTCCAAATGCCATATAAAGAAAGTCCAACTAATGGCTACTAGGGCACCGCATGCACCCAAATATTGCCAGCTTGCTGTGGGACGCTCACGGTTAAACATGAAATGCGAAATTCAAGCTCCATAATTTGGTGCGATGGCCCTTTTAAAGGGACTAACAACCAATTTTCATGGTACCTATCTTTTAACGCAACGGAAAGCTTACCGGTCAGAGTGTATAATCATGAAGTGGTTGCGCGCAAAACGGTATGGAAAATTTTTATTTGCAATATTTTGCTCTGCCGTGAGAATGTAGTCGTTCACAGGAAGCATGCTGAAGACTGTGATAGGTGACTGCGATTATAGGCCGGCATTAGCAGGAGACCGACGACAAGTGCAGCCGTAACTGTGAGAAAGTATTTTTTTTTATCATGTCGATGTTCCTGCGATTCATGTTTTCCAAAGCGTTGAAGTATTTCGGCGATAACGGGTAAGTGTGTTTGTGGTTTCCTGTTCAACTGCTTTGCTATTTAACCAGTCAGAACAAAACCAATCGGATCGAAAACGAAACGACGCTTTTACACACAATTCTCAGTTCAGCGTGCTGCAGTGTCCACGCGTGCACTTTTGATTTCAGAAGCATAGAATAAATCTCAAGTGTCCAATTATATAGCAACTGCTATTTTATGGTATAATTAGGTTGTACAGAATTGCGGCCCACTTATGTACACTGATCGCATAGACTGCATCTGAAGCACTAAGATTTGACCGCTCAGGCGTCGCCACCTACTCGTTTTTGAGAGCTTCTTTGCCCAATTTAAAATTATAATTCCGACTTAAACTGCGAACAGCGTGCCAGATTCTATCACTATAAATCCTGGTCATTTCATTTCCATCAACGTCTCACAACGGATTCTGGCCAGTTGTCAGACCCTTTAAGCGCATGCTTAAAAAATAAAATAAATACTGTGACAACGCATGCACGCTCATTACAAATAAAGAAAAACAATACAAAATAAGTTCCAACGCATGCGCACCCAGAAGGAATCTGCTGCGGACTAGCGGACTTTTCTGCTGGTATTATGCGCAGTACGTACTTGTTCAGCACATACTCGGCACGAGTTTCTTGCTAAAGTGCTATGCTTCTATTGAATGAACCCCTACCCAATGCAGTGGCTTAGCGTTTGGGGTGTTGCGCCGCTAAACAGGGGGTCGTGGGTTTCCGGCCGCATTTCGATGGGGGGCGAAGTGCAAAAAAACGCCCGTGTCCCGTTCATTGGGGGCACGCGAAAGATCCCCCTGGTGGTCACTATTAATCCGGAGTTCCCCAAATACGGCGCGCCTCGTAATGAAATCGTGATTTTGGCACGAGAAACCCCAACATTGAATTCATTCAATTGAATGTACCCCACACCATTTCGTTCTTTTTTTTTGTGTGTGGATGAACGGTGTACCTGGCACCTGGGACTGCAGCGGTGGCGTAGAAGTAGAACACCCGCCTCGCGTGCAAGAGGTCCGTGGTTCGAATCCCGGTGCCGGCAATCTTCCACCGGACTAAAAAAAAAAAAATCCGCGTGTTGATAAAATTGCATAAACAGGCCTGGAGTGTGGCCTGATCCCGGTGACCAGAACCGGTAACGCACTCCCTCACCAGAGCAGGATTGGCCACCCTGGTGCAGTACTTGGCCACAACCTCCTATATGAACAACACAATCAAATCCCGGCCCTCAGTCCCCAGCAGCTGTGAAGCAACTGACAACGGCGGCGGTCAGACCTGCGACGCAGCAGACAGTGCTAAGAATCACTGGCTCCGGACAGGCTGCCATTGGAATATGAACCTGGCAACGTTTAACGCTAGAACGTTATCTAGTGAGGCGAGTCTAGCAGTACTATTGGAGGAATTAGAGGGCAGCAAATGGGATGCAATAGGGCTCAGTGAAGTTAGGAGGCCGAATGAAGCATATACAGTGCTAAAAAGCGGGTACGTCCTGTGCTACCGGGGCTTAGCGGAGAGAAGAGAACTAGGCGTCGGATTCCTGATTAATAAGAATATAGCTGGTAACATACAGGAATTCTATAGCATTAACGAGAGGGTGGCTGGTCTTGTGAAACTTAATAAGAGGTACAAAATGAAGATTGTACAGGTCTACGCCCCGAGTCATGATGACCAGGAAGTCGAAAGCTTCTATGAAGACGTGGAATCGGCGATGGTAGAGTGAAAACTAAATACACTATACTAATGGGCGACTTTAATGCAAAGGTAGGCAAGAAGCAGGCTGGAGACAAGGCAGTGGGGGAATATGGCATAGGCACTAGGAATATCAGGGGAGAGTTATTAGTAGAGTTTGCGGAACAGAATAATATGAGGATAATGAATACCTTCTTCCGCAAGCGGGATAGCCCAAAGTGGACGTGGAAGAGCCCGAACGGCGAAACTAGAAATGAAATAGACCTCATACTCTGCGCTAACCCTGGCATCATACAAGATGTGGACGTGCTCGGCAAGGTGCGCTGCAGTGACCACAGGATGGTAAGAACTCGAATTAGCCTACACCTGAGAAGGGAACGGAAGAAACTGCTACATAAGAAGCCGATGAACGAGTTAGCGGTAAGAGGGAAAATAGAGGAATTCCAGATCAAGCTATAGAACAGGTATTCGGCTTTAACTCAGGAAGAGGACCTTAGTGTTGAAGCAATGAACGACAATCTTGTGGGCATCATTAAGGAGTGTGCAATGGAAGTCGGTGGTAACTCCGTTAGGCAGGATACTAGTAAACTATCGCAGGAGACGAAAGATCTGATCAAGAAACGCCAATGTATGAAAGCCTCTACCCCTACAGCCAGAATAGAACTGGCAGAACTTTCGAAGTTAATCAACAAGCGTAAGACAGCTGACATAAGGAACTATAATATGGATAGAATTGAACATGCTCTCAGGAACGGAGGAGGCTTAAAAACAGTGAAGAAGAAACTAGGAATTGGCAAGAATCAGATGTATGCGTTAAGAGACAAAGCCGGCAATATCATTACTAATATGGATGAGATAGTTCAAGTGGCTGAGGAGTTCTATAGAGATTTATACAGTACCAGTGGCACCCAAGACGATAATGGAAGAGAAAGTAGTCTAGAGGAATTCGAAATCCCACAGGTAACGCCGGAAGAAGTAAAGAAAGCCTTGGGAGATATGCAAAGGGGAAAGGCAGCTGGGGAGGATCAGGTAACAGCAGATTTGTTAAAGGATGGTGGGCAGATTGTTCTAGAGAAACTGGCCACCCTGTATACGCAATGCCTCATGACCTCGAGCGTACCGGAATCTTGGAAGAACGATAACATAATCCTAATTCATACGAAAGGAGACGCCAAAGACTTGAAAAATTATAGACCGATCAGCTTACTGTCCGTTGCCTACAAACTATTTACTAAGGTAATCGCAAATAGAATCAGGAACACCTTAGACTTCTGTCAAGCAAAAGACCAGGCAGGATTCCGTAAAGGCTACTCAACAATAGATCATATTCACACTATCAATCAGGTGACAGAGAAATGTGCGGAATATAACCAACCCTTATATATAGCTTTCATTGATTACGAGAAAGCATTTGATTCTGTCGAAACCTCAGCAGTCATGGAGGCATTACGGAATCAGGGTGTAGACGAGCCGTATGTAAAGATACTGAAATATATCTATAGCGGCTCCACAGCCACCGCAGTTTTCCATAAAGAAAGCAACAAAATCCCAATAAAGAAAGGTGTCAGGCAGGGAGATACGATCTCTCCAATGCTATTCACAGCGTGTTTACAGGACGTACTCAGAGACCTGGATTGGGAAGAAATGGGGATAAAAGTTAATGGAGAATACCTTAGTAACTTGCGATTCGCTGATGATATTGCCTTGCTTAGTAACTCAGGGGACCAACTGCAATGCATGCTCACTGACCCGGAGAGGCAAAGCAGAAGAGTGGGTCTAAAGATTAATCTGCAGAAAACTAAAGTAATGTTTAACATTCTCGGAAGAGGACAGCAATTTACGATAGGCAGTGAGGCACTGGAAGTCGTAAGGGAATACATCTACTTAGGGCAGGTAGTGACTGCGGATCCAGATCATGAGACGGAAATAATCAGAAGAATAAGAATGGGCTGGGGTGCATTTGGCAGGCATTCTCAGATCATGAACAGCAGGTTGCCATTATGCCTCAAGAGAAAAGTGTATAATAGCTGTGTCTTACCAGTACTCACCTACGGGGCAGAAACCTGGAGGCTTACGAAAAAGGTTCAACTCAAATTGAGGACGACGCAACGAGCTATGGAAAGAAGAATGATAGGTGTAACGTTAAGGGATAAGAAAAGAGCAGATTGGGTGAGGCAACAAACGCGAGTTAATGACATCTTAGTTGAAATCAAGAAAAAGAAATGGGCATGGGTAGGACATGTAATGAGAAGGGAAGATAACCGATGTTCATTAAGGGTTACGGAGTGGATTCCAAGAGAAGGGAAGCGTATGAGGGGGCGGCAGAAAGTTAGGTGGGCGGATGAGATTAGGAAGTTTGCAGGGACAACATGGCCACAATTAATACATGACCGGGGTAGTTGGAGAAGTATGGAAGGGGTCTTTGCCCTGCAGTGGGCGTAACCAGGCTGATGATGATGGTGTACCTGGAATGCGACTATGAATTACGAAGATGCCGAGAATTCGGGCCACCGCGCGTTTGTCAGCATATGCTCCGCTTCAGCTGTCATGTGAAACGATGTGGAAGCTACGTGAAGAGCTCGGTCACGCAAATTTACAACTCCGCGCGTTCCGTGCACGATTCGCTGGACGTCAACGGCGTACGCTTGCGCGCGAATGCACGCGAGGCTCCCCGGGACGGGCTGCAAATAGGAAAGTGGCAGTTTCGCCTCAAAGAGGAAGCATCGATGGCGATAGCAAATTAGTGGACAACTATACTAAGTAAGGGCAGCAGTTTTGTCGGCCGTATGAAGTTACATACATAGGCATGCTAATCAAATTAACAAGCATGGTGTCACGGGCACACTAGCAAACATGAACGCATCTTATTCGATGACCGCGGAAACTCTGTGTCAAAACGCTGAAGTGAGTAAGCGCGGCAAAAACAGCGAGCGAATTGACCTTCGTGGTGCCGCTCGCATCAACGCGCACTAAGCCAAAGCAGCGCGCGACGGATCCCGCACACGTCGCACGTGGTTTTCAGCACAGCGGCTCGGGCGGCCGACCGCGCCGCTCCGAGCAGAACGCAGCATCCCCCCCCTACCCACGGCGGACCTTGCCCCCGTCTCAGATGGCTTTCAACGTAGAGCGGCCCGTGGACCAGCCGCGCGGAGGAAGCGGGGGAGGGTGCGCGTCCCTCCCTAACCTCCCCCGGGATCCTTGTGCGAGACGGAAGACGGCGCACTCCCTCCTTTTCGTGCGTGAAATTAAGCTGCCATCGCCTGCTCGCCCTCGCAAGCTTTCACTCGCGCACACAGCACACGGCTCGCAGCGACGATTTTATCGCCCTATGCGGAACCTCACGGTGATGCCGACGGCGGAATGCGCTTGGAGTAGCGATATGATTGCTATCGCTATAAAAACTTGCACCGAACGAGAACAAAAACAAAAGTGATCTAAAACGATGCATTAACAGTCGTATACCCCAGTGTGTTTGTTTCTAAGGATGAAAACTTTTTTGTTTGCTTCAGTACTTAGTCTTTGTGAAATACAGTTGCACGTAATTGTGGTAAAAAAGAAAAAAAAATGTATTCGCAAACCACGCACTGTGGTAATCGATGAAAGAGCAGCAGTTTAGGCTCTTTGCTTTGATTGACGATATAGGGGTGATGTTGGTGGCAAATGCGTAACTTTTTAAGCGTTTAGTGCAGCAGGAAAGTGGTGAGTTCATGTTAAAAATCACCTTGCGTGCACCACTGCTGTTTGCACAGTGCACAGAACACACTTGCTGATGTGTTTGCTTCAGGCGTTGTTGTGCGTCATCGTTCATAATCTCTGGGAGGTTTGAGCACTATAATTGCCTCACATGGCACGTCGCATCGCGGCAGAAGTGTTAAACTTTAATTGGATTATTGGGCTGCAAGTTATTTGATCCGCACCGATGGCACCAGCTGTTGGAATCTCAGCGCTGCCACCAGCTGTTGGAACCTCAGTGCTGACACCCGTTGTTGCAACCGGACCGTTGGCGCCCGTTGTTGCAAATGGGTCGCAAGCCCCAAGGGTAGCGTTGGCCTGGCGGCCTGGGGCACACTGGAAGCATCCGAAGGTCCCGGCAAAGCATGAGTCGACTGCTAACAGAACAACTTGTTTATTCTAGCATCGCAAAGAGCGGGCGGTCAGGTCGACCGAAGTAGAGAGACGGGAGAGCACGTTACTCAACAGAAGAAATCGGAGCCTCTCTCCTGGCGTCCGGGGGCAGCTGGTCTTATACTCTTGGCGTCGCGGGCAAGAAGGAAGGTCACGGGACGACACCACGTGACAGCGGCGACGGACGGACTGAGCGACACGTTGGGACAAGGAGGTGACGCATCAGCCGGGCCGGCGCCGGTCAGACCTCCTCGCTTCACACTGGGGGAGCTCCTCTCCCCGGCTGCCGCGCTTTGACAAGCGTGGGCACACACACACACACGCACACACAAAGACACGTGGCACTGAACATGCCGGGACGCGCTCGGCGGGGATGCGTCGCGGCCGCTCCGAACGGGCCAAAATGTCCGCCGCTTTGAACGAAGCCCCGACGACCGTTGCATCCGCGCCGGCCATATCGCGCGTCGTAGGCGAAACGTAACAAAGTAATTCAATTGTATGTACACATTGTATACATACATTTGCGGTCTGCACCACTTTTCGCTGCGTAGAGAGGACGCTTCTGTTCGGTGCGACGTTTCTTTCCGGCCTGGGTGTCCTCGACACATAGTGCCCGCTTTGGAGTCATTTTGCTGGCGCGTGCCTACGTACTCCTTCTGCACACGTGGCGAGCATGCTCTTGAGACGCCAGCTCTAAGCGCTCTCTTCAGGCTACGGACGATAGTAATGTTTACCGTTCATCGCCCAGCACGCGACCTCCACAGCCCAGCATCTGCATTTTTGTCGCATAGGAAACGCAAGCACAGCACGTGCCATACACACAAACTGTACAACGCTGCCGCCGCGCCGCCAGCCGGCTGATGACAATGATGATTTATTGGCATCCCCTTTGACACAGTGCAGGGACAAATCATCCTCTAGCCTGCTAAGTTACTCAGGTATGCTCTCAATGCTTCCCCCCCCCCCACATCCTTTTATACATATTTTTAATCTTATCTATCTACATTATACCGCTGCTTATGCTTGGGGTGGATCCGGTCTCTTTCACATCACGTGGGAGTGTACAGAACACGGAGAAGAACACGAAACAAACCACACATAGAACGAATGGGAGGCGCTGCTGTCTGGCGCGGCCCTGGAAGATCAGCTACGACTGATCCAACAAGCTGAGCGGTTGGCCTGTGCCAGTGGGCTTTGGAATGGGGGCGCTACCCTGCCGGACAAACTCCGTTTTTCACTTCCGTATTTCCTCTGGGGAACTGGGGTAGGAGCCCGTCCGCGTTCTATATATAATAACGTTTTTGTACTACTGCTATTACTAGTCTCTTTCCTGCTTTTTTTTTTGCACCAATACTCTTAACGTCTCTTGCTTACATCGACTGCAGACTGGTTCATACTCCCGTCTACTTTAAATTCATGCGCTTTTGTAAGTTGTACGTTACGTACTGGTCTGCCTGGATTATTCCTTTCGCATTCCATTAGGATGTGCTGAGTGGTCTCCGAATTTTCGCTGCAGCGTACACATGCCTCATCTAATAGAGAATATTCCTCCGGTATGTTTTTGTCCTTAGGCAACCAAGGCGAGCCTCAAATTCCAAGGCACTTCCCTGCGTGTTATATTAAAAATTTTCCATTCTAATTTCTTTTTTCTCATTCTTGTAAATCTCCACGGTCTTTTTCGTTTCCATTCTTGGCATCCAATTAACTGTCCCTGCTTCTCTCGCCATCTTTCTGATGACTCCTGGTTATCTATTTACAGTTTCCATCACCCTGCACTTGGCTAGCAATTTTCTTGGCCTCTTCCTCCATTCTGTGTCCACGATTTTCATGTACAAATACTTGTGCACTTTAGCTGCCCATTTATTTTCATCCATGTTCCTGAGTCTTTCTTCAAAACAAATTTTGCTCTGTGCGTCTCCATCTTCAAACGCGGCCCAACCCGTCTCACCCTGCAGCGCTTCGTTTGTGGTTTTGCCGTGGGCTCCCAAAGCCGACCGGCTCACCGATCTTTGGTTAACTTCCAACGCCGACCATACGTCCGATTATAGGCGCAGAATGGCGTTTGCGAATGTCAGCGCTGGCCCCATGAATCCTTTTCAAATTCCACGCACCACCTTATATTTATTGCGGCCCCAAAGCGGATGGATGGATGGATGTTATGAGCGTCCCCTTTGGAACGGGGCGGTGGGATGCGCCACCAAGCTCTTGCTACTATACTGTCTAATATTCGACCTAGGTTAAACAATGAAAAAAGACACAAAAGCACTATGAACCACCACGCCCAAATTTTCTGATCCCCTATTGTGAACTGTGCTTTTGTACGTCTCCGTCTTTTGTCGTTTCCCTACTTTTCTTCCACCAATCCTCCAGTCGCCTCTTACTAATGTTTATTGCGGACATGTTTGCTTTACTACTGCTCTCTCTGAACCCAAGGGCTTCAAGGAGGCCAGTGGTGCCTAAATCGACCACTGGGCAGACGTCTTCACATTCTAATAAAACATGCTCCGTAGTTTCCCTAGCTTTACCACAGCAAGCACATGCTTCTTCTTCCTTCTTATATCTCGCTTTATAGGTGCGTGTTGTAAGGCATCCTGATCTCGCTTCGAAAAGTAATGAGCTTCCCTTTGAGTTATCATAAATGGTTTCATAAAAACGGAGTATAGAATCTCAGTGCTTGGTAGTTTTTTTTCTTATATAATTTCATCTCGCCGTTGCAGCTGGACTTGCGCCAGCCAGCATATGCAGTGTGGCGAGCTGCCACAGCCATCGCAGGCAGCTAGAGAGAGCAGAGAGTTTTTACGAATAAGGAAGGGACTGTTGGCTTAGCTGTAGTCAGGAAATGCCTGAATCGAGGACGAAAGGTGGCGATGAAAAGCGATGTTTCGGAAATAAAGTACGCTAATTAATAGATAATGATAATACCATTCCTAAAATTGCTGAGAAATATGAGGCAGTCATCTCCTTTCTTTTGTTCGTTTCTATCAGTTCGCGCTCCTAAAATCATATTGCAACTTTTAACATGAATTTCGTTAGCTATTTCTCAAAGACTATGGCTATGGCATTGGCAAAGGCTATGGCATTGCGCTGATGAGTTCGAGGTCACAGGTACGAACCTGGCCACGACGGCCGTTTTTGATGGGGGCCAAATGCAAAAAGAGCTCGTTTTCATAGACCTAAGTGCGGGTTAAATCTCACCAGCTAGTCAAAATAAATCGGCAGTCCTCCACTATGGCGTGCCCTATAATCATATCGTGGGTTTGGCAAGTAACTATTGTTGTTTTTTTTTTTGCCAGTGCACGCTTTGTTGAAACTGCCTTGCAAGCCCATTTGCCAGCAATATGTCATTTGGCTAATAAAGTCAGTTCCTTGCATCTTCTTATTTTTCATTCACTTTGTGCGGGTATTAATACTAGCATTACAGCGTCTGCTGTAGGATGAAATATGTTTTTCGCATCATGGCCTTATATAATGCCATGTATACCTGTGTCTGCTTGTTCGTAGGCAGTAAATTAAAACTTGCAATGCGGTGTTTTATGTGCCAGAACCGCGTCTTAATTATGAAGTGCATGTCGTAGTGGGAGACTCCAGATTAAATTTGACCACCTGCGGTTCTTTAAGGTGCAGTGAAATGTGAGTGCACGAGTGTTTCTACATTCCGCCCTGGTCAGAATGTGGCCGGCACTGAACTCTCGACCACGTGATCAGCAGCGCAACGTCGCAGCCACCGCACTGCCATGGCGGGTCGCAGGCAGCAAATGTTTGTGGAGGGCTTTTGCTTCTGAAATAAAAGGACGAACAGACGCAAAGAAAGGAAAGTGGTCTTCAACAATACTGAGTTGATGTGACGTGCACAATTAAGAAACCGCAATAAGTTGCACTGGAGGAACCATTGAAAAAAAGGGTCCCCTTTTTGGAAGGTATTCAGAAACTTGCCACCGAAGAACACCTACAAATGAAATTCAAATATTTTATTGTTTGATTTTTATGATTTATGAGCATACTATAGCGGCAGAAAAGTTACTTTGCGGTCAGTATGACATGCCAGTGGCTCAAACCACCTGAGTTGCTTGAAAGGAGCGTGCCGAGCAGTAAGAGCTCAGAAGATTGAGCTTTTCGACCAGATAATGTTTAACACTCCAAATCTATTGAAATTACAGATACTGCATGTAACTTTGCGACCTGCGACAAAGCTGCGTAAACTGGATTTCTTTTTTTTTTTGATGGCCGTTAAACGTAAACATGCAATTTCTTTCCTTGCAGTATGCTTTGTAAAGAGGTTTAAATGGTTGTGTTCGTGCTATCTTGTTAACTTCGCCAGAGGCGCCGGTGAAATAGTTACTGAGCCGCACTCCCTGGCCAGTTTCGCTCCACATTGCTAATAAGGAACGTCGGCATCGGCAGCGACAACCAGCCATACTGAATATGATAAGTCTTTTCAAACATCAGATTATGCCTGAACTTCTGCCTAAAGCAGCCTTGAGGTGCACGTGGTCATTGTCTGTCTTTCCTATGGCAACACAGAGGCCATAAAACGTAAAACTATTCCAATATGTTTTCATTCCAACCTCCTGACGTCAAATTCTCGTAACCGCCGCCGCAAGCATCGGGCAGTGACCCGCAGGGTTGTCTCAAGAGACCAATCAAACCCTCTCCTCATTTACAGGAGGTCACTTTGTTTGCTTGAAAAACTATTAACATTGCCTACACTAAGCGGTTTGTCTTACGTAATTGGCTGACAAGAGGCGAGGAGCACGCTCGAGTGGAGAGGGATTCGATGGGGCCGAGCCAGTGCACTGAGATTCGATAACAGCACGAAGATGGTGGAGCCGGCGTCTGCGATTGGTCCGCTTTCCTTTACTTAGCTTGAGGTGGCTGGTCTAAAATCGCGCGGAATGCAACGAAAGGTTAAAAATGCCGCTAAAACGAATCCTCAGCAGGGAAGGGTGTGCGGAGTGAGGTCATAAACGTGCCAAAAGTGCTCGATAACGTTAGACGGCTACGTAAAAAGTTTTATTGCACGCAAATAAACCCATGCTCTCCGGGAGGTGCGAGTAGCCGGTGCTCGAGCGATTGGCGGCAGCCTTATTTTATTCCTTTTGGAACGGGGCAGCCTGCGGCTATTCCGAAAAAAGATCAGTTTTGTTCGGCATATTAATGCACCTTTAACGCGTACACGTCACTTTGACGTGGTGAGTTTTCGCGGTTTTGTGACGTCGCGTGAAAGGCAGGTGAATTGGGTGCAGCCCAATAACTTTTGAAAATAACCGAGGGCTAATGGCGAATAGGCTTCGAATGAGAAGCAACTATTTTTCTTTTGTTCGGTCCAATAATTTATAATCTGCGCGTACGCGTCATATCAGATGGGGAAGCTATAGCGGTTTTGTGGCGTCGCGTGACAGACCTGCGAAGTGGGGCTGGTTAAAAAACGTTTGCGTCCAATCGAGGAGGGCTGATTGCAGAATTGGAAAAGAAAAGTTTGGAGTAGCTTTACGTTATAGCGCCCCAGGATTCCCTTCAGTAACTACAGAAGCATGACTGGGCTTTCGATTACGAATGGGAGAGGAGTGCCTAACGTAAGTCAGGGCAACGGGTTTAGCACGCTCCGTACTGGAAACATGACGAGGACAATGATCAATTGCTGTAACGATTCGAAGGCGGTTACAAGTTTGTTTTTCTGTTTACAATGAACCTACTCTGAGGCGGTCATAACGCATGCACAAGCACACAAAAAGATTAATAATTGCCTGCAACATCCCATCCTGCATGTATATTACCTGGTACATTCGAGTAATTGTCGACATGTTTTGGTGTACAGCATGGCCGCGACGGCCGTGTAAAAACGATGCGTGGACAGCGATGGTCACGATGAGCGCGTGACGACGACGGCTGCATGGCCAAGACGGCATGACGACGACAAAATGTCGACAGTGTGGAGAAGGCAGCGCGACGGCGGCAGAATGACGAGAGCGTGAGGGCATTGGCGTGACAACGGCTGCGCACGTGCGTGTGATTCGCCGCTCGTTTGCTCAGAAGAGGCCGGATACACCTCGGAACGTTCGCTCACAGGCCTCATTGGTTTTGAAATAATGCTTAGCCAGAGCACTGTGGCAGTTTCACTATGCGAAGACATGCTGAGCCGGCAAGGCGAGATGGCGTATCCCGGCGAGAGACGTACGTACAGTGGACTACGGCGACGAACGCACTCCGCAACCGTGAGCCCTCACGGCGCCGCCGCTCTCGCGCGTCATCCGGCGAACAACTCTCTCGGCCGCTTGATAGCTGACGCGCTCGCGTGTTCCCTTTCTCGCGGCGAGATGCGCGGCCAGCGCTCAGCGAAGTATGCTAAGCACCAAATCTTCAACACCGAGATGAACATGGCGAAGCACACCGGCGGCCTTGATTTTGGCTCTATGCTTCGTACATCACCAGCTCGCTACATATATGTAAGTTATTTGCTAAGCTTCTTCGAATCTTAATTTTTCGCGTAAACCAAATTGTCGGCGCAATAGAGTTCTGCCTCGACAATACACGTTTTATCGTGACACCTTAATGGCCTGCTTGTGTCCCTATCGCTAAAAAGAAGGAATGTGGACGAGGAACAATTTTATTTCTTATACAACGTTCTGTTACAGCACAAGCTGTGGCCGCTGAGTGCCAAAGGGCGAGTGAAAGTAGTCCCAAATCGGCTTCATGTCTCTGACATTTCAATGTGTATTAACTGTATGAAAACGGGTACAATTCGAGAGGATAAACTAGAAGGCCAGAAAATATATTTGTTTAGACGAAGAAACCTATAGCATCGATTTGTTCACTGAACAAGGCTGAATAGCAATATTACACGGTTAATTAATTAATTATTTATTTATTTATTATATATATATATATATATATATATATATATATATATATATATATATATATATATATATATATATATATATATATATATATATATATATATATATATATATATATATATACCGGAACAAATACGTAATCCACAACCCGGAACAACAAGTGAGTTCAGAATTATACAAATACCACGAAACGCTCAATTACACACGAAAAAAAGTTGCAAGTAGCAAAACGCCACCATTAGCACAAATATGAACACAGCAAATGTGCGGAAAAAATACAAAAGAATGCGCAATTACGAGAAAAAAGGAAACGGAACCACAGCTATGGCAAGCAATAATCTGTTGATAATTTCTTCTTCAATTCATCAAAGTCCTTCGAAAGTGCAATATCCCGTGGTAGCTGGTTCCACTCCAACGATGTCTTTGGAATAAATGAATTCCAGCGGGATGTTGTATAGTAGTGTGAAGCACCAACTTTGCATGGCTGATCTAAGCGGGATGAAACATATGTTGGCGGCGTGATATTTTCCTGCGCATTGAGAGAGGGGCTAGTGAGATTGTGTTTTTCATTTGTGTGAAATTCATTGAAGTGAATGCGAAGTGAAATGTTGGACGGAGAAGTACGATAGTGCTTGAACATCATTCATTAAAATGCTTGAAAGCCTTATATGCAAGCAACATTGCAAGCGAGCGAGTCCCATGCGAACAATGCTTTAAAGTGCGTGATTAGATGGGAAGCAGCTGATATTATTAAAGCGACTTGAACAAAGAAACAGCGTCGCTGAGAATGGGAGCGGTTCAGCAAGGTCGCACAGATGTGCGGTTTCTTCCGGTTCTTTTTTATATGGACGTAATCCCCGTAACTTCGTCCAAGGTGTGCTAGTCATGCGTCTCTTTTATGTCACCTCACAGATGGAGGCGGATCGGCAGAATCTGTGCAGTGCGGCGCAGCGTGGCGAAGCCGAGGCGCGCAAGGCGGCTGACGCAGTACGTCACGTGACAGAGGAACAATCGCGGCTGCGCGCCCAGCTGGAGCGACTGTCGGTCGAGCTGGCGGACTCTCTTCGTCAGAGGCACGAGCAACACGAAAGCCGTGTGCGCGAATCGCTCGATTCACTCGCCAAAAAGCAGGTGAGGTAAAGAATATGGAGAACTGCCATGTTCTTGCGGCCATAATTATACTGTGCCTGCGCTCCGCTTTCGCAGTGAGTCGTTTTTGTGCCTCGTAGCTGCGGCTTTTTCACTAGGGTTGCACTGTGGTATGTACTGAGATCTAAGCCAGGCGGATACAGCTGGAGAAACCAGCTGTCTAAAGAAACTATAGCTGAGAAACCAACACACACACACACGCGCGCGCGCGCACACGCACGCACGCACGAACGCCCCCCCCCCCCACACACACACGCACACGCACGCACACGCACACACTCAGAGAGAGAGGTACTGGATAATTCGACGCAGTGTTGCGCTAAAATAAAAAGAAAGAAAAAAGATTCAGATAATATGAAGGGGACGAATCAGCTGTGCACCAACACAGTATTTTGCTACACCAGCAAACCATAAGTGTGCTGAGATTTTACTCGTGACATTTAGCTCGGTGCTGCAGTTATGGATAGGGTTTGCGAGAGACTTAGTATTGGTGGAACACCAGATACAAAATAACGGATTTTCAAAATGATAAGTGCCATCTATGGACCTAAAGGAAATTGTTATCCGTTCTGTTGCCTAAGGCACAGCAAAACGAAACTGCTAGCTCGACAGCAAAGCTGCACGCATAAGTCCTGCTGTCACACTTATTCTGCCTTCACACGCGTCCGCTATCCAGCACCTTCGGAATCAAGTGACAGAAATAGTAACCGTCAGCAGCTTCATATCCAATACATCGTCTGTGCTCTTCAGGCTTGATACTTTATTTGACAAAAGCTCTAGATAACTTCTCCGCATTCGCGTATATAAATTTGTAAATGGAAAGCTTCCATTTCTTCTACGATACTCAAATCAGTTTCTTCATGCAACATCGCCCCCGCCTCACAGCATTAAATAACTTCCTCTTACCTAAGCCAGGGCCAATTACGGCAAGTCAACTACAAACATTTTTGTAACTATCATTTCGGAATTCTTTGGTTGCAGGAATAGAGGAGGGATCCATCGTAACACTTAAAAAGAACTTGCGCTAGTATTTGTTAAACTTATGACTATTTCATATTAATCATACTAACTGCTTTTGTAACGTCAGGTACGTTTATTTCGAGCTTGCATCATCATTTTATATAACATTTTTTAATATTCTTGCGACTGTCCACCACGATGCACGGTCTACCAGTACGTCTGCCTCTCAGTCGGGCGACTTATCTGCGTTTATGTAATTTTATACGACACCATACTCTCACGATCAGCTTGAGCACAGCTATTAGCCCCGAGAACGAACACGGGCGGCGCTGCGAGCGCCGCTCGCGTGACGTCAGGGCACGGACTCGCGCCTGTCGTCTGCTACAGTTCGGGCCATCGCTACTAGATACTTTTCAGTTGTAAAACTCCGCCTGGGAGCGGCGCGAGAGCGTGACCCTCTGCCGTCTCCTCTCGCGTGGTGGCGCTGCCGCAACGGTTGGCCCGGTTGGCTACGGAAGCTTCCCAAGGCAGCAGTGCGCCGCCGACTCTGCCAGTATTTTTTTTGCTGCTCTTCATGGCACTAAATGTTCAAAGAATAACCTTTTTACATTGTGCACTCTAAAAATCAGCTAATAGGTGATTGAAGAGGAGAGTGAGTCTTTTCGTTTGCTGCATGTTTTATGCATACATGAAAAAAGGGAATAGGACCGGTACAACGCCGGATTGATGAATCTAAGCATGCTGCATCGATATTCACAAAAGACGCACTTTCTTGGTTGCTACAGCTACCTTGTGACCGCTTTCTAGTTGACAGTTGGTATCCCTGGAGTACAAATGCATCCGCATAACAATGAAGAAATTCAGTACTTCACACGTGAACGCGAACATATGCTCTGGACAACCAAGAAGAGGGAGGCAGCACCCCTCTAGATCATCTAAAACCTTCCAAAATATCTCTCCGTAAAGGCCTGCCTCATCCAGGGAAGCTTTTGTTAGCAGTCTTCATAAAGCCCAGCATCTTCGGCGTCGGGTGCTTTAAGGAACCTCAATTGCTTGAGACTTCTGCACTCAATTAAGTAACTGTCGCAGCCAACTTCTGGGATTTCAGAGCTTATGTGCGTTATGCATAAATCACATGGTGCGCCCTTTCTGACTTTCTGAGTGACATATCCACACAGATAATAACCAACATTGCCCTCTATGTTTCCTCGAACATAAGTGTGCTCATTGCAAGCACATTTTGGTGAGCTGCTTGGCTCCACGCAACTTATCAACGTCGCCTCAATGGCATTGCGGAGACTATGCTTTGACTTGCAGGCTTCTCTGGTCTGTTTGAATGTTTCGTTGACGCCGACGAGCGCAGGGCCTGGCACACCTTCTACACTCCCACGTATCGCCGTTTTAACAGGTGTTACAGGCTTAGAAGGCGGAATATCTGCGCGAAGTTGATTATAGTTGGATGAGACTCATCTCCACCGAAGGAACGCACAAGTCCAATGTGAGGCTGAAAAAACATAAGGGAGTGAATTTCCTAGCAAACAGTGCAATGTGAATGTAGTCATAACAAATGTGAACAGTGTGCCTTGCATCCAATGGATCTTGATTTAACTCGGCTGTCGAAACAGCGCACCTTGACGCAGCAGATTATCGACATTGTTTAAAGTCGACATCAGAGTTACTTGCAGCGACTCTGTCATTTGTTATGATGCAAAAAGCTTCAGGTTCTTTTGAATTGCATTCTGTTCTGTCAAGTTTAGCAGTTCCAAAAATACCTTTGATCACCTGAAATGATTAGTGTAACAAGTTTATAGCCCTTAGGAAATGCGCACGAAGTTCAAAGGCGGTGGTCACGTACACTATTTCGTCGTAGAATGCTAGCAAGGTTTTATTAACACAAACAAAAAAGCAGGAGTAAAAATAGACAAAGTGACAGGAAGGGCGCTGCACCCTGCCTAGCTATCACTTTGTCTCTTTCTCGTGGTTTTTCTTGTTTCATTGCCGTTTCATTGTTTCATTGCAGGCATGTTTGTTCACAAGGCGAGCAGCATTTTCCTGGCACACAAATAAGAAACACGAGCAAAACGTGGCACGCTGCTTCACGCATCGGCGTCTCTATCCACCCGCACAAACGTTGCTCGCACCGCCCGGCTTCGGGCCGACCATCGCTACTAGATACTCTAGTAACGTTGGGGCCGACAGCGTCGCGCGCGCCGCCCCGCGGGCGCGACAGAAAGGGGTCAGGTGCCGCGGCGGAGTTTTACAACTGAAAATAATCTAGTAACGTTGGTTCGGGCGTTGTCCGGGCGCTTTCTGCGGTGTTTTCGTTTGTTCGCCCTCGTTCTCTCTGCTTGTATACTTATGGTGGTCGTCTCAAATATATTTTTACGACGTCTTCCTTTGCGAACATTTATTCAAAGAGCTAATTTCTTAGACAACAATGCAGCTCTCGAAGGCAACGCTACAGTGCCAGCCGAAGCGACGCAGACCAGCCCATTGCGGGTTTTTCATACGCGCATAGACAATCGCAAAAGCATAGCCTATAGGAATCCAGTTATGATACCATACTTGCCGCGGTGCAACAAGTATGTCACAAAGCTGGCTATATATGATTTCTACAACAGTTACGTTGATTTCATTCCGCTAAGACAGGTTTGCTCACGACGAGTAGTTCATGGTATAATATCGAATTTTTGCATTTCCTCGCAGAAACGCTCGGCAGTAGCACGGGGACTTAACTAATACTGGAGCTTAGATTCTACACGCCTCACTTCCTTCTTTACCTGCTTGTCAACATTAGGCAGTTCTTCACGTGTTTATTTTTTTAAGCGGCGGAAACTTGAAGTAAAGTTAATGAAGGCTTACAGCTATTTACAGAGTACAAATAGGAATGTACCAATATATATTCCCTTTTCCGTGCTACACGTTCAACTCACCTCTTTAGAGCGCGTTTGTTAATGATTAATAATGTATGTTATGTTCCTTTTTTTTGTCTATGTTACCTAGTGTGTATCACTTATTTATTTCAATGCCGTAGTGTGTTTTGCATTGTTATTGTGGAAATATTTCACTGTTCTTTCATATATTGTTTAACTGCAGTGTTTTATGGCCACTATATAAATGTAATTTATATGGCGCTTGATGTGTTACCCCATGCAGCCATATTGTACCTAAGGGGGTGAGGTTACCTCAAGCCGCGTCTGTGCGGCTTTTTTCCCTCATCCACCTCCATTTACCACTCCTCTGTACATGTGTTTGTGTAAATGAAAATTAATACATCAAATAAAATCAAATTCACTTGAGAAATTTACTGGTGCTTGTTGCTTGAGGAATATACATGACGAATCTGTTTGGCGAACTGACACAGGCTACTCGGCCCAATTTTTTTAGTGAAGCATGCCTGCTGGACCGCATAGCTGCAGCCAGAAAGAAGTCGAAGCGTCAACGACTAGTAGTATGGGACATATTCAAGATATCAAAATTCTCCGGTGGAGGGTCAGAAATCAAGTGAAAGTATATGCAAGGCTTGTGGTGCTTTCTTTATGAATGTTTGCGATTGGATTGGAGCAAACTTAATTTAGCCTGCAAGGTTCTCTTTTATGTGCCGACGAAGTGAATTGTTATCCGTTTGTATAATTAAATAACGCTGGATCGAGACATCGTGAGACAGAAGGTGCTTGAATTTTCCTTTTGTAGGCAATCTAAGCTGCGGTGTAGTAGCTCGAGAATACTTTAGCCATTCCAGTTGGCGCTGTAAAAAATGCTTTATGGCTTTAATTCGAAGTTGTAGTGAACTGATGGGTTTCGCGAACATAGCGTGCCTCGCCATCCGGACAGTCGTTTGCTACCATTACGTGATCAGGGGTGTGCCATATTGTCGATAAAGGCTACTGAGGGCCACTATGAAACATTTCATCACTTTCAATTGAGTGGCTCTCGATCTTAACAACGAAACTTTTCTCTCAGGTGATTGCTACTATGGTGTTTGTGAATTAACTATGTAAATACTCTACATGACGCACCGTCGTGTTAGCAGCCATGAGCAATTCGTTTTTTGGAGGCCTGTTTCAGAGGGGGATGAAAGTAGCAGCTAACTTTTTCATAAGAAATGCGCGCCTAACTATTTTTTTACGCATTAATGAATGGCCATATTTGAATAGAACAACACACCAGAGTAATAGGAATTATGATGACAGCTCCGCTGGGCAGTGTCTTTCTAACATCGGATAACATGTTGACGCCAATTACCAAATTTTTCTTCCACGTAAAATGCAATGCCTTTCATAGCTAAATACTAAAGGAATGTTAAGTGTTTAGCGAAGCATCATACACAACTGCGCGTGTTGAATTTGCAGATGTTCTTTTTTTAGTCAAAATTTACCGATAGACACGGCGCATATATGCATTGCAAAACCTAGTAGACCCCTTTAACGCTACTTAGCTTGCGATATCCAAGCCGCAAATTTTCTCGAATCACACGCTTTTGAAGAAGAAACTGTGGTTAAGGCATGGCAGCTGAAAGAAGCCGACGTATTCTTCAATACGTACGGCTTGAGCCACCCATACCCCAAGCATGCACGAAGGGAACGAGCGCGCGCGGCAGCCGAGCGAGCCGCAGCGAGCGGCGTCCTGGCCGTGACGTCACTCGCGAGAGGGCGCCACTCCTAATTCTCGCCGCTAATAATAATGCGAAATCATTATATGCCCCATTAGGCAAAAAAGCCACCGTTGTTGTCTGCAACGAGTTGTAACAAGATCAATGTGACGTCATCAGTGTCTTGTACGACGTCAGTAGTAATAGGGAAGATAGTAAATGATATAGCAACGCTAATTAGTTGCACATATGGGTAATCAGTGCGAGTTAGAGTGAATTAAGATAAATTAGAATCAGATAAAGTTAGAAAAAGTTAGAGTCAGGGTACTTAAGGTGGAGTAAAATGAATTAGGGTGAAGTAAAGCGAATAAAACTGCATTAAGGTAGAATAAAGTGGATTATGGTTGGTACACATCAGAACAAGGTGCATTAAGGAAGATTAAGGGGGATTAAACCTACTGAAGGTGGATTGAGGTTGGTAGAAATTAGAGCAAGGTGCATTAAGTTTGTTACAAATTAGAGCAAAGTGGACTGAGGTGCATTAAGGCAGAGTTGCGAAGGGCATGTGGCAATGCATGACGTCACGCATTATAGACGTAACCAATTAATTAAAGAAGTCACAATGATTTCGCATTGAAATCGCGTAAGGATACTTCGGTGACTGTCTTCTGTTGTTTTAGTTTTATGTGACGGTACTACTGTTTGATATACAACGCACTTGTATTCTTAGTAGCTAAACATTGTTACGTTGGTAGGGGCGAAATGCAAGAACTCCCGTGCAGGCTGAAGATGCGTACCTTAATCATATCGTGGTTTTGGCACATAAAAACTCAGAATTTGTTTTCACTATTTCAGCGGCTAAAAAATGATTTTGCTAATGATATGAAAAGCATCTCACGGGTTGTGGCGGCATCTATTTTGCTGTGAATATTTTCCAGACGAAGTAAAAATTAGGGGGGGGGGCTTCTGAGAAGGTTGCGCAATGCTCACTATACGCATAAACAGAAGTGAAAAGCGTCAACTAAACTAAGAAGATCCGAGGACGCCTAAGTATTTATGAGTTGCGAATTCGAAAGCATTAAGATCCAATTGAGAGCCGCTCCCAGTTATGAATCCTTCGCGGGCAAGCGAGCACGTTGAGACGCTTGGCGCATTTTCATTTGGGCTGGCCGCGGCGCAGTCAGAACCACCATGGTTAGAACGCAGCGAGACCCTGCGTGGACAAAGAACGCGCGGATAACACCGGCTTGCGACAGCGAGGGTGACGTGGTGTGTCGGCGATGGCTTCTCCCCTCACGCAACATCTTGCGGGTCCAGCAGATGCTCCCTTTTGCCTCTCAGCTCCGCCGCTGTCGTGGAGGACTTCTCGAAAGCTGGTGTGGCTGACATGCCACGAAAGCGCGAAGGGATCTATCTTTATCCCCAGTGCAGCGGTTGAAACAGCTGCAGCGCGGTACGAATTAGCTAGCAGATGACAGATACGACCCAGTTGGTCAATAGCCTGCTGTATAAGAAGAGCAGCAGTGCTGCATAGTTGAACTTTGCGAGGGGAAACCGGGAATGAAATGCGAGAAGTGCTATGTTGATCTTTGTCTGACAAACTCAAGAATTTCCTTCCAGGAATTTCACGCGCCCCAATGGTAAGGTTAGGCTAATTTTAGCCACACGTATAACATTTTATGCGGCAGACAATGTGAATAATTTGAAAAAAATAAACTACCAGGTATAGGTTCGCTTTTGCCTCTGCTAAAACCACAAGGCCTTGATGCAATAATTTGAAAACATATTTCCAGATATTGCATGAAACGAAGCAGAAATTTTTTAAAAATATATTTGGGGTTTTATGCGGTAAGGAAGCCAAAAAACACAACTATATTATATGTGCGAGTAAAATATGTCAAGGCCGAAGATGGCATGACGACAATGTCATGAAGACCACGAGATGACGACGATGGCGTAGCGACAAAGTGACAACCATGCTGGAATTTTCGCCTATAGCATGTCGGAGATGGTGTCACAAAGACAGTCACGTTGCTGGGATGACGACCACGCGTGACCACAGTATGATGGTGATGCAATGATTACAATGATATGAACACGACGAGATGGCCACGCTGGTATGGCGATGCTAGAATGACGATGGCGTGTCGATGACGGCATGACGACCATGGGATGACGAAGATGGATCGGTGACGACGCGGTGACGATGATGGCACGACGACAAAAGTATTACGACATTGGGATGACGACGGTGGCACTACGACGGCCAAATGACGACAAAGGCATGATGACGGTGTGGCGTGTTGCGGTTGGAGCTCGCGTCCGGAGCGACGGCGGCGGCGCCAGCAGCGAGAAAGTCAGAGAAAGAGGCAAAAAAATAAGCTTCGCTTTCAAAAGCGCTTTGAAACGCTAGCATATATAAGCATGTAGATTGAGCATATAATAGCGCCATTTATTCGCTAAATACTCCAGATAGCTCAGCGAAGTTGATCCGAGCAAGTTTTACCATACGAGGGAAAAATCTGCGGAGGTCACGCGCTGTGGGAATCAGTTTAGGCGAATATTTCATCGGTACATGGAAAAACGCTGTGGCTGCTTAGCCATCATATGCAAGTAGAGGCCGCAGGATCCTGATGGACAGTTCCATTAGACAGCACCTGACTCAACTCGATGCGCTCGATCGTGCGCATGACACGCATGACGACGAAACAATGACGATGACGGAACGAGTGCAACGACATGAATGATAATGACAGTATGATGATGACGAAATGACGACGACGAAATGCGGACGGAGGCATGCCGACACTGGAACCACTACGACAAAATGACCACAACGACATGATGGCGACTGCACGGCGGCAATGGGATGACGGCAGTGGAGTGAGGACGTTGATGTGACTGCGGCACGACTATGAGATGATGACGCGGGAGTGGCGACGGTGGTACGACGTTGACGGTGTGGCTACCACTGCGTGATGATCGTAGGAGGACCACGCTGCAGTTAGAGTACTGCGCGGGCCCTGGCCGGGCCGGACTTGGGCCAACTCATTAAAGGGCCTAAGTTAGGCCTTAGAGCCCGCACGAACGCTGCGCATTGCGTAGTCCAAGGTATTCTGTGCGAATCTGAAGTGACACGTGCAAACAGCTGACTCTTATACTTTACCCCCCCCCCCCAAAAAAAAAAAGAAACAGACGAAGTTCTCGTTTTTAACTATTCCACAAAAATTAACATTGTGTATGCGTATGGAAAAAGAACTTATACAAAAACCGCTCTTTCAACGATTTCCCTGTTGCCCATTTTGCGATTGCACTATATTACCGCTCTCGATGATATTATCGTTTTTGCGCTAACGCAAAGGTTGTCTCCAATTGTGTGTTCGTTTTATACCCGTGAATTCATGTTTGTGCGCATATATATATATATATATATATATATATATATTAAAATTATGGGGTTTTACGTGCCAAAACCACTTTCTGATTATGAGGCACGCCGTAGTGGAGGACTCCGGAAATTTCGACCACCTGGGGTTCTTTAACGTGCACCTAAATCTAAGCACACGGGTGTTTTCGCATTTCGCCCCCATCGAAATGCGGCCGCCGTGGCCAGGATTCGATCCCACGACCTCGTGCTCAGCAGTCCAACACCATAGCCACTGAGCAACCACGGCGGGTGGTATATATATATATATATATATATATATATATATATATATATATATAAACGAGAAGAAAGGGGGTTAACCAAGGGGCCCGATATTTATTAGTCACATCATGAGAAGCCAACAAACACTGACACCAAGGACAACATAGGGGAAATTACTGGTGCTTAATAAATGGAATGAAGAAGCGGTAAATAATGGAAATTAAAGTGGATGAAAAAACAACTTGCCGCAGGTGGGAACCGAACCCACAACCTTCGCATATCGCGTGTGATGCTCTACCCATTGAGCTACCGCGGTGCTGTTTCCCCGTCCACTTTCTTGGGTATTTATGTGTACTAGTAGAACCCTGGGGAGTGTTAGCCAGCGCCACCACTCACAGACCACTACTACTACTACTTATGTGTTCTACTAGTACACATAAATACCCAAGAAAGTGGATTGGGAAACAGCGCCGCGGTACCTCAATGGGTAGAGCATCGCACGCGATATGCGAAGGTTGTGGGTTCGGTTCCCACCTGCGGCAAGTTGTTGCTTCATCCACTTTAATTTCCATTACTTTAGCGTTTTTTTATTTCATTTATTAAGCACAAGTAATTTCCCCTATGCTGACCTTGGTGTCAGTGTTTGTTGGCTTCTTATGATATGACTAATAAAAATCGGGACCCTCGGTTAACCCCCTTTCCTCTCGTTCATATATATATATATATATATATATATATATATATATATATATATATATGTATGTATGTATAGAAATAAATATATATAGATATTCGCATACTAAATCACAGCACAGGTAGTGCGCCACAAAACTGCTGTTTGCGTGTGAGAAAAAAAGATTTCGGTCTTTCATTGCTTATACACTTCAGCGGATTAGACCCCGAGAAGGTGAGAAGGAGGCTGACCCACATGGTACAATCTGTGTGTAGCCAAAAGAATTTTAGTGCAGCTGGGTACACACCCCAAGAGAGGAGGACCTGCCTGAAGCTTAAGAGCCTGGACAAACTGCTGTTTTTGCATAAGAACATGTAGATTATTGCTTTTTGCTGGCCTTCACAAAGTCCTGTTTTTGTGGCATCGTTTTCGGATGATATCTTTTCATGTCACTGCGTGTTATTTTAAGCGAAATTTCTATTTTTATTTCATCAAAAGGGAGGAACCTTTTAGCTGGGATAGCCTGAAGCATTGTGTGTGAAAGCTTCTTGATGTAATTTATATTCTACGTCGTCTTTACGTTTTTGTGTCGAAGTTAGAATAAGAACGATTTGCATTTCATCTGCTTTTGCTTCCTGTGCACCTTCAACTTTTTATCTTGCTGCAACAAATTATTAATCACGAGCCTGTCTTAAAAATTTGTGTAATCATTATTGTTTCCAACATGAAGTGCACTGAAGAGGATTAGAGAGAATGACTTGGGTTTGCTTCCATCTGCTTTTTCATTTTAGTTTTGCTTTCACGCTTTTTTCATGATGTTTTATTGTCGCTATACCTTTACTGTAATGACTTTTCATGTACCACCTAAGCAAATACTTCATTTATATTCTGGCGTATTACGTACGAAAAGCATGATATGATTATGAGGCATGCCGTAGCGGGGACCGGATTAATTTGGACCACCTGAATTTATTTCACCTGCACAAATATTTATGCACTCTGGCATTTTTGCATTTAGCCCCTTTCAAAATGCTGCCACCACGACCAGTAATGAAACCCGCGTCCTTGAGCTTAGCACCGCAACAGCTTGACCGCTAGTCTACCACTCCGGGTAAAGCGAAATGTCAATGCATGCATATACCGAATTTTGCGTCTCATCGCCAGCTACAAAGGACAAGGCACCAATAACAATGATTATCATCAACAAATTTTCTCCAACGTGCCCGGGCCAGGCCTGGTCATGCATACGCGGGCCCTGGGTAAGCTGAGTAATGAACACCCGGGCCTAGGCGGGCCCGAGCTGGGCTCGGGCTTGGTATCATGGGCCCGGCTGGACCCGGGTTTCATAAAACGGGCTCGGGCCGTGCCCGGGCCAAACATTAGGCCCGTACAGGGATTTAGCTGGAGTGACGATGATGGTACGACGGCGATGACGTGACGACGACTATGTGAGGAAGATTGGATGATCACAGTGGGATGATCCTGCTATAGTGACGATGGTGTGACGACGTAACGCCGATGCTAGAATGATGCTGATGCTATAACAATGAGGTCATGACGACGATAGTTGGAAGAATAAAATAACAGAGCTGGAATGACGACAGTGGCGCAACGACAAAGGCATGACGAAAATGGAAAGACAACAGTGGAATCACTGCGGCAAAACAACGAAGATGGAACGATCACGACGGCACAATGGTTACCCTGTTACGACGACGCAATGGCGACTGTGGCATGACTACAGTTGAACGATGACGGACTGATTACGACGACTCGAAGATGGCTGCGTGATGTAGACGATATGACAACAGCGTGACAGCGACAGAGGGAAAACGGCGGAAGTGTGACGTTGGCACAACAACAAAGAAATTAGCACAATGGCATGAAGGCGAACAAGTGACGATGCCGCAATAACTACGGCTTTTGGTGTTGGAGCTCACGTGCACGCTCCCGTGCGTCACTTGCCACCACGGGTCGCCTTAATTCACACCATCCACACTACGTCGAGTGTTTGCTTGCGCTATGCCAACAATTCGGACCGCCTAAATACGTACTACGACTCGATGTCTGTTTGCTTCCCATCCGCTACCGTATGCCTCCCTAATTTCCATTATATCTCTTGTTTGTTTGCACAATGTTCAGTACCAGCCAATCAGGGCGCCTTAATTCACACTTTTATATCTGGTATTTGTTTTCACTACGTCCGGTACCGCAGGTCAGCTTAATTTGCGCTGTATCTGATGTGTGTTTTGCACTACGTTCGGCTCAGTGGAACGTCTTTTTTGCCCTATATAGGGTGTTTCTTTGCACTGTCTTATACTGGCCCGTCGGTTGCCTTAATTCACACTAAATGTTGTCTTTACTAGCCTGGACGCCCGTCTGGTTAACCTCCCTGCCGTTCCTTGTTTTATAGCGTTAGCCTTAGAAATGTCAAAGTGAGCTAAAAAGTGTATGTGTGTGAAGTGTGGGAGGCTGGCCATGTGGTAACTATATATAAAGTGCAATTGGCGGTGGTCTGCTAGGGACCACCGTAAGTTGCACTTCGTTCCTGGTAGAGGGAGGACGTGTCTCGGGTGCGCGACTGAACAACACTTTTCAATGTCGTTAACGCGGCTTAAATCATGGATCCAGGACCTCAAAGAGGCGCGACCTAATGCTAGCTCATTTCTCTCGCATTTATCTCAAATGGTTATTGATCTTTTTTCTCTATATCTATTGTGTTTACTTGCACTATGTCCGGCACCGGTCAATTGTGCAAGACTTTATTGAGCAGGAATCACAGTGAATTCGGCAATAGCTTCGGCAAGAGCTACAGCACAAGACAGCAGCCAGCAACAGGTATGTCGATGGAAGAGGCAAAAAAGGCTTCGCTTTAATGAAATACGGGAGAGCGGGCACCACGTCGGTGCACATCGCTCAAGGCGTCTTCAGGGCAGCTCATCAACAGCACAATGAAGTTCATTGCTCGATGGACGATGAAGCTGGCTGTTACATTTTAGAGCCTTGAACATCACAACGGTGACGATTGCCGAGCTGCACAGCACACAGGAAATTTGGAACTAAGCTTCAGAGACGATGGCGAACAGGACGAGTCTTAGCAGATCACTATGCATTTGGAATATCTCACATTGAATTGAAGAGAAAAAAATGAGTGTAAGCGAACAGCACGCAGGTTAGCCAGACCAAGCCAGATTAGCTTCCCTGCACGGGGCAAGGGGGAAAGGGCTCTCAAAGATAAGAGAGAAAAATAAAACATGTTCACCGGACGGTTGAAATGAAAACCTCAGTGCACGTTTCTGCTTTGCTTGTGCAATTCTAGAAATGTTTCAAATTTTTGCCTTTTATTATATATTAGGCTGTACATAATTTCATTTCTGTATTGAAGTAGCTGCAAAAATAAATGTATCAATATGTGTCTGCTTTATTTCAACCTTAATAGGCTTTTGCATGATATTTTGAAGAATTACATTAAATATGACGTTATGTGCGTCATTCAAGATATTCTAAAAGCGAAGCTTTCTGTGCCACCCTTCACCCCCCCCCCCTCCCTCCCCTGGCTTTTGTTTTTTGCCGTGGGTGCTGCTGCTCTCTTGCAGAATAGCTCAAACGCAGCGAATCAGTAGAGTCTTTACTTTATACCGTTCCAGTTATCCTGGCTGCTAGCCTTGTTTTCTATGTAATTATGCAGTGATGAAACAAATGACACTTAAAATCCTCGTTTCAACAACTGTACTTCATCAACAGCGCAATTGAACTTTGCTATTGCACTAGTATCTCCAGGATCGGCCCACTATACTCGGCGCACCAACCATGGATACAGTGTCATAGCAAAGGAGACCTATCCCGGACACAGTATATAATTGCGTGGTCACGAGGGTCAGGTGGTGGCGGTCCTGGGTCTGGACATCTTCACTGGTAGGCAGCTAATCAGTATGGTGCAAAACGCTGTGCAGAATTTAGTCAGATGTAAAGCACTTGTTTAATCGCTTCACGAAAGCTTCGGTTCTCAGATTCTAACATGTGGCTTAAGTCTGTGTGATCTTTTTTTGTTGAAAATTGTCCCCAATAAGGAACAACGACAACAAAAAAGCTGTCTTCAGCCTGATTATTTCTTACCTTCTCGCTTTTACGTGTAGGTAGACGTGTGTAATAAGAAGTGCATGACATAAATTCGCACTCCCACTTAAGACTTCATATATGACGCGCCCCGCCTTGCCATCACGCCTAAGCCTAAACCCCGTATCCAGAAATGCATCGCAACTTGAAGCGCATGCTTGACTTTATCTAAATGACGGCTGACGTGAACGTGCGCAGGACGCTCATGGCGTATCCTTCGGTGCGTTCACGACTGTTGTCGAAGATGGAACCTCTGCCTCATTCAGTAAACGCAATATTGACGTGCGTATGTTTCTGTCACGATTATCCATTTGCTACATACCGGTTGCCGTCGGCAGAGCATTCCATGTTATTCGGGCACGGACAGACGACGCTGAGCATTCGTAACGATGGGTGCCATGCTCGCGAAGATGGGCGAAAGGTACCAAGACGCTCTCTGTAGCTAGGTGGCGAACTCGCAGGAGACCATGTTGGAGGCTCGTCTGGAGGCAGCGCTAGGTGACCGTCTGGCAGACCTACAGAAGGCGCAAGAGGCTGCAGATGGCCGCCAGAGGCTCCTGGACGAGGCCGAGCCGTGGTCACCGATGCAGCACTTACAGGAGCTGCCCCTGCTGAGGAGCTCCAGGGACGCCCCCTTCCGCTGGGTGCTGTCAGGGTACCAAAGGCTGAAGGTGAAATGTGCTTCACAGAAAGGGATGACGGTGTTTTCATCAACCTTTTTTTTTTTTACTTTTCGAAAACTTGGACAAATGTAACATTTCTAACTTAACGTTTGCATGTATACAACACGTTTCTGCTTGTAAGGGTCGGTTAAAATATGAATTGATATTTCCGTTAGCGGAAAGCAGATTCTGTTCTCACCTTCTCTAATAAGGTTATATTTACGTCATGCGGTTCGCTTAGAAGACTACCTATGTGTAGGACCCAAGACAGAATTACCCACTTCGCACCATATTTTAGCATTTTAGTGATATAATTGTCTTGGCCTTACCTTGCTCTATGAAGCGAATGTGCAGCTTTTCGGTGTGCGAAAGTCGTTACGAAACCGCAGTGAAAGGCCTTCCTTGTCATTTATGCTGCTAGCATATAGAGCGAATGTTTTTACTTTCTTTTTTTAAACAGTGCCGTTGAGAGTTGGAAGGTTCATTTCACTCCGCATGATTGCTTTATTGTATCACCCAAACACACACTTCTGCTTCAGCAAGCACATTTAGGCCGGTGTTGCAGCGCAGTCATTGCGCAGTGCCGCGTGAACGCCACGCGCAGTGCACCGGACAACGCCAAGCAAAGACAAGTTGCCGAAAGGGCGTTACTGTTTTGCTGTTCACTCCTTTGTTATCAGGCTGAAAAATAGCAATAGGTGTGATAGATACACAATTGCCATGGGGATGCCTAAACGCGGACGGCAGTTACGTAAGAAAAGTATTGTGAACGTAGATATGGAATATCGGTACGCGGGTTCTTTCTTATTTCGTAGTGATCTAAATAAGGCCACATTCACCGGGAACGAAACCTATGATGCCTTACTAGGCCGCGTAAAACGATTTTTGTTTTATGCGCGTCACCATCTTGAGCTGTTACGCGAAGAATTTTTTCGTTTTGTGCGCAGCGACGCCAAATTAACATGGTCATAGAACTACAAACGTGTCCGCACAACCATTTTCATGCATGTAAATGTATTGTCGCACCATGCATTTGGTTGTTACCGATGGAAGACGGCAGGGTTAACAGTTCAAGACGGCAGCACGCAAGCGCCCCTGTAAAATAAGAGAACATCAAAATTAGATTTAACCGCTCTTTGTGCGCATGCGTGAGGAGCAGTCATTTCTAGGGAAAAAATGTGGGGCCTTTGGTCCAGGAGGGCTGCTGTAGCCTACGCACTACGAAGGCGAACGTTGCTTGCTTCGTTCATCCTTAGCCCGGGCGGCAGCAATGAGTGCGCGACTGGCGCGGTGAAGAAGTCACGCCCGAGATGAGTTTGTTGCATTTGATTGCGACTTTAGCATATTAAAATCAGATAATCTCAGGGGGATACGGTAGGAACTCAGGTGTCTTTTAGGGCGACAGCAATTGCAAATCATTAAGTCATGCCGATGCATTTTTAGTGCAGTTGAGCATATCGCACCCTTGAGGATATTCGTGGGAACGGGAGCAGATTATTAATTGAAGTGTTTACATTTTACAAGGAATCTTTGTATGGCGAGCATTTCATGCATTCTTGTTCTTCGTGAACAAAAACTATCACCAATGGCTCAAACCCCCGTAAGCATTCATGCTTCAGTAAGCTAGCAAAAATGCAATAGCTCATAGTCCCGTAAGGAAGAGGCTACAAGCACTAAGCAAAGGGAAGCGATCCATGCCCAAATTCTTTCTAATCACACATACAACATACAGAACAACATGTTGAAAGCTCTCATAATCAATGGCTCATACCCCCATGAGCAATACCTCACACTCCCGTCAGCAAGCAAAAATTAAATGACTCATAGTCCCGTAACGTTCATGGCTACTCATTTTGCGTGAATTAGCTGCGATGACACTACCCCTGTTGTCGTTGTAGGTGATTTCAATGTGGATGTGTCGGTACCGAAAACGGAGTGCTTTACGCGTTCCGTGTTGCAGACATATTCCTTGCGATGCCACGCCGATCCGGCACAACCGACTGCCCCGCGGCGTACGTGCATCGGTTTGACATTATCAAAAAATGTGATTGTGGTTGCGAGTGAAAAAGTGACCACTGATAAAGACAATAAATAAGTTCTTACCTTAGTTCAAAATTATGTGTCACCTCCGTGCCGTGTGCTAAACAGCTTCGCTGGTCAACCACCTTCACATAGTGGAATCGCTCGTGATTTTCAATGTGAAAGTAAGAAACGTTAACGTCGTCACACAATTTCCTAGCCGTAGACCCTTGTGAAAGTTGTACAGCAACACTTGTCGACTTCGTCGTACGATTCATAGTGATAAATAAACGCGTACTTAATCCCCGGAACGATTTTGTATATGGGCCACGCTAGGTTGAAGTTTATTTACCACATAAGCACCGATGCATACAAGTGGTGGGGATGGCAGGATAAAAGCTGCATAACGGCAGCTTGATTGGTCCCACCTCCCCGTGAACAGCAGAGAGCAACATGGCAACGTATTCGTTGTACATAGTTGTGGCAAGTTTATTATGTACACACACTTTATATATATATATATATATATATATATATATGTATGTATATATGTATAGTGTGTGTGTGTGTGTGTGTGTGTGTGTGTGTGTGTGTGTGTGTGTGTGTGTGTACGCATGTATATATACAGCAAAAGGAGAAATGACAACTCTGAAACAGCACAGAAATACTTTTCAAGTGACAAACCGAAAGTTAACATTGACAGACGTTTTTGCAATAATGTGTTCTTGGATATATGACGTATGTTTTTTATCATTTAGATTGCATTTGTTAGGTGTTGAGGGGAGACAGTAGGAGAGTGCCTGAAGGCCATAATTAGTCCGTGGGCGTGGAACTGCGGAGTGTTCAGTGTATCGATTTACGCGTAAAGCACGATTCTCCTACAAGTTCGCGATGTTTATGATATGATTAGTACCATTAATCATGTCACATTTAAAAGAACCAATAAGTTGTTACTCATGAATGTCGTCAACTCGTAAAATTTTAAACTTCCGGAATATATCACGCGCATGTGCATTGTAAAGTAAGTATGAAATAGCACGTAAGGCGTTCTTTTGAAGTCAAACTAGGGCTCTGTAACGTAAAACTATTCCAACATGTTCGTATTCTAATCTCCTGACGTCAAATTTGCGTAACCGCCGACGCAAGCAACGGGCGGTCACCCGCAGGTTTGTCTGAACAGACCAATCAAACGCTCTCCTCGTTCATAGAAGGTAATTTTTGTTTGTTTGAAAAACGAATAACATTGCCTACACTGAGCGGCTTGTCCTATCTAATTGGTTGACAAGAGGCGAGGAGCAGGCTGAAGTGCCACAGCAGTGAAAATCGATAACCGCGTGAGGAGGGTGGTGCCGGCGCCTGCGATTGGTCCGCTTTCCCTAACTTAGCTTGCAGTGGCTGGTAGAAAATCGTGGCGACATGCAACGGAAGCTTGATAATGACGCCAAAAGGCATCCTCATCAAAGAAGAGTTGGCAGAACGAGTTCGTAAACGTGCCGAAAGTGCTCGAAAACGTAACACGGCCATGCAAAAAATTTTGATATACGGAAATAAACCCCTCCTCTCCAGCAGCTGCGAGTAGCCACTGCCTGAGCGATCGGCGGCAGCCATCTTTTATTCCTTTCGGAACGGGGCAGCCTGCGGCTATTCAGAAAAAAAAAAATCAGTTTTGTTCGGCATAATAATGCATCTTTAACGCGCACAGGTCACTTTGACGCGGTGAGTTTTCGCGGTTTTGTCACGTCGCGTGACAGGCAGGTGATATAGGTGCAGCCCAAAAACATTTGGCCGATCGCCGAGGGCTAATGGTAAAAAGGCGTCGAGTCAGACATAACCATTCTTATGTTGTTCGGTCAAATCATGCATAATCAGTGTGTACACGTCATATCAGATAGGGAGCTATCGCGGTTTTTGTGACGTCGCGTGACAGACAGGTGAAGTGGGGGTGGTCCAAAAGGTTTTCGAACAATCGCGGAGGGCTGATTGCAGAATTGGAATTGAAAAGTTTGTAATAGTTTTACGTTATAGCGCCCCTAAATTACCTAACGATCTCTAGGTACTACATGACCAAACGAGGTTACAATGGTGCATGTGAGAAGCAAATAGTGCGTTATAAACCATAAGTTTCTATGATATTGGTAGCGTAAGGACGAAGGTAGCACAAGGCGGACGCATGGTTCCCGAAGTGAGAAAGACAAAGACCAAATGTCGCTGTTCTTGCTTGCGCTGGCGCTTGGCTAGAGTTGCTCGGCTGCTCTCTGCACTGGACCCGACGGGACTGCGATTCGCGCTAATATTCATTAAACCTCGTAGCACTACTAACCTATGACATCTCTGCATCATACCTTACGCTTTACTAAGTTTATTTCATAAGTAATTGGTACGGTGGTCCCATAGCATCAGTTCATGAAAGATAACACGTAATGTTTTTGCGAAAGCGGAAAATTCTATTTACGTGTAATAGAGTGTGTGGCACTGAGTGAGATCACAAGGCGTGGACTTCGCTCTAGAGAGAACCGCTTTTGTCTTGGAGCAATTTGAATGAAGAGAGTTGTTTACCGACCAGTCATATATATTTCCCAGTAATTCGTTTGCCAAATTCATGAGTTCATCCTCCTTAGTTGCTGAGAAGAATAAACTAGTATCATCTGCGTGAATAATATAGTTAATCGAATCATCAATATTCAGAATGTCATTTAGACAAATGATAAATAGAAGTGGTCCCAATATGCTACCTGGAGGCACACCCTTATTAATAAGTTTAAACAAAGATAATTCTTTATTTATTGATAGGCATTGCTTTCTGTTGGTTATGTAACTTCTTATTAAATTTAAAACTATTCGGCGTGTACCATAACAGTTTCATTTTTCAAATAGTGTTTTATGGTTAATTCTGTCGAAAGCTCTTGCGAAATCAAGGAAAACTCCCAATGTTAGTTTTCTTGTTTCTAGGTTTCTCAAAATTAGTTGTTTTTGCTTAAGAAGAGCAGTTTATGTGAAGCAGCCTGACCTGAAACCATAGTGAGATGGTGTTAAAAGAGAATACTTATTAAAGAAAGCAGTCATCCTAAGGAGAATAATTTTTCTAAACTTTTTAAAAACAGTGGAAGAATTGAGATTCGTGTATACTTACTCAATTTGTCTATTCCTCCGCCTTTGTGCACCGCAGTTACCCTTGCAATTTTTATCTGTTCAGGGAAAATGCTAGAGGTTAAGGAGATGTAAATGTGAGTTAGGTAGGGGGTGAACAGGCCAATAACGAGAAGAATTGGTCGTATTTTCAATCCATGCAGATCCTCACTTTTGTTTCGCCTAAAGGTTTTGAACACATTAAAACTTGAATGTCGTCAGTCTCATCAAGATACAAAGAATGTGTAAGGAGACTGAATACATCAAGGCATCTCAATCGTAAGTGCTTTCAACTCGCGACACGAAGTAATCATTAAATTGGTTGGCTAGGCGAAACAAGGACAGCAATCGCCCCAGCCACGTCCCGAAAAGCTCTGAAGGCCTGCGAGCACATTCTTTGGGTGTCTCTGTGCTCTTACTGCGGCACGAGATGTGGCGGCAACGTGCACCCCATGACGCAGGCCGCCTTGCAGTCTACTCCTACCTTGCGGCGAAGCAGACTGTAGAAAATCGGCACGATGCAATGCGATTGAAAACACGTCCACGTTCTAGAGGCCTTCGTCGGTCTTTCTTGAATGAAAACACGACGTACGCCTGTGCCCCTTACATAAAAGATTGGTAGAAAGTCTGGGAACCTGCGTTCAGTGCGTTAAAAATAGAAAACGTTATTGATGCAGCTGTACAGGATCCTTTAAGAAACTGCAATTCAGTGGTGGCTCTGTGGAGCTGGATCTGGCCCTATGTAAACACAGCTGGTTCATCAGTCAGGCTGAAGAGAACTATTTAATCCTAATATTACACCCCTCTGTTTGTACATAAATTGTGATCAGGCAGCGAAAAACGTATTTCAGTATACAGTGAGACTCTGTCTTATTGCTTAACGCTTATGTGGCGATCCGGAGAGCAAAAGGTGAGAACAATGCGTTGTGACAAAGCAAGTCTTCTTTCATCCGTGTAGTGAAACCTGCTGGTTTATTATTGGTGTAACGTCATTGGCAATCACTTTCTTAGGCATAACTTTTACTGCAACTTACCGCTTCTGTCGGTGCGAGAGCTTCTTTACTGGAAACAATTTTGATTTATCAAATCAATTAGCCATTTTGTAGTTTCACAAGCTTTTGTCTCTTCTTTAGTCTTTTCTGTATATGTAAGAACTGGTCCAATGCATAGTGTGCGAGAGTCTTCCATCAGATTTAACGGCACATTACACCTCGAGATATAGCTGACACGCTTCCAGAACCGCAGGAATGCACGTGGTTCAGTGCAGGCGAGCACTGCGAATTCAATTATTTTTACGAACAACTAGCTCTTGCTACTCACAGGGCTAGAACTGCAAAGTGACTTAGCCGGCCGCTTGTGACGCGTTTCTTGGCATAAACGTGTCGTGATCTGCGCGTACACTTGCAGAAACCAGTTCGAGCATGGACACCTGCATAAAAAGTTTTATATATTTTACGTACTGCACGCGGGTGGCCACACTTTTTATCAGTGTTTTATAACACGGGCACAGGCGTACGTTCGTTTTCATTCAAGAAAGAGGGGTGAAGACCGACGAAAAGGTCTTGAACGTGTATGTATTTTCTATCGCGTCAAAAATGCCGGTTTTCTACAATCAGCTTTGCAATGCATTTGGGTTACGTGGTCAAGCATATGAATTGTATTGCATCGAAACATCCGAAGGGTGGAAATGGGTTACCGTCACAAAATATCGTGTGATACTCGCGCGCACCCGTCGTCACGCCTCCTGTCACAGTAGAAGCCCGGAGACGCCTAATGAATGTGCCGGCAGGCCTTGCGAGATATTTCGGATGTGTCTGTGGCGACTTGAGCCCTTGACTCCTCCACCAGCGCGCCTAGTGTACAAGATCGTAACGGGGACCAAGTACACTTCTTTAACTATACATGCGGGCACGTGCCTCAGAATCACTAGGACAACGTAGTCGATCAGTGTTACTGTACAGAGTTCACAGGGGTCTACGACTAAGGAATTGCATGACGACGTTCACTGTTATTTTATTGAACAAACGGGTAAACTAAGTGGTTTTAATTGAACGAAGCGTTTTTGTAAATCGCTACGGCGTAACGGTTTGTCGGCGTTGCTGTACAGCTCTCCCACCAGCTACGGCCATTGAATTGCATGACGACGTTCAGTTTCCTTACTTTCAGATGGGAAGTATGAACAGTTCAATTAACTGTTTACGTTGCCGCGAATCTCCTGAAGGGTGCGTATTTCTCAACTGCCCTAGTAAACGATACATCAGAACGACGTAATCCATCCCTATTAATGTCGTCAAATAAGACATCTAAATTCCAATCGTATCCCCCTGCGAGTGTCACATCTTAATGAGCTAACGCCGCAATAAAATTCAATAAACTCGCCTCGGGCGTGCGTGGTTTCCTTTCGGCGCTAGCCACGCATTCTGTGCTGGCATCTCGGCTTGCAATGAACGGAGCAAATAACGTCCTTCCCCGTAGTGTCTTGTCGAACCCACACCTCAATAAATCCAAATTTGATGCTCTCTTACGTAAAACGGAGGTATCTGCATCAGCAGGCGTGCCTGCGAATGCGTCAGCGACTCCCGACCCCTGCAGGGCGAGAGCCAGCGCCACGGCCAGCCGCGGCTGTACAGTCGGCCGTTCGGCATCGAGCGCGAGGGCAGCGTGCGCTGCGTGCTGCGGCTCGTCGCGTGCCTGGGCGTGCCTGCGGGCCAGGAGCCCGGCGACGCGGTGCAGCTCGGTCTCGAGCTCCTCCACTCGGCCAAGTGCGCCAAGAAGTTCGACTTCTGCCTGCGCCTGCTCGACCGGTCAGGCAGCGACCGCCACCTCGTGAAGACCTTCTCCTCTTCGGAGCTGGCCGTGCCGCGCTACTGGTTCTCGCGGCCGGCCCTGGGCGTGGTCAGCTTCGCAGTGCTCATCTCTGAGGAGCGCATGCTTCGCGAGGGACTCCTCTCCAGGGACGCGCTCGCCATCGAAGTCGGCCTGCAGTGACAGTGCCTCGTGCACTCTGCAGAGGCAAATCGGGGCCCGCTGTGCCTTCAAGTACCGAACAAGAAAACGTTGATTGGTGGACAAGATGTGGTGTTCAGTTGTAGGCGCAGTAAATGTGGTGCCGGTTTTTTTGTTCCAAACACTGTGGTTTACTCATCACGTTTTCACCGAACCCATTATGCTGCCAGAAGAATGTAGCCCTTTAATTTAGGATGCCGATTGGAGCACACTATAAAGTACTTATCCTTCCCAGAAAAGAAAAGCACCTTTCCCTGAAATTAGGCCGAAAGCCGAAAATTGCTTGCAACGCTTATGTAAGCATCCGTTTGCTGATGTTTGTTGTCCCGTTCAAGCCAACGTGACAGCGAAATTTAAAATGCAGCATGTTAGAAAATAGGCGCGATCAACAAAGAGCGCAGCTTGCTGCGCCGGGTCAACGACAGCAGGTGCAAAATTGGCAGTATGAAAGGCTTGGTGTCTCGTTACAGCATGAGTGGCTATAAATAAGATGGTGATGGTGAGCAATATTTGACATATGTCATACCAGCAGCCTTCTAGGCTTCGTTTCTCAGTGTTTAGGAACTGTTAAGACTAAGGGAAATTCTGCAGTGGGCTAGTTGGTACGACATAATTAACACTGTTGCGTAGAGCGACGAAGGGACTGGAATTAAGCGAGAACACAACTGGTGTCGCTCAGGTGCGCGTCTTGTTTTCTCGCTTAAGTCCGCTCCCTTCGTCCCTCTGCGCAACAGTGTTAATTGAGACTAAGGTTTGGATCTCTCTAGGACACCTCGACGTTTGTGTTGAACCGGTCTCCGGAGTTCTTCCGCTGTTCCAGGGACGAAATCGCGCAAGCGTCTCGCCTTCTGAACATTTCCCTCTCGTGACTCGGCGATTTGCTGACGCTGCGTTTTCGTCAGCGGTTGTCGGCTCCGCGAGGCGAGAGCGACACTTGAACACCGCCTACTCGGTGTTGCAACGCCTGTTTCTCGAACCTCGACCGGCGTTACTATTGGGTAGCGTGGCGTTGTCGGCGGGCTGTAGGCGTCCGGTAGACTGTGGCGACCAGGCAGGGACGAGACGATTTCTAGCGCGAAACTTGCATTGTTTATTCGGTGGTTGGTGAAGGATCAGAAGAAGAGAATAAATAAAGAAAATAGGTACGTTGCGGGGCCCTTTAAATAGGCCCACTAACATCGTAGGCGGGATCTTGCTCACGTCAACGTCACGTGACAGGCACTGCGTCTGGTTGTGGATGGGCGGCTGATCCCATCTCCCAAGTGACTTTTCACGAGCTTGCCTCCGCTGCTGGCAACCCGCGGGTCCTGGGGATTGTAGGCGGCTGAACCCTTCTCTTCTAGGCGTCGTTGGTTCGCGGAAAGGGCCCTACCCTAGAGTTGAAATGTTCGTAGAAATGGTTTTCACGCACACACTCAAAGGGGCCTGTAAACACTGCGGGGCGTCCGCCAGACCGGCGACCACTCGAGATAACCATAACAAATTAGGAATCCACCCTCCGTTTCGATGAGGCATGGTGGTTGAGCATCCTTTCTGCCCGGGGTGTTACATGCCAGTCGTAACATTGGTTACACAGCAGGCGAAGCGTACGTTCGGAAAGCGATGCCCCTGCGCGATCTCACCCCTGGTTAATGTCGAGCAAGTAGTTTGTAAGGAAAAGCAGCCACGACCGCATTCAAATGTGTGCGTTCAAGCGGTGCCCTGAGTCAACAAACAGACCGCTATAGCCATGCAGGTACAGTTCTGACTCTAGATACACTGAACTAGAAAGCTTCCTAGAGGCACGAGCGAAACGCGCTCGCCTTGCTTCCCCACTCCCCACGTGTGGCGGAAGTAGCGCTGTCATCCCCTACTCCTCTCATTTATTCTGCTTTACGGCATGGCCGGCGTGTCTTTTTCGCTGTTGTGTGCTTGTTTACCCTCGTGAAATGGCTAAAATACAGCGTCTAAACCATTGTTTGGCCCCTGTTTGTACAACTGGATATGTGCGTGTGCAACAAAGTTGTAAGTTATCTCTTTGTAAGGTCCCGAAAGACGAAGAACTATGACTTCCTTGGGAGCGACACCTCCATCGAGTTGCGAAGCTGCTTGACGCCGGTTGCGCTGTGTGCGAGTCACACTTTGAACCGCATTTTATTGTGAGAGACTGTGCATACCACCAATCGTGTTGAAGTCCGAATGCCTAGGGGAACGCCAACGCTGGCCCCTAATGTAGTTTGGACGATTTTGCCCAACCTGCTTGAATATTTGAAGCAAAGGAATGCGGCTCCGCGGCCTCAAACAGAGTGGCGTCAGAACGGTCCGGTTGAGAATGACTAGAGAAAATGACGTCGGATTACGACAGCTTCTCTACAGCTGCTTGTCGACACCAGCGCTACAACAGCTGCAGGTGGCGATGAAGCTGACGAAGCAAGCTCAAGTTTCACCTTTAAAGCAGCCGCCACTCACTGACTTTCGTAGGCTTCTGATTCCATCAAAATCTTGGAGGCCGCATGTGTTTCTCGAATATAACAGCGTCTCATACGTAGCACACATTCTGATCTCTAGCACTCGTGAACTTTCCTTCAGTTGTGCAAACAACGGAAGCGCGGAGTATGAAGCCTTCGTGGAGAACAAACTAATTGACAAGTTTAGTTTGGTAACGGTGGGAGAAGCCTCAGATACACTACAACGAGTTGAAAACATGATTCCACTCTGTCGTGGAGCAGCAGAAACTCTCTTTGTGCTGCCGTCGGACCTGACACGCGCAGTCGAAGTCGAGTGGAGGAGCCTTGTTCAATGTCAAACGCATGGGCAAGTCAGCAAACGAAGGTCACAGTTTGAGATGAAAATTGGCAAGTATATAACATTAGCGCCAAGTGCGTACTACACAGTCTTAATTGTACAGGTTCTCATGATTTTCTCTTGTCAGGCCAAGTACTGAGTGCTTACATGGCCAAGTTTAGCAATATTTCCTAAGCAATATGGAGCCATGCATTGCTGTTAAGGTGCATTTTGTATGCATTTGTTTAAGTTTACTTGGTAGTCATTTTTTTTCTGACAACTTAGGCTGTGATAACATTGCGGCGTGGCCTGTGCTTTGGATTACAGTCCACTTTAAATGATTATTTCGGGAGCTCGGTTTAGCGGAGGCAAGGAATACACATCTTGAGAGGGTGAGAACGGAGAGTCGACTGGCTTTATTCAAGAGTAAAAGTAGGTTTGCCAAGTGGCACTCGGTTCCAAGAAAGAGCAGGGGGCAATGACCCCCACGGCGAGACAAGGCGTAGTGACGAACAGTCGCTACATTTCTTTCAGGATTCCCATGCGTGTGGTTCAAATACCTCCGTAAAGCTCAGCAGACAAGGAAATCAAGCTCGAAGAGAAAATCAGCTAAGAAAACCTACAACACTGTCAACAGGCTCCGAACTGTCACTAAGAGGGCGAAGGTGTCACGAAGTTGGTGTCAAAGGTACAAGGCTTGAGCGACAGCATTTCCACAATGAAGGACTCTACAGCAGCAACAGCATAGGACATTTTACAGCAGAAGCTGCAAAGTATGTTGGAAAAACAGCAACTAGCGAATAAACTGTGCTTTGAAGCTGCTAAAGAAAAAGAAACACACGAGGCATGACGTAAAAAGAAAATTTGGAGTTGCGCCCGAAAGGCGAAGCACCGATTGCGATAGCAAATTAGTAGATAGCTGTACGAAGTAAGGATGGTAGTTTTATCGGCCGTATAAAATTGTAAACATTCGCTTACTGACTAAATTAACAATGATAGAATATGTAAGCGTGACTCAACGAGGACGTGGAAAAAAACAGACACACAGAGCAGCGCTGCCTTTCTGTATCTGCTTCTTTCTACGTCCTTCTTCAGTCGCGCTTACACATTCTATCATGGATTCAAACCAACTAGCCCATCAAGGTGTTTTAGCTAAATTGACTAGCACGGTATCACGCGCGCACATGTAAACCTGCACACATCTCACTCGATGACAGCGGAAACCGTCTGTGGAAACGCTGGAACTAGGAAACGCGGCAGCAGCCGCGAGCCAATTGACCTCCGTGCATCTGTCGCTTCAATGCGTAAGAAACATAGGGATCACAGCGCATAGGAAGCTTCCGGCACTACGCGCACTATGCAAACACCACACATCGCCTTGAAGATCAGGCCCGCGCGGGCGCGCAGTTTAGCCATGTCGCAGACCGCTTTCAAGACACACGGGCACCGGCAACGCGTCCCTACCGCGTCCGCCAAATGGCGCCCGCGATTCGCATGGCCAACGCCGTAGATGGCACCGCGGTTGTGTCCACTCTGTACGCAGCAGCTTGCGAAGAACGCCCACTCTCCCTCGCCATAATCCATCTGCTGCCTCGCGCTCCACAGGAGAGGGCGCGCATCCGGGCCGCGTTTCTGGCTCGCGTTCGAGAGATTGAACCGCGTTGGACGGCACACGGACGAGCAAGGTGTTGATGGCAGTACGGATGAAGAACAAAAAGCACGGTAGGTGCCTTGGATAAATTCTGTTTTTATGCATAAGAAACACGCCAAATTTGGGCGCATAATAAATATTTTGTAAAACGATTGAGCAGAATTGATTACAACATTTTCTTTTTTTGCGCCTGCGTCCTATGGCGTTTGGTGAGAGCACTAGTTCGTTACGTAGCCGTGACGTAGTTCCTGAGGCCGGATTTCTCGGAGTGTCTACTCTTAGTCTTTTCCTTTCTCTATGGGCACACCCTCACATGCTTTCACTTATACAGAACCTCGCGCCGACGGCGATTGCATAAATGCGCCTGGACTGTCTGTATAATTGCTATCGCAATAGAATGGATGCTGGTGTGCATACTTCTTAAAATGCGGAGCCCCAAACTGCATGACTATATCCGCAGACAAAATATCTTAGTGCTTCAAGGAAGAACAACGATCAGGAAGTACATGTCAAACTTCAATTAAAGTGTGAATGAAAAAAATGCTTCAAACACTGAAGAAAGCCTCCACAACGGACCCATTCAAATGCAAAGGAGTACTCATGATCGTTGAAATGCGACTTTCTGAGCACCTGTCCGTCAACACAGGTGGCAAGGTCGATGGTTTTGTCGACGTCGGTGCCTACACACCTAAACAAGAAAAGCAGCTGCCTTCTGACCACGAGGTTGCGGCGATGGTCCCGCGGTTGGTAGCTGGAGCCAATTCATAGGCATGTTTTCGACGCACACAAACGTCAAGTGGAAGCTGCTTGTGAAGGTAGTGCTGGAGGCCACAATTTTGGCACAGAAAGCGGGGCTTTTCGTAAATTAGGTGACGTGGGATGTAACAACGTGGAACAGGAACATACGGGGGGGGGGGGGAGTGTCTGGTAGGAAGGCAAGCTGGAAAGAAGTTATTGGTAAAAATTGGCAGTGACTTAGCTAGGCTATGCCAGGATATACGTAGCGAAAGCTAAGGCATAGCATGGTTAGCCTTGGTTAACCTTGATTACAAGTCCAGGTTAGTCTGTTTGTCTAGCTATGTTGCGGCGTTTAGCCAGTCGTTCGGCGCGCTGTTCGTCTGTTTCCCAGGCGATTCGTTTCCTCTTCATCTCTTTCCGATGTCGATTCCAGGCCTCCTCCTGCTTATCAGAATTGTCGCCATCCATACTGCCGCCTCAACTTTAGCTGCGGCGCACGCGAGCTCTCCTTTTCAATCCTGCGACATGTTATCAGGCATGCGACGCAGCTGGCGAAGCGAGCGGAGGTGAGCGCAACGACGAGGAACGGGGGTGACGTCCTACCAAACGGCGGCGGTGGAGAGGCGCGGCGCTGCGCAGCGGCGGGACACCTGTGGCTCGCTGCTACTAGTGGCGCATGTGCAGTAGTGACTAGGGAGTGAGAGAGAGGCAGAAATATCCCCGGCGAGACGCGCGTTGTGACGTCATGTGCCTCCTTGGAGCACCGCAACGGCGAAATCGCAAGTTCGCGGCCAGGTAAACTTTCGCTTTAAAAGGGCGCACCCTTAAGAAGACAAGAGGTTCCTGCACTTTTTATCTGATTCCCGTGATCTTGTGAAGAACCTCTCTCCGCAACAAAATCCTTCAAACAAGCGTCCACATGCCAGATTGAATGTTGAATATGTTATTCTTTTAGAATGTTGTATATATACCTATAATATATTTTGAGATTTCACTGCACCTTAAGCACTTAGCAAAGACAACCAAACAAGCAATACGTGAAGAGCTGTATAAAAAGCGCTTGCCGGAGATTTGGGAGGGAAGGTATAAACTTCTTAAGCTTATAGCAGTTAGTCTTGCAAATGGTGTGTTCTCCCCGCAAACCAAACGCCACATACACTGTTTGCAAGTTGCGACAGTGTTTAGATATATTACTGTGGAAAGCATTAGTTCCGAAAAATAAAAGCATTTTCAGCATGAAGTAGGTAGGTACGGCTATGTAATGCATATTATGTCATGTTAGCTAGGTGACTGTTAAAGTAGCGGAGGGCAACTACCAGCCTAGCCTCTTGGTATATTGTCATGCAGCACTTCTAAGTACTACTTGAGTTTTATAGTACCTTGTTCATGCTACGGCCATTTGGTAATTGCAATACACACAATACTTGTTTTTCCCAGGCCTCTACGGGGCCACTATGAGAAACAGTAAAGGCTGATGAGAAGAAGCTCACTTTGAAAGCAATGCCCTTACTTACGAAGACCAACATGGAGCCAAATACTTCGAAAAAATGCGGGTGCCCTACGCTTTCAATATGTCTAGCTCCGATTCTCTGGGTGCACTTCAGCTTTACAAACCGCAGCTCCAGATATGCTGCGGAAACACTGAGCCAACGAAGAAATTTCTCAGGTCAGTGTTTTTAATTTAGAAATTGTTTTACAGACTCAAGCATGCCCTCTGTTCCGGTTTTGAAGCTTTGTTTAAGTATGTTGATGTCTGGCAGATTTTTACCGTAATATATTTACTGTACTAGCAAATCCTTATAGCATATGTTGCACGGAATACACACTATGTCATGGAATACACGCTATATTATACATGGATTCTTGATTACCATGTCACATTCGCAAACATTTTTAATTTAGAAATTGTTTTACAGACTGAAGCATGCCCTCTGTTACGGTGTTGAAGCTTTATTTAAATACGCTGATGTCTGGCCCATTTTCACCATAAAATATTTAGTGTACTAGCAACTCCTTAATGCATATTTTGCATGGAATACACGCTATGTTATGCATGGCTTCTTGATTAACATGTAACATTTGCAAACACAATACTTCCAGAGTCTCTAGCACTAGAATAATGAAAAATGGTTTCTATTGTTGGAGACGTTTAGAGCATTATGGCATGCACAGTTCATAGAATGCAGCTAGATCACACGTTAGAAAATCTTGCTTTGTGATTGTGTGTTAGCAGTTATGGTTAATTCCTTATTTAGGTATTTGCAGGAGAATGAAGTCTTTCATCCCTATAATGACGCCATGCTTCCCAGCAGAAGCTTTGATATCCAACTCGACTGCCGTAGAAGACCTCATATAACATTTAGAATTGCTCTCGAGATCGGAGCAGTCTCCTGAAATGATGCAGTTCTTGAGTGGTTCCACAGCGTTGAGACTGAGGGTCATTATTACGAGTACCTTGGGACTTCTCAATTATCTGCATGCAGAGCTTGGGTATTCATACCTAATGACATGCAGCTTATGCTAATACAAAACTAAAAATCTTTTTGGCATCGTGAGACTGTCGTCTGGTTTCAATGCTTATCTTACTGCACAGCAGTTTCTCACTACGATTAATTGCATTAGCTATTACAACCTTGCCAAGGGCGTTATTGGGTCACATGTTTAAGATGAAGTTGCAAGCTCACTTTTGACCGTTAGAGACCAGACTGCTAGTTCGAGAAAACAGCAGCAGCTCATTGTCTTCTTGATTGATGAGGAAGATATTGAAGGCGCTGAAGGTTCACTTGATAGCGACTCTCTGACTGTACCAGATCACCCATACATTATTCAGCGTAGTAACTCGAGGATGACTTATTATGTGGCGGGCTATGTGGCAAGGAAGTTTCTGCTGAAAACAAAGTGTAGTGCCTGCATGAACCTACTTCTGCTGCCTGCTTCAGATGAATACTCCTTAAATTCAGCCGTTTTCGCGAAATCCTTCCACTTCGGGGGTCTTCTCTAACCTTCCCTGAATGTTTTCGTGTTTATCAGTGAACTTGAAGACATGGTCACTGGATACTTTAGTAAGAGTGAGCTATGTCGAGGCTGCATTATGGACGTGTTGCCAGTCATCGCCAGGTACATAATTGGTGGTGTTGGTTGAGGTGAACATTGCCATGTTAAACGCGAGGTTGATCGGTTTTTGCGTCGTCACACGAATGCATTTCAACATCAAATGTCCGAGCAAGTGTCGTGATAAGAAACGAAGTGCAAGCAACACCTGAAATTGAGTCGACTATGAATGGGTGCAGCATCATAAATGAATGCTGCCAGTCCTGCGCATATACTAACGCACTCTATTAAGCTAGGAGAATGCCAGCAAACTTGAGAGAAGGAAAAATCAAGAGGCAGACATAGACAAAGAGACAGGAAGGTGGCTGGACTAACAACTTCCAACTAACAACTAACAACAAGAGTTGTTAGTCCAGCCACCTTCCTGTCTCTTTGTCTATGTCTGCCTCTTGATTTTTCCTACTCTCAAGTTTCCTGGCATTCTCCTAGCATAACCATGTACCAACTAGCCCAACAAGCCACTCTCATGTACTCTATTAAAATTAAAAAAATATTGTACAAGTAAAAATGTTTTTAAACAATCACAATAATTACAATGTGCGTTTGATCCCACCTTTAATGACTGGAAGCTGGGAGAAATCGGAAAGAAGGTGTGCACACTAGTGTTGCATTTCATCAATGCCACCCTCAAACCCGAGGTAGAATGAGCTTCCAAAGCATTTGAGTAGAGTGTCGGTAAAAGTAATTATGTATTCAAAACTAGTCTATCATAAATTGTCGCATCTTTCATAAGTTGTCAGGACTGGGAAGCGGCGATGGCAAAGTAGCAGCGGGTAAATACTGGCAGAGAAAGAGTGAGCAGGCAATCGCTGCCTAGACAGTACACATGGAATTGAGCTGTAGATGGTAATATGCGGAAATGTAATGTTACAGCCATGTTAAGATCATTTATATGGAATGGTGTTTTACACGGCAGCCCGGCTAGATGCGTGCACGGAACTGTTGAAATAAAGGCATGTTACAATGGTGCCCATATTCAGTCATGTTGCACAGAGAACAGAAAACGTGGGTAAAAGAATGTATCTAAGGCGACATGATAGAATGTCTCATCAGTGCACGCACGGTAATGACAACCCCTTCACACGTGACGCGCTTTCAAGCGTGCTCTCAAGCCGGAAGCGACGCCGGTTCTATAACAGCTCCATTTGCGTATAGCGCGAACTAATCAGCCAAGCTATTTTAGATGCACTTCAGGCACATCTCCATAACGAGCGCCTCGGTTCGGCTGCTCTTTTCTTGCAAACAGCCGCTAAAGCAATGCCCCCTATTTGTCCCTAGCTTCGTAGTTATACACATCACGGGCCAACATGTCTTCATTCTGTGCGCGTATATGGATGTGTTTTCTTTCCTTCCTAAGTACCGGCTAGCGAGTTTCAAATGATTGAAACTCCATTCGGTATAATGCTGTGCCGTTGCAGGCTGCAGTGCGGGCGGCTCAACCCCCTGAGAGCAATTTTGGGCACGATGGTGACTAGCGACGTCTTCGAGTGATGAAACGGGCCATCAAGTGAACAGATCAATTCTTCTTGTCGCTCATCGCCCGGAAGTACTTTGAGCGGCTAGCCAGTAGTGCGAAGCCGAAACAGGATATATATCAGTAACGTTGTAGCGGTTTGCGCACGTACGCGCTTGTCACTAAACAAAACAATGTCTTGTGGGGCCCCTGATGCTGCAACAAACGTCAACGTGCTGGGCTTAGCCGACAGTCCTGTGTTTATCCTGGATCCCCGGGTTGAGCGTGCACGTCCCAGTTGACCACGGTGAACGGCGACTAAAAACACGTTCAATTAGCATTTCGTCGACGAAATTGAAGAAGAGCACGCCATGTGGAATCTGCAACACAGAAGCTACAAATCCCGTGGTGTATCTGAGAACGCAGGAGAACTAAAAGCAACCGGTAAGTTATTTGTCGCGCGGTCACGTCATCAGCTGGGTCTCGACTTTTACTGTTGCCTTACGCAACATTCTATGCCTCTGTTAGTCACTACGCCGCGGATGCGGCCCTTTGATTAAACGCGGGCGAAGCGTCACTCGATCAACACTGACCAAGTGCTAAAAAGAAGAGCATCAGGAAGGCACCACTTCAAAATTGTGGCCCTGATAAAATCGTTTGCTAAAGATAAACCATGCTCCATCGCTCATTGAAGTTGCAAGTTACAACCGAAGGCATGCTGATATATATAGAGCGAACGCCCCATTTATCATGGGAAGCAAGCACACTTTACTGGTTGCTATATACTGATCGATGTTTTTATGCGCAGTTTTAACTGAGAAAGCCCGCTGGAAAAAATTTGTGGGACACTTTCCGCCATATTCTCAAAGCCCGCAGCCAGACATCAAAGAACGTAGACGTGTGCCCGTACACTCTAAGGCAGAAGAGAGTCAAATGGGTGTGTGGTTCAGCCCTTAAGAGACTAAATGAGCTGCCACAACCATTAATCCCTTTTGGGACCAGGTTTAACCGTTAGTCCCAATGCCGTTGCACCTCACGAGATGAACGGTTAGTCCACACAGGTCAACAGGGAGGATGATCCATTTGGTATGGTTTGTTCAACCCCAGGGATCAAGTTCAGGAATTACACCTAGCGGACTAAACTTGCCATTTTGTCCCTCGGCATGCTTCGTATACGACGAGCTGCAATGCAATTTCCGCATTAAAAATGTACGATTAATATCTCCAAAATGTCCTGCTACTTCGGCAGACACCGGAAATAGGAGGCAAGAAGTGACTCTAATGAAAAATGCAATGAAATATGTTTTATTAATACATAATATACAAGACAGGCAAAAAAGTAAGAGCCTCATTAAAAATGCGCGCTTGGCCAACAAATAGGTAAATAAAGCAATACATATGTCTTTAACAGAAGACACTTATGCAAACATGAATGTATGCAGTGACATGCTTAATTCTAAATTGAAGCATGCTTTTAACATGGTGCACTCAACACGCGCTAGTGGTGACATGTGCGCGTTGCTTGGTACATCCAAAAGTTTAGCTATGACTTCCGGTGTTTTGTGCACCCCTTTTGCAAACAGGATGTCGAAAGCCCAATAAAGGGTGAGCAATGTTGACAGGGCTTCTGGCAGCGTGTTCTATTCAATTGCAATAACCTCAAGACAGACGGTAAAGGGTGTCGAATCGCATGCATCAACACTCATCCCATGCACAGGCACTCTGTGCGCAGTGCTCCTGTCCTGCGAATAAAGAATTTGCAAATACCGAGTGGCACAATTTGTTAGATGCCCTGATTTTAAAAGAAATAGCAATAAGTGAAGATACCCTTGCAAGTAAATGAACTCGCATGTTAAAATATCTGCAAGGTGAAACAAGCATGAGCACATAATTTTTATAAACACTGCAGCATTTTATGTATCGCAGCAACTGATTCTGACGAGGCTCAAGAACATCTGTTGAATTATTACTGCATGGGCCTTGGTTCAAATAAAATAACTTGAGCATGCCGAGTTCAGGTGAAAAGCGTGCGAATGTGTCCCAATGCCCTATGTACTACTAGTTTCCTGTGCACCATATTTTTCTCGTATAAGACGTGTTTATTTCCAAAATTTTGGTGACTGTCTTTACCTACAGATGCCAATCCGAGACTTTGCCATGTGGGCAGTGCAGCAGCCGCAGCAAAGGCCGCCATTATAGGCTCTCTTATATAGGCCCCTCCCTGATTGAAGGCGCTATTACATCACGATTTTCACTGTTACATTGCAGCCACCAACATCTAACCGCTAAAAAGGAGCACTGCTTGTTTATCATTACGGTTATCATCATCACTCACACACGCGAGAGGTCTCAGCTGTCTAGCGGTAGTCAGTGCTACCGTTTTTCAGTCGGCATTTAGCTTTTCTATGTGTGTGTATTGTGTATGGTGGTACGCATGTTAAGGCATTATATGAGCATTGCTTGCATGTTAAATTAAATTATGGGGTTTTGCGTGCCAAAACCACTTTATGATTATGAGGCAGGCCGTAGTGGAGGACTCCGGAAATTTCGACTACCTGGGTTTCTTCAACGGGTACCTAAATCTGAGTACACGGGTGTTTTCGCATTTCGCCCCCATCGAAATGCGGCCGCCGTCGCCGGGATTCATTCCCGCGGATAGCAATAGGGGCTTGTTGGTACGGCATATCTTATTTTGTTATAGCGGAAGCTTGACACGGACAACAGAAGGCACATCTGACACAAGCGCTGTGTGTGTCAGATGTGCGTTCCGTTGTCCGTGTCAAGCTTGCGCTATATCAATCCCGCGACCTCGTGCTCAGCAGGCCAACACCATAGCCACTGAGCAACCACGGTGGGTGCTTGCATGTTCCCCCTGACAATGTCACACTGCAGAGGCAACGCCAGCGACGTGCTTCATCATGCTTACATTGTTGCGTACAAGTTATTAAGGTGCCGACAATGGTAACGCAGTGATGCTGCCAGCTAAAGAGGCAGATTTTTTGACAGTACATGGGAGGTTTGAGTGGTAAATCTGCTGTTAGTGTCCCTTAATTGCAGAGTGGCCAGTGCATTACCAAAGAGCACCACCACTTATTCCCTTTGTCCGCACTGCCTTATACTTTACAAAGTCACTGTCGTTCATGCAGCCGTAACCCAATCTTCAATTACACTATTATGCTCTCGCGTCATCGCAACAAACTAATGTCTACAAATTAAAGGAATAATGGATCATCCTCCCTGTTGATCTGTGTGGACTAACCGTTCATCTCGTGAGGTGCAATGGCATGTGGACTAACCGTTCATCTCGTGAGGTGCAACGGCATTGGGACTAACGGTTAAACCTGGTCCCAAAAGGGATTAATGGTTGTGGCAGCTCATTTAGTCTCTTAAGGGCTGAACCACACACCCATTTGACTCTCTTCTGCCTTAGAGTGTACGGGCACACGTCTACGTTCTTTGATGTCTGGCTGCGGGCTTTGAGAATATGGCGGAAAGTGTCCCACAAATTTTTTCCAGCGGGCTTTCTCAGTTAAAACTGCGCATAAAAACATCGATCAGTATATAGCAACCAGTAAAGTGTGCTTGCTTCCCATGATAAATGGGGCGTTCGCTCTATATATATCAGCATGCCTTCGGTTGTAACTTGCAACTTCAATGAGCGATGGAGCATGGTTTATCTTTAGCAAACGATTTTATCAGGGCCACAATTTTGAAGTGGTGCCTTCCTGATGCTCTTCTTTTTAGCACTTGGTCAGTGTTGATCGAGTGACGCTTCGCCCGCGTTTAATCAAAGGGCCGCATCCGCGGCGTAGTGACTAACAGAGGCATAGAATGTAGCGTAAGGCAACAGTAAAAGTCGGGACCCAGCTGATGACGTGACCGCGCGACAAATAACTTACCGGTTGCTTTCAGTTCTCCTGCTACGCTCCGCCACGCGGTCTCAGATACACCACGGGATTTGTATCGTCTGTGTTGCAGATCCCACATGGCGTGCTCTTCTTCAATTTCGTCGACGAAATGCTCATTGAACGTGTTTTTTAGTCGCCGTTCACCGTGGTCAACTGGGACGTGCACGCTCAACCCGGGGATCAAGGATGAGCTCAGGGCTGTCGGCTAAGCCCAGCACGTTGACGTTTGTTGCGGCATCAGGGGCCCCACAACAGATTGTTTTGTTTAGTGACAAGCGCGTACGTGGGCAAACCGCTAGAATGTTACTGATGTATATCCTGTTTCGGCTTCGCACTACTGGCTAGCCGCTCAAAGTACTTCCGGGTGATGAGCGACAAGAAGGAGTTATCTGTTCACTTGATGGCCCGTTTCATCACTCGAAGAGGTCGCTAGTCACCATCGTGCCCAAAATTGCTCTCAGGGGGTTGAGCCGCCCGCACTGCAGCCTGCAACGGCACAGCATTATACCGAATGGAGTTTCAGTCATTTGAAACTTGCTAGCTGGTACTTAGGAAGGAAACAAAATACATCCATATACGCGCACAGAACGAAGAAATGTTGGCCTGTCCTGTGTATAACTACGAAGCTAGGGACAAATGGGGGCATTGCTTTAGCTGCTGAATAAAGGGAAAATCAGACATCCACCCGTTCGTAGCAATTGCTACAAGGGAAACCCATACGGGTTTTCTTTGTAGGTGGCTTTAGCTGCTGTTTGCAAGGAAAGAGCAGCCGAACCGATGCGCTCGTTATGGAGATGTGCCTGAAGTGCATCTAAAATAGCTTGGCTGATTAGTTCGCGCTATACGCAAATGGAGCTGTTATAGAACCGGCGTCGCTTCCGGCTTGAGAGCACGCTTGAAAGCGCGTCACGTGTGAAGGGGTTGTCATCACCGTGCGTGCACTGATGAGACATTCTATCATGTCGCCTTAGATACATTCTTTTACCCACGTTTTCTGTTCTCTGTGCAACATGACTGAATATGGGCACCATTGTAACATGCCTTTATTTCAACAGTTCCGTGCACGCATCTAGCCGGGCTGCCGTGTAAAACACCATTCCATATAAATGATCTTAACATGGCTGTAACATTACATTTCCGCATATTACCATCTACAGCTCAATTCCATGTGTACTGTCTAGGCAGCGATTGCCTGCTCACTCTTTCTCTGCCAGTATTTACCCGCTGCTACTTTGCCATCGCCGCTTCCCAGTCCTGACAACTTATGAAAGATGCGACAATTTATGATAGACTAGTTTTGAATACATAATTACTTTTACCGACACTGTACTCAAATGCTTTGGAAGCTCATTCTACCTCGGCTTTAAGGGTGGCATTGATGAAATACAACACTAGTGTGCACACCTTGTTTCCGATTTCTTCCAGCTTCCGGTCATTAAAGGTAGGATCAAACGCACATTGTAATTATTGTGATTGTTCAAAAACGTTTTTACTTCTACAATAATTTAAAAAAAATTAATAGAGTGCGTTAGTATATGCGCAAGACTGGCACCATTCATTTATGATGCTGCACCCATTCATAGTTGACTCAATTTCAGGTATTGCTTGCACTTCGTTTCTTATCACAACACTTGCTCGGACATTTGATGTTGAAATGCATTCGTGTGACGACGCAAAAACCGACCAACTTCGCATTTAATATCTGGCAATATTCACCTCAACCAACACCACCAATTATGTACCTGGCGATGACTGGCAACACGTCCATAATGCAGCCTCGACATAGCTCACTCTTACTAAAGTATCCAGTGACCATGTCTTCAAGTTCACTGATAAACACGAAAACATTCAGGGAAGGTTAGAGAAGACCCCCGAAGTGGAAGGATTTCGCGAAAACGGCTGAATTTAAGGAGTATTCATCTGAAGCAGGCAGCAGAAGTAGGTTCATGCAGGCACTACACTTTGTTTTCAGCAGAAACTTCCTTGCCACATAGCCCGCCACATAATAAGTCATCCTCGAGTTACTACGCTGAATAATGTATGGGTGATCTGGTACAGTCAGAGAGTCGCTATCAAGTGAACCTTCAGCGCCTTCAATATCTTCCTCATCAATCAAGAAGACAATGAGCTGCTGCTGTTTTCTCGAACTAGCAGTCTGGTCTCTAACGGTCAAAAGTGAGCTTGCAACTTCATCTTAAACATGTGACCCAATAACGCCCTTGGCAAGGTTGTAATAGCTAATGCAATTAATCGTAGTGAGAAACTGCTGTGCAGTAAGATAAGCATTGAAACCAGACGACAGTCTCACGATGCCAAAAAGATTTTTAGTTTTGTATAAGCATAAACTGCATGTCATTAGGTATGAATACCCAAGCTCTGCATGCAGATAATTGAGAAGTCCCAAGGTACTCGTAATAATGACCCTCAGTCTCAACGCTGTGGAACCACTCAAGAACTGCATCTTTTCTAGAGACTGCTCCGATCTCGAGAGCAATTCTAAAAGTTATATGAGGTCTTCTACGGCAGTCGAGTTGGATATCAAAGCTTCTGCTAGGAAGCATGACGTCATCATAGTGATGAAAGACTTCATTCTCCTGCAAATACCTAAATAAGGAATTAACCATAACTGCTAACGCACAATCACAAAGCAAGATTTTCTAATGTGTGATCTAGTTGCGTTCTATGAACTGTCTATGCCATAATGCTCTAAACGTCTCCAACAATAGAAACCATTTTACATTATTCTAGTGCTAGAGACTCTGGAAGTATTGTGTTTGCAAATGTTACATGTTAATCAAGAAGCCATACATAACATAGCGTGTATTCCATGCAAAATATGCATTAAGGAGTTGCTAGTACACTAAATATTTTACGGTGAAAATGGGCCAGACATCAGCGTATTTAAATAAAGCTGATGACAAACGATGAGCCGACGACAAAAAAGTTTGACAGCGGATTGCCAGTCATCACCGCCTTACATCATCGTTTAAATGAGCCACTCGTCGAAGACGAACTACCAATCCCTGTTGAGCATCGAGGACCACGTGACACCAACCGAACCTACTTAACCGCGCAGCACTTTGGCTTCGTGGGATTTGGAGCCGGCATCTGGCTGACGCGCAGCTAACACTACTGTTGGTTATGCAGGTTAGTGCTTACTATCCATTTCAACTTCATGGTCCGCTATGTGCGTTTCCGGCTCCTTCCACGATAATTGCTACTGCGCACCATCGCAGACGAATGTGCGCGCGAGTGTCTTGCCGAAATTGCCGCCCCTTTGTCAATAGAGTGTTGTACTTGATTCTTCTTTTGTTGCTATCGGGCGATGTCGAGCTTAATCCTGGACCTCTCACCGAAGCAGCAATGGAGGTACTTAAAAGTTTACAGACTGGTCAGGCGGCAATCCTGAGCAAGCTAGATACCATCGATAACAAGTTAGCCAAACACGACGCTATGCTGGCGGAGGTAAACAGTAGGCTTGGTGTAACTGAGGAACGGGTTGGAACGGTAAATAAATTAGTGTCGGATCAAGGAAATGCAATAAGATCACTTGAACAGCAAGTATCTTCCATGCGAAAAAAAAACGTTGATCTTGAAAACAGAAGTCGCAGGCTTAATCTTGTCTTCTATGGAATAAATGACGGAAACCATTCTGAAACGTGGATTGAATCGGAAAACTTGGTTAAAGATATTTGCAAAGCTAACCTGGGGATCGAACTGAATTCGATACAAAGGGCACACCGAGTAGGTCGTTACAGTGATAGGTTCAAAAGGCCAGTCCTAGTAAATTTTTCTTCATATAAGGAAAAACAGGACGTCTTGTCAAATGCTAATAAGTTCAAGGGGTCACCCTACAGTGTGGATCAGGATTATTCATCCGAGACCCGAGAAATAAGGAAGCATCTGTTGGAATACGCAAAAGTTAAAAAAGCGGATAGCAATAACAAGGTAAAGCTAAACTTCGACAAACTTATTATTAACGGAAATACCTTCACGTGGGACAAAGAAAAAAAAGAAGTTGTTCCATTCAGGGAACGGTGACGCAATAGAAAGAAAATGAAACAAGTATGTCGTAACCTCGTTGCTGTTGTAGTAAACTGTAGGAGTATAATAAACAAAGTCGATGAATTCGCCGGTCTGATAGAGTCTGTCAAGGCTGACATCGTTTTGGCACAGAATCATGGCTGAACCCGTCTATCGCGGATAGCGAAGTATTCCCTAAAGAATTCATTGCTTATCGGAAGGATAGGCCCCGCCTCGGTGGAGGGGTGTTTTTGTTAATTCACTCTTCTCTTAAATCATTTATGCTAGATCTTGATACCCACGATGTTGAATCAATTTGGTGCTCAGTCACCCTACCTGATAACTCCTCATACGCTGTTGGATCATTCTACAGACCACCGAACTCAAATTTAAAACTGTTGCAATCTTTGTTTGATATCGTTTCGGAGGCATCCCGGCAGCCTATTTTGCTTGCGGGTGACTTTAACTTACCTGACTTGGAATGGCTTGAAGGTGAATGTGTATGCAAAGTTGACAGCCGTGTTAACTTAGAAATGAAAAATCTTGTAAACACCTCCGGACTATTACAGTATGTCAGTGCTCCAACTCGGAATAGTAACATTCTGGACCTTTTGTTCTGCAGTTCACCTACCCTTATTAGCTCGGTTTATATAATACCAGGAATATGTGACCATCACGCCGTCATTGCAAACATTAAAAGAGATATTAACCGATCAACGTCACCCACTTCAAGGAGAGTTTTTTTTTTTTTCGAAAAAGGTGATTATCCTAGTATCTCCCAGGAGCTCCTCGATTACTTGCCGGGTTTTGAATGTCTTGCTGAGGATTACGACATCCATGGTTTATGGCGGGTATTTAAAGATAAACTGCTTGAGCTTACGGACAAGTATGTTCCAAGCGTAGACTCCACCAGACTAAAAAAACGTAAGAAATCCTGGGTGAATTCGCGTATTCTCAGAATAATTTAAAAAAGAAAGAGAGCATTTAATAGATACAAAAAAACTAAAAGTAGGAATCACATAAAAAAGTTATCTGAAGTAACACAGGAGTATAAGTTTGCTATAAAAAATACGAAGGAAGAGTACTTTAAGACACTCAACGACAGAATGAAAGCTAATCCTAAACAATTTTGGAGGTTTTTAAAAGGATGCGGATCAGATTTTGTAGGAATAAATGAAATTGTTTGTAATCAACAAATAATTACAGACGATATTGAAAAGGCAACGTGTTTGAATACATATTTTCAATCTGTCTTCCTACCTAAATCCAATCATAGCTCTACACCACATGCAAGCAGACTTCCTTTAATAGAACAATTTGAATTAAGCGTTAGAGGCATCGAGGCACTCCTAAAGGTCATAGATGAAACCAAAGCAAACGGTCCGGATGGTATATCTCCACGTATACTAAATCGGTGTGCTACACCTATCTCGATGTACCTTTATTTAATCTATGAGAAATCGCTATCCACAGGACTCTTACCTAATGACTGGAAAACCGCTCAAGTTGTACCTATTCATAAAGGGGGTTCGAAAAGAGATGTCGCGAATTACAGGCCGATCTCACTAACATCCATCTCGTGCAAAATCATTGAGCATATTATATATTCCGAGATAATGCATCACATAGCAAATAATAATATACTAATCAAAGAACAACATGGGTTTCGGAAAGGTCTATCTTGCACAACACAATTAATTGAATTTTATCACGAATTGGCATTCGATGTTGACAAGGGAGGACAAACAGATTGTGTCTTTTTAGACTTTCGTAAGGCATTCGATACAGTGTCACATCCACTTCTTCTTATTAAACTTAAAATGTTAAACATTCACTCAAGCGTACTCGCTTGGATTGAAAATTATCTGTCTCAGCGCCGACAACGTGTTGTTTTGAACGGCAAAAGCTCGGCATACGCTGATGTGACGTCAGGAGTCCCACAGGGCTCAGTCTTAGGGCCACTTTTGTTTCTACTTTATATAAATGATATTTCTGTTGGTATTTCTTCAGGTATACGGTTGTTTGCCGAAGATTGTGTTGTTTATAGGAAGATTAAGAGTGAACAAGATGCTGCCATGTTACAATCTGACTTAGAATGTATTAATACTTGGTGTTCAACATGGAAGATGAATTTGAATTTAAAAAAGTGTGTTTATGTATGTTTTACAAGAAAGAAGAAGCGGATTGTAAATCTTTACCAGATAAATAATACCATGATAAAAAACGAACCTATATACAAGTATCTAGGTGTGACGCTCTCATCCGACTGCTCATGGTCTGCTCATGTAGATGACGTCATTGTAAAAGCTAGTAGGGCACTCAATTTTATTCAGAGGAACTTGAAATGTTCACAGCCGAACCTAAAGAAAACTGCTTACCTAACATGTGTTAGACCAATTTTGGAATATGCCTGTGCCGTCTGGGACCCCGTGCAGAAAAACTTGATTGATAAACTGGAAAGAATTCAAAACCGAGCTGCTAGGTTCGTCCTGGGGCGGTATGGGCGGAGAGAAAGTTGTACTGAAATGAAACTTGAATTGAATTGGGAGCTGCTTTCCTCTCGGCGGAAAAAGTTGAGACTGAAGTTTTCATACCTCATATTTAATAATAAGACTGGAATTAGCAGTAAAAGCTACTTGAAAGAACCACATTATATTTCTAGGCGTAATGACCATTCACTTAAAATCCGCGAATACCGTTCCAGGACGCACTTGTTTGCGGATTCCTTTTTTGTGAAAACTATTGTGGAGTGGAATCAGCTGTGTGAAGAGCAAGTGTGCTGTACGAATGAAAATTTGTTTTTTCCCTCCTGTAACCCCCCTGCTATAACGCCTTCGGGCAATGCGGGGTAATTCTTGAATAAAGAATAAAGAATAAATAAAGCTTCAACACCGTAACAGAGGGCATGCTTCAGTCTGTAAAACAATTTCTAAATTAAAAATGTTTGCGAATGTGACATGTTAATCAAGAAGCAATGCATAGCATAGCGTGTATTCTATGACATAGCGTGTATTCCGTGCAACATATGCATTAAGGATTTGCTAGTACAGTAAATATTTTACAGTAAAAATCAGCCAGACATCAACATGCTTAAATAAAGCTTCAAAACCGTAACAGAGGGCATGCTTGAGTCTGTAAAACAATTTCTAAAAGAAAACACTGACCTGAGAAATTTCTGCGTTGGCTCAGTGTTTCCGCAGCATATCTGAAGCTGCGGTTTGTAAAGCTGAAGTGCACCCAGAGAATCGGAGCTAGAAATATTGAAAGCGTAGGGCACGCGCTTTTTTTCGAAGTATTTGGCTCCATGTTGGTCTTCGTAAGTAAGGGCATTGCTTTCAAAGTGAGCTTCTTCTCATCAACCTTTACAGTTTCTCATAGCGGCCCCGTGGAGGCCTGGGAAGAACAAATATGGTGTGTATTGCAATTACCAAATGGCCGTAGCATGAACAACGTACTATAAAACTCAAATAGTGCTTAGAAGTGCTGCATGACAATATGCCAAGAGGCTAGGCTGGTAGTTGCACTCCGCCACTTTAACAGTCACCTAGCTAATATGGCATAATACGCATTGCAGAGCCGTACCTACCTACTTCATGCTGAAAATGCTTTTATTTTGCGAAAGTAATGCTTTCCAGAGTAATATATCTAAACACTGTCGCAACTTGCAAACAGTGTATCTGGCGTTTGGTTTGCGGGGAGAACATACCATTTGCAAGACTAACTGCTATAAGCTTAAGAAATTTATACCTTCCCTCCCAAATCTCCGGCAAGCGCTTTTTATATAGCTCTTCACGTATTGCTTGTTTGGTTGTCTTTGCTAAGTGCTTAAGGCGCAGTGAAATCTCAAACTATATTATAGGTATATATACAACATTCTAAAAGAATAACATATTCGACATTCCATCTGGCATGTGGACGCTCTTTTGAAGGATTTCGTTGCGGAGAGAGGTTCTTCACAAGATCACGGAAATTAGATAAAAAGTGCAGGAACCTCTTGTCATCTTAAAGGTGCGCCCTTTTAAAGCGAAAGTTTAACTGGCCGCGAACTTGCGATTTCGCCGTGGCGGTGCTCCGAGGAGGCACATGACGTCACAACGCGCATCTCGCCGGGGATATTTCTCCCTCTCTCTCACTCCCTAGTCACTACTGCACATGCGCCACTAGTAGCAGCGAGCCACAGGTGTTCCGCCGCTGCGCAGCGCCGCCGTTTGGTAGGACGTCACGCGCGTTCCTCGTCGTTGCGCTCGCCTCCGCTCGCTTCGCCAGCTGCGTCGCATGCCTGATAACATGTCGGAGGATTGAAAAGGAGAGCTCGCGTGCGCCGCAGCTACAGTTGAGGCGGCAGTGTGGACGGCGACAATTCTGATAAGCAGGAGGAGGCCTGGAATCGACATCGGAAGGAGATGAAGAGGAAACGAATCGCTCGGGAAACAGACGAACAGCGCGCCGAACGACTGGCTAAACACCGCAGCATAGCTAGACAAACAGACTAACCTGGACTTGCAATCAAGGTTAACCAAGGCTAACCATGCTATGCCTTAGCTTTCGCTACGTATATCCGGGCATAGCCGAGCTAAGCCACTGCCAATTTTTACCAATAACTGCCTTCCAGCTTGCCTTCCTGCCAGACACCCCCCCCCCCCCCCCCCTTATCTGCCTGTTCCACGTTGTTACATCCCACTTTATGCCACAACGCGCCGAATATTGTTCTTTGCAGTATTATGTTAGCAGTGCTATTAGAGCGCTTATGTACTGATGCATAGTAGTAGAGAACATAATATAAAAGTTGGAAAGCAGTGGTTTTTTGTGCATAGACTATGCACACACCTGGAGCACTAATGGTCATTTTTCCCTATCTGCTAACCCACTTTAAACAGCAAAAGCTTACATAGAATTATTGTGCAAGGTCAGACCACAACTAATGCAGAGGTATCCTCGGTAAGCAAGGCATATTTATTTGGTGATATTTTTGGCGGCTTTGCTGTTGGGCTTTCTTTCCTGTTCAGCTGTGCAGGTTCATTAAGAAGTGACGAGACAGTTTGTCAATTTTAATCACTAAGGAGTTAGTGAAACCTTTTTTAGTCTTTTTTTCTTGATTTCAGACTCTGCACATTACATTTTCGGTAATGTTTTCCTTGTTTTGGCTTTTGTTTCAGTTATTTTATGGGGAGGGCCTGTGAACATACTTTACACCATGTCCGGTATATGCTGCCATAGAGTGTTCTTGGATGGAGTCGTACCCTTCGATTCTGTACACTATAATGTCTCTTTTCTGTGTCCAAGGCCGCTTTATATTTGAGTGTGATTGTAGCATTTTGATAAGTTTTGCTTCTGTCACTCAAGCTTGAAAGTTTGCTGCCCACTGCTGGTGGCATACTCGCACGAGATTTTTTTTCTATAAAAGGAAGTTTGTCCTTTATCCTGTGCACTGGTTGTCTTTTTGAATTTCAATCTGTTGTCTATTTTTGCTCTTTTGTTGCGTTTCAGATTAAGAATGGCTATCATATTGGACATTATTTAACCATATTGCACACAATATGGATGATATGTACTTGCATGATGCGGCCGCCATAGCTATAATACATATAATTTAATAATTCCCGAATAGTGCCTTTGCATGGTGGTGCAGCCATGAATTGTGACTATGAGGCATCTGGCACAGACAGCATCTGGCGCATAGTTTTCCACAGGCTGTGTCTTTCGGGCAAGTCGAGCTGATCCGCTTGCAAAGGGAGAACAAAGTTTGCTGGATAAGAAGTAAACCACCTGTACACTCAGTGGCCTTCTTCATATAGTGTGACATATCTGGTTACAGCGACCCTTGTTTTATGCACTTCTTATCCAGCAACGGTCTTTTGCTTTTGAAACACTCAGGATATCTTCAGGAAACTGGACCGGAATAACAATGAAAAACCAGCAGATGGTAATCATTGCACTTATCATGCAAAGCTTCGTACAGCATGATGAGAGCGTAAATTAATGAAGGTGTTCCTCAAGCCCTTGTAGCACATGTCCTGAGCTTGGAGCAACATAATGTATAGCACATTTTGATCGCATGCTATAGGTTCAGCAGGTGAGGCCATGGGTGAAGTGCAGAGCAAGGTCAAGAAAACATATCTGTGAGCAGCACCCTGGTAAAGGAGAAGCTGGCAAAACTAGTGGGAAGCCTGTTGAACATTTTGTAGACCCTGTTGCTGACTACATCAGGCAAAGTGTGAAACAAGAGAAGGAAGTCAACAACACATCCGAAGCTTTCTACATATATACACTGTGCTAAGGTTCTCAGGCAGGTCTCTGTTATAACAAGATATACCGTATAACCTTGCAATCGTGCTCAATCTTCATTAGTAATCTGTTCGCCGTTGTCAAAAGTCATAGTCGTGAATCGAATAAATTTTTTTTTGCTGTCGGAAGTGTTCATGCCGTTTCTGGACCCTACCTGTCAAATGAGGAGGTGCCATAGCCCAGTAAGTTTGAAATTTCCGCACTTGTAGGCTTTATAACTCCTGATGAGCACAGGTATTTTTGATGGATTATAGACTGGCTGAATGAGGTCTCTCAAACACGACCACTCCCACTCGTATCGACAAACGCACTGCCGAGGTAATGCCTATCTGGACCCCGAGCAAGAAGCCAGATTAGGCTCCGATTGCGCCATGTCTGGCGCAACAACGGCGCAACTGTGTACGCGACACATGCATGGTCAAGCATTGGCTTTTTTCACCGACATGCGATACCAAATAAGAGGGCGTTGGTAGTGCGTTTGCACAAATAAAAGCGACAACAGTATATGTTTTCGTTACGTTATACAGTATATGTTTTCGTTTCACGTAAAAAAAGGAAGCAAGACACGCGCGCGATGTGATGTATTTATTGATTCAATCAAAATCACCGGTATCCTTCAGAGTAGATAAGACAAGAACGAGGGCTTGGGCGGTGAGCGTATTCGAATCACAAATCGCAGTGTAGCACTGGCGGAACTGTGCGCAGAATGGCACTTCAGCATGGATGAGCAAGACCAAGACCCTCAAGCGCGGATGAGCAGCATTGACAAGCTGTGCCTTGCAAAAATCGCTTCCCCGCAGATAGGAGCCGAGTGATGGGCTGCATTTGATGCATATTAGGCGTAAGTTCATTGCAGGGTTGATGTCTGCTCTCCTTACTAGCCCTTCTAGATTGTTTCGTTAGCGTTGTCAGCACTCATTCGTTCGGGAAGGAGAGCTTTCTCGAAGTACTGTACCAGCTACTAGAAATCCTCAGCAATGTTAACTCTATGGTGCATTGCGTCGAAATAAGGGCAAATATTAATGGCCGGCTCTGGAACGGATCGTCGCGACGCGACTTCGTTGCCATGACACGCGCGCGAGCGAGCATCCAATCGTCTCTCAAATCACTCTAGGGAGCTCCTCTAAGCACATTGCTTCGCAGATTGACAGGAAAGGGTACGTGGCATATGGTGGTGCGTCGTCGTCGCTCGACAGCCCCGCGGCACAAGTCAAAATGGTCACGTAAATTGTTCGTCACGCATCAAGGTTCCCGTCTGGAGTGCGAAGGCCCGCTGCGTGTCGATTCGGCGGTCAAGAAGACTTGAATGTGTGGGTGTAGTTGGTGAGCACGAACATGACCAGGGCGCCGACGAAGGAGCCCCCCTGGGTGGCGACACCGTACCACAGGAGCGAGCGCGCGCCGCCGTGCGCCATGGTGCCCGCTGCCAGGCGGCACTTGACGAACGTCGTCAGGGACACGAACAGCACCCAGGCCAGGACCTGTGCATCGACGGGAAACATTGCATAGGTCGTGACTAGTTGTGGCTTTATAAATAAATGTTCCCTGCACAACAGACAGTAATATTGAAAAAGCTTCCGAACGACTCCGCGAATGCCAAGATATGTCGCCATGGTCTCTTACACTATACGCATTACATTGACAGGGACTGCTACGACTGGCCTGTGTGGTAAACAACTTGTGTCGCGTTGCCGAAACCACGGCGAAAGCCCAGCCATTTCGAATACGCTGTCCCACCCGCAAGCGTTAAAAAACGCATAGGAAGCCGCATAGGCGGAAAGAGCCTTTGTGCATGCATTCTCGCCTGCTTCCCTACTGCGCGCGCGACACCCCGATGTCTGCGTAGGCTCGCCAGTACTGTCTCCCTTGAGTGAGCGGGACGGTGAAGGAAGACCGAGGAGTTCTCCTCAGCGAGGAAATCGCCGGCTGTCTCTGTGTGCGCGCGTCAGTGCCTTTTCCTCTGCTGGGCCAGTGGCGGTTAGAAAATTCTGGGAAAGGGCTTACATATACCCAGCGGTGGCCGCAAGCGTGGAGAGCGTTTGCTTTCTCCTTCTCCTGAGAGAGGGCGTTCCAAAGAATCTAGAAAAGACGCCCTCGCTAACGGACTCCAGCCTTGAGGAGCCTTCAGCACAAGCGGACAACTTTCTGTGGCAATGAAGGGAAAGCTACAGGCGAGTGGCTGCTGCACATGTGTTACGGCGCCAAGTAGTCAGCCAGCGTTTCACAGTGCTATTGGTTTCTCGGAAGAGACGCTGAATCGAGGCAGCTTCACGTGAAACGGTTCCCCGTTTGCCCAGGCGCGGAAGGGAAAAGCCGCAAAATAAGTACACTCTTATTTTTAGTGGTGTGTTTTAACTTATTTAACTGGTGTTAATAAGGAGATTATGTTTTCTCTTTCCCAGCCTAAACTAACTTGGATAAAAACACCGGACTCTTTTCAGAAGCGCTCTCACTTGTGCGCGCTTTGCTTCCGTGGCTTTCCCTTCATTGCCAGAGAAAGTCGTCCGTTAGTACAGGGTCCTGAATATTTGGCTGCACGTGTTCAAAAAGAAAGAAAGATTTTGCACTAACCACTGCAGTGTTCTTGTTCAAATTTTGCAGAAAGATCGCATTTTGTCGTCGACTTCGTTTATTATAACACTTGGCACCATTAGTCATCTGTTTTTTAAGACAAAAACGAGAAACCCTTTTTACCTATGGAAAAAATGGCGTCTCAAAAGCCGGCCCTGGCACAGACTTGTGTCGCACCTGCCGGCAGCAGCAGGAAGGAGCTACTGCCGCCTAAGTGGCCGATTTCAAGATGCAGTCTCGTCTGCTATGTTTTCTCCTATAATCTCAGCATGACCTCGCTTGCTTTGCTGCAAAACATAGAGAATAACGCATTTCTAATCCAAATAAACTTACTTTTTCCGCAAATATTTGCTTTAATCGCCTTCATGTCGTCTGTTTCGTCATGCTGCTGCAGACGGCGACGTGTTTTTGTAGTTTAGCGAAGATTTCCTAACGCAAGAGGTGCGTTCTTTCAGCTCGGCTTCATTCTTTGGCACGGTTTCACAATGCCATTGTTTTCTCCAAGCAAGAAGGCGGCCGCTGTCTCATGGTTGCTGCAATCAGGCTCATTTGGCACAGTAAGGACAAACTACAAGGAGAGATTTCACCGGCGGCCTCCCTCTAGAGACAGTATCTGGCGATGGAAGAAGAGACTTGAACAAAGTGGCACCTTGCAGAAAATGCCAAGAAGGGACAAGGGGGATGCTTACCAAAGTTTGGCTGATGCTATTGAAGGTGCTTTTATTTTAAATGCCTCAATGTCCACGCAGTGCACTGCTTCAATATTCGGAGTGCATCCCACAATTACCGGTAGAAAAGCGCTGAAGAAGTGGTATCGCCCTTATAGGCTAAGAGTACTGCAGCAGCTCTTGTACCAAGACAAGACCCTTCTGCTAGCCTTCTGTCTGGCAGAGCAGCACAGAATAGGAATTAATCCGGGGCAGCTCTGTTTCCTGCTGTTTAGTGACGACGCGATGTTTCACCTGCCTGGCAATGTAAACAAGCAGAACACCAAGTATTGATCGAAGATTGACCCGGACTTGAGCCAACATACCGCGTTGGCTCAGTGTTTCCGCAGCATATCTGAAGCTGCGGTTTGTAAAGCTGAAGTGCACCCAGAGAATCGGAGCTAGAAATATTGAAAGCGTAGGGCACGCGCTTTTTTTCGAAGTATTTGGCTCCATGTTGGTCTTCGTAAGTAAGGGCATTGCTTTCAAAGTGAGCTTCTTCTCATCAACCTTTACAGTTTCTCATAGCGGCCCCGTGGAGGCCTGGGAAGAACAAATATGGTGTGTATTGCAATTACCAAATGGCCGTAGCATGAACAACGTACTATAAAACTCAAATAGTGCTTAGAAGTGCTGCATGACAATATGCCAAGAGGCTAGGCTGGTAGTTGCACTCCGCCACTTTAACAGTCACCTAGCTAATATGGCATAATACGCATTGCAGAGCCGTACCTACCTACTTCATGCTGAAAATGCTTTTATTTTGCGAAAGTAATGCTTTCCAGAGTAATATATCTAAACACTGTCGCAACTTGCAAACAGTGTATCTGGCGTTTGGTTTGCGGGGAGAACATACCATTTGCAAGACTAACTGCTATAAGCTTAAGAAATTTATACCTTCCCTCCCAAATCTCCGGCAAGCGCTTTTTATATAGCTCTTCACGTATTGCTTGTTTGGTTGTCTTTGCTAAGTGCTTAAGGCGCAGTGAAATCTCAAACTATATTATAGGTATATATACAACATTCTAAAAGAATAACATATTCGACATTCCATCTGGCATGTGGACGCTCTTTTGAAGGATTTCGTTGCGGAGAGAGGTTCTTCACAAGATCACGGAAATTAGATAAAAAGTGCAGGAACCTCTTGTCATCTTAAAGGTGCGCCCTTTTAAAGCGAAAGTTTAACTGGCCGCGAACTTGCGATTTCGCCGTGGCGGTGCTCCGAGGAGGCACATGACGTCACAACGCGCATCTCGCCGGGGATATTTCTCCCTCTCTCTCACTCCCTAGTCACTACTGCACATGCGCCACTAGTAGCAGCGAGCCACAGGTGTTCCGCCGCTGCGCAGCGCCGCCGTTTGGTAGGACGTCACGCGCGTTCCTCGTCGTTGCGCTCGCCTCCGCTCGCTTCGCCAGCTGCGTCGCATGCCTGATAACATGTCGGAGGATTGAAAAGGAGAGCTCGCGTGCGCCGCAGCTACAGTTGAGGCGGCAGTGTGGACGGCGACAATTCTGATAAGCAGGAGGAGGCCTGGAATCGACATCGGAAGGAGATGAAGAGGAAACGAATCGCTCGGGAAACAGACGAACAGCGCGCCGAACGACTGGCTAAACACCGCAGCATAGCTAGACAAACAGACTAACCTGGACTTGCAATCAAGGTTAACCAAGGCTAACCATGCTATGCCTTAGCTTTCGCTACGTATATCCGGGCATAGCCGAGCTAAGCCACTGCCAATTTTTACCAATAACTGCCTTCCAGCTTGCCTTCCTGCCAGACACCCCCCCCCCCCCCCCTTATCTGCCTGTTCCACGTTGTTACATCCCACTTTATGCCACAACGCGCCGAATATTGTTCTTTGCAGTATTATGTTAGCAGTGCTATTAGAGCGCTTATGTACTGATGCATAGTAGTAGAGAACATAATATAAAAGTTGGAAAGCAGTGGTTTTTTGTGCATAGACTATGCACACACCTGGAGCACTAATGGTCATTTTTCCCTATCTGCTAACCCACTTTAAACAGCAAAAGCTTACATAGAATTATTGTGCAAGGTCAGACCACAACTAATGCAGAGGTATCCTCGGTAAGCAAGGCATATTTATTTGGTGATATTTTTGGCGGCTTTGCTGTTGGGCTTTCTTTCCTGTTCAGCTGTGCAGGTTCATTAAGAAGTGACGAGACAGTTTGTCAATTTTAATCACTAAGGAGTTAGTGAAACCTTTTTTAGTCTTTTTTTCTTGATTTCAGACTCTGCACATTACATTTTCGGTAATGTTTTCCTTGTTTTGGCTTTTGTTTCAGTTATTTTATGGGGAGGGCCTGTGAACATACTTTACACCATGTCCGGTATATGCTGCCATAGAGTGTTCTTGGATGGAGTCGTACCCTTCGATTCTGTACACTATAATGTCTCTTTTCTGTGTCCAAGGCCGCTTTATATTTGAGTGTGATTGTAGCATTTTGATAAGTTTTGCTTCTGTCACTCAAGCTTGAAAGTTTGCTGCCCACTGCTGGTGGCATACTCGCACGAGATTTTTTTTCTATAAAAGGAAGTTTGTCCTTTATCCTGTGCACTGGTTGTCTTTTTGAATTTCAATCTGTTGTCTATTTTTGCTCTTTTGTTGCGTTTCAGATTAAGAATGGCTATCATATTGGACATTATTTAACCATATTGCACACAATATGGATGATATGTACTTGCATGATGCGGCCGCCATAGCTATAATACATATAATTTAATAATTCCCGAATAGTGCCTTTGCATGGTGGTGCAGCCATGAATTGTGACTATGAGGCATCTGGCACAGACAGCATCTGGCGCATAGTTTTCCACAGGCTGTGTCTTTCGGGCAAGTCGAGCTGATCCGCTTGCAAAGGGAGAACAAAGTTTGCTGGATAAGAAGTAAACCACCTGTACACTCAGTGGCCTTCTTCATATAGTGTGACATATCTGGTTACAGCGACCCTTGTTTTATGCACTTCTTATCCAGCAACGGTCTTTTGCTTTTGAAACACTCAGGATATCTTCAGGAAACTGGACCGGAATAACAATGAAAAACCAGCAGATGGTAATCATTGCACTTATCATGCAAAGCTTCGTACAGCATGATGAGAGCGTAAATTAATGAAGGTGTTCCTCAAGCCCTTGTAGCACATGTCCTGAGCTTGGAGCAACATAATGTATAGCACATTTTGATCGCATGCTATAGGTTCAGCAGGTGAGGCCATGGGTGAAGTGCAGAGCAAGGTCAAGAAAACATATCTGTGAGCAGCACCCTGGTAAAGGAGAAGCTGGCAAAACTAGTGGGAAGCCTGTTGAACATTTTGTAGACCCTGTTGCTGACTACATCAGGCAAAGTGTGAAACAAGAGAAGGAAGTCAACAACACATCCGAAGCTTTCTACATATATACACTGTGCTAAGGTTCTCAGGCAGGTCTCTGTTATAACAAGATATACCGTATAACCTTGCAATCGTGCTCAATCTTCATTAGTAATCTGCTCGCCGTTGTCAAAAGTCATAGTCGTGAATCGAATAAATTTTTTTTTGCTGTCGGAAGTGTTCATGCCGTTTCTGGACCCTACCTGTCAAATGAGGAGGTGCCATAGCCCAGTAAGTTTGAAATTTCCGCACTTGTAGGCTTTATAACTCCTGATGAGCACAGGTATTTTTGATGGATTATAGACTGGCTGAATGAGGTCTCTCAAACACGACCACTCCCACTCGTATCGACAAACGCACTGCCGAGGTAATGCCTATCTGGACCCCGAGCAAGAAGCCAGATTAGGCTCCGATTGCGCCATGTCTGGCGCAACAACGGCGCAACTGTGTACGCGACACATGCATGGTCAAGCATTGGCTTTTTTCACCGACATGCGATACCAAATAAGAGGGCGTTGGTAGTGCGTTTGCACAAATAAAAGCGACAACAGTATATGTTTTCGTTACGTTATACAGTATATGTTTTCGTTTCACGTAAAAAAAGGAAGCAAGACACGCGCGCGATGTGATGTATTTATTGATTCAATCAAAATCACCGGTATCCTTCAGAGTAGATAAGACAAGAACGAGGGCTTGGGCGGTGAGCGTATTCGAATCACAAATCGCAGTGTAGCACTGGCGGAACTGTGCGCAGAATGGCACTTCAGCATGGATGAGCAAGACCAAGACCCTCAAGCGCGGATGAGCAGCATTGACAAGCTGTGCCTTGCAAAAATCGCTTCCCCGCAGATAGGAGCCGAGTGATGGGCTGCATTTGATGCATATTAGGCGTAAGTTCATTGCAGGGTTGATGTCTGCTCTCCTTACTAGCCCTTCTAGATTGTTTCGTTAGCGTTGTCAGCACTCATTCGTTCGGGAAGGAGAGCTTTCTCGAAGTACTGTACCAGCTACTAGAAATCCTCAGCAATGTTAACTCTATGGTGCATTGCGTCGAAATAAGGGCAAATATTAATGGCCGGCTCTGGAACGGATCGTCGCGACGCGACTTCGTTGCCATGACACGCGCGCGAGCGAGCATCCAATCGTCTCTCAAATCACTCTAGGGAGCTCCTCTAAGCACATTGCTTCGCAGATTGACAGGAAAGGGTACGTGGCATATGGTGGTGCGTCGTCGTCGCTCGACAGCCCCGCGGCACAAGTCAAAATGGTCACGTAAATTGTTCGTCACGCATCAAGGTTCCCGTCTGGAGTGCGAAGGCCCGCTGCGTGTCGATTCGGCGGTCAAGAAGACTTGAATGTGTGGGTGTAGTTGGTGAGCACGAACATGACCAGGGCGCCGACGAAGGAGCCCCCCTGGGTGGCGACACCGTACCACAGGAGCGAGCGCGCGCCGCCGTGCGCCATGGTGCCCGCTGCCAGGCGGCACTTGACGAACGTCGTCAGGGACACGAACAGCACCCAGGCCAGGACCTGTGCATCGACGGGAAACATTGCATAGGTCGTGACTAGTTGTGGCTTTATAAATAAATGTTCCCTGCACAACAGACAGTAATATTGAAAAAGCTTCCGAACGACTCCGCGAATGCCAAGATATGTCGCCATGGTCTCTTACACTATACGCATTACATTGACAGGGACTGCTACGACTGGCCTGTGTGGTAAACAACTTGTGTCGCGTTGCCGAAACCACGGCGAAAGCCCAGCCATTTCGAATACGCTGTCCCACCCGCAAGCGTTAAAAAACGCATAGGAAGCCGCATAGGCGGAAAGAGCCTTTGTGCATGCATTCTCGCCTGCTTCCCTACTGCGCGCGCGACACCCCGATGTCTGCGTAGGCTCGCCAGTACTGTCTCCCTTGAGTGAGCGGGACGGTGAAGGAAGACCGAGGAGTTCTCCTCAGCGAGGAAATCGCCGGCTGTCTCTGTGTGCGCGCGTCAGTGCCTTTTCCTCTGCTGGGCCAGTGGCGGTTAGAAAATTCTGGGAAAGGGCTTACATATACCCAGCGGTGGCCGCAAGCGTGGAGAGCGTTTGCTTTCTCCTTCTCCTGAGAGAGGGCGTTCCAAAGAATCTAGAAAAGACGCCCTCGCTAACGGACTCCAGCCTTGAGGAGCCTTCAGCACAAGCGGACAACTTTCTGTGGCAATGAAGGGAAAGCTACAGGCGAGTGGCTGCTGCACATGTGTTACGGCGCCAAGTAGTCAGCCAGCGTTTCACAGTGCTATTGGTTTCTCGGAAGAGACGCTGAATCGAGGCAGCTTCACGTGAAACGGTTCCCCGTTTGCCCAGGCGCGGAAGGGAAAAGCCGCAAAATAAGTACACTCTTATTTTTAGTGGTGTGTTTTAACTTATTTAACTGGTGTTAATAAGGAGATTATGTTTTCTCTTTCCCAGCCTAAACTAACTTGGATAAAAACACCGGACTCTTTTCAGAAGCGCTCTCACTTGTGCGCGCTTTGCTTCCGTGGCTTTCCCTTCATTGCCAGAGAAAGTCGTCCGTTAGTACAGGGTCCTGAATATTTGGCTGCACGTGTTCAAAAAGAAAGAAAGATTTTGCACTAACCACTGCAGTGTTCTTGTTCAAATTTTGCAGAAAGATCGCATTTTGTCGTCGACTTCGTTTATTATAACACTTGGCACCATTAGTCATCTGTTTTTTAAGACAAAAACGAGAAACCCTTTTTACCTATGGAAAAAATGGCGTCTCAAAAGCCGGCCCTGGCACAGACTTGTGTCGCACCTGCCGGCAGCAGCAGGAAGGAGCTACTGCCGCCTAAGTGGCCGATTTCAAGATGCAGTCTCGTCTGCTATGTTTTCTCCTATAATCTCAGCATGACCTCGCTTGCTTTGCTGCAAAACATAGAGAATAACGCATTTCTAATCCAAATAAACTTACTTTTTCCGCAAATATTTGCTTTAATCGCCTTCATGTCGTCTGTTTCGTCATGCTGCTGCAGACGGCGACGTGTTTTTGTAGTTTAGCGAAGATTTCCTAACGCAAGAGGTGCGTTCTTTCAGCTCGGCTTCATTCTTTGGCACGGTTTCACAATGCCATTGTTTTCTCCAAGCAAGAAGGCGGCCGCTGTCTCATGGTTGCTGCAATCAGGCTCATTTGGCACAGTAAGGACAAACTACAAGGAGAGATTTCACCGGCGGCCTCCCTCTAGAGACAGTATCTGGCGATGGAAGAAGAGACTTGAACAAAGTGGCACCTTGCAGAAAATGCCAAGAAGGGACAAGGGGGATGCTTACCAAAGTTTGGCTGATGCTATTGAAGGTGCTTTTATTTTAAATGCCTCAATGTCCACGCAGTGCACTGCTTCAATATTCGGAGTGCATCCCACAATTACCGGTAGAAAAGCGCTGAAGAAGTGGTATCGCCCTTATAGGCTAAGAGTACTGCAGCAGCTCTTGTACCAAGACAAGACCCTTCTGCTAGCCTTCTGTCTGGCAGAGCAGCACAGAATAGGAATTAATCCGGGGCAGCTCTGTTTCCTGCTGTTTAGTGACGACGCGATGTTTCACCTGCCTGGCAATGTAAACAAGCAGAACACCAAGTATTGATCGAAGATTGACCCGGACTTTCTGGCCACCGATCCGGTGAAGTCAAAAGGATTGGCAGTTTGGTTTCGTGCCTGGCGGGAAGGCGTTGGGCCATTCTTTTTTGACGAACCGGTCACGGCTGAGAAGTACAAGAATATGCTGGAGACATATTTTCTGCAACAGCTGGAGGACAACCACATGCAAAAGGGTCTTTGCATATTCCAGCACGACGGCGCGCCAGCTCGCTACGCCGAGAGCGTGCGTTGGATGGGTCATCCAACATGCCGCGGCCTCGGCGTTCATCTGACCTCATTCCTTGTGGCTTTTTCGAGTAAAGATTCATTAAAGGCCACGTCTACAGCCGAGGAGCAATTGGCAGCACCGATGAACTGAAAGAGTAGCTTGAGCAAACATTCACGTTAATTACAGAAGAAATGCGTGCATCCGTGTTCAGCAGCTACGAAGGACGGCTGCAAATGTGCATCGATGCTGACGGAGGGCATTTCGAGCGCTAAGCACGCTTGTGGTTTCGCGCCACCGAGTTTCCGCCTCTACATCGTTGATCAACCGAAAGGGTCCTCATCAGGACCCACACCATGACGCTCAGCAAGAGTCGAGCAACCACGACTCTACCCGTAACCGTCTATAAAAGATGTGATTGCACCATCCACCACAAAAGCTTCACACATGTTACCCAAACTTATTTGTGGTACGGCTAAATCGTAATAGTAAGCTACATAAGGGAGAATATATAAGAGAACATGAACGTAACTTACAGAAAAGAAAAACAAAAACAAATTTATGCTACATGTCATCTCTCTTTTGTTACAAGCAGACGACATGAAAGCGAGTGCAGCAAATATTTGCGTAAAAACTAAGTTTAGTTGGGTTAGAAATGCGTTATTCTCTCTGTTTTGCAGCAAAGCAAGCAAGGTCATGTTGAGATCATAGGAGAAACATTAGCAGACGAAACCGCATCTTGAAATCGGCCGCTGAGGCGGCAGCAGCTCCTTCCTGCTGCTGCCGGCAGGCGGCGACACAAGTCTGTGCCAGGGCCGAGTTTCCGGTTGTGGGAAGTTCTGGGAAGTTCATAGTGTTTTATAGTGTTCATAGTGCGGATGTTGTAGGAGTTCATAGTGTTTATTTTCTTTTTTAACCTATAGGTAGGACATTAGGCCTAGGTCATTAGGCCTACGACATTAGACCTAGGCCGGAGGTTGTGGGAGTTCACAGCGTTTTTTTCTTTTTTAACATAGGTAGGAGATTAGACCTAGGTAACACATTAGACCGCCACCAAGCTCTGCTAGAGCTTGGTGGCCCAACCCACCGCCCCGTTCCAAAGGACACGCTCACAACATTCATCCATTCATCCATCCGTCCATCCATCTAGGGCTGGCTTTTCGACGCCATTTTCCCCATAGGCGACAACAGTTTCTCATTTTTCTCCTAAAAAACAGAGACTAATCGGGCTAGTGTCATACTAAACGAAGCCGATGACAAAATGCGATCGCTCTGCGAAATTTGAGCAAGAATAGTGCAACGGTGAGTGCAAACTCATTTTTTGAACACGCAAAGCCAAATACTCAAGGCCATGTATACAGTGTCTGTCGCTCTTATTCAGGAAGCTTGTAAAGCTGACCGCTCAATAGCGATATATTTAAACGTCTTCGTTACTCGCAACGTCGTTTGTATCGCGTCACTACCTGGGCCCCTCCCTACTGGGAAAGCTTTAGACTGCCAGGCCGATGATACCTCTGCGGTCCTGGGTGCACAGTTTCAACATAGCGCAGGCTCCCCTACTTCAAAACAGTGCGAGGCCTATCGAACAAGTAAACACACCTTGTCGGAGTGCCCTGCCAACTCCACCTTCAAAAAGACTACTTCTTAAGCTACGACACAGCCAGTTACCCAGCAGCTGGGAGGAGTAGACTAGTCCCCTTGAAAGTTTGAAAAACTATGGTCGTCGGTTCTGGTGCTGGACCAGGAGGCGTGCTGGACGTGCTGGACCAGGAGGCATGAGCCTACCAGGAGGCCCGGATTGAGGCGTTAGTTTCTTCTGAAGGAATAATTATTATTAATCGCTCTGTCTGTCTCTCTCTCTCTCTGTCTCTCTCTCACTCTCTCTACCTCTATTGCAGGACTGCTCTGCTCGTCTGAATCTGCAAACTTTGGGAGTGGTAGGAGCATTGCCCTTCGTCAAACAAAGCAAATGCGTACAGGAGATGTATAGCAGACTGCCAGAAAACGTGGTGTGGCCCTCGAGGTTGTGTTGCGCCCTATCCTGTGGCCACTCGGTGGGGCTGTGTTCAACGAAAATAAGGGGAAACATTTACTGCTATGACCATTGACCGTTGAAATTTTATTTATTAGCTCACGTAAATGTGTCAGTAGCTGCAAAATCTTCACAAAAGTGAAGTATTTTCATAATACGTGCATTTTTTTGCTAAAGAAGAGCCATGCATTCCAGGGAAGTGCTTACTATAATAATCCTGATCACAGCTTGAGAAGCGCTCTCCCCATTTTTATGCTGTGGGACACGTCATCTGCTATTCATATATAGATATACGTTTGTACGTATCCCCAATGCTAAAACTCTCATCGCTGATTCTTTGGTATAATGAACGTACAGCAGGAAACTCAGAGTGGTTGCTCCCCTATGATAGGTCTGAGAACAGGCGTGACTGCTGAACTTTTGAAAACATTACCGCAAACGATTTTTAGCGGGTAGCTTTAGAACCGTCACGCCGGGCGACGACGCAGGTTGTGTGGATCAGAAGGTTACAGAAAGCCTAACCAAGAACTGCTACTGCAGTAAAATGTTTTTTTTTTGCGTCAGTTTACTATCACAATTGTTTTATTTATGCATTGGCCAAAGCCGCTTCAGTGCTTAAGAACTAAGAATAGCAATGAAAACAAAAAATTTAAGTGTGAGCCTTTTGGTAACGCTAACCAGTCTCTTAAGTCAAGGTGATTGATCTTCCAGGGCCAGAAAAGTTGAATTTTATGAGAAGTAGATTGTGCGATTCGAAGCAATAACATGTTCTATTTATTGATTGCGAATATAAATCATATAGAAAAAACGATAGGACAAATTCGGGTGAGCTACCCTCACTTTAGAGGTGCAGACATATTCCGTGCTGTAAGCTTCTGGGCCTGTATCCACAAAAACCTCTTTTGTTATAATTCTTCGCAAGAGAAACTTTCTGCCAATACTGATACTAGACATGTGAGCGAAGGCTCCCGGCTTGTGGCGAAGAGCTCTTTCAAACGAAAAGCTTTGTAGATTCAGCTCCGGAAATATATGCCAGCGACTCAGAAGAATTTCAATATCGTCGCGCTGTAACAATCGTTCTGAAACAGGGTAATAATGCGGCGGGGCGGGGGGAGAAGTACGCACCATGATGGACGCTCCGGCGACCGTTCCTACGAGGACTGGATTTGGGCTCTGCACGGCCAGCAGCAAGATGTAGGCCGCGCAGCCGAGGCCGCCCGCCGTGATGAACGCGAGTCCCCCGAGGCTCTTGAGAGGCAGCAGGGCGGCCACGGCGCACGACACCGGGTTGGCGATCACCGCAAGGTTGGTGGCCAGGTGGTACGCGAGCTGGCCGTACGGAAGGCTCGAATAGGTCTGCCAATGAACGTTACGCATTTTCCTGTCAGAGTGCGCAACAGACTGCTCTACAACTAATATCACTGGTGGTATAAGTCGTACTGGTAAGAAGAAAGAATAACAATTGCACACAGTAATATTGATGCATTTCTTCGGGTGTGTGAAATTCATAGTGGGCTTGTAGAAAATGGCCTATGATTAGCGTATGGAAGAGCAAGCATATCACAAAAAAGGCACGCGCACTAATACACGATGAAACACGCAGGTTACTCGTAGACAGCAGAAATAACGAGCTGAAAAAAGAGATATAAAAGAACTTTCAGGAAATAAAGCCATTGCACGACATTACTAGTGCATTCATAGAAGATACTGCATACGAAAGACTGTAGACAGTAAAGCAGTACGCCGGTTAAAAAATGAACGGTGCACACAGCAGCATATCTCGACAAGTAACGCACATCATACTGTGCATTTATATATATATATATATATATATATATATATATATATATATATATATATATATATATATATATATATATATATATATATATATATATATATATATATATATATATATATATATATATATATATATACCATTTTCATATATATATATATATATAGATACCATTTCCACCTAAGCTCTTATATATATATATATATATATATATATATATATATAAGAGCTTAGGTGGAAATGGTATCAAAGTTTATTCAGTTATTTTCTTCAGTTCACAGCAAGGATGTTGTGGGGAAGAGGACTCAATATTTTAGGAATATAAGCCACACGGATCGTATGTATCTAAATATTATAAGCGCTCGATACTAAAGAGCATGCAATATATTGTAATTTAAAGCGGGATAAGGCTTCTCCCCCAAAAAATGCGTTTGTGTAAACTGTTTGTTAAAAATATTTGTACGCAGTTCGTAGGCGAATCAGCCGTACTTGGAAACTGCACTTTTGGGTCCAATGCATAATTTCTCTTCAAAATGTAACGACCACCGGGCTGGTCTGTTGCATTTGGAATCGTGAACCTTACACCCCTGTCAGCGAAGCTCAATTAAGTAGCTCGACGAACAGAGTGAATGGGAAGGGACCAGACGCTGTACAAAATACAGGTTTTATCACGTTACGGACATCCTTCAAACAAGTGTATTAAAAACCTGAGTGAAAATGAACATTTAAGCATTTCACAGTTTGCGTGCGTGACCATAACATAGGAGGTGAAGAATCGGAAATGTGAAGAGATATGAATATTTCCTAAACAGCTTCATGGAACTAATTTTCACGCACAATATTCTAGTTTTTTGTCGCAGTACAGTTGTTGCAAAAGTTTCCTCAGTGTAGCTAAGCAGCAGCGACGTGCAGCACGTGCGACAATGCACTAAAACCCTGCCATTTCCGGATTAAAAAAAACTTCAATCTTAAAGCTCCACGTTTTTAAATATATGTTTAAAATAAGTGAAAAAACAAATGTTGGGCGATACGTTTACTAAAATGTTGATGAGAAAGGGCACCATAATGAGGCCTAACTGAACGCCTGAATCGAGGTAATGTTTAGTTCTAAACTTGCTCTTAATTTGTTTGCCAAATTACCTGTGCGCGATTAGATAGACAGCCACTTAGTCAATGCATTGGAACCGCAAAACGAAAGCTTGTACAGTGCCTCCAAGTTGATCCCGTGGCTAGCTAGCCAAGCGAAAAGCTTTAGGAAAACTATGTCATAGGGTACTGAAAACACCGTTTTTTTTGTTTGTTTCGGACAGCTTGCATAGACTCAGTAAACAACGTGCAGTTTCCCTGAAGGACTCCACACACGGTATACGGCCTCCGTCCACGGCCGTTTACTTGGCGCACTCTGTCCTCCCTTTAGAAGCCGGTAATATGGGGTTATGCGCCGCGAGCCGCGCCAGTACCAATGCCAGGCGTGGCACCGAAAGCGAGAGACAACCGCACGTGGACAGGAGCGTAGCATGAAACTGGGCGCCCGTGTTAGTGCGGCTGTGGAAAAACTATTTAGGTTCAATTAAATCTGTTTTTTATTAGTCACTGGGCACTGTTTAACGTAACGTAAATGTTTTGAATGGAGCAAAGCCACGCAATTTTCACCAATGGCACGTACGGGAGAATTGGCAGTTAAATACTGCACCCATTTCATCCGACGCCCTTAATTAGAGGGCTCACGACAGATGTTTTCAGAGCACTGCGGCATCGACGGCTGTCACTGAAAATGCGGCACAAACTTCAAAACATTCATTCGGCGAAGAATGGTTGGGCAACGAGCGCGCGGCGCGCCGTTCGCCTCGATTTCTTCCGCGTCCTGGCTTGCGCAAGCCGCGGTGCTCCTTGGAAGTGTTGCCGTCGCGTGGTGAGGTTCGACATCAAGCTGCTTTCTGTAAAATATATTTACGCGATGTCCGGTCATACACCGATGTCAGGGAACCACTGTGTGGTATTTGGCTGCAGTATATAACTACAACGAAGCCATTGGTTTCTCGAACACGCAACGTGCAATGCAAGCGACGGTGTGCGGCTATAAACTATTTCGGTTGCATCGGCTCCCACTCGACGGCGAGGAACGGTGTCTGCTGATCGCCAGCGTGAGTTGAAAAAAGAAAGCTCAATATTTACCTGTGATCCCTTGGTGCCGGAAGGGAAACATAAAAGTGCTCATGTACGATGAACTCAGTTCAACTCTGAAACATCCAAGCGGCAATTGTGAATCAACTTGCGACAGTCACCAGCATTGCTTTCACGCATTTCGAAATTGTTAGGCATCGTGTATGAGGTTGATGGCGTGTCTCAGCACAGTGGTCACGGCGATTGGTAAAACCAATGGCGCACAAGATTTGCACTTAAGCACCACCACTTTGCCCTGTAATGCAGTTATATCAAACATGCACCACATAAAAACAGTGTGAAGACACTTTGTGAAGAAAAAATTTTCGGAAAACAGTGCGTCCAACAGGACAACTGAGCAAGAGTGAACAGAAAGATCGGCTTTTATCGCACTTCGCCTTGTACGGCATGCTGTTGTTACTACACGAAACGAATTTATTGGGGTGAATAAATAGCCTACAAAAACGGTTCCACCACTTGCCAAAGTAAACAGCAGAACAGCACTCACATTGTTGCACTTCTCTCGTATGTTTCTCGAACTACTCATTCGTGCTAAAACACAGCCTAGGTAAACTACAGGGCTAACGTTGCATAATGGCATATTTGTAAAACGAATGTTTATAAATACAAAACTGTTCACAGAGACGACTGTAAGGACATGCGTGCATATTTTGCACTAGGAGCTCTGTCTGCCTCACGGCAGCAGAAATGCTGGCCACGTTGAGTCAAGTCACTTTTGGTATGTCTGGCAGAATCTTCTCCATCGTAAACGTCGTCAAGTAAAAAGACCGTGTAAGCGACCGTCACTGTGCATGTACCTATAGCATAAAACACGGAGAATTCTCCCAAGTCAGCACGTTGGCGAAAACAAACGGCGCCTTGGATGAAACGGTTGATAGGAATGCGCGACCAGTGCGCTTCCGAACACAGCAGACGCTCCGAGCCCGATTGGCATTGATATCCTCCAGGCCGCACACCGCCGGCGACACACGGTCTATACACTGCGCGCCGAGCGCTGTGTACTATGAGCAGAGCATGTACGCAGTTGAGTGAGCCGGTGAGATTACTTCGGCGAGCTACGCAACTGTTCCTGAGCCAAACTACTCGCGCGGCGCCGATGTGGGCGCTGCGCGTAGATTTGACATTACGCAAAAGGTGGCGACTTTCTTCGACGGAGCGGCATGCACGGCAAGAGAACAGCGACTCTCGGCCGTCGAAACAGTTCGGATCGATTGCTCTGAGATGTTTCGGTTCGCGTTGAGTCCGAAGAAGACAGAAAAAAAATTATCGGTTCGATTCTGGTTCAGGTAATAATGATTCAGCTCCGGTTTTCGAGTCGATTCCGGTTCGCTTCGACACCCTACTTGACTTCCCATCTCCAGCATCTCACTGCAAGGTCCGAGGACCAAGCACCGTAGGTCTCGCAATCATATCTGGCACCGTGTCTCACTTTCCTTTTTTTTTTCTTCAGGTGCTGCGGCAATCGTGTTGTCTGTGCGATGTTTTCTGTCGGCGGTTGATTTCATGAAGGTTGGCCGCTGGTTTTTTCCACCACCGTTAGCCGGAACGACGCGGCCGCACACAGTAGGTTGTTACCATATATAGTAATTAGTCTCCCGAGGACAAGTACAGTCTGTCGTAGAAGTTAAAACGCAGAAAAAGAGCGTAACGCCGCTAAAAATAAACGAGCACACCGTCCAGCCTCTGCGCCGCTAAAAAAGTATTATAGCACTCTGCTATATGTGTATCTATGCCGCTTGTGCAAGGTTGATGTTACACTATTTCCCCGCCAAGGTTGTTCAAGCCAGGTCTTACGTCCCTGACTAATTGCTGACAATGTTGGATAATTGCAGCGCGCTAAAAATGTCAGGACAAATGTATTTTATCTTAAATCTCAGAATATGAAAAAGTTGACAAGAATATTACTGCTCAGAATCTGAAAGTGTTGTGATTTCCCTGGTACCGATCTTTACAACCAGTGAAGTTGGGCCTGCGTGATGAAATCACAGGCCTTACACGGCGGGTTAAAGCTTGTAAAGGTCCAAAAAGCTTAAGCGCACGCCCGTGTTGTCGCACCTGCATATAGATCAACGCCGACCATTGAGTTCAAGCACAGCGCAAAACCTTGCTATCGTTGTCAGTGCTCCGCCCTTCGGACAAAACTGCAAATGTTATCACCATCCACAAGTTTGACATGAGCTTATCTTGCATCCACACTTGATTTTTACTCAGTTAGGCCACCCTAATAAAACTGATAAGCAGTTGTGTAGAACTTAAGTTTTCTTACAGTAACTGATACTCCGGATTCCAAGGGGTGCAAAAGCCTGCCCATTGAGTCAGCCGCTATCAAGGATCATCACCAGTTTAAAAAGCATTAAGCAAAATTACATAAGTATAAAATGTGCTGTATGTTCGCTTCTGTATTGTTACTTGTTTTTTATTTTTTATGTTCTTAACCACACCTCTAATACTTACGGTTCTCAAGGGACCCTAAATAAATAAATAAGTGAACTAAATAAACAAATAACGAGCTGAGTAACTAAATAAATAAATATATAATTGAGTAAGCACTCCATAGTCCACAATCGACGGTGATTAAAAAAGAAAGACTGAACAGACTACATGCGCCGGGCTCCAGGGCGGCGGAACTCAGTTGGCAACGAGAATGAGGACCTAGCAAGGGGCTAAACACAGATTGTTTGCAGCATAGCCGCGGCTACATTTGTCCACTGTGCTGCACACAGTCAGTTTGTTTATCTTAGGTAGATTGCGGAAATTACTTCGCTACGTCTCCCCACTCTCAAGGTGGGTCACATTGGTGGGGAAGTGCTCACCTGTATGGCGAGCAGGACGCCGTTTCCGAGGCAGGCGATGACGGCCTGCAAACCTAGCACGAGCCACCACTGAGAGCGCTTGAGGCGGCCTTGTCTACTCAGCGAAGAGCTCTCGCCCGAAGAGCGCCGGACTCCAGCCCCACCATTTTCGCTCGTGGCAGTGGCCACTTCATTGTCGGGCTCGTAGCCCCGATTCTCAGCCGCACCATACCGCAGGCCTTTCTTGTCGGGAACCTGCGAGAGCAACGAGGCTAATGACGTTGACGCCGAACGCTGCGAAGGAACAATGTACTGCCGGCGTGGCCATCACCTGTAATCAAGTCTAGAGCACAGTACCACATGTCATTGTTAGAAGAAGTTCGGATACATAAAATGGATTCCTGCACTTGAATAAATCACTGGAAATTAAAAGGTACACCAGGCCCCTGTCGTTTCCGCTTCCTGCGCCCTTGCCGCCCGAGACATGGCGCCGCGCGGAGTGCTATCGGCGCAGCGTTCTCCAGCCCTGAGAAACTATAGCCGCCCACCGAGAACATTTCGAAGGTCCTTCTTGGCTGAGCTCAGACCGGCTAGCGTCTGTCACTAGCAAGGCTGCACTTCATAAACCCGCACTTATACCTGAACGCCAAGTGGCCGACATGCCTGGCCAGAGGTACGGCCGCATATTTGTGGAGTTTCTTTGCCGTTTACACAATCCAAGACAGGACACTTCACTTCCTGGCGGGCACCGACCTGGCACCCTGGAGGAGTGAATTGATTCGCCAACGCAGATCGGGCCCAAGGGCGCATCCAGCCTTAAAGTGCTTTTCTGGACTATTTCAGGGAAAAGGAAAGGCCCAGCGACCTCCTTGCAGAACAGACCTCGGGACCACTCCACCTCGAGGAAGAAGACAACACTGGTCTCCCTCCCCCGCCCCCATAGAGCACCTCTGTTCTGCCGCGAAGTCTAACATATGGAATGCAGAAATAAAGGCGCTTAAAAAAGGACCTTGTGAAACCACTGCTTGAAGCTTGTGGGAATGCGCGACCCTCGCGCCTCCCCTGATGTTTTTCCCGCATAGCGCGTCTCCTGTGGTCCCGCTTCGCAACGTGGCCTGCGTGACGTCAGCGCGGTCGATGTGGTTAAAGCGCACTCCGAGAGATGGCGCTAGTGTTGCGCGGCTGCGGGGTTACCCTCGGCGGGAGAGACGAGGCGCGCTCTCTTGGCTTCGAGACAGCAAACGGGCTGCACGTGCAGCAACGCTCTTCCCCGGCGGGTCGCCGAAGCAGCGCGGCGACCGATGCATCTGCGAGACCGCCTCGCGTGGCCGCCTTCGAACGCGCCACGATTCGCATGACTATACACGCGAACGACCAGGCGTTAGGATCCAGCATGGGGCGAACATATTCGCTCGCTTCCGGTCGCGGTAAGTCGGACTTCTAGATTTGTCGCGCGCCCATCGGCATGTTTTAACGCGATAGCGTTAAGGAGCTCGTGTCGCAGAAAAGCCGGTGTCGTCGGCATCGGTGTCGGCGTCCGCGGCGTTGACCGTGAGCGATAAATCACGGCAGGCACTCCATAAATAAAAAGCAACTTCCAGGATGGGTTGGGTGGGAATCGAACCAGGGTCTCCGGAGTATGAGACGGAGACGCTACCACTCAGCCACGAGTTCGATGCTTCCAAGAGGTACAAACGCGCCTCTAGTGAATGCGGTTTTGCCTTCGAAACGAGCCGTGGAAAGTTATACTGCAGTGTATATCGGTAATTATGACCATGTAACTTACAGAAGTCGCAATTACACGAGTAGCGAAGTGCGTTTCGCTGCATTTCTTCTGCGCTTTCCGCACACGCAGAGCCATCTTGCGGCAAACACAGAAGACCCCCTCCTCTCCATGTACGGCGCTGCCCCGACAGATAGCGCCACGCGCGCATTGGAGCTGTCGCGGCTCGGACTCTCTCCCCTGACAACGCTTCGCCTTGCTCCCTAAGCATCCTTCCTTTCTTTAGATCACTATCTGTCCACCTCTCTGCCCGTGCCGATCACGACGTTTGGCTGGCGTGCATCATTTCCCCCTCCGAGAGATACGGAGTTCTTTGGTTCGTTCCGCTTGCTCAGGTGCACGTTTCGTTGCTGCGCCGAACGCCGCGTTGCTCGACCATATGGCTCGACGCTCACCGCGTCCGATGCGGGGCGCCTCGTGAGTGATGGCTGCCCTGTAGCCCATTGTCTTACACCCCTTGGCGGGTCGACGGGAACGCTGTCGCGTTCCACTCTTGAAGGCGAAGCTTAAGCGTCCTCCAATTTTTGTGGATAGCAACTCGGCTAGCAGGCATTGATGTATGAAAGGTGCAATAAATGCCCTTGTGATCGTTTGCACTACTGTGTTGTCGTTCCTTTGTCCCAAGAGTACGGTGTGAGATATCCCACATCAGACACCACATCTGGCTGCCCAACGTGGACCTCTTGGGGCATCCGACGATAGTCTTAACAGTTTGCTTCGTTCGAGACCTTTGTTTGAACCGAAGCGTAGGCCTAGCGTGAATTGTGATCGCTAGCGTCGGCGGCGTGCTTTCTTGAGCGAGGCGACGGTGGCTGTAGTGTGTTTGAACATGTCAACTTACTAAGCCTTTTCGCAAGTGTTTTTTTTAATGGCATTCGTTGGTACGAGAGCCACGTGGTCTGCATCCTGGGAGAGCGAGGCTGAGCGCCCGCGGAGCAGTGGCAAGCCTGAAGCGAGTGAGTACGGAAGCCTCGTGGGTGGTCCGAATTTCCTATGTAAATATGTAAATAGCTTCTTCTATCTCTTTGACTCTGATGAAGTCGCGGCTCTGGGAGCCGGGTGGCCGCGGGCCACGGGTGCCACGACGGGCTGACTGGTATTGCGGCCTGGCACCGGGCGCTCCGACACCGTCTGGGACGGTGGGCGCCGTCAACTCGGATGCTGTGTGCACCGAGCGGAGTAGGACCACCTCGCAGAGCTGACGTCTCCTCGCGGCTGCCTGTTTTGCGCCCATTGTGGGTGTTGTTTTTGGATGCCGGTTGTTGTCAGGGTAGCGACACTTTAGGCCTAAGGCTTTACGAAGCTGCCTGTCGCACGTGGAGGGACACAACCTGGTGGACCGTGGCGTTGAGGTGTTGCACTTTGCTTACCTCATTCTAGTTAGCCTCGCACGAATTGAAATTACTCGTTCGACTCAAGAAAGCGAGCTTCGTTCACGTGAACTTAGCATCTGAGTATAGCTGCCCGATCTTTTGCTAGCCGAGTTGAACATCGTACCACGTGGGCGATGCGCATGCAGACTTCCTCTCCCTTGCACTACTTTAGTGTTTGCCGAGTGTGTTGAGTTTACGCAGTGTGATTGGAGTCACCCCTGGTTTGCCATCGCCTGCACATCGTCTGCGCTGCTGCCCCGGACTACGATCGAGCCACCCCCGGGCGATGGTGATGCTGTGGCCAGTTCGGCGCGACGACTTCGGCGGCCTCCTGTATCCAGCTCGTAACCCTCGGCGGCGGACAAAAGAGCCGGCGGTCACCGACAGCTACTGCGGCTCCCGCCAGCAGGGCGAGTCGGCGCGAGCGACGCTTGCTCGTACCGACTACTGCGTCGTCGTCTCCGGAGTCCTGGCCTGGGATCGTGCCGTCGAGGCTGCAAAGCCGCTGCTGTGACCGGCGGACGCCAGCGGTGTACCCAAGGACAATGTCGGCTCGCATGCTATGGACAGCGTGTGGACATTTCCTCAGCGCGATCACTGTTGCATGTACCACCCTGTTCGCGAAGCACGGGTTAATGTTAGACCGTGTCACATGTTTCGCCGGAATAAGAAGTGATTTAAGGTTGGGGGGATGTGGGAATGCGCGACCCTCGCGCCTCCCCTGATGTTTTTCCCGCATAGCGCGTCTCCTGTGGTCCCGCTTCGCAACGTGGCATGCGTGACGTCAGCGCGGTCGATGTGGTTAAAGCGCACTCCGAGAGATGGCGCTAGTGTTGCGCCATCTAGCAGCATAGTAGCAAGAGCTTGGTGGCGCAAGCCACCGCCCCGTTCCAAAGGGGACGCTCATAACATCCATCCATCCATGCGGGGTTACCCTCGGCGGGAGAGACGAGGCGCGCTCTCTTGGCTTCGAGACAGCAAACGGGCTGCACGTGCAGCAACGCTCTTCCCCGGCGGGTCGCCGAAGCAGCCCGGCGACCGATGCATCTGCAAAACCGCCTCGCGTGGCCGCCTTCGAACGCGCCACGATTCGCGTGACTATACACGCGAACGACCCGGCGTTGGGATCCAGCATGGGGCGAACATATTCGCTCGCTTCCGGTCGCGGTAAGTCGGACTTCTAGATTTGTCGCGCGCCCATCGGCATGTTTTGTGGATAGCAACTCGGCTAGCAGGCATTGATGTATGAAAGGTGCAATAAATGCCCTTGTGATCGTTTGCACTACTGTGTTGTCGTTCCTTTGTCCCAAGAGTACGGTGTGAGATATCCCACATCAGACACCACAAGCTTTGCGTGATAAGACGGCGCTTTTGTTCCGTTTTTGCGACACCGGCATTAAGAGGACCATGTTTAGTAAGCGTAAACGCGAAAAATTTGTGGCGGCGCTTAAACTTCGCCATTAAGAGCAGAAGGCTAGAGCATTCGAAGATGCGTGACTGGTGCTCATGCTTCCCGGCAACTTCTACTTATGTAACCGTAATGTTTTCCGGGAAACCCAGGCGGCGAATGTTATGCCCGAAAGCAAGCTTTCTGGTTCTTTTATTGATGGTGTTGCCAGAAACCGGGCGGGCCACGCCGCTCTACTAATACAGACCTCAAACGGCAGCTAGAAAATGTGTTTGCTTTAGATCTTACGCGTAACAACATTGTTTTCTCGTACATTCAAATTGCCATTCGACGTGATCATATATGTAAGTTGTGCCTAAGTCGTACTGTACAAATTTTCTGACGCGTTCTACATTGAGAAATTCAATTAGTTCAATAATGCCTCTGCACCACGCGGAGGGCCTGCATGGCTCGGCATGGTTCTCACGACTGCGGACGCCGACGCCAGATTTTAACGCGATAGCATTTTTGGCCCCGTGTCGCAGGGAACCCAGTGTCGTCGGAGTTATCCGTGAATAAAAAAATCATCCCCAAGCACAACCACGCAGGCCCTCCGCGTGGCGAAGAAGCGTCGCTGATACCATTGAATTTATCAAAGTGAAATGCGTCAGGATATTCCTAACGTCCGGCTTACGCACAACCAACAGACATGACAGCGTCAGATTGTAAATTGAATATGCGAAAAAACAGTTTGAATATACAAAAAACATTATATTGTTACGTGGAAAATCAAGCACAAACCCCGTTTTCCCTGCTTACGGGGGTATGAGCCATTGACGAGTCACTGCTTGTAGCATCTGCCTTACGGGAATATGAGCTTGCCGGCTTGTAGCCGGCAAGCCGAAGATGCCGCCCGAGTCTGAGGACTTCGAGCCGCCACCTGAAGCCACCACAGCAAGAACTGCCGGACTATTTTTCAATAAAGTTTCTTCTTCTTGTAGCCTCTATCTTACGGAGTATGAGTCCTTGATCAGTCACTGCTTGTAGTCTCCGCCTTACGGGAGTATGAGCCATTGATGAGTCACTCCTTGTAGCCTCTGCCTTAAAGGGGCATGGGCGATTATGAGTCACTGCTTGTAGCCTCTGCCTTACGGGGGTATGAGCCATTGCTGTGCGCTCCAGTGCTGCTGGGATCGGCTCACCATTGTTTTGTATAGGACCCCCTGTCGCAGAATATCCGGCGTCGGCACCAACAGGGCCCGATAACACTACCACGTTACACTCAAAGTTTAAGCGTCCTCCAAGTTTTTTCTGCGACACGGGAACCTTAACGCTATGGCGTTAAGATCGTGTACTCATATTTGATCCGTAAGCGTTCTGTGGCGAGTACCCAGCCCCGTCATGCGAAATGTGTAATGCAAAAAAATGCTTAATTTGCAAACCCATTTAACATTTATTCATTATAATAGTGTAAATGTGCGTGACTGCTAGCTTTATAAGCTACAAGGAACAAATTCAACAAAATTATATAAACAGAGGATACTCCAGAGATAGATAGGGCTCCTTAGAATATGCATACGAAAGCTATAGCATGAGTGGGCCAATTGAAATTTTGGGATTGGTGAAATTGAAATTTGGGGGTGGGCCAACTTGAAATTTGCAAGTGGACCAACTTGACATTTGCGGTTAGGGGAACTTGAAATATCGGGTCTACCAACTTGAAGTATGGGGGCGGGCCGACGTGAAATTTGGGGGTGGGCCAACTTGAAATATGGACATGGGTGAGATTAAATTTGGGGGGGGGGCAACTTATATTTGGGAATGGGCCAAGTTGAAATTCGGGGGTTGGCGAACTTAAGATTTGGGAAGAATTCAACGTAAATTTCCTCATCCCACCGTCTGCTCTGCCGCTCAAAGCATTTCTTTCTAGACCCTTCTTCGGAAGCCTGCTGTAATCATACCGTTATGCATATCACTAATTAACTGAAGCAAGGTGTGAGACAGGGCTAGCTGGTATTCCAAAATGATATAACCAGCATGAGAGTAGACACGCAACACACATGAAAGTCGCAGTTCCAGCAAAAAGGTGAAGCATGGATTGCGATAGCAAATTAGTAGACAGCTATACGAAGTATAGTAGCTTTATCGGCCATATAATCTTGCAAACATTCGCTTACTATCAGTTTTCTATGCCATATAAACTTAGAAGCATTCGCTTGCTAAGGGAAACAAGCATGATGTCAGCGCGCGCAAGCTAACATAAACGGATCGCCCTCCGTGAGCGCGGACGCTCGCTGTCAAAACGCCGGCGTGAGCGAGTGCGCTAGCAGCAGCGAGCGAAGTGACCTTCCTGTGGCCTGTCGCTTCAACACGAGAACGGCGAGAACACAGCGCGCGGCCGTGCAAAGTGCAGTGTATAGGAGGAATCGAAGCCCCGCCCTCCCTCCCGCGCTGCCTGGCTGCTTTCCTCCACATATCGAGCGCGAGATTGAGCAGCGATCGTCAGTTGCGCTCGGTCGCGAAATGCCCAGTTGCCACCAAACGCCGCCTCGCCCCCCTTCCCCTCCCATCCCATTCCCCCACGCCCTCTCGCGCGACCGAAGACTGCGCGTTTGCCCTCGGCTTTCTTGAGCGCGATCGTCGGTTTCCCTCGCACAGTTTCACTCGCACCTGGAGCATACGACACCCGGCCACTGTGTTGTCGCCCGTGCACTTTGTACAGAACATCACGGCGACGGCATAAATGAGCCTGCAGCGTTCATATAATTGATATCGCAATGATAAAAGCGACAAGGACAATCGCTGAAATACAACTGGTGTTTATTACAAAAAAACATGAATCTATAACCTCGCGCATATGATCTCAACTACGTATTACTGTGCAACAGGACTACCACAAATAAACAACAGCTCGCCAAAGCCTAAAGGCCCAACCACACGCGGTGAATCGTGCGCGCCTGGCTGCGCGTCACGCGTCTGCGAGGCCGTACGCGCCTGTCCTACGCGTCTAGAGAGGGCAGACGCGCAGGAAACGCGCGCGTCAACGAGGTCTTGATCTTGGGCGTCATTTTGAGCGTACTTTGAGCGTACGCGACGGAAGTGGCAGCTTGTGCACCGACGTCACGTGGGCCGCATGTACACACTTCCGGCGGTTCGGAAAGGTTGTTGAAGTTTCAGAATCGTGTGGAGACGCCGGGAGTCGCCGCTGGTTTCGTGTCGATAGATCACCAAGGCTATGGAGGCGATCAACAACGAAGCGCTGATCGCCTGCGTTGAGGCTCGACCTGCGCTTTGGTAGCAGGCGAAACACAAGCGCCACTAGAACAGGCACTTGACGAGATGCTCGTGGATCGTCATGCCCAACGCTGCCGAACAGGTGAGTGCTCGGAATTTTATACGGGCGTCATAGCGGAGCAGTTTCAATCGCGATCGAGCCCGATCGGGGTCGGATTTGATGATCACGATTGCCTGTACCGCGCAATATGCGTAGAACCGATCGTGATCGAGAAATTTGATCGCGCTCGATCGCCATCGAAAGCCTAGCTGTGTGGCACTGGTATCAGGCCCCGTACACTCTCAAGTTCAACTAATGGCCACAGAGGGCGAAAAAATCGACCGCGCGCCGCTGCTAACAAAGCCGACCTAGTAGCGTCACCTCGGGATTCGTTCGTTAGTTCCAACATTTCCCGGTAGAGGCGTCGTAATAAGCGCAATTTTATCTTACAAACTTTCTCTTACAATTACCGAAGCATTTTCTTTTACATAAAAACAGGGCAAAATCATCATTGCTAATTAGATATTGTACTCTTTGTTAGTAAGTTTATTGTTTCTTCGCCATTATGAACGCAAATAGCGTTCAGCATCATCGATCTTTCACGTGACCTCTGGCCTGGATTTAAAATTTTTACCGGTATTTCCGAGTGCACGGCGGCACGGATTCATTCGTTCGTACACTCAAGACTGGTTGCTTCTTTGATTCTAAAACTAGTTTCTTGCGCTTCTATGTAACTTGGGGTGAAGTTACGTGTTTGCAAGCGGACATGTAAGCCCGGCAGTTGGGTTTCGGTCGTGAGCCATTCGGAACAGGTCTGCATCGAAACGGGAGCTGGATTTTGCTGCGGCTGACAACGGCAATAACGGTGAGTCGTTTAACACCGCTGCTTCAATCGTTATATAATATCTGTCTCATTACCTTCCAGGCGGGCACAAGTTAACGAACTAGATCCTGCATTACATATGGGCAGTGAGGATCTCAGTTGCTGTTTCCTAAATAAACCTTTACTTGCGAGGCTGTCGTTTGGTTTACACACACAACCAGGAAAGAAAGAGCGATATCGGAACGCGCGTCTCATTTTTCATGTTATTGTAGCCGTGGTTGTAGGTGACTGAGTAGCCTTATCAATATACAGATTAAACTTTTTTTCGAGTCGGCCGGCAACGTCTTTCGTCCACAAAACCGAATAATCCTTTGGTAAAATGAAGTGAAAGTACAGAATTTAATGTATTAAACAGTTGCAAGCATGATACCCATATTTCGTACTTGTTGGTTCCAAATGTTCTTGCTGTTCAGATTGGTTTACCGTAGGGCATTTATTTTTGCAGTAGTGAAGCGGTGCATCACGTTCGTGGAGAAAAATAATGCATCAGTTCTAATAGCTTCATGACTTTCATGCATTTGCTTGAGTAACTAGCAATGTGATCACTTCTAGAGCATAAATGAACCCACAAATGTTCTCATTTGTGATCTTAATAGTACTTGCGCTGTTGACATGCATTGTAGTTAGGCAGACATCAATTTTATGGGCAATAGCAATATTTATTTAACATGCTGCTTAAGCACCCTAGAATAGACAGTGTACATTTGCATGTGTTCTGTAGTCGCAAATCATTACAACATATATGTCACACCTTTTTGCATTTCATATTGCAAAACTTTGCTTTTTCAATTTCTGATTCAGTCAAAATTTCTGTTCCAGACATGCAGTAATGAGGACGGCACCAGTATAAAGCAACACACTCCACGCACTAAACAGAAGCTGCTGCCTGCTACGACAAGGTCATTGTGTGGACATTGGCTACTACTACAAGGTAAACAACATATGGTTCAGAAATAAATATGTTTGATCTATGCTGTATTGGCTTGCCGTTTGCAGCAGATATGAATGTTTGTTCATATATATGGTTCAGTATAATTGGTTCGAACATATAAAACCCACATAAATTTGGCTAATCTGTGCTATATCTCACGTGTCACCGTTTTGCCCCAACAGAGTCTATGCCAAGCACATCTTGGTCATCACAGGAGCTCCTATCTGCACCAACAGGAAGGGGCTGGAGCCGAATTTGCAAGGCTTTTACACCAAGAACAAAGAAGCACATGCACAAGAATATGGATGAGATATCAAGTCTGCAAAGGACTGTGTTAAGACTGCAAAGAGCTTCAGCCACCATTCCACCAGCACGGACATTTGGCTGAGTCATCCAAGTAACTCAAAAAGGACTTTCTAGAAATTCTTCGTCTTCAGATGCACCTGCAACATCTGACCAAGCACGGACGACGCTGGCCAAAAGATTGAGTTTCATCAGTTCGTCCTTAATCAGCTTCCAAGCCATGTTAATTCCGTTTGTGCGAAGTGTAATTTTTCTTCTATAAATGCAAGCTTTCTCATTGCCCATTTTTGTTAGAGGTTATTCATCCTCATCCAAATATAAAGGTCAACCTTTATATTTGGATATTTCGCTGATACTTAATACCAGTCACTGTCTAGCAGCCTAACATATCTGTAGCAGTATCTTCTAGTGTATGTTGTCATGCGCAATTACTCTCCTGAAATAGCTGATGCAGCATCGGCATGCGTCTTGCATTAACCTATGCACATGTGCTATGCACCATTTTACTTTTCTTGGTGTTTTTAGCCTTCAATGCTTGCAGAGCAGAGTGGCTTCTCTCTTGAATGCAAGCTTTCTCATTTTCCATATTCCTAGTCTCGTTGATGATTGCTCCTCTTCCTTGATAGCCTGGGTCTTTGTGCAAGCTACAGTGAAGTGATTGATTGCAGAATCTGGTTTTTCTGCCACACTTGGTTGTGGTAACTGTGTTACAGATGTGGGGGCCTGGTCAGTTGCATTGGTAAGCAGTCCCTCGAGGTAAGCATTTGCTCCTGCAGTCCGCAAAGCGACATAGACTCCCAGTATACACACACCATAACTGGTGCGCCCCGTTCGTTCTGGCCTGCTGCAGCCATGGGCAAATTGTGCTTGTGGCCTACCTCGGCCATGATTTGCTCAAAACGGAGACCAGCATATGTGCTTACATGGTTCGAAGTGTATGAAGTTGATAGCCGTATGGGTGGAAAGGCCCGCAAGAATGGCTGCCGAAGGTGATGCCCACAAAAGCGACTTGTCCACATTGCGACAAAGTGGGACACAAAGTGTGAGCCACACATAGCGGCCCCCGAAAGAAAATAAATGTGCAGGTTGGAAAGGAGTTAACGCTAAAATGCCGGGTAGTCCATGTCGCTGTGTTGGTTGCGGCAGCAGATGCCTGCGTCACCTGATTGCTTCGCAATGGAAGTTGCTCATCTTCAACGGCAACTGTTGGTTCAAACAGGTGCAAGGCTCTGTCCAATCTGTTTGTACCGCAGGTTGTCGCTCGTTACCAGACCACCACATGTGACAAAGGCAAGCATTATGCCTGTAAGATGGTTCGTAGCCAATGTATAATGTATTGTCAACCTCAAGCGGTGACTGATTGCCGTTTAATTTTGCTGTTATGTCACTTGGTTACGGTCGCAGTTTTATGTTTTTCGAATCTTGCTGCCTGGTCGGTTGCACTGGGAAGCAGCCTCTCGAAGTAAGAATTTGATCCTGCAGTCTGCACAGCGACATAGACTCCCAATTTACGCACACCGTGATTCGTGCTCCCCATTCACCCTTTCCTGCTGCAGCCATGGGCAAATTGTGCCTCTGGCCTTTCTCGGCCGCGATTAGGCATGAACGGAGACCAGCATAAGTGCTTACATGGTCGGACCTGTATGAGGTTGGGTGGAAAGGCCCGCAAAAGTGGCCGATGAAGGTGATGCCCACGAAAGCGACTTGTCCATATTGAGACAATGTGGGACACCAAGTGTGAGCCACACATTAGCGGCCTCCAAAAGAAAAGAAACATGCAGGCTGGAAAGGAGTCAATGCTAAAATGATGGGTAGTCCATGTCGCTGTGTAGGCTGCGGCAGCAGATGCCTGCGTCACCCGACTGCTTTGCACTGCAAGTTGCTCATCTTTAACAGCGACTGTCGCCGCAAACAGGTGGGACACTCTGTCCAATCTGTTTCTGCTGCTGGTTGTTGCTCGTTAGTAGACCACCACGTGCGACGAAGTCGGGCACTACGCCTGTAGGTAGGCAGCTCAATGTACCCTAAGAGACCCGTGTATGTGAATGCTCACTGTTGCCATATGGTTCGTCGCCAATGTATGATGTATTGTCTGAACCTCATGCGGTGACTGATTGCTGTTTAATTTTGCTGTTATGTCACTTGATTATGGTCGCAGTGTTATATTTTTCGAATATTGCGGCCTGATCGGTTGAACTGGGAAGCAGCCTCTCGAAGTAAGAATTTGATCCTGCAGTCTGCACAGCGACATAGACTCCCAATTTACGCACACCGTGATTCGTGCTCCCCATTCACCCTTTCCTGCTGCAGCCATGGGCAAATTGTGCCTCTGGCCTTTCTCGGCCGCGATTAGGCATGAACGGAGACCAGCATAAGTGCTTACATGGTCGGACCTGTATGAAGTTGGGTGGAAAGGCCCGCAAAAGTGGCTGATGAAGGTGATGCCCACGAAAGCGACTTGTCCATATTGAGACAATGTGGGACACCAAGTGTGAGCCACACATTAGCGGCCTCCAAAAGAAAGAAACATGCAGGCTGGAAAGGTGTCAATGCTAAAATGATGGGTAGTCCATGTCACTGTGTAGGCTGCGGCAGCAGATGCCTGCGTCACCCGACTGCTTTGCACTGCAAATTGCTCATCTTTAACAGCGACTGTCGCCGCAAACAGGTGGGACACTCTGTCCAATCTGTTTCTGCTGCTGGTTGTTGCTCGTTAGTAGACCACCACGTGCGACGAAGTCGGGCACTACGCCTGTAGGTAGGCAGCTCAATGTACCCTAAGAGACCCGTGTATGTGAATGCTCACTGTTGCCATATAGTTCGTCGCCAATGTATAACGTATTGTCTGAACCTCATGCGGTGACTGATTGCTGTTTAATTTTGCTGTTATGTCACTTGGTTATGGTCGCACTGTTATGTTTTTCGAATCTTGCTGCCTGGTCGGTTGCACTGGGAAGCAGCCTCTCGAAGTAAGCATTCGCTCCTGCAGCCTGCACAGCGACATAGACTCCCAATTTTCATGCACCGTGATTCGTGCTCCCCGTTCGCGCTTTCCTGCTGCAGCAATGGGCATATTGTGCCTCTGGCCTTTCTCGGCCGCGATTAGGCATGAACGGAGACCAGCATACGTGCTTACATAGTCCGATGCGTATGAAGTTGATAGCTACATGGGTGGAAAGGCCCGCAAAAGTAGCTGATGGAGGCGATGCCCACGAAAGCGACTTGTCCATAGCGAGACAATGAGAGACACCAAGTGTGAGCCACACATTAGCGGCCCCCGAAAGAAAAGAAACGTGCAGGTTGGAAAGGAGTGAACGGCTAAAATCTGGGGTAGCCCATGTCGCTGTGTAGGCTGCGGCAGCAGATGCCTGCGTCTCCCGATTGCTTCGCAATGCAATTTGGGCATTTTTAACGGCGACTGTCGCTGCAAATAAGTGGCACACTCTGTCCAATATGTTTCCGCTGCTGGTTCTTGCTCGTTAACCTGACCACCACGTGCGACGACGACGGTGAGCCGTTTACGAGCTCGCGTCAATGATTCCAGCGTATCTCGACATGCAAATTTTATTTCTGCTATTGCACGAGGATGTACACTGCTTGTCTTCTGCCAATAAAGTCGCGCGTTCTGTTCACTCACTTGTGGCTTGTTTGTATGGGCGTCAGTAGAGGCTCTTGGCAATTAGAACGCACCAGCTAAGCGGCAGCGAAGGCATTGAGGCATGCCGCATAGCCTGCAGGGCAAGCACGGCACGTACCAGCGTACGCGACCGGCAAAAAACGGCCATATTGAATTTTGCGCGAAAAAAAAAAAGTTTGCACTTCCGCTTCCGGATTGAGCAACGTCATCTGGCGTCCCCGAAAGTTAGTTCCATGCGCTGCCGCTGCTTATTTTCGAACCACTGCCAAAGGTACAGTTTCCCTTCTCTAAAGTTGTTCTTTATTCTATGCTGGTATAAGCTGCCTCTCTCATCAGCAGACTCGCAGATGTCGAAAACGCGTTTCATCTGTGCAGATGACGTTATCACAGCGCTGCAGAAGTGATGGAAGTCCCTGGGGAATAAATTTCGGCGCCTGAGAAGACGTTGTCAGAAAGGAAAGAGCCGCGCCGTGCCAGCTGTCGACGTTCACAACGACGTCATCTGGCTGTTTTTCGACCAGATGATGTTTCTGCGCTACACAATGGAGTGTAGACCGTAAGTGATCTTGAAATTTCCATCTTAGCCGGCGTGTTAAAAATGAAACACGGGATTTTAGTGCTTTCCCTTTACCACGTTGACCGGCGATGCCGTATGTTTGTATTATAGCTGGCAATGCACCGCACTTGTGGGAATCGACTCAAAATAGTGCTTACACAAGCAAGTCGACGCACAGTATGCATTATATTCAGCTTTGTCTAATTGGCGATAAAATATTTGTGCTGCGTCGCCGCTCCGATTATCGCATATTTCGTTAAATGTAATCCGGTAAGGGGACATACAAGCAGTACAAGAATAGCTTTGTATATTTATTTATTTAGGTACCCACAAAGCCAGTTTGGCTTTGCAGTGGGGAGCAGAGAAAGCAGAAAAACAGGTACAAAATAACAAGTAAAATAGCACTTAAAAACCTAACAATAAAGCATAAGACAGAAGTACAGAGAATATTACATACAAATTAGCAGGATGAATAAAAAGAAAAGGGCTTGCATGATACACACACAAAAAGAAAACACAAAACATGCAAGTAGTTTTTTTTATTCTGTGCACTGATCCTAGAAGGCAGCGTGCAAGTCAATGGCCAGTATTTAACTGAGTATTGAATGTTGCTATATTCACGTGTACCTTAGGCGCTTCAATGCACAGTTTTAATTTTGCATTTTGTTGCCTGCCAGCAGTGTGCAAATCGGTGCATCATCACAGACCCTCAAATATTACCTAGCTTGCTTAGGGATTCATTCAGTGTCATCATGCTGTAGGAATAAATGTGCCATAGTACTGACAACATTGTCAGCTGTGTAATTGATAATTCTTTTTGTGTCTGCTCAGCAGTGTCCTTGCTTATTATCAGCCTGTGGTTATTCTGCAGATCTCAGGTGCTGTGGTTATTGGTTTAAGCGAAGCTTTCACAATGTTTGTGGAGAACACTGTTCCTGCTTAGCAAAATTTCCGAGGAAGGACTAGGTGATCCAGTTTAACACATTCGCACTGTGCAAAAAATGATTATTGAAATTTTACATGCCAAAACCACGATCTAGTTACATTATTTTAATTGGTATTTGCATTACGTCCAGTACTGGTCACTCGTGCAACACAGTAGCCAGTAGTCAGCTGGGATGACAATGGTTCAATGTCTACATTAATATGAGTATGAGGCGAGCTATTTGGCAAGACAGTAGGAGCAGTGGTAGGAAAGTCCAGAGAAGAGGCAAAAAAAGCTTGGCTGTAAAAAACCTTCTGGAAGGGTTTGCTCGCTAAGGTCAGCTTTGCTGGGCCAAAACACCCTTTACAAGGCAGATGGCAAGAAGACAAACATTATTAGACGTAACTTCCTAAATACAAACAACAAATGCACTGACTACTACGTACACAGCTTCACACTGTTTAGACGTACATTCAGTTAAGAAAAACAGTTTAGAATGAGATGAAGTTTACAAACAAGTGAAAGGAAAACAAAGTTACAAGCCAAGAACGTTTCAAGTAGAAAAACTAGAACAGGAGAGAGCCTTATGCTAAAGCAAGACCTAACAGTACTACTACTCTATGTTTAGAAAGTGCAAACATAGGTCTTTCAACATGAAATTTATTAAGTGGTTTTACTGAGTAAATGTAGTGGAATGCTTCCTGCTAATTATTTCAAAACTGAAACATTCCAAATATCATGCACTGTTTTGAGTAGAAGTAATCACTAGGCTTTAGGCATGCAGATCTCGTAAGAACTGCTTAAATGCATCACAAGCAAAAACAGAAAAAGATACAAAAGCTACACTTACGCGCATGCAGAAACTGTTCATTCTGGTTGTGTAGGCAAGCCACTTTTGTCCCTACAAAACTGATTCAGAGCTTCAGTGTACTCTAATAAAATCACACACTAAAACAAATGTGGACGGATTTGAGCCTTCATATATTTTTGCATCCAGACTGGCACATTATTTACACATTGACAGTATGTGCAAACCTTATTACGCTCACATGCAGGATGTCCGCCAACCTTCCACCAGTGCCCCCATCAAGTGAGGAGGGAAGTGCTGCAGACATCTTAACAAAAAATGTGCCAGTTTTCCGATCTGGCAACACTTGAAGCGCCATCACCGTGAAGTGAAGAGTCACAAGCGCCAGCATCGACTCTGTCTTCGGCGTCGCATGAGTCTGTGGAGTCTCAGGACATTTTGGAATCTCTTGAATCACCGATGTTTCAAGAAGTTCTGGTTCCTGAGGATTCTGAGGCACACCACAGCAGTCCGCAGTCAGGAGCATCGCTGGCTTCAGCAGGCAGTCGTAGGCTGGATACGTTAGGAAGCATTGCTTCTGAAGCAAAGTCAAGGGGGAGGAAAAGGAAAAAGAGAGATTAGAGTCAGTGAATATTGGAGGAATTAGGCAATGTTTCAAGTGCAATGAAAAGATGCAAACCACAGGACGACCTCGAACTTTTGCCGTCTCTCTGCTCAAACACATTAGAGAGGCCAGTGAGGATACGCATCTCGATTTGAAAATTAAATTGATTCAAGTAGGAGAATAATTCAAAGATTAATGTTTTTAATGTATACTTTTTGTATGATAAAGCCAAGAGACAATGAAACAAAAGGAAATCATTGATGAATTTAATTACTCTATATCGAAATGGAAAAATAAGGAGGAAAATGAAAGTATATGAAAAGGTAGCTTCCCACTAATGGGAGACGAACCCACAACCTTTGAATTATGCTTGCATTGCTTTACCAGTAGAGCTGCAGCAATGGCTATCCCTCTGCAAACTTTCTTGGGCCTGTATGTGCATGTACTAGATCTCACCCTGGTAGTGTTAGCCAGTGCTACTCGTGCAAGAACACTCCAAGAGCCTAATCTAGTACACATAAACATTCTATGAAATCGATGGTGGAATAGCCTCCAGCTCAATTGGTTTTAGCTCCCACCAGTGGCAAGTTATATTTTGTCTACTTTCATTTCCCTTCTCCTTGTGATGTTGACATTACAAATAAAATGACAGTTATTTTCCTTTATGCTTTATATACGTTTCCTTGTCTGTTGTTGTCATGTCAAAGCCCCTCAGCTCTTCTTTTTTGTTCATCTTACACTGTGTTGTATCCATGTTTTTGTGCGGTATTCAAGAATTTCATAAAGTTGATATCTGTGGGCCTGGTTGGCTGGACATTGCTGCTGTAGAGATGTGTGAACATGTTTTAGCAACACATCTACGATAAAGAAGCACTGACTTGCAACTAAAGGTGTGTTGTTGCAAGACAGATGTTTATCGCTTTCATCTGTGTTTACTCATTCAGCCTGTCTTGCAGCAATGAACCTTTTTGAGTTCACCACCTGTGCATGTAGAGTTTGTACATGCATGTAGAGATGCGTGTACATGCCTGTAAATAAAAAGAAATGTAATGAACCTTCAACCAGACCCCATTGAAAATTTCGGTTATATGCTGCAAGTTGTAAAGCCTGTTGGGGCGTTCTAGCAGCACAAGCATTTTTCTAATTGTTTTATTATTATTAGAAAAGGTAGCAGAAAGGGAAAAGTCTTGCCACCACATAGCCAGGAGGCGAGGTTCGCTGCCAACATAGACAACCTCTACCTCTCCCACAACTATCATCCACAAGCCACATTCCTTGCTTTTTTTTTTCTTTGTGTTCTGTGGCTCAGTTCCAGAGTTGGTTTTGCATGTTCTGTATTGGATGTTTGGCCAAAGTCTTTGTACGTAATCAGTGACATTGAAGGCAGTGTGTAAATGAGACATTTATGCGTATGACCCTGCTTCTCTGGCAGAAAGCAGGGCTACCTGACGGGAGCCGTGAACAGCATGTGAGCTTTAAAAAATTTCTTAAGCTGAAAAAAATGTAAGAAATTTCTGCGGCTGTCGTGCTGTTCTGCAGTTGTTTAATACTTTGCAGGCACAATCGCCACTATATGACTTACACACCACTGCAGAGTCTAGCCGCCTCAATCCCCACACAGTAAGTCAAGGCAACGTCTTTTATGTCTTACCGGGATGCCAAGTAGCTTGAATGCAAGTTGAAAAAAATTAGTACGCATGTCTCAATTGTTTGAATACTAATTATGATGACATGATTTTTCTTGACAATGATCTACATGGCTGTGGAGGCCCTTTTCGGGTGACATATGATCAAAATTCATTTGTGTAGGTTAGCTACCACCTTTGTTTAATACTACATGTGCAAGCATACCTCAGTGCATGTTTTACAGGTTGCGCAAGGTCAAAAGCACTGAGGTAGCTTTTGTGCGATGCCAGTCGATGGCAGTTTTTTTTTTTTTTTTAGTTAGCCGTAACTGTTACACTGGTGATGCAGTAAGTGGAAACTTTCAGTCTCTGTGATCATTTTTTTCTTGTATTTCTTTTCACGCGCATTGTCAGTACCATCATTACTATTTCTCGTTTTGTATCAGCATTTCGTGTACTATATATTTTCATTTGTTTATGAGTTAATACATAGTTAGTTGTGTATAATTCTGTATTCTGTGGAAAGAGAGAAATAAAGATTATTATTAATATATTATTATTATTATGTATTAGTATTTTTTATGCACGCTCATTGTCAGTCGTTTCCTTCTTTCTTTTGTTTTGCTTCAATGTTTTGTGACTCCTTCCTGATTTGGCTTCCAAAAGGTGGCAGGCAGTAATATGTAAATAAAATAAAATAAATGATACATTAAATGACAAAGAAACGGTGTTCTGTATTCCTCCAATCGCACATTATTACTCTTGGGGCAACTGTCCTTTACCAACCTTAACGCTACAGCAAGTCGTTCTCCAGGCTCCAGGGGTTTCTCGAATGTGGTGCTGCCGTGTGAGGTCCTCTGTTAAAAAGCTCCATAGCTTGTCCAAGAGCTGCGGCGCCTTGCGAAAGAACTTGTAGAAAAATCTGTGGTCATCCTGACGTATCCGTTGCATCTGTAAAAAATGGTGCATTATTGCCTGGCAGCAAGACCATGCCCTGCCCACATACACGCGCAGGTATCAGGAGCTGTACACTTTTCACTGACACACATGTATAGCCACTAGCCATCATCAATTTTACCCCCTGCTTTGTTTATGTGCTTGAATACAAACAGTGGTTCGGCAAAACAGGAGAGCCAGTCAACGGTATATTAAAATCGTGCGGCCACTGCCAAGAAACTTCCGAAATTAGTCGCACAGAATTTTAACCTGCCCCCCAGGTCACAATTTAATTACATTACACTTCATATCTACAGTCACACTTCTGAGAGACAGATAATATAGGAAATCGTATCTCGTCCACAAGCTTCATATAAGACAACCAACACGTGCAAAAGGTGTTCCTGAATCTATGTGCTATACTAATGGCACAAATATAACTAGCAGTCCTTAGCTTTTTGTAGGGGTGTGCTAATACCGAAAAGTAGATTTAGAATCGAATCAAATGAAGAAAAACTAATCTGGATATCAAATAAAATATCGAATAGCAGAAAATGTATTACAAAACGTAATCCTTACAAATTTTGTGCAAGAGGGTGCTACACAAGCTCTGTGTAAACAGTACGGTCTACTGTTAATAATGAAGGGAGCTCCAAATTAGTAGTGCAGATTGTCTGTTAAATAGAATCAAGCGCTTCTTCCCCTCTGAAGCTGAACAGTTAATGACCGTATGTCGTACGGCATACACGGGTTAGACAGGCGGTGGTTGAAACGTCGTGAGGTGTCGTCACCACGTATTCAATATACGATCTGTACGCTTCCGGCGGCTAATCAGCCCGATCTTCGCCTGTGCTTTCGCGCTTTCCGAGCTACACCCTGCTCTTGTCGTTCCCCCTGTTCGCGTACGTCACGTTATCGTTTCGATCGGTGCTGTCAACCTGGACGAACCTTGCACCGACGACGCGATGCTGTTCTGCGAATTGGGCGTTCGCGCGCTGCGAGTACGATCCCCGCATTACTACTTTAACCATTTCACTTATGCGCGCATCTAAAAACGCTGATAAGTAATTGCTGTCCTAACGAAGATAAGTCCACATGTCCAAACACTGGCTCCTAGTTCTACCACTGTAGATCATCGAAAGGAAAGAAGTTACTCACAGCCGTAAAGTCCTTCTTCTTTACGCAGTTGAAAGAATGGCCGGACCCACCAACGTCGCCGCAGAGGCCGCAGACGCTTTCTGCGCTCCCGCCGCCTTTGCAAGAGCAGCAGCAGCAAAAGCTTCTTTCTCATGTGGTACATTGCGGGGAGAGTACGCTGATACCGGCGAAGCAAGCGGTTAAGCAAGAGCTCGGCAGCAACGTCGTGCGTGGTCGCGCGCAGATGTCAGCTGCAGTTGTGAGCAAGCAGACGCTATCGCGCGTGATGTTGATAATTGATGTAGCTTTTCTTGCCATAAGGATGTATAGATACGAACAGCGTTCATTTCTCAACTTAAAAACAATGTACTAGCTCTAACATTGATAAATTAAATAAAAATGGCTAGCCACAATGAAAGTAAAGATAAACTTTTCTCAAAGCCAAAGACGACCGTTTCCGCCGTCGCTGGGCCGCTGGTCTGTCAGCCCTGTGCTATACGCGCAGCGAAGCGCGCACGTGTGCGCGTATCGTGTGGCTGGACGCCCTTCCCTTCGTCACCCGCGTACGCGCACGCAGACGCGTACGCTTACGTGTACGCGTAGCGAGACGCGTATCCCGGGCTGCGTGTGGTTGGGCCTTAAGGCGGCTCACCACGTGTCAAGTCAGTAAATTATCCGTCAACGCTATGGAACGTTTACTGATACAGTTGCTACCTGCAGCTGTATCAGACTGTTTTGATTCTCAAGCAACGTCTGTATTTTGGCCTCAGACAAGGAAGGTAGGTTTTTTGTTGCACGTCATGCGTCTATTATTCTGATGGGAATTGTATAGACAGTTCAAGCGCATTTTGACGACGGCGACGACGACGGGATGTTCCGTAGAAAGTCCCAGGGCGATAACACCGCGTCGCCGCGCGTCGTACACTGTTAAGGAAAATTACACCCTTTGGGTTGTATCTTGCCACACAACAATAACCGTCATCTGTGTTGCCCAAATTTCCTTTCTCTAAAGCTGCGAGTTCGGTATTTCCAAGCCACGAACGGTATTTGCGTTATCAGCGTGACATAGCGTTCTCGACAGGAAAGTAGCGCGCGCAGCGTTTTCAAGAATGGAAACGGAAGCAAAACAGATGACGATATACACCCCAAAGGGTGTAAACTTTTTTCAGAGTCTAATTCTAGGTGCGAGTGAAAGCATGCAAGTGAAGCCGACGATCGCACTGAATCTGCCGCGCGCGAAGGAGGAAACGGAGAGCAAACGCGCCACCTTCTGTTGCGCGTTAAAGGCCGCGGGGGCGGTGTTGTGCTGCCGCAGGGGCTGCGCATTTCGCGAAACGGGAGCAAGGGGAACGATCGCGACTGAATATCGCGCCCGCCATATGACGACGAACGCGGAGAGGCAACACGGGAGGGAGGGGCGCGGCGTGGACTCCGCCAACAAGTGCGTAATTTGCATGGCCGCGCGTGGTCGCGCGCGCGCCGTATATTGAAATGCATCTGCGGACGGCTTTGTGCCCGCTGTGTTCTCGCCGCTCTTGCGTTGAAGCGACAGAGCGCACGAAGGTCACTTCGCTCGCTGCTGCTGTCGCGCTTGCTCACACCAGCGCGCAGCATTTTGCAGCGAGTGTGCGCGCTCATCGAGTGCGATGCGTGCATGTTTAATTGTGAGCGCCGATGACAAGCTTGTTAGTTCAGTCGCTAAGCTAATGTTCCCAACTTTATACGGCCCATAAAACTACTAGCATTAGTTCGTATAGCTGCTTACTCATTTGCTATCGCAATCGGTGCTTAGCCTTTCGGGCGAAACTGCGATTTTTTGTTTTATAGTAACGTTCAAGTTGCTGTGGATGCGATCTTTAATCCGTAGTCAGATGTTTATCTGAAGAACGCCAGGTCTAGGGCAACATGCATGTTAACTAAGCTAAACCTCAGCGCACTCGCTCAGTCCGTAGAAAAGAAAGAAAGCTTGGCCCTGCAAATGATTTTCCCTGCAAAAACTCGCAAGAGCGGAACGCCTTACCGCATTATTGTCTCCGAGAAGGGAACGTGACCAAGGTCGATTGCCTATTGGCTCCAGTATCACTCGAAAATGTTGCAAGTTAATGATCCTTCATTAGTTCATAATTTAGCTCAGATCCTTCGGCATCTTAAGGAGCACACCAATGTTGCATGCAAGGATTTGTCTGTTGATATTAAATAATTATATTATTCCATCCCAAATCATGCGCTGACGAGTCTCATTGAAGAAACCATTTTTGAGTTTGGCGCAGTGGCTTTCCAGATTAAGTGTAGCGTCACGGTCACGGGTTTTCTGGATGTACTCAAATTATATCTTAACCCTACTTTAGATGAATGGAATGGAGAAGTTCTTATTCGGAAAAGTGGCGTGCGTATCTGTTCTAGCATTGCCCTTATACTGAGTGACCTCTTCCTGGCGCATTTAGGTGGGAAGGTTGAAGCTCATTTAGTTGGTACAAATGTAGCGAAATGCTTTCGGTTTGTCGATGGTTGCCTTATCCTGTATGACTGTAACGGTGCCGGCTCTGAGTCCTCCCTCCAGCAGACTTTCGCACTGTTAAGCGATTGCATGCAACCGCTCACTCCTACGCACGAACGTTCTGAGGGCGGTTCTATTAGGTTTCTTGATTTGAGGCTGTCCTTTCTGGGCGAACGTGCCTGCTGGAAGTATGAGCCTTGCACTAAAACACATCTATTGTCAATGTACCAAAGACCAAAGTAAACTGGTGAAGCGCGGCATTGTTCAGGGTTGTTTGAACAACGCTTTGATAAAATCCTGTCACCCCTCAATACAAGACTGCTTCAGCTCGCAAGCTGCTCGATTGAAGGCTGTTAGCAATCTCCGCTGCTTTATTGTTTCTGTTTAGAGACGGTTCGTAAAAGTCGCAAGCTTGTTATACCCGTCCTGATACACGAGCAAATGTTTGCAGGCAGATGGCGGTGATCTCGTACACACATTGTCTTGCACGAACTCAAAAAGATAGGCAAAAAGGCAGAAGTTTCTGTCATCTTTTCTGCTCCTCAGAATTTATTTCAATCGTGCGCTAGAACCCGCCCTTTCACCATACACTCGAACCTAATAATAATAATAATAATAATAATAATAATAATAATAATAATAATAATAATAATAATAATAATAATAATAATAATAATAATTGCGTTTATTTTACATCAACGTGATGGAGGAGGTAAGGGAAAAAAAGTTGAACAAATAGCTTGACTAGTTCCCGCAACTCAAGATATTCGTCGACTGCTGAAGTGGCGGTGTGTATAGCATGCGTCTTTCCTGCGGGCAGCGTTACGTGGGACAGACAGGCAGATGCCTAAATGTGGACTTTCAGGAGTACAGCCAGGAAGTGCAAAAAGGGAGAGACGATTTTCTTGGAATACGTTGCTCTCAATGCAAATGTCGTCCACTTTTGTACAAGACACTAATTGTAGCTAAATATGCGCAAGACAGTACAAAACAATACAAGTAAATTAGATATGGATGTCGAGCGGCAATGAGGAGTAATTGATCGCTCTGATTCATTATTATGAGATTTATGGGCCGGAAATGTCTTAGCAACATCAGAGACAGCGTCGAATACATAAATAAAACAAGAAACAATGCTAACTGACGAAAAAAAGTTAGTTTCGTATACAGACGACGCATTTATTGCGACAGATAAATATTAGACAGCTATACATTTAAGGTTAGTCGTGTTATCAGCTGCATAAACTACTGTAAATATTCGCTTACTAACTAAGTTAACAAGCACGTGCCCACAGCCAAACACATCTCACTCGACGACTGCCGGCACTCACTGTCAGAACGCTGGCGTGTTGTAGAGCGGCAGCGCTGCGAACAAATTTCCCTTCGTGCCGCCTCTCGCTTCAACACAAAATAGGCGTGCCAGGGCACAACGCACACGAAGGAATCCGCTATTTCAGCGCCGAAGGCCTCCGAGACAGGACGCACGTGGCCGCTCTCGGCCGCCGCAGCTGGAGTGCCGCCTTCCCCGTGGACGGGGCACACTTGCCACTCTCACCTGCAACGCAGTGGCCACAGGCCAGTGGCCGAGGGCGGCGAAGGCAAGCCAGCTGAGTGCCACGATGACAGACAGCACGGAGAGGAATGCCTCCACGCTGAAACGAGGGCCCCTTGGAGGATCCGCCTTGTCCGCCGCCCCCACTCCCTGTGCCAGGGCAAGGGCAGCTGGCACGAGGCCACTCAATCCTTCGCCGACCATGTACCTAGGACGCGGATCACAAGTGACATATAAAACCTCTGGCCTTTCCTATGTGTACTGTGAGATGCTACCGGAAATCTACACCTACAGTCTACATCTGCGCACCAGCTCAGCGTATGCAGTGCTCGTGTCTGCGGAATGCAGGCGAGCCAGAAACGTGATGAGAGCTACATTCGGTTTGTCTGTTTGCTTGCCCTCTGTCACTGGGTCACTGCGAGTGATCCCTTTTTCTTCCTTTGTTTCACGGGTAAGTTTAGGCGCGCCATCTGTAGCGCTCGTCGTGCCAGCGCCGGTATTCTGTAGCGGAGCCTTTTTCGACGCCAATGCCTCTCTGCGCTTTTCGCGTTCGTGAGCGGTCGATTTTTGACTACTCACGAACGCGAAGAACGCCGAAAGGCAGAAGCATTGGGAAAAGGCATCGCTACAATATACCGGTCCATACCCTATATCGGATCGCCATTCTTAATAATGGCTCTGCCGCTCCTCCTTGCTAGAAAGCTGCGTGGGGGGGGGGGGGGGGGATTCTGTAAGAGTCCACCTAGTGGACTGTCCATTTTGGCGGCTGCTGATTGGATGCTGATGATCTCTTGATATAGTTCGGCGAACACGCCCTCAAAGCATTCATAATCCCTTATAAACAAACATTCCCGAACCACGGGCTAGAGCAAAACGGAATACTGCTCATATCAGGTGAATGAATAACACTGCGAAATGACGCGGACGAGACGGGTGACACACACATGCGCTGTGACAGTTGTAAGCCAGCGCATGTGCGTGTCGGCTTATCGTCCTCGTGATTTCATGCTGTTATTCGCTCGCTATGAACCGCAGCCAACAAGGCCGCCATCAAGCCTTAACAAACATGCGCATGTCAAGCAACTCTTCGTTTATCGTGCCGTTTTGTTGTATGCGGGTTTAACTGTATATTCGCAGTGCGGATGTGTGGGCTGCACCGTACCAGAAGAGGAACTGCGGCGGGTAGCGGGCCATGAAGGGCATGTAGAGCACCGAGCTGGTGCAGTCGACGCAGGACAGAAAGAAGGCGAGAGCGATGAAGGCCACGCTGTGTTCGCCCACCGTGCGCCGCCAAAGGAACACCATCAGCACGCTCGCTGTCAGGCCCACCAGCAGCGTCACGTGCACTGACGAACGGATCTGGGGGGACAGGGCACGTGCACGTTTACTGCACGTTTGCAATACCTTAATCGGTGGACAGTGCACTACGATGTGGACGAAACTAAGCCACTGGAAATTATTCGCATCAGGCGCACTGGACACAGACAAAAGCAAAACATTGTATTCTTGGGTAGGCAAGCGTGCACAGTACTCCACGTTACGACACTAGATAAATATGGGTTTAGTTTGATTAAACGTAAATTGCATTGACCCAATTGAGGAAGTGTTCTTCCGCTAAATTATTTTGTGACCTGCACGAGATCTTATTTGCGAGAAGCGAGGTGTTATGCCGACGCCACCAGAGGTCACTAGAGGTGTTGAAGTCTGGAGCAGAAAGCAGTATGCATGATCTTGGCATTTATAAAAAAAAACTTGCAGTTCCGCCGGAAAGGCGAAGCACCGATTGCGATAGCATATTAGTAGATAGCTGTGCGAAATAACGATGACAGTTTTATCGGCCTTATAAAGTTGTAAACATTCCCTTACTGAGTTAGCAATCATATAATATGTGAGCGTGACTAAACGAGTACGTAAAAAGAAACAGACACACAGAGACAGCGCTGTCTATGTGTGTCTGCTTCTTTCTACATCCTTGTTCAGTAACGCTTACACATTCTACCATGGACTCAAACCAACTAGCCCAACAACGTGTTTTAAGTAAATTAACCAGCCGGGTGTCACCTGTGCACAGGTAAACATGAACATTGTTAAGAGTGGCGAGCTGCGAAACAAGATTGCCACACAGTTACGACAGGGCGACACGACGCGCACCTCCCCCTCTCCGTCGCTGCAGCTGGGAGGCGTTCGAAGAAGCGGCCTTTGCGCTGGAGTCCGCCGCCTTCCACCCGCCCCATCGACATTGTGACGGAACTAGTTCGGCGTGTGTGAACAATGATTCCGGAGTTCCCCAACGCGGAGCTGATTTGACACGCATGGACAAGCTGCCGTGGGGACGACGTATTTTGGTGCGTCTCACGCTTCGGCGTGGCGCAAAACAACGAGCGACCCTCGATCGGCACAGATAATTCCCGGAACGGCACCCCGCCAACGCCGTCGTTTGGGCTTCGGAATGTGTGTGCCGCCTTTGTGTCTGTAAACTGTTCTGAAGAGCAGCGGCGAGTTGGTGATGAGTAAACGAACAGTCGCCGCGTCGTATGACCGGCGGATCGAGTGTATAAAAATTGTGGTTGTGCGAATGCTGAGGACACTTCTCTCGAGCGGTCATGTTAGACTGATTCACTTCTCTCATGCAGTCATGTTGGACTGATACTCTTTTTCTCAAGCAGTCATGTTAGACTGATTTAATTTCTGTAAATAAACCCTTTTCCTCGTTCTCGATGAGAAACAGTTCTTCACTTCATCAACGATCTCAGCGTAAATAAGTTGGACGACGGCATGGGCCAGCTACCTTCGAATTCATGCCGTACTCCAATCTTGGCAAAGGACCACGGACGATGGGATTGAGCCCCCAATCCTGACAACTGGCTGACAGCGGTGAGATGGACTTTGCGACATGGTGCTGTATCTGCGGTGAGTGCTTGGTTTTTGCTTTGACTCTCTAGGCTTCATTTTGTGGTTGTTCTGTTTAGAACAGTAGGGAAGCTAGATTGTTGTGTGTTAGCTAGGTTGTGTTTTCCTAGCTAGATTTAGAGAGCAGAATCAAGGCAGTAAAGCAGCAGTCATGGAATTAAGGACACTGCTGAGAGACGAGTTGTTGATTGTTGGTGAGGAACTGGGCCTAGATGTACGTAAGGAAATGCTAAAATCAGAATTATTGCATATCATTTCCGAACAGGCCAGTGAGGAAGAAGTTGAACTGGGGTTTGAACTTCTGAAAAAGAGAGAAGAAAGAGAGAGAAAAGAAAGGGAGGAACGCGATAAAGATCGCGAGTTAAGAAAAATGCAACTTGAACTTGAAAGCAAACGTTTGGAGTTGTCTCAAGGAAGTGAAGGCGCTCTGGGACGATCAAGTGAGGCAGGATCATACCGCATGGACAGGCTATTAAAGCCATTTGAGGTCGGGACCGACATAGGCTTGTTCCTAAGCAATTTTGAAAGGACTTGCGAAAAGATGAACTTCGGCCCGAGTACATGGCCACAGCGGTTGCTGTCTATGTTGCCGTGTGAGGCGGCGGAAGTAATCGCCAGACTGAGTGTGCAGGATGCATATGATTATGCAAAAGTTAAGGCTAGTCTCCTGAAGAAATATCGCCTTTCAGCTGAAGCTTTTCGGCAAAGGTTTAGGAGCACAGGCAAGAAAGATAGCGAGGGCTATCCGGAGTTTGCATATAGCTTAAAGGCCAACCTAGTCGAGTGGCTTAAAAGCGCGGAAGCGTACGACAGCAGAGACATGATCATTGAATGCATGTGTCTAGAGCAGTTTTACAAAACCATCCCCCAAGCTGTGAAACTGTGGGTGCAAGACAGAGGTAATGTAAACACTGTGGAAAGGGCGGCTGAATTAGCCGAAGAGTACGCAACCCGTAGAAAGTTGAACGCCGAGGAAGGAAACTGGGACGGTCGAAATGGACCGCGGAAACCATTTCCGTTCAAAAAGGGTGCGCAAACTAGACGATCCGAGCCTGTAGACTTGGCGGAAAAGCCCGCAGAAAAGAGCGAGGAGAAACTTAACGGAGAAACCGCACAAAAAGAACAGAAAAGAAAATTCGAATCTGTTAGACCAATTCGCTGTTACAAATGCCACAAACTGGGACATATAGCTGTAAACTGCGAGAAGTCTAGCGTAGTTTTTTCCTACGTGGAGGAAAAAGATGAGAATATGGAACTTTTAAGTCCATATCTCCACGACCTGCAAGTTAATGGAAAACCATGCCGAGTGCTAAGAGACAGTGCCGCCACGCTGGACATTGTCCATCCGTCTTACGTGATGGTAGATGACTTCACCGGAGAAGTAGCATGGATAAAACAGGTTGTAGAAGAACACAGCGTGTGTCTGCCCATGGCCAAAGTCAAAATCAGTGGACCATTCGGGGAGCTAGAGACTGAGGCTGCAGTTTCCAAATTTTTGTCACTGCAGTATCCCTACATCTTTTCGAATCGTTCGAATCAGTTACTGCGTGACAGAGGGCTCAAACTGGGAGAGGGCATAGTACAGGCATTGACCCGAGGCCAAGCTCGTAAGATCGCGGCGCTTTCGGCTGAAAATGCTCAAGCTCCTCCAGCGGAAGCAGAAAAGGGAATAACTTCAATACCCGAATCCGAGCTAGGCCCGAGGGACAAAAGAACAGTTGAGGAGAGCCTGCCAGCTGACCAGCTCAATGACAGCGTAGCACTAGAGTGTCAGAGTTCTAGCCTGCAGGAAGAGAAAGCAGACGTGCTCACAAGCGAGACAGGGTCGTTATTATCACCGGCCTCAAAGAACTTTGATCAACTCTTACGCGTGGATAGAGAGTCACTGGCAGCTGAGCAAAAGAATGATGAGAGCTTAGCAAAATTACATGACACAGCTAAAGAAGGCATTGCTAGGCGCAACGTAACGATACATGAGAGAGGAGGATTGTTGTATCGGCATTACAGAGATCGAAAGGGTAGGATTTTAGATCATTTAGTCATACCTACTAAGTATAGGGAGGACCTTTTGAGTCTTTGTCATGGAAATGGGTGGTCCGGCCACCTAGGCATAAACAAATCAAAGGAAAGATTGCTTATGGAATACTACTGGCCTGGCTGTTTCAAAGATGTAGAAAACTTTGTAAGATCATGCGACGCCTGCCAGCGTTCTGGTAAACCAGGAGAGACTTGGAAAGCTCCACTGAAGGTAGTGCCCTTAATGGGCAACCAGCGCTGAAGCTTCGCGTGCCGACAGCAGCGCCGTAACACACAGCCTAGCGAGCGGTAGACACAGTTTCCAGTAGCACACGCAGTGATTTCGTGTCAGCAAATTCACCGATTGTCTTGAGTCACACTTTTCACGGCTCCTCAAACGGCAGGGAACCGACGTACTAGGACGTAGCAGCGCATGCGCTCTACGCAGCGCGCATGGCCATGGACAGAACTTGGCTGGCCGCATCGGGCTAGACAAACATTGATACAGGCGCACGTTTCTTATCGCTAAATATGTCGTGCCATCTTCGTAGCCTCCCTATCGGACGGTTTCAGCATATTTTAGTAACGCATGAAAAATGTCGTAGCGCCCCCTGGCCAGCGCTGGTTCCCCATAACAGAGCCTTTCAGACGACTTGTAATAGACACGGTAGGGCCTCTTCCAAAAACAAAATCAGGCTACAGGTACTTGTTTACCATGCTGTGTCCGGCTACCAAGTTTCCAGAAGCAATCCCTTTGAAAGAGCTCAGCTCCACCGAAGTAGTAGACGCGCTTTTGACAGTGTTTGCACGAGTTGGGTTTCCAGCCGAAATTCAGGCAGATCAAGGGTCAGTATTCACGAGCGCACTGACTTCCACATTCTTGCAAAAGTGCGGGGTAAAGTTAATACACAGTTCTGTCTATCACCCTCAGTCAAACAGTGTAGAGAGGTGGCATTCGGTGCTTAAGCGAGTTTTGCGTGCGCTCTGTTACGAGCACAAGGAGGACTGGGAGAACTGTCTGCCGGCAACTTTGTTTGCTTTGCGAACGGTTCCACATGAGGCAACAGGGTTCTCACCAGCAGAACTAGTGTATGGGAGGACACTCCGGTCTCCACTGAGAATGTTAAGAGAGATGTGGGAGGAAAGAGGGGAGAGTCCAACCGTGGTTGAATACGTGCCAAATTTACTGGAACGACTAAGCGCAACCCAAGAACTAGTCGGAAAGAACATGGAAATAGCTCAAAAGAACGCCAAAGTCTATTGCGACAAGAATGCGAGGCTTCGTACGTTTAAAGTCGACTTAACGATGAAAGCAGAAAAGTGTAGGTTTGGTTGTTCGCAGGTTACTTATCTGGGCCATGTTGTCGGTCAGGACATGAGACAGCCGGATGAGCTGAAAATAGCTACGATTGGAGAATTTTCTCAGCCGCGCCCGAAAACGGACCTTCGTTCATTTTTGGGACTTGTGGGGTACTATCAACGGTACATTCCGAATTACTCGCAATTGGCAAGTCCATTACCAGACGCCCTCCGAAAGGGAGCACCGAGTAACGTACACTGGGATAAGGACAAGGAGAACGCTTTCCAAAGTTTGAAAACGCTATTGGTTTCTCGCCCTGTGCTTCGCGCGCCAGACTACACAAAGGAATTCATAATTCAGTGCGACGCAAGCGACAGAGGTATGGGCGTGGTACTTAGTCAGGTCGGCGACGATAACGAGGAGCATCCTATCCTCTACGCCAGCCGTAAACTAAACGTAAGAGAGGAAGCCTACAGCGCTTCAGAGAAGGAATGCGCTTGTTTGGTTTGGGCCGCCCAGAAGTTGTCGTGTTACTTGTACGGAGCGAAGTTCATCTTCGAGACCGACCACTGTCCTCTGACGTGGCTCAATCAAATGTCATACAAAAACGGCCGCTTGCTCCGATGGAGCCTCACTCTCCAAGAGTACAACTTCTCCGTTAGATATAAGAAGGGAAAGTTGCATAGCAATGCGGATGGTTTGAGCAGGCTAATTTGAATTCTGCGTTTGAGGGTCCCGCCTAAATTTTAGGGTTACTAGTGTTAGCTTTTCTTTAGGCGAAGAAAATCCCCTCTCATTCAGCAGAATTCCCTCCAATAATTGCTGAATTTGTCAGCAGGAATTTGCTTCAGAAATTGGCATAGTGAAATGTAGCATTTTTTTTTTGTTTCTGCACTTATGTTGTTGTTTTTTTGAAGCCTAGCGAGTCTAAAGTGAGAGCCAATGCACGTCATCTCGGCGCAGAGCCGTGTTGTGGGGTTCATTTTGCAGTTGCCTGTCCTTGTTGGATGTTTTGGGGCGGTGACATCAATGCACAAGTGGTCGCTGCGAGCCAAGACATCAATCCCCCCCTGACCAGCAGCCGTTCTCTTCCTGCCTAGCGGTTGTCAGCGCTAGACAGTCGAGACTTTACGGGCCATGGAGGCGCTGTTAAGAATGGCGAGCTGCGAAACAAGATTGCCACACAGTTACGACAGGGAGACACGACGCGCACCTCCCCCTCTCCGTCGCTGCAGCTGGGAGGCGTTCGAAGAAGCGGCCTTTGCGCTGGAATCCGCCGCCTTCCACCCGCCCCATCGACATTGTGACGGAACTCGTTCGGCGTGTGTGAACAATGATTCCGGAGTTCCCCAACGCGGAGCTGATTTGACACGCATGGACAAGCTGCCGTGGGGACGACGTATTTTGGTGCGTCTCACGCTTCGGCGTGGCGCAAAACAACGAGCGACCCTCGATCGGCACAGATAATTCCCGGAACGGCACCCCGCCAACGCCGTCGTTTGGGCTTCGGAATGTGTGTGCCGCCTTTGTGTCTGTAAACTGTTCTGCAGAGCAGCGGCGAGTTGGTGATGAGTAAACGAACAGTCGCCGCGTCGTATGACCGGCGGATCGGGTGTATAAAAACTGTGGTTGTGCGAATGCTGAGGACACTTCTCTCGAGCGGTCATGTTAGACTGATTCACTTCTCTCATGCAGTCATGTTGGACTGATACTCTTTTTCTCAAGCAGTCATGTTAGACTGATTTAATTTCTGTAAATAAACCCTTTTCCTCGTTCTCGATGAGAAACAGTTCTTCACTTCATCAACGATCTCAGCGTAAGTAAGTTGGACGACGGCATGGGCCAGCTACCTTCGAATTCATGCCGTACTCCAATCTTGGCAAAGGACCACGGACGATGGGATTGAGCCCCCAATCCTGACAACATGCATCGCTCGATAACAGCGGGAACTGTCTGCCAAAACGCAGGAGTGAGGAATCGCGGCGGCAGTCGCGTGCCAATTGACATCCGTGCATCTGTCGTTTCAACCCATACGAAAGGTCGAAAGCACAGCGCATGCGAAGCTACCGGCGCTACGCGCACTCTTTTCAAACATCGCGGATCTCTTTGAAGATGAGGCCCGCGCGGGCGCGCACTTTGGCCACGTCGCAGAACGCTTTCAAGACACGAGCGCCGACAACGCGCCCCTACGGCGTCCCTACTACGGCGTCCGCGATTCGCGTGGCCGGCGCCATATATAGGAGACGCCGCGGTTGTCGCGACTCTGTGCGGAGCAGCGGACGAGGAGGAAGGACATCGAGGGCCCGTAGAAGCCGCCGGAAGAACGCCTCACCTCCCTCGCCTCACCCCCTACCTCGTGCGGCACAGGAGACGACACGCATCAGGGCAACGCCACCTAGAATTTCTAGGTGGCTTTGATCAGGGCCGCGTTCCTCGCTCGCGCACTCGAGATTGTAGCGCGCTCGCCGGCTCACCCTCACAAGCTTTTGCTCGTACGAAACCTCACGGCGACGGGGAGGGCAGGAATGCGCCTGAAGTGTCCACATAATTGCCATCGGAAAGAAAATGCAAAGCGAGAAATCATCTGCTAGAACCTGCATACAGGTAAGTTTGCCGCCGTACGGCGTGCAGAAACAGGTGCATATTACGATGTCACTACACTCTAAAACAATATACACCCTTTGGGTCGTATCTTGCCACACAACAATAAACGTCATCTGCCGTGTCCACATTTCCTTTCTTTAACGCTGCGAGCCCGGTACTTCCCAGTAACGATAACGATTTCGATAACTTCATGCGCATTATCAGCATCACATAGTATTCCCGACAGGAAAGTAGCCGGCGCGGCGTGTTTAAGAAAGGAAACGCAAGCAAGGCAGATGACGGTTATCGTTGTGTGGCAGATACACACCACAAAGGGTGTACATTGGTCTAAGAGTGTAGCACTAAAAAAAATGCTTAAGTTTCGATAACAACGCAAGGTTCATTTATACTGGCAATTGCTACAGCGTATCACGCCCATTTTTTATCTAAATGTTCAGAGGGTTCCCGAGACGAAACGACGCACACAGGCAGTATAATATAAATATGCAGTATATTATCGGTGCACAAACACACACACACACACACACAAACACACGCATATATATATATATATATATATATATATATATATATATATATATATATATATATATATATATATATATATATATATATATATATATATATATATATATATATGTATATATATATTGAGATGAAGTTATCGAGGAGGTTATTGAGATGAGCACTAAGTACAAATTCTAAAGGAATTATTGAACGTTAACGAAATCATTCTTAGATTATTCTGATATTTCCATTTGCATTTGCAAAGCAAGCAAACATCAACGAAGCCCGTCAGTTAACTCGATAAACATTGTATAAAAATGCAATGTCTTTTTTGTATCGACAATGGCTTGTCAGTGTCTGTTAGTGCGTAAACATACCATATCAAGCATATCACGCTCACTCGGCTGCAAACGTAGTCGCAGTTTCGGAGGCAAAGAAAATAACGTTCTCTAGTAGCAAGAGCTTCAATCGCGGGCTAACTGCCGCGCTAGCTGCATCTAACACCGGCTCCCATGGTGTTTCATTTTTCCGGCGTCGACTCGCAGCCAGTGCCCATGGATGACCCTGCCCCGACAGGCACACAGGCGCCGTTTTATTCGGAACATTGTTGCGATTATGCCGATGCTTTCCTTGTCGTGGAGCAAGCGAGGAAGAGTGTCCGCAATTACCCGTGACCTGATAGAATTGATGGCGATCAGACAAGTCACTTGCAATTAAAATATTATTCCATAAGTAAGACGGGGAAATGATGCGCTTCACCAAGTAATGTCATCATGGGATGGTCACTGTGATCCTGCAAATTCGAGCGAAAGAATTTCGGAGGCTCTGAATCCAAGTAGGAGATAGATATCTTGCAGCAACTGAACAGCCGGCTGCTTTTTGGGGAAGTGAGACGGAATGAAGTGAAAGCAGAGGAAAACTTCCGGTAACGTGGTCAGCGCTGCCGGCGATGATAATCGTCGTCACCGTGAACGGAGCGAGAGTTCCCCTTCGCCAGCGCAACAAAGGAAAAGGGCGGGATCGAGTGACTGGATAGCAACCAGATTTCTTGGCTGCTCTGACAGCAGTGCCATAGAGGAGGAAATTCAACAAGAGGGGACACTCTGCGAATACTGGGGACAGAAAACACATCACGCTAGCATGAACGTCGACTGTTTGGTATCGCGAGCATCGGAAAAAAAAAGAATGTGAAATGAAGTTAACAGACATTGCGTTTTTCATTCTTTGCGGGCGCATATAAAAATACCTGCGTATAAATTAAGTTTTACTTCGGGACTTGCTTTTCTTGCGTCACCTAGCGCCAGGCCAAAGACGCGCCAGATGCATGCGTTATGCGTCAGACACGCCGCCGAAGCGAGCGAGGCCAGCAGCGCATCTGAGCGTTGGCCTGTTCGGCGACCCGTCTGTCAGTATTTTTTTTTTTTTTTATTTAGCCTCCTTAGTTGGGCTCGCGACGTATACTTGCGTTTCTTGCGCACTTCGACACGGCACCACTGCAATATTGCTCGAAATTCTGCGACGCATCCGACGCAGAAAGCGTCACGACAAGTTCGTGACGCTTTCTCTGTCCCCTCAACATGATTCTAATCAGTTAAGTACATTTTGCGATAATATTGAGGCACACTCGCCGCGCCTGTCGTGACTGCGCGCTGCGAGGAGTTACTTGCAATTAAAATATTATTCCATAACTAAGACGCGGAAATGATCCACTCCACTAAGTAATGTCATCTTGTGATGGTCACTGTGTCCACAGCGAGTTGCTTCTCGGGGGAAAAGCAACTTGGCCGTGGTCTCAAAGTTAGTTTGACGTGCACGTACTGAATCTTAGTGGTACAAGCTTCTGACGCTTTTTATGCCCCGCAACAGCATATACCTTCTTCCGGTACTCGCGCTTGTCGAAAATGCGACGAGCGATTGCCGATAGTCATAACAAGGGAGTGTGTTGCGCCGGCAGATCGCGCAAGAGGTAAAACCGAGGAGCTCAAACACTGGGAACTTCTAACTCGAAAATTCTGTCTTCTGAACGACTGAAAACAGGCTTTGCACCGAAGCAGTTGCCTTGATTGTATCAGGCACGTACCCAAGAGGGGGCCCGGGGGGGCCCGGCCCCCCCCCGTAATCAAGTGGCATACCCCCCCCCCCTCCCCACACCACCCACGCCACCACTCCTCACAAATTCCTAAAGCGCCGCCAGATCAATGTTGAGACTTGGCAGCTACTAATCGGTCAGCATTATGCTGCCTTTTTCACTCCTTTTAGATGGCGGTCATTATCGGCATCTCTTGTAATGTGAAGGACAGTTTTCTCATAGATACCGCACCCGTGCAATTAAACCGAGGTGCGTTCAGTTGTCGCCATCTATTCAACCGGCCCGCGCATAGCTGTTGCTATTGTTAGTTCAACCTTCTTTGTTTAGGCTGATCCTGGGACAAGGAGAGGGATGTGGCTGTTACTGAGATGGTCTGTACTCTCGTGGAACGAGTTGCGGCCGGAGAAAACGCCAATTGCGTTTAACTTTTCCCTTTGCTTCATTATTTCCTTGAGTTACGGCTCGCCGCGAGGCTGGCAGATGCCTGCGACCATATACACGTGATATGGTTTAGATAAGGTTGGAAATAAAATAACGTGAAAGTGCGTCCATCATGAAACCCTGCAATAACCCTTAAACCCCTGAGCAAGATGACTGTCGCCCTTTACCTCGTCTGTTTTTCCCTAACTATATGGCACATTTCGTGCAAAATTGGCAACTGGAAACAAAAATCGCAAGGAGTTGAAAAATTAAGTGATCTACTAAGGGAGAGAGCCAAGGCAACAACCAAACTGCAAGGAAAATCGAATAATAAAAAAAAATCTAACCGTTGTTTATGAGAATATTTATGGATCAACATCTTTTTATTAAAGAAGGAAGTAGAGAAAACGCTGCCGGAAGTGGAGAACAATTACTTGCTTTGAATGACGCTTCTACAGTTATCGGTCGAACCGCCTCACGTAGCCACTTCCCTGCTGTGCTTGTGTGGGTGTTTATCTAACCTTTCGCGGTGAGCGCAGTACATCTAGAATCGCAGATTCCTGCGCTCTACGCGGTTGTGTGGGACTGGCGGCCGCACAGCGTTACGCAATTCGCGGAACTGTCAAAACTGATCAACAAGGCGAAAATAACTGCTATTCGAAACTATAACATCAGAAAGACTGAAGAAAATGAACGCAGCCTGAAATCAGTAAAAAAGAAACCTGGCTTGGGACAAACCATGATGTATACACTAAAAGATAATATCATCAGGAATCTCGAAGATATAGTAAAAGCAGCGGAAAAATTCCAAGCTGACCTGTATACAGTACTCTGAGGAGGCACGATACCTCACTTAGAAACAGTAATGAACAGGATACAGAAACTCTACTATAACTAGCGATGAGGTGAGAAGGGCCCTGCAAGAAATGAAACGATGAAGAGCGGGAGGAGAAGGTGGAATAACAGTCGATTTATTCAAAGATGGAGGAGACATAATGCTTGGAAAGCTGGCGGCTTTTTATACAAAGTGTCTATTGACTGCAAGGGTCCCAGAAAACTGGAAGAATGCAGACATTATACTAATCCACAAAAAAGGAGACGTTAAAGAATTGAAAAATAATGGGACCGTTAGCTCGCTCCCAGTATTATATAAAATATTTACCAAAATAATCTCCAACAGAATAAGGGCAACACTAGATTTTGTCAAACAAGGGAACAGGCTGGCTTCAGGAAGAGATACTTTACAATAGATCACTTCCATGTCATCACTCAGGTTATAGCGAAATCCGCAGAGTACAATAAGCCTCTCTACGTGGCTTATATAGTATACGAAAAGGCATTTGATTCAGTAGAGATACCAGCAGTCATAGAGGCACTACGTAATCAAGGAGTACAGAACGCTCACGTAAAAAGCTTCGAAAATATTGCTACATGCGTGTGGTATTTGTTTGAACGAGGCGCGTTGGCGCCGTCACTCCAGAAAAGAGGAACAAGAACGAAGTGGGGTCGTGCTGTGAATCTAACCGGTCAGCGCTGCAACCGTTGTTGTAAATATAATCTTTAAATAGTTTCTCGTTTTACTGACTCGTCCTTCGCGTAAGAATATCTACAGAGGTTCTACAGCTACCTTAATTCTACACAAGAAAAGCAGGAAGATACCTATAGAGAGAGGGGTCAGACAGGGAGACACAATTTCTCCAAAGCTGTTCACTGCGTGCTTAGAAGAATTAAGCTATTAAACTGGGAAGGCTTAGGAGTAAAGATTGACGGCGAATATTTCAGCAACTTTCGGTTTGCCGATGACATTGTTCTATTCAACAACAATGCAGACGAGTTACAACAAATGATTGGAGACCTTAACTGAGAGAGTGTAAGAGTGGGGTTGAATATTCATATGCAGAAGGTGAAGATAATGATAAATATTCGGGCAATTGAACAAGACATCACAACGACCGACAACTTGAACTGGTGGACTGGGCGGAAATGGCCAAGCAGGCCCAGGGCCGTACTTGAGCCCTAACCCTCAGCCACGTCCCTCTTTACCTTTCCCCCTTTCAATAAAGTTTATAACCACCACCAGACATCAGGATCGCCAGTCGGTCACTAGAGACTGTGAAGGAGTTCGTTTACCTAGGTCAATTAATCACAGGGAACCCTGATCATGAGAAGGAAATTCACAGAAGAATAAAAATAGGTTGGATCGCATACGCCAGACATTGCCAGTTCCTGACTGGAAGCTTACCATTATTATTGAAAAGTAAGGTGTGCACTCAGTGCATTTTGCCAGTGCTGACATATGGGGCAGAGACTTGAGATCAAGTTAAGCACCGCGCAAAGAGCGATCGAACGAAGATTGCTAGGCATAACGTTAAGAGAGAGAAAGAGAGCGGTTTGGATCAGAGAGCGAACGGGTATAGACGATATTCTAATTGACATCAAGAGGGAAAAATGTAGCTGGGCAGGTCATGTAATGCGTCGGTTAGATAACCGCTGGACCATTAGGGTTACAGAATGGGTACCAAGAGAAGGGAAGCGCAGAAGACGACAGAAAACTATAGATGGTGCGATGAAATTAGAAAATTCGCGGGTTCTAGTTGGAATCGGTTGGCGGCAGGACAGGGGTAATTGGTGATCGCAGGGAAAGGCCTTCGTCCCGCAGTGGACATAAAACAGGCTGATGATGATGATTATGATAATGATGATGATGGGGGTGGTGGGCCCCCCCCGAAAAAAAATCCTGGGTACGTGCCTGGTGAGTATAAGGAATTTTGCGAGCGTCTAGCATGGTCTTGTCGACAGCCTGCGCTGTGGTCACCTATGTGTATACGTAGCGAACTGTCGCGTCAGATGAAGCCAAGTTGTTTTGAAAACGCGCAGTCGCCCGTGTATTTATGCTCCTAAAGGGTAGGAAGTTAGGCCCGGGAATGGGGGAATACTTGGAAATCGGATGTTCTTGTGATATGTTATGTACGGTATTGTTTTGAGATGAGTCGGGTATTTTCAAAGCCATGTATGTGAAAGCGAATTGCTTTTGTTTTTAATGCCGCCCCTTCACCACTTTCGCACGTTTCGCCTCTACGCGCATTATTCCTCTAAGGTGTTAGTGCTAAAATGACACATCCTTTTAATTTACGTTTTTCAGCTGACGTCGGAGCTTCGTATGGGAACTACTGTAGCTTACCTGGTGCCACAACGCTGGATGAAGGCACAAAAGGCCCGGAACCAGCATTTATATAGAGCAAAATAAACTTTTTCTTATTTCACAAGGCGTCTTGCGTGTACTTTATGAAATTTCACGTGGCACAGATGCGATGGAGGCTTCTAAATATCACTCGCAATCATTTTCACTTAATAAGACTATTCCGCGCCAGTAGTAGATGCAAAAAAAAAAAGATGCCGCGCCGATCAGAGCAGCCAGCGTAACGCTTTTCAGCTAAGTTTCAAAACGCGCTCGCCCGAAAGCGAAACCGGAAGTGTGGTTGAGGTATTACTGTCAGCGACTTGAAGCGCTAAAGTCAATTCGGCCGCTGGGATCTATGGGAGTGTCCGCTCTTGCTGAACTTTTTTCTCTATGGTAGAAGTGCGAGCGCCTCTCGGTGCTGTAATCTGGAGTCAGGGGATGGGAAATAACGATCCGAAGTAAGCCGGATAACTTGTTTTTGACCATTCGAACAGGATCGGCCTCTTGGCAACGCTGCAGAGCACTCAGAAAAGACCATCCTGATATGCTGTCCGACAGCATGCCGTACAACTACGCAGAAGCGGCGAGGAGGCAGCACTGCGTGCGCGCGATGGCCTACCCCGAGATGGTTGCGTGCGAGCGTGTACGCTAGCGGTCCCACGTTGGCAACCTGGATGACGATGACGAGCACGGAGCCAAGGTTCCAGCCCTCGGGCAGTACGGGCACGAGCAGCGGCATCTGCACCCAGAGGCCATTCACGCTCACCCAGGCGCTCACACCGAACAGTAGCGAACAGACGGACACGAGCACCCGCGACCACCCGCGGGGTTCAGAGGGTGGGGTCTCCGTGTCGGCGGTTGCTGCAGCAGGCCGGTCCATGACGAGCTCCGACGTCCTTCCGCTCGCGCCTAATTACTGTCGGTGAACAGCTGTATTAAGAAAAGAACATCGTGAAACCTTCATTTAAAACAATTCATTCATTCAGACTGACCCTAAATGTACACGGAGGCGCAGAGACCACTGTCAGGCACGCGTAGTCTCTGCCTCCTCCTCAGTGCTCAAAAAAGGCTGCATAAACTGAGCGTCTACTTGAGTTGCCCAGTGTGGGAGTGCACAGAAGGGGCTACGGACAGTGAGCATTCTTTTCCGTGTTACATGCGGTGAAAGGAAACCAGATATGGTACAGTCGCGATCAATTTGAAGGTGATCGCTCGAGCGGCGACTGAAACTAGGAGCAGCGCCACATTACGTCATCGCCGTCAGTCGAGAGGGAAGCATCAGATAGCTCCCCTCTCTTTCTTTTGCTGTTCCCTGAGAAACTGTCACTCCCGTCGCCCTTCACGAGCCAACCTGCGAATTCATTTCAATTACCTTATCAGCTTTTGCACAGAGGCGTCATTGTTAGCCAAGATACGCATGAGACATCGACGCACACACATCATTGCCATGAAAGGGAAACAAACAAAAATGTTGCGAGTTAGTCTTGGGGATGACGGTTGCAGCCTGGAAGAGCATAAAAGGGGAACAAGGCAGCGAATTTTTATCTTCGCAGTTCCGAAACCGGCCGCTATGCTGCTTGGAAGGCCCGCCGGTCGATGCTCGCGCGATCACCTTCAATTTGATCGCGACTGTACATCGGGTGGGGAGTGTGGCGCTTGAGGAAACCAACCGAAAAGCTTTGTCGACGAGATTCTTGAGCGACATTGTGTAGCACACTAACGTACGTTGTTCTTTTTTTTTTCTCCCGCGTTTTGGACAGCTGCAGATCAGGATGCAGCAAACAATGCAGGTAAAGAAAACAGGTATCTAACTTCCATGTGGCGAGGGAATAATGTGGCAGTTCTTCAAGCAAATACCTGAAAATCCTTCTTGACCAGGTTCCTAACGAACTTGTTTGAGAAGTGAAACACGTATTGCTTTTATTTTGTTAGCTTTCCGGGCACGTGTTACTCACGATACGGCCATTAAGTCACAGCCAGGGCGGCCAGAAGCTAACTTCTACAAAGTCGCTGAGTAAACGTAGCAGCTATTTAATCGATGCTTGCAGGTGGGAACAAACACTCAGTATGCACGATGACGAAAAACAAACAGACACTGGACCGGTGCTACAGGGAACTTGAGTATATTCATATGAGGCAAACTGAATAGAAATAAATAAGGAAACTGCAGGGAATTCACCACGCATTAGAGTGAAGAAATATTTGCAGACATCTTGAATTATTCGATGAAGCCTAATCACAAGTTTTTTGCGAAAACTTTATTACATGCGGACAAGGTAAAAAATGTGTCAGTAATGGAAGCCTTCTCAGTTACTGAACCTAAACCCTTTGCATTAATTCACACGCGAGCATGCCTTCACATTTAGCCACAATTCGATTTTTAGGTACCATAGGCTCACAGGAGCACCGGCATACTGATAAATGTGGCACGGCCTGATTCTTGATACGAAGCTGATGTTGCACAGCTCAATCATTTATGCAACGGTCTGATTGTTCGACACAGACCCTTTCGCATGCTAGAAAAAGATTGTTCGGCTGCGGGTGGGACGCGGATTGGTGATCATTGAGCAACGCAGGCGCAGTGGCGTCTTCTTCGTGCGGCAGAAGCTTGAATGGCACCGACGTTCGCCGTGCAGGTGCGTACAGGTACAAAACTGCCTCGACTGCACGTTTTAGAAGAAGCGAGCGCTGCTTGAAAACTTGACATCAGGTGGCTATCCCGAGTGAGCAAAAAATATCAGATTCAGTTCGACCGTAATAAGACAACACTCCCATCACTGCACGACGTTGTGCCTTATACGGAAGCGGAATCTCACTATAGCCGCACTAAATACGAGCTGCGAGGGAACACCGCAGCTTAGAGGAGAGTAATGTCTAACCACTTGTAGCCCTTTAAATATGGCCCGGAGACATAGGATGCTGCAGAGAAAGTCGGTGTTTGGGCTACTTGTTTCTGCATGATTCCATCTGCAATAAAGACTCCCAGTTGAAAGTGAGCATTTGTCCTTGTATGTTCTTCGGCTTTGTCCTCGTCCAAGGTTGCGCTGTTATATATTTTTTTTATTCTCGGAAATAATTCAATGACATACGCTCTAGGTGAAGGCGGCACCCAGATAGGCATGGCGAAAACTGGTTGAAGAACCGTTCGATGGAAGCATTTTATGTAAAAAATTAATAAAGCTTCAATTATAATGACTTGTTTAAATGTTGCCCTACAGGGAGGAAAGTTTAAGGCGGCATTGGTCGATTAGACGTTATTAAACATCCACTAAGGCTTAAGCGTGGCCCCTCCCCCCCCCCCCTCTTCCTTCTGCGCAACTTCTTAATTCCTTTATGGGTTCTCTGTTATAATAAAATTGCGAGTTGCGAATAGGGGCTGTCCTGCGGCCGTCCGGCTTTCACCCTCGTGCAAAGTGGGGGAAATATGAACCGCGTAGCGCAGCAACACGTTGTGTCTCGGGCAGTGGCGGCGACGTCCCGGCAGAAGCGCACTCACATTACGTCCTCGTGCCAGAGTCAGCACTTGGATGGCACCGTGCTTGAAGCCATGGAACGTTGAGAACGCATGCGAAAACAGCGCCACCGCAGTAGTGCGCATGTCGCTGTGATTTTTCAGTTGTATTTTGTGTTGTGAGTGTATATTTATTCACTTTGATCAGCTCGAATAATTTGCATCCCTGTAATTTTGTGGGAACACAAGACTGCCGATATGACACCAGCTTTCCTCGTATATGCCGAGTATCCACTACAGCGGCGAGTATAAAGAAAGTTCGATTCCGCGTTTTACGTGGCAAAACCGTAATACGTTTATAAGGTGCACCGTAGTGAAGGATGAGTTTTGACAATGTGAGATTTTTAACGTGTACCTAAATGGAGTTATAGACGAGTGTTTTCGCCTCCATTGAAATGAGGTCGCCACGCCTGCGAACTAGTGCTCAGCAGTGCAACGCCACAATAAATAAATAAATAAATAAATAAATAAATAAATAAATAAATAAATAAATAAATAAATAAATAAATAAATAAATAAATCGTATTTACCTACCAGGAACGAAAGGAACTGGACGGACACATGCACAAAACGCTGTCAGCGTTTGTGGCCCAGCGTCCCTGAGGCCCAGCGTCCCTTACATGGCAGTAGCACTTACATGACGTACACACAGAAGGCTTTATACAAAACAGAGATTACACATCGCACGTATGCACACACAAAAAAAAAACAGACATGCGCAAAGATATCGCAGCGCGTAAATGGGTGGGTAAGGAACAGGGTTGCCAACCATACCGAATTTAGCGGTAAAGTTTCGTCTTTTGAGTAAGTGTACCGAGTGTAGACTTGACCCAGTCTCCTCCTTTTTTTCTCCTGAATAACAACCAATGAACCGGGCTTCCCTTTGATAACAGTGGCAATTGAGTTTCAAATTGTCTTCTGTTGTATCGTCATAAACGTAAAGATGGTTTAGTGTATGTCGTGGATTTATTTCTAATCTTTCACAGCACTTTTATACTTATTGGTAGCTGTGTTAGCGAGGCACCTACAGCGGCCTTCTTGTTGTGCATCGCGACATGATGGGACTGCAAATGTTCTGCGACTTCATTGCACGCAGAAACTGGCAGCTGCTGGCGATGAGTGACAGGGTCGATCGTCGCTAAATCCTCCCTTCTTCCGTTGCGCCCAAACTACACTATATGAAAAACTATTAAGTTGACGAAGCCACGTTACACGTTATAGCTCATTTCTTAAAGGGACTCACAAACAGCTTTTCCTAATAACTGAGCAACACACGATGAAAATAGTGAGATGCTTTCGCGGAATATATTCCCGAAAATGTCTAAACTCATCATCTGCTGTGAAGGCAGATGTCCGCGACCTGTACTTTGCCCATTTCTCCTCAACTATTCCGTTCCTCTCAGCTGGGGTGTTGTTGCTCCCCAATGAATAGGCGCCACCCACTCTGGGGAATCAGTTGACGATTGCAATGCCCATCGTATTACTTCATTCTTTTTGTTCTCCTTTGAGCGGTGTCCAGTATGACTCCTCGAGGCTGGATTCTGACGAGTGAGAAGCAGGAAAAGAGGAAGGAAAGAAAGACCAGGAGTTTAGCCCCTGAGGTAATGACCGGCTAGTTACACTCTGCGCACTCTGCGTAAACCGAGCTAAAGTTGATACAAGCAGACACTAAATAAAGTGCATACAGGCAAAAATGGTGGGCACATAAAGGCAATGCAGCGTGCTAGATTCTACGACGCAGTTGGCACTTTGTTAAGGAGAGGACTGTTTAGTAATTGCGCATGCCTAAAAAAAGGACAAACGCTGACTACAAAGGGTTTTATTGCAACCTAGGGCGTTATAATTATGCTGTGTGGCCGAGATCCATTGCGGAAGTGCGTACAGCGAGAATACATAGTAACAACCCTGTGATACACACAGGCTCGCTCGCGCGTGCGCGCGCGCGCAGGCACTCACACACACACACACACACACACACGCGTGTACATATATATATATATATATATATATATATATATATATATATATATATATATATATTATTTATATTGATCAAAAGGCCTAATATAACTCTAAAAGAAACAGCAGTAGTGTGCTCAAGTGGGATGGTTCGCGCACGTGGAAGGGAATCCAACTGCGCAATACATTGCACACAAAGTACGAGGAGAAACACATCCCTGTGTTTGCTGTCGTAATTTACGTCCCGTCTTTTGCGCTTTTCCATTTCCTTAATCGAGAACAGGCATCTCCGCGCTAATCAATGACATAGTCGTGTCACTGGCACAGATGCTAGCTCTTAGTGTAGCATCTTCTCGGGCGCACGCGTTGCTGCTTCCTTCCAATTGTCTTCATCGAATAGAACGATGGTTCGCACGCGCCAGCGCAGTCTTTATGTTGTGCTGCGCCATTAGTAAACACTTGTTAAAATGAAGAAACTAACCCCTGAATATTCCGCAAGCGCAGCAACGCTTTTGAAGATTCTCTTCTCTGACAAAGGTGCCGGAGAGTGAGACAAAAAAGAAATGGTGACGGGCTTATTAAGCATATACTTTTATCTTTGTCATTGAAATCAATCGTTCGTCTACTGTCCTTTCGCTCGATGTGAGCACCTTTACTGTCAGTATAATGCCACCTCGACCCACTCAGAGTTTATATTTTATGTTTTCCTTTTGTATTATCCTTTGTGTTGTCCTTTTATATTATATATATAGAATTTAAATTATCATTTCATTGAAGCTGGTGAGCAAGCGTCTCTACAAGATGTAATTGTTCTTTCATCTGCAACACATCGAACTTTCAAAGAACTGTCGCGCTGATACTTTGACGTCTTTTTCTTGTTTTCTTTTTGCTATGGGAGACTACGAAACATGCGTAAATTGGAAATGACTACCTCTTAATTTTTGCTGCCTTTGTATTTGCGCTGGCTTCGCACTCTGCACTTGCGAGGCTCATTTATCGTTCTTGTCTAGGTGTCCTTTCATGTCCGCACTTGTATTACATTTGTTTAAGGATCTGTATCTGTTGAAGCTACATTCAAGCTGTGCCGTAGCCTAGTGCAGTCTACATGGTTACAACGGCGCGTTTTGAGGACGGGACACCGAAAGAATGCACGGAGGAGAGTCGCCGAACTTCCACTCTGCGCTCTCCTCTGTGCACTATTTCTGTGTCCCGTCCTCAAGACGTGCCGTGGTAACCACGTTCCACCAAGTCAGCAACCATCTAGCCTATCGAAGTATCTTAATCACAGTTTACATGTTGGCGAAAAGTTGGGAGTGAAGACAGGGACACAAGAGCGAAACAGACAACACAAAACTCCGGCGTTTGTGTTGTCCGTTTCCCTGTTCTCGTGTCTGTACATACAACATTTTTTGACATAAATCTCTACCCCCTCAACTATAGCCTCGTGTTTCATCTGTCGTTTTTACACAGTTCACAATACCGCTTTTATAAGTTATTTTCGTATATTTGTACAACAGTCGCACTTCCTTTCCTCCTCCCCCTGGAGCCACTGCAATGTCCAAAGTCGCTGCGGCTAAATAAATAAATAAATAAATAAATAAATAAATAAATAAATAAATAAATAAATAAATAAATGCTACCAAGCTATCAACTGAATGCTGCGTCCACTAGTACTAGTCCCTTCGATACGCGATACAAAAGCTCTGTACTCAGGCTGCGAGCCCCATAGACACCACTTGAAGCACACAAATAAAGTACTGCTCTTTCTTAGCCAACTGTAACAGCAATCGGGGTGGCTTCTCTTCATCACCACTCTCTGTGTCGTCGCTTACGTGGATGTTGCGGACGAGCTGATCTGCATCCTTCAGTGATTTCAGTAAACGAGAAGACGGACTGAGGCGCTCTATATCTATGTGCAGCAACCAAATAAAGCCAACAGACAGAGCAAGGAAAACATAGGGGCTTTAATATGTAGTTTGTAATGACAATGTGCAAGTAATAAAGAAAAGGGAATCGAAAGTGGGCGAAAAGAAGAATTGCTGCCAGGGGAGCCCAACCCACATACCACTGGAGGAAAGTTGGCTTTTTGCCCCCTTCCGCTTCCCTTTACTTTATTAGTGACACATATCACTAGAGAAGCATGGTTAATTTCCCCTACATTTCCACGGCTTCCTTGTCTCCCGGCGTTATAAGGATTATCCTAATTCCTCTTCCATTCTCTACCATATTAAGGGGAAAGCTTTAAGCGGCTCGTTGCAATGTCTCATACCTAAGAAACGTGGCGTCTCATCGAGTGGTACAAAAATATCATAATCAGGAATGGCTCGTGCTTACTTAAGCAAGGAAAAAAATGCAATGGCTCACACACCCTTAAGGCAGACGCTACAAGCGCTCAGCAAAATTAAGCGAACAGTGCATCCATTCATTGAAGTCACCCACACAACGCACAGAATAGCATAGGTTTCAACACAGAACAAACTAAACACAAGCATCCGGACCACCAATAGAGCATTGCATGCGCCCCTCGGAAGTACGCTACGGCCGAGAATGCTCGCCAAGTGAGAAACAAGGTGCGACGAGTGAAAGCAAGGCGTTCGACCGAGATTTTCGCTTTCCCCTGCTGAGAAGATTCAAGGTGAAATCGAAGAGAAACGTCGTTGGCACGAGTGTTACCTCGAATGTTGCATCCAGAATGCTGGAATAAAGTGTGATTTCCTACACGAGCGCGCGAAGGCGCAGCTAAGCGTCGAATGCGAGCCGAAGAAGCCCAGCTGCGAAAGCAGCAACGCGACGACGCGAGAGGCCGACGTAGAGAGGGCGCCGAAGCTCGCAGACAGGCGCTTGTCACACGTGCACTTCACGCTGCTTCTTGTTAGGTCTCGCAAGAAGTCTGAGCCCTCCGATCGCATAACTTGACGCATTGCCCAGTGCGCCGCAGGCTTTCGGCTTCACGTGTTACGGGTATGTAACACACTGCCGAACTGTTTATCTTTCCCGTGCTTAGTGTCGACTACTCTGTAAGAAACGGCTGCAATGGTAATCCGACTACCATTGTTCAAGTTCTTCTCTGTTCAAAGAAGATAAATTACACGCAACCAAATTTGCACTTTCGCATGCATAGCAACTCGCCATCAGGATATAATTGTTACTCAGCATAATCTCAACCCAGAGATTTGCGAAAATATTTCTATAAAGACATCATAAGCCTTCCAGAAGTGCGACAATGTAACACCCCTACACCACTATCAAGCAATGCCTGTCAAATATGCCCTCTGACACCCTTATACGCCTCAAGGGTGAAACATGGGTATTTGCGGCGGTGTTGAGCCCTATTAAGAAACTGCAGAAAATAATGGTGTCAATAGCATTTTGTATGACATTCTACTCCTAACGGTGTAGATGGTTTTAAAGTGTTGGCAGATGCCACAGAACCTATAAGTTTGGGAAGGAAACATGCAGATTTGTTGCGAACGCGCACATGAAATTGTATGTTCGTTTTTCTCAAATATTGTTCGTTCGTTCGGAAATATTAAGATTTTGTGTAGCTGAGGCGACAATTTATGATGCCATGACATTCAAGCTTGCGTTTAAAAATTGCGTATTTTGCTCACGCGACCAGAAAACGAAAAACGTTTCCTGCAATCTTCTTCTATAAAGCAAAGCGGAATAACTATTTATCTTGGTCGACAACAATGTTTTCCTATTATTCTGAATAATTTATTTGGTTCACAATAACGAATGTCCGATAACGAATGTAAGTAGGTCGTTTTCTATCCGTGAGGTGGACACTGTCATCGATCATCAGCTTTTTTTTCTCTTATTTGCAGAGTTCCCATCGTCTAATCTCGCCTTCATGAAATGAACGTCCAAATCAAGAGTCAGCTGCCTAATGTTCGGAACCCTAATGCCCTGTGCTCACTTATCTCTGAAGTTGTTCGGCGCTAACCATGATGCACCAATGCACCATGATGCACCATGATGCGCCTTGCAACGCTAGCGGGCCGCGGCTGCTGTCTTAGTTTTTTTTTTAGTCAAGGCAGTACTATAATGTCAAGTCTCTCACAGGTAGCACTGATCCTGCTCGGTGATATTCGAGATGAAGCCATAGCATATTCTTTGTACTGGTCCAAGGAATGAGGGGAGCACAAAGAAGGAAAGGTGCTTACTAAGCACTTTGTTTTGAGGCATTTAGAATGATCAGCTAAGTGAACTTTTTTGTTTTATCAGCGTCGTTTCGTACTGCATAATTGATAGCAGAGTGTGGGTGTAGGCCAGCTGGTGATTCTTGATTTTGGCACTCTGTTGCGAAATGAAATACTGTCTGCACAGTGACAATAAAGCTCTATATTGACATCGCACGACGAACATCTGCACCGATCATAGAAATGAGGACTACCTCTTCCCTCGTGCCAGGAAGCACAGATACGCATTTGGCGCGGCAACACTTTTGTCCAGCAGCACTGACGGCATGCGAATGGCGGCAGCCATCTCGAAGGGCCACTGTGTAGCAGGTGTAGTGAACTAGGCGGGTATACCGTTCTAGTGCACTATACTGCGCGTACGCGGCCTACATCCAAGTTCACTATTAAGTGGTAAATTGAGCTGCGCGCGGCATTTGTCTCCCTGTCGGAGAAACATTTACAGCGCCGCTCTCGCTCCTAGCGGCAAAAGCGCACGATACGGCAAAGAGCCTGGCTGGCGCACTGTTTCGCAAGCTTCCGCGCAATTTCAGAACATTCGAGCTGAGGCCTCGTTCCGAAAGGATGTCGAGCGTCGCGTGATACGATCTGGAACCGACGACATGGCCACGAATCCGTACTCACGTGTGTCGGTTATCCAGCCAACTCCTCCGTGGATACTCGTAACAGAGCTCTACCAAAATTGGAGGGTAACCATCTTAGAACAAAACATCACGTAGTGCCATACGTGTAATCACATGCAAGTGTTGGCGCTGTGACGTAAATAGAGAATAGACTGGCAGATGGCGCCAGGTGGCACGAAGCCGTAAAGGAAACGTGCCTTGGCACCGATTGCGCGGGAAAAGTGAAAAATATTCACACGCCGGCATCAACCGCAGCTGCGGCACAGCGGTATAGGGAACCACCTGTTAACAGAGAATTTTAGCAGAGCGTTCCGCTCCGCTCAGACGGGCCCATCACAACAATTGACACGCAGCCGCTCAGCAAAACGCTACAGGAACACTGACGTGCGTGCGCACAGCACACATAGCGGCGGCGGAACGTGGGACGCTGACCACGTTCCGCTAGGAACCTGATTTAGCGGTGCGTCAGGGGGCGTGTAGTTGCTTTCGTAATCGTTTTACTGCCACGCTGAGAGCATGTCAGTGGCGTCTCTGGGAGACGCGCTTGTTAGATAAGCGAAATCAATGCATTCTATGCAGCCACCGGTGCGCGTGAAAAGTGTGCGGAGCGGAGCGCAAGCAAACGCTCTGCTAAAACTGTCTTAGTTAATAAGGCGTTCGTAGCTTTGATTTTGCGTTAACTTGCACTTGCAACGCTGTCACTTTGGCGAAGTGCCCTTGAAAACTGAAATAATCCATGGCAGCAGGATTCCTTTGTGGTGAGGAGTGGTCTCTTATGTGCATTTTCCCAAATGCGCCATTATTTATTTGTTTGTTGGAACACCCTCGACGCCACGTAGCGCGTTAGCGGTAAAAAATGAATGTGAAAATATTTAGGGTGGTGGTTTTAGAGGGGTACTCAATATTTTCGAGTCCCTTGTTTTTTATTTAGTTTACGTGAGCATGCAGTCAAGCCTAACAGTGCCCTAAATTCTTTACTATAGTAGCTTTTCTAAAGCCAGTTTTGGCTTCGTTTCTACGGTGTTGTAATGCCATTAAGACGTCCGCTATGGTACTACATACCATTTTATTTGAGAAAATATGGTGCCGTAAGAAATGACTGGTCACCAATTTTTCTCTAGGAATTTCGTTTAACGTTAAAAATTGAATAATAAACGGCTAATACGTCAGTACCCTTTAAAAAGATGATGGCTCAGTATTAGCTGGCACCGACTGTTGGGAAATTGTTCTAATTGGACGCTATTCTTAGAATGAAGAAGTTCAATAGAGGTCTGCATGGCAGCTTGGGACTTGTACATTGACTCAGTGCAGAACGTGAGATGAGAAGTAGCGAAGTGTTCAGAACAGTAGTTCCTACAGGGAAAAACTGATGTGGTTGATCTTGTGAAAAAAAAAAAGCAAGGCATGCTATCTTTCATCTTAGTTCAAGGTCAGGGAGATAACGCTGTTTTTATGAGAGAGGCAGTGTCGAAGCAAGTAAAAAGTGTGAAACAAGTTGCGTGGTTTTCGACGGATTGAGGTGATCAGATTAGAAAAGCAGAATGAAGATTCGAAGTACTCGTAGAGTATTCGAGTTCGAATCGGCAAGCGTGTTGCAGAGCGGCACCGTTACACGAATTAGGGCTAGCGACAAGTCGCGACGAAGGAAACCGAACGTGGGATCAACAACTACGAAATTAAAACTTGCAGGATCTCAAAACCGTTGGAGATCGTGGGAATCCAGAGACTGGGATTAGTTTTAAATCATTTCTCCTAAAATCTCAGGTCAATTAGGTTGGCGTTTCAATGAATACCTTCTTCAGAAGTCAGCCTTATTCAATGTGGCACAGAGCCAAATGGAAAACCAATTGTTCGAGACGTTGAGGGCGATTATCTCAACTGACGTTCTCAGGATTTCTACCAAGTGAACACGAATTGTGCACTAGCAAGCTTCAACTGCGTCATTGAAACGTCAGCCCTAATGTTTAGTTAAAGCCCATTATCAAGCGTTAGTTAGTCAGACGCTTAAATTATTCGATATCAGAGATTATGGACATCCATCGCCGCTCGTAATGTGATAAAGAAAAAGCAGGTTACCTTCGACGTACGTCTTTTTTGCTCTTTATTTGTAACACAAGCTGCAAGTAACAAGTACCGAACATCCAAAAAGGCCATCAAATTAGTGTATGGTCACAGCTTGTCCTGTTCGTTTTGCCTATGCAGGTTAAGCTAAAAAAGAAAGAATAAAAAAATATAGGTACAAAGTTTTTCTGATTTATTCGGAAGAATTTGCTATTCACTGCATAGGTGGGCTGAAGCTCCCCGAAAATAATGGCACTGGCGCATATCCATGAACTTAAAAGGAGTGAAGGTTTCGCGTTCCTATTGCGATATTCTTGCGCGCTTCTGATGCGTACTTTCTGTGCGCCCTTTTGGTTTTGTGCTATGCAGACTTGTGAAAGCGCGTAGCCAAGCGAGCCGCTCTTTGTTTCTCCACGGACCCAGACCTAAACGTGTGACGGCTGCAGGAAGAGCCGTCACGCTGCTACACTTCCTGTGGGAGCGCTTCCGCATAGCACTCGCACTGCAACAAACAAAATGCGGACTACAACTGATACAGCAGCTGCGCAGCGCTCATGTCACACGTCACCGACCTTGCAGCTCGTGGAGTTTCTGTTAGACAGAAGCACGTGCATCGTTCAGAGCCAGTTTGGCTGATGAAACGGTAGCGAAAAAAAAAGGAATCGGACGGACGGACGGATTCATCGCAGTGTTGCAACCTACATGACGGGAAGCTCGTCTTAGGTAGCGAGTGAACAGCACCAGCGGCTGACACGGACACAACCTCGTCGCCTGTAGCTGCTGGCAGTCTCCGCCATGAGGCCGAAGAGGGCGTGTGGTTGTCCAATCAAAAGTGCGCTGACGAAATTTGTGTGGGACAGAGAAGCGCGAAATATACATGAATACATTTAAGACTTCTATACCGCTTGCGCCACATTGGAACATGTCAATTTTGGGCACATACCCATTCCTGGAGCATACATAGGGAAACCACTGGGTGGATTACAAAATTTTCACCTTTGCTTACCCTCTTACACATGTACTCTTGCACATACCCTCTTGTACAGTTGCCTAAGTTGTATATTTGGGCACATCAACAGTGAACCTAGTTGTCTACTCGGCAACTTCCATGCTCGGTTAGACAGCAACAGCCGCAAATTGATTGGCAGAGCAAAGGAAGGTTCGCTTTATAGTAGTAAAGAATAGCGACGCTACAGATCTCATAATGATAGGCACGTGCACGTCGACCATCCAAAGGATAAATGAGGTATACATTTTGCGCGAAAGTAGCGACATCTCCCGCACTAGAATGAAGGGGGATCCTTTCTGTTTAATTCAGTTGCGTTGTCACACCGCTTAACTTCGGGATGAAATTAAATATAAGAATGTAGACGGGTTCCATGCAGATACCGCAAAAACGACTTAAAGAATATGCTGTCCAGGGGGAATAACTCGACAATGGGCTTTGAACCCAACTATGCTATTTCACTCGCTGACGAAAGCACCCCCGTTCTTTCTAACTTTATATGGAACTTCTATAAAAAGAAAGGAACAAATAAAAATGGGCCGTGAGACATACTTTCTTAGGCTTTTCAGGTGCAGTTTTATGCTAGGTGAAAATTACCTGTATTTAAAATTGCAATGCACAAGAAGCTAAATGAAATATAGACTAAAATTTTATATTTGGCTCTAGAACACAATATCTGCAAATGCAAAACTGCAGCTGCCGTGTAACCCCCACGTTTGCTTAGCGTAAATCCTATGGATATCACCGCCTTTAATATGGGTTAAAACGTGCATTGAAAACAATTATGGGGTTTTGCGCGCCAAAACCACGATCAAATTATGAGGCATGCCATAGCGGGGGACTCCGGTATAATTTCGACCACCTGGGGTTCTTTAACGTGCACCTAAATCTTAGTACCCCCCCGAGTGTTTTCGCATTTCACCCCAATTGAAATGCGGCCGCCGTGCCGGGATATATATAAAAAAAACGTGCATTTGCACCGGCTGTTCAAAATTATGCTTTATCGTTCTTACCTATCGCATAGAAGACAGTATGTCCAAATAAACGAATATAAGTCAACTGTACGAACAGTTTCGTGCGGGGTACCCCAAATGAGTATCTTACGACCATTGCTTTTTAACCTGTACATTAATGATATCATTAGTGTGGATACTAATGTTCGTTTCATAATCTACGCCGATGATGCTAGTTTGTGTTTATCTGACGATAGCAGTAGTAAGCTAAAGAGAAATGCTAATGTACTTCTGTAAAAAAAATACATATATGGTCTGATAAAAATCTTTTGTCTGCTAACAACCCGCCGTGGTTGCTCAGTGGCTATGGTGTTGGGCTGCTGAGCACGAGGTCGCGGGATCGAATCCCGGCCACGGTAGCCGCATTTCGATGGGGGCGAAATGCGAAAACACCCGTGTACTTAGATTTAGGTGCACGTTAAAGAACCCCAGGTGGTCGAATATTCCGGAGTCCTCTACTACGGCGTGCCTCATAATCAGAAAGTGGTTTTGGCACGTAAAACCCCATAATTTAATTATTGTGTCTGCTAACACTGCAAAGTAAAAGGCAGTACTCTTTCGTCCCAAAAATAAAAAAATAACATATAACAGAGACAAGATTGAATTAGTAAGGTCATTCAAATCACTTGGCGTAATATTCACCGAAAATATGCTGTAGGACGACCTCATAGACAATGTAGCATTAAAGGTATCTAGAGCCATAGGATTTATCACGCCTTCCAAAAATTATCTCCCACAAAAGGTAAAACTCTCTCTATAGCATGCATTATTTCGCTCACATCGAAACTACTGCTCATTAGTATGGGGTACTGCTAGGCAAACCGGTCTGAAAAAGCTGGCAACTCTCGAAAAACGGGCCCTCAGATTAATTCATAACCTGCCAAGTAGACACTCAACAAAAAACTTATATTTCAAGAACAAGATCATTAACGTTTTCAGCCTCTATGCTTATAGACTACTACGCACCTACAAACTAGAACAAAGAAGATGCATCAGTAATATATCTGACTTAGCCCCGATTGAATGATTTCATTGCACATATCCACGCTGGCATAAACCACACTGGGTATTACCAAAAGTAAGAAAAAACTATGGGCGCCAAATGGAAGCATTTCAACTTCCATCCTAACTTAACAAATTAATTGACGAAAATACAGACTTAAGAAGCATTAGCTGCTCTAACCTTCGCAACTACTTCCTCCTTAACGCGTCCCTTTGAGCGTCCAACATTTAGATATCTGTGAACGTTTCTGCGTCTAATTGTGTTATAAGCGTATTTTTGGTTGCTGTTCTTTTGCTGTTTCGTAAGCGTTTTTGTTCTCAGTTGCTGTACTTGTCTTTTTTTTCAATCGGTTTATATTTTTTTCACACACGCAGGTGATTCTGTATTTTGCATACTTCTTTTTATAGTAATGAGTTGTTTGACTTTGTATTTGCTGTCGCGACAGAAGTGCCATCGCATGCCACTGCTCACCTGCTGTACACTCTAAAATTTAACACCCTTAAGGGTGTAAATGACGTCCCATGGGTGACACGCTTTTTGGGTGTATTGCTACACCCCAAGCAAAGGGGTGTAAATGAACACCCCACAAAGGAAAAGGTGTTAACATGACGTCACCTTGCCTACGGATGTAAAAGAAACAACACCCTTCCAAAAGGGTGTTATCCCTGCAAGTATTTCAGCGTTCACTACATCCATGCAGGTAACAGACATACTAGCTGTTGTGAATGCTGCCTAGCCTTAGCTATGATACTACCTTGTTCAGTATGAGCCAGAATGTGTGAGGCGTCGTCACAGGGTGTCTACCAAGTTGACATTTCCAAATTCCCTGAGTTTTCCAGGTTTTCCCTGAGTTCCTTTGCAAAATTCCCTGAGTGATGCAGAACTATATGTTATGTCAAGGCAGGTTGAAACCATATCGCCCGCTGCTGTCACGGTCTAGTAAGCATATGAGAATTTTTTTTAAAAACGACTTAATCCAATTTGAATACTAAAGAGGGGTGTTCAAGCCATTCAAAAAGAGAATAGAAGCGAGGGGTTAGTAAAATGCACAGCAAATAAAATATCTTCGAAAAAAATTGCAAATCGAGTCGGGCATTCTCAAATACGAATAAAAAGGAGATGCATGCAGAAGCAAATATTTTCGAATATGAGCTATTTTTATCACCTGATAGCAAGCTCGTTGGTATGAGGTCCGAACTTTGTCAGAAGTGAGATTCTCTCTCAATCGCTGGTGCGCCGACCTGAACTGTCCTGACATACTTTCAGCCCGCACACAACACCTCAGTGCTCCGTTTCATTGCTTTAAAGAGCTTATTTTGGTCTGGATCAGGAACACCTGCACCTGGGCGTCAGACAACACTGTTTCTTGAGCTCATGCTCTTTGAAAGAAGTGGTGGCACACTCCCTTTCCCGTTCATTCATCAATGCATAGGTCCTTTCTATTCTTGTCCTCCTTCCGCCACTCGTTCACCCCATGGACCATGGATCTTAGTCAGTTGCACAGTCTACGTCCGATTTTTCGAACTCCCTAGGGGCCGCGAAAACGTCCGAAAAATCGGCCAGTTGGAAAAAATAAATGCATGCCATTTACTGCCCTTAAGGGCTTAGACCGCCACAGGCACATTCGAAAACACCTTGTGCTCGTACTGTGACAGGAAATACCGCGTGCACGCGTTTATAATTAAACAATACGAACTGTGTCCCGTGGCAATAGCCCCTCCCCGCCCTTGTTATGCTTTGCTGCAATACTTGTGCGTGTGCTTCACCAAGTAGCATTGCGGTATGAAGGCGAAGCTGACTTTCGGGAACCTTCATTTTGCAACGCATCGTGCTTACCAAACTTCTAAGCCAATCGCGAGGACCAAAAAGGCAGAGTCCGTGCCACTGCTGACAGCAACAGATTCTTTCAATAAAAAACACGGCATCCAACGGCAAGAAGCTTCATAGCGAACGTCAAAGCAGCTAGGCCTAGCGTTGCCGCAGTGGAGGCTACGGCTGCTGGCGGATCTGCGTGCGAGAGCGCCGGTTCGAGGCACCGAGGTATTCAAAATGGCAGCGGAGGTGGCTTTGATTAATGCCGTTTCGGACCTGGGGCCACGGCAAAACTTCCGGAAAATATGACAGCGAAGAGTTCTTGCGTCCGAAATTTCAGACGTTCTGATACATTGACTCTATGGGGTACATGACGGTGCCGCAAAGCCGTCCAAATTATTGGCAAACCGGAAATTCGACCGTCGACTGTACACTGGCAACTCCTCCAGAAGGCGACAGGCCGTCAAAGACGATTCATTACGATTCCTGTCTGTTACTTGAGCTAGCATTACCGTGACTTGCGACCCTATCAATAAAATCACAGTTAAGTTTCCCTGATAGAGGCACACATTCCCTGAGTTTTCCCTGACTTTTACAGACTACTCAAAATCCCTGAGAATTCCCGGTTTTCCCGGTTTTCCCGGTTGGTAGACACCCTGGTCGTCATATCGCGCTTCTGGTCTGTCATGTGGTAGCATATATACCGTGTTACACTTTAAGGAAAAAAAATTAAGTTTCACGATAGAAGCAATGCACACGCCCTATGATTTTCGTCATCTACCTCTGCAGTAATAGTACACTGCCGGAAGGATGCAGAGCGCAATAACACACGCTGCACTAAGGACACAGGATCTCCCGCACCTTGGTGCACCAGTACTTATCACTCCATGGAAACAGCACACAACCGAAAGCATGTTACATGCATTTCTGAAATAACTAAAAACCGCCACTTTTCTTGGTCAAAAATTTTTGCAGCAACACCAGCTTGACCAGGAGGGAAAGCCACCACAGCTCGTTGTTGTAACTCATATTGAATGCAATAGAGCGCAAGCAATGCATGGATTGGCGACGGTAACCAGTGCAGTACTACAGAAGCATACGTTTGCCTGTCCAGCAGTTTTTTTGTCGTTTTAAGCACATATTTGATACCTGTATTCAGGAAAGTTGTCATTTATCTTCACGGGATGCTTTTACTTGTACCTCCATATATATAATGACCTAAAGGTAGCACTAAAAGCCAAAGAACAAAGTGCAACGAAGCGCTTCCACTTAGCACTTAGAATAATGTTTCAGCATTTACAAACAAAACTGCATGTGTAGCTGTGCGTGCTGTTTAATATATCAGCGCGCACTATTTCCTGAAATTTATGCATGCTTCATTTACTGTCCGTGACCTGCTTATACCCAATAATTTAGTTTATTTTTCACCTGAATATCCCACAGGCATTGTAAGTTAAGCTACCAGAATAACAATCAGCTAGTCTAAGGTTACCTAATTGAACAAGATCATCGTAATATTTGTGACGAAATGTCAGAAGTATTTATTATTTCATTAAAGATAAATGGTTACATAATAATGTTTGCACATTTTAAAAGTAAAAGGGAAGATAAGGAGTAAAACCACACCAATACAATGACATAAGCACTGAATAATGGCACAGGCTTGCTCAATTATATTTTAAGCAGAAAATTTTTTTAAATGACCTCACCACGAACTATCACACGTTTTTATTCGAAAAGTACTACACCTTATCATAAAGTACGGAAATAACCGGCCACGTAAGAAAGAACAAGTTTGAGTGTGTCTATGTGAACAAAAGGATAGAAAGTTGGGCGAGTTGGTACGGTAACATGATCTTGGACTGTAGCGCAAAGTGACACGGACACAGACTAGAAGTAGACAGGACGAGCGCTAACTGCCAAGTAATTTTTATTATATATATATATATATATATATATATATATATATATATATATATATATATATGTGTGTGTGTGTGTGTGTGTGTGTGAGTGTGTGTGTGTGTGTGTTCGTCGTTTCAATAAAAATTTAGTTGAGTTAGCGCGCGTCATGTCTGCTTCTAGTCTGTGTCCGTGTCACTTCGCGCCACTATCCAAGAACATATGTGAACAAAACATGGCTAGTAATAACTAGTAAGCACTGCACAAAAGTTGAACATGAAAACTACTAATAGTAAAGATATATACTTCGCTCAGCTGAACTGCAAGATATTGCAAATATCACAAAGACAGCATAAAAACGGGGCAGGACAGAGCACTGACTGTTAGCTATAGTTGACATATGCACACCAAATCTAGACATAAAAAATCTAAACTAAACTGCCGGAAATGGTCATGTGTCTCCAAGAGACCACTGAGGAACAACATGTATACTTTTTATAATTCCATGTCATAGATTACTGATCTAATTAAACTTTAGACACATGACCCCTTGTGTGACACAAATGCCCTGTTCTCATTACCTATGCGTGATTACCAGCCTTGGTGAAAGAATGACTTGCACTAATGTTTTCAAGAAACACAGGTAAAAATGCTGCTTGTTCTCAACTTTCTGCTGTGACAGCACACTTGTGTGCAGTTGTGAACGCAGTTGCCTATAGGGCTCAAACAATATGTTTTGGCTGCACAGGTACCGTCTACCGAACACCTGGTTCAAGATAGCTTGCATATCGGAGTGTGCAGCCAGACTGGTGGCACAGCATTGTTTTTTCACCTTGCCAGGTGATAAAGCCTCAGCAGCTGCAATCACATGCCACTGCTCGTAAAGGTGCCATAAGGTCAGGCAGGAAACAGATACCACGTCGCAAAACGTTCAGAAAACAATGTGTGAGTCGAGGTGTGTAACTTGTGCTTTAGTGCGGCAGCATTGCCAGAGTCACAACTATTCATTGCAGCTCCTAAATTTCAACCACATCAACAAAATAAATTAGGACACTTCCCTCAGTACGGTGGCAGATGCTCAGCTGCAGGCTGTCTAGAACTATGCATTATCTTCAGACAGTGCCAGTACAGCCCGTAGCACATCTTTCAAGCCCTCCAGACAAGTACATCGATTACATTGTACACAGAACATCTCGTGTCCATTTACCTAAAGAGGCAACGTAGCCCCTAGGACACGTTTTGTGACAGGCATGCTGGACACTTTGTCCCCTGAAATGCAAGGGCCATTTGGTACTTCAGTGTATGTAGTGTCCTTTACATATAAATGAATATTGAATACATATCAATAACACGAATACGACAAAAAAAGCCATCAGCCATCAACTGTGTGGCAAATCTGGGCGCAAGCTATGCTCTTATAAATGTACCTTTAGGCATTGCGACCAATGTGCTCCCAAGATGTATGAGGATTAGTCATTGCAGAGCTGTAAGGACATGACAATCCTAGGATGATTATGTTCTCGAGGCTTTTTTCCCCACTATCCATCTTTTGAAACATGTATACTGTAGTCATGAAAACAAAAATGCTACAACTGGCATGTGGCAAATTTTGCGTCTTATTTCCTAGCAGCTGATTGAAACGAGCCACGATGACAAATTCAAATGCTGTTACCTCATCAGACAATCAAATTTCTTAAACACTAACAAAACGAGATAGGCATTAGAGTGAGCATCACTTAAATCATATTACACTGGTTTAAAGTTATTGCACCGCTTTGTGCCAGTTAAAAAATGTTAGAAACACCAAAAATGTTCAGATTCTACTGCCGACCGTGAAAAGTGAATAAAAACATTATTAAGCTTTCTTAAAGGGGTTCAGAAGCTTTACAAGTGGCAGTCTTGGTGATGGACACGCTGATAGATGAGCAGCCATTCCACTGAGACGAGAATGTTGAGGGCTTCGCATGGAAGTCTGCGAGACACTGAAGAGTAGTTCCTGGTCCACATGAAGGAGGTTGCTTGCATACACGTCTGGGCTACGATACTGAATGCATGGTGTTACCGGAACTTTTTCTCCCTGCGTTGTGGTAAAGAAAGCATGGTTAATTTTAGACGATATCTAATATGCAAGAAAAGAGGTGAGGCGTGCAGACAGGACACAAGAGTAGAGAAGTGGAAAACACGAACGCGAAAAACACGAAAAATTCTATGAAATTGTTTTAATATATAACATTTTTGTACTATGTGTCATTCGTTATGAGGGTTCATAACTGCAACATATTTCATATATAAGCAGGTAGAATTATCACCATGGTCAGCTTGTACAAGCTCGTTTGAGGCAAGAAAGCGAGTTTCACAAAGGCAACCTCAACATTCTTGATTGAAAAAAGAACACCTCAGATGACATGCATTTCTGTGAGTTGGAATTGCACAGTTCAAGAAAAACAAATTAAAACTGGCGCACCGATACTGATAAAATAATAAGGACCTGCTACTGCAAAAAGCTACAAAACTGGAGAACATTAACAAGCAAATACAGTTGTCACATTGTATTGATCAAGTACAGCAGAAATGAAAATAAATCAGTGATACAGTGTCTCTTGGCTTTGTATGCGAGAAACGCAAAAACAGGAACTTGCATCCGCACCACTTTGAATTTCCAGCGTTTGCTACACCTCACAAGTTTGGCATCGTTCGGTACTCGGGGATAGTAATCGCTTAAAATTTAGATGAACGAGTGTCGGTATAAATTAACAGGATACTTAACCGGGCAATATTTGCGCATAAAACAACTCACGTAGCGTAGCTACTGTCAAATACCCGATTACGCATCTGCGGGCGTTTGGGCGAACTATTCAAAAAGGAATGCGAGTTTCACTTGTTTCACGCCACCTAAGCTAAGCTATAATTTGAGTTTCCTACTAAACTATACTGGATATTTATGCTCCGAATAAAACGCTGGAAATTTTGTTACGTCACATAGCATACGTGTGAAAGTGAGAAAATTGCTTTTATTGTGTTCTGCCCAGGCGGCACGTAGCAGCTACCACTCTCATGCAGCAAAAGAATAAAAGTGGTACTCGCGGCAAGAAAAACAAACACACAAAGCGCCAACGTTACGCCTCTTGGAGTTAGAACTAAGCACGATCAAGACATTTCTAGCCTTCATAACGCTATGAACACGACCAAACATCGTGCGAAACAACTGTCTGCTCTCGAAAATTATTAGCGCTTCCATTTATATACCTATCACTGCCACAAGCAAAAGTCAATGGGCTAGCTGTCTACAAGCTGCAGGTTAGACTGACAGCAACATATTACGGTAACGTAAAACAATTTCCACGCTGACTTAGCAGCCGCAGTGTGCGCTAAGTGCCGCAGTTCTCGTTTGCCGCTCAAAATTCACACCGTGATGACGGTCACTGCATTTCACATGAAATATTGCACGCTTTGCTCCAGAGTTCAATAGGAGGGCGAAACGCATTTGCACGTACCTGAAATCCGCACGCCGGAAACCTGTTGACACTTCCCAACCCCATACAGCCGCTTCACTTGGTCGGGGGGCACTTCTATCAAACATTTCACATGCGACATGTCTCACACCGATTATGCGAACGTGAGAAAGTGACGCCGGCCGCATTGCAACGCCGTCCAGCCGTGCATCCACCGATGAGCTGTGTGCGCGGTCTTGCAGAGAACAAAACCATACAAAACGTTACGCGCGAGAAGATGGCGGCTCTTGTTGGGAAGACAAAGCAGTGGTGTAGCGGTGAACCAGTGTTGCCAACTGTTGGTTCCGACGTTAGGCTGGTGGTGGTGGCTTTGGTTGCGTGTGTTGCGGTTGTCTAAGCTTTTATTTCTTTTCCCCAAAAAGTATGTTTAAGATCAGTTCTTTGTTTACATTTTTTACTGTGTCCCTTGGCATTATTTTTTTTGGTCTTGTTATGCGATTATGCGGTAAATTATGGCCTCCTAGATTCCCATGCGCCAGCTTCGCCTAGAAATCTCGGAGGCCATGGGACAACGCGTAAGCATTCGCTATTGTTGTCGTTGTTAACGTTTCATCACCGTTTCTTCAACTGAGATAGAGGCGTAGTGTCCCTTTTCCCGGGGGTGGTGAGGGAGCGACCAAGACGGCATCGCTCAGCAGGGGGGGGGGGGGGTGGCACCGCCGCCACAACCGGCGGCGGTGCCACAAGCAGCCGCCGCCGGAGAACGGTTGGTAATGGTTCGACGCGTAATAAAAGGGATAAAGAGCGATAACGGCTTAAAATGATCGGAACGTCACTAGCGCACCTGGCCCCGCCACCTGCAGTACTTAGCTTGTGCCATTCACTTGGCGCCGCCGACCACAGCAGCTCGTGTCGCCGCAGCTGTCGCTTATACTCGTTGGATCAAGTTTCATGAAATTGATAACGACATGGACAGCGTCACAATGCTTACGTATACTCAGACACATCCCGGAGGAGTTTCTGTGTGATTTTTTTTACCGGAAATGTGCAGTCGGCAGCGACCCAGAGCTGACAATGCATGTAAGAGGGGTGCGAAGCTTTTCTTTTTATGGGAGTCATGCTCAGCTCCCAAAGATCTGCTCAAGCTGAGACTTGCTGATGGCTGTGTGTGTTTTTTTTAATAGTCGCATGCCCTCGAACCGGTATGAATCCTACTGTGTAATGATATTAGAGCAGTATTGACGTCCAAATGGAAATGCATCCGGTAATTGGGCTGCCTAAGGTTTGCGGCCTCGTGGCAGCGCCCCTCCCCTTCCCCGTTTCCGTTTACAAGTTAGGGGGAGGGGTCTAGAGCAATCTGACATCCCCCTCCCCACAGTGTGAGGGGGGGGGTCCCAACTGACCGTGGAGGGGGAAGGAGCGGGGCCATTGCCATAGTAGCAAAATATTTACTGTTAGTGAGCGTTACAAGTGGCCGGCGTGCCCCCCTTGGCTACGCCGCTACTCCCCCCCTACACGCAATCGACGCAAATCGAGCTATCAGAACGTGCATGACGCGCATGCATGGCATAACATGAATGACATGCCGCGAAGCTGGCATGGATGTCGTGACATCATCATCATCATCAGCCTATTTTGATGTCCATCGCAGGACAAAAGCTTCTCCAGCGATCTCCATTACCCCGGTCTTGTGCTAACTGGTTCGACGTGTCTTCAAGTTTCCTAATTTAATCACGTCCACCTTATTCTCTGCCGTCCTCGACTGTGCTTCCCTTCCCTTAGCACCCATTCTGCAACTCCAATAGACCAGCAGTTATCTCTTACCCTTATCCCTTAGTCATTGCAATGTCTGCCCAGCACGACTTCTTCCTCTTGATGTCAACCAGAATATCAGCTATCCCCGTTCGCTCTCTAATCCTAATCGCTGTCTTACAGTGTATTATCGTCATGCCTAATATTTTTCATTCCATCGCTCGTTGCGCGGTCCTCAACGTCTTCCCAAGCTTCTTTGGTAACATTCAAGTTTGGGCGCCATACGTTAGTAACGGCAAAAAGCAATGATTAGCAGTAAGCTCCATGGTCATGATTTAGTAATGCCTGCCGTAAGCTCTCCAACAAATGTTTTATTTTTGTTAATTTCCTTGATCAGAGGCCTCTGCGAGTAATTAGTCTCAATAAACGAATTTCTGCGCATGTTCTACAGGCTGACTGCCGACCATAACATATCGTTTTGTCGCCAGGCAGTGGAACATTACTTTTCTCTTGTGAATAATAAGTTTGAGTCAGACTTTTACACTTTCTCAGCGAAGGTCCTCAAACCTTTGTTGCAAATAGTCTGCAGCGGTGCTGAGTATGCTAATGTCATCTACAAACCGTAAGTTGGTGAGCTATTTACCGTTAGCCATCACTCCTAACCATTCCCAGTCTAACTGGTGGCACAGCTTTAAGTATTCAGCGATAGCATTGTAAGTATTTTGCTATTGATCATGCGAAGCCTTTTGCAGATATCTGGCTATGCGAAGTCGGCGCGTTAGTGTCATCTGTTCGATATGAACATACGCGGGAAACTTATTTTTGACCGCTGTTCAGAGTCAGTGCGCTGCTGCCTAGATGCCCCGACCTAATCATTCCAGCTACCTGAGTCAAACGCAGGTAGCGCGCGTTTCATATAAAGCCAATATCAACGCATTAACTGCCAATGTTCATTTATCATATACTGTAAGCTTGTTCACTTACTCCCTTATAATTAGGATGTAGATTAGAAAGACTGAGGTGTTCCAAGGCTGTTTTCTTGTTGAACACCCCTTCCCGTTAAAACAGGGTGTTTCAAGGGTGTTTACAAGGGTGGAAAGATAAGTACACCCACATTACACCCATAAGAGCGTTAAAATTTTAAGAGTGTACGGGGGGTGGGAACTTAGTCAAGCGTCAATCGCTTTTGTTCCCATCCCCTCCATCAATGTAATGGTGATGGAAATAAACCATTATATTATTATTATTATTAATAAAGTTAGGCACTAGAAGGCACACGAAGACCACCTGTGCAAATAAGTTATGTGGCCAGGGGGACGCAAGGTAAGATGGTAATTTTCGCTGGCAGCATCCCAATGAACAAAATTTTAATAATTAACTGTGTCTTTACTGCAGTAAGTAGGTATATCTGTATTGAAAAGTTAGAGGGAGCCGGGTTTCTACACAGTATAAGTTCTGAGAATTCTTATAGTGTGTCTGTGCTTCGAGGTATCCGACTCCAAACTTTATTTCTCGTTCCCATCGTTACGCATGCAAGCTAGTTAGGATCGGCGCGAAGCTCCTCTTTGATGTGCCAGCTCCTCTGTCTGTTGCGTGTGGCGTTTAGTCTGATAACAAGGTGATGTGGCGCTTAATGATAACATTGACAAAAAATGATAACTGTCCCTCTCCCCCTCTCGGTTGGCGAAATAAAAAAGAAAATATCGAAGAACCCTGAACCGCTGTCGTGACACGTGACCGCGCAGCCTGTAACGGTGGCGGCAGCTGCCACGTCGAGATAATGGCGCGAGTGAACAAGCCGGAGGGTAGTGCGCGTGCGTAATGGTGACTAGTCAAACGGGCATGGTCCTTGCCTTGGCTACACAAATAAAGGGACAGCTAATTTCCAATTATTGTAAGTTTGACTGAAATCAAGAGCCACAACACCACCGCGCACCGCGTTGCCATATCTTGATTTCGCCAGCCGAGAAGGAAAGGGGGACAGGTATCATCTTTGCCTATGCCTGCGCCCTGTTGTCCTTGCATCATCATCATCATCATCATCATCATCATCATCATCATCATCAGCCTGGTTACGCCCACTGAAGGGCAAAGGCCTCTCCCATACTTCTCCAACTACCTCGGTCATGTACTCATTGTGGCCATGTCGTGCCTGTAAACTTCTTAATCTCATCCATCCACCTAACTTTCTGCCTCCCCCTGCTACGCTTCCCTTCTCTTGGAATCTAGTCCGTAACCCTTAATGACCATCGGTTGTCCTTGCGCCGATCCTTATTCTCTTGCATGCGTAATCATGCGATCGATAATTAAAATAGGGAGTCGGATATCTCCGAGCACAGGCATGCTAGAAGAATTCTTCCAAGTGAAACTGTGTAGAAACGCGACTGCCTCTAACTTTTGAGTACAAACGTACACACTGACTGCAGTCAATAGAAAGTTAATTATTCAATTTTAGTTAATTGTGCTGCTGACATCGATAATTGTAATTTCAATTCGTGTCACCATAGCCATATAACTTATTTGCACAGGTCGTCGTCGCGTGCCTCTCAGTGCCTAATTTTAAGAAAATCATAAAGCTTAATTTTGAACACCCGGTACATCCTTCGAACTGCTAGAGGGAGGCTTTCAGAAATTAACTTGGACGCATACCTTGAACTGATATAGTGAAAGTAGTGCTTGTCTTAGGATGCGAGCTTATCCAGACGCAAGTTCACTGCTGGTCCGCTTCAATTTCGCCAATTTGAACATTTTCCCAAAATTGAATAATTAAAAAAGTAATTGGTGAATCGCTTACATTACAAACATTTACATAAGGTGTCGCGTGTACGTAATTGATAACTCCGTGATCCTGCTGATTGAGGTGTTTGCTGGATGCAAGTTTTGAAAGAAACCTCTTTGAAATTAAAAACGCACGGTATCTTGAATCATTGATTAGATAATAATACATATGCTGGATAATCACAACATATTTGAGATTATTATTTGAATCAAGTAGAGGGGAGAAAACATTTCTTTGTGGTTGCTTCTTAGAGAAGTGACAAAGTATAATGGAGGAACGCTGAACTTCAAGGGCATGCCAACGCGAGGGCTCATACGATTGTGAAAAAAAGAAAACTAAGTCATCAGTTCGTGTGGCATTCACACCAACAGCAATAGCTGTTTGCCATGCATGGTCACCGACAGAGTGCACGCAAGCTTTCTTCATACGTGCGCGCGTGATGAAGATATTCCTTTGCATTTACTATGTGATGAATTCGGAATATTCCGATGAAAGCAGCAAGTACCTGAACGCATAATACACACGCTGTGGAAGAAAAGCTCTGCCGATGGTGATCCAATTAGATTATTGTCAGGGTGTCCGAGTCAGACAGACATATGGGTGGGGGGGGGGGGGACGAAGCACCGAATGTTTGCCGGAGGTTTCCAGCTTAACGCCTAGAGCCACAGAAATAGCCCGCCCCTCATTAATATTAGGCTTCCGTTAATATCCGTAGAAGTCAATCACCTGCATTCACTGTAAAGCACACGCTTCGCTGTAATGATGGAGAAATGCTGACGACGACACGCTGCGCTTGTTCAGCGCCTATGCCGTTCTGGCGCTCAGCGCCAGGTCACCCTAGTGTTCCTGTATATGCTCCCGCAGGGAGCATATACAGGAACACTAGGTCACCCCCAGCGCTGCGAACGCATTCCGACAAGGCTGGAATGCAAGACACTCGTGCATCTAGAATCGGGCGCACATTGGCAGAACTAGCCCACTGCGTCGTTTCTCACATAATCCGCCTGTTGCTGACGGCACCTAAAACACCATCAATCAAAAAGTAATGAGACCTAAGGCGCGTATACATTGTGATGGTAATAGATTTACTTCAGCATTTCGGCCGTTTACACAAGCGCAAGAAAGACAACACCAGTCTAGCTTTAAAGGCACGCGAAGAAACGTTTTCAAGAGCCTAGTGCAGACCGTGGCTGCTGACGCCGCTATATAGTAGAAGGCTGGAACAAAGCGAATAGTTGAAACAATGATAAAGTCGCATACCCATCTAACGAATGCAGGTGAAACATACACATGTATGTTTCACACATACATATGTACTAGCCTTGGCGTACACATGTATGTACGCCAAGGCTAGTGCCGCAAAGGTAATGCAGCAATGGTATATACGGCTGGACTGTAATGTGGATGTCCCTGCGGTTGCCAAGCTCAGGCGTTCCTTTATGCTTAGCACAGTCGGGTTTTCTACCTAACCTCTTCTATGTTAGGCTTTGGCGCTGCAGCGGTTCATGTCTCGGTCTTCTGGCAATGATTTGGCCTCACCGACGTCAGCATGATTTTTTCTGGCAGGCAAAGAGGGATCTTTTATTGCTAAGAACCTTGGTTCCCTGAGGTTCATTACTGAATAAATCTTTTTACTGCGACGCTGTTATGGCTAGCCAATTCGTCTGCCCGTCCATCTGTCGGTCCCCTGTATGCCGAAAACTCCTCCGGCGAAAGCCTATGCACATGCAAAGAAAAAAAAAAAGAAAGGAGAAATGAAGGCACGCGATTAGCCAACGCCACATAGATAGTACAAGGCCTGTTTACTCCAATCCATGACGTCACGCTACCTGGCCCAAAATTTCCATTGACAAGACTGGCGTACAAACTGGGATACACAGCGCAAGAAAGACACAGGGACAAGCAGGAACACGGGACGAGCGCTCGTGTTCCTGCTTGTCCCTGTGTCTTGCTTGCGCTATGTATCCCAGTTTGTACGTATACCACCAACACGCCCAAACTTCTTCCCTGCTAAAGGCTAGCGTGGTGAAAACGGCGACATCAAAATCAGTGTTGCCAACTCGAGAGCATCCCTTATTATATTTTATGGCAGTTGGGTCAGGTAACATGACGTCATTATCGGAGTGAAAAATCCTCGTGTTGGAGTAGCTGCGCCAGTAATGACGTCGTTGCTCTGCCTCGCAGCCGGGCGCGTGCGCCGCAGTTTCTCTCCGGCTCCGAAATCATCAGGTCATGCGTCATACGTACTCCTGAGGAGCAGGCAGTTTTCTATCAGCAACGCCGCGAGCAGAACCGGAAACGAGCTCGTCTACGCCGTCTTGATGCTGCAGCCCGGACATAAGAACAGGCTCGATCGTGCAGCCGAGTGCAAGCAGCAAATGCGCACTGAACATCCCGGAGCCTACCAAGCCGTCGTTTAATGAACTCTTGGGATTAACTCAGTGATGAACATCGGGGCCACACGTTTCAGCTTCGTTGGTTAGTCATCTACGGAGTGCTTGGGCGATGATATTTTTTTCGAGCGTTTTGACACGCACAGTGTCATTAAACTGTAAATAAAATGATTAAGTCACTATCATTGAAACTGATATTTAAATCAGTTGGTAGTGGCAGCTTCTGTGGGTATGTGTGCCCTTCTCTATGTACCTTTATTTTCTACAATAAATGATGTTCAGAATAACGGATCGATCTGCGCAAGAGCAGGCGCCTTTAAGAAGCTTATTATTAAGGAAATGAAATAATGTGCCACTAAAATAGAAAGCAGTAATACGCTGAGTTGCTCACAGCACGCTTCTACAGTGAAACTGCTGAAATATTCACCATTTATTCTTGCCTAAATGATAAAACCAGAATTAAAAAAAATAAATGCAGAAACTCCTCTGGTAGTTGTCTAAGTATACGTATAAGCATTGCACCATTTGCTCATATCCACGTAGCCAGATGTTATTATGAATGTTATCGGATTTGATCCGACCAGTATAAACGCTTATCAACTCTCATTGGTCGTTTGCTCACCATGTTCGATAGCGAACATGATAAGGCAGGTTTAATTAGGTTAAAGTACTTTACGGCGCTCGGACTCATGGCCATTGGTGCTCAGGTGAATTTAATGAGCCACAGTTAATTAACATGGAGTTAATTAAGGCACTCGGACCCTTGAATTTTCGTGGGAGTCGTACCTTTCGTGCTAATTAAGGGGAAGTAGGGTAAATTTAGCACAGGTGTTGCAAACCACTACTACATTTGCTGAGGAGGGTATGCAATGCATTAGTGATGATTCGGATGCTTGTTCTGAGCTTCTTCTTTATTGAAACGTATGTGGATCGGTGGGTTGTATGGGTGATTTCTATGAATGTATGCACTTTTCGCTTCACTTTGCCGAGCGCTCGTAGCCTCAGGCTTACGTGGGTATGAGCTCTTGGTTAAGGGGTATGATGCATTTATTGTCCCACGAGGACATTTCTAGTTGGGTAGGCATAGAAATGCTGACGCATTAAAAATGCCCTGTTTACAACATAGAATTTTGCATACCGGAAACGCTTCCGCACTGAGAGGATGTGCTGCGAAAAGCGTACGCGATCAAAGCTCAACAGCGGTCGTGTGAATGCTAGTGTCACCACAATCGCGTATTCTTCCTGAGGTTCCTGCACGCATTAAATACAAAATACTCCTATATGACTGCTTGGTTACCATGCAATCGAATTTGAGATTTTATTTTATGTCCATCGCAAGAAAAGGCTGTGTTTCAGAGTTTACGAAATGTGATTAGTGACTGACAGTAGTATTCTCTATTCCCAGACACTTTCTAAATACAGCCGGTTACCACGGTAACGGAACTGTCTGGGACATAGAGAGTAAAGTAATATCTGGATAAAGTTTAGAGATTAATGTTGCGTAAACAACCTACCATATCTCCGGACTTCAGTGAAAAAAGCAAACAAACAGAGAATGAAGCCAGACAAAGCGCCGGAGGAATTGTTGGATAGGTTTAGTAGAAACGTCGAAATATTAAGGGAGAGTGAAAGTGAACCAGAAGGTAGTTTGCTGCAGTTGTCGTTTTATGCTTTTATGAATTGTTTTATTGTGTCAGTGTAACTAACAAATAGACGAGCCCCTCGGATTCCATTAGTCCTACTCTCGCCCTATACGCTACTGGCGCTAAGAGAGAGGGCACAATATGTTAGGAAGGCTTGGAGAACGTTCTTGCTGCAGTTATTGCATTTATCTCTACATTGAAAGGTAATACAGTTTAATAAGTTACTGTGAAGAAAGGGCCACGGCTGAGTTCTTATTTTTCTGCATTAAGTAACCAAGCTTCTGCCACAATTTTATTCAGTGAGAACGTCCGTCTGAACGCGTCTCAGCGTGAAGCACAAATTTGTGCTGCAGCATGCAGCTGGAAGAACACATGGTGGCGAGCTCGTTCACGGCATTTTTTTTATATATGAACAGCTGCCACCACTCGTTATGTAATCTTTACTCGCGACACCTTGCATCCTTTATTGCGGACCCACCACGAGTTTCTTGTTTCAGACTCTACGTCGATGCTTCTCAGCAACTGTGTTTTACAGGGAAACCTCACATCGGCCACTGCAAAGTCTCAATTTTTAGCTTTATTATTGCGCTCGTGCGTTATGTTCCGCTGTTATACCCGACGCCACGAGTTCTGAACAGTGCCCTCATGGTGACAAGTCTCGATTCCAACATCTACTCTGCTCGAATTGTAGCTCTAAGCCTCGAAAAAATCAAGAGCTTTCTGATTTTCCAATAAAACTAGGCTGTCCTGTTCTTGCTGTTAAAACTCGGGTCTACGGACTGCAATGAGGCACATTAAAACAGGAGTCATAACATTTACGAAAACGAAATAGTATAGGTATACCCGTGAGCAAAAGTATGCGTACCAGGGATTAGGTAATAGAACTCATTTACTGCTCTTTCTTTGAATGCAACCAAACCGTTTGCTCAGGGGAGTACATGTGTGCTCGAGCAAGCTACATGTAAGGCATAAAATTGGCTTGCGTATAGTCACAACCGCAGAAAGTAGCTTTCCACCTATAGCAGCATTCATGCAATGCTACTCATATTGAAAACACGTTGACGCATAAATTTTGAGTTTCCTTGTTGATATGTAGATGTAGTGCGCATGAGCATTCTACCTCACTGTAGCGAGAGGTACGGGAATCGATACCACGCACCTCCACCGAAACGTCACGGGGCAGAAGTAGTCAAGCGAAGCTGTATTTACAGCTATTTACAAGTTGCAGCAACGCTGGATACACAAGACGGCTGCCCGAAATATCCACACGCTCGGTTCTCTAAATCGTCGCCTTTGTTCATAGTCACACTATTCCTCACTGCTCCGTAACAATATAGTAGTCTAAATAATATATTAGGTACCGACAGATTCCTAAGTTTGCTTGAATGACTGCTTCTTTTTCACACACCTTGCAGTGAACCTCCAACCCACCGTGGTTGCTTAGTGGATATGGTGTTGGGCTGCTGACCACGAGGGCACCGGATCGAGGCCCGGGCACGGCGGCCGCATTTCGATGGGGGTTTAGGTTTTCAATTTAGGTGCACGTTAAAGAACTCGACGTAGTTGAAATTTCTGAAGTCCCCCACTACGGCGTGACTCATAATCAGTTTGTTGTTTTAGCACGTGAAACCCCATAATTAAAATTTACTGTAAAACTCTGGCGCTTTACGAAGTTGTACATGATTAGGGCTTCGTTTTTTACAAAGAAGTTTTCTTTGCCTCTACCTTCGACATCTGTATTGCTGCTGCTGCTGCTGTCGTCTTGTATATTGCTGCTGTCGTCTCGTATGCTGTCGTCTTGGATTGGTCCAGAGCTTGTATATGCATGGCACGAGGGTGACAGCGAGGAAAGGCGACTCGAGAAGATTGTTTGGACCTTTCACTCGTGCTGCCACGACGCCTTTTGGAGTTCCTAGGCCATCGACACAGTAACCTTTTGACTGCTGCAATTATCCGTGAACCCCCGCAGAAGCGTTGCAGAAACTGCTGCGTTTACCTCTTGTGCAACAGCCCGAAGGGGATGTAGACATAATAATAGAAAGGGATTCGGGAGAGGAGGCAGAAAATGGGTAAAACCGACGGAGTCACGAAATGTGTGATAACAGCCTTGCCGTTATTCGCTCGAAGATCGCATACATGGGATGAGAGATTCAACGTAATAAAGCAAGCAAACGCTACTATTAGAGACGGTAGCAGTTGTGGATAAACTGGATAAATGTAAGTTCAAGGTGCGGTACGGTACGTTTATGTTATTTCTGGAAACTAAACAACGTGCAAGTTTATCAAGCGGGCAACTGACGTAGGGCGTGCGGACGCAAAGCCACATTGACGGACTGCAGCGCCTAGACGACATTGCGGGAACAGCCGCCCATCAAATCAAAACTTCTGTACCCGCTGCGGTAGTTTTGTGGTGATGGCATTGCTCGATCTCGCGGGTCCGACTCCGACCGAATCAAACGCATTTCCATGTGGGCGAAACACAAGAACGCTTGCATTCTTTGATTTAGGGGTACCGTGAAGAATCCGAGGTGACAAAGCACCATAATTAAATTAAAGCTTTCTACTTCTGCCACGATGCGTTGTGCCATGGAAGGCAATGACAGCGATAACATTTTGGCAGGCTATGAACAATGGTGCACAACTTCACAAGCAAACACGTTTCGCTGTGTGTTGTGTACTGCGTTGACAACCACAAGTATGCACGCAAGTAACGTTTAATACAAGCTCACCACTCTAGTATCGCACTAAACGCTAAGGAACTTAAGCGCTCGCCGTAAACATGACTACCAATTGTAGTCAATCAACGGAAACAGAACAGAAAGCTTCGCTCACATTGATTCCCGCAGTACGTGTGCGTGAGATTCGCGTAATGTTTTTATCACGAGTACCACTGTGAAAAAGAAGTGGTGCAGAAAGTGATGCGCGAAGATATTAGATTGAAAACAAGCGCATATCTTACGATCCTATATAATTACCAGAGCTTGAAGCGCACCCGCATGAGCACAAAAAGATATCTGAAGAAGCACTAGGATTGCGCCACCTTATTATTCCACTGAATCTTGGTCCCGAGCTTGAGGTAGCCACAACCCATAGTTCGATAAAGGTGTGCGCAGGCTGAAGGAGTCTAGGCGTTGCAATTTCCGGTTTCCACAAACACTGTCTCATAAATTGCTATGTAATACAAGTTGAACGTGCATTGCGTGAACTCCCACAAAAAAAAAGCAATTTCCTGCGTTGCGACCGCAAGATAAACGAACGCCCACTTCATGGCAGATTTATTGGGTCCTTTGAGCGCTATCTCAAGATTCTCGTCACCGTACGAGATACACACTGTGCGCCGTCAACATATCGGTGTGATATCGGCTACCGACAGCACGTTATAACCCGAATCCTAGACACTGGATAACGTTGTATTTCGCTCAGACACTCACCGCGACGTCGGGTCCACGTATGCACTCACAGTGAGTAGAGCAGGCTGTCCTCTCCTGCTTTCGTACTGCGTGGCTATTTTCCTCTAGGGATGACGGCGGCCCTGATTGCTGTGAAGAAAGCGTGGACGCTCTCGCCACGTTCACCACTGAACGTGCGGAATCAAAGAACAGCAGCCCGGAGCCGGGAAAGTCTGCGACCGCTTACGCTGAGGCTATTGCCGACGTCAACGTGCTGCAACAGCCATCTCGCTGAGCGGGCAGCTCAAGAAAGGAGAATGCCAAATGGCCGACCGGCTTATCGTAGATAACCTTCTGACGTTGTTGCGTTACTTGCACACTCGAGAGAGACAAAAAAGAAAGGTAAACATTAATATGTGTTTAGTTCATTCGCTACCGGTCAGCAAAGAGGAACGCGTTATCAGAGCTACCATGGCACAACATGTTGAACAACTGCTACAGTTCCAGCACTAGTGATAAAGGATTAGTTACATTCGTGCACAGTAGCTCGCATAAAATAGCAGGGGTGTGCAAATATTCGGAACTGTCGAATAACGAATCGACTAGTGTCTTATTCGATTCAGTCTTTGAATCGAATGTTAACTATTTGTAAATGCGAATATTTCTCAAATACTTTTCGAATATTTTGAAATGTCAACTGCGTCCAAATAAGCATAAAATTTCAGCGAAGGTACGGAAAAATTTCACCCCTCATGGCATAGTATGAACATAAAACGTGAGAACTGGCGTGGTGGAACAGGCTACGTCATTTAAGTCGCCTTACTTTACAGGCTGTACAGCGATCATTCGCGCTCTCTGAAAGAATCCTGTTCATGCAAAGAGGCTGCTTGTTTTCTCGTAACGCTTCACTTGTGCTTTTATTAAGCAATGCTTTGTCACGTACTATGTAATGACACAAAATTGACCATTTCAAAATACTGGGATGTGAATCACGTTTTACAGTAGTTGTGATGACAGCTCACAATTGTTCGAAAAATGTTCGAGAAGGATTCAATATTGACACGTGCACTTGCTTATCTTTTTTGGGTGATCACTTTTCACCGTCTAACAAAGGTTATCGCTCAACTCGGGACGCGCCCGCATGTATCGGAAGTTTCTCAAATGTTATCGATGGTTATGTTCTCACCGAAGCTTCTGTAATCTGATTGCGTATGCAACGCGAATTGCATAGAACCTTCTGACAGACGCGCGGGCACCATCGATTACTCTGGAACCTTCCATAGCTCGTGTATAAAAGCCGACGCGCTTGACCGGGAGGTCAGACGCCGATGAACGCCGACTCTATTCGCCGCTATCGTTGTGCTTTAAGTGTAACCTGTTCTTGTGGCAACAGCTTCGCACAATAAATGTTAGTTTCGTCATTCACAGTATTGCTACTGTGTTCTTTACTGTCAATACTACGAGACAATATTCGATTCGATTTCGTTGGTTTATGCCACTATTCGATTCGTATTCAATCCCGTGTCAAAATCAACTATTCGCGCACTCCTATCAAAATAGCAATTGAGAGAGAAACATTAAGAGTGGACAGGTCAGGTCTACAAGGAAATGGTGGTTGTGGTCCATATCTCCTGACGCTGTTTTTATTAATTCTTTATTATTCATACTTTCAACGCCCTAAGGCACTAAAGAAAGGAGTGGTACATAACAAATCAAAGTAATCTGCAGACATTGGTATAAAGGCAAACGTTAAGCGATAGTGTAGTAGACTGCTGTTTTTGATGAAGAGCTATCTGCGATCTGAATGATGGCAGCCGGAAGGTGTTACCCGTCGACATTTGTGCAGGGTAAAAAAGAACCATGATACTTGTTCGGTCGGCAGGATGGGACGGCAACTTTATATCTGTGGTCAGAACGGGATGAAACCGAGAAAAAGGGGGTGATAAGTTGATTCTTGAGCGCGTGGTTAGAGTGATAAACCTTGTGGAATAGGCAAAGGCGAGCACATTTGCGGCGTAATGAGAGATCTGGCAGATTTAGGTTTTTTTCATACATCTTACACTGGAATGGTGGGTTTCAGCTACAACTAATATAAACGCATCAGACGCCATAAAATATTACCGCAGAGCTCATACGCTGACTGCGGACAGTAATGTGATTAGAACTAGGGTAACGCACCGACACGCCGTGTTTATGAAGTCAGGTTTATTGAACAGCTGTAGTAGTCAGTCTGAGACTTTCCTTGCTTCGGCTGTGTGCGACATACTCCCGTACTGTCCCACTTTGCAATGACATCCGCTTACCGATTTCGTCCATGTTAAGGACGGCATGAAAAGAGCTATATTACGTTCAAACAAGCACGACGATGGAATGACGCAGAAGGAATTTGGAAATTATTTCTGTGGTTTCCCGTGCCAAAACCATGATGTGATAATGGGGCACGCCCAGGGCATTTTAAACGTGCCCCCATGCATGGGACGCGGACCTCTTCGCATTTCGGCCGCATCGAACTGCGGCCGCCGCGGCCGGGATTTGATGCCGCGACGTCGCGCTTTGCAGCGGAACGCCATAGTTGCTAAGCCACCGCGGGGATACCAAGAAGAAATCACGTCGGAGGAACGAAATCAGGCGGTATTACGATAGTGGCATGACGACAGTCCGAAGAAATATTTCAAAGGATGACGATTGCATAAGGGCAAGAGCATGACGACGACGGTGACATGAGGACGGATGCCGACGCTGAAATGACGGCGATGGCACTACCACAATGGCCCAATATGGTGGTATTAAAACGGGTGCATGACGACGACGAAATAACGGCGATGACATCACAATGGTGGCCTAATCACGATTGAATGACGACTGCATGGTAACGGTAGAATGACGAACAAGGAATGACGCCATTGGATCGGCGAAGGTGGTATGACCACGACGGCATGACAACAATAAGACGGCGATACTCGGTTGATGGTAATGGCTTCACGACAGCGTGGTGACGATGGCTTGACGACAGCGGTATCTGGATGATGCAATCAAGAGACTGGGATGTCGAAGTTACAATGATGACGACTGGATTACTGCGACGGCATCCCGACAGCGGTGCAAGAACGAATGAATGACGACGAATGTATGACGCTGATGCAGTAACGACGATGGCATAGTAACGGCACGAGGACAACAGGACGACGACGAGTGTATGGGGACAATGGCGTCACGATGACTGTCATATACCTCTATGACGAGACATGACGAAAGTTGGATGACGAAACTGTAATAACGATGATGGCACGGATACAACGGAATTACGATAATGGTATGACAATGAAGGTGCAATAGTAACTTCCTGACATGATGGTATGACAAGGACATCATAATTATGATTGCACGACGAGAGTACGATTACAACACAATGACAAAGAAAGATTGACGTCTATGTATTGACAAAGGCATTGCGACGATGGCATGACGACAATGCGATGACGCAACTAAAGGTTTGAATAATAGTGCAAGGACAGTAGAGGGGACTAAGAGAGAACAAAGCACTAATAGCACTTTGTTCTCACTTCTGTCCCCTCTGCTGTTTTTGCGCTCTTATTGAGACTTCAAAGCGTGTTTCACCAAGAGGCCCTATCCGACGTTCTTTGCAACTGAAGAAATGCTAATGTTAAAATGATAGCGGGCGATGATGACAGGACGACGGCAGTGTGACAACGATGGCACAATGACGACGGCATGACAAGCGTCTGATGACAAAGCTGGAATGACGATCTCGACTCCACGATAAAAGACCACGACGGCATCATGACCCCGATCTTAATGGCCCAAGCAATTAGACAACGTGCACCACTGGGTCGGATTTCAAGGCATGATGACAGATTGGGGAGAGTCAGGTGATGAAGCTGGAATGACATCGATTGAGCGACCATGCCGGTATCAATATGGCAGTGTGATAACGAATGCATGACGACTCTGTGACGACTATGCAGTGACGGCGACGAAATGCGATTGTCGGTTGAGAAAGCTGAAATTGCAGTGATGCAATGACCACGACGGCATCGCTACCACGAGCCCACACCAAGTGGCCAAAATTATTAGTCAACTTCGGCCACTGGCTTTGGGAAGAAGGCAAGACGGCGTCGGCATGACGATAGTATGAAAGGCCGAAGCTGCAATGACGACAATGGAAAGACCACAACTCATCACGGCAAGGAGCACACGCCTAGTAGTCCAAACAGGTAAACGCAGATAATTGGCTATATATATATCATCATCATCATCATCATCAGCCTGGTTGCGCCCACTGCAGGGCAAAGGCCTCTCCCATGCTTCTCCAACAACCCCGGTCATGTACTAATTGTGGCCATGCCGTGCCTGCAAACTTCTTAATCTCATCCGCCCACCTAACTTTCTGCCGCCCCCTGCTACGCTTCCCTTCCCTTGGGATCCAGTCCGTAACCCTTAATGACCATCGGTTATCTTCCCTCCTCATTACATGTCCTGCCCATGCCCATTTCTTTTTCTTGATTTCAACTAAGATGTCATTAACTCGCGTTTGTTCCCTCACCCAATCTGCTCTTTTCTTATCCCTTAACGTTACACCTATCATTCTTCTTTCCATAGCTCGTTGTGTCGTCCTCAATTTGAGTAGAACCCTTTTCGTAAGCCTCCAGGTTTCTGCCCCGTAGGTGAGTACTGGTAAGACACAGCTATTATATACTTTTCTCTTGAGGGATAATGGCAACCTGCTGTTCATGATTTGGGAATGCCTGCCAAACGCACCCCAGCCCATTCTTATTCTTCTGATTATTTCCGTCTCATGATCCGGATCCGCCGTCACTACCTGCCCTAAGTAGATGTATTCCCTTACGACTTCCAGTGCCTCGCTGCCTATTGTAAATTGCTGTTCTCTCAAGAGACTGTTAAGCATTACCTTAGTTTTCTGCAGATTAATTTTTAAACCCACTCTTCTGCTTTGCCTCTCCAGGTCAGTGAGCATGCATTGCAATTGGTCCCCTGAGTTACTAAGCAAGGCAATATCATCAGCGAATCGCAAGTTACTAAGGTATTCTCCATTAACTTTTATCCCCAATTCTTCCCAATCCAGGTCTCTGAATACCTCCTGTAAACACGCTGTGAATAGCATTGGAGATATGGTATCTCCCTGCCTGACGCCTTTCTTTATTGGGATTTTGTTGCTTGCTTTATGGAGGACTACGGTGGCTGTGGAGCCGCTATAGATATCTTCCAGTATTTTTACATATGGCTCATCTACACCCTGATTCCTTAATGCCTATATGACTATATATATAGAGAGAGAGACAAATAGAGATAGAGAGATGGGCTGACGATATTGCGATGTGGATTCCTAAATTTGGCGATGGTACAACGACGACACGGTGGTGACTATGACAGGATGAAAATGAGGAGACGACTACACTGATAGGACGATAGCGTGGCGATGATGGTATGATTACAACCGGATGAAGAAGCGGGAATGACAACGACGGCCCAACCAAGTCGGCATGTCCACGACCTAGTGACAACGGATGGAAGATAGCGTCTACGTAACGACGACGCAATGGCGACCATGGCATGACAACGGCATGCATAATCACGACTGTATGACGACGGAATGATTACGACAGAATAAGGAGCAAAGAATGACGTTGATAGATCAACTAAGGTGGTATGACGGCTACGCATAACGACAATGAGATGAAGAAACTGAAGTGACGACGATGGTACGATGACAACGGTAAACGACGGTGATGGCATGATGAGAGTCGGATGTCAAGGTTATAGTCATGGCGATGAAATGACCACGACAGCATCCCGACGACGACACGACGACGCATGCATGACGACTGTATGTTGACGATGCCCTGACGACGATGGTACAACTGCGTTAGGACAATGGGCTGACGACGAACGCATGATGACACTTGCGCAATAATGGCTGCACCCCGAAGCCTTTATAACGACGACGGCGCGACGACAGCCGGATGACGTAGCTAAATGTGACGCTGATGGAATGAACACGGGGGCACCACGACGATGCTCTGACGATGGAGGCACGATAGCGACTGACGATCGCGGCATGACGAGGCCAGCATAATCAATATTGACTGGTAACAATATGAATGCAATACAACGAAGAGGAAAAAATGTCGTCGATGGAACGACGAAGGCAGTATGCCGACGAACTGCATGAGGTTTCTGGTATGACGTTACTGTGCTGATGACAAAGCTGCAATGACGATTACGATACAAGGACCACGACAGCATCACGACCCAGAACACATGCCTAGTGACCCATGCTAATGGTGTCACGTGGTGGTGACGTTGAATAACACAGTAGCAATACTGTGAACGACAAAAGTAACTTTTATTGGGCGCACCTGTGCCCACAAAACAGGCTACACTTATAGCACAACGATAGCGGCGAACAGGCTCGCCGATCGTCGAAAATCTGATCAGCGGGTCAAGCGCGTCGGCTTTTATACAGCAGTCATCGAATGTTCCCGACTAATCGCTGGGACCGCATGCCTTCTACAAAGTTCTACACCATTCGTGTCAAGCGATGAAATCAGGTAACACAAGGTTCGGCGACAACAGACAGTGGATAGAAGCGTCGACAGCTTTCCAGAAACTTCGGATACATGCAGGCGCGTCCCGCGCTGTGCGAAAACATTTCTTAGGCGGCAAAACGTGTCGCCCGATAAAGACAAGCACACGTGTCAATACCCCCCTCTTAAAAAGCATGGACCCGATGCTGCAAACGAAAGTAATAAGTACGCCCTCGTAGCAAAGAAAAAACAAAATAAGGAAAGTTCGTTAGCGTCCGTAAGACGTTAGCGTCCACGTGGTGCGTCTTAACGCACCACGTGGACCACTTCAGGTCGTGCGCGACGTCGCTGTGAATGCGAAATGCCGTCTGGCACGACCTCATAGTCCAGTGCGCCAATACGTCGGATGACCTCGTAGGGTCCGAAATAGCGTCGCAATAGTTTCTCACTCAGTCCTCATCGGCGTATCGGGGTCCATACCCAAACACGGTCGCGGGGCTGGTACTCGACGAAGCGTCGTCGGAGGTTGTAGTGTCGGCTGTCGGTCCTCTGCTGGTTCTTCATTCGCAGGCGGGCTTGCTGTCGGGTTTCTTCGGCGCACTGGAGATAGGTAGGGACGTGAAGATTGTCTTCGTCAGTTATGTGCGGCAGCATGGCGTCGAGCGTCGTCGTCGGGTTCCTGCCGTAAGCCGACTTGAACGGCGTGATCTGCGTTGTTTCTTGCACCGCCGTGTTGTAAGCGAATGTTACGTACGGCAGGACGGTATCCCAGGTCTTGTGTTCGACATCGACGTACATTGCTAGCATGTCGGCGAGGGTCTTATTCAACCGCTCTGTACGACCATTCGTCTGTGGGTGGTAGGCAGTTGTCCTCCTGTGCCTTGTCTGATCGTATTGCAGAATGGCCTGGGTGAGCTCCGCTGTAAAGGCCGTTCCTCTGTCGGTGATGAGGACTTCTGGAGCGCCATGTCACAGCAGGATGTTTTCGACAAAGAATTTTGCTACTTCGGCGGCGCTACCTTTCGGCAGTGCTTTAGTTTCAGCGAACGGGTGAGGTAGTCCGTCGCCACGACGATCCACTTATTTCCGGTTATTGACGTCGGAAAGGGTCCCAGCAAGTCCATCCCAATCTGCTGGAATGGTCAGCAAAGAGGCTCGATTGGCTGTAGTAATGCGGCTGGCCTTGTCGGCGGTGTCTTGCGTCGCTGACAGTCTTGGCATGTTCTGACATAACGGGCGACGTCGGCGGTCAGGCACGGCTAATAATACTTTTCTTGTATCCTCGATAGTGTCCGGGAAAATCCGAGGTGTCCAGTGGTCGGATCGTCATGTACGGCGTGCAATACTTCTGGACGAAGTCCTAACGGGACAACAAGAAGGTAATTGGCGCGGACTGGTGAGAAGTTCTTCTTCACGAGTAGATCGTTTTGAAGCGTGAGGGAAGATAATGCGCGCTTAAATGCCCTGGGGACAACGTCGGTGTGCCCTTCCAAATACTCGATGAGGTTTTTCAACTCCGGGTCTGCTCGCTGCTGTTCAGCGAAGTCTTCTGCGCTTAAAATGCCGAGGAAGGCGTCATCTTCGTCATCTTGCGGCGGCGAGTCAGTGGGGGCGCGTGATAGGCAATCGGCATCAGAGTGTTTTCGTCCGGACTTATAGGTTACAGTGATATCATGTTCTTGCAGTCTTGGGCTCCACCGCGCCAGCCGTCCTGAAGGATTCGTTAAATTCGTGAGCCAACACAAAGCGTGATGGTCGCTGACGACTTTGAATGGCCTGTCATACAGGTACGGGCGAAATTTCGCTGTAGCCCAAACAATGGCGAGGCATTCCTTTTCGGTTGTAGAATAATTGTCTTCCGCTTTTGACAACGACCGGCTAGCGTAAGCTATCACGTGTTCATGACCATCTTTTCTCTGGACTAGCATGGCACCAAGGCCTAGGCTACTGGCGTCAGTGTGGATTTCGGTATCGGCGTGCTCGTCGAAGTGCGCAAGTACGGGCGGCGACTGCATGTGTCGTTTGAGTTCTTCAAATGCGTCAGCCTGCGGCATTTCCCACTTTAACTCAACATCACATTTAGTTAGACGTGTCAACGGCTCGGCGATGCGTGAAAAGTCCTTGACAAAGCGCCTGTAGTAGGCACACATGCCAAGGAATCTACGGACTGCCTTCTTGTTGATGGGTTGCGGGAAGTGTGCGATGGCAGCTGCCTTTTGCGGGTCTGGACGGACACCAGATTTGCTGATTACGTGGCCTAGGAACAGAAGCTCATCGTAAGCGAAGCGGCATTTTCCGGCTTCAGAGTAAGCCCTGACGACCTGATGGCCTCTAGTACTGTCGCAAGCCGCTTGAGGTGATCGTCGAAATTTCCGGCGAAGACGACGACGTCATCCAAATAAACGAGACAGGTCTGCCACTTCAATTCTGCTAACACCGTGGCCATGACCCGCTGGAACGTTGCAGGCGCCGAGCACAGTGCGAGCGGCACAACCTTGAACTCGTAGAGGCCGTCTGGGGTGATGAAGGCCGTCTTTTCGCGATCTCTTTCGTCGACTTATATTTGCCAATAGCCAGACTTGAGGTCCATCGACGAGAAGTATTTAGCGTTGCGGAGTCGATCCAATGCGTCGTCTATCCGTGGGAGGGGGTATACGTCCTTCTTCGTGATCTTGTTCAGACGACGATAATCGACGCAGAAACGTAGGGTTCCATCCTTTTTCTTTACCAGGGCCACAGGGGACGCCCAAGGGCTTTTCGACGGCTGGATGACGTCGTTGCGCACCATTTCGTCGACTTGTTCTCTTATAGTTGCACGTTCTCGCGGCGAAACTCGGTAAGGGCTCTGGTGGAGTGGTCGAGCGCACTCCTCGGTGATTATGCGATGCTTGGCGACTGGTGTTTGTCAAATCCTCGATGACGTCGAAAAGCAGCCATTGTATCGTCGGAGCAGACGTCTTAGGTGCTTTTGCTTAATTACGGGGAGACTTGGATTAATGTCGTAGTCTGGTTCAGGAACCATCGTCGTCGGGGTAGATGCGGCGGAATCCGAGAGGACAAACGCATTACTGGTTTCCAGAATTTCCTCGATGTACGCTATTGTCGTGCCCTTGTTGATGCGCTTGTGGCTGAAGTTTGTCAGCAACACTTCAGTTTTCCCTCCATGCAGTCGAGCGATCCCTCTTGCGACGCAAATTTCATGGTCTAGCAGTAGACATTGGTCGCTTTCGATGACGCCTTCTACGTCGGTAGGCGTTTTGGGGCCTACAGATATGACAATGCTGGATCGAGGTGGGATGCTGACTTGACTTTCGAGCACACTTAAGGCATGGTGACTACTAGAGCTCTGCGGCGGTATCGCTCGATCTTCCGACAGCATTATGGACTTCGACTTCAGGTCAGTGATTGCGCCGTGTTGTTTCAGAAAGTCCATGCCGAGAATGACGTCTCGCGCACACTGTTAACGCAACCGTGTTAACTCGCACACGGATAACGAAGGTGGCAGGGTAAGTCCGGTCATGAACGGTAATTCTTGCCGTGCAGATTCCAGTTGGCGTAATGAGGTGCCCTGCAGCGGTCCGAATTTGGGGACCCTCCCATGCAGTCTTAACCTTCTTCAACTGGGCGGCGATGTGTCCGCTCATTACGGAGTAATCGGCCACTGTGTCGATTAAGGCAGTGACTGCGTGGCCGTCGAGAAGCACGTCGAGGTCGGTGGTTCTTTGTCTGGCATTACAGTTGGGTCTTGGCGTCGGATCACGGCTGCGTCGTGTTGAACTGAAGCTGGAACGTCGCGTCGTCAAGTCGTCTTTCGTCGGTGTAGTCATGGCTTCCCGAGTTCTTCGGGACGGCGGGGTGTCTTCATTAGGTCGTCGAGATGGTTTCTTCATCGTCTTCGTCGGCGGCGGAGGATCTTCGTCAGTTCGACGAACAGCAACCGCACCTCCATCGGTTGCTGCTTTTAGTTTTCCGGATATGGGCTCGCAGAGCGGCCCCGGGCTGGGCCGGTGTATGGTCGGCGCTGTGGCGACAGGTAGCGGTCTGGTGACGGCGAACGGGACGGTCGTCGGGGGCGCCACTGAGTAGCGGCGAGGTAGTCGGCGATGTCACGTGGGCGCTCTCCAATCTGTGGACGTGGCGCGTTGACGGCGAACCCTCTCAGTCCCAAGTCGCGGTATGGGCATCGGCGATACACATGGCCGGCTTCTCCGCAGTGATAGCAGAGCGGGCGGTGGTCGGGGGCTCGCCAAATGTCTGTCTTTCTCGGGTAGCTGCGCTGGGCGACGGGTGGGCGTGCTGGCGGCGGCGGCGCTGGTCGACGGAATTTCGGCGTTGCAGAGCCCTGGCGTGGTCGTGGAGGGGGACATGGACGGCGTGCGACGGCGGCGTATGTCATCGCTTCTGGCTGGGGCTGCGATGATTGTGGTTGTAACTTGGGAACTCCGAGCGATCGCTGAACTTCTTCTTTGACAATTTCGGCGACTGTGACCACCTGAGGTTGCGATGAAGGGAAGATCCTTTGAAGCTGCTCTCGTACGACTGCCCTGATGGTCTCGCGCAGGTGGCCAGTGACTGAACTCCGGCGTAGTATGTCGAGCTCGTGCGGCGGTTGAATTACCGGTTCCGCATTTCGAGTGTCTTCTCAATGCTGGTGGCCTCGTGAGGGAACTCTTCTACGGTCGTCGGTGGGCTTCGTATCATTGCGCCGAAAAGTTCCTCCTTTACACCACGCATCAGCAGGCGGACTTTCTTCTCCTCGGACATTTCCGGGTCGGCGTAGCGGAACAGACGGTTCATTTCCTCAGTGAAGATCGCGATCGTCTCATTCGGAAGCTGCGCTCTGGTCTCCAGTAGAGCTTGGGCTCGCTCTTTTCGCCCGACGCTTGTAAATGTTTGCAGAAAGCCGCTTCGGAACAGGTCCTACGTCGTCAAGGTGGCTTCTCGATTCTCTAACCACGTCCTGGCGGCGTCCTCCAATGCGAAATAAACATGTCGCAGCTTGTCGTCGCTTGCCCAGCTGTTAAACGTAGCGACCCTCTCATACGTTTCCAGCCAGCTTCACGGGTCCTCAAATGTGGAACCGCGGAACGTCGGTGGTTCCCTGGGCTGCTGCAGCACGATGGGGGACGCTGGGGCTGCCATTGGAGTTGCCTTGGACACAATCTTCTTGGTCTCAGGTAGAATTCCCTGCTCCGGGGGAAGCTGTTGAAGACGGCGGCTTGCTCGACGTTCCGGGACGGCGCTGGTGTTGTCTTTGAGGTCCGGGCTTGAATTACGGCTAGTCGGGGGCGTCCGGTACTTGAACGTAAAGCACCTCCACCAGATGTCACGTGGTGGTGACGTTGAATAACACAGTAGCAATACTGTGAACGACAAAACTAACTTTTATTGGGCGAACCTGTGCCCACAAAACAGGCTACACTTATAGCACAACGATAGCGGCGAGCACGCTCGGCAATCGTCGAAAATCTGATCAGTGGGTCAAGCGCGTCGGCTTTTATAGAGCAGTCATCGAATGTTCCCGAGTAATCGTGGCGACCCGCATGCCTTCTACAAAGTTCTACACCATTCGTGTCAAGCGATGAAATCAGATAACACAAGGTTCGGCGACAACAGACAGCGGATAGAAGCATCGATAACTTTCCAGAAACTTCGGATACATGCAGGCACGTCCCGCGCTGTGCGATAACAATTGTTAGGCGGCAAAACGTATCGCCCGATAAAGACAATTACACGTGTCAATAGCTTGATCCATTGGGTCCGGAATCGAAGGCGTGAGGACGACACCATTTGTGGTTCAGCGACACTGCGAATACATTGCAATAAATGATTGAATACGTTAACAGGCCGAAGAGAATGGTAAGGTTTAATAGATGGGCAAGGTAACAAGAGTTCATAATCCCCATTCAGCCTCAACAGTCTGCAGGAGTACGTTTATCCATGTCAATTACTCAGACGGGACCCTAATCAAAATAAGGAAATTTAGAGAAGAGTAAAAATGGGTTGGAGTGCATACCGCAGGCATTCACAAATCCTAACTCTCGGCTTACCAGGGTCACTAAAAATAATGCTGTGCAATTATACCGTTCTACCAGTGATAACATAGGGAGCACATTCTTGGAGTTTAAGAATAAGGACCACACAATAAGCGATGTAATGAAGTATTTTAGGCGTAACGTTACAAAACAGGAAGATAGCGGAGCAGATCAGAGAGAAATTGACGAAATCCGATATTGTAGTTGAGATTAAGGGAAACAATAGAGCACTGGAGGCCATGTAATGCGTAGGACAGAGTTACAGGACAGCTTTTTTATTAGAGTTACAGAATGGCTTCCAAAGGAAGAGAAGTGCAGTTGAGGACGGTAAAAAGATAGGGGCGGGGGGGTGATGAAATTAGGTAAATTGCGAGGTGCAACTTGGAATCAGCTAGCGCAAGACAGAGGAAATTGATGATTGCTGTGTCGCCCTCGTTTTCGGTGGACATCAAAATGGGCTCTGCCTCTGCTGCTGGTGATGGTAATCCCTATTTGAGATAGGCCGCGGAACATCACAGACAAAGAACCGTGAAGCGCTTTCAAAAACCGCAAAATGACATGAAAGTTTAAAATGCCGCGCAAGTTTGACATACCTCTACACGATGTTGCACTGTCACCACTGTGTTTATGAAAAGGAAAGCAGTTCTTGCCATATCAAACATGAACAGATGGTTACTTTATCTCCGTACATAAAAGTCCGCCCTCTGGTATCTCAGTGGAATAATTCCAAAATAGATATTAAATGATTTTTTGTTTTTCTAACACAGCAGTCGCTAATGAAAACCGACTTGCGAAGCGACTATACCCGTGAGCTGCCTGCGGGTCTCAGGAGGAAAAATTTAGCCGCCGCGAAAATGACACCATAGTTTGTGCAAAAAGTAAGTAGCATCAAATACGTTCGCCCGTAATTCGTTCTGCTAAGGCACAGGTTTAGGCAAGAGACTGCACACGAACGCATTTGACCAGGAGAAAATCAGCGCCAGTGCTCCGTCATAAGCACGCTTAGTTTTCCTTGTTGTGTCGGACTTCACACGTGATTGGATGTTCAGGTTAATATTTGTAGTAAGGCTGTTGTGCAAAAAGCTGCTAGGGACGTGTCGAGTGAGAATGAGCAGTATCTCAGAAGGGAGATCCAGGACGGTATACTTCAGGACAAGCATGGAGGGTCGGCGACTAACGTATAGCGGTCACGTACATTTGGCAGAGTTTTAATTTCATGTTTCTTTTCATACGTTTCAAATTTTGCTCGAAAGAAAAAACAGCATTTGGAACAGCGCGGCAGAGAAACACAAGAGACGTTAGAGAGCGTGTTTCACCCTACATAAGATCAAAATTGAGGAAGTTGTTACACATGCTTTGGATAATGTGGCACAGCAACGTGATAAAGCGCGCTGGCGGAGCAACGCTCATGGCCACGGCTCTCGGGTAGATGCGCATGACTGACGGACCTACGTTTCAATTTTCTGAACGTTAATGCCCGTTGGCTCATGAAGCAGATGGCCGATTGAGTAGATTATTGCAGAACATGAACGCTGCGTAGCCGTCGTAAGCAGCCTGCGCGCGCCTATACAGGATGTGGAGTCTGTCCGCCTGGATGTGGCCGTTGCCAGAAACGACCGCAACAATAGAGGCAGAGGGGTCGCCATGTTTCTTGACAATATACGTATTCCGTAGTTGGCTGGAACCCTACGTGACAGGTTTACACTTGCAACTATTAGTATGTTTGGATGAAATACACATTTTGTGTATTTTGATGAAACACACTTGCAGTAGTGTAGTAGACATATCCCAGAGTCTAAGCCTCGAGGAAGTTGATCTCCTGAAACGTGGTCTAACGTTTTGTCCGACTAACAACGGAGTAAGCGAATACGAACCCCACAAAGATATAACAGTTTTCAAGACGCATGCGCATCAAGGAGTTCTTTTTCGATAGACCGCACGCAGGAAAACAAAATAAAAACTCTCTTGGACTCCGTAGCACGTGGACACCCGAAACCGAACAGTGCCCAGAGTTGGATTTATACATAAAGCTCATATCAAAGGAAATTATAGAGGCAGCACGGCATTGCCAGAAACGCGAAAATTTGTCCCCCGCTCAACACCAAATCCTTAAGGAATTCGCGAAAATGAATGATATTGTAATAAAACCAGCAGACAAAGGCGGCAGTATCGTAATCTGGCCTATAGAAAAGTACAAGAATGAGGCCTCCAAACGACTGAGCAACCACACCCGTTACAGAAAACTCGACTCTAACCCAAGTTCAGATTACATGGTAACAATAAAATTCAAACAGCGCTAGACGACAGGACCAGAAAGAGGGCGAGACAAACACGGTGCTGAGATAACACAGCGCCGTGTTTGTTTCCTCCTCTTTCTGGTCCTGTCGTCTAGCGCTGTTTGAATTTTATTGATACCCTGGAACACCAACTCGCCCAATCCGCTGCCCTTCTTCAGATTACAGAAATACTGTGAAAAACACAACAGCAGAGCTCCTGTACAGGGAACTAATCACGCAATCTAAATATCGCTTCATGATACACAAGAACAAAAAAGCAGGCCGCTTTTATCTTCTTCCTAAAATACAGAAAGTTCCAGTCGAAGAAATATTTGCAGCAGCAATTCCAGGTCGGCCGAATGTGTCTAATAACAACACACCTACTGAGTGACTATGTAAATTTTTAGGCCACCACCTGTCAAACATCTCCACCACCCTCCCATCTTTTGTTCAAGACACGCCGTACTCCCTTCGGATTATCGATGGCATCAACGCCAACCAAATCCCTTCCGACCACGCTATTTTAGACATTTTGGATGCTTCTGCCCTTTACACCAACATACCCATGAGTGAAGGAATTGAAGCCGTTTCTAAATCCCTCGCAATCAATCCCTAAGCGCACGCTCCTTAAGTTTACCTGTCGCTTAGGTTAGTACTCACGCTTAGGATAGGGATAACCTTAATAAAGTGCCGGAAAACGACGGTTTAACGCTTTGTGACGCTGGCCAAGCGTCCACCCGGGGTTATACCCTACTCTGCACTACCCCAGTTGGGCCCGTTTGTAGGGGGTCATGAGGCTTGTGCTTTTCGAGCGCATCCCGGGCCTGCTGGACGGCCCATAGTAGTGTGTCTCTGTCTGGACACTGCAGTGCACCTTCAAGTTCGGGCGGGTTAGTCCTGGAGGTAGCTGCCATCGGGAACCTGGCACAGGCCCACATGATGTGCCATTAGTGCGCCGGACCTGCTGCACAAACACTGCACAGCCCACTCGGATAGAGCTCTGGGTGAAGCACGTGCAGCATTGCGGGGGTGAGGAGTGACGCGGTCTGTATTTGCCTTAACATTACGGCCTCCTACCGACTCAGTGCCGGGTGGGGAGGCGGCATTGTCCGTTGAGCTAAGCGGTAACACTTGGTTACTTTGGTATAGCTGGTTAACTATTTCGAATTCGATTCTGTTCACTACCTGCAAACTTTGGGCGCTAACATGGGAACACCATTCGCTCCCACGTATGCGAACATTTTCATGAGAAAGACTGAAGCAGACCTGTAGAAATCCTACCCTTTGAAACCCCACACCTATCTTCGTTGCATTGACGACATGCTTATAATACGGGAACACGGCACAAGCGCGTTATCGGACTTAATTAGCCATTTCAATCGCTTTAACCGGAGTATTAAATTTATTCCTCAGCACTCTCCTAGTCAGATCAAATTCCCGGAAACGGTGGTCTGCATAGACAACGGGAAACTGATAAAGACACTTTACCGGAAGCCTACGGATAGCCAGCAATATTTAGACTACAACAGTCATCACCCTCGACACTGCAAGCAAGGAATTTTTCTCGGACAAGCGAAACGAATAAGAAGAATCTGCACCTAAGACCACGATTATATCCACCACCTAAATGACCTTAAAACAACGCTAGCAGAAAGGAACTATCCCCAAGTTGCTCTCGATAGAGCTGATGATGTCGAAACAAGATTGGAGAGACAATCTGAATTGCCGAAGAAACAGCCCACACCAGTATCTGACAGACCATCGGCCTTCATAACAAAATATTTTAATGCACTCCCGAACATAAAACAACATCCTCCGAAAATACCACCCAATAATATCAAGTAACGAGCGTCTGCGAAAAGCGTTCCCGGATGTACCTAGGGTTACCTATCGCCGAAACAAGAACTTTAAAGACTTGTTAGTGCACGCAAAAGTGAGGCAACAGCATTCCCCCTTAATAAAAGCATGTTGCCGCCTCAGGTGTGAAAGCTGCACGCACCTTCAAAGTGACATTAAAATTAAAAGCACCGCAAATAGCTATACACACGAAGTCAAATATAGCTTCACTTGTACATGTTTGGATGTGATTTACATGCTACAATGTTCCTTCTGTAAGAAACAATATATCGGTGAAACAGGACAATGAATGAACGTCAGAATAAACGGACATCGCGCGGACACAGCTAAAAAGCTTCCCAAAGCCGTCGCCGAGCAATTCAACCAAGTAGGTCATACCTTGATGAACTTAGTCTCTACATCTTACGGTCAAATTTCCGTTCTGATCGATAAGAAAATAAAAAGAATCATACCTTATCGATAAGTTCAAGACATTGCAACCAATAGGTTTAAACGTTTCAAAGGGGGCCTTAGAATCTATTCGCTATGCTAAATTTCAACATATAAGCAACGACACTTAGTTTGGTTTCTTAGCATTTCTGTTTTTTCTCTTTCTTTCCTTCTTCTTTTTCCGTATTTCCCTATTTATTTATTTATACCTTTCCAGCATTCACCTTTCTACATTTTCTTTTTTTTTACGAGCACCAGCACCGGTTTCTCCCGCTCCTTCTATTATCTCTTTCACAGACACGATAGGCTACGACCACTAGTGAAACAGGTAATAGAGCGCTGCTGTGCACGCCGTTGACACGCCGGCTGATACGCGGGCGTTGACACGGGATTTACGGAGGGCCGGTTCCCTGGCTGTATGCGCAGCACTCCTTTATTCTCAATTCGACACGCTAACGCACCTTCGCTCGTTGTCGTACCCACCCACCTTACGCCCTCTCCCCTTTAGAAGAACCCCTCCTATATGTATTGTGGCGAAGAAAGCATATGTCGCCACATGTCCACTTGTCGAAACGTTGGATCCTGCGCTCATCTTGTTCTCGTTTTGCTCATCGTCTTAAATTTCCATCTCCCGCTTTCCTTGTGCTTTCCCTACACCGCATTTCTATGTTCAGAATGCAAAGAGGCTTGCCCTTCGCTTCTGTGATGTTATGAGATTCAGTATATGAAAGAAATGGTTAAAGTACTTCCTGCTTTCAAGTCCACCAGGCGTATACAGTGTTTCGTGCCGAATTTATCTCAATGCAGTGGTCTATAACTCTCCTGGTGAGGGTGCCATTGCTATCAATGCTATGAGTGATTTTCATCAGGAGTTGCAAATAGAAGGCAAGCTTCTTATTAGTGCCAGGGATTTTAACTTACCAGACTTTAACAGGGAAGAAATGGTGCCGGAGGCGCATGATCATGAAGTGGGTTATCAGGCTGCTGATAGGTGTTTTGAAATTAGACGAAAGCAGATCATGAACGTACGCGGTCCCAAGGCAATAATAGCGTGCCAACTATCGAAATCGTCTTCTTGAGTGATTACGTTGTCGCGTATGTACGCGCTGTTGAAGCATGGCAGCTTTTCTCCCTGGCATTTCGGACGACTCGATTGTAGATGTGTCTATTATTTGACGCCTATTCTGGCAAAAAAAGCTACAGAAATTCTTAGAATTTTCTACTAATGCATAAGCATTCTTTGGCTCTGCTGTGGCTTTTCTTTCGCTTAGTTTCGCTTACTTTTCCTAGCTTACGCTCGTCTACCCATGGCCTTTCCGGTGACAATGAAGGCTAAGGCTTTAGTAGGCAGTTGTAAAATTTTCTCACCACATCCAGTCCATTCAATGCAATCGTACTAATTGAGCTGGAACACCGGGCACCTGTGCGCTTGGACGAAGCAGAGCGCTTGAAAGGGAACACCAGCTGCCGCAGTAGCGCGCGAGGCGGTGCGTGAGGGGAGAGCGCATCGCCGCGATACCATGCTACGCTCGTTGTCACTCTCGCAAGCTTACGTTATGAGCGCTTTCGTTGTCCACGCAAGCTCTCGCCTTCGTCAGCGTCCTTGGGGAGGGGTCGAGACTTGTCATCATCATCATTAGCCGGGCTACGCCCACTGCAGGGCAAAGGCCTCTCCCATACTTCAACAACCCCGGTCACGTACTAATTGTGGCCATGTTCTCCTGCAAACTTCTTAATCTCATCCGCGCTGCTAACTTTTTGCCGCCCCCTGCTACACTTCCCTTCCCTTGGGATCTAGTCCGTAACCCTTAATGACCATCGGTTATCTTCCCTCCTCATTAAATGTCCCGCCCATTTCTTTTTCTTGAATTCCACTAAGATGTCCTTACCTCGCCTTTGTTCCCTCACCCAATCTGCTCTTTTCCTAACCCTTAACGTTACACCCATCATTCTTCTTTCCATAGCTCGTTCCATCGTCCTCAATTTGAGAACTCTTTTCCTAAGCCTCCAAGTTTCTGCCCCGTATGTGAGTATTTATTTATTTATTTATCTCAAAGTACCTTACAGGCCCCAAGGGGAGCATTGAGTAAGGGGGGCGTCATTGAACAAATGACAAGAGAAAACATATATATGCGCGTTAAAAAATGTGAGCTAAAAATGTTTGTAATGATCACATGCTTCCAAACAGTGTTTAAAAAAAAACTGGTAAGATACAGCTGTTTTACACCTTTCTCTTGAGGAATAAGGGCAACCTGCTGTTCATGATCTGAGAATGCCTGCCAAACGCACCCCAGCCCATTCTTATTCTTCTGAATATTTCAGTCTCATGATAGCGATACACTGTCTCCACCTGTCTACACCTTACCACTTCCAGTGCATCGCTACCTATCGTAAACTGCTGTTCTCTTCCGAGACTGTTAAAGATTACTTTAGTTTTCTTCAGATTGATTTTTAGACCCACCCTTCTGCTTTGCCTCTCCAGCTCAGTGAGCATGCATTGCAGTTGGTCCCCTTAGTTACTAAGAAAGGCAATATCATCAGTGAATCGCAAGTTACTAAGATATTCTCCATTGACTCTTATTCCCGATTCTTTCCAATCCAGGTCTCAGAATACCTCCTGTAAACACGCTGTGAATAGCATTGGAGAGATCGCATCTCCCTGCCTGGCGCCTTTCTGTATTGATGTTTTGTTGCTTTCTTTATGGAGGACTACGGCGGCTGTGGAGCTGCTATAGCTATCTTTCAGTATTTTTAAATACGGCTCGTCTACACCCTGATTCCGTAATGCCTCCATGACTGCTGAGGTTTCGACAGAATCAAATGCTTTCTCGTAATCAATGAAAGTTATACATAAGCGTTCGTTATATTCCCCACATTTCTCTATCCCCAGATTGATAGTGTGAATATGGTCTATTGTTGAGTAGCCTTTACGGAATCCGGCATGGTCTTTTGGGTGACAGAAATCTATGGGGCTCCCGATTTCAGAAGCAGGTATTCTTAACACCCTCTACTGCGTCACAGGTATGACCGCCGCCGTGGTCAGTTGCTTCGCAGCTGCTGAAGACTGAGGGCCGGAGTTTGATTGTTGTATTCATATAGGAGGTTGTGGCCAAGTGCTGCACCAGGTTGGCCAGTCCTGCTCTGGTGCGTTACCGGTTCTGGTCACCGGGATCAGGCCCCACTTCAGGCCTGTTATGCAATTTTGTCAATATTCGGATTTTTCTCTCTTTTTTTTAATCCTGTGGAAAATCGCGCAGCACCGGCATTCGAACCACGGTCCTCTTGCACGTGAGGTGGATACTCTACCTCTACGCCATCGCTGCACCCATTGTAATGGTAATGGACTTGTAATTGACAATAAAAGGAAATTCCTGCAGCCGCAAAGGCCAGCGACCAAGCCTTCCTGTCGGGTCCCCGAGGCAAGACCGCCATAGAGTGCGCGGTGTTTTGTAACGACCGAAAAATGCGCCCGTACAAATATGGCCGGAACATGGCGACAGCTGAAACTAAAGCCAATCACTCCCGCTCGGAGATGGAAGAATTTCTCTCGGCAGGTGACAGGAGGTGGCTGGCGTAAGCTATCATGCACTCGGTAGCATTATGTTGTTGGACGAGAACAGCACCGATGCCATGGCCGCTGGGGTCGGTGTGGACTTTGGTCGGTGCAGTTGGATAAATGTGGGCAAGTATGGGAGGGGTGGTAAGAAACCCGATGACAGCGGCGGACGCGTGAGCCTGCTGCGGCCCCCACGTAAATGACGTGTTCTTCTGTAGAAGATCTGTGAAAGGCTGAGCTACGTCGGCAATGATTTGACGAAACGGCGAACGAACACAGTTCGACCAGGCAGCCCATGTCAGAAATAGAACGTGGCACAGGGAAACTGCGAACGGCGCCAACTTTTCCCGGATCTGCTTGTACACCGGATGCGTCAGCGAGGTGTCCCAGCACGATAATCTGACGACGCCCGCATTGATATTTTGTAGAGTTCATTTGGAGGCCGGCTTTTCGGAAGACCGCAAAAATGGCAGGGAGTCGGGTAAGGTGGCTGCCCAAAGTGAAAAAAAAAGCAATAATGTTGTCAAGGTAACAAAACAGGTGGTTCATTTATAACCTCGCAAAAGACAGTCCATCATACGTTCATATGTCGCAGGACCATTGCACAGGCAAAAGGGCATGACTTTGAACAGATATAAACCATCCGGCGTGCTGAAGGCCGTCTTCTCGCGGTCCATTTCATCAACTGAAATCTGCCAGTAAGCGGATCAAAGATCGATGGACGAGAAGGATTTAGCTCCGGATTTAGCAAGCAGTCCAAGGCGTTATCGGTGCGTGGTAGTGGGGAGACGTCTTTTCGCGTGGTCCTGTTTAAGTGGCTATAATAGACGCAAAAACGAGAGGGACCATCTTTTTTTCACAAGGACGACAGGTGAAGCCCAAGTTCTATGATCCCTTTCTGGAGCATTTTGTCCACTTCTGATCGCATGACTCGACGATCAGCATGCGATACACGATAAGGATGTCGACGAATAAGATTCGTTTCTCCAGTGTTTACACGGTCGTGAACAATAGATGTTTGAACTAAAGGCCTGATGCCGAAATCAAAGATGTCACTGTACGATTCGAGCAGGAGGCGTATCTCCATGGCCTGTGCAGAGGTGAGTTCAGGTGCAATCACTTTCGCGAAGTCATCCATTAACGAACCAGAGCTGTGAGCTGCAATTGGCGCTAATAAACCACTCTCGGCATTCAGACTCTCAAAGTCAAATTTGGAAGTATTAGAAACACTGGCCAACAACTTGCCGGCCGGACGCACTTGTGGACACAGGCTTAAATTCAGAAGCAGTAGAACGACGTCGTTATTAATAACCGTGCCAGCGTATACAGAACAGCAACGGTCCGCTTGAAAAGCACGTGGACGATGGGGTGACGCACATATTCACCGTCAGGAACCTGTGGCTGGGCGGTCAAGGTGACGGAAGTCAGTGCCTCGGGTGACAGACGAACAGTGTGAAGCGAGCACAAGTCCGGGGGGTGGTGCTCGGAGAATCGGCGAGTTGAGGCAGTCCCAACTGTAGAATGCCGTTTGCGCAGTCGATGAAAGCAGGATGATTGCATAAATAGTTCAATCTAAGGATAACGTCGTGGGGTCAGTTGTCGATCACAGGAAATAGAACAAAAGTAGGGCGGACGGCTATACTTATACGTGCAGTACACATTGCGGAAACAACCAGCACGCTGTCGTCGGCCACACGAAGCACTCGGGCAGCTACTGGGGCGAGGACCTTCTTTAAACGTCTACGTGAGCTAGCACTCATCACACACATGTGGGTTCCAGTGTGCTTGGACGGTATGCCGCCTATTTTAACGTCAAGTGCACTTCTCTTGGCAGGCAAAGACAGAAGATTTGCTGCAGTAGTAGGCAATGCAGCACCACCTCCAAGGGCTGCATTTCTTAGTTTCCCGAAAGCCTGCGGCAAAAGCCACTGGGAACGGAAGGCGACGTGGCTGCGGTGAACGGGAAGAGGGGTGACATGTTTGCGATTAACGAGACTGGGATTGACGCGGCGATGGTGAGCGGCTGTACCACGTGTTTCTAGCAGAGTTGTTGGTGCTGTCAGACTCGGCGGTGGGCGAAATATTGCGGGCATTTCGATCAAAACGGCTCAGGTGTGTAAGGTGTTGAAGGTCACGAGTTCGGACAGTAGCGGGCGACATGACCAATGCGGCGACAGGTGAAACATATTGGCTGGTCATCCGCAGTTCTCCACTTAGTGGGGTTGTGATAACGCGTAGAGTAGCGTCGGGGTGGAGCGAAAATATTAGAAGGCTGTTCGTTGGCTCTGGGGTTGGCGACAGCACAGACAGAATGTTTTCAAGCTCCTGGCGAATGATGGCTTGTACGAGGGTAACTGAAAAAGGGGCAGCATCAGGGCTACGCGAACAGAAACCTATGGGTGCACTCGCATTCAGTTCACTTCAAACGATCCGCACCACGTCCTCTGATGGTGACGCATGCTGCTGTGCGGGTTGACCTTCACACGTCGACGTTGTGGCAGTATTGAGAAGTCTGGCGAATGGTTGCAAGACTCGTCGGCTTTTGGCTTGCTCGAATTGTCGGCACTATTTTATGATAGCATCTACTGCCTAGCAGCTTTTGCACACGGGCAGATTAAAGATGTCCTCAGAAATTCCCTTCAGCGCGTGCCCTACTTTCCCAGCTTCTGTCATGCTGTGATCGGCTTTACGACTAAGCGCCAGCACGTCCTGGATGTACGATACATAGGACTCCGTGGTGGATTGAGCACGGGAGGCAAGTTCCTCTTTTGCGGCAATTTTATGGCCGGCTGGTTTGTCAAACAGCTCTGTCAACTTCTCTATGCATTGGTCCCAGCTAGTTAGCTCCTCTTCGTAGTTTTCGTACACACCTTTGCCGTGCCTCTTAGGTAGAACGACAGGTTAGCTAGCAAAAGCGTAGGGTCCCATCTGTTGATTCCACTCACGCGTTCGAACATCGCCATCCATTCTTTAAGGTCGGCGCCATCGGTCCCGGAGAAAGTTCCAGGGTCCTTGGGTTGCAGAACCACAACCGAAGATGATATTGACGTAGCTGGCGACGTTGACGTTGGAAGCGGCAACGACGTTTACCCTGCGTGCTCACCGTCATTCATGGCAGGGAAGGTGATGCGCCGTCCACTGCGGAGCTCTGTTTCCAGCCGTGGTATCAAGCATCTCCCACCAATGTGTTACGAGGATGTTGGGAGTATAGAAAGACTGTATTTACAATATCTACACAAGTCAGTGTAGGCAAAGATGGCTGAGCAGCAACAACACGCAGCAGCCACAGCCTCGCGATCCCTTCTTCTTCCTTCCTCTTCTTTTATGCTTCCGTTACAATATATACCTCTTTTCCGGGCTTCCGGATAAAGCTGACGACTGCCTATTTACACGCCAGGGACAGTTTGGCAGCTCCCGAGCACTCGTTGAGGGAATTCGTCAGTTGGCTTAGTCTTCTTGTTCATGTTGTTGAGGAAGTGTATCGTATTTTTTTCATGTCCTGCCACGATACCTCTTCTCACGGTTTGAAGCGCCGCCTGTATTTCATGTACTTCGCAGTCTCTTTAGAGATCCGGATTATCAGTGCCTTGATACTGCATATAGTATCACGTTTCAACGTGGCCAAGGGCATCAATTAGAAGTTTGCCACTAGGCAACCCCACCAATTAATCAGCGCCTATCCAGAAGTCAACGCAGCATTGACGGCGAGCGTTCACTGGTCAACTAAAGAATTCTGCACCTGAATCTGACAACCTGAACTAATTGATGAAAAGGGCCAACCTCGAATGCTACCGTGACAACGGCTTCTAAACCGGATTTCCGGATTTTAAATGTGCGGGGGCGAAGGCATATCGAAGGAATGGTGCGATATAATAGACAAGATATTGCGACCGGATCGACCATTGTGATTTGTCATGATACAGTCATGAGGTTCTCTAGTCAAGCCATATAGGGAAGGCAACAGTATTAAAAGGAGAGACTTTTGGTGCAGGTGGTGCTCACGTCTCCTTATGTGAACTCTGACGTTTAATATGATCCTGCATGGAGTAGGCTTCCGTATGTGGAGCCATTGTGAATAATGTAAAATTAACCCTCTTTCCTTTATTCCTACTACCGGACGCAGTCGTCGATAGGCTTGGTGGATTCTTGGACCACACGCCACCTCGAGCAGCAACAAACTGGTTGGCAGCGGTGAGGTCAAGGCAGTCGTCACAATCTAGGATCGACGAACCTGGGAATCTTCACAAGCTCGAGGTAGACAGCGGATGGGAGAGCGACTTCTGTGGAATCAGGATCAGCATTTGTAGCTCTTGAGCTGCTTTGTGGCTCAGGGAGGCACAACCGCCGCAGTAACGGCGTAGAGACTTGAGTGACTTGAAGGAAGAGCAGGAGAAGGCAGTCCTCAGGAGCTGGTTTCTGTGGACCTGGGAACGAGGCTGAAGGAGTCACGTCCTTCACAAGCTCGAGGTTGGGCGAGTACTGGAACGACCAAGTTTTGCCGGGCGGTAAGGACAGAGTTATATCGGGCAAATAGCTGTGGTTGATCGCCACCGGGTGTGCGTTCAATACAGGGGAAGTCGTAGTCAGCTCTCGGAAAAGCACGGATATTAGTGTCAAACAAAGAGGGGTTGTTGCTCTTGGCAGCAGAGCTTTGTATGGGCATTAATCATAAGTTGGGGAAGCCCGAAATTTCCACGGCGATTCACGAATTAGGTTTCGAGAAGACGAGCTTATGGATACCCGGGAAAACATATGTCGCGAGAGCAAATAAAGAGCGGAAGAGAAGGAGAGGCACGAAAAAAGGCAACAAAGGCGGGCAGAAACTGAGTGCGACTAAAGGCAGGTGGAAATTGAGCTCGCGGAAATGAAACTAGAGGAAGCGAGATTAGCGCGCGGTGTGGATGCGCCGCCGGCACAAACGGAAAGTGTGAAGATGACGGGTTTGTTCAGCCGTACAAAACAGGCGATGACATCAGTCTCTACCCGATTAATTTTGAGCCGATTTGTGAGAAGCAATTATTTCACCAAGATACGTAGCCGGAGTGGTTGCTTGGCTTGCCGTCGGGACAAGCCTGGCAAGTTGTAGGCCGACTGTGCGCTGCCGAGGCATTTGTCTACAGTGCGGTGAAGTCGAGTTTGCTTGCAAAATGCAGGCTTCCCACAGAGTAATTTTGGAGGGGATTTCGACAGGAAGAAAGAAGCCCAGCAAAAACTTTGTTGAGTTGGCATGTAGCCTGAAGGATAATTTTTAGAGTTGGTGAAAGCAGCAGGTGGCGGATAACGTCAGTAAACTGTCAGATTTATTCTGCTTACAGCAGTTTTACGAGATCCTCACGGATAACGTGCGCGTTTGGTTTAAGGACAGGCAGGAAGGTGTGTCTGTAAAGGTGCAGCACAGCTGGCCGAGTATGTGGCGAGCCGTGGCTTCAGGTCACAGAGCAGCAGCGCAGAGCACTATCAGAAGGCTTTCCCACGGCCGTAATCTTTCTCACGAGGGCAGCAAACCAGTAAAAAGAACAATGCAACACGCACCGAAAGAATGGAGAAATCAGCTGAAAGGGGTAGAAACGAATCTGGAGCTATATATTCTGAAGATCTCAAATCGACAGTTCAGCTGGCACTCGATGTTGAAAAGCCGTGCATGGCGGATATAATGGTAAATGGCAAAGAGTGTAGGGTACTGCGGGACTCCGCCGTCGGCAGTGGACCTCGTCCATGCAAAGTATGTCAAAGTGAAGGCTATGCGCCCGAATGTGCATAGGTAAGCTAGGCCTTCAGCGAAGACTGTGTGCCTACCGATGGCGAAAATGCAGATTGCTGGACCTTTCGGAGATATCGAGACAGTAGCAGCAGTATCAAATGGGCTTTTGATAGAATGGGTAAACACTAATCAGATTTTTACTAACAATACAAAAACCTGCCTACTTTGTTTTCATAGCCCATATAAGGTGTTTAGAACACTATCAAATATATACCTTCATGAGAGGAACTGTACGTGCTGTTCATGCCCACCTCTGGAACATAAATACAATAGTAAATACTTTGTTATCACATTTGACGAAGCACTGTCGTGGAATATACATATTGCAGAGTTAGCCAAACGCCTACGCCTAGTGTGTGTTTATATATATGCTCTACGATCTATATGTGATGTATCGGTTAGAAAAATTGTATATAAGGGATTGGGACCGTCCATATTACCATACGGGATAACAATTTTCGGAACCGCGTCTTTATATAAATTAAACACACTAAGCCGCATAGTGAGCAGGATTGCAAACAATCTCTCCTTTGGAACCAACTATCATGATAAGTCAGCCCGAGGCAGTATGGAATATTTTGACATGCTACCTGTAAACAAGCAAGTTATCTTTGACATATTGTACAAGCACTTCTTTCACAGTTCCTTTAAAATCTGCAACATTAAAGTTCGGCCTCTCCGTCAATCAGAAAAGTATGCTAAACCCCGCATCTTCACCGCTTATGGCAAAAGAACTCGCACCTACTATGTTCCTTATTACTTCAATAAAATACGAACTCTCTCAAGCATTACCGGAATAAAAGACCTTAAGAATTTCCTTCGACCTTGGCTGAACGGTAATATAGAATGAGGTAATTTAGTGTTGGCCATGTTCTTAATGTTTTCATTTCGTGTACGAAAGTGTGCACGGTGGATTTGCTATCATTTGTTCTGTTGGTTCTTGTTCGTTTGTTTGTTCTTATGTCGCACAAGCAGTTGCTGAGTATTTGGTTGATTTTATTTTCTCTTCTTTTCAACTATGATTTACTCGCTGTTGTTTCATGTGCTTAACCTGCCCAGCTCAGCTTGTGCTGAGTATGTGCCCAGCTCGGCACACAAGCGGCAACGCTTATGCAGGCTGGAACACGTTGTACGAACTTTTTTTTCAAGTTCAAGTTCAAGTTTATTGTTAGTGCATGTACAAGAAACGGGCTTACATATTATATACACCATTAGGAGGTCCCGGAGTGAGAAACTGCCAAGGGGACCTCCTATTATTAGTGGGTGCATAAGAGTATTACAGCAGCAAGTAGAGGGCGAACAAACAAACAAAAAAAGAAAACAAAACGCTTCAAGAAATGCAATTCGTATGGAACAAGTTCAAATAAATAGAAGACAATTAGATATATATTAAAACCAGCGTTATACAGTAATATCACAATAAATAATCATAAGCAGAATATCTAGTAATCTGTAACAAAAATTTGACTCTTCTGCATATTACGAACAAAGAAAAATACAAATAGTTTTACAGAAATATGAAGCCTAACGATACAATAATAGCAGTAATGTAAAGACAACGTAATAAATATGAACAGGTATTTATGACAAATGAAGAGATAGTTCTGCTAACAGTATTCTTTTCATATTGTGTTTAGAAAACTGCAATGAAAGAGATGACTTAATGTTAACAGGGATGCTATCCCAAAGTGAAATACCATAGAAACGAAGTGTAAATTTACCATAGTTAGATCTGACTTTAGGTAATAGAAGATTATTGCGTTCTGAAAACCTAGTATTATTTTTGTTCATGAGGTTATCAAAAGGAAGACTCTCTAAGGTTATTTCACGATGAAAGAAACGAAATGTAATGAGTGACAACTTACGATAGAACTGCTGTTGAATGGGTAAAACGTTAAGATGTTGACAGATGGGTAAAGAATGGCAGCGGAATGAGCTAAAGGTCATTAAGTGTATTGCCTGATTTTGAAGACGTTGAAGTGGTTTAAGATGAATGGCATATGTATTACCCCATGAAGATAAACAGTATGATAAATGACTGTTAATATAAGCATGATACAACGATCTAATAACATGAGGGTGGAAGAATTCGCGTGTTTTAATGATAATGCGGATGCCAAATGACACCTTTCTTATGAGCGAGTTTGCATGGCTATAGAACTTAAGGTGTTTGTCGAGAGTAATACCCAGAGATTTAACAGTATCAGATTTCGGTATAACATAAGTATTTAACGAGACAGTTATTGGAGAAGAAATCGGTGTTTGTGGATTATGAAAAAGTGCAAAGGTTGTTTTTAAAGTATTGATTTGAAGTTTATTATAAGTGCACCAGGAATGCACATTGTTTAGATCAGTTTTAAGTGTGTCTTGAAGCGCGGTAAGCGATTTCTTTGATGAGTAGATGGCCGTATCATCAGCATATAACAAACAGTTACAATTGGTAAGTACATTAGGTAGATCATTTATAAATAATAAGAACGACAATGGGCCTAGTACAGAGCCTTGGGGAACGCCACAGTTAATTACTTTAGTAGAAGAAAATCGGCCATTAAGATACACTACTTGAGGCCTGTTAGACAAGAAGCTACAAATAATATTTAAAGGTGGGCCAGTAATACCGAAAGATTCAAGCTTACACAGAAGAATAGAATGATCTAGAGTGTCAAAGGCTTTTGTTAGATCGATGAATATGGCTCCTGCAACAAACCATTCGTCAGTAAATCGTTTAATGTTATCCGTGAAGTTAATTATTGCCAATTCCGTTGAATAATTCTGGCTAAAACCAAATTGGAATGGAGAAAGAAGATTAAATTTATTGAGATAGTGCATTAGACGAGTGTAAATAAGTTTTACAATGGCCTTACTAAAAAATGGCAGAATGCAAATTGGGCGGTAGTTATTAATGTTTTCACGAGAACCCCTTTTTGAACACAGGGATTACTTTACCATGTGTCATCAAATCAGGAAATATGCATGTGCTAAAAATTTTGTTAACGATATCTGCAAAAACAAATTATATGTCTGCCACAACCAGTTTTATTCTAGAAGGCTGAATAAAATCTAGGCCAGGTCCAGTAACAATAAGAGATGAAATTACCTTTAAACTTCTTCGGAAGAAACCGGTTGAAGAAAAAAATGACTGAGGGCAACGTGGGAGATAGAGTAAAACACTAGGCGATAGCGTGTTCTGGCAAGCGGCAAAATGATCACTAAAAGCATTTGATATGTCAGCCTCGGTTGTGCATTCCGCGTTGTCGTAAATTATTTTTTAATGCCCGTGTTAGACTCTGTATATTAAGAAATTATTTAATAAGCTCCCAATTACGCCTGGTATTCATTCCGTTCTGAATTATCTGTCTTTCATTATAGTCCCGTTTTGCGCGTTTAAGGATACCAGAAAGTATACTGCAAAATTTCTTAAATTTAGTTCGCAAAGCTGTGTTGAACGGCTGCAGTCTCACCTTTTTGTGAAGATTATTCTTTTTTGTTATAGAGCGCAGCACTGCATTTGTAACCAATGGATTTCTGGGAGACGAAAATCATTGCTGAAAGGACACATGAGGCGTGCACTCATTGATATAGTTTGTTATTGTTGATAAAAATATCGAGTACGCCCTGTCAGGACAGTTCTCCTAAAGAACGCACTCCTAACAAGTGCCTTGTATCTTCTGTATAAATAACGTTTCATTCAAAGAATTTTTGGAATATTGGTGACACCGCGTACGTTTTGCGACACCCAGAAGGAAGAACAGAGGATAGAGGTCAGTAATGGAATAATCTATTACTCCAGTGGTATAATCAGAAGATGACGAGGAAAATATATCATCTATCAATATGCAAGAACCAGAAGTGTCGCACCTGGTTGGAACATCGATTAAGGAAGAGAAACCGTAGCTAAATAAGCAGTTGGTATAATCAGAGCATGACTGACAGTTGGGATTAAGTATGTTGATGTTAATGTCATCACAAATGATGATGTTCTTGTTTTCATTGGTTAAGACACTGAGTATTTCTTCTAGCTGCGAACAAAAGTCCGAATACGACGATGACGGGGAACGATAAACGGACGCCCGGATTGTATTCCGGTTATTGAGGGACAGGACATTCCGGTCGAACTCCAGCCAGACAGACTCGCACAACAAATTGCGGAACGAAAGATCAAGACGACGAGTGTACGAAATCGACGAATTCACAAAAAATGGCAGATCCGCCACTTCACTGAATCCCACGGTAACTATATTCACTGGTATATCCTGGCAGACCAAATAGATTGCCATCTACCGGTGATAGCCATGTTTCATACAGGCATATTAACGAAAAATTATGGTTAAGTAAAATAAGGAAGTTCAAAAGATCATGATGTTTGCGCAGACTTCGAATATTGCAGTGAATAAACGAAAATTTGGGCGATTTGTCGTGTAACAACGCTTTCAACTGATCACATGAAAACATGTCTCTATTCATGGTGAGGATTTACGTCGGAAAAACGGGAGTGCAGGCGCACTGATTATGCAAAAATAGCCAGATCGCTTACGCCTGAGATGCGATAAACTAAGAAGGGTAACATAACTGCCCCCTTAATTGAAGTGAATAAAAATTTGTTATTATTATTATTATCATTATTATTACCGGAAGAATGCTCTTACCTTTTCTGGAACAGCTCAGAGGCACTACTGAATAAACGCGGGTGCAGGTTTGCAGAACCCAAGTCATGGCTTTGACGAGGTCCAAAACACGTGATCTAGCTCAGCAGATAACTCACGACGATGAACGAAGTGCACAAAAAAAAGAAAGGATGAAACATCTAGCTCCGGAGACGTAGTTAAGACGGCAGAGAAAATCTTTCCGATTTCACCGACAGAAATGCAGGAAATGGTTCAGGCTGACGACCGGCCAACGGGAAGAAACAAAAGGCATTCGAAACTAAGCGTCAGAAAGCGTTCTAAGAGAAAGACGCGTCGCAGAGTCAGGATTGCGGCAGAGAAGGCAGCACGGCCACATAAAGCGAAAGCCACTAAAGCCTCTGGACAGTGCAATGAGAAAGTTGGAAAGGCGTGTTTGTCATTTGGGATGCTTCCAGTCAGAGGGTGTCCGAGTCGCCAGACGAGGTTGAAAAGACAGCGACGCTTGGCGCGGGGGAGGACAAAGGTAAGGGGGGAGTTATGTTACCCCTCCTCGAGTTATTCATAGAGAAAGAAAAAGACTAAGAGCGGACACTCCGAGAAATCTGGCCTCAGGAACTACGTCACGGCTACGTAACGAACTAATGCTTTCATCAAACGCCAGGGGACGCAGGCGCAAAAAAAGAAAATGTTGTAATGAATTCTGCTCAATCGCTTTACAAAATAATAATTATACACCCAAATTTGGCGTGTTTCTGATACATAAAAACAGAATTTATAGAAGACACCTTCCGTGCTTTTTGTTCATCATTCGTACTGCCATCAACACCAATCACCATTCGTCCATCGAGAAGAAATCAACGACACCAGCGACGTGCCAGCGGGAACGTCTCGTGAACGTCGGCTGCGGCGGTGTTCTTGTGTGTGAGAAAGGTGAGTCACATTTTTAAGCGAAGCTTGGAGTAATTGACTTGTGAGCGCGACGAGCTAGGTTCGCTAAAAAAAGCAGTTTGCGGCTCTATATGAGGCGGCTAGACGCGAACAATGCGAAAAGCATGCCCCCTCAAGAAACGCGTAGCAAGAGGGCTGTACTAGCTGTACTTGCTATCCCCACCGAGAACGGCATAATCTTTGTTGGTTGCGTTCCGTGAAAATAATCAAACGACGCGAAGCTGTCATCAACTTGCACCGGTTCACGGCTGTGCACTGCACTGCGACTCGCAGCTTGTCAGACGCCATCGAGACGCTGCGTCTCGGTTTGCGAGGGTAAACCGTTCTTGCCCAGCGCTGTTTGCGATAACCGTGGTGTCGGCGTTCCTATGAAATAGTTCGTGTTGGCGGATTAAAAATGATCTGCTGGACAACGCTTAAGGTCAATATCATGAATTGCACATTTCAGGAAAATTCCGGTTTCGAGAAAATTGAATTCCTAAACCGCGTTTAAATGATCGCGTCATGGTTGACGGTCTTTTCGTTGACCCGTTCTAGAGGCTGACGAACGCTGGAAAGAACATAAAAGACTCCACGCTGATTCAGACCGAAAAAGGGCGTTCCGGGGACGGGCGCTACCTAGATAAAGAAAGCAGGACGTTAGGCACGCTGTAGCCAAGTTTTGCTTGCTCGTTTCCCTTAGAGAGTAAGGGCTCCTGAATATTTTAACGATATTGCTTGCAAACAATGGCATGTGACATAAACAGCGAGCATAGCTTATTGCGTTTGGTACTTTAGCGAGGTGTGTATCTACGGCGCACGGACGGACGCTGGTGTATGCGTCCGCGCGGATTGTTTATACAGAAAAGTAACGGTGGGGAAAAGTCACCAATGACTACTGCATGACTTATTGCGGCGGCCGTGTTGGGAAGTACTGCGCCTTCTAGTAACTTTCGGTTCCTTACCATTTTTTCTTGGCGGAAATCGTTGCACAACGTATTGTCGCGTAGGCGTGGCGTGGCGCGGCGCGCATTTGAACAAAGGCCTCGTATTTGGACGTTTAGAATGTATCTTCATCACGCTTATGTGAACTGCTATTTTGCCTACCAATATACTCCTTAAACTGAGTACGTACAGGGGTGTCTAAAACTTCACAGGCCGCGATGCCCTCCATGGGATTAAATAGGATGGCGGCCTAGAAACTTTTGAACACCCCTGTACGGGGTATTAACATTTATCCTTATAAGTCCGGGTTATACGGGTCAGAGGTCAGGATGTGTCGGTGGTTTTATATTGGTCATCGGTTCGCTATTCTTTCAAAGCGGTTTTCTGGTACAGTTATGACCTGTACATATGTTTTTGGTAATTAATGAAGCGTGCACTTATTGATATTTTCAGACCGTGCTGATGCCATGCCGTCCGGCGGTCCAAGCTACGGCAGCTACTGCTGTGTGTCGTGGTGCTTTGACAACGGCACAACCCAGAAGAAGCCTATCTTGACTTGGAATAAAAACATTGCGGAAACTCTGTCTCTTTGATACATATGAGCGCTTGTACCAAAACACAGAAGACAAGCGCGATGGATAAAGCCGTAGTGAATTATGATTACCTCTATCTCCATCTGTTGCAACTTAATCGAAATAAAAATGGCGTCACTACCTCAATTCACACCAAATATTGAACTAGACAAAAGAGTGAATCGCTAAATCAAAGCGACAAATAAAAGCGTTGCCGTTTGGGTGACGAAAAGTGGTCTGAAATGACAAGCTTCCGCGACAACCCAACGTCGGTTACGAGGGGTAATCCAAATTTCGCGCCAGCGGAACCGAAACAGGAAGTGCAGGCCAGTTGCTCTCATCAACCGCCAGGCGCGCTAGGTTCGATTGGGCCGCTGGGGATGTATGGGAGTGGCCGCTCTTAACTTTTTATGCGAAGCATATTACGAGGGCTCAACCCAGCTCCTCAGGCGCGGCGGTGACCATGAAATCACGTGACACCATGACGTCACGACAGAGGAGAAGTGGCTTTGGCTCAACTCTTGCAAGACGGGCTGGGTGGGAATCGAACCAGGGTCTCCGGAGTGTGGGACGCAGACGCTACCACTGAGCCACGATTACGATGCTTCAAAGCGGTACAAAAGCGCCTCTAGTGAATGCGGTGTTGCCTTAGAAACGAGCTGTTTCTAAGGCGTGCGTCTCTTGCTCAGGCGCACATTTCGTTGCCGCGCCGAACGCTGCTTTGCTCGACGCTCACCGCGTCCAATGCGGGGCGCGTAGTCGCTGCCCTGTAGCCCATTGTCTTACACCCCTTGGCGGGTCGACGGGAACGCTGTCGCGTTCCACTCTTGAAGGCGAAGAAGTAATGCATGAGTTGTTTCTTCGTCTAGCCGAACCAAATATAGCCAAGCAACAGCAGTTCACCAGGCTAAACAGTGGTTCAACAACTAAAATAAAGGCTAGTATGCTTCGCATCCTGGGCTTAACCTTACCTAAGCCACAGCCATTTTTTTCTTTCTCTATGAGTTATTTTCGAGGTATAACGTATATGGGATGGGAAAGCGTGGCGGTAAGGCGACGCAAAGTGGTCATGCCGTGCAGTTAATTCGTAGTGCAGTCCGTAGCAGGCATGTTGCCAGTGCGTAAAGCGTCAGGGTTCTGCAGCGAGGTATAGGCCTTCGCGTCCTTTGTATTCCCTGGTTGACAAGGTTGTCAAGAACTTTCAGATCGCGCCCGCCTGAAGTACGGCTAAAAGATATGGTGCAAACGTAGGCTATTCAGAATGAAAAGCGACATACGTGCTTTGTGGAAGCTGTTCATTTATTTAATTAAATATCGTGTTAGGTTAGACGTTTTTAGATCAAGAGATCGTTGCGATTTGGAACTTTGGACGTTTGCTTAGATTGTTTATTTTAGAAGTTTAATGATATTATGAAAGAACATCATGGTTTGAGCCCTTATAAATATTTGAAATTTTGTTTTCTAGATATGTCGTTCTTTCTTTTAAGCAGATAAATTTCATTTTTTGTGAGATGTCCTTGCAGCGTCAAGTATAGGTTGTTTGTTAGAAGCCTGTAGTGGCGCGCTTGAGAATCAGTTTACTCTTCTAAAGGTTCGTATTATTTATGAAATTAGAACGTGTTATTTTGAGGATTGCCATTTGTTAGGCTTGTTGGTAATCTGACATGGAAAGCATGATTAGAGCAAGCGAACAAGGGCAGAATAGAAATGACACCACATTGGGGTGTCGTCGCCTATCTGTCCTTGTTCGCTGGCGCTGAATATGCTTTCCAAGTCATATTTAGAGGAGCCATTGTTTAACCGCAGAGTTTTAGAAAGTGTTTGTACCACTCCTTAAAAGCTTGTCTTGCTCGGGCACTCGCATCTTCGTGTAGATTCAGGCGTAATGTACGCAACAGGCGTAATTCAGGCGTAATTCAGGCGTAATGTACGCAACATTTTCCCTCATTTCTCTAGTGCCTGTCCTTTGTGGACAAGAGAAAGAAAATATTTGTGCGTGAGTCGCACAAAAGCGGAAGATTTGCGGAGCCTTATTTGGAATGTGTGAATTGTTTTGGTAGGAAATCCTTGTGTTCACCTGTGTTTGTCAAGCAATAATACTTCCTCAGGGAATTCATTCTCTTGTGTGAGGCCAGCAACCGTGGTCTCGGTGTCGTCCTTGCCAAACTTAACGAACGCAGTGAAGAGCATCCCCTTTTGCACTTCAGTTGACAACTGACGACGCGAGAAGAGGCGTTTAACACATCGGTGAAAGGGTGTTTTTGCATATTATGGGCCATTCAAAACCTAGGAGGCTATATTCAAGGCCCGAAATTCACGGTTGACAGCGACCACTATCCTCTTGCATGGCTGAAGCAAATGCCAAAAAAAGAAGAGATAATGCTGAGATGGAGTCTCATTCTGCAGGAATACGACTTCGAGGTCAAATACAGGAAAGGGAGCCAGAATTAGAAAGCAGACGGTCTGAGCTGGGGATCTTAAGCAACAAATACAGAGTCTTCTTTTTAAAGCGTTCTGTACGTGTCGCTATCATTATTGAGAAAGGCAACTAATTTGTGCCTTGCCCAGTGCAGACCATTACAAAAACGCTGCGTTGCTCGACGCTCACCGCGTCCGATGCGGGGCGCGTAGTCGCTGCGCCGTAGCCCATTGTCTCACACCCCTTGGCGGGTCGACGGGAACGTTGTCGCGTTCCACTCTTGAAGGCGAAGCTTAAGCGTCCGCTTTGCAGCTGTTATGACGTCATATGGTAGCTACGCGGCCGCGCGCGGCGCAGCAAGGAAGAGTGTGGTTGTGCGGCTAGTATGCTTCGCATAAAAAATAGAGGGACAGAGAGAGGGGTAGAACTTTGCAAAGCGACGCGAGAATCGTAGCGTCCGGTAGGCGTGTCGCTTAAGCACGCTGGCTAGAGTGTCTGTGTGCTTGTGTTATCCATGGAATAACGCCGCAATGACACTGCAGTGGGTCTCAGCCGTCAGTTTGGAAGGCAACCTGGATGATTCGGGCAATTCGACAACTAGTCACCCTCAGTTCGAATGTCCTAGCGGCGGAGAGGTCTTTTACGTGTCAACATGACGAAGAGCATCATTGGAGTTTACCATGAGGCAACATTACCCATTCGTCAACGCAGCGTTGATACCGACTGTTGACGGGTCAACGAAAGACCCTTCTACCAACACCTGACAACCTGAACTAATGATGAAAAGGGCCAACGTCGAATGCTACCGTTGGAAAGGCTTCTACCTAGGATGCCCAGATTGCTATGCGCTTTTTAAATATGCGGAACGAAGGTACAACAACGGAGGCAGAGTTCCGCGAAATGGTGCGATATCATGGGCGGGATATTGCGAATGATTCGCTGATTGGATTGGCTGCGATGCAGTCATCTGATTCCCTAGTGTATTCACCTACGGAATACGGCGGTATTAGAAGCGGAGACCCCTGGTACTGGGGGGCTGACGTGTCCTGATATGAACTCAGACGTTTAAGATGCTCCTACATGGAATGGGCTTTCATATCTGGAGCCAGTGTAAATAATGTAAAGTAACCCATTTTTCCGTCATTCCTACTACCGGATGTACTTGTCGATGGGTTTCGTGGATTCTTGGCCCAAACGCCACTTCGAGGCGCAGCATGGTCTTTAACTCAATATTCCAGTGTTCGCGCCTATCGTGATAGTGCTACACATTTTTGCAAGAGAATGTGATCATGAGGAGTACCAATTTGTTTAAGAACTACACATTCACTGTTAAAGAAGTCGCATGAATATAAGACAATGAACGTGTCCAGTAAGTCGTTCCCATAAATGTAGAAAATTAGTACTCTCAACAAGCTTTCACTGTGTACACCAGCAGTTACGGTCAGGATGCCTGAATCACGGTTCTTATCTGTACAAATTGCTCCTTATCCTTTAGATAAGTGACACGGTGGTGGAAGACCAATGTAGCCGAGGTAATGCAATAACTTTCCATGAGACACCTTGCCGAATGCTTCTCTTAAACGCAACAACAAAACATCAAGGTGTGCAGCTAGTTTAAGGACTGCTGATAATTCATGCATGTTTGAAATAAGTTGCGTAATCTTTCACATTTGTTTCCGCAGGCTGGCGGGATAAGTTAATTTATATGTTTGTATATACGTTATATGTTTGTCTGTTTATTATTCCTGACAACCGGCTGGTCCAGCTGACTCATCGTGTTCGTCGAAAAGGCCATCTGCACTCGGTAATCATGCCGCAAACCCGCATCACTACGTTCCTGCACTCATTATTCGTTCGAACTGCCCGAGACTGGAATGGCCAGCCCATACAAACCGCACTCATCCGCGATACAGCGAGATTTAGATCTGCCAGCGCGCGTTGCGACTCACCTTTCTAATCTCATAATCATCGTCATCATTCCCGCCTTTTACGTGCCCACCCCTCATGTATTGTCCTATTTGGACCCTTGAGATCTCAATAAAAAAAAAATAGGAAATACTATGCTGCTGGAAAATCATGATCGCATGCCGCCATCACGTGTTCTACAAGCTAACAGCACGTGCTAGCGGTAGAAATTAGTCGTTATTTGGATAGTGGCAAGCAGCCACGTTTTTTTTTTAATCGGAATGATGTGCTCTTCGCTCTAGTCATTCGGCATTTCTCCAGTAATGAGTGACAAGCTAAAAGACCTCTCAAAAACTGAGCTGTTTGCTCTGAATAACGCTACAAGCAAACACTTGAGATGCTGTCTGGGCGAGCAGACATTTAAACATAAACTTTAAGCAGGATAACTTGAACACCTTCTCGGTTAACCACAGGGCCTTCCTCTACAGATGTCGGCACAGTACTAGGTAAAAAGATACCGGAATGAGAAAACAACGCTCCGAAAGTTATGCGTGAGCGTTTAGCAATTTCAGCAACAGCTGCATTAATTTCACTGCAGATTTGAACGTTCGTAACGTTCCCATTGTTTTCTTTTAGATGATGGCAAAACTTTTGAATATCGCTTTTAACAATATCAACAAGCCTTCTGGAAAAACCGCGTTCTCCGGATCCCACAATTTTCTGCAATAACATCTGTCTTTGTGCTCGGAAACGAATACATGATATTTCGTTCTGTAAGCAATATATCTTAATTTTCCGTTTTGTCTGAGTTATTTCTGGAGTAATCTGAGGGTACGATGTACCTTCACGTGTTTCTTGAGAAGGCGTATAATTACTTACACAAATGACAACAGCACCGCAAGGCCTTTTCCCCGAGGCTTCATTCTGAGTAAGCGCAAAGCCGAGGTTAGTGTCGTGATCCTCGACTATGGAAACGTCATCTTCTCTAGAAAAATGTTGACTAGCAGACAACGGTTTAGGGTGATCGCGTGTATGGCCAGTTGAGTTCCAAGAAATGCGTGTGAAACCATGATCGGGAATTCATGGCTGCACCAAAACATCCTCGGAAGGGAATAACTCGCTAATAAACAATAAATACAAAATCACATCGCCTACCCTGAAACGAAAAAGTCTGCTCCATGTGGAGACAAAGCTCTCAGTATAACAAACTATAACTTGCGCTAGACTAAGCATACTTCGAATGTTCCCAATTATTGGCAGGTAGTGTAAAGTCGTCCTTTAATATAAAGTTCTTACCGTGCAATATGTGCGCATATATAAATAAGTCTCACGCGCCAAGCAAACGATACGCTGCATACAAAAAGAATATAATTCTCAAGAAAGACAAATGTAGCTGCAAGCTTTTCGTGTTCAAAGAATAGTCTGCAAGCGCTGACGTCATCAGATTGCTTTCGTGACTACTGATTGTGGGGTCTCGCAACCACGCAGTGGGTTGCGAGGGACACCGTAGTTGCGGATCAATTGCGATGACGTGCAGCGTTCCTCGAGCGTTTACCCACTAGCACAGCACACGAGCATTGGTTCCTTCTGCCTCTATCGGAATGTGGCTGCCGCGACCAGCAAACTAAGTCTATTCTGCTCGAAATAGAAGTTACCCGCAACTTTAAAATTCACACGTACAATGTATTCTTTAAATGAGTCTTGTAGCAATTAAACTAGTCACGTGAAGACTACGTAGGTCGTTGGCGTCCTATTTCTAGCAAGCTACTACGATGTTTCTCACTGGGATGGTTCGTAGTGTTGAATGTACTATGCACTTTGCAGGTTCCTTCGTATGTTTGCATTTTGTTAACCGTTACACATTTCTATTCTGTTTAGTACGCACATCTGGCGATTTTGTAATTGTGGCTATTTTCATTTGTATTTGTCTTGAATTTCATGTGATCGTAAAGTTACGTTGTTAGGATGTTTATGCATGTTTAAGGATAACCTATTCATTATAGTTCTGCTCATTACCCTAGCTTACGTAAACGTGTATGTTAGGTTGGACCGACGAATATAGCACACAGGCGAAAGGGTCAAATATTTTGTAAAAATATATGTCCTCTTCTTTTTTGGCAATAAACTCCCTTCTGATTTGATTTGGTTTGAACTCGCGGCCCCATACCCATCAGCAATACGCCAAAGCCATTGAGTCACCTCGGCGGGTACCTTAGCGGTATATATTAGAGCACCTAGCAAAAAAAAAAAAATGGCAGGGATAGCAAGGCAACATCGCCCTTGCTCCCCTGCTCTTGGGACCCCTGCTCTTGGGACCCCTGCTCTTGGATTAAAGTGCAGGGACGTTTCCTCCACAGTGAAGGACACTGTTACGGAGTCCTACCGAACGCCCTCTTAATTTTGTATCTTTTCATTTTAGGTGTGCTCCCATGCATCAGAGCGCCATTATACCGAGGGTATCGGAGAGCTCGGTGCTAAGAGTACAAACATATTTTATCAGTTCCTTTATTGGGTGCTTTTCAAATAGTGATTAACGATTATTCCCATTATCGCTTTTATTTTAACAAGTACAACAACAGTAGTTAATCTGTAGCGGTCCTGACTGTTTATTCGCAGATATAACTTTGCATAATCGACCGATTTTTTAGCCGATCCCACAGAGTGGTTATAAGCCACGACTTAGATGGGCAACAACATGAAGAACGACTCCACAGGCGCTGTTCAAACTGCACGGCGTTGCGACATGTTGGCACGACAGAGCACGCGAGCCAATTCCTCTTGGGTGGAAAGAAGAGCGCCCTGGGAAGCTATGAGCGATCCGTTGCACGCGGGAGAATTCGCAAGTGCGTTCTATGACGCCTGCTGATCGAGGCAAGAGTACGTGGCCTCGTAGTCAGTGCTCCTTCTTGCGAATCCCAATGGCAGACAATTCTATTTGTTTATTTATTCAAATATGTTTGCACCTATTCATAGTCATATCACATGAAGGCAATTAAGAAACCAAGGAAAGCATGGGGAAAATTACGTCTACTTATTCACTTAAATAAAGAAATGATAAATTAATAAAAATGAAAGTAGATGAGAAAGTCGTGAGCCATTCCAATCTGTGAAGGTGGATGACCACCAAAGCTGTGGAGCACAGGACACAGAGGTGGCACAGGAATTTGAACATAGGTGCAAACACATTTATTCTCTTGATCGCTAATCATCGGGAGGAAGGGTGTGCATACACACTTAGCTTTATACATTCACGTTCGTTCATTCTATAGATCGGTTCTAAAAATTCGTTATATGCATTCGTGTTTTCATATCACAATATATTGAAGCAAATAATTTGAGACCGAAATCACCGCACTGACTGGCAGTAGGCAGTGACTTCGCAGAAGGAGGGGAAGTATGGGACCGCTGGCAAGAGGAGCGCCATCAGACCCAGCTGTGGAAGACGACGACGAAGACGCGAGCTGTGGCACAAGCGCGAGGGGCAGTATGGGAACGCTGGCATGATCATCGGTAGAGGAGCCAGCTGTGGAAGACGATGACGACGAACGCACGAGCAGTGGCACGAGCCATTCATAGTTTTTGCACGCACATATGAGAATTTCACGGAACCCTAGCCGCAATCAGCTCGCTGTAAAATACCTGGCCACAGGTGGGTCACGAACCAACGTCTTCGCATTACGCGTGCGATGCCCTTACCGATTGAGCATCGCACGTGTACCAATCTTGCCAATCTGTAATAGCATCGCACGCGTAATGCGAGGACGTGTGTTCGTGCCCCCACCCGCAGCCAGTTGTTTTTTCGTCCACTTTCCTTTCCATTAATCTAGCACTTCTTTTGTTTCAATAAATAAGTACAAGAATTTGCCATATGCTGTCCTTGGAGTCTTTGTTGGCTTCTTACGATGCTATGACTAATAAGTACTCGAGCCCTCGGTTTCCTTTCTGTTCGTTCATAGGGCCTTTCTATATATATATATATATATATATATATATATATATATATATATATATATATATATATATATATATGTGTGTGTGTATATATGTATATATGGAACATCACGATGACGGCGACGCCGATGGCGAACAATTACTACGGGTGGCCATGTAATTGCAATTGGAACAAAACTCGAGAATGAACGCTCATCGATAGTGATGCCTTCATAATTACTTTTATAGCATTTTCCCAACTAAAACTGCCGGACATGTGGCGAAGCAACCAGCCACGTGATTGAGGGCACGGTAAGCGCAACGCAAAATTACTGCTAAGAATGGCACATCATAGAAGCAACATCCGAGTGGCCTTGCCAGTGTATTCAATTGCAGGCTACTTGAGAGGCACACATTGGGCGGTCATGATCCTGACGCCATCAAAGGGCGTCGAAGCAGATGCACATGCTAGTCTTGGCCGGCAGCGTGCATACACCGGTGAAGTGATTCTCGTTGATGCAGTACGAGGCACAGCGGTCCCGGCGTCCTCCCTGGCACAGGTGGCGCATTGCTGTGCAAAGAAGATGCGGTGCAGGCTGTACAGAACCAGTTTGGTGAGGCTGTTCACATCTGTCGACGTCGCTTAGTGGCGCCTCAAAAATAAAGAAACCACGGACATTGTGCTGCGGGCCAATTGAGCTTTTTAATTTCCTGATGTAGCTTTTGCTTATTTTACTACGCAACGTAAGCACTATTATTTTGAAGGACAACTAAGACCCACGGGAAGTTAGACGTGTTGCATTTCATGAACGCCTTAGAAGGCGCATCCTTCTTTATATTTTCTGTGTCAGAACACCCGCGGTCAATGACTAACGTGCACAAATGGTGTCAGGCAGTGCTTCAATTCCGGAAACGTGACTGATTACATTATTACAGCGCGATCCCAAGGATTAATCCAAACATGTCTCAAATTAGCATTTTACGGCATTGCATTCTTACGATAGAGTACGGATTGTTGAACCATAGAACTATGTAACTTGGGCATGTTTGCATATGATCCACAATTCATGACTGAATGGATTAACTGAGGAATGCATAGGCACGTCATTGTATGACAGCGACAACGCATGTGTAAGCAACGAAAAGAAAACAATAAAAGATACCGTGACAAGGTTTACGTCGATTGCATAATAGCATGGTTAGCTGAACCAACTACAATTCACATTCTTCATCTAGTATCTCAATAGCTAGGACCTTGAATTGGTGCACACCGTTAACTTGTATGGCCTTCGCTGCAGATATTCGCAGTAGTTGATACCAGAGGCGCTGACCGACAATGCGTTATTACAGTTGGAGACCGCTTTGTATCTACTGAATGGAAGCCAAAGTCCGAGGTTGATGTTTGCAGGCCGGAACGCTTGTCAACTTAGAACAATGCTCGTGCGATATCACATAACTTCGTTTGCGATAAGATAAACACACTAGGTTGTGAGTGCCCAGCATGTTAGGCGGCACCTTCTATCTTCTGTCTAACGCGTGGAGAAGTAAAGGGGGTTATGGGGATATGCAATGGTTATTATTGGTTTTGGAAGATTGAATGAACATGAAGGCTCTTCAACGAGGCTGGAATCTCCAGAAGTCATTCAACATTTTAAATCAACCGGATGCTCATATATTTCTTCAAAGAGCACTGAGTTGTACATTACGCAAAGTTTAGCGCTGAACCTGAGATGTATCAACTGCACTGCAAGAGTGGACAACGAAGGTTGGCTGCTATAGAATTCCGAAATGTTGCTATCGCTTTTCAGACCCGGTGCTATTGTCTTCGATGTTATATACATAATTCATTTCCTTTATTTAACAGATATTTTGATTACACAAAGAAAGGATATCAGCGTACAGATTTAGATTGGTGAATTTAAGCCTAATGATAAGCATAAATGTAAACAGGTGACAAGTGCTTTCAAGAACACCTCTGCGCCATCTTAGTGTGTCTGCTTAGGCAGATAACATTGTTCGGCAGAAATTGTTTTATGAGGTTACATGTTTTTTTAGGCTGCTTGGAGGATGGTTTGACTAAACTTGTTACCGCCTGTTTTCTGAGAACAAGTGTTTCAGATGCCTTCCTTAACCTGTAGTGCAACCTGTAGGCTTGTAGACAATTTCTTGTCTACAGGCCTACAGGTTGCACTCCTGACAGGCATACGCATGCTGTTTGCCTGTACCCAGTGCAGCATGAAAGAGACGTCAGGTTAAAACGCAACGGATGACATGTCGACCTGTTCAAGAGAGCAACCAAGATGTAAATAAATAAAAGAAACCATGTACTGCACGAGTAGTGGGACACGAAAGGCGAAGCTATTTGATCGCACATAATTCAATTCTTGCTCTAGATGGTGTCACAAACATTTCGCGAACAGTCGACTATTTGAGCTGCACTAACTGAAGCGAAGTGGATAGTCGCAGCACATCTGGATGCATGCTTCGGTTAGAACACCGCTTGTGTTCAGGCTGTTGAAGACAAAAATTTACGGGTTAAGCTCGGGATCAGGTCCAAGCTTCCCTATATTTTGCGGTTAGGTTCAGGCAGAGTTCGAAAAGAAGAATACAACGGTTCGAACAGCTTTGGATTGTTTTTTATAAGTTCATAATGGCTCAGAAATAATATTTTTTTAGAAAGCAACATTTTCAATCCTCACCCGCGAGTTTATCTGAGCCAGCGAGTGCATTTTATTTACCTTTACGTGAGGTAAACGGATGTATTTCCGGTTTCTTAAGGTTACGTAAGAAATTGTGCACTGTGAGCGGAAGTGCGGAAGCGTATTTTGATTTGTTTTCGAATACATGAATGAATGTGTGGTTTTTATTGGCGCAAGGGCCAGGTATGGCGAAAGAGCGCCATGCAAGTGTTAATGATTTCGCAGTGGAGTGATGGGATCTACGGAATTGATGTGGCGTGGCTGTAAAGGGGCCTAAAATATAATCGCTGTAAAGTGCGTAAAATGTACGTGTGATAAAATTATGGCGATGACAAATGACGCGTACTATGAGCATTGAGGTGCATTTCAATATAATGATACGATATTAATAATTGCATAAGTTGGAAAATGTTTCTTTCTTTCAGATTCGGCTTTGCGACACTCCAAGAGGACGTGGAGGACGGCCAGCCTCTCAACATATCGGCTACAGGTTGGCGGTTCATCTCTAGTAACCAGAAAATTGTGAGTACCAAATGTGTGCCCTATTCTGAGGCGGCAGAAAAGGACATCTGTTCGCCGTGATTTTGTTGGGGAGGGCCAAACACCTAACCGTGGCTTTATAACGTGTAGTTTATTGTTTATTTCTGCGTTCCACATGTGTTGCCAGTGTTGTCGAGTTTCTTGCGCAAGAAAGGCTTCAGATCTGTGACAGGAACAGCAGCTGTAGGAAAATTGTTTAGTGATGTGAGTGATGTGGCCATTTTATCAGCCAGTACATTACCCTCGATACCTCTATGGCCAGGTACTCAGCATAACACTACATGTATATGTGATAGATAAATACTGCATAAAAGAGAGTAAAGTTAAATGAAAACAGGATATTTGTGCTTTTAAATAAAGTTATAGCTTTTACGAGACTTAGCGAGTCTGTGTATACACTTGCTCTGTCGAGTTTTAATTTCTCTATATGTTTTACTGCAGACAGTACTGCATAGGCTTCTGCAGTAAAGATACTTGTTTGCGGCTTCAATAAGTCAGATTTAGAAAGAGAGGTACCAACAGCAGCATAAGATACACCAGCATGTTATTTTGACACGTCTGTGTATTATTTGGAGCAGCTGTACTTCGATTGAAGTTCACGGAAATGCATAGCGATTTCGAGGTCAGGTGCTTGCTTTGTGACCTCTACAAACGATACGTCACAGTCTATCACCTGCCACTCCCAGGGCGGTATAGCTTAACTGGAGGCATTATGCGATGTTCAAGAACAGGGACATCCATTTCCGTGCTAAGTGCTCTTGCACGCAGTGAGAAAGGAAGTCTCATAGAGGGTTTATTATGAAGAAGTGTTTCACACGTCAAGTCGTTAAAAGTTTTGAAACACGGATGTTCTTTATTGGAGCGCACATTGAGAAAATAGGTAAAGCTGATATACGTTCTCTGAAGATGTAGTGACCACTCGTCTGACTCTGCATATAGACTTTCAACCGGGCTTGATCTAAATGCGCCAGTGCCCAGGCGGATACCCAGATGATGAACGGGGTCTAATATCTTTAGCGCACTCGGTGCAGCAGAGTGATATACTACGGCACCATAATCTAATCGTGATCTAACTAGGCTCCTGTAAAGATTTAAGAGGCACCTCCTGTCGCTACCCCATGTAGTGTGGGATAGAACTTTAAGTAAGTTCATGGTTTTTAGACATTTTTCTTTAAGATATTTTATGGGTTAAATGAAAGTGACCCGGGAGTCGAGAATAACACCTAGGAATTTGTGCTCTTTCTTGAAGGGAATTTGTTGCCCACCCAGTTCTACACAGGGATCAGGTACCAGGCCTCTCTTTCTTGTGAAGAGAACACAAGAGCTTTTGTGCAGGTTGATTTTAAATCCATTCTGTTATGCCCACTTGGACACCTTGTTTAAGCCCTGCTGTACCTGTCTTTCACACGCTGTAAGGTTGCAAGATTTGAAACCTATCTGTATATCATCTACGTAGACGGAATAAAAAAATGGCCGGTGGCAGTGAAGGACAAAGTGTGTTCATTTTAACGATAAAGAGAGTGCAGCTGAGTACTCCTCTCTGGGGTACACCTGTTTCCTGTATAAAAGGTCGCGACAATACGTTGACGATTTTCACGCGGAAGCTACGATCCGACAAACAGCTTTCAATTATGTTCAGCTTATTTCCTCGGATGCCAATCTCCGACAGGTCTCGAAAGATCCCGTAACGCCATGCCTTGTCATACGCTTTTTCCATGTCAAGGAATATCGATAGGAAATACTGTCCATGTATAAATCCATCGCGGATATTTCCTTCAATGTGCACCAGATGATCGGTTGTCGACCGCCCTTCTCTGAATCCACACTGATAAGGATCGAGCATATTGTTGAGCTCAAGGATATGTATAAGTCTGCGATTTATCATTCTTTCAAAATACCTTACACATACAATTTAGTTCTGATATGCATTTTGATCCGGCATCTATTATAAAGGCTGTAAAATACTCAACAGCAGCATCAATTCCTAACGAGGACATGCCATCCCATGATATACTAGTTAGGGTTCGGAATTTCTCCCAGTCGGCTGTATATATCTTCCACCTAGGAGCTTGTGGAGGAAATTCATTTTCTTTAGATGTTCTTAGCAGTACGGGGAAGTGATCGCTCCCGTAAAGATTGCTCGTAACTTCCCATTCGAGTTCGGGCAGTATAGACGCGGAAACTATACTAAGATCTATTGACGAAAAGGTTCTGTTTGCAAGAGAGTAATATGTGGGTTCTTTCTTATTGAGAAGGTACGCTCCAGAAGAAAAAAGGAACTGCTCAACGAGACGACCTCACGCATCAATACGAGAGTCTCCCCACAAGCTGCTGTGTGCATTGAAATCGCCAAGAACAAGATAAGGTTCTGGCAATTGATCTATCAAGGACTGAAATTAATGTTTGTTTAGTTGGTAATGCGGGGGTACCTAAATCGAACAAATAGTGATGAGTTTGTTCAGCAGGACAACTCGAACCGCTACTGCTTCGAGGGCCGTTCGTAGCTGTAAACATTGACACGCTATGCTTTTTTGAATTACAATGGCAACACCGCCAGATGATGCCATAGCATCATCGCGATCTTTGCGGAAAGTAATGTGCTGTCGAAGAAAATTTGTGTGTTTTGGTTTTAAGTGTGTTTCCTGTAGACACAGCACTTTTGGATTGTGGTTTTGAATGAGCTCTTGCACGTCATCAAGGTTTCTGAGAAGACCTCTCACGTTCCATTGAATTATTTGTGTATCCATATTGGGAGATAATATGTGCTGTGTGTACAGAAACAGAAGTAGTGTTTATGGAAATTACAGTGGTTAAATTACAGAGCCCTTTCGAGGCCCTGTAACGGGAGTTTTGCCCTTTCTGGAGCGTTCGAGTGAACCTCGCCGCTCCTTAGGCGCTTGGCGCCCCTGGAGGATAGGTGTAGTGTCCATTGCCTCTTGTGAGGCGCCGGACACATGCTCTTGCGAGCGAGAAGTCACCAGGGAGAGTCCCGCCTTGGAGGGCAAGACCCCTGCGCCCACCAGCCCGGAGGTCGATGGGGTTCCCTGGGGGATTTGGCTGCGCCGGCCGTTGCCAGCGCTGGAAGGGACCTGGGAGGTTGAGGCAGCCTCGGCTGCGCCCACCTTCGGGGTCGATGGTGCCTTCTCCTCGGTGGACGGAGCAGCGCTAGCTGCAACCGCCGCGGGTGCAGATGGCGTAACTGCCGACTCACTGCTTGTGGGTCGGACAGCCGCCGGAGGCCGTTGTGACGCTGCTCCTTGACGCGCCACATCGGCAAAGGTTTTCTTGGGCAGGTATGATACACGCTTGCGTGCCTCCTTGAAAGTTGTGTTTTCCTTGACTTCGATTGCAACAATTTCCTTTTCTTTTTTCCATGAAGGGCACGACCGCGAGTACGCGGCGTGCTTTTCATCACAGTTTACACAGTGGAGAGCATTCGCACAAGCTTCGGTCATGTGTTCGTTGGCACGGCATTTCGCACATGTTTGGTGGCCCCGGCAGCTCTGCGAACTGTGACCGAAGCGCTGGCATTTGAAACATCGGAGTAGATTGGGCACGTAAGGCCGGACACGGAGCTTTGTGTATCCGGCCTCGATTGATTCGGGCAGGACACTTGAATTGAAGGTGAGAATTGGGTGTTTCTACCATCGCGCCTCATCTTTATTCTTTTCACATTAACAACATTTTGTTCATTGAAGCCCTCTAGGAGCTCAGCCTCTGTCAGCTGAAGCAGGTCATCATCTGAGACAACGCCGCGGGTAGTGTTCATACTTCGGTGCGGAGTCACTGTCACTTGAACGTCCCCAAATGACCCGAGACTGGCTAACTTTTCAAATTGTGTCAGATCACGGAGCTCCAAGAGGAGATCTCCACTTGCCATACTTGTTGCCTTGTAACCTGGACCAAGAGCCTCAGTCAAAGACATTGAAACTAGAAATGGGGAGATTGTGCGTACTTGTGTATCTGACTTTTCCGAATGAATGACGTGAAATCGTGGGAAGTTGGGTCTTTCACGACCAAAGAACTTGAATACATCTTTGGTGCGCCCTCTTTTCTGAGGGCAATCAAGGAGGGGTGGGAAAGATTTTACCATAGGAGAATTTAATTTTCGGCGATAACGGCACCCACACACCGGGGAGCCCTACAAGGGGACGGACGCTACAGGGACTGTAAAAAACAGGTCCTGTAAGCGCCAGCTGTACGTTATCACTATAACCAAATATGAGATAACCTAGGTTGGCTATTCACACAAGGTTAACCCTTGCTGCCTGGAAAAATTAGAAGTAAGCAGAAGCTAGGGGAAGATAGGAAAGATGAAAGGTCAGAGAAAGACGAAGGCTGGAGGAAGAGAGAGATAGGAAAAGGCAACTACCGATTTCCCCCGGGTGGGTCAGTCCGGGGGTGCCGTCTACGTGAAGCCGAGGCCAAAGAGGTGTGTTGCCGTCGCCGGGGGGCCGTAAAGGTCCAAACACCCGGCATTGGCTCAACCCCCAGGATCCCCTTTTCCCCGGACACGGCTAAGCCGCGCATGGCTACGCGCGGGAGGGTCCAACCCTCGTGTGTTCGGGTACGTGGTGTCGCAACACACCACACGCCTGCTGACGCAGACGCCCCTGCGGGGGTCGAATACAGTGTCCAATGCGCTCTATTTACTTGCTCCTGTAAGCCGTCTAACACCTGAGTGCACTCGATCGTTGAGATTAAGGAAGCAGCGATGCGCTAATATATATTGATATTTGGCAACAACACTGACCTTAATGACAGGCGTTGCCCTCGCAATGCATGTTCTGTTCAGTACAGCATGCAATCGGTTTCTGTAACGATGAACCCATGCAAGTTCCGTTACTTCAAAGAGGTTAAACGTAGCCTCTACCAAAGGCTTGTAACGCGCTTGAATTAACGCGCCATTCAGGTTATGGGCTTTTGTGCCATTTTATAGAATGCTGTGTAGCCCATAGAAATCAAATATTTTGTGGTGTTGCGGAATACCACTGAATTTCGTAATCTGCGGCAGAATTACCAAAGCTCGTAAGTGTTCTTTGCCATAGGCCCGCCGCCTACGCTAATGCTCTGTCCAGAATCAGGATAGGATGCAATATTAGCGAACAATAAAGGCATCAGAGAGCTTTTTGTTGACATCAGCCCGTGAGTGCAGATTGAGCTTTCCCTCACTATTTCTTCCATCATCATTGTTATACGAAGCATTGCCAGGCCACATTTTACGCCATGCAGAACCACAAAGAAGGCCAGGAGTTTCGATGCTATGGATTTTACGTGAATCGTTGGATTACAACTGCAATTCAGCCGGGTGTGCACCACATTACCCTATTAGCACCCAACTTTCTAAAGTACAGCCACGTTCTATTGTTCTTATGTAAGTAAACCACCAGGCACGTACCCAGGATTTTTTTCGGGGGGGGGGCAACACAAGGCAAATTTTATGTGCAAATCAGGGGGGTACCTTTACTAGTACAAATGTGAATAACGCCCACCATTCGCCATAAAAACGCATAAACCCACAAAAGCGAAATGAAATAAGGTGTATTTTGCAGGTACGCCTGCGCGATATACCTCTCCTTTACTTGGCAAACAAAGAACCACGTCAAATGAACTCGAGCAGGAAGAACACTGCCAAGAACAAGTAAAGAAGCCCCAAGAGTGTAAAATAAGGATAACTTTAGTAGAATAGAACTAAAAAAAAACAGCAGTTGACAACAAAGGCACACGGACTGCGCGGAGTTGTGTTACTCCACCAGCCAATCACATCATCATCATCATCATCATCATCATCATCCTGGTTACGCCCACTGCAGGGCAAAGGCCTCTCCCATATTTCTCCAACAACCCCGGTCATGTAATAATTGTGGCCATGCCGTCCCTGCAAACTTCTGAATATCATCCGCCCACCTGACTTTCTGCCGCCCCCTGCTACGTTTCCCTTCCCTTGGAATCCAGTCCGTAACCCTTAATGACCATCGGTTATCTTCCCTCCTCATTACATGTCCTGCCCATGCCCATTTCTTTTTCTTGATTTCAAATAAGATGTCATTAACTCGCGTTTGTTCCCTCACCCAATCTGCTCTTTTCTTATCGCTCAACGTTACACCTATCATTCCTCTTTCCATAGCTCGTTGCGTCGTCCTCAATTTGAGTAGAACCCTTTTCGTAAGCCTCCAGGTTTCTGCCCCGTTGGTGAGTACTGCTAAGAGACAGCTATTATACACTTTTCTCTTGAGGGATAATGACAACCTGCTGTTCATAATCTGAGAATGCCTGCTGAACGCACCCCAGCCCATTTTTATTCTTCTGATTATTTCCGTCTCATGATCCGGATCCGCAGTCACTAACCGCCCTAAGAAGATGTATTCCCTTACGACTTCCAGTGCCTCGCTGCCTATTGTAAATTCCTGTTCTCTTCCGAAACTGTTAAACAGAACTTTTGTTTTCTGCAGATTAATTTTTAGACCCACTCTTCTGCTTTGCCTCTCCATGTCAGTGAGCATGCATTGCAGTTGGTCCCCTGAGTTTCTAAGCAAGGCAATATCATCAGCGAATCGCAAGTTACTAAGGTATTCTCCATTAACTTTTATCCCCATTTCTTCCCAATCCAGGTCTCTGAATACCCCTTGTAAACACGCTGTGAATAGAATTGGAGAGATCGTATCTCCCTGCCTGACGCCTTTCCTTATTGGGATTTTGTTGCTTTCTTTAGGGAGGACTACGGTGGCTGTGGAGCCGCTATAGATATATTTCAGTATTTTTACATACGGCTCGTCTACACCCTGATTCCGTAATGCCTCCATGACTGCTGAGGGTTTGACAGAATCAAATGCTTTCTCGTAATCAATGAAAGCTATATATAAGGGTTGGTTATATTCCGCACAGTTCTCTATCATCTGATTGATGGTGTGAATATGATCTATTGTTGAGTAGCCTTTACGGAATCCTGCCTGATCCTTTGCTTGACAGAAGTTTAAGGTGTTCCTGATTCTATTTGCGATTACCTTAGTAAATAGTTTGTAGGCAACGGACAGTAGGCTGATCGGTCTATAATTTTTCAAGTCTTCGGCGTCCCCTTTCTTATGGATTAGGTTTATGTTAGCGTTTTTCCAAGATTCCGGTACGCTCGACGTTATGAGGCATTGCGTATACAGGGTGGCCAGTTTCTCTAGAACAATCTGCCCATTATCCTTCAACAAATCTGCTGTTACCTGATCCTCCCCAGCTGCCTTCCCCCTTTGCATATCTCCCAAGGCTTTCTTTACTTCTTCCGGCATTACCCGTGGGATTTCGAATTCCTCTAGACTATTTTCTCTTCCATTATTGTCGTGGGTGCCACTGGTACTGTATAAATCTCTATAGACTCATCAGCCACTTGAACTATCTCATCCATATTAGTAATAATAGTGCCGGCTTTCTCTCTCAACGCATACATGTGATTCTTGCCAATTCCTAGTTTCTTCTTCACTGTTTTTAGGCTTCTACCGTTCCTGAGAGCATGTTCAATTCTATCCATATTATACTCTTTATGTCTGCTGTCTTACGCTTGTTGATTAACTTCGAACGTTCTGCCAGTTCTATTCTAGCTGCAGGGTTAGAGGCTTTCATATATTGGTGTTGCTTGATCAGATCTTTCATCTCCTGCGATAGTATACGGGTATCCTGCCTAACGGAGATACCACCGACTTCCATTGCACACTCCTCAATGATGCCCACAAGATTGTCCTTCATTGCTTCAACACTAAGGTCATCTTCCTGAAGTAAAGCCGAATACCTGTTCTGTAGCTTGATCCGGAATTCCTCTATTTTCCCTCTTACCGCTAACTCATTGATCGGCTTCTTATGTACCAGTTTCTTCCGTTCCCTTCTCAGGTCTAGGCTAATTCGAGTTCTTATCATCCTGTGGTCACTGCAGCGCACCTCGCCGAGCACGTCCACATCTTGTATGATGCCAGGATTATCGCAGAGTATGAAGTCTATTTCATTTCTAGTCTCGTCGTTCGGGCTCCTCCACGTCCACTTTCGGCTATCCCGCTTGCGGAAGAAGGTATTCATTATCCTCATATTATTCTGTTCTGCAAACTCTACTAATAACTCTCTCCTGATATTCCTACTGCCTATGCCATATTTCCCCACTGCCTTGTCACCAGCCTGCTTCTTGTCTACCTTGGCATTAAAGTCGCCCATTAGTATAGTGTATTTAGTTATCACTCTACCCATCGCCGATTCCACGTCTTCATAGAAGCTTTCGACTTCCTGGTCATGATGACTGGATGTAGGGGCGTAGACCTGTACAATCTTCATTTTGTACCTCTTATTAAGTTTCACAACAAGATCTGCCACCCTCTCGTTAATGCTATAGAATTCCTGTATGTTACCAGCTATATTCTTATTAATCAGGAATCCGACGCCTAGTTCTCTCCGCTAAGCCCCGGTAGCACAGGACGTGCCCGCTTTTTAGCATTGTACATGCTTCTTTTGGCCTCCTAACTTCACTGAGCCCTATTATATCCCACTTGCTGCCCTCTAAATCCTCCAATAGCACTGCTAGACTCGCCTCACTAGATAACGTTCTAGCGTTAAGCGTTGCGAGCTTCATATTCCGATGGCGGCCTGTCCGGAGCCAGTGATTCTTAGCACCCTCTGCTGCGTCGCAGGTCTGACCACCGCCGTGGTCAGTTGCTGCACAGCTGCTGGGGACTGAGGGCCGGGGTTTGATTGTGTTGGTCATATAGGAGGTTGTGGCCAAGTACTGCACCAGGGTGGCCAATCCTGCTCTGGTGAGGGAGTGCGTTACCGGTTCCAGTCACCGGGATCAGGCCACCCTCCAGGCCTGTTTATGCAATTTTATCAACACGGGGATTTTTTTTATTCCGGTGTAAAATTGCCAGCACCGGGATTTGTACCACGGACCTCTTGCACGCGAGGCGGGTGTTCTACCTCTACGCCACCGCTGCACCGAGCCAATCACAGCAGGAAACAAAATCGTCGTCATGCGGCCTTTTCAAAATGGCGTCGTACTGGATACCTCCGGAGCGTGTGCTTAGCTTGAAGAGTCTCTTCATCAGTGGAAGCAATGAGTTACGCAGCAGACATGGACAAAATGTAAGGAGTCTGAGCATTTCACTCTACAAAAGTCTGCCATGCAGTTCATTTCACTGCTTAACCCTTTTTTACTCATGAAACTTCACTGGCAACTGAAGTGAAACTTCAGAATAAATAGCTGTAGCGAAGCAAGCATGTTATTTCAGTTCAGTAAAAAGTTAGGCATTCGTCATTCCACTACAATAGGCGAGGGGAAAGGTATAAAATTACTCGCTAATAATTTCATTGTTGTAGTTACTGCCTTATTTGGGTCACAGAAGAAGTTTGAAGTACGAATTATTATGCGGCCTCGCGGAGGAACAGTGACTGGTGGCTATGAGGGCGTGGGCGGGGCTTCATTGCAAACTTAAGTTGTATCCGACTAAGTAGCGTTTTTTCAATTAGCTCTGGAAGAATTATACAGAAATATATATTCGTGGAACAATCACAGTTCTTTTGGATCCCTCGTTTAGTGCTCTGACAGAAGTACCACAACCGACTCGTATTGTTATTTGGGAAGTTACGTAACGATGCGTGGCCGCCAGTCGCGTACAACTGCATATGGTGCAGGAAGCTGCAATTCTACACTTACTGCGCCCACTGTGGAAGGTTAGAAAAACACCTACATTAGCACGGCTGAGAAGCGGCTACGTTAGGCGGCTCGAATGATAACTGTAGAAGCGTCTTTAACACACGGAATTGTCCTCCACTTCCCACGGCGTTATCACTGCTTCCTCTTTAAATAAAAGATGTTGATTCATAAATGTTTTCATAAAGAATTGTTAAATTTGGTCATTTTCGTTTTCCTTTCCTGTTTGGCTGTTGCCTTGGCTTTCTCCCTTAGTAGATTGCTTAGTTTGTCAGCTCCTTGCCACTCTTGTTTCCAGTTGCCCATTTTGCACGAAATTCTGTACAATTAGGGAAAAACCAGACAAGGTAACTGGTGACAGTCATATTGCTGAAGGGTTGAACGATTATTGCAGGGTTTGATGACGGACGCTGTCTCGCACTATTTTATTGGTTATTGGCGGCGAGGAGTTAGGGAGTCGCCATCTATCGGAAACGCCTGGCTGGCGTAGTATGAGGGATCATGTGGCGCGCTCCTCATAGGTTTTTCTGTCAGTGCTCACTGAAAAGACCACGCATGAGCTCTCCCGGACATTTCTGTAAGTACTTTCGAAACGAGAGAAGTTTGTTACTGTCTAAATAATAATCATGGGCAAACTGAAAGCACAGAATTGTTTACAGACGCTATCTCTTTACCGAATACGTACAGTAAACGCCACTGTGCGTGGTTGCCGCGATGGAGTCTCCCAAACCGGCTTCTTGCGTGAAAGGTAGGTAAACGCTGAGAGCAAACTATGTGAAATATGTTCGTATAGTGTTTGTATAACTGAATGGAGCGTAATAAAATGAAGCCTCAATGCAGCGATCGCACAGATTCGCAGCGACCGACTGCGCGTCTGCATGCTTGTCCGCGCACTGTTTCGCTTTCACCGCGTGCGCATTTTCGCACCGTGCCATGAGTTTTAGGACGCAGAATATGAGCATTTGACAGTATACAACCAACCATTGTTGCGTGGGCGCTGTCAGAGTTGTTCAAAAATAATTTCGTTGTAGAGACTTCGACGGGGACTGTGATGTGCCGTCGCGACGATTCAATCTTTTTGTTCTTCTAAATTCTTGGACGTTTCAATATTATTTCTCGAGTTGCGTCACACTGTATGTTTATCGGTGTTCTCAGCGTGCGATTTCCCGCTGCTTCTTTTTTTGTAATCTAGTGCATGAATTCATAACACAAACATGATCATATGCCATGATTTTTTTTAATGTGCTTCCTACCGCTCCCTTTCCATTCCTGTGAACATGCCAGTATCTATAGCATCGACAAGTTCATAGACCACACCGTCATGACATTAGTCGGGCAGCGGACTCGGCCGAGAGTCTGAGTGCGCGTTTTCCGAACATCACAAACCCGGCGCCGTAGGATAAATCTTCCCCGCGTCTGTGCTTGCTGCATACCCGAGTTGTAGTCGATGGCTGTTTGCCGGTTCTAAGTTTCGCGAGCCAAGCTTCAAGCAGCTTCTTGTCATGCGGCTACGTGTGAAAAAGGCTGACACCGGTTTCCGTTGAGTACGTCCGGCACTGCGGCACCGAGCAGTAGCCTACCATGTTGCGCGCCTTCAAATGCAGCCACTACCTATTGTGGTGCTTTCAAGCGTTTTAAAGGAGACACTCGAAGCGGGAGAGTCTCGCAACTAAATGAGGACCGCAGCGTACGAGGGAATTTAAACTCTCGTTTTCAGCTCGCTTCGGCGCTCGCGAAGCAGCCGACGCGGACGCTATGTCCACATGATCCCTAATAGCACGTCACGCCGACGGTGGCGCCAGCTTTTCCAGTGGTGGAGCTCGAGGCCAATATGGTTCTGAGGATCTCTCAGCGTCAGGCAATAATGAAGCAAAAGGAAAAGTTAAACGCAATTGGCGTTTTCTCTGGCCGCAACTCGTTCCACGTGAATACCGACCAGCTGACCACGAACTGAATACCTTTCCTGGTCCCTGGATCAGTCTAAACGAAGAAGGTTGAACTATGAAGCAACAACGATGCGCGTAACTGTTGAATAGACGGCAACAACTGAATGCATCTCGAATTAATCGCGCGGGCACCGAACTGATGAGGAAATTGGCCTTCATATCCCAGGAGACGCCGATAACTTCCGCCATCCAAAAGGAGTGAAAAAGGCAGCAAAATGTTAACCGTCGAATAGCTGTCAAGTCTCAACATTGATTTGGCGGCGCTTTATGAATGTGTGTGAGAAGTGGTGGCGTGGTCGGGGAGGGGGGGGATATGCGTCTTAATTTTGGGGGCGGGGGGCGGGTCCCCTTAGGCCTTCTCGCCTTGGGTACGTGCCTGTAAACAACATGTTTTAACTGGTATACGCCATTTTGCTGTGAAGGGTCTTGCCAAGATGACCACATTGTATGTTTTCCTCTATTTTGGTGTCTTTGATCTATTCATCACCAAACTTGGAGAAGTAGTGAGAACACCACTGCTACGCGCGCAGCTTAATTACTTTTTACCATTTTAGTACTACTTTCTTGAAACTGATTTTTATGTGCTCGTGTTAAGAAAGGAATGCCGTTAATTGTAAAAACTTGACATTGTAGATTGTGCAGTTTTTTTATAGCGTTATAAAAACATGAATGCAAGTGTACTTTGCAAAGTGTAATAATCTTCCGCGTACGCCACTGAGTACGGGCTTCTGGATTTTAGCTTGATTTAAATCTTCCATCTTACCACTGCAAGCACCTTGTCTTACGTATTGTAAAGAAAAACAGTACAGCCTATAATTTCTGCACAATTGTTCGCAACACAACAGTTAAATATTCATACAACCGTTCTCGACATATTATGAATGCTTAGCGTTACGTAGACGTCAACTTCAGTTCAGTATTCCAAATTATGTTTACGTTTATTTCAACAAAGTAAGTGTTTTGATGGCTACAAATGCTTCAGCTACGTTTGCAGATACATATAAGGAATAAGGGGTGCTATAACGTAAATCTATTTCAAAACTTGTCTAGTCCAAATTTGCAGTCAGCCCTCCGCGATTGGTCAAAACTTTTTTGTGCCACCCCAACTTCGCTTGTCCGTAAAGCGACGTCACGAAACCTGCGATAGCTCCCCATCTGATATAGCGTGTACACACTGATTATGCATGACTGAACCGAACAAAAGAAAAATAGTTATTTCTGATTCGACGCTTTTCGCCATTAGCCCTCGGCTATTGTGCAAGTTTCTGGGCTGCACCCACCTCACCTGTCTGTCCTGCGACGTCAAAAAACCGCAACATCTCACCGCGTCAAAATGACGTGTGTGTGTCAAAAATACATTAATATACCGAACAAAACTGAATTTTCTTCTGAATAGCCATAGGCTGCCCCGTTCCGGATAGTATAAAAGATAGCTGCCGCCGATCACTCAGGCACTGCCTATTCGTACATGCCGGAGAGTTTGGGTTTATTTGCGTAAAATTGATTCACCACCTCAATATTTATGTGATCTGGCCGATCACATGTCTAAATTTTGCCGTGATAAAATATACCTTGTCGGTGATTTTAATCTCCCAAATAATGACTGGAATAGTCCCTTCCCTAGTACAAACAACGACATAAATGCTTCATACATGTGTGATATTATGCTGATTCATAATTTGCAACAAGGAGTTAAGCACCCAACGCGCATACACGGTGAAGCTGCATCTATTCTCGACCTCGTCTTTCTCAGCCAAGAAACAGAACGTTTTACTGTTTCAGTTGAAACTGGGTTATCTGATCACTGCATGGTGGTTTTTAGTTGTCCCATTCAACAAAATGTCGACAGTGAACCAGAAAAAATTATTTCCATGAAAAACTTCTCCAGAGCTAATGATGAAAGTGTGTTAGACTACTTCAGCTTACACCTTGGCATGTTTCGAGGAACTAATGTTGATGAACTCTGGAATAAATTTAAAGGAATCTGTACGTACTTCATTGATAACTACATTCCTAATAGAACAAAGAAAACGTGTAAAAAAACTCCTTGGGTCACGCGAGAAATAACACATTTGTAAAGAAAAATCAAACGACTGAAGCGTGGGGGTGCCTGTCGAAATATAGTTAAAATATATCAGGCTAACTTCACAAGCGCTTTGCGCCAGGCTAAACAATATTACTTTCAGTATAGCCTGCCAAATTTTCTTCGTGACTCACCACATAAGTTCTGGAAATTTTTATCGAAAAAGAAAAAAACAATTACGCACATTTCATGTCAAGGTGTGCAGCTTGCTGATAAATCGCAAATCTCTGAGGCATTCAATAAGTATTTTCAGACTGTGTTTTCCCATCATGGTTTATTTGTTCAACCCAGTACCATGTCTCCCAACTCGACCCCTGACATTGTTTCTTCATCTGGCGTATTCTCCATGCTACTCAACCTCAAAACTAAAGCGTCCGCCGGACCTGACGGGATACCAAATATTTTTTTGCGCCGTTATACAGAAGCCATCACAGAGTTCCTGGTTGTTATTTTTCGCAAATCATTTGAAACAGGAAACATTCCTTCCGACTGGAGGAAAGCGCGGATTGTGCCCGTGCTGAAAAAGGGTGATCCTGCCTTGATTGCTAATTATCGTCCCATATCAATAACTGCCACATGTTGCAAACTTGCTGAGCATATCATAGCTAACTACATAACTACATTTCTAAACGATAACAAGGAACTTACCCCCCATCAGCCCGGTTTTTGAAAAGGCTTTTCCACTGTCACTCAGCTAACTTCTGTCATTCATACTTTTTCAAGTGTACTAAATAGCGCTGGTCAAATGGATGTTATTTTTTTAGACTTCAGCAAAGCCTTTGATGTTATTTCTCATGCCAAACTAATTTACAAACTTGAACTTATTGGTCTTCCTAGTTTCATAATTCGTTGGATTTCCTCATACCTTTCTCACCGCACACAATTTGTTTGTATTGATGATTGCTATTCAAACCACCTGCCGGTCACTTCAGGCGTCCCACAGGGAAGCGTCCTCGGACCTCTCCTCTTTTTGATATATATCAATGACATTACTAACGTTATAACTACCCCTGTTCAAATTAGATTATTTGCAGATGACTGCGTTTTATTTCACCAAATTACTTGCTAAGATGATCAAGTTTTACTAAACTCCAATCTTCAGAACATACATACATGGTGTAATAAATGGGATATGAAGCTAAATTTAGAGAAAACAGTATACATGACGATAACTAACAAAAAGGCTTCCTTCTCATTTCCTTACAATATTTCATCTCACCTTCTGACCGAAGTCAGCGAGTACAAGTATCTAGGAGTTACAATAACGAAGAACCTTAGCTGGAATAAACATGTATCAAACGTATGCTCCTCAGCCTTTCGCAAACTCTGCTTTCTTAGACATAAACTAAAACTTGCCCCACCTGAACTTAAAAAATTAACCTACTTTTCAGTAATAAGGCGATCACTAGAATATGCGTGCACCGTCTGGGATCCCTACACTAAACGTAACATCGAGGCCCTTGAAATGATTCAACGCAAAGCTGTCCGTTTTATTTTTTCAAAGTTTCGTGTAACTGACTCACCAACGACCCTCATGCGAACTCACGGTATTGAAACATTACAGCTGCGCCGGAAAATTCAAAGACTGAAACTACTTTTCTTACTAAAAAACCATAAACTCTCTATGAATGCAGACCCCTTCCTTAAACCTAACACTACGCGCCAAACACGAAATCATCATGCACAATCATTAACCCCTTACAGTGCTAGGATTAACGCCTTTAAATACTCATTTTTTCCACGCACCATTGAGAAGTGGAACAGGTGTCCGCCAGATCTTTTAACCAGTGCTGATTCTTTTGACTCAATGTTTTCTTCACAGCATTTAATTTGAGAGCCATTTATTTCTACGTTTACGTTTTGTATTTTGCATCTGAGCCTCGTATTTATTGCTGTATTTTGTGTTACAACTTGTATTTACCATTTTTCAATTTTGCTAATCCTGTTCTTTTTGCATATATTATGTATTCGCCCCTCCTGCTTGGGCCTACTGTAGGCCTGCAGTATGTTCTAAATAAATAAATAAATAAATAAATAAATAAAACTTTTTGCGTGGCCGTCGAGCAGTTTCGGGCACTTTGCTCTGCCAAGTCTTCTTTGCTGAGGATCCGTTTTAGCGGCATTCTTAACCTTTCATTGCATGCCACCGTGATTTTCGACCAGCCACCGCCAGCTATGTAAGGGAAAGCGAACCAATCGCAGACGCCGGCACCACACTCTTCATCCTTTTACCGATTTTCAGTTCACTGGCTCGGCCCCATCGAATACCTCTCCACTTGACCGTGTTCCTCGCCTCTTGTCATCCAATCAGATAGGGCAAGCCGCTCAGTTTAGGCAATGTTATTTGTTTTTAAAGCAAACGAAAGTGACGTCCTATAAACGAGGAGAGCGTTTGAGTGGTCTGTTCTGTCAACCCTGCGGGTGACCGCCCGATGCTTGCATCGGAGGTTGGGCAAATTTGACGTCAGCAGATTGGAATAAAAACATACTGGAAGAGTTATACAATATATGTCCCAGGGATCACATAAACATTCGTATTACTAATGCTGCTGCTCGTCATTTCATCGACAAAGCTGACGATGACATCGTATCCGCAATCAATAAAACAGTGCAGAATGTTACAGAAGTTCCAGATAAATCAAAATCATTTTATGTACCCTACTTACCCCTTTATAAACCGGAGGTTATTTAGGCATAATTTCGTTAGCAGTTGACAATGGGAGGAAAAATAAACCGGCAAAGACAGCGTATTTTCCCCTTTAAACGAGATGAGGTGCATAATAAAAGTTGGGCGACGCTCAATCGAAAACGGAGGCGGTTTCATCCCATGATAGCCTCTCTCCTTCCCCCCACTGGTAGAAATGCCTAACAGAAATCCGTTATTTATATGTGGCCAAGCGGAGCACTCAACAGGATTGCAATGCAGGAAATCTACAGTCATTGCAGGAGAAACGACCAGTAATGTCGAACGTTTCTACCTTCATTGAACCAAATGTTCAGTGTCTTAGTTTCTGATGCCTGCAGCCATGATAAAATATAACGTGTTTATATGTATTGAATTGATTAGTACTGAGTGCGTCTCAGAAAGCAGCACAAGAAATCTTCCCCATGACCTGCCACAGGGTTATGCCATGCGATAAAAACATAAGCGTAAGAAAAAATAATTACCACTGAAATATATATTTTGTCATGAGAGTGCTAACTAGACTTTCATAAAATTTGGCGTGACAAATGTTTAAAGCATTTTGTTTGAAGAAATTCTGAAATTTCAAATACATTCGGGGACCGGCATCGGGTGTAGCTCCCATAAAGGCCCAGCGTTCTTTAAAAAGCGCACCATTGTACCTGTTGAAAGAACGATATTTGCGGAAGTTTCTCAATAAAGACACAGTGTGAAAATGTCATTTGAGTTCGTTTTTTTTAATCTGGCATGGATTTTTTATGTGCCTTAAGTGTTTTAAACAGAACAAGACATTGAACCAAATTCTTGAACATTTGAACAGAACCGCATGAAGTGCGAACATGCGTAATGTACCCGCATTCTTCATCGCACAAATAAAAATGGCCTTGGTTCAACAGAAATTACTAGCACAAAACAGCACAAAAAGTATCACAACTGAGTTCAGCTTATTAGACTTCATTTGAGTCTTGCCAGAATCACGGGAATCGTTTGCTCTATCGACTACGGGAGGTTTTCACCTATTTGTACAACGTTTCGCCTCTGACATGCCCTAGCGGAGGGTCCATAGGGCCTTTTGAGCCTTTTGTTGCACAAGTCGGGAACGGTTCCTCCAGTAAGTTCCACATATTTTGTTTTATTAGTTTTACGTTACTTTCAAGCTTTCTTGCGCATGTGGCCAATGCCGCCACTCGTGTCAACAGATTTACGATTGACGAAAAGATGGGTCTGCTATCGTAACTTCTCGTGGGACGTGACAGTATGTCTTTGGGATGAAAAGTGTGTATGCTTCACCAAATGATGGCGGTAGCACCTTTAAATACATGTCTCGTTAAGTACTGCAGCAAGAGCTTGCGCTATACTTGCTTTAAATGTTTTTTTGCGTTATAATACAGCACTAGGGTCATCCGGAGCAGGGGACTTTGCAGGATTAAACTTCCCTACACTTTTTCTACTTTATGTTCTCTTATTTCTGCCTTTCGATCTTCACTTCCTCTGAAAGCATGGGAATACTATTAACAAACAGTCTATTAAAATGTTCCCAGCTTAGAGGTAAAAAGGAATTCGTAGTGATGAGTGAACGCATATGCCATAAGGCCTCGTTTTGTATGGTTTCAACTCTGTCACACATGACAATTTCCACGTTTTCCCACTGGACAGGCTTTTGCTCGAGACTCGGAACCCTTTTATTGAATGTCTCTCCAACGGATCGCGGTACGCAATTCGAGTCTGCCCTATTCGGGAACATCACGCGGCTCCTAGAAATCATGCGCATCAGAACAACGGCCTACCATCCCATCAGCAACGGTATGGTGGAAAGATTCCATCGCCAGCTGAAGTCTAGCCTGACGGCAACTTCAAGTCACAGCTGGGTAGAGGCGCTATCCCTGGTTTTATTCGGAATTAGGACGGCTCTGAAAGCGGAAATTGGCTGCTGCTCGGCTGAACTTGTATACGGCACGACACTTCACCTTCCGGGGGAGTTTGTCGCTGACAGTAAAAGCGCAAACGCCCAAGCCAACAACGATTACGCCCTGCGACTGCGGGACATTATGAGCAAGCTACGCGCTGTCCCTCCACGTCTGCTGGCGCCACGGCTTGTCCACGTCCACAGTGATCTCTCCTCCTGCTTTCTCGTGTTTGTAAGGCACGATGCCGTACAGCGTCCACTCCAGCCCCCGTATGATGGGCCGTTCAAGCTGATGAAACGAGGAGAAAAGCACATCACGATCGACCGAGGTGGCCGTCACGACGCGGTTTCGCTTGACCGCTTAAAACCAGCGTACGTGGACATCAGCAGTGAAGTGCATGTATCATTTGGAGTTCCACAGCCACAAGGACGACCAGCAGACCACACTGAACCGGCCCAACCAGTCGTCGAAAGGTTCACACGGAGTGGACGGCGCACAAGACGTCCGTTGCGAATGAACTTATGCACCGCAACTCATTGTTGATCAATTAATTAGGGAGGGGGGGAGTATTGTAGCGGAGCAAAACGGCGCTTCCGTGTGCAATACCAAGAGCACGTGCGCGAGCAACCACGTGACTTTTCTTCGTGAGCTTCGGAGTAAATAAAAGTTCAGTTGTTGTTTGGGAGGCGTGGTTGCTTATACTCGCTTAGCTCAGCCTAGCAGCGCGTTCCGACAGCTTCTTCGAAAATGTTCTTCGTCGTACAGTTCAATCTTCTGTTTTATGTTCAACATAGCCTCACTATAAAGCCACGATTGTTTGCATTCTAAAGTAGTGTGCCATGCAAGCATTGCTTTGAGCCCTATTTCGTAATTTTTCAAACGCTAGTACACCAGATCTTTCTATACCTTTAATTTTTATCTTATGTTTAAAATGCTCCCATTGTATCATTATCGAATATTCTAATTTACGGTATTTTTCCCAATTTTTTCTTAATATGTGGTCGTGCCGCAAGGATTAGTTTATTTTCCAATGCTACCATAACAAGGCACTGTGCCTTCTCTGAGGGTCTAAGCGACGAATTACCAAGCAGTGATCAGAAAAATGAATAGGGGCTACTGCTTCAAGTGGACTAAATTCAGGCGTCTCACGTTCCAAAATCACAATTTAATTATGAGGCACGCCATCGCGTGAAAGGACCCTGGATTAATTTTGTCGATCAGGGTATCCTTAACGTGCCCGTGTCCCGCAGTGCACGGGACACAGGTATTTTCGCATTCCACCCACATCGAAATGCGGGCACCGCGGCTGGGATTTGATGCCGAGACCTAGTGCTTAGCAAGCAATGCCATAGGCGCTAAGCCACCTCGGGGGGTAGGGGTAGCTACTTCGTAACCGATACACTTATCCATCAGCTGAAGACACAAGTAGATTCGATGAAAACGCGCGTGCCTCTCTTCCGGAATATGTGTAATGTTTACCCCTCGTCACACGTCAAAACATTGCTCTACATCATCAATGTCAAACTGTGATATGATCTGCAATAAGATGTCACTGCCTCTGTTGCAAACTACCATACCTGAAGCTCTGTCTTTCCCTTTAGGCACACAGTTTAGATCGTCAAGAAATAGGAATGCTTTCGGGCAAGAAATATTGTTTAGCACTCGGAAAAAAATGAACTCGCTCCTCTGCAACATTTGGCGCGTACACACTTATGATGCGTCCATCCATCCCACAAAGCACAAGGTCACACACTACAAGCCTTCCTAAACTGCAAGAAATCGCGTCCTGAACAATAAGCCCATCTCTTTCTAATGAACAAAACACACACCGCTGACTTCCTAGTGGCATGGCTCGCTACAGTATAGGAACGGGGAGTGAACCTAAGCACCATGCTCGCAGTCTCCTCCTCGCCTTCAACCTCCATTTTAAAGCGAAAGCTTTACTGGCCGCGAACTTCCGATTTCGGCGTGGCGGTGCTCCGAGGAGTTACATGACGTCACAACGCGCATCTCGCTGCGGATATTTCTCTCTCTCGCTCCCTTGTCACTACTGCGTATGCGCCACCAAGAGCACCGAGCCACAGGTGTTCTGCCGCTGCGCCGTTACGACGCCGCCGTTTGGTATGACGTCACACCGCGTTCCACGTTTCGCTCGCCTCCGCTGGCTTCACCAGGTGCGTCGCATGCCTGTTAACATGTCGGAGGAATGAAAAGGAGAGCTCGCGTGCGCCGTAACAAAAGTTGAGGTGGCAGTATGGATGGCGACAATTCTGATACGCAGGAGGAAGCATAGAATCGACATCGGAACAAGATGAAGAGGAAACGAATCGCCCAGAAAACAGACGAACAGCGCGCCGAACGACTGGCTAAACGCCGCAACATAGCTAGACAACCAGACTAACCTCGACTTGCAATCAAGATTAACCAAGGCTAACTATGCTATGCCTTAGCTTTCGCTACGTATATCCTGGCATAGCCGAGCTAAGCCACCGCCAATTTTTCTGCACAGCCAAGACATCGAGGTCACGCTAGGCCAACAACCCATACACTTGAGCCGGTTTTTTCTGGGCTGCAGGATCCCGAAAGTTCAATGTAGTGACACTAATTGACGGGGTGGACACCGATTAGACTAAGGGAGTAAGCAGGCCCGGAGCATGGCGCTTTCCTGGCGCGTCTGGCAAGCCACTAGACGCCGCCGGGCGCATCCGGTCGACAGCGTTGAGAGTTCTGCAGTGGTGGCCTGTCGACAGGCTTCCTTTCAGGTGGGGCATGAAGCTTTGTCCTCAAGGTAGCAAGCCTGCCTGAAGGCGCCTTTGCTGGTGGTTCCGCAAGCTTCCATAGGACAGCACTGACTGCCGTGCTTGTGGCAACGTCTCGAGGCCATTTGATCTGTATGGCGACGCCGGCACGTTAAGTGGCACCGTCAGCAGGTGTGCCCTCGTACATGGTTTCGGCATCCGCAGCGATATATGTTCTCAGCAACTTTTACTGTATTTCGAAGACTCGACTACTTCTGTCTGAAGTGCTGCCTTGTTGTCGTCCTCGACTACCCGGTTCTGTCCGTTTTCTGGAAAGGACGTCATTCCTCTCGTCGCTGACGTCGTCATGTCTCCGACGCCACGATTGCATGGCGTACTCGCCCGGTGTATCCATAGCCGTGCTTCCCTTTACCGTGGCCTACGAGCGGACGCGCTGTGCGTCTGCATGCCCCAACCGCCGACACTGGGAATCATCGCAGCACCTCACAGTTTTGGCGAAAGTGACCAGATCCCAGGCAACGCAGGTGCTGCATGGGCGGCCGAGGCACGACCACTAAGGTCAGCTGACCGCCAACGCCAATCTAGTGCCGCAGGTAGTCAACCGATAGACCTGCCTTAAGCTTCAGCAGGAAGATCCTGGTGGTAGACACCTTGTCGCTGACGCCTTGGACCCGCCAGCACTCGCGGGTCACCGCGGTGTCCTTGCAGTCAGCGCCGCGCGCACGTCGTTTGTCTGCCGCTCCATCTCGCAGCCAATGCAGTCGAAGCTTACCTGCTGCTCCCCCGGATCAATGACGAGGCAGCGGTGTTATTCACCTGTAGTTCCTTCAGATCAGCGAGCCGCTTCGTTGTCTCCGGGTTGCAGAGAGCGAATGCTGAGACGTGGTTGATTTGATACGCCTAATTCTTTAGATACGCCTCCAATGTCGCGACGTCTGGGAGCACCCCAACCTTCGCTAGCACGTCTCCGACATCTTGTACATGAAAGGAGGGAACGCGAGGTGGCGTCGCCGCGTGTGGACGTGTCTCGTCGGCTCCTTGAGTTTTTGGGTGTAGCGCCCGTTCTTTTTGCTATATCCTAGTGGCTCTTTCACGCGACATGTGTGAAGATTTCCGCGACGTTTTGAGACTATTTTTCAAGATGTGTGTGCGTTAGAACGCTTGTTATTGTGACTTTTGTGGTTCCTCGCCTACGAGAGCTTGGTGGCTCTCCGACGCCGTAGGCATTGACACGCCACATGCGGGCGTCATGAACCCGGTTGAGGTAGTAGACGGGGAGGATCTTTCCCCGGAAGAGATGCTCAAGTGGCGACAAACGCACATATACGACGCCGCATATCAAGACTCACCCCGCAAGGACGCCATCACTGCCATGGCCAAGGCTGCTGTATGGAAACAGATGATCTCAAGGAATAACAAAGTGAGGCCTCCCAAGTTACCCGAAGGCTCACACAAGGCCAGTTTTCGCATTCGCGGAGGCTTCGATGCCTCCCGCTTCAGCCACTTCCAACTCACCAAGATTCTCTCTACGGCAGCCGGCTTTCCAGCCACTGCGGAGCTGCGCCAAGACATCGTTACCATCAACCCCACCACCAACACAGTTACCCTCAGCACGGAAAGCTGCGATCGCTTGAAGAAATACCTCGCCATCAAGTCGCTCACAGCCGACGGCCAAGAGCACGAAGTCACCTCCTACAGCGTTCCAAACTCCGAGACGTGCAAAGGCATTATCTACATCGACAGAGTATGCCTGGGAGAAGTTATCCATGAAAAAGACATTCTGCCCATGCTTCGTGAGTACAACCCACAAATGCACTTTTTAGAAGCCAGACGAATGGGAAAAACTTCCGACGCAGTCCTCGTGACTTTCTTGGGAACGAAAGTTCCTTTTTGGGTCAAATATGAAATGGCGATGCTCCGATGCAAGCCTTTTCGACAAAAAATGGAGGCCTGCACACGCTGTTGGAAAGTCGGACATCGACCGGACGTGTGCCCTACGCATACTGAGGATACTTGCCATAAATGCGGAACTGTGAATCCTCCGACTGATCATGTGTGCATTCCTAAGTGTGTACTATGTAGTGGAAGTCATGAGACTGGATCCATTCAGTGTCCACTACGATATAAGCCCAAAATCTCACTCCTCAAGGCTGACAAGACTCCTCCTCAATCCAAGACCAGGTCTCCTCCTTCGCCCAAGAAGCAGGGACCTCTTCCTAAGAAAAAACAAGATGAAGATTGGCCTCTTCTATCCGCTGCTCCATCTAACAACAAATCAAGCTCTCCTCAGGTAAGCTGGACATCGGTAGCTTCCCACAGCTTACCTAAACCTAAGCAACCTGATGCCCCAATCTATGCCCTCCTGCAGCAGTTACAGGACGAAAATCGTCTTCTGCGTAAACAAATTCTCGACCTCCAAACCCCTTCTCCATGTACGACTACTACCACTCGATCTCAACCCTCCACTGATGAGCAACCCACTGCAACTCCTCCCCCTATCAGTGAGAATGGCGATCAATCTCTAACCATGGACACTTTTCCTCCTCCCACTACCATAACCGCCAGAAAGCGCAAATCTATTGATGATGGGAGAGATTCTTGGGAGGAACACGATAAGCTAAGTCGTAAACTCACCGCACACATTAGAAACTCTAACAATCGCTTTGAGGCCCTTGAAAAACGCATGGATGCCGTAGAAGCCAAGCTTGAGTCCCTCACTACTAACGTTCATAGCCTCAGTGCCCATATCAATGCTAAATTTAACCAGGATGACGCGCGACTTAGCCAGATTGATGAGCGATTCAATCAAATTATCGAAAGACTCGATCGACTGCATGGCCGCATCCCCTAAGCGCTCCAACCTAGTTGTTTGGCAGTGGAATTGTAGGGGCTTTTCGAAAAAGAAAGCCAGTCTGCAACAATACATAGCCAATCTCACGCAACCGCCCGCAGTCATTGCTTTACAAGAAACGAATGGTTACGTTAAATTCCCCGGATACAACACATTCCAATGCAAAAGATGCGAACGTCCCAATACCGCGATCCTAGCTCAAAAACATTTGACTGTTACTTGCTCCCATTTTGAGAATATCGACATTGATCACGACTTCGTAGAAATACTTCCTAAAAAGACCAGGTCAGATCCTATTTACATCCTTAACGTTTACAGCAGTCCTAGCTCTAAACACCACCGTTTTAAACACCACCGTTTTACTGCTGTTTTTGCTCGTGCTAAACAGGAAGCTCGAAGAAACCCGCTCCTCATTGTTGGCGATTTTAACTCTCCAAATCAACTATGGGGTCACACTACTTCCACACCTAAAGGTCGAGCTTTATGGACCCACATTCAGGATCATCACCTCACCCTCCACAATGACTTCGACACACCCACTCGCTTAGGAAATAGTGTCTCCATAGATACATCACCAGATCTCACCCTCACCTCTCGGGTTAGCTTAACTAAATGGGAAAACCTTCAAATCAATTTTGGTAGTGATCACTACGTCATACAGATTTCTGTTACCTTCTCTCACAAGCCCTTTCACACTCTGCCTCCCAAACTTACGGATTGGGACAAATTTCGGAAAACTCGTGCAAATAATGCTTCCAATTCCATTTTTGATCTACAGAAATGGATTAGTCAACTCCAAACGGACGTTGACAATCATACTACAACTATGCCACCTGATGCTCCTTTTCAAACAGCTGATGCCAAACTATTACACATGTGGCAAGCGAAGGACTCACTATTAAAGAGGTGGAAAAGACGCCGCCATAACCGCAGGCTTCGCATACGTGTAGCTCGACTTGACGATGACATACAAGCATATGCGACCCAACTAGTTAAGCAACAATGGGGCCAAGTATGTGAGAGCATGCATGGTAATCTCAGTAGTAAAAAGACTTGGCAACTGCTGAGACATTTGCTTGATCCCTCGACCTCGCGCGCGCAGCACAGTCACTACATCACTCAATTATTGCACAAACACAAGGATAATATTCCCCATCTTTTTCAGGAGCTTGCACGATTACACCTCCCTCCTACCACAACTCATGAAAATTCAGATTATACAGGCGATGTTAACGAACTTCTAGACGCCCCAATAACGGAGGCAGAAGTGCGACGTGCCTTAGCTTCCCTTAAAACTACATCTGCTCCCGGTATAGATAATGTAAATAATAAATTACTCCGAAATCTGGATGACAAATCAATCTCTGCCCTCACAGAATACTATAACCATTGCTTCGATAACAGCTCTCTTCCGAGCTCATGGAAAACTGCTAAAGTAATCTTTATTCCCAAACCCAATAAACCCTCTGACATAGCTAATCTTAGACCTATTTCCCTCACGTCGTGCTTGGGCAAAACGCTCGAACATGTCATGCTTAATCGCGTCAATAAATACGCGGAAGACAATCAGTTATACCCGCCGGAGATGATTGGCTTTCGCATGTCGCTTTCTTGCCAGGACGCCATGCTAAGGCTCAAGCATGACCTTCTCACTCCTACGTTTAGTAAAGACACCCAAGCCATATTAGGACTCGACCTTCGCGGTGCATTCAACAACATAGATCATGGATCTATCTTACGTGAGTTGAATGTTATTAACTGCGGTAGAAAAATGCATGACTACATCCGCGAATTTCTTATCAATCGCACAGCTATCATAAGTCTCAATGATCAAACTTCGCCCCCAATCACACTAGGTAGCTTTGGCACTACTCAGGGATCTGTGCTCTCGCCGTTTCTAATTAACCTAGCTATGAGGTCTATTGCTGGGAAGCTAGCACAAATACCAGATCTCCAATATTCTTTATATGCAGACGACATTACCCTATGGATTAAGGGTGGCTCGGATGGCTACATTCAAGATGCCTTACAAGAGGCTGCAGACGCAGTGGCTACGAGAGCCGGGTTCATGAACCTCGAGTGCTCGCCCACCAAATCTGAGCTGTTAATTCTATCCGCAAATAAACGTGTTACGCCGAACATACAGATTAACGTTAACGGGAAGGAAGTTCCCGTAGTAGACAAAATCCGTGTACTTGGCATGCACATTCAATCTAACAGACTCAATACGTATACACTTCAAACGGTTTCTGCCAGCGTAGGTCATACCACACAGCTAATAGGAAGGGTGTGCAATAAGCACGGAGGTCTCCGCGAGGCAGAATTGCTAAGACTGGTACAGGCGTTTTCTGTCAGTAAAATCACATTCTCCCTACCCTATCTCCACTTAACTAGGGCCGAGGAAGATAAAGTTAACTCACTGATACGCAGACTCTACAAATTTGCCCTTGGAGTGCCAAGTAGAGCTTCTACTGAGAGACTTTTGGCTACAGGTACCTTGAACACCTTTAGTGAGCTCGCAGAAGCCCACCTGACTGCTCAATACCAGCGCTTATCGAACACCCACACTGGTAGGCACATCCTAAACTCCCTAAGTATTGCCCCCGCACCCATGACCAATGAGAAATTCAAAATTCCCCACTCGATACATGAGCACTTTCATATCCCTCCTCTACCTAAGAATATGCACCCTGTTCATCACGAACATAGAAGGCAACAACGAGCTAAAGCCCTGCAGAAAAAGTTATTTAACTACAAAGACGTGCTCTATGTCGATGCCGCAGAGTATCCATGTGGACATAAATTCGCCATATCAGTCGTTGACTCCACTGGCAGTATTGCGACGGGAGCATCCATTATAGCCTCTTCCTCGGAGGAGGCAGAGGGGGCGGCGGTGGCACTCGCTGCAACAATACCCAATTACTCTGTCATAGTAAGTGACTCCAAAACTGCCATACACAACTTTGGAGCGGGTAGGGTTTGCAGGACAGCCCTGGCCATTCTATCTCACAATCCGCCAGCCCAACTTCTGAGCTTAATCTGGACACCTGCTCACGCAGGCCTAATCAGCAATGAAGCGGCCCACCTAAGTGCTCGAGCTTTCACGAACCGAGCAAAGGCAGGGGATGGTTCAGACGCCAATAATCTCCCTCCAGCATTCACCTCCAAAGACAAATTACTTACTTACCATGACATTTGCGGGCACTACCGCCTAGGTCGCCTAACCCTCCCTACTTTAATGATTCGGTCGTCACGCATACACGAGGTACTATGGCGTAAACTACAGACTCGCACTTTTCTATCTCCTGCCTTACGTCACAAAATTCACCCGGGAATATACCCTACTTCAGCCTGCAAGTTTTGTCCTGCCAGCAGAGCGGACCTTGACCATATTATGTGGCAATGCAAAAACCGCTCCCCTCCCCCTAACCTTTGTAGAGTTTTGGGTAGTAGGGAGCTGTGGGAGGCTGCCATGCGCAGCTACAACCCCGAACTTCAGGAAGCTATCCTGAGTTGGGCTGAGGTGGTAGAGGAGGCCTACCGCGAGTAGGATAACCTCCCTCGCCTTCTTCCCGCACCTCCTTTCCCTTCAGGATGGGATAAATAAAGTTGTCTCTCTCTCTCTCTGTACATGAAAGGGCCTCACAGGCACGTCTCCGTGCAAAAATATCGTGTTAAAAGCAACACGACCTTTTGTCAGCAAATGTGGCAAAATCTCGTAATCTGTATCTGCGGCGGCAGCAATCCTGTTTCCGCGATTAAACGCCGCCGATGCCGCTAGAACAGAGCTCACCGTTCTGCGACCATAGACTTGCCGCCAGCGGGAGTTGAATCACTACACCAACGACGCATGCATCATCAAGCGGCCTAGAACGCCATTTCACGTGGGCGAGCCAGCATGTCCAGACGCGCGGCTTTTCAACGCGGCAGCGTTAAGGAGCTCGTGTCGCAGAAAAGCCGGTGTCGTCGGTGTGAGTGTCAGCGGCGTTGGTCGTGAGCGAAAAATCCCGGAAGGTAATTCATAAATGAAGAAGAACTTGCAAGATGGGCTGGGTGGGAATCGAACCAGCGTCTGCGGAGTGTGAGACGGAGACGCTACCACTCAGTCACAACTTCCATCGTTGAAAGCGGGACAAAAGCGCCTCTAGTGAATGCGGTGTTGCCTTAGATACGTGCCGTACGAAGTTATACTGCGGTTTGTATCAGTAATTATGAGCATGTAAATTACAGAAGTCGCAGTTACACGAGTAGCGAAGTACGTTTCCGCTACATTTCTTCTGCGCTCTGCGCACACACAGAGCCATCTTGCGGCAAACACAGAAGACTCCCTCCTCGCAATTTACGGCGCTGCGCGGACACATGGCGCGCCACTCACCCGCGCGACGCGGCTCCAAGGTAAATATACCTGGTAGCGAAGCTTCCATAGGAGCCCATACGTTAAAAACATGGCGGTCCATCACCGGTTCATGGGACTTAGCGCCATCTGTATGTGGTGGGAACACTTCCGGCGGAAGAAAAAATAACGTGACGCCATGTCCGTTAAAAGCAGAAGTGACGTCATTTTGTTTTCGAAGGCGCGAAATTTGTTTTGTTGTTCTTCCTTTGGAGCTATATATTCAAATGCCCCGCCATTCGACTTGATGGGCGTTTCGAGCTTTCAGGGTGGTAGCGATGCAGGAAAAGGCCAGCCGTACGGCTGTCGAAATAGCATCCCTGCACAGAACATACTTTCTTTGGAGGCCTACGAAAGCTTCAGGTGTACAGTGCTGATCCTATTGTCGGATGCCAAGCCCGTCGGCCAGCGCAGTCACACGAAAACAACTACACAATTATCTGGCGGTCGTAACTCACTACTTTTGCCTGAACAGATTAAGAAGCAATGAAACTACCCGCGTCACCAAATTGAGACAAACTTCGACAAGCAAAAAAGCACAAATTGTGAGGGGGGCGTATTTCAACAGGTGATACGAGTGCGCCTTTCTGCCCGTTTCAAGACGTGCATTGCACTGCGAGTGATAGTGGCGTCAACGCCCCCTGTAGCGATGTGCGCTGAAAAGAAATGCATTTATCAATAATAATAAAATTAAACGTATTTTCTTACCTCATCACGAATATATAATATTGACTAGGAATTTCATTTTCGTTGCATGAATCTAACTGTGTCTCGTTTGAATTAAAAAACGCGTTTTTCTTTCCCAATGTTTGTTCCCTCCAAACATAGTCGCGCTTCAATCGCTGCTCCCATAACCCCCCATGCTGATGTCGGTGACAATCTGTACTAAACCGCTTTTCGCCCGAAGCTTCGCGACCTATTTGAATCGACCTTGGCGGCTCCTCTTTCCGCTCACAGCCCGATTCCTAGGTGCAGCGTCCGATGCGGGGCGCTTCTGACGTGATCGCTGCGCCGTAGCGCGTCTGGTGGCAAAGCATCCCCTGCGATGTGTGCCGTGCTGCTGAGCGTCCGATGCGGGACGCTTCAGACGTGATTGCTGCGCCGTAGCGCATCTGGTGGGAAAGCTTCCCCTGTGATGTGTGCCGTGCTGCTGGCGCGGAGTCATACCATATGGTCATACGTCTGCGTGGTGCTCCCAAGCGAGATAGAGGACGATACCATCGAGTCGTCAGCCCCATGATCGCGTCAGCCTTCATGGCGCGTCGCGGCCCGGTTGTCCGTGCCGATTACGACGTTTGGCTCGCGTGGATCGTTTTGAGTGGGCGGTGCGAACGGGGTGCGATAACGCTATCGCGTTCCAATCTTGAAGGTGAAGCTTAGCGTCCTCCAATTCTTTGATCCGCAGTTGCACAAAGGTAGATGCGTATAGGCCGCGAAGATTCGGGCGAAAAGCGGTTCAGTAGAATTTGTCACCGACAATTTGTCTCCCATGAGCAAGCTTGCTCATGGGAGATGGACGAATAAAAAAGATAGGAGGGAGGGCATACTGCAGCGCGATTGAGGCCAAACCTGGTGGTCCAACTCGTGATCGCACGTCAAGGTGCGCGGTTGCTTTTATTGTTCCCACTCTGCAGAGTCATGGCAGAGTAGCTGAACAAGCGTGCCCAGAATAAAAACTGCTGTGACCCAAACGTCTCAGCTAATTTCGATTCCTGATATCTATGCAAGAGGCCACATCTTGGGCCACCACTGTGGCTTGACGGCGGCTTCGCTTGCCGAGGTTGACGGCGTGACGTAGTGCTCCTTCTTGTACTTTCCTTCTTCCATGCATAGGAGCAAGGAGTGAAGCGCGACTATGTGAGGAGGGAACAAAAATGGGAAATAGGAAGGCCGTTTTAACTTCGAAACAAAGTTAGATTATTTCAAGAAAAACACAATTCGTATTCAATTTTACATGCGCGTGCCAAAAAAAGAAAGGACTGCTCTATTTTAGCATTACGAATGGATACCTTTTTCCAGTGCCCACCATAAGAGGTGACGCCGCTATCACTTGCAATGCAATGTACCTCTTGACGTGTCTGGAAAGGCGCGCGCGTAAAGTTCACTGCTTAGAATACGCCCCCCTCACACAGTGTGTTGTTTTCTTGTCGACCTTTGTCTGAATTTGATGTCGCCGGTAGTTTCATCATTTCTTAACGTGTTCAGTCAATAGTCATGAGTTACGATCGCCAGATAATTGTTTACTTTAGCTGTTTTAGTGCGACTGTGCTGGCCGACGTGCTTGCCGTCCGACGATGGGACCAGCACTCTACACACAAAGCTTTCGTCGGCCTCCAAAGAAAGAATGTTCTGTGCAGGGGTACAATTTCGACACCCGTCCGGCTGATCCGCGCTGAAAGCTCGGAACGCCCATCAAGCATCAATGAAGGAAATTTGAAAGTACAGCTATAGTGGCAGGCCTCCAAACCAAATTTGGCGCCTTTGAGAACAAAATGACGTCACTTCTGTTATTAACGGATATGGCATCACATTATTTTTTCTTCCGCCGGAAGCGTTTCGTCCTCACACAGATGGCTCTAAAACATATGAACCGCCCACGAATCGCCATGTTTTCAACGCATAGGCTTCTATGGAAGCTTCGCTACCATGTACATTTACTTTGGTTGCACTAGAGGAAGCCGACTCATCAGAAACACCACGGGTGCAATACGACACTATTGACACAACAGAAAATTTAGACAAATAATAGATTAATGATGCACTTCATGCAAATATCTGTATATAGGTAACAGTCTCTATATAATTCACTGCAAACAAAATGATTTGATCGTATAACATGGTGCTGCTCTTTAATACTATTTATGCCTCAATAATCACACTTGATATACATACACGCAAGTTTTATAAGCCAATCACACCAAGAATAATTTGCTGTGCTTAGATGTTCACTAGAGATTAGTCTGCCTGTTTTTCTGTATTATGTAACTTTTGTGTTTCACGTCGCGTTATAGCGTCACCCCGTTGGAAGTGAGCCAGCGGAGCCATCACTCAAACCAGCCAGGAACGACTGCGCTCTCCGCTTTCGAATCAGGCCGTGAGTTAGCAAGTCAGACGCCCAGTACATGCGAAGTGTGTGAGAACTCGCGGACACAGCTTCGTTGTGTTCGATGTATCAGCTGTGAGATTGGCATACATTGGTGAGGAATTCTTTCTCTTCTGTTGGTTTATGCGCTTTAATTAACAGACTGCAGCAGCTAAGTGTGTTTATACTTCTATTCGCTTTAATCTAAGATAAAGACTGCCACTTTCAAGTGTTAATTCGTCAATTTACCGTTGCTGCAATGTTGCTACAGAGATGTTACTTTACATAACCGAAGTTTAGGGCACGAGCAGGTGTATCAGTTGAACTACTTCAACGCATAGACATTTATCGAGACCTTTAAAAGCTTTAGTGCTCCATCATCTGTTTCATTCATTTGCCCGCAACGCACATATCAGCAATTTTAAAAGAAAAGTTAGGTGGTGTAAACAACTGGTAATAAGCTTTAATCGCATTTTGGGCGCTGTGTGATGGGGTTGCTACCACACTGGCTGTACTTCTTACACGGATGGCCAAAATTCTTTGTTGTATTAGCACTTATAAAGCAACACAGCGAAGGAAATATACGGGAGAGAATCCCAAAATTGAGATCGCACTTGTACCTTGAAAAAGGAAAACGAAACGGCAGCTGCCCCACCCTCATATAAATAAACAAATAAATATAAAGAACGATTCTCAACAACTAAAGCTATTGGGAAAGAAAATGAAACAATATAATTATATGACAGAAAGACGAATGAAACACAAATAGACTGGCATACATTTCTCCAAGGTATAAAACTTAAGAATAACCTTTCTCTGGTGCAGGGAAAACCGAAAGGTCGGTTATAATAGTATACGGTTATGCAAGGAATACACCAGTAGTGATGCTATTATATCAATCATGTCATACCAAAAAAAAAACATTTTCCGCTCAATTCTGGCTCGCGCGCCTCAAGAATGGAACAAGTTTCCGAAGAAATTGTTGATTAATGATAACCACGATTTTCGGAAACTGCTGTTCCCGCAGATAATTTTCTGTGGCAGCACAGTCAAAGCTACGTGGGCGGAGCTACCATGGTTGTGTGAAAACGCCAAGTAGCCCCAACGTTTTACTGGTGGTTTCGGTTTCGATTTTCATAGTCTAGTTAGTGGAGCTCTGCTCGTGAACATGTTGCCTCAAGGTCTCCTGATTTTCCGGTTAGTCATGCGCTATTGAACTGCGTGTAGAAAGTGCAGTGATGTCTTATGGCAAGCAATTAAATATTTTGTCTGGAGAAGAAACGTACAAATTACTCTTATTGAAGCAATGATTTCTTTATGTTTTCAATGACCACGTAGCAAACAGGAACGAACAAACTAGAAACCATACGTAAAAGAAACAGGCAATTAATAAATTTTATAGCATGCCAGGGCGGCGTTCTTGGTTGTCCATTTTCGGGGAATAAATAAATGAATTCATTTGTTCAGAAAAGGGAGGGCCGAAGGTCGCTTGTATATACAATAACAATCGCGAGACTTGGGCATGAGAGGCGCGTCTACGGGCAGCAGCATTCCTGGCACCTGAGCTTTGGGAGACAGCTCCAGCCAGCTCCACCCTTGCACGCCATCGTCAGCTGGTATTGAGGGCCATCGACGTGGCGAAAGCCTACGGTTTGCGGTAAAGGGGCGATCACCCCGAAGACAACGCCTAAAGAATTTCTGAACGAAGATGTTCTTATTTCAGAGAAAATGAGACATTCACCTAATCGTAGCAATTGCTACAAACGAAACTCATACGTATGCGTTTCCTTTTTAGCACCCACCGTGGTTGCTCAGTGGCTATGGCGTTAGGCTGCTGAGCACGAGGCCGCAAGATCGAATCCCGGCCATGGTGGCCGCATTTCGAGGGGGACGAAATGCGAAAACACCCGTGCACTTAGATTTAGGTGCATGTTATGACCCCAGGAGGTCAAAATTTCCGGAGTCCTCCACTAGGGCGTGCCGCATGATCAGAAATTGGTTTTGGCACATAAAACCCCATAATTTCTTTTCCTCTTTAGCAAGTGCTACGATTAGGTGGATGTCTCATTTTCCCTTAATTACTTATCTCCAACTTGCCGATTTCCGCAGAAGCATTACGTCGAAGGTGTTCTCTCACTCGCAGACTGGAATGAAAGTTGTGGACCTTGTAGCAGACCACGGCTGCGCTGGTAAGCGAGCGTGCAACTGACACTGCTAGCACTCTAGCGACTAACGATGCGTCTAGTGCTACAAGCAATAAATTATAGTGGTGTTTCGCTTCATGAACTCGGGTTACGCGCAAGCGCATCAACGCCGCGAACACGCACAGAGAGCTCCGCGGCGTCCAAGCACGAATGGAAAGGGCGCGGTCGCGGATGCTACATTCATATCGACGGCGCGATGCGTGTTGTGCCACACGGAAAACGCATATTGACACGCATGCAAAGAAGAGACGCCGCGAACATGCACAGTGAGCACCGCGACGCCGATGCTCAAGTGGAAAGGGCGGGGACGCGGCGATTCTCTTCTCCACCTCCAGGCTCCTTCCTTCTCCAGCGCTCGCCTCCCACGCGGTGATACACATAATTTCACCCATTTCACAGACGCGGCGCCCACGCTTTCGCGTAAAGTGTGATTGCATCCTCGATATTTAAAGAAAATTGAAATTACGGGTTTTACTTGCCTAAACCACAATATGATTATGAGGCACGCCGTAGAGAACTCCCGAAATTTCGACCAGCTGAGGTTCTTTAACATGCACCAAAATATAAGCACAAAGGCGTTTTTCGCCCCCATCGAAATGCGACCGTCGTGGCCGGTATTCGATCCCGCGACATCGTGCTCAGCAGCCTAACCCCATAGCCACTGAGCAAAAACGGCGAGTGCATTCCTTATGTTGAACGTTGTCATCGCAACGCAACAGGAGCACTGTCGCCGGTACACGCAGACGCTTCCAGTGCTACACGCGAAACCTTCCCAACCGAGAAAATCGACCCTGTATGCTATGGAATGAATGAAATTAGCAGTTTCCTTTGGCTAAAGCTCAGAATCGGAGCTGGCGACTCGGGAAAGACGGCCATGGTGCCAGCGTCGAGTGGGTCATTGCCACCGGCTACGCATTAGCGCTTGAGGTATCAGTTATACGCAAGCAGGTTAAAAAAATTGCCAACCCTTCCCCTACCTGAAAATGGGGGTAAGCGAAGCTTGTCCTCAGTGCACCTGACCTTCGTCACGGCTAAGCAACCCACAGGTAACGCTGCCGGATTTCTGCGGCGTTCCGCTCCTTCGGCTCTAGGTCTTCTCGTCGCTGTCGGATTGCCTGGGCTCGGTTAGCTCTAACGGGTGGACTGGCGCCCCGATGGCAAGCCCTGTTATGGGCGAGTTCTTTCCGGCGCTCGTCGAAGGCTGCTAGTTCCTCGGGCGAACGCACTTCGCCCGGCCGTCCCATCCGTTTTCCGAGAATGAACTGAACGGAAATGAAGCCGCTGCAGTGCGCGCGATACCCTTTCCGGCCCTTTCCCTGCCAGGCTGAAGCGAAACAGCCCTGATTGGTTGCGCGCGTGGCATGAGCGCGTTATGCATCCGGAATTTTTGCTAATGGTACACGCTCCGGCACCGGCCGCAGCTGTCGACTCATCAAACCACCCTTTTCCACAGATCCTCGGTTCTGCTAGCAACTCGGTTTCTGCTTGACCAGACCGCCACCGAAGCTTGTTAGACAAGACGAGCTTTCCTTGAAAAATTTGCTGGAGTGGAGACGCCGTCTCAAAATTGAAGCCGAACCACTGCTGTCTTACCGTACGCAAGAAGTAAGGTTCGCAAATCACGGGGAATATAGGAAGCGTCTTTTCCCCACTGCGTGTTGTTTAGGATGCTTAATTTAGACGTAGATATATTGTTGGACGTCTTTCGTTCCGTCACTGGTTTGAGGAGGAGGCTTCAACACTTTTTTCCAACTTTTTTGCACATCATGATATGAATGCGAGTCAAGGGTAACATTTTAGGGAGTAACTTCACGCTTTCATTTTCAAATACCCGTAGCATGCACAATGACTAAACAAAAGGACGTGAGCTGTGAGAAGTTTCAGCTGTCGCGGCCCTCTTTCCATGTAGAAGTAAAACTCTGGGTTCACCTGGGCTGGTAAGAAACTATGGTGGCTGCAACTCCAGGTTATTTTTTAAAACGTCCTTGGTTGCACGCTAGACAGTACCTTACCACGCTATCGTATGCAGCCAACGAAAGATTCTGCAGCACACCGCTATCATTGTTTCATCCTGATATATCAATGCATATGAGCCTACGAGCCTTCGCCCATGCTTGGTGCAGCCCATGCTGCAGCAGACTGTCGCCATATTTGTTTAAAGGATGAAGGAAATAAGATGTAGACACCGGAAATTTAATAAAAAAAACAGAGAGGAAAAAGCGATAATCCTTCACGCTAAAGTCTCTAATTTATTACAAAAAAGAAATCTTTATTAAAAAAGGAACGAACAGATGGTATGTTTTGTGTTATGGTGTGTAGTCTACAGAAGATCACATTTGCGGACTACAAGGAGGCACGTAGTAACAAAGGTGCGCTACCGCTTCGTAGCTTTGGCAGTGGCACACAAAATTATCGCCGGGTATAGGCGACATGTATATAAGTAACGTCTATTTTTGTAATAGTTGCAATGTTCCATAGCCGCTCTTTGTGATTGATAACTTTTAATTATATTTATGATAAATGTTGCCTACTAAGCCCCTGATGTTACATATATACGTTAATCATTCTTACTCATTGAATTTTTGTATTTTGCTATCGTTTTGTAACCACTCCCCTGTATACTCCATCTCGGATTTAGGGTATAATGAATGAACGAATTAACTAAGTAATTAACTGACCAAACAATATATTCTTAATTAATTAATTCAATAATTATATATTAATTATTTAGTTATTTAACTGCTCTCCATGCAAATGCGCAGCCATGTCTGGGTGACCGGCTGATGAATGTCGTACCTTCCTTTTGCTTCTCTCTGCTGTCGTTGCCGTACTGACCTGCAAGAGGAAGCTCGAATAATATTTCATGCACCTGCTGGTATTACCCCATTTGTGCGCAGGCAACTTGACACAAACTGGGGTGTATGATGAAAGAGTTGTGATGCCATTGAACAAAATTTTGCAATGTCCTGCTGGTCATGTCATTATATAAAGGAAAATGAACCAAACAGAGCTTTGCTATGACAAGCCCTCTCCTGTCAGGGAACCTCAGTGGCATATCGCAAATTCTCGAGTTTTACTTTGCCACACTGATTATGACTAACTCCTACAAGCTGGTGTGTGATCTAAGTGCACACAAAGGAGGCAATAGCTGCAGCTGAGAGTCTACGTCAGTGAGAACGTATATTGTGAAGCCGGAGTAGTGAATGCCAATTGTATGTAGTTTATGCACCTTCTTCATTCCTGGTTTAGTTCAGCTGTTAGTGTTATAATAATACAGTAGTATACCACGCGGCTGCCTAGAGTTTATTGATCAAAATTTAGAGCTCTACAAAACCGCTGAATTAATATAAAATGGTTCATAACCGCTATGAAGCAAACATACAAAACAATTAGACCCAAAAGATGAACAATGAAGGGGCTACGATCTGTATTCACAATAATATCAGAGCCCATTGTAAAGAAATCCATGCAGTAACCATGATTGTCACAATGACAGAACGATTGCAACGCCACATTTGCCGCTAGTGTAATATCAATCACTGTGGTTAGACAAACTAGGGTCTTGAAATGTCCCTCAAATAGAATAAATGTGTATTCGACCAATTTCACCATTATGTGAGAGTTTGTTATAAAGGTATACGCTTCATTACATTAGCAATTAAGAAGAATCGTCGGTACACGATCACCCTGCGTATTTTGGTACGATTAATAAAAAGGCAGCACAACATTTACTTTAGCACTCAGACAGCGAATACACTTACATGAAGCAAGCACGATGCTCATTAGTAGCCAGAGTGCCTTCGTAGCCTTCTTCATCTTCTTTCTCGCGTTGTTGTTATTGCCTGAAGGTACATGGTAGATACCCACAATGGTAGTAGTCCGTCGTATCAACGCCATACAATCTATACTCAGTCTGGGTGTATGGCCAAGAATCGGGTAACAAAATATAAAATTGGGAGAATAATAAACGTTAAGAATGGTTCATTGAGCAGCAAGCTGGTTTGTAAAAGAAATAAACAAAGATTATGTGAATTATAATTTGGACGTTGTCAAGTACATTAAAAAAAATTCAGAGTGTGGTTAAAAGCTATGAACTCCAAAACTATTTCGTTTTTGAATGTGCTTGAGACTTGACAGAAAGGATGACAAAGTATTTAGCATTGAATCAGTGTAGCGAAACAAGATATTGCCACTGTCGATGCGAGTGTCGTCAACTGATGCGGGTCTCCTCTTTCCTGCTTGCCTCAGCATACTCCTCGCTATCTGGCGGCGCCGCCATGAAACCTGCACGGGAGCTTTTCCTTCGGCGTCTAGCACGATCCGGGCAGAGGGATCGAAAACATCTTCATTGAGCATAATGACTGCTCCGCAGAAGCGGTTCCTCCTTACCGGGAATGCATGCGCCGCCTTGGTTACGATTGCTCTCTCGATGAACACGATCTAGTCCGAGAGGCGGGAGCTGAACAGCAGCATCTCCCACTGCTTCTCTTCAGGCAAATTCAGGCAAGTCTGAATTTTTCTTACACCCTACCACAACTTGCCGGAGTGTTCCTAGCTGTTCGCAGTATTCATAGTTCGGCATATTGAGTTCGGAACAGGAGGTGTAGTCTCGTTTGGTTTGGGAAGATAGTGGAGAACAACATTCTGAGTTTCGCGTCTTTCGCCTTCGTGAGCTGTGCGTATGGCGGTGGGAGTGTTGTGGTGGTGGGAGTTATATTGTTAGTGGTGTGAGCTTTTCTGTGCTGCCATTCCCAGGGTTCTACTAGGAAACACAGATACCCAAGAAAGTGGATGGGGAAACGGTCCCTGTTTGGGACAATATTACTTTTTGTATGGACAAGATTACCGTTACGTGTATGCGCGTTCACTGCGCACCCGCATATTGGATAACGTGTATATAGTATCTCATTGTACCATAACATAATCACCCGCCACCTACCTTTCCCTGTATTTCCCACTTCCCCTTTCCCCAGTGAGGAGTAGCAGGCTAGAGACACGCTCTCCAGGCCGACCTCTCCTCCTTTCTGTTCATTAAAATCTACTCCTCCTCCTCCTCCTTTTCTGTGTGATGATCATGGCCACGTCGTCAGACCTCTCCCTGTCGGCTTTGGCTGTCCACGCTGACAAAATTATGGAAGTTGCAGGACAGTTAGATTCTTCCACCGCACCAAATGTTGCATCCCTGCGGGTTCCCGACATTTCTGTGGTTCCGCCACATTGCGCATCTCGGTTCACCGGCACATCTAACGTGACCTGGGCACTGTGCCAAGATATCATAAGCCTCTGGAAGCTTGTTGCTTCTATGCTTCCGCAAAGCAATCGAAATGGCAATGGCGGTTCGGGGTCTGGATCCTGCTGGCAATCCTGCATCCATTACGCATGCTGCCGTACTCGATCCTCGTTCCCGAATCTGTCACTCAGGCCGTAACATGACACTCGCTTTTTCTGGCACCCTCCGCGCGTTGGTACTGCCGGAGAGCATTAAACACGTCCGTGCGCCTAGCCGGAAAACAACGACAGGGAGCACTAATAGTGACGAGTGGTTCTCTTGATACTCCAACTTGCTTTTTTTACGCCACTGACAGCGCCAATTGAGTTAATTCTCTTGCCGATACTGGCACCGAGGTGAGTGTCCTGCCCGCAAATTATATCGACAGGGTCATTTCCCCTATCTATGTTCCTCAAGCGGTGAATACTGTTCTTGTGTACCGACGCAGATCGTTCCTTGCCCTGATCATTCCGTTGGATTCCCCTCGTCGCCAACGTCAGCCAAGCTGTACTGGGAGCAGATTACCTTTCCCACTTCTCTGATCTCGTTAAGATGGCCCGAAACAAAATTCTTCACATCAGCACAGCTCTCTCAGTCACAGGCACTTTATATCGCCGGTACCCGTTCGCGTCCAGCGTCGACAATTTTCGCGAAATATCATTTCAAACCACGCATACCCAACCTCGCAGGCCTACCGTGTAGCAGAGTCGTTACTGAAGTATTGATTTTCACAAAATAAATTCCGTCAGAAAAATTGTAAAACACGACTTACATAAAACGTACAGGAAGAAAGGCGGGCTAACCGAGGGACGCGATTTTTATTAGTGATATCATAAAAAGCCAACAAACACTGACACCACGCACAACATGGGGATAATTACTCGTCCTTAATGAATGAAATAACACTCCCAGGGTTCTACTAGGAAACACAGATACCCAAGAAAGTGGATGGGGAAACGGTCCCTGTCTAGCTTAATTGCTAGAGCATCGCCCGCGAAATGCGAAGGTTGTGGGATCGTTCGCCACCAACGGCTAGTTGTTTTTTCATCCACTTTCATTTTCTATATTTATCGTTTCTTTATTTCATTTATTAATCACAAGTAATTTCCCCTATGTGGTCTTTGGTGTCAGTGTTTGTTGGCTTCTTATGATATCAAAAAACCTACAGACATGATAACGTCAGATTGTAATTTGAATATACGAGAAAACTTAATTCTGTTACGCGGAAACTCGCACACAAAGCCCTTTTCGCGAATTTCTACCATTCATAGAGCGGCGCGCCCGGTTCCTCGCAACACCTCCAGATGGCACTATTCTGAGCGCATCCGCGTCCCACGCAAGAGGCCGCGTTTCAGCTCGTATTCACGCACAGCCTGCGCCGCCAGCGTTTCCTGGTAAACATTATAGTAACATAAGCTGCAGTTGCCGGGAAGCATGAGAAGCACTCAAGGATCTTCGAATGCTATCACGTTCTACTCTTAAAGGTGCAGCTTAAGCGTCCACCACATTTCTACTCTTCTTGTGTCAGTTCCGCAATATACGGCGGATTGCTGCGGGAGTTTCCCCCTATACCTGATGCACCAGAATGAACGTGACTTGCCCTGTGAAGCATGACGTTGTCCATCATATCATCACCAACGGCCGGCCGACCCATGTCATGCTCCGCCTTCTCACTCCTGAAAGACTTCGCATTGCCGTTCAAGAGTTTGAGCACATGGTTAAGATCGGAATGACGCGCCCGTCATCCAACAGCTGGTTGGCGCTCTTTCACATGGTTCCGAAACAAAAAAGCATGGTTCCCACAATCGACCGTGTGGAGATTACCGCGTCCTAAACTTTGCAACTGTTCGAGACCACTTGTCCTGGCAAAGATCCAAGACTTCCCAATGGATTGCGAGGACACACGATATTGTCGCAACGTCAAAAAGAGGGGTCGTAGAGTGCTATTCAGGAGGCACAGCAGTGGGTCACCTTTTTAATACCAAGCGCAAGTCCGACTTCTTCCTGCGCCTTGACAAAAGTTCTCATGCCTACACGCGTTGACCTCTTCTTCATCGCAGTACTGGCGCGGTAATATTGTCCTAGCTCGACCTCGAAAAAGCACACCTCCAAATTCCCACTGCTCCAGAAGAGGTCACCAAGACCGCCATTAACACTACACTCGGGCTGTTTAAATTCACATGCATGCCCTTGGGCCTTCGAAACGCCGCGCAAAGTTTTCAACGCTTCATTGATGTCATACTTCGAGGCTTGCCATTCGCGTTCGCCTACAAGGTCAACATCCTGGTCACCAGTGCATCGCCTTCCGAACACATACGACACCTACGCCTCCTCTTCGATCGTCTCACCGAGCATGGCCTGATAATCAACGTGGCCAATTGCGAATTCGGCGTTCCATCCTTGTAGTTTCTGGGTCACTTGGCTAACGCCATCGGCATCCGTCCCCTCCTATCGAAAGCCACAGCCATCGCTGAATTAGCATGCCGAGAATTACCGCACCAACCATGCCGCTTTCTGGGACTCGTTAAGTATTACTGGCGTTTCATACCTAGATGTGGCGGCATAGTCCGGTAACTCGAGACGTAGCTTCAGACCACGAAGTCAACTTCACATTCCCGTGCTTGGTCCGCCCCCGCCAACGACACCTCCACTGCTATCCAGAAAGCTTTCTCGTCAGCACCTCTTGCGGTGCACCACGAGCACAACGCCCCCATGAGAGTCATGGTAGATGCCTCGGGATGCGCCAGTGATGGTTTCCTTTAGTAGTTCCTCAGCGGTCACTGGCAACCGCACTGTTTTTATTCGAAGACTTCTTTACGACACATTTCTGCGATATAAATGGTCAATTTCAGCCGTCAACGCTTTTACGTTCCTCCACCACCACGCCGGCTTGTTTTCGGTCAATTACACTCGCTTTCACATCCCGGCGTTCGTACATCACAACTCTTCGTTGCAGATCGTTTTGTTTGGCCAGGAATCAACAGTGACGTTCGCAATCGGGCTCGCTGTTGTCTGGTTTGCCAACACGCTAAGTGCCACATCACCTTCCATCCCGTTGGCCAAGTTCGCTGTACCCGATGCGCGTGTTTTCTCCATCTATAGATACAGTAGGACGGCTGCCGCTACTCGGATAGTTCGGCTGTTAGAAGGCGACACTGTTACAGGACAATAGTGGCGAGACCATCGCTTCAACCATAGTTTATACCTGCATCGTCCGTTTTGGCATTCCCATCGAAATGATCACCGACAGGAGGCGTGAATCTGAAACCTAGGTCGTCCGCCACCTCATAAGCCGTCTCAGAATCTGCCATATCACAACCACGGATTACCGTCCTTAAATCAAAGGCTTGGCAGAGCGGTTTTCATACGCACTGAAGGCCGCCCTAATAGATCCTGGCGTTCCCAATAATTCGGTCACTACTATACCCGTAGTCTTAAAAGTACGTCTTGTTGGGCGAGTTGGTCACAATTCATCTTCGGTAATAGGTGCGAACACACACAAGACACAAGGAAGGAGACGGGACAGAGCGCCACTTACAACTGCTTTATTCGGAGGCACACCACACATTTACCCACATACCCGCAGTCCTTCCAAGGCTACGCACAGCTATCAAAGAAGATCTTCCTGCTATCCTGTCCATCTCGTGTACAGCACATCTGTTTATATGCCTGCTTAATTAATTTGTCCTACACCGAGGACCACGACTGACCATCGGCAGTACGCCAAGTACTTAACCAACACCGTTTCCGACATTCGTGAAACAGCGACCAGAGCTCGACAATATGGAGCAGCCCCTTTATGATCAGCGAATGTTGAACTGGGCGTTGGTGTTTTTCCGGTTGGATTCCACTCGACGTTCTCCTCGGCCGCCGAAAATGAAGCCCCACCATGTCTGAGATTGCAACGAGACTTTCACAATCTCTATTAATGGTCGCGACATTGTCATGTCCATTGACTGCCTCAAGCCGGCTTTCGTCGAAAGGCCTGTACTTGCATCGTGCTTCACCACCTGTTTTTTGCCGCCCGTGTGACAAGTTCACAATAAAATATTTAAATGATCCAATTCAACTTCTCGTCCTAGTGTACAGGGGGAACCCTTTGGTGACGCTCTTGAACAGACGAAGACGAAGGCCCTCTAGCAGCAGCGAAATAGAGCACCTAATTTAACCAGCCGATTCATGGCCAATCCCCCACTGTGGGTATGTACCACGGCCACTCGCAACAATAACACCAATAATGCAGGCTGGCTTTTACCCTCACAAGATCTCGTCTTGTAGGAGCCTCGTTTATGCAAAATGAAGGAAAAAGACATTATTACACGAGGAAAGATGAAGACAAAAGAGCCCATTTACACTGTATCTACAAGAGAGAGAGAGAGATGAAGGGGAAGGAAAGAGAGGGAGATTAACCAGAGATTATCTCCGGTTGGCTACCCTGTACTGTGGGAGGGGCAAGGGGACACGATGGGTCAGAAAGAGGAGGATAAAAAGAAAACCTGCACACACACACACACGCACACACAAACTGTTTCTGTGGGCACTGTCACGCAGCCCGCAAAGGCGTTCCTAGTGTGACGCAGTGTCACAGTAGGAACGCAGTGTCACACTTGGGCTGTTGGCCATTCCGATAAGAAAAGAATACGCATTTGAAACTGCTACTCCAAGCCATAGACGGACTAGAAGGGTACAGTCACGTCGTGGATGCTTGGGCGGAATACGGAGCTGTAAATTAGGGTCCAGGCTATGAAGGCGTGCACTTGGGAAATCGGATGAAGTCCATTGAGCTAATGTCAAGCCATGTTCAAGTACGTGAAGTTTTTCGCTGCGACGGCTCTCGATAGAGGAATGGCAACGCAGTTTACGCTGTCATGGACAGATCGGGCAGCTGCGTCTGCTCGATCATTGCCATGTATACTTAGTGACTAGGCAACCACTGATATATTATATCGTGTGCTTCGTCAACAATGCGATGGCGGACTTCTCTAATCTCTGCGACAAGCTACTCATGTGATCCATGGTGCAGTGCTGAGAGTACACTCTGTAGGGCTGCCTTGGAATCACAGACGGCTGACCATGCATGAGGCGATTCACCCTGAATGAAATGAAGAACCGCACGCAGGGCTACCAGTCCAGCAGCTGTCGTTGATGATACATGTGACGTTTCTTTTCTGTAATTGGACGGATCTTGTTGGTATCACCACAGCAGCAGCTGAACTTGCAGAAGTGACTGAGCCATCGATGCAAACGTTTAGGTGGCCACTGTGCACCTCACGTAAACGTTCTAGTGTGGCCTGCTTCAGGGCAAACGACGGCATGTTAGTCTTCTTCGGGATTCCTGGGATGGTAATGCCTATTTCACGTCTGTACAGGCACCATAAAGGTGAGGATGGTTTTGCTGCAGGCATGTACTTTGTTGGCAGGGACGTACGATTGGCAACAATTATACGACTGAAAGTTGCGTGTGGCCTTCCTGCGGGTAGAGCGGCAAGATGGCGAGAAGGTAGTCGGGCAACGTGTCGAATATGCGCCCTGAGAGCGTCGGTTGCCAAGTGCCTTGATATTGGGCGATCTCGAGTTATCATAATCGTTGCCGCTGTAGACACACATTTGGGAAGACCGAGACACGTCCTTAGGGCTTGAGCTTGTAGTCCCTGGAATACACGCAGGTTTGGTTTGCAGGTGTTACCAAGCACATGGAGGCGGTATCGTGCGAAACCGAGGAACAACGCGTTATAAAGCTGTAGCATTGACCACACCGATGTGCCCCATGACTTTCTGCCGAGAAATGGGAGATGTATTATTGTCATTAAACTCTTCTTTAGGTATGAAACGTGCGGGCTCCATGATAGGTCGCGTTCGATAATTACCTCTAAAAAGCGGTGTTTCCGTGCATTTGCAACTGCTTGCCCATTGACACTTACAGAGTATCACTTCATTGCCTTCCGAGTGAATGTAACAAAGCAGCATTTCTATGAAGACAGTTCTAAGTTCTATTTTGGCAAGTACAGCGATGTTATGGTAGCTGCCTTTTGTAGCCGTGCACGTACCTGCAGTCGTGTTACAACAGATGCCCAAATGTAGATGTCGTCGGCATAGATTGATACTTGAACTGTGTTGGGCCAGCATCTGACTAGGCCAACGAGCACTAGGTTGAATAGCGTCGGGCTCAACACTCCGCCTTGTGGTACTCCATGGAACACTTGGGAGTCGTGGCGCCACCCTCGGTCATCACGAAGAAATGTCTGTCGGTCAAATAATTGTACAGCAACTGAAAAGTGCGGCCGCCGATTCCGGCTTCAGTCATAGCCTATATAATGGCATAATGCGCTATATTATCATAGGCGCCTTTTATGTCAAAGAATACCCGCCGTGGTTGCTCAGTTGCTATGGTGTTGGGCTGCTGAGCACGAGGTCGCGGGATCGAATCCCAGCCACGGCGGCCGCATTTCGATGGGGGCGAAATGCGAAAACACCTGTGTGCTTAGATTTAGGTGCACGTACCCCAGGTGGTTGAAATTTCCGGAGTCCCCCACTACGGCGTGCCTCATAATCAGAAAGTGGTTTTGGCACGAAAAACCACATAATTTTTTTAGGTCAAAGAATAATGCATGAGTGAGTCGTTTGATATGTTTTTGATGGTGAACAATCGTGACCAAATCGATGACATTATCTATGGAGAAGCGCCCTCACCGGAAGCCAGCCATAGCGTTTGGCTACACAAGGTAATTTTCCAGGTACCATACCAGGCGCGTCAAAATCATTCTTTCCATTATTTTACCTATGCAACTGGCCAGAGTTATGGGGCGGTACGATGACAAATCTAACGGTGATTTACCAGGTTTGAGAAGTTGAACCAAGCGGCTGCATTTCCATTCACGTGGAACTACGTGGAGTCGTGCTTTCTGCCCAAGATTGGCGGGCGCCGCATGGGGCATGAGGTGGGGCATGAAGCTTTGTCCTCAAGGTAGCAAGCCTGCCTGAAGGCGCCTTTGCTGGTGGTTCCCCAAGCTTCCAGACGACAGCACTGACTGCCGTGCTTGTGGCAACGTCTCGAGGCCTTTTGATCTGTATGGCGACGCCGGCACATTAAGTGGCACCGTCAGCAGCTGTGCCCTCGTGCATGGTGTCGGCATCCTAGCGATATACGTTCTCAGCAACTTTCCCTGTATTTCGAAGACTCGACTACTTCTGTCTGAAGTGCTCCCTTGTTGTCGTCCTTGACTACCCCGTTCTGTCCGTTTTCTGGAAAAGACGTCATTCCTCTCGTCAATGACGCCGTCGTGGCTCCGACGCCACGATTGTATGGCGTACTCGCCCGGTGTATCCATAGACGCGCTTCCCGTTACCGTGGCCTACGAGCGGACGCGCTGTGCGTCTGCATGCCCCAACCGCCGACACTGGGAATCATCGCAGCACCTCACAGTTTTGGCGAAAGTGACCAGATCCCAGGCAACGCAGGTGCTGCATGGGCGGCCGAGGCACGACCACTAAGGTCAGCTGACCGCCAACGCCAATCTAGTGCCGCAGGTAGTCAACCGATAGACCTGCCTTAAGCTTCAGCAGGAAGATCCTGGTGGTAGACACCTTGTCGCTGACGCCTTGGACCCGCCAGCACTCGCGGGTCACCGCGGTGTCCTTGCAGTCAGCGCCGCGCGCACGTCGTTTGTCTGCCGCTCCATCTCGCAGCCAATGCAGTCGAAGCTTACCTGCTGCTCCCCCGGATCAATGACGAGGCAGCGGTGTTATTCACCTGTAGTTCCTTCAGATCAGCGAGCCGCTTCGTTGTCTCCGGGTTGCAGAGAGCCAACGCCGAGACGTGGTTGATTTGATACGCCTAATGTTTTAGATACGCCTCCAATGCCGCGACATCTGGGAGCACCCCAACCTTCGCTAGCACGTCTCCGAAATCTTGTACACGAAAGGGCCTCACAGGCACGTCTCCGTGCAAAATATCGTTTTAAAAGCAACACAACCTTTTGTCAGCAAATGTGGCAAAATCTCGTAATCTGTATCTGCGGCGGCAGCAATCCTGTTTCCGCGATTAAACGCCGCCGATGGCGCTCGAACAGAGCTCACCATTCTGTGACCATAGACTTGCGTCAGCGGAAGTTGAATCACTATACCACCGACGCATGCATCATCAAGCGGCCTAGAACCTCATTTCTCGTGGGCGAGCCAGCATGTCCAGAGGCGTGGCTTTTTAACGCGGCAGCGTTAAGGAGCTCGTGCCGCAGAAAAGCCGGTGTCGTCGGTGTTAGTGTCAGCGGCGTTGGTCGTGGGCGAAAAATTCCGGAAGGCAATTCATAAATGAAGAACTGGCAAGATGGCCCGGGTGGGAATCGAACCAGTGTCTCTGGAGTGTGGGACGGAGACGCTACCACTCAGCCACAACTTCCATCATTGAAAGCGCGACAAAAGCGCCTGTAGTGAATGCGGCGTTGCCTTAGACACGTGCCATAGGAAGGTATACTGCGGTTTGTATCAGTAATTATGAGCATGTAAATTACAGAAGTCGCAGTTACACGAGTAGCGAAGTACGTTTCCGCTACATTTCTTCTGCGCTCAGCGTACACAGAGCCATCTTGCGGCAAACACAGAAAACTCCCTCCTCGCAATTTACGGCGCTGCCCCGACACATGGCGCGCCACTCGCCCGCGCGACGCGGCTCCTTTTTCCGCTCACAGCCCGATTCCTAGGTACAGCGTCCGATGCGGGACGCTTCTGACGTGATCGCTGCGTCGTAGCGCGTCTGGGGGGAAAGCGTCCCCGTGCGATGTGTGCCGTGCTGCTGAGCGTCCGATGCGGGACGCTTCAGATGTGACTGCTGCGCCGTAGCGCATCTGGTGGGAAAGCTTCCCCTGTGATGTGTGCCGTGCTGCTGGCGCGGAGTCATACCATATGGTCATACGTCTGCGTGGTGCTCCCAAGCGAGATAGAGGACGATACCATCGAGTCGTCAGCCCCATGATCGCGTCAGCCTTCATGGCGCGTCGCGGCCCGGTTGTCCGTGCCGATTACGACGTTTGGCTCGCGTGGATCGTTTTGAGTGGGCGGTGCGAACGGGGTGCGATAACGCTATCGCGTTCCAATCTTGAAGGTGAAGCTTAGCGTCCTCCAATTCTTTGATCCGCAGTTGCACCAAGGTAGATGCGTATAGGCCGCGAAGATTCGGGCGAAAAGCGGTTCAGTAGAATTTGTCACCGACAATTTGTCTCCCATGAGCAAGCTTGCTCATGGGAGATGGACGAATAAAAAAGATAGGAGTGAGGGCATACCGCAGCGCGATTGAGGCCAAACCTGGTGGTCCCACACGTGATCGCACGTCAAGGTGCGCGGTTGCTTTTATTCTTCCCACTCTGCAGAGTCACGGCAGAGTAGCTGAACAAGCGTGCCCAGAATAAAAACTACTGTGACCCAAACGTCTCAGCTAATTTCGATTCTTCCTCCGTGATCTCTATGCAAGAGGCCAGATTTTGGGCCACCACTCGGCGGCTTCGCTTGCCGAGGTTGACTTCGTGACGTAGTGCTCCTTCTTGTGCTTTCCTTCCTCCATGCATGGGAGCAAGGAGTGAAGCGCGACTATGTGAGGAGGGAGCAAAAATGGGAAATAGGAAGGCCTTTTTACCTTCGAAACAAGGTTAGATTATTTCAAGAAAAATACAATTCGTATTCAATTTTACATGCGTGTGTCAAAAAAAAGAAAGGACTACTCTATTTTGGCATTACGAATGCATACCTTTCTCCAGCGTCCACCTTAAGAGGTGACGCCGCTATCACTTGCAATGCAATGTATCTCTTGACGTGTATGGAAAGGCGCGCGCTTAAAGTTCGCTGCTTAAAATACGCCCCCTCACACAGTGTGTTGTTTTCTTGTCGACCTTTATCTGGATTTGATGTCGCCGGTAGTTTCGTCATTTCTTAACCTGTTCAGTCAATAGTCGTGAGTTACGATCGCCAGATAATTGTTTACTTTAGCTGTTTTAGTGTGACTGTGCTGGCCGACGTGCTTGCCGTCCGACGATGGGACCAGCACTCTACACCCAAAGCTTTCGTCGGCCTCCAAAGAAAGAATGTTCTGTGCAGGCATCGCGTACGTGGATCCAACGAATCACAGAAACGTTTCCATCCTTGAGATTGTAGTGCATCAATGTGGCGTTGAATCTTCTTTTGCATCCGCATTGCCTATCTGAGGTCATGGATCGATTTAGTTCTCCTGTATCTTCTTTCAGCCTGCCGGGAAATTGCTCGTGGTCGGTGCAGTTCGGCTTCAAGTTCTTCATATTTGGGAAAAAGCTGAAAACCACAGGTAGCATCTTGCATGGCTTTTTGAATTTCGTTTTCCAGACTTTAATGGTTCTCTTGCTGACATACTTCCTCCAAGTGCGACCGAAACGCCGACCAGTCAATCCGCCAGATGGTCGTGGAGGAGCGTTTAGGTGGCCCCTTGATCTTCATGTATGTCGGAATGTGTCGCTTCCACGTGAATTGATGTCTAGAAATCATTGCACATTTCTTTCAAGACGCCGAGAAACCAAGGTCCAGTCTAGGCAGCTGCTTTATGTAAGCCCGCGTAAATATGTCGGACTACCATCGTTGAGGCCGTAAAATCGTGCTGTGTGGCAAAGGATGCTAGTCTCCTTCCCCTGGAGTCCATCTTCAAAGTCCCCCAAAGCAGATGGTGAGCATTAAAATATACGGTCAGAATCGTAGGGCCGGGTGTCGCTGATAGCACATCGTGCAGTGGTTTAGAGTCGAAGCCACTTGAAGGAGCAATGTAAACAGCGACGGGTGTGAACGTAAGCTTATTCGTTTTCACAATTAAACGAACGTACTGATCGTCGTCGTGAGGCGGAACTGGGTGCAACACGTATGTCAGATCACATGTAACATATACAATTACCTTGCTCACATCACCACAGGTAGAGGACATGAATACCTCATAGCCAGAAATGAGTATAATATTCTGCACGTTCGGTTCGCAAATGACGAGAATGAGACCACGGGCATTCCACTGCAATAGAGATGCTTTCTCGACTTCCTTGTGGAAGGGCAGCGAGGGGCTGGCCATGGTGCTATGCGATGCTTACAAGTACTGGAGTCAGTGCGTCCAGTACTTGCAGTGCGCTACGAGAAGCCGGAGTGTCCATGTTTGCCAGTAGCAGACACATGACATTCGTGAGCTATTTGAGCATAGCAATCACTTGCTGGTCTCGCATTTGGTCAATTGAAGTGACATTTGACGTTAAGTGGCGACTCATGTGCTGTGGCTCTGGCGCGTGGCATGTCTTCGGCAATGCTGGCCACACCTCACTTGATGAAGCATCAATAGCATGGCCACTTTTTCGCTGACATTCGTGTTCTTACTGGAGACAGATGGAACAGGAGACGGCGTTGCCGGACGAGACATTTCCCTTGAACCGGAAGAGGATTTCATAGACTTTCGTTTCCGCGAGCGATGTCACCTCATCGCTGTAGAAGCATCTCTGTGTGATGATCCGACTCTGGCCATTTTTTTCAAGATTTTCTGCTTTTTCTTTAGGCGTGGACAGACGTTTGAGGATGCGGCGTACGAGCCTTGACAAATTGGGCACTTGAGCTCTGTTGCATGGCAAGTGTCAGTGTCATGTTGTTCGGAACAGCGTGGGCATATCGTTGTATTTCGGTAGACAGCACTCACATTTCCAATTGTTTTACACCTTCTGCACTGAAGTTGTTTGGGTACGAAAGGTCGTATCACATGGCAAAAGTGGCCGACCTTTATATGTGATGGTAGGCAGTCACTTTTAAACACGAGCATTACACAGGTCGACTTGTCAAGGCGCCGGGTTTGTTGTAAGGCAACACCATCGGCCGCAGGTTTGATTAAAATTGGCCGGTCGCTGTCGGTAATTGATATGTCAATATCATAAACAACACCAGCCGTAGTTTCGTTGTCCTGCGGAATGAGGTAGTGGACATTGTTGTTGCCCAGGAGATTTACTGCCATCAAAGCATTGATTGCGCTTCGGTTGTGGTCATCAATAGCCAGGATGTTCTTTCGAGTGTTAATTCTGATATCCTTGATTTCTCCTGGAACTAGAGCATCCAGCGAAACGAAAATCGCTTGTGGATTGAGGCGGTTGAGGTTGTCGGCAGGTGTGTCCGGCACAAAAAGGATTGCATGCGCCGATGGCCTTCGCTATAGCATGACTGTAGATTAACTTAACGAAGACCGTCCACTGATGTTTCTTCTCTTTGCCTTCTGGGGCACCACTCTTTCGAAGCCTTCGTCATCTGCGGCTTCATCGCTTGACCACGAGTACAACATAGTGTCCTCGCTGTCAGCTTGACTAGGAGGGCAATTTCTATTCCTCGGGCCGGTGCCTGCCGAAGCAGTCACGTCGCGTCGGCATTCTGCCCACTCCACTTCCATTGCCGTGGCAATGGGAGCGGTGTCTCCCAGTAAAACACGGGAAAAAGCCGAAAATGCTGCAGCGCGAAAGAACAGTGGTCTCTACAAAAATCACCAAGCCAGATACCAAGATGGTAAGCAGCTCATGCGAAGCTCAGATGCCCGTCTTCGTCTTCCTCTGCGCCATGTCTCGTAAGCGCCTGTTGTATAGCAACACAACCCTCGGCGGTAAAAGCTCCGTCCTGGTGCTGCTTGATATCTGTGGCAAGCAAAGTTGTAGTGCTTGAGTCTTGAGACGTGGATTATATCCCTTGTGGTAAGAGTGAAGGATGCTGCGAGGCTAACTGAAAAGATTTCGTAGGTGACATCAATGACTTGGCGAATCCCGCGATATGGGCCTTAGTAACAAGACAGCTGTTTTTCGAAACGACCTACTCGACGGAAAGGCGTCCAAAAGAGCACAAGGGCGCCCGGCTCAAATTGTACTCCACGGTGACAGAGGTAGTAGGGGTGCTTCTAGTTCTTTTGCGACACTGATAGGCGAGCGCGTGCAAGTGTACGCTTTCGTCTATCGCCAATCATATGTGTGAGCAATGGCATCACGCCTTATTTAATTGTCGAGGTGGTTATCGAGGGCAGAATTGTGTCCACCGGAAGCGTGGGTTGGCGGCAATACTAGAGGTAGAACAGTGAATAGGCGGCAGTGTCCAGGCGCGAAGAATTATAGGCGAAGCTAATGTCCCATTGGACCACGAATATCCTCTGGACATCCCGATAAGATCCGAACGTCCAAGTCCCGGTCAGGATGTCCAGTGGATAACATGTGGACATTATTTCGGGATGTCCTATTTAAGACATCCTTCAGACATCCACACGATTAAACTTCTGGGATCTAAACAAAATCCCAAACCTTTAATCCTATGGATGTCCGAAGGATGTGTTCAACGGGATGTCCCGTACCGGCCTTATGTGGGACCAACACACAGTCCAACACGTAATATGTGATCATATCGCGGCATATAAATCTCTACCACGGCTGCCTTCAGCGCACGCTCTTCCGAAAAGACATGTCAGCCAGCAATATGAAGTTGCTGCACTCATAATCAAACTTCCAATGCAGACGATAAATGGAGAAGTTGAAATGAACGACCGAAACTGCACAAGCATATCGGGAGGAAACGTCACAAAGCGGCAGGTAGAACGCCGAAACAGCTGCGCATTACCACCTATATACCGCAAAGCGTAACCCACGCAACCGAATCAATCGTGTCCTATGCTCCCACGCTCTCCGAACATGTCGAGAAAGAGGAGTACGGCAAGCTCTGCAACACCTGCAACCCCTGCCGTTGTACAGAGCAGTGACTGTCTTTACCCTGCAGTCGAATCACCAGTGTCTGTTGCATGCACACGCACGCTTTGCGCTGATTTGCGCGTAGTCGGTCACATGACTTAACGACGTGGTCTTATTGGATCTCTTCGCCCTTCTTTGCAAGCTCGGAATGCCTGAAGGCTTGCAAAGGTTGCTGGGTTGGTGTGCTCCACGCTCTCACACGCTCAGTTCGCGCGCTCTCTTTGAACGTGGTGGTTGTATCGTTGTGCCATGTGCTCATGAGTTCCAGGGTGAGCGTTGGTCAGCTCCAGGTGAACGTTTTTGTCATGCGCTTTGGAGCTCCATTTCTGCGGCGCCTGTACGTCTTACGCCTATCAAGAGGTAAGTGACAGTTCATGAAATCAATGTTTTTCTATTAGCAGCCCCGCAAGTGTCGTGTCTGCGCATAATCGAAGGACGGGCATTGTAGTACATCCCCATCTTTTGCAGCGACGGTAACATCAATCGGCGATTGACCATGCGTTGTGTTGCGTTTGATCGCATCGTACTACTTTTCTGCAAACTTCTGAGCTTACTCTGTCCTATATTTCTGCGCAGCGCTGGTATCCGCTAAAACAAAATTCTGAATTCGAAACTTTAGAACCGTTAACTCCCCGTAGCACACAGGATGAGCCCGCGAAAGTTATCGTTGTTTTTACTGAACATGCAGTGGCGAATAATAAGAAAATGAATATTAATTATAATAGCTTCCCGACACACACTGTCCAGAATAGCCTTGCTTCAGCTTCGTTTGCGTTTTCTTTGCGTAACCGTGATTGCGATAGCAATCAATCGTACAACTGCGTAAGCTTGAAATAGCTGAAATTATGTACGCATTTGTGTCGCGGTCGGGGCACTTTCTGCACGTTATGGCCAGCAGCGCTGCTGAATCTTAATACGCCTGTCTTTAGGGCTGGGCTGCTATATTCTTACTAACAGTGCATGCACTTTTCTTGGAATAACTAAACTTTAGGGCGACTTGTTAGACTGTTGGACTTAATGGCTTGTTCGCAAGAGGTCGTATTTTTTAGTACGTAACAGTGAAACGTTTTCTTACTTGACTGATTCCTTCGCGTGCTCGTAGTGATAACCGTGTTGCGTAAACTTCGGTACGTGTGCTGTTGGCGTTTTGTTTGCGTAACAGGGATCTCCTAAGTAATAGTAAAACTGCGTTCGTTCGGGATAATAGAACTTTGTTGTCGTTTGTATCGCGATTTCAGAATTTGCAGCCCGTGATGGCCGGTCGCGCTGCTGAATTTAACAGCTCGTGTATTTACGGCTGGTATTGTTTTTTGGCTAACAGTGTCGTGCACGTTGTCGCTATAACGAGACATCTGGGCGACTTGTTAGTATTCTGCTTATTTACACGTGAACGGATGCATGCTAGTATGGTGTTACGGTCAAATTCACGTCTCAGCTCTGTAACGACGAAACGTGCGCGCTGATGAGCTCGTTCGCACGTGGTCGCAATTTCTTTATTATAAGAGTTAGTGAGGGTTGACTCCATCACACGCTCGTAGTGAGTAACCGTGTTGCTTAAGCTTCGTCTGCCATTGCTGTTTTGTTTGCTTAACGATCGCGATAGCAATCGTAAAAACTGCGTAAGGATGGATCAACTGAATTTACTTATTTCAATACTCTTAATGTCACGCAGGGCGTTATAAAAAGGGTGGGATCCTACACAATAAGTGGAAATCGTGGTTTTGAAGTATGATGGGACAGCTTGTCGCTGACCTCAGAAGAAGGAATAACCGTGCACGTTTGTACGTGAACTCGGGACGTGGAATACAGATGTAGGCATCTGTATCACGATCGGAGCACTTGCTGCGCGTGATGGCTAATTGGGCCGGCCGCACTGCTGAACTTTACCACGCTTGTCTTTACGGTTGTTATACCAGCCGTAAAGACAAGCGTGGTAAAGTTCAGCAGTGCGGCCGGCCACTTCACCATTACTCACAGCATACATGTATGTGCCAAACAGTGACATGCACATTTTTCGAAATAACGAAACTTTGGGACAACTTGTTAGGCTGCTGCCTATATTCATGTGGTCGGATGCTATTATGAGGGTAATAAGATCAAGCTTAGGCCTCAGCTTCCTGTAACGATTGACACATTTACGCTACTTATACTATAGCTCGTTCGCGCGTGGTCGTGTTGTTTCGTATTAATAATGGGGAACGTTTGTCGATCTTCGTTGACTGCTAAATTTGCGTCACGCTACCGCCCTCACTGATTAACCGTGTCGCCAATTGAGCTTCGTCTGCCGTTTGAGTTTTCTTTGCGTAACTGCGACTGCGAGAGCGATCGTAAAATAGCATGCGGTTGAAATAACTATACCTTTGTGGGCATTTTTACCGCGATCCCAGCACTTGTTGCACGTGATGGTTGGCCTGCCGCGCCGCTGAATTTTCCCACGCGTTTCTGTCATACAATGCCCTACACGTTCGTTTCTGGGAATAGCGAGATCTTGGGCGACATCTTTTACACGTTCTCAGGTGCATGCTAGTATGCTGGTGAGGTCAAGCTTACGTCTCAGATGTCTGTAACGATCGAATCGTTTACGCCTATTAGGCTATCGCTCCGAATTCGCACGTTGTCCTATTTTTAGTAATGGAGTCCCGGCCGCGGCGCCCGCATTTTGATGAGGGCGATATGCGAAAACACCCGTGTACTTAGATTTAGGTGCATGTTAAGAACCTCAGGTGGTCGAAATTTCCGGAGTCCTCCACTACGGCGTGCCTCATAATCAGAAAGTGGTTTTGGCACGTAAAAACCCCATAATTTAATCGCGTTTTGCTGGACACATTAAGAGTTTGTTCACTCACTCTGTCAGGTGATTTACCGTGTCGCCTAAGTTTTGTCTATAGTTGGAGTTTTATTCGCATAATCGCGTTTGCAAGACCAATACAATCGTGGAAGTTCCAAATAACGGAACTATATTGTAGGCATTTGTATTTCAATGGCAGCACCTCGCACACAGGGCGGTTGACCAACCGTGCTGCTTCAGTTTTCTCGCATTTGCTATCATTTGGGCAAGCGTTTGTGCTGACATGTGTGCGCGACGCGCTGGACAAGATTACGAGCCTGTTGCATCCCCATGTTGTCATTGTATATTTACTGGAGTTATATAGTCGACAATCGCCTCATTTTTGTATTATTATTGCGATGGGAATTGTACGGACACTCCTGATAAAATTCTGCTGACGCGGACGTGCGCCGCGATGGGTAGTGGCTTCGTGGGCGCTGTTCGCGCGCAGCTTCGTGTCGAAGTTCGCGTAAATTTGGCTCTGGAAAGGCATTGTGGCTGGAAGCAGCAGGAAGCGATCGCGTGTTGCTACCGCCCCCTCTTCACACCAGCGTTCATACAGCGTGTTTACCGTCAGGGAGATGTGTTCATGCTTGGCTTTGCGCACGATACTGTTTGTTAATTTAACAAGGAAGCAAGGTTTACTGTAACTTAAAGTGGCGATAACACGTACAGCTGCTTAAATATAGCCGTTTGGTAATTTGCTGTTCCAATCGCTGCTTCGCTTTTCGGACGAAACTATGCTATGCTGACGAAGTGACTAGGAGAATTCCTTTTATCTTTGTACATGCAGAGATGAAATCATTACTTTTCTGATAACTGTTCGCTCAACGAGTTTGTATTAAGCCACAAAGAAGCAAAGTTGCTGTCAGAACCTGCAGATTGCTGTTAAATGTGCAGGTTGTTAAATAGCAATTTTCGTAAACATTTCTAACACGTTTTTATTGCATACTTTACAGCCATGCTGTGTTCCTGCCATGAGCCTGGTGTCACTTTGAGTCGACATCATTCTTCGTTGATGACCAGCACAGAAACAAGCCCACGGAAGTCTGCTAACCTTCGTAGTACCTCTGGTCTCAGCAATGTATTTTCTTGTTTGCGACCACTGGAACCGATCCTTCAGGATTACTAGTAAATTGTGTAGCGTACCCCGGATCTCTTCTGTTCTGCATCTGAAGCAATGGACGAAAGACTTCACCCAGCGTGTGGCGACTTCCTTATGGGCTGATAAACCTGTGAACTCTGGGTTACTTTTTGTCTCTGGGACTGTTTAAGCAAGCCCACAGAAATGCCCCACTAAATTTCTTAGTACACGTGAACTGCAATGTAGTTGTCTTCGACCGCTGAGCCAGCCTGCAGTGAGCCTTAGTAAAATGTTTAGTCGCCAAGATACCTGCAATCTTTTCACAAGTATTTGTATCTGCTGCCAGGGATAAGAACAGCCACGCTCTGCCTCTGGTAACTTCCATCGAGGCTGTCTGACACCCGTGAATTTTTAGCATGAAATTGTGTTTTTGTGTGGCCGCTGAAGCAAGCCCACACAAATCCTCTATTAGCTTTTCATATGAGTGAAGTCATATAATGCTGAAGCGATCATGCTGCAAGCTTTTAGTTAATTGTGTAGTCACCAGGGTACCTGTGACGTTTCAGCAATATTTGGCTGTGGCCACGGAGAGGTCACATCCAGCTTCTGTTTACTTGCTTAAAGGCCTTCAAGCCTCTAAGCAAGTAAACAGAAGCAGAACAAACAAACACAAATTCACTTATGGTGAATTTATGTTTGTGACCACTCAAGTGCAGCAAGTGTCTTGTAACTCTAGTACTTGTGACATCAGTTTGGTATTGTGTTGAAGCAAGTGTCTTGTAACTGCTTTTGTATCTGTGAACTCTCCAGTAATGTTCGTGTTTGCAACTGTTTAAGTTATCCTTGAGTAATTTTTTTAATGCCCAGTGTGTCTATGAAATATGTAGTAATTCTACTGTGTGCAATCGCTGAAGGAGGCCTGCAGAAAGTGGAGTAGCTTCCGTCATGGCTAAGACACCTCTGAACTATCCAGTAAATATTGTATTTATGGGCCCGCGACCGTTGAAGTGAGCCAGCCCACAGTAGCCCTCCTACTAACTTACTTTGTACCCCCCACCCTTGCATAGGGCTTTTGAAGTTCTTTTACTGGCCGAGGTGCATCTGCGAATTATTAGCTCAACTGAAATGGTCTTGTCACTACACACGAAAGTGTCGATGTTTGCTCTGGTTACCTTTGCCAGAACTTGTTATGGATGCACAGTGCATTTGCTCTACACTCTAAGAACAGTTGCACCCTTTGGGGTGCAAATTTGCGACAGAACAATAATCGTCATCTGTCTTACTTGCCTTTCCTTTCTTGAAAGCCCTGCGCTCATTACTTTCCTGTCGAGAATGCTATGTCATGCTGATAATGCGCATGCCGTTCGTGACATGGAAGTACTGGGCTTGCAGCGTTAAAGAAAGGAAATGCAGGCAAGTCAGATGACGATTATTGTTCTGTGGAAAATATACACCCCAAAGGGTGCAACTGTTTTTAGAGTGTAAATGGATGATCATACAGCAGCTGTTTGTCTATATATGACCACTGAACTAGCCTCGAGTAATTTTGTTAATTGCCTAATGTAGTTGTGACATCTTAATTTAGCATACCTCGTGTTTGTGTATGTAACTACTGAATATGGCCTAGAGAAAGGCTCTGGCAACTTAAAGTGGCTAACATATCTAAACATTTCAGCAAATTTTTCATTGATGTGCCTGCGACCACGACAGTGAGCCCACAGCAAGCCTTGTGATAAGTTCCATAGTGGCCCCACTGCGAAATCTTAAATTTTCTTGCTACCCAAAGCGCATTTGTAAAGAGTTTGAATAATGTGCACGTTTACTAACCATGGTGCGGTATAAATAACTCCTAATAACTAAACTTGTATGATGAAATTATCGAGTTTTATTTGCATTGATGGGTTTTACTAAAAACTGTTAGTGCATTTTAGAGTTCAACGAGTGATCTTCCTGCAACTGTTCTATTGAAATAAATGCTGTATTTTTAATGAGATTGTCAAGTGATTCAGCAGCCTGCAGAACTTAGTTCTGTAGCTTCGTCCCTGTTAGCACAGAGAAGTATAGGTTGCATGTCTGTATATTTTGAATTAATGCATTTTTATCAAGTTGTATGTAATGTATTTGCTTAGCGTAGCAGGGAACCATGTGCACAATGCTTAGTTGCACTGCAGCCTTCATTTAACGTGCTTTGAGATGCGGTGGGCTGCATTCCTGGCTTATGTCCTGGTACTTCAGCTTTTGCATGACAAAAATATTTGGTTGACTTATTGGATTCCTGGATTTTTTGTGTTGCTCTGGTATACGCTGACGCCATGAATGCTTAACCAATTTTCTCTGCTTGCATATAACTTACTATTCATAGATGTGAATTTCAAGGCTGTATTATTTGTATCATTTTATACTATTCACTTTCTGTAATATAATTTCTTGCAGCATTCTATTGTTCATTTTTTTACCCTTATGCATTTCTGTTATACAATGTTCACTAATGTTCACCTTCTTTTTTCTCGTTTATCCATTATGTTTGTGTTCTCTTTATTGTGCACGGTGCCATTTCTGTAGGGGGTACAGACATTGTCAAGCCGAATTCATTTGGCTTTTTGTCTACTCCTGTCATCTGTACATGTATAGATGCAAAATAAACTTGAATTGAAATTCACCGCTGGGATGGATCTTCAAGAGCCATGCAGTTCCTTTTCATCATTGCCTACAAGTCATCACAAAACCAGCTTACTTTGTTAATGGTATGTAAACTGCAGCAGGCTTGCTGCACTGTAGGGCCCATTCTGAGGAAAGTCCCAATTATGGTAATTTGTAATCAGTATGGATGCCCTGTGGATATCCTCAATCCCAAACCAAATTTCCCACAAACGTCCTTTGGACGATTGGTAAAATGTCCCAGAAGCGTCCTACATCCTCGCAAAAATGTCCTTGGGATGTACTCCGGGTTATGCAATAAGAATAATCCATATTTAAACATTTCTTGGACGTCCGAATATCCCATTATGACGTTCGGGGGACGTTTCTATGAACGTCAATCCCAGGGACGTCCGAATGTCCCGTTTTCGATCTCTGCTGGGCATCTGTAGGACGCTGGTGCTCTATCTTCAAAGGTCCTGCGGACGTCCGAAAATTTGATTTTGATGTACGATGGACGTTCGTGGGATGTGCAATTCTCTTGCGTCGGACGATCCTATGGACATCCGTAGTACATCATCGGGACTTCTAGGGATGTCCAACGGACATCAAAATATCCTTTGTAGGACATCCTTTGGACATTCACTGGAGATCTGTGGTCCAGTGGGGTACGGTAGAGGGAAGCTCTAATCGCGGTGATCGTCTGAAATGTATTTCGCCAGCATATCTGTAAGGGTACAGTTCAAACGCTCGGTCAGGCCACTGGTTTGTCGATGGTAGGAGGCGGTAAGATGGAGCTGGATAGAGTGGACGCACATGATGTTATCAATGACCTTGGAAAAAAGGTATAACCGCGGTCTCTGAGCATATTACGTGGGCCTCCATGCATCAAAATGACGGCGTGTAGCAGGAAATCTGCCCCGTCGGCAGCACAGCTAGTTGGGAGAGCGCACGTAACGGCGTATCCGTCCGCGTAGTCAGCAGCGACAGCAACGCACTTGCTCCTGACGCGAATGCTGGAGAATCACTCAGCAGGTGCAAACCAACACGAACGAATGGTTCTACCGGGATCTTTAGGTGGCTGCAGGTACCCAGCGATACTTCACGACGCGTCCACTGCTGGACATCTCGGCGTGTCTTGAACTTACGGCAGAGTCATCATCATCATCATCATCAGCAGCAGCAGCAGCAGCAGCAGCAGCAGCCTGGTCACGCCCACTCCAGAGCAAAGGCCTCTCCCATACTTCTCCAACCACCCCGGTCATGTACTAATTGTGGCCACATCGTCCCAGCAAACTTCTTAATCTCATCCGCCCACCTACTTTTCTGCCGCCCCCTGCTACGCTTACCTTCCCTTGAAATCCAGTCCGTAACCCTTAATGACTATCGGTTATCTTCCCTCCTCATTACATGTCCTGCCCATGCCCATTTATTTTCTGGATTTCAACTAAGATGTCATTAACTCGCGTTTGTTTCCTAACCCAACCTGCTCTTTTCTTATCCCTTAACGTTACACCTATCATTCTTCTTTCCATAGCTCATTGCGACGTCCTCAATTTAAATAGAAGCCATTTCGTAAGCCTCCAGGTTTCTGCCCTATACGTGAGTACTGGTAACACACAGCTGTTATACACTTTTCTCTTGAGGGATAGTGGCAACCTGCTGTGCATGATCTGAAAATGCCTGTCAAACGCACCCCAGCCCATTCTTATTCTGATTATTTCCGTCTCATGATCCGGATCCGCCGCCACAACCTGCCCTACGTAGATGTATTCCCTTACCACTTCCAGTGCCTCGCTACCTATTGTAAATTGCTGTTCTCTTCCGAGACTGTTAAACATTACTTTAGTTTTCTGCACATTAATTTTTAGACCCCCTCTTCTGCATTGCCTCTTCAGGTCAGTGAGCATGCATAGCAATTGGTCCCCTGAGCTACTAAGCAAGGCAATATCATCAGCGAATCGCAAGTTACTAAGGTATTCTCCATTAACTTTTATCCCCGATTCTTCCCAAACCAGGTCTCTGAATAGCTCCTGTAACGAGCAATAAAACAGCGCTAAACGACGGGACGAGTGAGGGGGCACAGACAACAGCGCTGACTAACAACCAAAGTGCCTTTCTTCTTTCAGTCAGCATATATATGCTCCGCCGCTATCTGAAACCACAGAATCTACAGAATTGGCCATGCGCAGGGGAAATTGCAATTAATGTGATAGGAAGGCAATCTCCTTCGGAAGGAGAGAAATGGACGGAAGGCTTACACATGCTTCGCCACTAACGTGAATGTGGAAAGCTTTGGATATAAGGCGTGCGCGGTCATCACGATATTTTGACAGGTAGGTTACACCTTCGAAAGATGGCTTGCAGCGGCATTCATTGCAATGCAGTGACAACTGACTATCTTTTGCCCGTTTTTGAAATTTGTTTATGTGCTCGCGCATGCGGTCATTGATGCAACGCCCCGTTTGTCCGATATAAAAACGCTTGCATGAAAGGGGCATCTTATACACCACACAGTCACAACAGTCACCAACAAACCTCTGTCTGTGCTGCTTTTTACAACTTTTTTTGTTGTTCTTGCTTACCCTATTGACTTGGTGGCACAGGCTACCTAACTTATTTTCGGCAGTAAACAGCAACCTGACGCCTGCCCTGCTGACAACCTTTTTGAGATTGTGCACAACCTGGTGAACATATAGTATAACCGCAACCATTTGCCGTGAGCGATTCTGAGATAGAGCAGCTGCCGACTGCTTTCCTTTAAGGTTCGTTGCGAGGCTTTCAGCCTGTCAAAATATCGTGATGACCGCGCACGCCTTATATCCGAAGCTTTCCACATTCACGTTAGTGGCGAAGCATGTGTACCTCCTGTAAACACGCTGTGAATAGCATTAGAGAGATCGTATCTCCCGGCATCACGCCTTTCTTTATTGGGATTTTGTTGCTTTCTTTATGGAGGACTACGGTGGCTGTGGAGCCGCTATAGATATCTTTCAGTATTTTTACATACGGCTCGCCTACACCTTGATTACGTAATGCCTCCATGACGGCTGAGGTTTCGGCAGAATCAAACGCTTCCTCGTAATCAATGAAAGCTATATATAAGGCTTGGTTATATTCCGCACATTTCTCTATCACCTGATTGACAGTGTGAATATGGTCTATTGTTGAGTAGCCTTTACGAAATCCTCCCTGAGCCTTTGCTTGACAGAAGTCTAAGGTGTTCCTGATTCTATTTGCGATTACCTTAGTAAATAGTTTGTAGGCAACTGACAGCAAGCTGATCGGTCTATAATTTTTCAAGTCTTTGGCGTTCCCTTTCTTATGGATTAGGATTATGTTAGCGTTTTTCCAAGATTCCGGTACGCTCGAGGTCATGCGGAATTGCGTATGTAGTGTGGCCTGTTTCTCTAGAACAATCTGCCCACCATTCTTCAAGAAATCTGCTGTTACCTGATCCTCACCAGCTGCCTTCCCCCTTTGGATAATCCCAAGGCTTTCTTTACTTTTTCCGGCGTTACCTGTTGGATTTCGAATTCCTCTAGAGTATTCCCTCTTCCATTATCGTCGTGGGTGCCACTGGTACTGTCTGAATCTCTATAGATCTCCTCAGCCACTTGAACTGTGTCATCCATATTAGTAATGATACTGCCGGCTTTGTCTGCTGACGCATACATCTGATTCTTGCCAATTCCTAGTTTCTTTCTCACTGCTTTTAGGCTTCCTCCATTCCTGAGAGCATGTTCGATTCTATCCATATTATATTTCCTTATGTCAGCTGTCGTACGTTTATTCATTAACTTGGAAATTTCTGCCAGCTCTATTCTAGCTGTAGGGTTAGATGGTTTATTATATCGGCGTTTTTTGATCAGATCTTTTGTCTCCTGCGATAGCTTACTGGTATCCTGTCTAACGGAGTTACTACCGACTTCTATTGCACACTCCCCAATGATCCCCACAAGATTGTCGTTCAATGTTTCAGCACTAAGGTCCTCTTCCTGAGTTAATGCCGAATACCTGTTCTGTAGCTTGATCTGGAATTTCTCTATTTTCCCTCTTACCGCTAACTAATTGATCGGCTTCTTATGTACCAGTTTCTTTCGTTCCCTCCTCAGGGCTGGGCTAGTTCGAGTTCTTACCATCCTATGGTCACTGCAGCGCACCTTGCTGAGCACGTCCACATCTTGTACGACAGAGTACGCCGCCACTTTTTCTGGCCTACTCTTCCACGTTTGGTGCGACGCTACGTCGTAGATTGTGAACCATGTCAACGGTGCAAGAAGCCATCCTTGCTTCTTGCGGGGTACCTGCAGCAATTCGAAATCTCTATAGCGCCATTCGGTCGTGTTGCTTGGGACCTGCTGATCTTTCTCCGGCATTTGCCTCGGGAGCAAGCGCGTTGCTGTCGCTGTTGAGCACGCGACCGGATGCGCCATTACGTGTGCTTTCCCATCTAGCTGCGCTACTGATGGGGCACATTTCCTCCTACACGCCTTCAATTTTATGCATGGAGGCCCACGCCGAATTCCCAGAGACCGACGGCGAAGGTTCACAAGCTGCGACCTAGTGTCGCACCAAACATGCAAGACCAGGCCAGAAAAAGCGGGGTCTTGCCCTGTTGTAAGTTCGAGACATACCGAGATGTCCAGCGGTGGCCGCGTCGTGCAGTTTCTTAAGAACGGTTGCACGGAGGTGCTTTGGATGACAAGGAGGAGATTGGGACCTTCGAGATGAAAATTACGACGGTGCAAAGTACCATCCCGGAGAACGAAGAGGCGTAGGAAGAGTCGTCGGGCGTGGATTCAAATTGATCGATGAGCGCTTTGAGTGAGGCATCACGACGTTGCTCGTTGGCGATACGGAGGTGCTGGGACAAGGAGAAGACACAAGTGGCATTCTCGTATGAGGTGCGCCAGAGCTGTCGAGGGGGTAATGCGACAAAACATCCGCGTCTTGGTGCAGGCATCCGGACTGTATATCAGAAAGTATAAATATATTGGAGCCTCAAAACCAAAAAACGAAGGTGACTCATGGGATCCTTGAGACAGGAAAGCCACGAGAGGCCGTGGTGACCCGTTACTACGGAAAAGGGACGGCCGTGAACGTAAGAACGGAGCTTCGCAGTCGCCCAGACGACAACAACGCATTCCCGTTCCGTAATAGAAAGTTGCGCGCTGGTGGTGAGAGGAAGAGGCTGGCATAAGTGATAACGCGATGTTCGCCACGCTGACGCTGGGCTAGGAGAGCGCCCACACCATGAACATTAGAATCCGTACGCAAATCTGTTGGGACAGTGGGTCGAAGTGGACGAGGATCGGGGGTGAGGTCAAATGCGTGTCGACGTGAGAGATGAGAGAAGGTGGCAGATTGTGGAGGTCCCCATGGGAAGGATACGCCTTTCTTCAAAATGTGAGTGAGAGTTCGATCAATAGCGGCAAAGTCTTCGAGAAAGTGGTGGAAGTAAGAACACAGGCCGAGAAAACCGCAAACGTCTCTTGTTGACTTCGGAACGGAAAAGTCTCGGACGGCAGGAATTTTGTCTTGGCCAGAGGGTTCTCTAGAAGCGTCGACAATATGACCCAGAAACTGTAATTTGGCAGCGGCCAAAACTGCATTTCGATGAGTTGGGTTGCAGGCTGGCCTTACAAAAAATTTCCAGTATGGTAGAAAGACGTTCAGTGTGAGTGTCAAATGTTGGTGAAAAGACAATAACTTCGTCAAGGTAGCGCAGGCATGTGGACTATTTGAAGCGCTGAAGCAAGGTATCCATCATATGCTCAAAAGTAACCGCCGTGTTACATAATCCAAAAGGAATAACACTTAACTAGAAAAGATCTTCGGGTGCTGTAAATGTGGCCGTTCTTCACATCGTTGACGGCGATATGCCAGAATCTCATTCGAAGGTCAATGGAGCAGGAGTAGCTTACAACGTTGAGGCAGTCAAAAACGTCGTCTATCGCGTCAGCGGGTACACGTCTTTCTTTGTTACTTTGTATACATGGCGGTAATCCACACAGAAGCGTCATGTCCCGTTCTTCTGAAGTAACACTATCGATAACGTCCATGGACTGTAAGAAGGCTCAATGATGCTTTTATCGAGCATCTTGTTAACCTCCTTTTTTATTACGTGACGTTCTGAAAGAGATAGTCGATATGGTAAACGGTGAGAAGGAGCAGCATTGCCAGTATAAATTAGATGCTTGACAGCAAGCATGTGGCCCAAAAGCGATTGTCCAGCTCAAAAACATCGCGGTAGGAAGACAAAATATGGCAGAGGTCTTCACATTCTGCAGATAAAAGGTCCTTCGCAATTATTTTCTAAATTTTGGGATCAGCACAAGAAGAGACATTGGAAACATGCTAGACTCAGATGAAGCGTCTGGTGAGAAAGCCGCCGCTAGATCATCACCTAAAAGCTCAAGTTGGGCGAGAGAAATTCCTTGAGGCACAATTTGCTTGTTTCCACAGACGTTGACGACAGGAATGCAAGTGCGGTTGGCCGTAATAGTCTGAACTGTGTGAGGTACGGGGACACATAGTGCAGTACAATGTCGGGCAGTGGAGTGATGAGATACTCTCCATCAGGAACGGGGGTGGAAAACGACAGCTCAATATATGATAATGATTCGGGCGGTAGTCGAACGAAACTGATAGTACTTAAGCGGCTGGGGCTTGTGTCACAAATATGCGAAACAATAGGCAGTTCGACACGGAGGGTGCTGGTGGAGCACTCAATAAGGGCTGAATGTGCTGAGGCAAAATCCAGGCTGAGAGTGAGGTATTGCGGGCAATGGGCAACCATAGTAAAAAGAACCGCAATAGGGCGGCCGTCGATGCTTACGTGTGCTATACACATCAACGTTCTCAGACATTCTTCAGTTCCTCAGCTCCGTTCAGGAGGTGGCGGAAGTGGTGGTCACGTGAACTAGCAGCGCTGCGATCACGTCTATCGTCACTTCTACCACTTCTGGTTTCGCTTGTGCTTTCCTTTCTGTCTTCATTTTGGTTTTGCTGTTTTGTCTGTCGCTTGTTTGGTGGTGATGTTGGTGTTTGTAATGTGTGGTGGTTTCTTCCTGTGAAAAGTTTCGCGCAGACGCGTTTCGGCGTCTTATCACAGGAAGAAGTTTCCTGCGCAGTTCTGCTTTGCCCACGGCTGTTCCAGCGGCCAGATACAATGTGAAGCTGGTGGTCAATATTTTTTTCGTACGACGACGATGGCAGAGAGTTCTATATATGGAAATGCATGCAGCACCAAAACAAAGAATGACCCACAGATATTTCCGAAGTGTGTGAACGTCATGTTGAGGACGACGATCTATATTTGTATTCTTGAGAACAAATAAATATTGATTCCTCACTGAAAACATGAACGCTTGATCACGGCGCGATTCCACGATATCATAATGCAAAATAGAAGTGAGGCGTGCAGACAGGACACAAGAGTAGAGAAGTGGACAACACGCACGCCTCACTTCTATTTTGCATTATGAATCCTTACCAACTAGCTCAGCCTTCTGTCGTTCTCCACGATATCGTTATTATCGGTCTTCACGAACACATGTTGAAGCCAAGAAATGTGATTTGATATGGTAGTTTTCCATCAGAAGCAGCTCGAGAGTTTAAAGGCACTTCGACAGAAGCTTGCAGGGATGCACTTCATGCAGGTTTCAAACCAAATATACTTTGAATATTGTTGTGCTTGCCCTCGCAATATGAACAGCCTCATGACTGTGATTTTGCCTTCTGTGCTCTGAGAGCATGTATTTATTGAAGACGGCTCCACGCAGCAGCGATATCTGAATCGTTTTACATGAAGCAACTCGTAGGAGAAATCTTTTGAGTTATGAAAAGTGTTGTCCGTGAAGAGTATCGCACTTAATTTGCTGCATGAAAAGCTGCAGCAGAATCCACAAAATGCTATTTCGAGCGGCTATACTACCCTCAAAGGCCTATCTGAAATCATTCTCAGAGAAGCAGATGGCTTGGCGATTTCGCACGGCCGGGTGAGCATAACATCAAGCCAAAGTAAAACAGCGAGATACACGATCATATGCACCATAAACAGCGTAGTGCAGTTCTTTCTAAAGGATATATAAGTAGGTAGATGCAGCTTTCTTCGAGCAAGCCTCCGAACCCAACCTTAAGCGACTACAGAAACGTATGTATGTTCAACACGATGAAGGAAAATGCCTGTGGCTTCAAATGTATATGAACCTGTACCCCCAGAAGCCTCTTTATTCGCAGAGATACGAGGTCGTTAAAAACAATCCTGGCATATTCACCGTTAATGAACGCGCACTGACTTAAACATTATTTCATCACACTTTAGTGAATCCTGCTGCCAGGAACACCCCAGTCAGGCTGGATAAACCATCCGCGAGTGCCTGCGTTTAGATGTGAATATTTGTAGTCGTTGACATGACTAATCACGTTTCATGTGATCATGCACATTCACTTGACAAAAAAGAAAAGAAAAAGAAAGAATATTGAACGACCGCTTACAGTGCACGTGCACGTGACCCGCCAGTAAAAAAAAAATGCAAGATTACTTTGAAAAAAGGTTCGTCAAGTAAATAAAAGACCTCAAAATGTTCGTTGCTAATTGTTTTCGTTGAAAATAAAGTAATCCATTGACCTATGAATCTACAGTTGTCGAATCGGTTCTTGCCACTTCCTGCCCATCACATTGAACGAACATATTTTTGGATGCGTGGCGGAGATGTAAAAAGAAATTGCACGAGGAGGGCGGGCAGATAAATTCACCGATCACATTGAGTTTCCAGATAGGAGATTCGTTTGTTTACTGTTTATAGCTTATACGGATTTCAATGATCTACATCTACGCTACTTTAATGAATTATTGTACGTCTAACTTCGCAAATGACGCATTTTTGTGTCGATACAAAACATTACACTTCTCGCGTGACAGACAGATTTTGCAAAAGCTACTCACCAGATAATGCTTATGCATTAAAATAATGAGAGGCGGTTAGCTTAGCCGCAGAAGAGTAGCATTTGGTGCAACTTACAATCTCGAGCTGCATGCGATACGTTCTTAATACGGTTAGTTAGCCAGTTAGTTAAATGTGGTTTAGTGGCGCAAAAGCGGCTAAGGCTATGCTGCGCCAAACACCAGGTGTTTTATAATGCTATTTAAGAGAAAGGTTGTGTTAGTCTATATTTTGTGTAAAAAGCCAGTGTTGTCTAGGAATTTATGCAGGTCAGGTAATGGGACTAGCAGATCATCACCTGAAATTAGAGCAGGGTGTAAAGGTATGTGTAGTTGGTATAATTTGTGCAAAAGTGCTCGTCTGTGTGTTTCAATATGCGTACACTTCGGTAATATGTGCATAACTGTTAGTGGCTCTTGACATTTCTCTTATGCTGGTGTGTTTTCTTTCATAAGTAAATAATTGTTTGTGAGGTGTTTGTGTCCAATGCGTAGTCGGCATAAAACTACTTCGATGAAACGTTCCTGATAATAACATGATTTCCACTCGCCAACTATGGGTTTAGTGAGATGTAGCTTGTTGTCGGCAGAACGGTCCCATTCACGTTGCCATTTTGCCGTTAAGGCTTTTCTAATCACACAGATGCTATCTTTGTACGGAAGTGTTGTGTTTGTTATCTCTTTGTACGCTGCCATCGATGCACATCTGTCGGCTGCTTCGTTACCCGGTATCCCAACAAGACTTGGTACCCAGCAGAAGCGGGTTGATCTCCCGTATTTGTTAAGCGCGACCATGTTTAGTATGTCTCCTAACAGGGGTTCACACTCAGATTTCAGATTTAGAGCCTTCAGTGCACCTAAGGAATCAGTGTTTGTGACTGTGTTTTTGTCCTTGCCACTGATAATCTTTAACTGCAGCCCATACAGCATGAACTTCAGCAGTGAAAACAGAGGCATGTTTTGGTAGACGAATCCATCTTTCCCAATTTTTTGTTACAGCCCCTACACCCACGTGGTCTTTTGTTTTGGAGCCATGCATGTAGAATTCCATGTGATATTGATATTTGTACTGAAGAGCACGGAATTCATGTGTGATGTGTTCGTGTGGAGTGTCTCTTTTCTTTAATTGTGTTAATGTCCAGTCGCACATGTGTGTGAAATCGTACCACAGTGCCAACCGTTGTGGTTTCTTGGCAACCTGGAGGACTTCGTGAGGAATGTCATAATCCCTACAGTGTTGCTCATACCGCAGGACAAGTGGCCTAATCATGTTCGGTTTATTTGTGTAGTGTAAGCGTGAGTTGCTCTGTGTGACGATGTTGTAGCATTTGTGTTGCGGTGATGACTAAATTCTGAGTAGGTAAGAGAATGTGAGTAATGCTCTGCGCTGCTGTAATGAGGGTTCATTACACTCAACATATAAACTTTGAATAGGTGACGTTCTGTAAGCACCACTTGCCAGTCGCAATCCAAGGTTATGTACTGGATCAAGTAGTTGGATGTAGGACTGCGTGGCTGAGCCGTAAACCACGGAGCCGTAGTCTAAAAGGCTACGCACAAAAGACCGGTAAATACGTAAAAGGCAGGTTCTGTCGGAACCTCAGTGCTTATGAGATAAAACCTTTAGGATATTCAATGCTTTATTAGCCTTAATCTTTTGTGTTTTTATGTGGGCTTGGAAGTTTAGTTTTTTATCAAAGATTACTCCCAAGAATTTATATTTCTGTTTTACCGGCAGTGCGACATCATTCGATTTTAGAACCGGGTCTATGTACAATCCTCGTTTTTGCGAGAATAGCACTCCAACAGTTTTTTTAGTTGAGAAGCGGAAGCCATTTTTCTCAGCCCACTCCATTAGTTTACTAATTGTTATCTGGAGCTGCCTTTCACATGTTTGCAAACTTGAGGTGCGGCACGGTATTTGCAGATCATCGGCGTATATGGAGTGCATAACAGAGGTGGGAATGACTTCGTTAACAGAGTTCATTTTTACTATAAAGAGTACTGTGCTTAGTACGCATCCCTGTGGCACACCATTTTCCTGAATGAATACGCGCGACAGCGCCGGTACTAAACGCACATGGAATGTTCGGTCCGCCATGAAATCGGCTAGACATTTGAGCATTCCACCTCGGATTCGTAAATCTGCTAAGTCCCTTAAGATAACAAACCTCCATGTTGTGTCGTACGCCTTTTCAAGATAAAAAAAACTGCGAGACAATATTGCTTGTGTAGAAAGGCCGCACGTATCTCGTCTTCTAGCCAGACTAGGTGTTCTAATGTGGAGCAACCTTTCTTGTATACACACTGATGGTTATCTAGCAGGTTCTCCGTTTCAAGGACGTATGTCAATCTTATGTTTATGATGGCTTCGTAGGACCTTGCAAGACAACTTGTGAGTGCTATAGATCTATAACTGGTTGCTGTTGTGGGAGGTTTTCCAGCTTTCAAAAAGGGAATTATGATGGCTTTCTTCCACTCTTTTGGCATTTTTCCTGTTTCCAGATTATGTTGAAGAAATGAAGCAAGGTCTCCAATGCTTTAGGGGATAGGGGAGCTAGCATTGCATAGTGTACCCTGTCCGGACCGGGTGCTGCTTTTTTGCCACTAGTAAGTACTGTGTTGATTTTTGGAAGTGTTAAAGCGGCATTATACAGTCTTTCTGAACTTCCAGTGGTCGGAAGCTTTAGTTTTTCTCCTAATTGCTTATGTTTTATAAAGGCAGTAGAGTAGTTTTCCAAGCTTCATATATCATGGAAATGTTGCCCTGATATGCTTGCTTGTTCTTCTATATTTGTTTGTGTGCCTGGAGGTGACAGTATGGGGATAGTGTAAGAAGCGTAATCGCCTCTAAACTTGCGAAGGTGATCCCACATTCTTTTGGATGTTATTGAGCTATTTATAGACGAGACATGATTTTTCCACGACTGTCTTTTGGCTTGTCTGCGTGTGTACCTGGCTTCCGCTTTTGCTTTTCTGAAAGAGAGTAGATTATCTTGTGTTGGGTGTCTCCGAAAGATACCCCACGCTGTGTTTTGTAGTTTTCTTGTTTGCCTACATTCTTTCGCCCACCAGGGGTTTAGGTTTTTTCTTAGGAATCCAGACGATTGTGACATTGTTTCTGCTGCTGCAGCAAGTATACAGGCGGTGATCCTATCATTCACTTCATCTATGGTTAGCTCATCTGATACGTTATCCTGAGTGGCCTTTTCAGTAAAGAGAGGCCAGTCTGCTAGATGGAGTTTCCAACGGTGTGGCCTCAATGGGATGGTTGGAAAAGGAGATGTTTTAATGATAGCAGGCATATGGTCACTACCATAGGGGTTCTCAATAACATTCCACTGAAAATCGCAAAAAAGAGAGGGAGAGCACAGTGCCAGATCTAAGCAACTCATGGATCCTCTTCTTGGGGAGTAGAAAGTTGCCGCACCGGTGTTTAAAGGCATATGTAAAATCTTCAAGCGTTTGACCCCTGTCGTCAGTAGTTTTACTACCCCATAACGTGTTATGTGAATTAAAATCACCGCCTATTAAGAAAGTTCAGGTAGCTGGTTCAAAATTAACTCTAGATCTCTTACGGTAAAATGTGAGTGCGGTGGAATGTATCCTGAACAAATGGTGATGGTTTTGTGAGCTAAAACGGTGACAGCAACGGCTTCTACGTGAGTGTTAATGGGAACTTTTCTGGCTGCTATGCCACCTGGCAGAACAATGGCTACACCCCCTGACAGCCGGTTCACCTGAGTACGGTCACGCCATACAACAGTGAAACCTTTTAAAATGTTTTTGTGTTTTTCGTCTAGGTTTGTTTCCTTCAAGCACAAGGCCACTGGAGAGAAGTTCATTAACATGTCTTTAATGTCACTTAAGTTGTGTAAAAGCCCTCTACGATTCCAATGGATAATAAAAGCCATCTTAAAATTGAAAGATAAGAAATGGAACTACGGAAAAATTAAGAGGTGAGGCGTTAGGTGACATGGATTTAAAAAGTCTAATACAAATGAGCGATAACATTTCGGTTATCGCTTTCTTATTTTGAGTGGTTATTTGGATTTTGTCTCTATTACGGCGCTCGAGAAAGCGTTTGTGACACCGGAGTTCCTGTGTGAACTTCCATCGCTCTCTCTGAGGCGCTGGAGGACCGAGAGTTTGGCGCCGAGACACGTGTCTCTGGCGTTGGGGTTCGTTTGATCTTAGAGCCCTGCGGGACTGGTGTCTGCAGGGCCTGCGAAGATGATGGAGCAGCACTGGCTGCTTCCACCACGAGGGTGCGAGGGGTCACTACGGGACCACTGTGCGTGGGTTGGCAGGACTCCTCAGGCTTCTCTTCGTCACATCGGCATAACTGCGTCCCGGAAGGTACGACAGTCGCTTTCTGGCTTCGAAGAACGAGATTTGTCCTTTAACACAGTTAGTGCAATTACTTCTTTTTCTTTTTTCCAGCAAGGGCAAGACCGCGAGTAAGCGGGATGATCTCATTTGTAGTTAACACAATGTGGTGAAGAGGTGGAATTCTCAGATTGGAGATTGTTGGAGCTGCATTTAGCACAAGTTGTTTGTCCTCGGCATGCATGTGAAGCATGTCCAAATCTTTGGCACTTGACACATTGTCTGGGATTCGGGGTATATGGCCGCACATTGACTTTGACATAACCTGCGTCGAGTGAAGTAGGCATTACGCTTGTTCCGACGGTGAGCATAACATGTTTGGTGGGGATTTTTAGGTCATTACTGCGTATTACTATTGTTTGTACTTTAGTAACATTTTGTTCCTGGAAACCTTCCAGCAGTTCCTCATCGCTTAAACCAATAAAGCCTTCTCCAGATATTACCCCCCTGCTTGTATTAAGTGTTCTGTGGGCTGAAGCTGTCACTGTGGCATCGCCAATACTGGTAAGTTCAGAGAGCTTCTCTGCTTGACCTTTATCATTCAGTTCTAGGAGGAGATCCCCGCTAGACATTTTGGAGGTTTTGTATGTCGGTCCGATTTTATTTTTCAGCATTTGGCTACAAGGAATGGAGATAGCTTTCTTACTGGCATGTTGGTTTCGCTGTAGGCTACATAGTACTTGGGCAAAGATTGAGCATTGCTTCGAAAGAAGAATTGGAATGGTACTTCGGTGCGGCATCTTTTCAGACGCCGATCATAGACAACAGAGGCTTGCGCTGCCATAAGAAAATGTGTATGTTTGGCAACAGTGCAACCGCCCACCCCGGAGCCCAACGCGGGGACGCCACAAAGCTTGTGTTCAAGCCTGCACGACGCCAGCTGTACGCCGTCACTATAACCAACAATGGTGTGCCCAAGGTAGGATAGCCACACAAGGTTAACCCTTGCCGCAGTTGAGAAAGGATGTAAATGTAAAAGAGAAGAAGACAGGAAAGATGAAAAAGTGAGAGATAAAGACGAAGATTTGTGGAGAGAGAGACAGGCAGAGGTGACTGCCAATTTCCCCCGGGTGGGTCAGTCCGGGGGTGCCATGTACGTGAAACAGAGGCCAAAGAGGTGTTTTGCCTCCGCCGGGGGGCCTTAACGGTCCGAACACCCGGCATCGGCTCAACGCCCAGGATGCCCCTTTCCCCGTACATGCCTAAGCCGCGCATGGCTACACGCGGGACAGTCCAAACCTCGTGTGCTCGGGTACGTGGTGCCGCAACCCACCAAACGCCTGCTGACGCAGACGCCCCTGCGGGGACGTTCTTAATATGGCTGCAGATTATATACAGGCGCTTGTCTTTATTGCACATGGTATGAATACGCTGCTAGAAACGAAACCACTGAGCAGTCTAGTTTGGCGCGCACGTTGTTGGGCGAGTCGGTCGTACATGCCTAAAGAAGGGAATTGCGCTAAAAAAGACACGGACGAGTAAGGTCATGGACGGGCGTCCATGTCCGTCCATGTCCTTACTTGTCCGTGTCTTTTTTAGCGCAATTCCCTTCTTTTAGTTTGGCGCTTCTGACTAGGAAAAGTTGGTTAGAAAACCAAATAATCGAACCCGGCCGTTCATTTGCGCCGTACAGATACAGGCTCGACGAGACAACCACACGTGCATTTCGAAGTCGGCACAGGAAAATGCCGTTTTTTGCATTAAGTTTGGCATAAAAATTTGAGCAACCAGCTAACCCACATTCCCCTACGAGCAAGCGGCACAGGTCAGGTGAGGCAAACGACGCGTCGCACCAGTCATAGTAGACGAAGCACCGTGCGTTGAGAGAGGCGCGACTGCAAGACACATTGACACAGATACATCGACACAGTAACGTCAGCGTTACTTAAGCGCGGCAGGATTGTCACAAAGCTCAGAGTGCATATCTAAACTACATTTACCGACGGATAAGCACTACAGGACAGTTGGTGCAAACGACGTATCGCCGCAGGATTACACGACGCGCGGCGGTTGACAAAAGACGCGACAGTAGCACCGGTAGTTCCAGCGACAGTCGCTGCGGCCACGTCGGCCAGTGGGCGCATATGGGGATCTGCGAAACTGCAGTATGTCTAAGAACGCTGGTACACATACCGATGCCAGCAACAGCACCCCCATCCGCAACGCGGACGAAGCGTATGGTTGTAAAAGTAAGGAGCTTCTTAAATTTGTCGTCGCAAGCAGCGCTCATAATGGAGAGGTGTGCACCTGTGCCGATCAGTGCAGTGACAGCTGTGCCTTCAACGTCAACTTCAAGAAGGTTCTGGTTCATGAGCAAAGTAAGCGAAGGATATGAGGGTAAGGTCGACATCGCAGCTTCACCTCCAGGAGCTGCAGTTCCTAGTTTTGCGGCCGGGTGTGGAGGGTCATGGACGGCAACGAGGAGTGACGGGGCTGGGGCGAAGGAGATCGACCGCATCGAGGTGACAGCGATCGGCCGTAGGGAAGATTCGGAGCAGGGGCATCAGCGGCAGCAGTATCGGTGGCGAGAAACTTAAAGGGACCCTGAAACGCTTTTGACGATTTTCTACAAACGTACTGAGTCGTTAGAGTAGGTCCTTCTGATCATTATTTGACACGTCTAAGTGCTCTGCGTAAAGCGTGTAATTTATTATAAGGTTTTAAAAATGCACATCGCTGCCGATCGCAGCGCACTGCTCGGCGGAATTTTAAGCCGCCCCTACCCATATGACCGAAATAACCCATATGACGTCAGTGGGGCGAGCTATCCGATTGGCTGACCAGGGTGCGTGATCGATAATTTTTCTAACTTTATGGTAAACAAATGATCTTCGTAATAGTTGGAATGTTAGTTAATTTGTTTTTATAAAAAGAAAGTAGCATAAAGAGAATGCACAAGAACAATTTTTCAGTACACTTAAGCACTTCCGGCACACAGCAAGTGTCGTCTGCTTTTGTTACAACGTACTCCATTTTGACGAGAGCTCCGCGGTCAGAGTTGGTGTCAGTCTTTTCGCGAGCACTATGATTCGACTTTGTTGCCTTGTGGGCTGCAAACGTAGCGACTGGCAATATGTCAAGCTGCGACATCGTGTCCCTCTGCAAGGCAGCGTACGAGCGAACTGGCTGCTGCGCAGGATTTGCGCGTTTGTGGCCGTCACTTTACACCGGAAGATGACTAACGCAATAGCGTTTCGCGAGTCCCGTATTAGGGCAAACCTAAGCGCAAGGGGACAGGATCTGGCCGCTAGACTGTGCCGTAAGGGGATGAGCCGAAATGAGCAGAAGGGCACATGTGAATGGTCTGCACGGTGCAGCCACCTGGTGGCATAGAGCTCAACCATACACAGTAGCAGCAAAGAAGCGTTTCATTCTTTGCTGCTGGTGCGTACTTTTCGCAGGAGTGTAATCATCAACACGTTGTTTTTATAAATGTTTAAAATGTTTTACACTTCGTTAGAGCAATATTAGCGCTTTGTTTGACTGGTTAAGCGCTGCGCCAACAAGTGTCTGGACCATGCAGACCGATCAGGCCGCTCACGTACGTCTACGCCAAAGTTCCGTCATCAGTTTGAGTTTATGCCTCCAGTCATTTGCCAAAATGACCAGCTTGCCTGTGGTTAACGGAATACCAGACACGTTCGGCGCTACGACAGAATGCTCGCAATGCACGCTGCTTCGATAGCTCTCGCTTGGGGTTGACAGCCAAGCAGCTAGCGGAGAGGTTTGCGCGGGCGGGGGCGGGCTCCAAAACACCCGGAAGTGGACGATATGACGTCGCATCGTGACGCAGGACCAGTGAAGGCGGAGCTTAGCCCCGCTCGCTCGGCGGACGAGTTGAGGAGGAAAAGCATGGCTGGGGAGGAGGGTAACTTATAATCGCTTGTAGCTCCATTAATACGTAACGCTTCACTTAAATTGTGCTGCGAATGTTCTACTTAAGCTGTACCCTACGCGTCTACAAAATTTGTCCGAACCGTTTCAGGGGCCCTTTAAGGAGCCGTAGGCGGAGAGTTGCGGAAATAGGCACTGTAGCATGCTGTAGACGGAGTTGGCTATCGGTTGCGGTAATGACTAGCAATGTGGCCACTGCGTCAGCAATGGACACAGATGGGCTTGTCGTCAGAGGTGGGCTATTCAGACGGGTTGTGGCGGGAAATAATTGTCGGGGACGACGAGAGCCACGAGAGAAGCGCTGCACGCTGGTTTCGTGGATCATTGAGCACGCGGATTTGAGAGAAATGTTTGAAATTCCTGCCGGATAACGGCCTAGAGAACAGCAATAGCGGCTGGTGATGGATCGGTCGGCGTCGCGGAGTAGCATGGCAAATATGCGGCCTCGGGCTCGCGGCGAACGACGCGAGTTACGTTGTCACAGTGATTGGTTGGCGGGAATTGTACTCACAAGTCGACGGAGCAGCAATATTGGGAAGGCGCACGATGTGAGGCGCGATACGATGGCTCTGAGCTTGTTCGAGGCGGCGACATTCTTGATAATGACACCAGTACTTGAAACATTGCCGAAAATAAGCAAGTTGAAGCCGTCGTCTACAGCAACCTTTAATATGCGGTCCACTTTGTCCATTTCAAACATTTTATCGTGACCTTTGCGGTAAAGAGCGAAGACATCTTGTATGTTTCAGACGAAGTGCATTGTGGGACTCTGAGAACGCGTCCCAAGGGCCTTTTTTCGAGGCGACTGCGCACCCGGAAGGGTCGCCGAGCAGTTCGCGAAGTTTTTCTTTGAAAATGTTTCAGCTTTTTAATTCCTCTCCTTGGTCCGGTGCCACACGCGAGGGGTGCATGTCAGGTAAAAAACAAGGTTAGCGAGAATGATCATTGGATCCCACCTATTTTTAGCGCTGACGCGTTCATTAAGGGTGATCGACACTATGACGTTAGTGCGGTCCAAGCCGGAAAATGGACGAGGCTTGTGAGCGTGAGTGAGCGTGACGACTGGAGTAGTCTGACGAGTCGTAGCCGACAATGATGGGGTCTCATCTCCGGGATGAATGGTAACGAACTCAATGTAGCGACCGCTGTGGAGCTTCGTAGAAAGAACGGGGATTGTAAACCTCCACCAAAATGCTAGGTGCGAAAAGACAAAGAGAAAAGAGACCATTTACACTGCATTTACAAGAGTGGCGCAGCCTGATACCAAAATGGTAACCCGCTCGTGCCAAGCCCACATGCCCGTCTTCGTCTTCCTTTGCAGAATGTTTCATAAGCGCCTGTTGTATCGCAATAATACTGCCGTGACCAGAGCTCGAACCTGGGTTATTGGGGTCACGGTCAGGTAGCATGCATTGGCAAAACAAAAACTTGACCGAAAGAAGAAAACAACAGAAGACGATGTGAGACCATTCTCCAGACAGCGAAACACCATAGCCGAACACTCAGAAGACGCGGACCATAAAATTGCCTTCAAAGAAACCAAAATTCGAACAACCCAGAGGAACCAACAAAAACGACTGTTGTTGGAGTCATGGTATATGCAAAACACAAGGAACAGCTTAACCCGCTCGAAAGGAACTGCCGTCAGTTTATATTCGTTGCTTAAGTGCAGTCAGAAAAAGGAGTTAACCATCTCGGACCGCGCCACGCCTACCACTCTTACGTAGCCATGAAGAATCCAGAGCCCCTCCTCCACACCCCTGGCCCACCTCAGCAACGAAAGAACAACAGAATATTCTTTTCGGGGCGAACCCCCCCAGCCAAACGTTCAGAAGAAACGGACCATTCGAGGAAACTAAATTCTTACACTCGCGGCAAACCAACAACAACGACAGCCTAAACCGTTACAAAAGAAACCGCCTGTCAGACTTTTGGTGGAACCACTTGAAAACCATAGTTAATTAAACCAACAAGACAGGAACTGTTTTATTTCTGAATTTATCACGTGGACGACTTTCCCCTTTTCGATAAATGCAGCTGAGAAGGCGGAAGAACGTCGTTACTGATGATTCTTTAAACGCGCAGTCAAAAAAAAACATAAATAAAAATGCAATTATTATAATGTACTGCCTGCACACACTGCCTGCGTCACAGCGATCATGCATAAAGGTTATTTAAAGTAAATTTTTTTTTAGCGTAGCGTTCTATACAAATGCTACCAATTGTTAGCAGCAACCTGAAAGGAAGACTCTAATGCTTTTTGTTGCTCTTAATTAATGATTTTGTATTGAATAGTTCCCTAATGTTTGGTTCTTACTTTTGTGGCAAATAATATATCAAGACTCAACTTTTAGGAAACGTCGCAAAGCCACAATTTAAAGTTCGGAGCTCTGTATATTGCATGAGTATCTTCCAGCGTTGAAAAAAATGCCCACACCTAATAAAAAATTCCGTCCCGGCTTCCAGCTTGCACACAGGAGCAGTCCTGCTCTCAAACATGCTCTGAATCACCTAATTGCGCCCGTGTAATAGACCATTTCTGTCAAAACTTTTACTTGTCCCCTTCCTTCTTGGTGGCTGCTATATTCGTGTCCATTTATTTCTGGAACTCTGACACGTGAATTTGAAAGCCCATTTGCTGTGACCATGCACATTACAAAAATAAGTTGCAGAAACCATCTTTACGCTTGGTGAAGTCAGTGAGTGCTCTGCGTGATCCTGCTGCCTATCTTCATGTCATCCCATGATCTATCGCCAATCTTATGGGCCTGTCAGCCAGTACACTAAGGCGAAGTCTCGCCGCCAACTTCAACAACAGCAATGACGACACAAAGCAATGTTCAACACAGCCTCGCTATCAATCCCAATGTCAAATCCGACTTCATCCAATGGTGGAGTCATATTCAACCTCGCTGCCAATTCCACCCCAATCAATGTCACACTCAAAAGATTGTAATTTCAACTTCGTTACGACCCGTAGCACTAAGATCGTTATCACAGTATTCGTGTGGGCGCCACCATGTTTGACCACGTGGGGCCACGGCAATTGCTTCCCTCAGCTGGCTCTGTTGCCTCAGTGTTTTCAATAGATGGGCAGGCGCCCTGGTGAGACTTAGCAAACATTTCACCTGGGTGAACTGCACGTAGCTTTGACCACAGCGTTGGAGGACATGTAATCGGTTTGTGAGCTCAGTACGCCTTGTCCAAATGGTGTGAGCAGCATATACGTTCTTGTACTAAAGTAGTGCTATAAATGTATTAGGAGCTATCGAAAGTTCCCGGTTATGAACTAAATCAGGACCAGTGTGTTTTTGCTCTTCGTTCTTAAGTCGCAAACACTTCGAAGCCGAGGATTATCATGTTTCAGATCCAGAAAGGTTCCTCGGTGTGGCCACTACCCGATTGTTTATGTTCTGTCTAATCGTTCGCGCGTTTGCTTAGTTGCGATAGATTTGTTCTTACTGCACACAAGAGTTGTACCGTGGATGTTCAGTACTTTGTAAAAGCGTGTAGCAAAGATGTATTATCGCTAGTTACTGGCTTACTCCGTCAACCGTCAGAAAACGCTCAGCTTCGAACATTTGTGCGCTGCCAATGTAGTGGCCATCACATATGCTTCGGCACCTCGACTCAAGTATGTGTCTGTCCACTAAGCATTGATGCATTGGGGCTAGATTGGGCATAAATTTGCGTGTTTGTTGGGGTAGATGTGTGTACATAATGTGCGATAAACTTACTGTGACAGAAAGTGGTGGCACACACTTTGTCAATGTGTTAGGAGCGGTACTCACTCTTGGCGACGATCCAGGATTGAGGGTTAGCAATACAACGCTGGTGGGTGAGGGAATATTTTTATTCGCGGACAAACACATGCATCATGAACAGCTGGCAACATAGGAAATCGAATGTGTGTTGTATTGAGGCGCAATTACCATGTACAATCAAATAGCGCCAATCCAGTGTTGGCAGTGAAGTGATAAATATCGAGAGGCAGATGTGGCATGCCTGTAAAGGGGCCTAAAACCGTCCCTATAAAGTGCGTCCAATCTGCAATCAATAAGATTATGCCAATGACTAATTAGGTACACTGCGAACTAGAGAAATGCATTGCGAATGAATGATGTGATATGGAAAATATGTCAGAGGCAAAAATTTGCAAGAAGTACTGCTGCCGTAACAGAGCCCTTGAAACGCAAGAACCTGGAGGCATGTGCTATACAAAATACAACTACAACAGCGGCATCCTCTGGCCAGAGGACGCTCTACAAAGTTCTTGGGCTATTAACTTGTAACAAAATGTCGTTCAAGAAACCAAGGGCTGCTTTTGTGTTGAAAAGGGCTTTGGGACCAAGAAATATGGCTGGGTGGACGTGACTGTGCAGCTGATATACTAGAGGAAAATGTTTCTTCCGGTCAGCGTCTGCTTCTCGCCATTCCGAAAATGCGTGAAGGATGGTTAACGTTTCTCTACATCTAGTACTAGTCGGAGGCTCATTACCAGTCAGCAAAAGCTGCGTGTGCCATGTGCGTCCTATCCAGAGTCGACAGAATAGAACATGACTTCGTCGTGTTTACGTTGTGGAGGGCCAGAATCCTAACTGTGGCTTAGTTAGATGAAGCTTAATATTGGTTTCAGCTTCCCACAAGCGCTGCCAGTGGCTTCTCAATTTGGCAATGGCTTCTCAGATCTAAGACAGGAGGGACAAAAGCGGTAGCATTGATAGCTTTTGATGCAATTGATGTGACAGTTTGGTCAGCTAACATATTACCCTTCATGCCCCATGCCCAGGCACTGAACATATGATGATTTGCTGGCAAGGTATGCGTTGCGCAAAGAATAGAATAAAGATCACGACGTACAGGGTTTATGTTTTTACGCAGTGACATTATTGTTTTTACGACGCTTATTATTCTGTAAATGTACTTTTTATTTTATTTTCCTTATATTTTTTTACAGCCGACAATAGTGTATAGACCTCAGCTGTAATTATACTTGTTTCCGGGCTGTGGCCAGGATTCGGGGAAAGATGGACCTGTTGCTGCTAAAACACTCCGTCATGTAAATTAGAAGCGTCGGTGTAAAACTATAAGCACGAGTACTTGGACGGAAGCTTTAGGAAATGTATTCGAATGTGTGCCTCTGGGGCATGTTTTGTCACGTCTACGAATGATGTGTAGCATTCTATGAGTAGCCACTGCCACACCGGCAATGACTTCGCTGGCACCATCATGCTATACTCAAGAAATGTAACTCCCATTTCTTCAGACAGATATTCTTCCGGGCAACGCGAATGGTTCTCTAGCTGCTAATCGATGACTAAACAGCGTTGAAGATGTAAATGAGTCTGTGAATAGGGATATTGAGCTCGAATCGAATACGAATCGAAATCGAAATCGATTACCGAATACTATTCGAATATTTCCCGAGTAATTAATAGCCGTTATCACAACTACGATGAAACGATCTTCATATCCCTGTATTATTAGGATTAGCAATTTTCTGTCATTACATAGTACGTTATGAAGCGGTTCTTACTAAAATCACAAATAAAACATTAGAAGCAAACAAGTAGTCCCTTCGCATGCACAGGACTCTTCACAGAGCGCGAGTAATCATTCTAGCGCCTGCAAAGTAAGGCTCCTTAAGCGACATAGCCTGTTTCACTACACAAGTTCTGAACGTTTATGTCTATACAATGCGTGCGGGATGAAAATTTGCCGCATTTTGCTGAAATTTTATGTTTATTTGGGCGCAGTTGACATTTCCGAATGTTCAAAAAATATTCGCATTTACAGAAAGTGATTATTCCATTCGAAGACCAAATCGGACAGGACACTCTTCTATTCGTTATTCGAATGGTTCGAATATTCGTGCACCCCTATAGATATATCACGTCTTTTATAGTTACAGATGGGGTATGGTCGCGCTTTGTACATGAAAGTACAGAGTACATAAAACTGGAGTACAACCTCAGAAGATGAAGCGACCACTCGTTACCTTCATCGTAGAGACTATCTACAGGACCTGTCCTGAACGTGCAGGCCGCCAGGCGGATACCCTGGTGATGGACAGCATCCAGCATAATCTACGCTCTAGGAGGAGCCGACTGATACACTACAGTCCCATAATCAAAGCGTGCTCGAACGCGGCTTTTGTTAAGTTTCCTAATGCGCTTCCTGTGATTGCACCATGTTATGTGTGACAGAACTTTGAGAAGGTTCATGGTTTTGAGGCATTAGTTTTGAGGTAGTTGAGGTGTGCAATAAAGGTTAAATCCGTGTTTAAAACGATGCCGAAAATTTAGTGATCTCTGTTTGTAGGTAAGTGTAGACGACGCAGCTCAAAATGGGGATCTGGAACCATGCCTCTATTTCTCTAAATAAAGGATGCAGGAGCTTTCGAAGGAATTTGTCGTTAGGCACGTAATGCGATCAGTTCTCGGAACAAACTTTCCATCTGTATTGAAAGCCGCTCTTAGCTAGGCTACACCAAAAGAGCGGCTATATACTTCACCTCCACGGCACTTGCGGTTTAATGCATTACCTTCTGTCCTAAGCTTCTGAGTAACGTTCTGAACTGGAAACCCGCTCTAAATGTTCGCCAACAAAATTAGCCTGCTCTTACAGACTCTGGCTTTGATCATAAACCAACGGCAAATGGTGAGAAGGTCGACCGAATAGTGTAGTTACGCTTTTTCAATAGATATGTTTCTTGCGTAAATTATTTATTGTCCGAGATGTACTTTCGCGACCTAGCATGGATCCGTGCGAGCTTCCACTGGCACGGATCCGTATTTAAGCAGCGTTATAGAGCAACTAAACACAGGTGCGACCATGCAAGGGGAACTTAAACCGTTCACATCTGAGTTGGCGGCAGTAGACGGCGTACTGCTAAAAGGAAGCAAGATTGTCGTACCAAAAGTCATGAGGATCGAAATTTTGCGGCGGATACACGAGGTTCACTTGGGACGGAACAAATGCAAAGCCAGGGCACGTAGGCTAGTTTTTTGGCCAGGACTCGGCAGTGATATTGAGCACTTGGTACGAACGTGCCATGTGTGTCAGAAATACGCCTACAGCCAACCGAGCGAGCCCCTGCTACTACGGCCTACACCAGAACGACCATGGCACCGTGTCGGAATTGACCTGTTCTAATACGCAGGGCACTCGTACGTGGTAGTGTATGACGACCACTCGAACTTCCCAGAGGTTGAAAGGTTGGTGGGCACAACAGCAACGGAAACTATTTCTAAGATATCTGCCATATTCTCTCGCATGACATTCCTGTGCAAGTCTGCTCTGACAAAGGGCCCCAGTTCATTTCAAGTGACTTTGCTGTTTTCGCAAGGCTTCGAATATATAGCATCCAGCCATAATTTCCCTTGCTCAAACGGCTTAGCCGAAAAGGCGGTACAGATCGTTAAAAGAATTCTCAAGAAAACTACGGAGTGTCGTAAGGATTTCCGATTGGGCCTTCCGGCTTATCGATCGTCTCCCTTAGATGATGGACGGTCTCCCGGAGAGTTTCTGCAAGGTCGTAGTCTTCGGACAACTGTTCCCGAGTTCAACACTGATGGGGGACGCCCTGTATCAAAACATCGGCAATCATTGCGGGGCTAACCAATATCGCCTCTTGAAGCAGGAAACGTTGTTCGGATAAAAAATGGGAACTGGTCACGCAAAGCAACGGTGCTCAAAGAAGCAGCGCCGCGTTCGTATCTGGTCCAAACTGAGAGCCACCAACAGCTGAGGCGCAATCGACAACATTTGCGGCGAACAGACGAGCGCTTGCCAAACGTGAACGACTACGAGAGCAGCCGGGAAGACACTGAGCCGGAACCTAATAACGTATTACAATCGATCGAAGATTTTGAACCGGTAAACGACACAGGTGACACTGCGGCAGATGACCGCTGCTCAAGCCGGCAAATAACCGGGGTTCCTGACTCAGCCGGGCAACAAGACATACCGGGAAGCCCATGCGCATTGCCAACAATTCGTCGCTCTACCAGATCCCGGACGGAGCCGAAGCGTCTTTGCTACGACGGAAACTTTCGTGAAATCTGCTAGCTTAATTTTTTTGTGTGTGTTTGTCTGTGTGAAGACAAGCAAGTCTCCCAATTGTATGAAGAAAAGATTCATCAGAAGGGGCTATCCCGCATAAGCGCCGATATCGCTTGCCCCTTCTTTTCCGACTCTCTTTTCCCTCGCTTCTACATAAGCGTATGATTAAATGGCTAGTTGGTCATTCCTTGCTCAGCAACAAGTCGCCTCGGTCCGTTACTTCAAACACGATACACTAGGGACATTCAGAGTCGTAATTGCTGGTAAGCAACACCTTTATCTACAATTATATTGTCTGCAATATTGTCTACTTAAAGAATATTATCTGATAAAGTTCGTCCATGCAGATTTTAGGTGTAGTTCCTGAAAACGGTACTTTTGTATTTAGTAAAAGAAATTATTTAACATCACCTAGATTGTGAAAAGTCTCTTCGCATCCCACGGCAATATATGTGTCCATATTGCAGGAGAGGTTTGTGCTGTGTGTCTAATTATATATGAAACCTAACTTACAGAGCCCATTTCGGGCCCTGTAAGGCAAGGTTATTTAGAGGGGGGGGGGGGAGAGCTAGGGAGATTTCCGATGCTGCTTGCGCTGTTGGCGCCGTTAAACTTCACGTCACATCGACCGCCTCTGGGGGGGGGGGGGAGGTGTTCGCTGGACACCCGCGCTTGCAAGTGATTCATTCACCTTAAAGGCCTGGCCTCGAGCCACGACACCTTCGAGGCCACCAACGCAGAGGTTCACGTGCCCTTCTTCGACAGCGGAGCGGCGGTGCCTGCACCCACTCAGGTGGCTGGTGGCCCAGCCAAGGTGATACTCTTTGTGAGCTAGGCTGAAGCGAGACTGTGCTGCAGCGCTTCCCCTTAGGAGCCGTGTCAGCGTACCTTGTGGTATGTGGAAATAGTAAGGAGGTACTTTAGTTTTAGAGCTATGATTTAATTTTCTCTTTTTCATGTAGGAGAATGTCGAAAGAACGCTGCGTGGTCGCTGGCGCATTTCATGTAGTGTAGTGTGCCTTCGCAGTTATCTCAGAGGTGATCATGGTCACCATAGGTCGCACAGGTTTGGCGGCCTCGGTAGCTTGGTGAACCGTTGCATTGTCTTTGACATTTGAAGCACCTTCGAAGGTCGGGATTTACGGCCTAACGCTTGTCTTAATGTACCTTGTCTCGATGGTCTCGGACAGTACATTGGATTAGAATTTTAGTATGAGTTGTTTCGTGGCAATTTAATTGTTTTCTCTCCTCAACTTTATTCGTTGAACACAGGCACGTACGCAGGATTTTTTTTAGGGGAGGCCCAACCCAAGGTAAATTTCTATGCAAATGAGGGGGAGGGTACTTGTACTAGTACAAATGTGAATAATGCCCACCATTCGCCATAAAGACGCGTAAACACGCAAAAAAGAATTGGAATAACGTGCATGTCACAGGTACGCCTGTGAGATACACCTCTTCTTTACTTGGCAAACAAAGAACCACATCAAATGGACTGGCGCATGAAAGATGCGCAGGAGGAACCTTGCCAAGAAAAAGTTAACCAGCTAAAGTGCAAAATAAAGATTTCTAGTGGCGTTCTTTGAATTAGTTCTGGAAGAATTATAGAGGAATGTATATTTGCGGAACAATCACAGTTCTTTTGGATCTCTCCTTTACTGCTCTGCCAAGTGCCATAACTCACTCGTGTTGTTATTTGGGAAGTTGCGTAACGATGCTTGGTCACCACTCCCGTACAACCGCGCAGAGCGCAGGACGCTGAGGTTCTAGACGTACTGCATGCACCCACCGCGGAAGGTTAGAAAAACAGCCCCATTAGCACAGCGGTGCAGTAGCTACGTCAGGTGGCTCGATTGATAACTGTAGAACAATCATTCAAAACACACTGAATTATTCTGCACTTCCGGCGGCGTTTTTCTACTTGCTTTTTTAAATTAAAAGATGTTGATCAATAAATATTTTCACAAACAATTTTCGCTTTTGCTCTCTGTTTGGCTGTTGCCTTGGCTTTCTCCCTTAGTAGATCGCTTAAATTCTCATCCTGCTACTCTTGTTTCCAGTTGCCCATTTTGCACGAAGAGTGCTGTAGAATTAAGGAAAAACCAGACAAGGTAAGGGGTGACAGTCATATTGCTTATGTGTTGAACGGTTATTGCAGGTTCTGATGATGGGCGCTTTTTCGCAATATTTTATTTTCCGCCTTATCTAAACCATATCGCGGATATAGGTTCCGAGGATCTGCCAGCGTCGCGGCGAGCAATAATGAAGCGAAATGAAAAGTTAAATGCAAGTGGCGTTTTCTCCAGCCACAAATCATTCCACTAGCAAACAGACCAGCTGACTATGAATCGAGTCCCTTTCCTGGCCCTGGATCAGTGTAAAAAAAGAAGCTTGAACTAACGTAGCAACATCGATGCGCGTGATCGTTGAATAGATGCTGACATAAAAATTGTGTTGGACATTATAAATAAAATAAAATATTATAATTAAAACAATAAACTATGTCCTCCCTGCCGTAATAGATGGAGAAAACTGAATTCATCTTGAGTTAATTGAATTGTGCGAGCACCGAAGCGATGAGAAAACTGTCCTCCACACCCCAGGAGATGCCTATAACTACCGCCATCCAAAAGGAGTGAAAAACTTGACAACCGTTGCACTCAGTGAAGATGGAATGGCAGCGAAAGCTGACGACAGTCAACGCTCTCAAACGAAAAGAAAAGTGTTTCACCTCTGCCGCGGGCCGACCTGAAGATAGAGCAACACCGGGCCGACCCTCGACGGAGGTGAAGCAGGCGTGAAGCACCCTGCATGGGCGCAAATCACAAAAGTAGTGTAACGCCGGGCCGACCCGCGGCTAAGGTGAAGCAGGCGTTAAGTACTCCCCGTACGTGGGCCGATCCCGAAGATATTGCAACACCGGGCCCACCCACGGTGGAGGCGAAGCTGGCGTTAAGCGCTCGCCATACGTGGGTCCATCCTGAAGGTAGTGCAACGCCGTAACAACCTCCAGCGCAGGTGGCAGCAGACGTTAAGAACTCCCCATACCGAGGCCGATCCCGAAGATATCGCCATACTGGGCCCACCCACGGCGGACGTGAAGCAGGCGTTAAGCGCTCGCCATACGTGGGTCCATCCCGAAGGTAGTGCAATGCCGGGCCGACCGCGGCGGAGATGAAGCAGGCATTAAGAACACCCCATACGTAAGCCGATATTGAAGTTATTGCAATACCGGGCCCACCCGCGGCGCTGGTGAAGCAGGCGTTAAGCGTTCCCCATACGTGGGTCCATCCCGAAGGTAGCGCAATGCCGGGCCGACCCGCGGTTGTGGTGAAGCAGGCATTAAGCACTCCCCCTACGTGGACCTATACCGAAGATACTGAAGGGCGCTTTATAGGTTCCCGAGTCCACGGGTGTATGTGCCAATTATTTTAGACCCTTTTTGCACTATGACCAGGATCGGCCCACATTATGATTGTTTCTGTTAACGCACGCCGAAAGAACTACCGAAGTAGTTAGTCATACACTGCTTTCGCTGTAAAAGGCAGCAAAATGTTGACAGGCGAGTAGATTGATTTGTCGGCGCTTTAGGAATGTGTGTGAGAAGTGGTGGCGTGGGCGGATGGGGGGGGGGGAGGTATGCCGCATAATTTCGGGGGGCGGGGGGGGGGGGACCAGGCTTTCCTGGACCTCCCCCTCCCTTGGGTACGTGCCTGGTTGAACAGTCATCACGTTATCGTCTCTCCATCCTGTTTAAAACTCTTCTCAGTCTGTTCAAAAAAGACGCCTTCTCAAATCACCCTTCCAATGGTGGTCATTGGGCGGTGTTGGGTTACAGTCACCGGGGCATCATCCAAGGACAATATGCTGGAGAGCTTTTCGTACTGCTTCTTGTTACATAGTTCCGGCAAGTAACCACTGGCCATCTTCGTGGCTTTGCACCCTAGCCCTTGAAAATGCGTGAGAAATTTTGCTATCAAGAAAGATGAAATCATTTTCGCTGTCTTCTCTGTCTTGTCACTGTGCACTACATGATATTTGAGATCTTTTTCGTTTGCCCAAGAAACGGTGTGCAGACTTTTCTGAGGACAATCTGGAAGTCCAGGAAATTGTTCTGCTATATATATGCGTGCCGGTAATAGAGGTGCGAGCCACCAAGCATGGAGCCCAACAAGTGGACGCGGCAAGCCTATGTTTGTGTGTGGAAGCTCGAAAACTCTGCTATGACCCAAAATGTATAACCAAGTGCGGTTACGACACAAACGTTAACCCTTGCCACCTGTAAATTTCTAAGTGAGAAGAGAACACAGGAAAAATCGACAGTGCGGGACAAAGACGGAGGTTGGAGAGCGGGGGCAGGAAAAGAGAACTACCGCTTTCTCTCGGGGGACCAGAGATGAGGCCAAAGGGGTGTCCTGCCTCTGCAAGGGGCCTTAGAGGTCCAAACACTTAGCACCGGGCAACCCCAAAGATCCCAATTTTTTCCGGACACCGCTAATGCGCGCACAGCTACACGCGGGTGGGTTCAGCCCTTATGTGCTCGACCGTGGTGTCGCAACACAGCAAGCATCTGGTGGCGCAGGCGCACCCGGGGAGCAACACAGAAAGTCCTTATGTAGCAGCTGTCCGTGAACTTGGTCAAACGGATTAATTTCATGTCCTAATATGCCAGTCATTATTATTACAACCAACTACGGCACACGCCTTCCCTCTACCACTCCACATTTTTCAGCATTATTGGAGCACGGTGCATTAGCGAACAGCCAGCTGTTTTTTTTTCGGCAGTTGATCACACAAAAGTAAGGCAGAAGTAATGGTTTCATATTGGTAAGCTTTCGCTTGGGCAACGCGCTGCGTGAAGCCGAAAGCGCCATCTCGCTCGTCTAGAGCAAGCTTCTCCGCAAAAAGGGACTATGGCTGTTCATCACGAAGCTGAAGTACTTCGCAGAGGTCACCTTCCTTCTCATCTCTGGAGATAGCAGGTCCCATGTTGATTGCGGGCCTCCTCCACCTCTTGCAAGAGTCTATCCCGTACTTCGCCGCGTGATGTTGATGTATAGTCCTTTTCAACTCGGCCTGAGAACAGTTTCGATTTCCTGCTCTTTGAAATGCCATTGGGTGGCATTTTCATACCGCTTATTACAGCGAAGCTGTTACCCTCTAGTAGGCCAGGAGTTTTAATGGCGTGCTCACCAAAAAGACGGCAGCTGAAAAGGGGGTTTGTATTTGAGTTGCCTTGTCACAGAAATATGTTTTTTCATGTAATCGAATTACAGTCCAATGGTATCATGTACGTAAGTTGTGTATAAGTAGTACTTTACGAATATTCTGGCTCATTTTACTTTGAGAAAACCTGGAGGTATTTTAATGATTGGAAAATGTAGAGAGGTCGGCCGGATAATGGAGAATCTGGCCTGCTACTCTACGTAAGGGAAGGGGAAGAGGGGAAGAAAAAGGGTAACAATGGAAACTCAATTAGATTAATAGCGCACTTACACCAGTGGCGGGCCCAAACAGAAGCGGCAGCTTTAAAAGGGCCTAGTGTTTCATTTTTCGTGTAACAGATGTCTTTTTTCTCCTATATTGGATTAACAATTCAAAGCTACCATTTCGGCAGCTTGTGTGTAAGTTCTACTTTACGAAATTTCCGACGCAATTCCCTTTCAAACAATAAGTTAGTTCAATAAGGCACTTGCCCTAGGCGGACGGTCCCGAAGACTCGGGATGCATGCATGCTACACTTCCGCACACGCGCGTGCGTGCGTCACGTACACCGCTTGTGGTGGTGGTACTTGCGTAACGGCTTCTAACGTCCGTTGCGGTGGTGGTACTCGTCTAACGTCTGCACTAGCTTCGCTGTACATCCACATTCACAGGGCGGAATGCAGGCACATATTTTTTTTAAATGCAATCCTTCGCACGCTCGGGTCTCGCCGTATGTGCGTGTTCGCTTTGACATCGTTGTAGTTATCTTTATATAGATCTATTTGCAGAGGCTAGACGTTACTAGCACATGCCCACACTTGGAATATAGCATAACGTAAAATAAAACAAACAACACATGACGTGAGGTAGATTGAGAGATCGATTATAGCTAATGATTTCAAGAAAGTGAAGGGATATGTGAGCGCCAAAATGCAGCGAATCATTTAAATGCAATACGCCGCATGTGAAGTGCACTTGTTTACGTCTACGTCAATAAGGGTTATCCATCTCGGCTATCGAAAGAGAAACATCGCTCATCTAAAGTGATAGGGGTAGCTCGTGAGCGGCGCAAGCAGACGTTGGCGCTGCTTGCTAACGAAGACGATCGGCAGTGGTGCATGAACTCTCGAATAACGTCATCAAGCCGGGGGCCAGGACTGTTCAAGCCAAGCCGGCTTTATTCAACACACATCTACTGGCTGTTGCAAGGGAGTAAATTTGGCAGGTACTAACTAAAGCTGAATGTGTCACCTGAAAGATAGCCTGTGGCCAGAGCGCCACCGACAAACAACGCCGGGCAGCCGAAGACCCAGGAGGCGCCTAACCGAGGCCTAGTCGCGAACGGTAAACACCATGCTCCGGGTCTGCATTTCTCGTTAGTTGAAATGGCTGAAATACCATCCCTTAGTATTGCTACACTAAACGTAAGAGGGTTGGCGCCTAGTCGTAGCCAGAGTTAGGTCCTACGGTAGGTCACTGATCACGACATAGATGTATTAGCCGTCCAGGAGACTAAGGTTGACGGAGGGGAGGAGACCGGGAGCTTGGTGCGAAGGTTCACGACTAGATAATATTGCGATAGTTAGCCATGCTGTAGGTACGCACGGGGGGTGCATTCGGTTCGTAAAGAAGCTGCCTGGACTACAAATTCAAAGTGTATTTTCTTGTCAGTCTGGGACAAATGTTTTGTTGCGATTTGCGACATTCAATACCGCGTCATATGCGTATACGCTCCCAATTCGGTGGAGGAGCGCGTCCTGTTTTTCCAAATCTTGCTCAGTATGTTCGTTGTGATAAGCGCGTTATGCTGTTAGGTGACTAATTGTGTGTTGAGTGCCAGAGACAGAGTGAATAATGCCGGTGTGCGTGACAAAAGCAGGGACCTATTGTCCAAACTAATAAGTGAAAATGAACTGAACAATGTGTTTGAGTGTCTGGAAGTGGGGCATGAAGCGACTTTTACACGTTTTCAGGGACTAGTCATGCAAGATTGGATCGAACGTACATTTCGTTGGAAACGATCCGAAGATGTCACGGTTAGAGTGTAGTACCAATGTCGTTTTCGGACCACTGCGTGGTAAAATGTCACGTAGGTATGGTGAAAAAGAAACGATCATTTAAACGGGATCCTTGGAAAATGAACGCCTTGAACTAAATGACCAGTCATTCGTAATGGTTGTACGGAATGCGGTAATGAAATACTCCACGATGCAGCGGAATCAATAGGAAGGAAATGGGAATGCTTCTAACAAAAGGCTAAAATTAAAGCCACAGAAAGATCAAGTTGCCTAAAATGAGAGGGAAATGAAAGAAAAGGGATTTAGGAGACTGCTTGAGCAGCCGATAACGCTTCAGGCAGAGAGCCTGGTGTGTACAAAAACGATGTGCGAAACGTCAAAGAAAAGGTTGAACTGTTGACAAGCAGCGCTATCAAGGTGTCATCGTCCGAGCACGAGCAGATGCACTCGTGACGGGGCAGACGCCCATTAAATGTGCGCTGGGTCTAGAGAAGGCGCATGTACGACGAAACCATGTAGATAAGATTCTGATGAACTGGACTGAAGCTGAAAAGAGTGAGTTTATTGGGCGCGCCTTCCTCGAGTACTACCAGTCGCTGTTTGCATTTCAGGAAGCGAATATGCCGTGATCATCATTCTGCATCCGACAGCCGAGCTGTTCGGATCGTAGGGCCGTGGCCCCTTCCGAGGCAGCGACAGCGGCCACTGTAGGCCACGGAAACAGGCTCACCGACGATAAGGAATATCCGTTTATTTTTACTCAACTGCCGAAAGGACGAGTTGCGATCAACATCGTGTTTTTCCATGGTGATGTGCGTGCGAGACCATAGAGGGTCGAAGATTTCAGGGACGCCCTACTGCCGACGGGCATGCTGCCTGACATGGTATGCATGGGGGCGTACCGGATCCAGCACGTCTGCTGGCCGACAAGTAACTGCAAGTCAAAGGACGACGGTGCGGCAATGTTGACCCACAGGACCAAGAGGTGAAGCTTAGGCTTCACGTCAGCCCACAAGGTCAACCTGGCACGAGTTCACAGCAGGTGACTATATGCGAGTGAGAGGAACTTGCCTGGGCCACCCTGTTTGGTTAGCAGGCACCATCACGCGCCTATTAGTGCCGTCACGTATACAGAGCAGGTTAATAACGAAGAACGTTTTGTGCATGCCGACCATATCGTTTTAGCTAGGCGCCTGGACTACCAGCCAGCCAGAAGCTCGCATTCAGTCCAATTTCCTGGACGGCTCGATCAAGCATAACCCACGGCGGCCTGAGAAATGGTAGACCTTCCAGACCATCAACAGGGCGACGATCAGACACTGCCAGACCATTCTTCACATGAGCCCCCCGCATCGGGGCGCTTTGAAGATTACCAGGCGATGTCCGGTGCCGAGAGCTCGGAGCAGGTTCCAGTGCAGCCTACAACTGAACCCTTAAGGCGTAGTACACAAACACGCAGCGAGCCAGATAGGAGGGGATGCAATTAAAGAAGAAAAAGCTGGCAGGAGTGTTGTGAGAGTATGACGTCAAGGCCACTTCCTGTCCGTGCCTAGATAAAAAATACAAATGCAAATACCTTTATTTCAACATGACGGTTGTAAGGCGTGCACCCAAAAAGCCTATAACTGGCTTGACAGAGGGGCGCACCCCCGTACACAAAAACCGGCAGCAAGAAAACACGGACAGAACAATAAAAAAAGACTACAGTGCATATGTAAACATCATGTTCAACAAAAATTTGTGAACACCTTCTTGCAATAACAAATAAGTGAAGGCGGCAGAATTAACACGAAACGCTCAGGAACACTGAAAAATGCAAAACAAAGGCTAACAATAAGAAAAGAAAAAGGGAGAAAGGAGGCGCAAACTTGCAGTAAAAAAGCCTTATCGTTAGGTCCTCAGTGCTCATTGCGCCGATTAAGTGTTGAAATTATATGTCGGAGCATTTGACGACCGTAATTAAGTACGAAAGGATGGCACATACCAGACGCCGTTCTTAGGTGTTGGGTAGTAATTAGCTTTGGGCAGTGAGTTAGCTTTGTCATCAAAGAATGCGTCATGATTTTTCCGTTTTCGTTCATATCGTTTACTTAGCAATAAATTATATAGTTCATTAATTTGAGTTACATTTAATGATGCGAAAAGAGGTTTAGTGTGGGCAGTAAACGGGGCATTTGCGATGATACGAATGACTTTTTTCTGTATTTTCGGTAACCTATATATATTTGACCATGTTGCATCCCACACCAGATGACAATATGAAAGGTTAGAAAACTATAGCGCATTATAAACTAAATGTCTAACACTCAGAGGTAGTAGACAGTGGACATTGTATAACATGCCCGTGCATTTTGCAAGTTTTTTAACCAGATTGTCGATCTGTATGTACCATGAAAAATTACAGTGCAGTGTCACACCTAGACACTTTACTGACGCCGCTATTTCAATGCTTTGAAAACCAAGCGTTAGTGTAGGTAAATGTTCTAGTGGTTTGTTCTTAGGTCTAAAATGTACAGCTTTAGTTTTGCTAGCGTTCATTTTCAATAAAGATTTAGTACTTCATTCGACCAATTTGCGCAGTGTTTCATTACCGTTTAATGTCAAGTCATGAAGTGTTTTAGCCCTAAAAAAATATGCTGACATCATTTGCATACACTATACATCTAGCGCTTTTGTAAATGTCCACAATGTCGTTAATATAGACGTTAAAGCGTGTAGGTGCAAGAATACTGGCTTGCGGCACGCCAGAATGAATGGATCTAAAGTGCTATGAAGAATTGTTAATTATAACCCGTTGCTGGCGGTGCTCTAAATATGTTATTAAAAGCTGAAGGAATGTGACGCGGATTCCATAGCGCTCAAGTTTGAGGGAAAATATTTTGTGATTTATGGAGTCGAATGCTTTGGAAAAACCCACGAAAACCCCGAGAGTTAGTTCTTTTTCTTTAAAGCATTCTAATATAATTTTCTTCATGGTTAATAATGCTGTTTCTGTTTATTTTTCTTCAATAAAACCAAACTGGGAAGCTGATATGACTTTGTGTTTGTTAATAAAGCTTGTAATGCACACTTGTAAAAGCTTTTCAAAACATTTCGAAAAAAAAACTAGATTAGATTAGATTATGGGGTTTTACGTGCCAAAACCACTTTCTGATTATGAGGCACGCCGTAGTGGAGGACTCCGGAAATTTCGACCACCTGGGGTTGTCTAACGTGCACCTAAATCTAGGTACACGGGTGTTTTCGCATTTCGCCCCCATCGAAATGCGGCCGCCGTGGCCGGGATTCGATCCCGCGACCTCGTGCTCAGCAGCCTAACACCGTAGCCACTGAGCAACCGCGGCGGGTTTCGAAAAAAAAAAACTGGCAAGATTGATATAGGTTGGTAGTTGGAGAAATTATTTTAGTCTCCTCCTATAAAAAATTATGGTAATCTAGGTAACCTGTAGCTTTCTCGGGAAAGTTCCTGAGGAAAATGCCAAGTTTATTATGTATTCTAATATCTGTGCAAGTATGTGGAATGTGTACTTCGCTGGCAATATTTGGAGGTCGTCAATGTCCTTACTTTTACTATTTTTGAGTGACTGTAGGACCGACAGAACTTCGTTAGTTGTAACAGGGGTTAAAAACGCGATTTCGCTAATCTTTTGACATGCTGTTGAGGTATTGGTTGGGCTGCGTGCTGTCTGGAATGGACACGAAGAAATTATTGAAAGCATCTGCTAGTTGAGAACCGGACAAGTGAGTCCAAATTGTGGCTTTTTCTTCTACTACACTCTTCTAAGTTGAGCAAATTATTGAGCCTCCACCAAACAATATCGGAGTGCTTTATTATTTCGTCGTTAAATTGCTTACTCATATAGTTTCTTTTGGCTTGCCGATTAATAGTGTTAGCTTTATTTCTCGCAGTCTTAAACTTCTTCAAATCGTCAATATATTTTGTTTTTTGAAAGCGCTTAAAAAAGTATGTTTTTAATTCGTATAGCCTTTAGGCATTTCTTAGTTATCCACGGCTTACGCGCCTTCGAAGCTCGCACTCTTGTTTTGTATGGGAAAGACTCACAATGCAGCTATTTGTCGGTGGAAATAAAAGTACCATAAGCTTCATCAACATTGGTTTCCTCATAGACGCTGCTCTAGTTTACTTGCGAAAGTTTATCATAAAACGTTTGTAAAGTAGTCTGATTTATGACTAGAACACGCATAGCAAAGCTTTTTGCAGGTTTGTTAGGGGAACTGTGAGATTTGTAATTAAATAAATTGGTAGGTGGTGCCTAAGATCATCTGCCAGTGCACCAGATATTGACAATTCATCACATGCATTAGCAATGAAGGTGTCTAGTAACGTTGATATATAAAAATGTATTGGTCTCTAGTACAGTGTAGAACTCATGTTTAAGTGTTGACTTTTCAAGCAAGTTTATGTTCAAGTCCCCGCCTAATATGAGTGTGTATTTATAGTCATCTACCCAGCTGAAGTACTCCTCCATAAAATGGATAAATTTCTTACTGTTTCCCCTGGGTGGGCGGTATGTGACAGTAAAAAGCTAGGAATTATATTTTAGGGTAAGCACCTCGTAGTCATCGGATACAACACAGAAATTGTCAAGTAATTCGCATTTTGGAAACGTTTTCGACAGCATCGCACCCCCCCCCCCCACCTCTCTTAGAGCTCTGGTTAAGGAAAAATGTGGAGTATTCGGGTTGATTAAGAACAGCAGAGTGGCTTTCGTACCATGTCTCAAAGATCATGACAACGCCAAACGTGAAGCTAAAGCTGGAAAGAAAGGCACATATATGATCGCTTTTGTTTCGCGCTGATTGAGCATTCAGATGCAGAAACAAAATGTTATCGCTTTTTGTCTGATAACGTGTGCTCAGCTCGTAAGATGTCAAGAAATCATAACTTGAAGCGTTCACTGATGCCATGCTCTCGGAGACACGGTATGTAGCAATCTTAACGATAGTCATACGAAGAAGCCAGAAGAGTTTAAAAAACGAAGCTTTGAAAAAAAAATGCCAATGTAAACTGCAATGGGCATACTTATAGCATGACACAGAAACTACTTTTTTTTACCAAGTCTGTGCTCAAGTTGTACACTTTACAGGGCACGGCATAGAAGTCAGTAAATTTTAAATCTACATCGAGGAAGAAGGCCCTACAGACTCTGTTAGTACAGCCATCGCACAGGTATTTACAAACCTCATGATTGGTTAGTCTAGCATCGCTGGCAGAAACAAGGGATAGGATGACGAAGCAGTATATAGCGTTTTTAAATGTCGAAGTGTCAAAATATTGATATCGAAAAACACAAACAGGAGAAGTCGTATTCATACGTTTCCAGTTGTTGTACTTGTCAAGTAACATTCTATTTTGGTGGTCTATGTGCTGATGAGAAAAACGCTTAAGCGACCTTCGCCAGGTCAGACTCACAGGTAACATGCAGGATTGAAGAGTTCTCACTTTTGCGCATTAAAATCTTTCCTTGTGATACCCCCCCCCCCCCCGTATTTCCAATTTTTCGCCTTTTTGAGCTTTAGAGCTTTACCCAGCAGCATCTTGTTCTCGACATATGTGCGACATATTTATGTAGACGAGGTCGCTTGTGTCAAATCCCAGCCTATCTGCTTTCAGAGTTTTCTTCCGAGCAGCTGACAGCAACTTTTCATGAGCAGTTCTTGAGACGAACTTTACCACAACATTAGGTTTCTCCTTATTTTTCGAAGGCACACGATGAACTACATCACTGTCACCGTCAATAGCACTTGTGCCCAGATATTTTGCAATGTCCGCAACAGCCTTGTCTAGGTCCTCATTAGCAGCAAACGGAAGTCCTTCAATTTCAAGGTTCATGCTTCTACTATATTGTTTCAACCCTATTATCTGCTTCCTTGCCTGTTTAAGCTCCTCCTTCAACTCTTCGTTCTCCGCGCGACATTCCGCAGCTTCGGCCTTCATTTCAGCAAGTTCCTCGCTGTAACGTTCAATATCCCTCTTAAATTCTTCAAAACCATCATTCATAAACCCAATGGAGCTACGAATGCCACCAAGTTAAGCATGGATTTCAGTACTTGAAGCATCAACCATCGCTACGTCGTTTTTTCTTTCTGTGGCGAATGCATCTAGCTTGACTACGGGCTCGGTGAGTACCTTCACATCTTCTTTGATAGTGCTAGGTTGATTTTCCAGAGCCTTTGCAACATCCCCTAGGGCACTCTCCTAAGTTGCCGACATTGCCGAATGGCGGAAACCAACGGCTGAAACAGCACACCGAAGAAAATTCCACCACATCAAAATGGACACTCGTGGCAGCAGCAGCGACGAGACTGTCAGTGTTGTATCTAGGAAGCTTTATAAGAAAGATTCCAGTCAACCTGAAAAAGTGCAGGAAGCTAGTTAGGTCCAGTCCGTACGCCGTCACCGCTGCTGCCAGAATGACAAAAATGTTCCGACGAATACACCGCCCCCAGAGCAAGCGATAACAGTCCGCTGATTGCTTTAAACTTGCGTAGATAGCAGGCATGTAGATTCAGTCAGGGTGAAGTCATCGTGCAGAAGGCAAGTCTGTGATGCGTTGATGACAAACGCCCGATCCTCCAGCAGGCAGCAACACGCGGTCTTCGTAGCTTGCAGCTCATTGAGAAGCACGAGCCTCAAACCTGAAAAATTCCAGGAAGCTAGTTAGGTCCAGTCCGTATGCCGGCGCCGCTGCTGCCAGAATCACCAAAATGTTCCGACGAATACACCACCCCCAGATGAAGCGATAACAGTTCGTTGATTGCTTTAAACTTGCGTAGATGGCAGGCATGTCGATTGAGTCACGGTGAAGTCATCGTGCAGAAGGTAAGTCGGCGATGCGTTGATGATATACGCCCGATCTTCGAGCTGGTAGCAACACGGTCTTGGTAACTTGCAGCTCACTTGAGAAGCACGAGTCTCAAACCTGAAAAATTGCAGGAAGCTAGTTAGGTCCAGTCCGTACGCCGTCGCCGCTGCTGCCAGAATGAATTTCATAGACCAACTAGAATGTGCGTTTTGGAAATAAAGCCATTACTATTTCTGCTATATGCGTAGCGTCTTCATGCATGCTACAACACCGTCCTATAAGCCGATGTCGCTAACAAATGTCGATTATGAGATATTAATGCAGATTTTAGCAACTGGACTGCAAGGACTCATCAAGAAAATTGTCGCAGACCACACCAAACTTGCGGCATCAAGCGACGGCTCATTTTGTCGAACATTTATAAGATGCGCTGCGTGCTAGAGTGCTGTGACGTCACCTTTGGCGGCATTGCAGTTATTTAGCGCGATATCGAGCAAGCGTTCGATTGTGTTGTTCACCTTATTTTGCTACCCATCTCGGTTCATGTTAATGTCGGTTCCAGCATCACTAAGGGCGCTGTCTTGGCGTACCAGAATGTCTCAATAATGTTACTTACTAACAAGTTTCTGGAGGGCCCCATCAACATCATGCGTTCAGTGCTCCAAGGCTGCCCCTCAGACCGCTTCTATTTGCTATCTATGTAGAAGCAATGTGTCTGGCAATCACTGAAAATGACAGAATACGTGGTTTCAGATTGTCAGCGACAGGAATGAAGCTGTTTTCATATGGAGATTATATTAGTGTGTTGTGCTGGCAAACCAAGCGTAAGCGAAACAATATCTGTAGTAAAATATTTCTGTGATGTCACCGGTAGTAGTGTAAATTGGGGCAAATGCTTTAGGCGGTGGCACTGGGAGTGGTCTTCTGCACCGGAGAAGTTCGCGAACATCCACTGGGTTAAAACTCCGACGAGGTATCTGGGTGTTCCCCTCGACAGGTACAACAGTAGCGATGAATACTGGATGAGCCAAACCAAAGAAATGAAAGAAAAAGTATATAGATGGAAAGGTACTAACCTATCTATTTTCGCAAGCGCGACAGTTTGGAATACGCTTTTTTATCACAAAATTATATTACGTCATACAAGCATTGTATTGTTCAAAAGCAAACGTGCAAAGGTTGCACAGAGTGTTTGCGCTTTTCATCTGAGGTTCAATATAGGAAAGGTGCAGCCGAACAAATTTGTTTAGAAGAGTGAAGGAAGGGGGTGTGGGCTTGGCACAACTTCCTCGACAAATTTGTGAACCGGTTTCTGTTCTTTCGCGATGTGCGCGATCCTTTTCTGCGCACCGTACGTCAGCTTAGGTTGAGCAACGTTTTGCTGACTCACGTTGTTAGCTCGGTAAGCTCGACCGGAACACTTCGTGGTTACTTTAAGGAAGTGTTCGACAGTGTGCGTTCCCTTTGTGTTCGTTTTTCAGATGAGTACCTTGTGAAGTGAAAAGGAAAACACTGTATCAAGCTGTTTGCGATATACCTTTCCCAGTGCCGTTATAGAGAGCCATATACAGCGGAGGACCAGGACAGGATGTTCTTAGGCGAGTGGAACGCATTGAGGCCCCACCAGGGTTAAAAGCCTTCTTTTTCGAGCTCCACACCGGAACGCTCTCAGTGAAGACGTTTATGGAAGAACGAGGCTGTCTTGTACCGTGGGGAACGCACTCTGCAAGAAGCCCGAGACAATAGATCATGTTTTCTTATATTGCGGAGCGGCGGTTGTCTTCTGGGACGTGTTAAAGCGAACCCTGAACAAAGATTTACCGGTGGACTCCCAAGAGATCAGGTATGTGGCAATGAAGGATATAGATGGGGCACCATATGGCTTTGTTATGTTGAATGCTCTCCGCTGTGTATGGTGTGCTCGTATGGCAAGGTAGCATTGCGATCCCGACGCCCGGCCTGCGCGTATATATTTCACAGAATGTATGTCAATGGAGGTGAGTGCAGCGGTGGCGTAGAGGTAGAACAGCCGCCTCGCATGCAGGAGGTCCGTGATTCGAATCCCGGTGCTGCACAATTTTCCACCGGATTAAAAAAAAAGAATCCGCGTGTTGATAAAATTGCACAAACAGGCCTGGAATGTGACCTGATCCCGGTGACCAGAACCGGTAACGCACTCCCTTACCAGAGCAGGATTGGCCACCCTGGTGCAGTACTTGGCCACAACCTCCTATATGAACACAACAATAAACCCCGGCCCTCAGTCCCCAGCAGCTGCGAAGCAACCGACCGCGGCGGCGCTCAGACCTGCGACACAGCAGAGGGTGTTAAGGATCCTTGGCTCCTGACAGGCCACCATTTGAATATGAACCTGGCAACGCTTAACGCTAGAACGTTATCTAGTGAGGCAAGTCTAGCAGTGCCAGTGCCGTTGGAGGAATTAAAGGGCAGTAAATGGGATATAACAGGACTCAGGGAAGCTAGGAGGCCAAAAGAAGCATATACAGTGCTAAAAAGTGGGCACGTCCTGTGCTACCGGAGCTTAGCGCAGAGACGAGAAGAAGGAGTCGGATTCCTGATTAAGCAGAATATAGTTGGTAACACACAGGAATTCTATAGCGTTAACGAGAGGGTGGCAGGTCTTGTTTTGAAACTCAATAAGAGGTACAAAATGAAGGTTGTACAAGTCTACGCCCCTACATCCAGTCATGATGACCAGGAAGTCGAAAGCTTCTATGAAGACGTGGAATCGGCGATGGATAGAGTGAAAACGAAATACACTATACTGATGGGCGACTTCAATGCCAAGGTAGGCAAGAAGCAGGCTGGTGACAAGGCAGTGGGAGAATATGGTATAGGCACTAAGAATAGCAGGCGAGTTATTAGTAGAGTTTGCGGAACAGAATAATATGCGGATAATGAATACCTTCTTCCACAAGCGCTATAGCCGAAAGTGGTCATGGAGGAGCCCGAACGGCGAGACTAGAGATAAAATAGACTTCATACTCTGCGCTAACCGTGGCATCATACAAGATGTGGACGTGCTCAGCAAGGTGCGCTGCAGTGACCATATGGTGGTAAGAACTCGAATTAGCCTACACCTGAGGAGGGAATGGAAGAAACTGGCACATAAGAAGCCGATCAATGAGTTAGCGGTAAGAGGGAAAATAGAGGAATTCCAGATCAAGCTACAGAACAGGTATTCGGCTTTAACTCAGGAAGAGGACCTTAGTGTTGAAACATTGAACGATAATCTTGTGGGCACCATTGGCGAGTGTGCAATATAAGTCAGTGGTAACTCCGTAAGACAGGATACCAGTAAGCTATCGCAGGAGACAAAAGATCTGGTCAAAAAATGCCAATATACGAAAGCATCTAACCCTACAGCTAGAATAAAACTGGCAGAACATTCCGAGGTAATGAACAAGCGTAAGACAGCTGACATAAGGAAGTATAATGTGGCTAGAATTGAACGTGCTCTCAGGAACGGAGGAAGCCTAAAAACAGTGAAGAATAAACTAGGAATAGGCAAGAATCAGATGTATGCGTTAAAAGAGAAAGCCGGCAATATCATTACTAATGTGGATGAGATAGTTCAAGTGGCTGAGGAGTTCTATAGAGATTTATACAGTACTAGTGGCACCCACGATGATAATGGAAGAGAAAATAGTCTAGAGGAATTCGAAATCCCAAAGGTAACGCCGGAAGTAGTTAAGAAAGCCTTGGGAGATATGCAAAGGGGGAAGGCAGCTGGGGAGGATGAGGTAACAGCAGATTTGTTGAAGGATGGTGGACAGATTGTTCTAGAGAAACTGGCCACCCTGTATACGCAATGCCTCATGACCTCGAGCGTACCGGAATCTTGGAAGAACGCTAACATAATCCTAATCCATAAGAAAGGGGACGCCAAAGACTTGAAAAATTATAGACCGATCAGCTTACTGTCCGTTGCCTACAAACTATTTACTAAGGTAATCGCAAATAGAATCAGGAACACCTTAGACTTCTGTCAAGCAAAGGACCAGGCAGGATTCCGTAAAGGCTACTCAACAATAGATCATATCCACACTATCAATCAGGTGATAGTGAAATGTGCGGAATATAACCAACCCTTATATATAGCTTTCATTGATTACGAGAAAGCGTTTGATTCTGTCGAAACCTCAGCAGTCATGGAAGCATTACGGAATCAGGGTGTAGACGAGCCGTATGTAAAAATACTGAAGGATATATATAGTGGCTCCACAGCCACCGTAGTCCTCCATAAAGCAAGCAACAAAATCCCAATAAAGAAAGGCGTCAGACAGGGAGATACGATCTCTCCAATGCTATTCACAGCGTTTTTACAGGAGGTATTCAGAGACCCGGATTGGGCAGAATTGAGGATAAAAGTTAATGGAGAATACCTTAGTAACTTGCGATTCGCTGATGATATTGCCTTGCTTAGTAACTCAGGGGACCAATTGCAATACATGCTCACTGACCTGGAGAGGCAAAGCAGAAGAGTGGGTCTAAAAATTAATCTGCAGAAAACTAAAGTAATGTTATTTTAACCGTCTCGGAAGAGAACAGCAATTTACAATAGGCAGTGAGACACTTAAAGTTTTAAGGGAATACATCTACTTAGGGCAGGTAGTGACGGCGGATCCGGATCGTGAGATGGAAATAATCAGAAGAATAAGAATGGGCTGGTGTGTGTTTGGCAGGCATTCTCAGATCATGAACAGCAGGTTGCCATTATCCCTCAAGAGAAAAGTATATAATAGCTGTGTCTTACCAGTGCTCACCTAAGGGGCAGAAACCTGGAGACTTACGAAAAGGGTTATACTCAAATTGAGGATGACGCAACGAGCTATGGAAAGAAGAATGATATGTGTAACGTTAAGGGATGAGAAACGAGCAGATTGGGTGGGGGAACAAACGCGAATGAATGACATCTTAGTTTAAATCAAGAAAAAGAAATGGGCGTGGGCAGGACATGTAATGAGGAGGGAAGATAACCGATGGTCTTTAAGGGTTACGGACTGGATTCCAAGGGAAGGGAAGCGTAGCAGGGGGCGGCAGAAAGTTAGGTGGACGGATGAGATTAAGGAGTTTGCAGGGACGGCATGACCACAATTAGTACATGACCGGGGTTGTTGGAGAAGTGTGGGAGAGGCCTTTGCCCTGCAGTGGGCTTAACCAGGCTGATGATGATGATGATGAATACGCTACAGCTTTTGTCACGTACACCGGCATTATTCACTTTGTCTGTGGTATTCAACACATAATTAATGTCCCCTACCAACATAACACACTTATTACGACGGATGTACTTAGAAAGGTTCCAAAAAACAAGACACGCTCCTCCACTTAATTCGGAGCGTAGGCGCATATGACGCGGAATTCAACATCAGAGATCAAAATATCACAAAAAAACAATATTTCCAGATTCGCAGAAAAATACTCTTTTAATCTGCAGTCCAGGCAGCTTCTTAACGAATAGAATGCACCCCGCATACGTGCCTACCGCATGGCTAACCGCCGCAAAATATATGTGCGTGAATCGTCGCACCAAGATACCGGTCTGCTTCTCTCCGTCAACCTTAGTCTCTTGGACGGCTAGTACGTTCATGTTGTGGTAAGTGACCAAGCGTAGAACCTGTTGCCTCACATCAGCGATTGCCTGAGCTCCTTCAGTCTATTTCAATCAACAAGCACCTAATCAATGCAGTTGATCATTGTACCTATTTAGGTGTGAAATTTGACCGCCATCTCAAATTTCACCTTCACATTGTTAATGTTAAAAAAAAATTGGCATACGGGATACGCGTTTTAATAAAAGCACGACCATATTTATCATTTTCTACTCTCATGTCGCTTTATTATGCTTTTGTTCATTCTCATATTAACTATAACATTGAATCATGAGGAAACACTTATATCAGTCACCTAACTTCGTTGCAAGTCATTCGGAATCGAGCTATTCGGCTAATAACATTTTCACCTCGTAGCATTAGTGCAACTCGGCTGTTACATGCACATAATATTTTGAATGTGACTGACCTTGTTAAATATAACCTGGCCATATTTATTTTTAGGGCTTTAAACAATGATATTCCAGTAACCATCATTCCGAAGACTTCCCTTACTAATACTAATAATACTAGATTTGCTGAAGATATTAACTTCATTTTAACCTTAGTTCGCACCAACTATGGTAAGCAATCACTACACTTTTCAGCTTTATCTCTGTGGAATACATTACCATTCCCTTTAAAATTGGATGAAGTTGAGAGTATGACGGAAGCCCGTCTGGTCGGGATGATGCCGTGCCGTCTGGTCGGTCATATGACGTGCAGGATACGCATGTGCGCTCCTGGAAACTTAGACACGAGCTCGTGCATGTGAAAGACCCATTGGAAAAGGACAAGTTCCCAGGCGTGGTGTATGTCATTCCGTGTGCGGACTGTCGATTTGTCTACGTCGGTGAAACCGGCAACCTCAAAACAAGACTTAAGCAACACATGAATGACGTCCAGAAACGACACGTTGCATCAAATGCCTTGGCCGAACACTGCGCAGCCACATCACATAAGATTAACTGGGAGAAATCTCGTGTGATTGCGAAGGAGCGAAATCATTCTTCGCGTCTTTATCTTGAGTCCCTAATCATCCAAACCACGGCGCACACTCTTAATCGCAACGAAGGCAATCTGCCGCCCATGTATGCCAGGTGCCTTAATCATGTTTTGAGACGCACATAAAAAGGGGCGCCAGCTCTGCCGCTTCTTTCATTGTGAACAAGGCTCCCGTGGGGGAGCCGAAACGTAAATAACTCTTTTAAACCATTTTTGGTCGGTGTCCAGACCTCTTCCTTTTAAGTATCCCTTTAAAATTGTTCAATGCTGACAGATTTCGTACAGAACGTAAGCACTTTCTTGTATCTTCCTCCGACTTTCCCATTTGAGTATAGTATGAGTTGTATTATTAACCTTCTCTTTGTCTCTTGATTTCCTTCCCGCATATATATATGTATATTTTTTACTTTCTTTCTTTCTTAGCTATTTTTGTAGTTCCACATTTCGTTGGCTATGTCGAAGCCTTGTTTTTGTTTAATACGTACATATGCTGCTTTTCTGTTCATTTATGCCTTGTCTCTTAAAACCTTTACTTGTAAATTTTTCGTGTTGCCATTGTCGTATTATTAATTCTAGTCATGACGCACAGGAGGTCCCATTTCAGTTTCTAACTACGGGACCTCCTTCTGTATATACATATGTTGTAATTATCCGCATTTCGTTATGAATAAAACTGATTCTGATTCTGACTTTGCCTACGACTAGCTGCCAATCATCGCATGTTCAATGTGGCAATACTAAGGGATCGAGAAGAGGGGGTTAACCGAGGATGCCGATTTTCATTAGTCATATCATAAGAAGCCAACAAACACTGGCACCAAGGACAACATAGGGGAAATTACTTGCGCTTAATAAATGAACTAAAGAAATGATAAATAATGGAAATAAAGTGCGTGAAAAAGCCACTTGCCGCAGGTGGGAACCGAACCCACAACCTTCGCATACTATGGGAAGGTACCAATATTAGGAGAAGGTATTTTAGCCGTCTTCAACTAGAGAGAAACGTAGGCCCGGTGCATGGCGCTTACCAAACCCGACTAACCCTCGGCTAGCCGCCTCCATGACCTCCCGGCTTGTTGGTGTCGTTAGGCGAGGCCGCTTTGCCCAGAGGCTTCTTTTCAGGTGGTACACCCTTGCAATTCTTTAACAATATCATGCGAGTGTCGACCGCAAGGCATGTCAATGGCGTTGTAGCGGCGAGAGCTGTAGGGTTTGGCAACTTTATGTGTGGTCGTGCAAGACGAATTCTAGTTCGAATGCATTCTGCGGCGCTGTTAGGCTTTAGGGTATCACCTCATCGCTACAGGGCCGCTCGCGCGATATTGTTAAAAAATTGCAAGGATGTACATTAGGCTTTGACTTGTAGTCCATCGGCCTTCCTTGAGGCACCTTCGTCGGCGGCCCCTCGCTGGTGCTGGTCGCACCATCGTCCCGGTCCTTAGTCTCGTCGTGAGGAACGTTGACTGAGGCACCGAGAGTCACAGTCCGGTCGCCATCGTTGACGTCCTTGTCCTACAGCATAGCAGTCGTGTCATTGTTGGGTGCGTCTCCGTTAGGGCGCCGTTAGCAAGGCTCGCTGCAGGTAGGACCTGTACCGACTTGCCCGTCTTCTCGGCAGCCTCAGCCACCAAGCCTTCTGCGCCGGTAGTCGATGACGCGCTGAGTATCCCTGTCGAAAGCATGTCTCCCGTTCCTTTGGCGGCGTCCTCCGTCTCGACCACGTCTATGACGTGCTCAGCAGCAACGTCACTCGCTGCTGGACCGATCACGGTGGCGTTGGATTTGGCGCAGTCAGCGTCAACGTGTCCGAAACGTCAGCACCTGGAACAGCGCGGGACATTACACTCTCGGCGGACGTGCCCCGTGCAATTGGCAGCGCAGGCACTCCATAGATCTACCGGGCACGACAACCAAGACCAACTCACCGCCGACGCGGAACTGATGAAGAAGGCCCTCCACTTTGACGCCCCTTTTCAGCTTGAGGAACACAGGCCTGGTGGTGGAGATCTTGATGCCCATGCCATGGACGCGCCACCTTTCCTGGCTTACCTCCTCCACCTTGCCGAAAGCCGCGAACGTCCGGACGTCCTCGTCGGCAACGCCGTACAGCAGGCAGTGAAGCCTAAGCTTCACCTGCTGGTCGTGCGGGTCAACGATGACGCACCGTCCTCTCTTCACTTGCAGTTCCTTCAGGGCAACTAGTCTTTTCGTGGCAGTCACGTCATTCAGGGTCATCGCCCAGACCTGGTTTATCTGGAACGCCCCTATGCATACCACGTCAGGCAGCAGTCCTGTCGGCAGTAGGGCGTCTCTAATATCTTCGACCTTGTAAGTTTGCGCGCGTACAGTCAACAGCAAAAGACTGTGGGATGCGCGAGTGCGTGGCAAAGCGACCCTCCTCCCCCTTCTCGTGGTGAACCCCTGGTGTCGACACCGACGCCTGCACGCATGCGCGTCCCTCAATGACTGCAAGTGTGCATGTTTCCGCGCTTCCTCCTTGCGCGCCCGGCGATATCCTAATGTAGCCGCGAGGTAGCCCTCTTGCGATATGCGCCGTAGCGGCTTCGACTGGCAGAACTTCGTTTATACAACGGAAATCAATTGTCCATTTTCGTCTTGCCGTTCTCCTTCTATAGAGCGCGTCTTCTGCCACGCTGCTCTGCGGTAGAACGCACCGTTCGTAAAAAGAAAGAACCAACGAAGATTGGGCACGAAAAGATGCAGCCCAGAAAAAGAAATACCTCTCCAGCGAAGCCGTATGGGTGGAGGCCATCAGAAGCACGGTACTCCGAAAGCAAGCCCAGGCTATCCAGAGGGCCCAGGAAAGAGCAGAGCATCACGGCGTTCTGTCCTTTACGTAGGCGCGGTCAGCGGCTACAATGGCCTCCCGTTAGGAGGTCCTGGCAATAGCTCCTCAGGATTAAAGGGAAGCTGAAACACTTTTCGAAAAAAATGAGTCCTCTGCGGCATTCTACAGTTTTGAGTCCCCTGAACACGAATATCACGTTCAAAAAGGGCGCAAACAAGCGCAAGCGGCTGTTTTTTCATGAAAAACGCGCACCAGCGCCTCAGGGTATCGCGCGAACGCCGCTGTTGTCCGTGATTGGTCGGAGCCGCTGTGACGTCAATGGCGGCAGTCGCCGGTCTGCGCCGCCGTTTCAGAGCGTAGCACGCTGTTCTGTTCTGGCTTCATAGCTGAGTTGTAAGCATTATGGAACGTTCTCGCTGGCTCGGACAGCTTGTATTTTCGCCGTACAGTCGCGATCAATTTGAAGGTGATCGCGCGAGCATCGACCGGCGGGCCTTCCAAGCAACATAGCAGCCGGTTTCGGAATTGCGAAGATAAAAATTGCGCTGCCTTCTTCCCCTATTAGGCTCTTCCAGGCAGCAACCATCACCCCCAAGACCAACTCACCACATTTTTGTGTTTGTTTCCCATTCATGGCAATGATCTGTGTGCGTCGCTTCCTAATGCATATCTTGGCTAACAATGACGCCTCTGTGCAAAAGCTCATAACGCAATCGAAGTAAATTCGCAGGTTATGCCGTGAACGGTGACGGGAGTGACAGCTTTTCAGGGAACACCAAAAGAGAGAGAGGGGAGCTATCTGATGTTTCCCTCCAGACCGACGATGATGACGTAACGTGGCGCTGCTCCTATTTTGGTCGTCACTCGAGCGATCACCTTCAAATTGATCGCGACTGTACATGTTCGAACCGACAGCCGATACGGAAAACGATGGCGGCAACGGCGGCAACGACGATGTTGAGTGTGCCAGAAGCGAGAGCGATGTGTGCACCTTCTCGCGCGTTGGAAATCTTAGCTGTTACGTATGCTTTTTTTTTTCATGTAGCTGCACGTTCCAATGACGGGAGAAAAGATGCGTTAAAGTGTCACTGGGAACTTGCTGCTGGAAAAATGCCGAAGCACTAACTTCTCATTAGATTGTAAACACGGGTACAATTCCGCGATGTCAAGCACCTTGCCGCTGCTTGTCTAAAGTCCCGTGGTTTTCTGAGCGTTGATACACGATCGCGAACATAAGTGCCGCGTTTCAAAGCGCGCACATGCAGTGCTGCGAGGTACAGTCATGGAAGTTGCTTATCATACACATCCAGAAATGGCCAGAGGTATTGTATGTGCAATATTCATACTATGGTTCGACGACTGTGCGATTGTGGCTCAATCAAGAATCGGTATGCGTGCTCCAAGCTAGTGTTGACATAAAGATATTAGGCAGTTGTAGCACCGCCCTTCGGTAAACATAACTGCAACCGTAGGTCGAATGTCACTAGGCAAGCCTGTACTCCATTTCATACCTCAGGTGCAATGCTGTGGAAGCTACGCACGAAGTCCGGTTACCAAAACTTATAACTGCGCGCATTTCCGTCTATGGTTCGCAGCGTGCCAGCGGCGTTTGCTCGCGCGAGCATGCACGTGAAGCTGCCGCGACGGGCTGCAATTAAAAAATGCCGAAAAGAAAATTGATTTAAAAGAACGTTTTAGCAGTCGTATAAGTACACGGATTGTTTCTATGGGTAAATTCTTTTTTTTTCTTTCAGAACTGAGCTTACATATGAAAAGTTTTCTCAAAAATCGGGTCAAGAAACACCGAACTTTTTCCAAGTGCGAACGCAGCCACTGCAAGAAGTATCTCAAGCCTCCACAGCGTTGCACCTGATGTATGAAACGGAGTATAGCAACGGTAGGAACAACGCGTTTCCGCATTAGTCGTAAGGCTATCCGGCTATCGCGGAAATGGTACGAGCACAGCACAGTTGATTTCGTCGGCACGAACTTCTCTCCTCACCGCAATGCGCTGCAAGCTTCTTGTCCTTCGGGAACCTGTGAAACACCACATCGTCTCGCCCGCGTGTGTTCGCGCAGCCGAATGCTGCACAGAACGAAGGCATGTTGGGCGCCCTTGGCTGTAGGCACTCACGCAGCACAGAAGGAAAGAACAGTTTACGAAAATCGCAAAACAAACGTGAGCGGCGGCGGCGGCAAATCTCTCGTAGCGTCGTTCAGTAAAGCGCAGGACGGAAAGAGGCATGCCAGCGCATGCCAGCACGCCGGTCCGGCAGCTCGGTCCCCGCCAGTGACGTCACTCTCGCCGGTTCTCTCTGGCAACCACCTCACCCGGCGCTCCGGGAAGCGATGGGGGCGTGTCCGCGGGGGTGATTTAGAAAGCGATTTCCGCCCCTTATATTAACAAAACCAAGAAAAACATTTCGGAACCGTAAATTATTAGGTCTGTTCTTCCCAATCCCAGAAATTCATGGAAATTGAAAACCGTTTCAGCTTTCCTTTAAATAAAGTTCGTTGTCTGTCTGTCTGTTGCGTTCGCCACCGGGCCGGCCATATGCGTCAGCACTCGTGACTCGACAAAAAGCGGCCGCAGTGGCGCCCGCAAATTCACGCTTCTAAACACGTTTCACACAGTTTCGCCCGTCGAAGCCGCCACAGCGCATATCGCAAGAGGGCTACCTTGTGGCTACATTCGGATATCGCCGGGCGCGCCAGGAGGAAGCGCGGAAACATGCTCGCTTGCAGTCTCGGAGGGACGCGCATGCGTGCAGGCCTCGGTCTCGACACCAAGCGTCACCGCTAGAAGGGGAGGAGTGTCGCTTTGCCACGCGCTTGCGCATCTCGCAATCTTTTGCTGTTGACTGTACATCACCGTGTAAAAACACGGTGTTAATCGCCACTCGTACTTTCGACAGTTGAGGCAAAATAAACGGGTATTCCTTATCACCTTCCGTCAGCCTGTTTCCGCGACCAAAAGTGACCGCTGTCGCCGCCCCATTTAAAGCCATGATTACACAATCCGATCAGCTCGGCTGCCGGAAGCAGAATGTTTTGCCTCTGGCCTCTCGTCACACACCTCACAGGGATAACCAGCCTGTTTCGCGGTCAGAACAAGCTGCCGTGTTTCTTCCAGTTCTCTTCCGTCTGTGCGCCGTGATCGCATGGGGTAGTGCCTTGCGTTGTAGCTGCAATAAACCAGGTTCGAGTCCTCGTCACGGCAATATATTTTTTTGGGGGGAGACGAAGACGAAGTGTTTCTATCATAGAACGCTTGCACCTTTGTCTCGCTTTATTTCTTTCCAAACTCTGGGAGCTGCCGCTCCCGTGTTGCGGCAATGGACGAAGAAGCCCTCGAAGACCATCCTGGAGCCAAGCCATCACGTGGGGTCACGTCCAGGAAACGTGAAAATGCGTCGAGTGACACGGACAGCGAGGCAACCGAGTTGTACTCGGACAGCGTCGACTCCTCGGACGACGATTTCACGCTGGTCATGAGCCGAACGACAAAAAGAAGGCTCCTACGGAGGTCATCGTCACCAAGTGTCTCCACCGTGAAGACAACACCACAGCGCTGGCCGTACACTATGCTCTTCATGCATTTGGACCCAGTGTCAAATCTGCGACTCCTAAACAGGCAAGTCGTTTCGGCGTTTCTTGGGGGAATCGCGCCAAACGAGATGAAGGACGTGAGAATAAACGCACGGAAGAATGTCCTTGCAGTAGATGTTCTACACCGTAGTACACTGCAAAGCCTGCGGCACATAACGGAGATCGACAAAGTGCAAGTGCGATCCATGATACCTACTGGTGGCAATGGCACTATCGGCGTCATTTATGATGTCGATATTTCTATACCAACCGACAACTTACCGATAATTATAAAGCCAACTACAAAAGGCACTTTCATCACGCACATCACAAGACTTGGCAACACCCGTTGCCTGAAGCTGTGGTTTGATGGAGACAGCCTCCCCTCACACGTCAAAGTTGGTCACGACCGCCATCCAGTCCGCCCATAGGTACCGAAGCCCCTGCAATGCTACAAATGCTGCAAGATGGGACACGTAAAAGATGTCTGTAGGAATAACCACGTGTGCCCAGGGTGCGCCGAATCTCATTCAGCAGATGCCTACCGCGCAAGTGTGTTAAAGTGCCCTAACTGCCATGGTATTCATGAGGCCTCATCCAATGATTGCCCGCGGGTGAGGAACGAGCGAGCAGTACTCAAACGTATGGTACGGGACCATTCAACACACAGAGAGGCTGCTGGTACTCCCAGGCGACGACGACATCGGCACCGAAGAGCAGCACGAAGAGTTTCGTCTACTGAAAGATAGACGCCATCTTCCGGCAAAGCGGCTACCGTATCAACGCGAACTTCCACGAAGACCGACAGTGCGAAAACTAAGACTCGGCAACACTCTCACCTCCTGAAGAGTGGCCTACACTTCCACGAGCACAACCTGCCTCGGAGTCACATCAAATTGCACCGCCCTCAGTGACCTCACGAACCGCGGATGGGACGACGACTGAGGATCGCGAAGTCATAGTGATGCTGAAGTCACTTATGGACGCCATGCGCATTCTACTGAGCAGCATGAAAACCTCGTCGGCACAGAGCGCACTGCAGGTGCTGGGCACCTTGAATCCGGTGCTTGCGGCTCTAGGGTAAAACCATGGCCCGAGAGATGGCGTCGTTCCAAGAGGAAGTCAAGAATGCATCTGTCTTTCAGTGGAACGCCAGAGGGCTTAAGTCACGCATGTCCTACTTTAGACAGTTTGTCTTTGTGCACCAGTTCCCCATTATCGTGATTTGCGAGCCCAACCTGTCAGCTCCCATCAAACTGTACGGGTATGAGTGCTTCATGTCCTCTACCCACGGAGAGTGCAGCAAGGTTGTTGTGTTTGTACGCCGTGACTTGACTTATATACATCACCCAGTGCCTCCTGATGAAGCAAATCAATACGTTTGCTTATCAGTGAAGAAGAAAAAGCTCACGTTCACAATTCTTGGAGCCTATTTATCTCAAGCAAGCCGTCTAGATTGTGAGCGCCTACGGGGAATTTTAACATCGACTCCGCAGCCGTGGGTGCTCACTGGTGACTTTAACGCCCACCATTACCTATGGGGAAGCTCCAAAGTTAACACTAGAGGCAGAACGTTGGTGTCCTTTGCCTCTGAACGCAAATTTCGCTTGTCAAATAATGGAAGCCCTACTTATCTGCGTGGATCAGCGTATAGCAGCTGCTTGGACCTAACCTTCGTTTCACGTTCGCTTTCGAGAAGAGTGCACTGGTTTTCGGATTTAGAAACACGGGGTAGCGACCACATCCCAACCTATTTGAAGATCGAAGGTTTGACTAGCTCTAAGTCCTCTAGAACCGTCCAGTGCACCGATTGGCCTAAATAGAAAATAATAATGGAAGACTGTTGTCGTGACGGCACCTCCTATAACCTACAGGGCGCAATAAAGGATGCCATACAAACAACCACGCATTTGCTTTCGAGGAGTTCTGCCCGCACCGATTTCGACATCGAACTAGCAAAACTTCGAGCAATTCATCGTCGTGCGGAGCGAAGATATAGACTCACCAAGTCCAATCATGATTTGAGATTGGCTAGACGAACACAAAAGAAAATACAGCGTCACATGAACAAGCTGGCTTCACGACAATGGGCATCCTTTTGCGAGTCCCTGGATCCGCGAAAACCTTTGTCGCTTATATGGAGGACTGTTCGTGGCCGTCGCACAGCCTTTGGTCAGCGCCACCCATTTAAATCTCTGGCACTTTACCTACAATGTAGAGATATTGATGTTGCTGAATCTTTCTGCAGAAAGATTGCTGGCGAGGCAAATTCCGATGAAACGGGTACAGGAACGCTCGACCACCCACTGTTCCTACACGATCCCCGCATGGAATGCCCTTTTTCTATGGAAGAACTAGAAGCTGCGCTGGCTTTGTGCAAGCGTTCTTCAGTGCCAGGACCTGACGGCATTACATACCGTGCCTTGTGTAACCTAGGAGGTCAAGCTCGGAAGGCACTCTTGCTCCTCTACAACGACTCCTGGCAGACGGGTATGGTTCCGCAACAGTGGAAGTCAACTTGCCTCATTCCACTTCTCAAAGCTGGCAAGCCGCCTTTGGACATTTCCTCATACCGTCCGATCGCACTTGCCAGCTGTGTCGGAAAAACAATGGGAAGAATGATTTTAACACGTCTGGAATGGTACTTAGAGTACTATGAAATCTATCCACATGCTATGGCCGGATTCAGATGGGGCCGTTCGTCAACAGACAGCGTTGTTGACTTGATAACATTTGTGCAACACCAAAAGGCCTGTAAGCGACTATCTGCTGCTCTGTTTCTAGACGTTAAAGGAGCTTATGATAATGTCACCCATGAAGCCATCCTTAGCGCGTTAGAAGCCGTCGGACTGGGTGGTAAGATGTATATGTGGGTGCGCAACTACTTACAGAGGAGACCATTCTGCGTGCACATAGAAAATGGCCCGACGTCCGAGCATTACGGTAGCCGAGGAGTCCCTCAAGGAGGAGTGCTTAGCCCGACTCTTTTCATTCTCGCCCTCAGTGGATTAGTTTACAACCTGCCAAGCAGTGTACGACTTTCCATCTATGCGGACGAAATCTGCATTTGGGCAACAGGTTTGACACGACTTCAGCTTCGTGCTCGGCTTCAGAAGGCAGCCACAATGAAATCTTGCTACCTTCGTGAACAAGGACTTGAAATTTCATGCGGAAAGTGAGCAATGGTGGCATTCACGAGAAAGCCAATGTCTGGTTACGGCGTATCTATTAACGGGCAACTTATACCATACAGCAGAAGTCACAGATTTTTGGGAGTCGTAATTGACAGAGACCTGTCTTGGATTTCGCACGTGAATTACGTGAAAAAGCGGCTGACTGCTATCTGTCACCTGTTATGGTTCCTTGCAGGAAAAAGTTGGGGAGTATCTATACACGCAATGTTACAGCTGTACATGGCGTTGTTCGTTGGATTCCTGCGATACAGCCTGCCTGCAATATCCAACACCTGCAAGACTAAACTGCGTACGATTCAGAGTATTCAAGCCCAAGCCCTTAAGATATGTCTTGGCTTTCCACGCAGTGCATCAACGGCTGAAACCATTGCCCTTGCGCAGGATAACCCGATCACGACGCACATCACCGTTGAGACAATGCGTATGCATCTCAGGCATTAAGCTAGGACCCCTTTCCACCACTTCGCGAGCCTCACTGCTGCAAGGCCCTGCTCGACATTTAGCGGTATTGTCAGTGCACATCGTGCGTCGTTTACTTCAGGGTATGCACCTGCGTCCAAGCCAGCATTTCATCCGTGGTGTTTGAGCCGTCTACAAGTACATATCATGATTCCGGGACTACAGAAGAAGACAGATCTACCGGCCCCTGCTCTAAAACAGCTGAGCTTACTTCTTCTGCATGAAAAGTGCAGCAACCAAGTGCACATCTATACCGATGGATCGACTACGTCGTGCAGTTCTTCTGGTGCCGTGGTTATACCAACGCGAGGAATGACACTGCGGTTCAAAACATCGCATGTCACGACCTCAACGGCGGCAGAACTAATGGCCCTGCGTCGAGCACTGGAATTCATTGATTGTGAAAGACCTAGAAAATGGGCTGTGTTCTGCGATTCAAAACCGGCATTACAGTGCACGGAGTCAGTTCTCCGACACGCATGTCATGACCAATTGACATACGAAGTCGTGAAACTTTACCATAATGTCCAGCAAAAAGGTCACGAGGTCGTTTTTACATGGGTACCTGGCCACTGTGGCATCAATGGAAATGATTCTGCCGATAACGCTACTCGCACAGCACATCAAGAAGAGCACAGCGTTCCAATTCCTCTTTCAAGGACTGACGCTGCAAGGCAGCTTCGACACCTGGCACGCAGTCTCACAGGGACCGAGTGGAACTCGCCAAACTTACGACTTACGCGACTGCATCGACTAAACCCCTCCCTGCAACTCCGACCTCCACTCGGACTTCCTCGACGTGAAGCTGCGCTTCTCTGCCGCCTTTGGTTAGGAGTGGCCTTCACAAAGGCATACTCTACATTAATTGGAATGACTGACAGCGCAGCATGCGAGGTCTGTGGCACCGAAGAAAACATCGACCACCTGCTGTGCCACTGTCCAAGATATGCCCCAGAGAGACAAGAAATTATCAAAGCTTTCCAAAAACTGGACAGTCGGCCTTTTTCTGTGCAAGTGCTGCTGAAACACCGCCCCCATCGCCCGTCGGCCCATAAAGCGGTGAAGGCGCTTTTGTGTTTCTTAAGGACGACGGGTTTGTGCGACCATCTGTGACTTTTATTGCAATTTCTGTATGACCACACGCGTCAGCGAACTAGCCGCAATTTCCTTCTTTCCTTCCCTCCTTTCTCTCCCTGTGATCTTTGTTTCCCCTTTCCCATTCCCCCGGTGTAGGGTAGCCAACCGGACTTTATTTTGGTTAACCTCCCTGCCTTCTACTTTTCTCTTCCCTCTTCCCTCCTCCCTCCTCCTATATTTTTTCATTTTCTTGAGTTTAAAAGTGGGTGTAAGGAACTCACCACGGGACGCACGTCACACAGTTCACAGGGGTACCCAACCCGTTTCGCCGTGATAACACGCTGTGGTGTTTCTTCCAATTCTCTTCCTTTTGTGTGCCGTGATCATATGGGGGTCAGTCCCTTGCGTTGTGGCTGCAATAAACCAGATTCGAATCCTCGTCACGGCAATATTTTTTTTATTTTCTTTAATTTAAACGTGGGTGTAAGGAACTCGGCTCTCGGCGCTGTTAGATACGGGACCTTTTCCTGAGCCTCCTTCGAGTTCACCAGACCATATCGAATGGCGCCACTGCTAATTAGGGAGCGCAGAAGCACGTATACCACATTCCCGAGGCGCGGCACGTGCAAGCAAGTTGGCGGCCCCCACCTCGTACCCCGCATCTGAAGCATTCCTTTATTCCTCTCTTTCGAGCTTGCCAAGGGCCGCTGCGTCCGAGTTACTGCCGGCCCGTAATGACCTTATGACTGTTAATGTCTTTGTGCTCCCACTGTACATAATGTAAATAAACCTCCAGTTTTCATCTCGACGTCCTCCTCAACCTCGGCGAACTCCCGCACCCAACAGCAAGGTCCAAAAATCTGGGGGACAGCAATTGGGACTGTCCTCCAGATCCTACAACTGGTGGCAGCAGTGGGATCGTCTCCAAATTCAACAACTGGTTGCCAGCCGTGGGATCGCCTCAAATGCAACAACTGGTGGCAGCGCTGCGGATGAACCTTCGTCGAGAGAAATACTGAGGAACCCGGAACAGCTAAAAGACCCTTCGTCCAAAGGAGTGCCGAGGAACTTGGAACAGCGAAGAAGAGATAGCCTTCGTCCAAAGTAGTCAAGAGGAACTGGGAGTAGCGAAGAAGAGCGAGCCTTCGACCCAGGGAGTCCTGAGGAACCGGGAACAGCGGACCAATGAACCACATGGCAGGGTGCTGCAACCGTGAGTGCGCGTTTTTTTTTTTCCTTTTGATTCGCGAGACTTCAAATGTATGTTTATTTTGATAGTTCGAGGAATCGGGAATTTGTTGCATTGTGTGTTTGCACAAATTTATTAGAAAAAGCAGTTCAAACCACCAGTCGGGGCAGCTGCCATGGATCTTAGAAGGTTGACGAGGTTAGACTTGTTGGTGTGCAACGACTTGGGAGTTGAGGTGGACGAACAGATGAAAAGTCAGCTATCATAGAGGCGATTCAAGATAGTTGCAATGATGATGAAAGCATTGAGCTTGCTTGGGAGGTGATACAAGAACCACAGGAGTGTGAGCGTCGTGTACGTAAGAGTGAGCGTAAGCGTCAAGAACGCGAGAATGAACGGAAGCGTGAGCTTCAAGAACTTACTCTTAGGTGTGAGCATCAAGAACGTACGCGTGAGCGTCAAGAACGTGAGAATGAACGCGAACATGATTATCAAGAACGTAAGCCTGAGCAAACGTACGAGAGAGAGAAGGCAGCGTTGATAAAAGAGATACAATAGTGTGAGCAGTCAAAGGCACAGAGACAACGGCTGTCTGAAAATCCTGTAGGCAGTACAGAGCACAAGAATGAGGAAGTATCTAACGGATTTTCGCCAAAAGCCGACGAAAAGAGTAGTGCATGTGAGATTGGCTGCACATTCATAGGTGAAGGGTAAAGGCTAGCTGCTAACGATGCCTGCGTGGCAACAGAGGCCGTTAAAGGTCGTAGTGAAAGCAACGAGCTGCTTTGCCAACAGAGCACTGTAGAGAGAGCTACGCCAGCTGTGAATGAATTGGCACAGTCACCGTGCGTGCGCGTAGCAGGTAATGTTAACGAGTTAGTTAACGAAGTACAGAGTACCGCTTCCCCGACAGATGCGAACACCCATGTCGAGATAACTGTCGAGTCCGATCTGCGTGCCGAGGTGCAGTGCCAGCTGGACGATGCAGTTGACGGCAGCTCTCAGGATTGCGAGCTACGTAGCTCGAGAAGACAACTGCATTGTTCAGGGATCGGTGCAGCTCTCCGCCAGTCTAGGTAGCCAAGAGAGAGTAGATTTAAATGAAAATCACTCAGACTGTGCGGGTAAGAGGCCGATCCGGGCCGACGAGATGTGTACCGGCCAGCACGAGACGCCAGACGACGGCATAAAAGGGAATTCCAAGAGAAATCGCCGCAGAAAGAAGCGCCGTAAGGGTCGGAATGCGGTGGCTAATGTAGCGAAGACAAAAACGGCGACGGGCCTGACTAAAAGAAGGGTGCGATCGCTGTTGACATGTGCGCATTAAGCACGTTCGGGCCACCAGTCAAAAAGTGACCGAGAAGCATGTTCTGCACGGACGCAGAAAAAGGGCACGGGGCAGTAATGTTCCTTGTCGGTCCTTCGTTCTTTTCAAAGTTCAGCGTGCAGGACAAAGAAGCTCAAGGTGGCAAGACGAGACCAGGTGGTACGGAGTCGCGAAGCGGTTAATCGAGTTCGTGTTGAAAGCAGGGCACCAGGACGCAAATTGGCAGGAGACTGCAACGTCTTGGGAGAGCTGATAGTGAGTCAGTCCTTTTGTTGTTCCTCGGTAGCCAGAGTAGCTTTCGAACCGCGACCTCCTCGAGTACGGCTCAAAGTATGACTCAGACGTAAACGTTTGGCACGGGAGGCCAAGAGAGCTTCCGTAGAAATGAAACGTTTGTTTTATTTTTTGAGCATCGGATAATTTTCGCGATTTAAGTTTCGTTCAATATGTAAAAGTATGAGTTTGTTTTTGTTTTTGTTCGAGTAGCCCCGAGATTGGAAAGATGCGTTTTATGTAAACATTAAGTCTCGCGAGTTGTTCATTAAGGAGGAGATAGGCTTTCTTTTTTTGTGTTTGTGTGAGTAACCTGATTGTCAAGGTTATCGGTGAGAGGCCTATCGTAACGCGCGTGTGCATTAGTTAACTTTCTTGTATGCTTTTTTTTCTTTCTAAGGTTAACCGCGTAGGTTCTCAGTAAGTGCATTATTTACACTGAGAAGCGTTCTTAGTTCCATGAGCGCGTGTCCTGTGTGGACGGAAGGAAGCAGAATTATGACTGGGTTGCTCGTGTGTGTTGAGGGCAGCCGTATTCTCACTTTTCTAATAAACATGCGTGGAATGAGTTATTAGGAGACGCATTTTTTAAAAGGGTTCTGCGGAGTCCGTAGGTTACGCAAATTAAGTTCTTGTTTAGGTTACGTGCCCTGTAAGGTCTAAAGGAAGAAACGTGAGTAAGGGTAATGAAAAGTTTGTCTACGACGCAAGTACGCGTTCTGAATAGTGACCACAAGGCTAGCGCGCTTGTGATTACGTACAAGTGAAGGTGGCCATACTGTTCAGCGGCAACAGTACGTGAGATAAGTACGTCACTGCGTTAGGGTGAGAAGAGGCTGTTCGCGAAATTAGGCCATTAAGTTATGTTCGGCTGTTTTCATTATTTGTTTGCAACGACAACGACCCATTGTTTTGCTACAATAACTCGAAACGTTGGCCAGCCTGTCTGAGGCACCTTATCCCTGTTTACAAACTTTATACCGCTTGTCTTGTCGGCATTCGGGGAAAAATGGATAGCGGGTTGGAGATGTGGTTGGAACTGCTTTGTCGAAATTGGGGAAATAAAAGATCAGGGTTCATTTTGACTCAGTAATAGCCTGGCAAGTCAGGGGTGGAGAGCCTGCGCTTACACGTGGTGCAGCGCTGTGCTGTTTTGTTCGTTCGACGTACGTTCTCCAGGGCCCAGGATCCCGACGTTCGTCAAGCGAGGCTCGACACCAGTACCCTGCAGGTTCTTTCAGCGTTCCTCATGGGCAGCGAATTGATTTCACCGGCCATTCCGAACTCCCGGGGCGAGGACGAACTGTTAGATACGGGACATTTTCCTGAGCCTCATTCGAGTTCACGAGGCCGCATCGAATCGCGTTACAGCTAATTAGGGAGCGCAGAAGCACGTAGACCACATTCCCGTGGCGTGGCACGTGCAAGCAGGTTGGTGGCCTGCACCTCGTACACCGCATCTGGAGCATTCCTTGATTCCTCTCTTTCGAGCTTCTTGCCACGGGCCGCAGCGTTCGAGTTACTGGCGGCCCGTAATGACCTTATGACTGTTAATTTCTTTGTACTCCCACTGTACATAATGTAAGTAAACCTCCAGTTTTCGCCGCGACGTCCTCCTCAACCTCGGTCAATTCCGGCACCCAACGGCAAGGTCCAAAAATCAGGGGGACAGCTATTGGGATTTTCCACCAGATCCTACAGCGCTCGTTACGCAACTCACAGGCGTAACCAGCCCGTTTGGCCGTGAGAACACGCTATGGTGTTTCTTGCAGTTCTATTCCTTCTGTGTGCCATGATCGCAGCTCCTCGTTAGTATAGGGATTCCACTTCCGGCCACCGTAGTGTACGGTTGTGTAATGTCGAGCTCCCTTGGAGAGGCGAATGCGGCTCTGCAGGGCCGCGATATCAGGACAGATGCACAGGACTCTACGGACTATGACATTACTTTGCCACAACTGCCGTCAGGTTCGCCTGTTTCAAATACTGTTTTTCTTCATGGCAGCGTTAAAGCCAGGCCGTTTCGAGCTGAGGACTTCCGAGACACATTGGATCATCTGGAACTGCTCCCGAGGTAGTTGCCTTGGGGGCGTTTCAGATAAACCACTTGTGGGTGGTGACCTTGCAGAGTGCCGAAGGAATGAAGAAGTTGCTCGCAGTAACTGACGTGATTGTGAAGAATCGCCGCTGCCTCGTGATAGATCCGAGCAGCCATATTGTCCGCCTTAGGCTCTATTGGCTGCTTTACCACATACAAGATGAACACGTGCTCGCTGCTTCCGCACCGTATAGCAAAGTGACGGACGTTTACAGAGAGCAATGGCGTGTACTAGGACTCGGTGAAGAGGGCTCCTCGACGAGGGCGGTTACTCTGCAGTTGAAAGGTGGCGGGACCTTGGACGACCTGTCACCCCAGCTACGAGTGTCTGGCATTATGGCCTTTGTGATGGTACCGGGAAAACCGCCGCTTTGCCTGCGGCCTCAGCGAGCAGGGCGCATTCGCCGACACTGCCGCGTCCCACGGTGTAAGCTTTGTCGGCGATTCGGGCATGATGATAGCCAGTACGTTAAAGCTTATGCAAGCGTAGCATGCCAAAGGAGCCGTGAGGACCCTATCGAACACATTATGGACGAGGCGGACGCGGCGGAGGCTGCGGGAATCAAGGACAGCAAACCTACGTCGTCAGCTGTTCAAACTTCCGGGAAGGGAATTGTGAAAAGTGTTCGAAGCGACAACAGTGATGTGGCATCTGTACGACAGGAAACGGCTACGCCAACGGGCGCCGTCAAAGACGTCTCTGAAACCAGTCAAGCCTCACCCAGTAGCGACCAAGAAGATATGGACGTCGCGAACAGCTCGTCTGCGAAATGGCTACACGCGCAAGTTTCCGGAGGAGACGAAGGTGCCGGCGGGAAGGCACAGGAGCCGACCAGAAAGGAAAGTTCCTTCAGCCGTTCATCTTTCAAACCAAAGCCTCACATTCCACCGCATCCCAGTCCGATGGTATCGAAGGCGCCCCCGTAATAACGAGGGCGTCACCCAGTAATGCCTGTATGCGAAGTGAGGGACGGGCTCCAGAGTACGCTTGTATAGTTCGACCGCTTTCATCTAGAAAAGGAATTCTGCGCGTTCTGAGAAGCAGCAGGGTGTATGGTTTTAATGAACTAGTGGGCCGGTTTTTCTTCTTCTGAAAAGAAAATGGCTTCGAAATCTGGAATAGCACTATGCATTGGCGCGCGGAATGTCCGAGGCCTCGGCGCCAAAAGGCGGCGGTACCAGGTTAACCAGTTATTGCAAGAAAATGATTTTGACATAGTCACTCTACAAGAAACAAAAATTGAAAGTGAAGAGCGAACAGAGCGCATGGTTGAAGCATTTGGAGCGCGGTACAGCGCATGCGTTTCCCATGCTGTCGGCAATTCCGGTGGGTGTGTTTTGTTTTTGTGGAAATCTTTAGAAATTGTTCCACAATCTGTATTTGTTTGTGTTGGAGGTCCAACGATCCTGTGTAAATTTTCATTTCATGTTTATAACTTAATATTGCTACGGCATGAGCCGGGCGAGGAGAAGAAGAAGAAGACGTTAGGGTGTGCAGCCTCGGGACGCCATCTTTACTTCACCATCAATCTCGGTCCTTAAATAAAGCCTGTTTAACTTTAACTGTAACAGTTTTGTGGTGGAGGTGCGGGGTACTTCGACCAAGACGACGGAGCTGCTGCAGCAAGTACCACGCCGGAGCCGACGCCTCGCTCGACTGCCCCCAACACCACTTGAGATCCCGATAACCCACAGCGGTGACCAACAACCTTCTCTGGCAGCTCCAGTGCGAACAACCGGCGCCTGGATGCATCAGATGGAGCCCCGCCCTTTCTCAGGAAAATTCGGCGAGGACGTGGAGGAATGGCTCACCCACCACAAGCGTGTGAGCAAGTACAACGGCTGGAACGCCACGGCTCAGCTCGACAATGTGGTTCTGTTCCTCACAGACACTGCGCTCGTGTGGTTCAAGAACCATGAAGATATCTGCACAACGTGGGACAGCTTCGTTACTCACCTTACCGAGTGCTTCGGCGATTCCACCACGAAAAGGAAGCGGGCGGAGCAGACATTGCTTCAGCGTGCTCAAGTCCCAGGTGAGACCTGTACTACGTACATTGAGGCAATCTTGAAGCTTTGCAGAACGGTCAATCCTCGAATGTCCGAAGAGGACAAGGTTGGACACCTTCTCAAAGGCATAGCCGAGGATGTGTACAATTATTTAATTGGAAAGGAGAGTCTCGCCTCGGTCGCCGACCTCATCAAGCATTGCCGCACATTTGAGGCCTTGAAGCTGCGCCGTATCACGCCTAAGTTCGGCAGGTTGACAAATGTCACAACGGTGGCAAGCGTTGAAGACAATGACAACTACAGTTTTCAATGTGACCTTGCGGCAACTATAAGGCAAATTATCCGCGAAGAACTTGAAAGACACACCAAAGGGGCGGATGTCGAACTGCTTGGCTGGGCTCCCAACCAACCTCAAGAACATGCATCTGCTGTGTCCGCATTGTCTGCCATGCCAGGCGTTGCAGAGTGTCGAGTCGATCAACTGCGACAGCACCGACGTACCTTTCCCGACGACGCGATGCACGATCAACGAACTCGTCGAGCTACCACCACGAATCGGAATTCGGAGGATCGCGTTTATTATTCTCAGCGTCCCAGGGTTGACCCCGAGGTTTACAACGTCGCTCGCGCATCGCCTGTGTGTTACAGCTGTGGCGCCTCAGGACACATTGCTCGTTTTTGTCGCCGGCGCCGACAGACAACAAGATATGGCCCACCGCCAACTTGGCCTAATTTTGAACGTGACAGTTACGACGACCGTTGGCCGACAGACCCTGATAGTGCAAACGCCACAGGCGCGCCACCCCGGAATACCTTCCATCAATATAGTAGAAGGAGTGGCTCGCCAGCTTCAGACCGCAGCCTGACGCCCCCAACCAGTCGCCAACGCCGTTCGCCGTCACCACGGCAACGTGCTGCGTCACCACAGCCGTCGGGAAACTACCCGGCGCGGCCGATGGAGGTAAGGTCGCCGGACAGTCTGCGTCTCTGCGAAATACTCCTCTGCCTATTATGATGGTGAAGAACAAAGTGCGTGTGTTAATTGATAGTATACCTGCAACAGCATTAGTGGATACTGGTGCTACCGTTTCCGTCATGAGTGTGACTTTCAAGGAGAGGCTGGGTCGGAAAGTTATGTTCCCGTGGAATGATGGTGTGACGTTTCGTGGTGTCAGTGGAGAGTGCCTAGTTCCCCTTGGTATTTGTGTTGCAAGTGTTTTATTCGGAGGAGAAGATCTTAAAACAGAATTTCTCGTACTACCGCGATGCACTCATGATGTGATTCTCGGGATTGACTTTCTTCAGGATTGTGGTGCATCCGTTAACTGTGGCACAGGCGAAATTACTTTGAATAGCGCGCTTCTCGCGACGCTTGCCGACACATCCTTACCAGTGAAAAACTATTGTGTTGTTTCGAACGATTTGCTGATACCGCCTTGGTCGCTCTCCCGTATCCCTGTCAATTTCGCTGCTGCCGACCTTTCATCGTTTGACGCGCAAGTGCAGCCACTTACGTCGAGCTGCGCAAAGAAAGATGTACTTGTACCACGCTCTGTCGTGAGAGTAGTGGATGGCACCTCAAATTTGTGGGCTTTCAATTGTTCTTGTGTCCCTGCTGTTCTCCCGCGTGATATGAAGCTTGCTGAATTTGACGAGATTACTTATAGCTCCATTACAGTTCTAAGCGAGGAGGAGCAGTCTCATACTAGCGATCCCCAACGAAACATTTCTGAAGAGCAGATCCTACGAATGATCAACAAGGCACTGCCCTCACATGAGCGCCGCGCTCTCGCACAGTTACTGTGGACACATCTTTCTGTGTTCGATTTCACACAAGGCGACAAGCAGGCTTCACTCCCGCGTTCTCGTGCTCGCCACAGAATTGACACCGGATCTGCGCACCCCATTTGGCAAAAGCCTTACCGCGTTACTTCAACCGAGAGGACAGTTATTGCTGAACAGGTGAAAGACATGCTGCGGAATAATGTTCAAGAGTCTTCTAGTCCGTGGGCAGCACCAGTAATCTTAGTAAAGAAGAAGGATGGATCCTGGAGGTTTTGCGTTGATTACAGGAAACTGAATGCGGTCACCAAAAAGGATGTGTATCCGCTTCCTAGAATTGATGATATCACCGATTGTCTACATTCCGCTGCCTACTTTTCATCACTGGATTTGCGATCAGGGTATTGGCAGATACCCATGCACCCAGACGATAAGGAGAAAACGGCCTTCGTGACACCAGACGGTCTTTTTGAATTTAACGTTATGCCATTCGGTCTTTGTAACGCGCCAGCAACATTCGAACGATTCATGGATACTATCCTCCGCGGACTTAAATGGGAAATTTGTTTGTGCTACCTCGATGATGTGGTGATTTTTGGCAGCACATTGAGCGAACATAACAGCCGTCTCAGTCTTGTTCTGGATTGTGTCAAACAAGCCGGCTTGATCCTAAATTCCAAGAAATGTCGTTTCGGAGAAACCGAGATGTTAGTACTTGGGCACCTGGTCGACAAAAACGGTGTGAGGCCAGATCCACGGAAGATTGAGGCAGTCGGTTCCTTCGAAGCACCGAGGTCAGTGCGAGAGTTGAGCAGTTTCGTGGGCCTGTGCTCGTACTTTCGTCGCTTCGTTCCAAGATTCGCCGACGTGGTGTACCCCCTAACATGTCTTCTCCAAAAAGCCGTCCCTTTCAATTGGACATCGGCTTGCGACGACGCGTTCCGTCAGCTAAAATTTCTTCTAACGTCAGGGCCCATATTGCGTCACTTCGATGCATCCGCACCTACGGAAGTGCACGCTGATGCCAGTGGCATCGGCATCGGTGCCGTACTTGTGCAACGTCATCAAGGAGCTGAACACGTTGTGGCTTATGCTAGTCGCTGTTTGACTAAGGCGGAACGCAGTTACACTGTGACCGAGCAAGAATGCTTGGCAGCTGTTTTCGCTGTCCACAAATTTCAACCCTATATCTACGGACGCCCGTTCACTATCATTACTGACCACCACGCGTTGTGCTGGTTGGTGAATCTCCGTGACCCGAGTGGACGACTGGCACGTTGGGCTCTTCGACTGCAGGAGTAAGACTTCGTTATTTCCTACAAGTCCGGGCGTCGCCACGCAGATGCGGTCTGTCTCTCCCGCTTTCCTCTGACGACGACGGAGTGTGACGAAGACAATTTTGATGACTGTTTTGCTCCCATTTCTTCTACATTCCCAGACTCGATGACTTTCAAAGCAGAGCAGGAAAATTATATTAGTTTGGAACCGCTATTTGTAGCCGCATCGCGTCCTGGAGCCACCGGTCGATTTTGTGTCCGTGACGGCCTGCTTTACCAGACCAATTATGTGGTTAAAGGCGCACGCTTCCTTCTGGTGGTGCCGCAAAGTCTGCGAACGGACATACTGAGAGCCATGCACAACGATGTAACCTCTGGCCATCAAGGATTCGTAAGAACTTTGAACCGGACACAGGAGCGTTTTTACTGGCCCAAAATGCGGGACACAGTTAAGCACTACGTCGCCAGTTGCGAACAATGTCAACGCTACAAGCGACCTACGACCGCTCCGCCAGGTCTTCTCCAGCCTCTGCCGCCACCTTGCCTGCCATTTGAACAACTGGGTATTGATCTTCTGGGCCCATTTCCTCGATCATCTAACGACAACCGATGGGTGATCGTATGTGTCGACCATCTGACCCGCTACGCGGAAACGGCGGCCGTACCATCTTCAACAGCTGCGTCCGTTGCGATGTTTTTGCTTCGATTCATTATTCTTCGACATGGTCCCCCCCGTGTCATCATTAGCGATCGCGGTCGTCAGTTCGTTGCGGACGCCGTAGAAGAACTGCTTCGTCTCTGCAGTTCGCAGTTCCGTCATTCAACGCCTTATCACCCTCAGACAAATGGGCTTGTGGAACGTACGAACAGAACTCTAACTAACATGCTGGCCATGTACGTATCTTCCGATCACAAGGACTGGGATGACGTAGTCCCCTTCATCACCTATGCTTATAATACTGCAAAACATGAGACGACCGATTGCAGTCCTTTTTATCTCCTTTACGCACGTTCACCGCTAAGCTGCATTGACACTATACTACCGTTTGACTTTCAGAGCGAGTACTCTGTTGCCAAGACGCTTTGTCTCGCCGAAGAAGCCAGGCGTATCGCTCGTCTTCGCACTGTGGCATCGCAAGACCGATCGAAAGAGCGCTATGACAGCCGACACCAGTCTGTCTCGTACGCCAAAGGAGACTTTGTGTGGTTGTGGACTCCGCAACGTAAACGTGGCGTATGCGAAAAGTTTTTACCCCAGTACACGGGCCCATTCGTCATTGTAGATCGCTTGAGTGACTTGACGTACGTGGTGGCACGCGTGACGTCCGCTGGTCGTCGGTCTAGCCGGACCCAGTTAGTACATGTTGCCCGTCTTAAGCGGTTTCACCCTACGCTTTCCGAGTGAGTTGGACTTGCCCAGTGGGCTTCGTCTGGCTACCGGGGATTGCTACGGCATGAGCCGGGCGAGGAGAAGAAGAAGACATTAGGGTGTGCAGCCTCGCGACGCCATCTTTACTTCACCATCAATCTCGGTCCTTAAATGAAGCCTGTTTAACTTTAACCGTAACAATATTATCAACAGGTGCCTTTCCTAAGAGAATGCAAATTACCCGCGTTGTTCCCGTCTCCAAGCGCGGTGATAAAACAGCATTAAATAATTATCGGCCTATATCAATAATTGCAGTATTATCTAAGGGCATTGAGAAAATAATGCATGCGCGATTACTCTCATTCTTTAACCGTCACCATTTGATTGCAGACTTTCAACATGGTTTTAGAAAGCACCGCTCTACGGAAACAGCCCTCCTGGGCCAAAAAGAAATAATTTTAGATGCATTCAGCCGGAAGCACATGGCACTAGGCATATACATAGATTTCTCTAAGGCTTTTGATTTAATGTATCATTCCATCCTTCTTAAGAAATTAGAAATGTATGGTGTACGTGGAACCGCCCACTCGCTTATGACATCTTATCTGTCCCACAGATCACAGTTCGTAGATGCCAGTAACACAATATCTTCAAGGAAGCCAGTTATCACTGGTGTGCCGCAAGGCAGCATTTTGGGCCCACTTTTATTTTCGATTAATATAAACGACATTGTACGCTGTACAGATAACGCTACATTCGTTTCGTATGCCGACGACACAACCGTTTTTATTACAGGCAACGTGGAAACAGATATAGAAATAAAGGCTAATAAGACACTGTCTGACTTAGAATGGTAGTCCGTGATAAACTGCTTAAAAATCAACCCTAAGAAAACAAAAGTTATCTTGTACGCGCCTAGAGGAAAGTTGTTGACAACCAATATGAATTTGTGTCTGGGCAGTGAGCAGTTAGAGATAGTGGATTCCGTTAATATCCTTGGGGTGCGTTTTACAAAGCACCTTACCTGGAATGAGCATGTTGATCATCTCCAATCTAAATTGTCATCTGCCATTGGTGTTATTGCTCGTCTGCATCGCTTACTCCCGACCAAGGTAAAAATAATGCTATACAATGCTCTGGTGGTATCTGTCATGCAGTACTGCGTCATGGTGTGGGGTACAACTGGTGTAACATACTTGCACAAACTACACTTGCTACAAAAAAGAGTTGTGCGTTACATAGCTGATGTCCATTATACGCACTCCACACAACCACTTTTTTCTAAATATGAAATTCTTCCTGTATTTTGTCTTTACAATTATAGGTTGATGTTGTGCTACAAAGATTTCGTAAAATTTGGCATTGATGATACAATTCATCTGGCAAAACTTCGAGAAAATACAAATATTCGACAGACCCGACATAACGAAATGTGGTTCGTACCTACCCCAAGAGCCTCCTGTGAGGAGCAATCTTTATCTCATACATTACCTTCGCTTTTAAATAGACCGATAAAATTTTGATCTCTCCGGAAACCGAAACTCTCGCATGAAACGTTTTTGTCAGCTTATTTATTTGCAAGACTAGACCATGCCTTCTTATTCTCCTAATTTTGTTCCCCACTGTTATTTATGAGTGTTGATTATTTCTTGCCGTCTTGTTTCACTCTGTATTACCCGTTACATTGTGATGCTTTTTTTTTTCATTTCTTGTGTATGACTGGCTGTCATCTTGCTGTTATGCCAACTTACAAGGGGTCGGGACATCGTCAAGCTGTCCAAGCTTTTAGTCCTGTACTCCTCCTTCTTTAAGGAAATAAAATGATTGATTGATTGATTGATTGATTCTAGGATTCTGAGTGGCGGGCAATTTGCATATACGCCCCAAATAATGAAAGAGAACGCCGGACTTTTTGGAAAACTTGATATATATTAGAAATCTGAGTGCTATATCATCTTGCTGGGAGACTTCAAGTGTGTTTTTTTTTTTTGCGACCGGAATAAGAACTCGCGTGTACGCTATGAAAGTGCAGTTTTCTTGCTCGCCGCAACCAGAGAGCATGAATTAAGATTTTGGCGCCTTGTTTTGCAGCGGAAAGCAGAGTGTGTTTACGCATTTCCAACGGGGCAGTCGCGCGACATTAGATCGAGCTTATATATCAACGAAACTGGTTGCGTTGTGCAGAAGCTATGACATGAGGCACATATCCTTTAGCGACCATAGTCTGGTAATGTTCTCGCTCGGCAAGAGAAAAGAAAAGCGGCCTTTTAATTGACACTTATGCAAATTCAACGTTAAACTTCTGGACGACGAAACCTTTCTCGCGTTTATAAAAGAACGTATACGAGAGATGCTTGCTTGCGAATCCGGGGGGGTTTATAGCAATGTGGGAATAGTTTACACAGGAATTCAAGATAACAACCATTGAAAGAGCCTCTGTGTTACGCTACAGTGAAAGAAGGAAAGAAAATGATTTGCGAAGTAAGCTTAACCCATTAAGGACCACAGTGGATATCAATTAATTAAGATTAACAAAACGGCACCAAAATCGCCTTTGACATGCCGATTGACAGACTAGAGTCCCCTTTATGGATACCAAGTGTCAGGAGCTGTCAGTCGTTTTGTCGGAGCCCCTCGCAGAGGCGGGAATAAGTGTTACTATGCGAGTAGCGTCGCGATGCATCGCTCCAAAGGTCAAGTGTTTTTTTTTTTTCTTCACTACTTGCGTAAGCAATTGTTGGATATCGTTACCTCCATATTGCTCTTTGAATATGTGACCTGCGATGAGCATTTGGGAAAGAATTATGGTTGATTTATCCATGAACGAGTACGTTATCTTGTGCGTTGCCATATGGTCACGCTGGGCCTTTAGGATACCGAACTTTTTTTTTTCAAACTGCATTTTCATCACTTGCACGGCTGCTGGCGCGTTCCCACAGTGGTTATTTGTTATTTTATTGTCTGAATAGGTAGATGCTGGAAGAAATAGGGAAGATACTCGAAGAGGAAGATGACGATGTGTCAGTGATTTATATCGAGCTGCCAAATCTGGCAGCTCAATATAGGCTAGCACCTATTTGGATGAAGACTCGGCCGATGAAGACTCAGACAGGCTCATTGACAATCTAAGCGGGTGGCAGCTATGAGCCGGCGCTGAAGCTGTTTTCTCCGACGGACGTGGCATTGGTGGATGCGAGTCTGACCACAACGACCCCGGCGGGCAAAGTGACGGAACATCAGAGGTGTCTTCTGCTGCAGTTCATGCGGCCATTCCTGCGAAATTATCCACTGCTTCTAAGTGGACGAAGGGTGATCTCCAGAAAAACCTTGTCATATTTCCCGACCCAAACTTTGCTGCTTAAAGGGACTTTTCAGCTGTTGAGTTGTTCAAACTTTTTTGACGAAGCCGTCGTGGAGCTGTTAGTCGAACAAACAAGAAACGTTATTTTGAATATGCCTGATCCAAAGGTTACCAAAGAAGAATTAAGATAAGTTTTCTTGGAGTACTTGTTTTTTTCCGGCTATAACCGCTTGCCAGAGAAAAAGTGCTATCGGGACAGCGGCACGGATATGTGCAACACGATGACCTAGAATGCTATGCGAAGAAATCGCTTCATACAGATAATGTGATTCCTGAACGGAGCAAAATGCAAGCCTAACACTAAGTGACAATTTGGCAAAGTTGCGCCCATTGATAGCACTATTGAAAACAAGATTTCTGGAGCACTTTCAACCTGTGCGTCACCTGAGCTATGATGAAAGTATGATTGAGTATTATGGTCATCATGACTGGAAACAGTTCATACGCGGAAAGCCTATCCGCTTCGGGCATATAGTATGGCGGCTAAATGCCAAGAACGGATACCTTGTAAACCTCAAAGGGTATCAAGGCTAGCAGGGGATCTCGGAACATCTAAAAATATGAAAAGAACTTCGGAAAAACAGCGGCGCCACTTCTTCAAATGCGGGGTGAACTCGCAGCAGAGACGCACAACCTTCCTTTTTTTTCTATTTTGATAATTTATTCACAAGCATACAGCTACTCAGGCATCTAAAGGCACAGGGCTACGAAGGCATGGGCACAGTGAAGCAGAACCGTGTTCAGAAAGAATGCCCTATCGCTGGACCAGAACTCGTCAAGCGCCAACCTCGCAAGCACGAAGAGCCCGTGCTGAGCGACAATGGGATAATTGTTGTCCGCTGGATGGACAATTCTGTAGTAACGATCGTAAGCATCATTCAAGGCGTAGAGTCAATGTCATCTGCAGACAGGTACTCTCGTGTTCAAAAGAATCGAATCAAGGAGGCCCGTCCAAACACTGTTGCTCAGTACAAGATTTATGGGAGGTACGGACCAGATGGATGCAAATGTAGGCGCCTACAGGTTTGCAATCCATGGCGAAAAGTGGTGGTGGCCGATTTTCACTTGACTTTGTGATGTATCTATCAGCAACACTTGGACGCTAATTCGTAGCACAGGGTTCAACGTCACGCACGTAGAATTCCGCAGGCAAATTGCACAAAGCTACCTGATGCGATGGGAAAATAAGCCTGGAGGGCCTGGTCAATGCAGAATCCCAAGGACTGGTGATGTCCTGACTGGTACAGGGTATGACCAAGTGGCCCACTTTGTTGCACCAATACCTAATGGCAAGAGGTGGAGGTGTGCATGAGATAATTGCAACATCGCGGTGCACCCAAAACGCACAAAGTATGACGTCGGCATGTGTATTCCATGATTTAAACCATATCACAATAAATAAGTGCTCGACTATTCGCTATGTATGATTTTGTGGCGTTTCATGGCTTGAAATAAATGTTTTTCACTTCGCGTATTTTGATGTAACGTAAGGGCCCAGCGTGACCATATGGTCACGGGCTTTATTTCAAAAACTAATTAGGCAAGAGTAATAATTTTTTGCATGTGAATTATTAGTATAAAGGTAAGTTAATATATTATATTTATTTCAAGATAGCAAGAAAAAAAAAGAAACCGGTCCCTAATGGGTTAACACATTGTTCACGATAAGATGCCCACAGCCAGGAGAGTTGTCAACAGAGATAAGGGACCTAAAAATGCGCTTGGAATTATTGACGTCAAGAGATACAGGGGGTCAGTGATACGTGCGCGCTCAGAGCGTTTGTGGCTCGGGAAAACGCCCACACGATGCGCTTTGAGCGAAGGGAAAAGGTACGCATCGCAAAATGAAATAGAAGAAATCGGGTACGGCAACATCCGCAGTGTCGATAGTGACACAATACAGCGTGCCCTCTTCGAAAACTATATAGTTGTTAAGCTGCCAACTGGTGGAAGCTGGCTTTGATACCGAATACTTGCATCTAATGCCGAGGCTAGATGGTGACGTCAGGACAGTCATCGAGGAACCAATTACGTTGAATGACATCGAAACCGCAATTGATCAACTGAAACATGGAAAGGCGCCCGGAGCTGATGAAATAGGCGCGGCTTACTACGGGGCATTTAAGCCTGAACAAGCAGCCATTTTACGCCGTGTTCTAGCCAAGGCTTATGAAGTAAAATGAATGCCACCTTCATTCCGAAAAACTCATACGGTGCTAATGCCGAAATACGATGACCCTGTAAAGCTGCTCTCAGTAAGATCGTATCGCCGCATAATTTCGTCTAATGTAGATTATAATATATTCATGGACGTCCTAGCAAGAAGGTGAAAATCAGTGATGACATCAATAGTAGGCCCACACCAAAATTGTGGCATAAGAGGCTAGCCGATACTTAATAACATATATGTGGCAAGAAGTATTCTTGAGTGTTGCGTTGCCTGGGAAGGAAGAGTTGCCATGATGCAACTAGACATGGAGAAGGCCTTCGACCGCTTTGTGCACAGTGTGCTCTTTTGTATTCTAGATCACGTGAATGATGGAAACAGTAAATTAGAGGACTTAAAATTGTCTTACGAAGGGTGTAGCACGATCTTATTAGTAAATAAACAACTCTCTGGTAGCATTAATCTCTGTATAAGCATAAAACAATTGCGTCGCTTCTCTTCGCAATTGATTCGGAGCCTTTTTGCTTAAAAGGTATGCACAGTGGGAAAATACGGGGTTTCCATTTATTGGCTAGTGAAGTGAAAATTCTCTCGTATGCTGACGATGTCACCGTCTTTTGTGGGGATTAAAAATTAAATCATGGGGTTTTACGTGCCAAAACCACTATTGGATTATGAGGCACGCTATAGTGGAGGACACCGGAAATTTTGACCACCTGGGGTTCTTTAACGCGTACCTAAATCTAAGTACACGGGCGTTTTCGCATTCCGCCCCCAACGAAATACGGCCGCCGTGGCCGGGATTCGATCCCGCGACCTCGTGCTCAGCAGCCCAACACCATAGCCACAGAACAACCACGGCGGGTGTTTTGTGAGGATAAAGAAACTGTTCGTGAAGCTGTTATACAAGCTCGAATGTGTTGCAATATGTCTGGAAGCGCTGTTAACTGGGAGAAGTGCGCCGGTTTTGGCATGGCTTTTGGGATGAGAAGCCCAATGTCTTTGAAACTTTAAAGGGGACAGTCTCTCCTACAATATATCTAGGAGCTCCTTTAAGCTGGTATGATAAGCCTTCAGAATATTGGAGAGAAGAGGGTGAGAGAATGCTCCAGAAAACTACGAAATGGTGCGGAAAAATTTATCGATATTTACCAGGACAACCATTTGCAATACATTCCTTGTTGCGCGAATACGGTATGGTTTGCAGGTGCTCTCTATGTCTCGAGATAGTGGGCAGAAATTGCACAGCATTCTTGCAACATTTGTATGGAATTCAACATGGGAGCGCACAAGACGTCTTAACTTGTTTCATTCTTTGAAAGCAGCAGGGCTAGGCTTAGCTCATCTTTTTCTGGGGCAGATTTTCTCAAGGTTTATCTTATTGCAGGACCAGCATGACCCCCTTTCGTGATCAGTGCTTCAAGTGAGATTGCAGAATGCTCTTCCTGAGCCTATAGTGTCGTCGTGTGGCACTAACGGAAGCGGATTGTGAGGGTATTTACGCGAAGTTGTAAGTGCTTTCAAGATTCTTAAAGTACGTTTCTCGTTCTCTCGTTCAAAAAAAAAAACGATTGCACAAAGACCTGCGTGATGTAATCCAGTACCTTTATATCCAGGCATTCTTACTGTTGGTCCGGGTAAGGACGCTTTCAATAGAGTTAAAACAATTCCGGTTCGGCCGTCTGTGAAAACTTCTTCAAGTCCATTGTGGCACGCTCCAGGTCAAACCATGGCTGCCGGAAAAAGTCTGTTTTCTTCCCTCGTCAGTTGACTGCATTTTATGCCGGAAGCCAGAAACAGTTAGTCACATATTCCTAGACTGCTTAGATTAAATGTTTCATTGGGACGCCCTCCAGACAACGCTGAAAAAATATTTGCCTCTCACACCATTTGTCACATTTGTTGATGCAGCCCGATACTCCCATGGCACACGATTTCTGGCCGTCGCCACACGCGATGGAGCCCTACACCATGCCTGCAGCGTCACTACCCCCACTGCAGACGCACAGACTAACACCACGACTCTCTCGTCGAGGTTGCAAGAGGCTCTGCGGAGCTCCGCCCTCGACGACCAAACCTGGGCGACCCAGCAAGCCCGCGAGGCGGCGGCGAGGCAAGCCCTCGACGTCCCTTCGTGGGAGGCGCAGGCCCGGCCATCATAAAGTGCTGGTTCTACAGTAAAAGTTTATTCCTCCTCCTCACACCATATGGAATTCATTTTCTTGAACTTGACAATGACAGGGGTGTGCCCTATGAAATGTCCATGGCATTAAGCATGGATAGCATCTGGAAAACAAGAATGGCTGTCAGACATGCACAACCGATTGTAAGATTGCGAAGATAAAATATAATTGAAAGCATTGCCTATATACTAGATGTCTATCAATCCCAGGACGAACAGCCAACATGGTGTGTTATACTTAATGACCTTGTGTCAACAAAGTGTTTTAGCAATGTCGCGTCAACAAGCTACTGGTTGGCGCTGTTAACATTTTTATGTTCGTTTCTCTGTTGTGTGATGTTACATTGGAAATAAAGAAAAAAAAGTGTGCCGTGATCGTATGGGGATATACCTTGCGTTGTGGGTGCAATAAACAAAGTTCAAATCCTCGTCATGGTAATAGTTTTTTTGTATTTTCTTGAATTTAAATGCTGGTGTAAGGAAGTCACTTCTGGGCGCTCGTCAAACACCTCACAGGTGTAACCTCCCTGTTTCGCTGTGAGAACACGATGTGGCGTTTCTTCCAATACTCTTCCTTCTGTGTGCCATGATCGTATGGGGGTTTGTGCCTAGCGTTGTGGCTGCACTAAACCAGGTTCAAATCCTCGTCACTGGAATATATATTTCTTTGCTTTCTTTAATTTAAATGCGGGTGTAAGGAACTCACCTCTGGGCGCTCGTCACACACCTCAAAGGCGTAACCAACCCGTTTCGTCGTGAGGACACGCTGTGGCTGCAATAAACCAAATTCTAATCCTCGTCACGGCAGTATTTTTTTTATTTTCTTGAATTTATATGCTGGTGTAGGGAACTCCCCTATGGGCGCTCGTCACACACCTCACAGGCATGACCAACCTGTTTCACAATGAAAACACACTGTTGTGTTTCTTCTAATTCCCTTCCTTCGGTCTGCTGTCAGATTCTGCTTCCGGCTACCGTTAGGTGCAGATGCAGAATGCTTTGCTCCGTTGGGGCGGTGTTTACGGATGAGAAGAGCCACGGTTAGATGAATGCTGCTACGGATTGCCAGGACTACCAAGTCATTTCGCCGCCTCTGCCTACAGGACCATGCGTCGCCAAAACGCTCTTTCTACACGGAGACTTAAAGGCAAGGCCCTACCGAGCTGAGGATTTTCGAAACACACTGCTTCGTCTGGTTCTGCTTCCCGAGGTTGACGCCTTGGGGGCTTTCCAGATGAACTACGTGTGGGCAGTTACTTTCAGAAATGCAGATGCAATGAAGAAAATGATGGCCCTCGTTGACATAAGGGTTTAGGAGCGTTGCTGCCTGGTGGTTAACCCTGCCCTGTGCCGCTCAAGCTCTACTGGCTCCTTAGCAACGTGCGAGATGAGGACGTCCGCGCCCCGCTCGCGACTTTTGGGGAGGTTACGGAGGACTTCAAAAAACGCTGGCGCGTGCAAGGCATCACCGATAAAGGTTCGTCAACCCGCACCGTATCGATGAAGCTGAAACCCGGAGTTACCATAGATGACCTCCCACATCACGTTCGTGTCGCCGGCATCATGACACTGTTGATTGCGCTTGGGCGGGCCCCGCCCTGCCTGAGGTGTAACCGCAGAGGTCATATCAGGCGAGAGTGTAGCGTGCCACGCTGTGCTTTGTGTCGACGCTTCGGGCACGACGAAAGCTCGTGCGAATGCACGCTAATGTGGCGGGACCTTCCAAAAGTCAAGAAGTCATCGAGGAGCTCACTATGGACGCATTCGATGCTGAAGAGGCGGCTGGAAGGGGTGGCCTGGTGCAACTTCCTGACCCAAAGGAAGGCAGCCGTGAAGCAGAGACGAAAGCGGACACCAAAGAATTGGAGAAGAAGCACGCTCGAGCTGAAGAAAAGAGCACCTCGCGGAAAAGAATGACAGGAATAAGACGAGAAACGAGCCTGTGTGATCGCTCGGACATCTCGAAGTCCCATGGACACAACGGAGCCGCCTAAAGGAGCGGGCCCGGTAAAACGTCCCTTCGAAGCTACCGAGAAAAGGGACGAAGGATCAAGTGGAGCAAGGCACGAAGAATCGCTTACGAAAGCACCGAGTGGCAGCCATACGAGCTTCAAGCCGACGCCTAATATCCAAACGGACAGGATAGGGCCAGCGTCGGGACTGACTAAGGCCGCAGCAAGTGTTCGCAGTATGTGTGCGTACTGCCGTGGGGGGAGGGGAGGGGGAGGCCGACAAAGAAGTGTTGGATACAATGAAGGAGGATGCAAAGACTGCCGTCGCATGCGAACGAAGTGAGTGTCAGTTCTGGCCTGTAGTCTGTTTCAGAATGATTTTAGTCTCCCAACCTTCTCACATTACCATGAAAATACATCTAGACACAGCGTTACGATTTGGTACAATTATTTTTCGAGCCCTTGCAGGAAGGCGCAACCAATATCAGCTTTGTCGCCTGTTCATGAAAAAGAACCTTGACGTAATCGGTGTACAAGAAACAAAAGTCGATAGTGAAGAAGGGACGGATCAAATATTGCATTCATTTAGGTCACCTTTTTACGTGTGTGTTTCGTACGCATGCGGTACTTCAGGTGGTTGTGTGCTTTTTCTGAGAAGCGCTTTAGGCCTCTCAGTAGAAACTGTGTACACAGACGACAGTGGTCGGCTCAGCGTTTGCGATTTATGTTTTGCTGAGTTATAGTGGCGGGTCATTTGCTTGTATGTACCTACCAAGGTGAATGACCGCAAGATTTTCTTTGAAAGTGTTGAAAACCATTTGCAGTATGATCGAAATGTTGTGATGATGGGTGATTTCAGATGCATCTGTAATGTAAAAGACAGAGTTGGAGGCCCACCTATTCGTGTTGCAAATGTGCAGTCTTTGAACGTAGCGATAGAAAAATACAATTTAGATGATGTTGGGGATCTGATGTCCAATGCAGGGATGCCACCATTCACCCACTATCAGCGAAATAATCATGCCAAGTTGGATCGCGCCTACGTTTCAGCGGATCGAATGCCAGTGTGTTTTCTTTGTGAAGTGAATAATGTTTCCTTTACTAACCACAGCTTAGTCACCTTTGTAGTTGGTCTAAAAAAGCCGACCGGTTTTAACTGGCAGTGGAATTTTAACACTAAGCTCTTAGAAGAAGAAATATTTTTGGTGGGTGTTAATGATAGTCTTCGCGGATGGTTCGAGACAGAATGCAGAAGTTATGCAGAAGCGTGGGAGCATTTCAAACAAGATGATAAAATGTTAGCCATAGAGAGGTCTGGTGCCTTGCGCCGAGAGGAAAAGAAAAAAAATAGAAATGTAACAGTATTTAAATTTTTACTTAGGTGTTGAGAATGTCAGCCCCGGAAAGTATACGAAGTAAATAAAAGAAATTATATCCCAGCTAGATCTAGTTGAAGCTGAGAGATACAGAAGGGGGGTCGTACGCGCACGCGCAGAAAAGTTAGGGTGCGATGAACTGCCCACGAAGCGCTCACTCGGGGGTGAAAGATCTTATGCTTCGCGGAGCGAGATGAAAGCCGTAACACATGTCAGCGGGGTTGCACGAGGTAAAGAAACAATATGGCAGGCTTTTTATGAGCATAGTGCGAAATGCGAGGCCAAGAACGCATTTGCGATGAAGGATTCGATACTGAATTCGTGCCGCTATTGCGAAGCCTTGAAAGTGAAGTAACGGAAAGGCTCGAAGAACCAATCACTTTAGAAGAAATAAAACGGGCGATCGACGCACTAAGTTCCGGAAAAACGCCAGGGCCCGACGGTCTCAGCGCCGCTTTCTACCAAGCTTTTCAGCAAGACATCTTTCCGGAAGACAGTTGTAGCGCCGAAAGAGACAACACGTAAACGGGAGACGGGACAGGCACCTGTCCTTCTCGCTTCTATGTGTTGTTTTTTTCGGCGCTACGACCATCTTCTGGAAACATGCACCAACTAGCCCCCCAACAAGTATTAGTCAGTTACCTTTCTTCTACGGTGGGCCCCTTTCTTTGTGTTCTTTCTGCAAGACCACCGCCTCTTTCAGTGTTAGACAGCCATATAATGCGCCTGTCTTGTTTCCCTTCTATGTGTTGTCTTTTTCGGCGCTACAACCCTCTTCTGAAAACATGCACCAACTAGCCCCCCACAAGCATTAGCCCCTGCCCTACATCAAGTAATTACGGAAGCGTATGAGAACTGCGTCTTTTTCGTCAACTGCGTCTTCTTTTCGTCAGTCACACAGTGCTGATACCGAAGTCCGAAGACCCTCAAGTACTACTGTCGACGAGGGCGTATCGCCCGATGAGTCTCACAAATACAGATCATAACATATACACGAATGTTCTTGCACGGAGACTCCAAAGTATGATACTACAATTAGCACGGTCGCACCAGACATGTGGCATAAGAGGACGATCGATTCTCACCAATATACATGTAACGAGAACAATATTGGAAAGTTGTGACACCTTCTCAGAAAAGGTAGCACCGTTGCAACTCGACCCTGAAAAAACGTTTGACAGAGTGTCACAGGAAATCCTCTTTCTTTTTTTAAGACATGCCAAGATAAGTTCTGTTCTTTTGCAAGGTGTTAAAATGTGCTACGCTGGCGTATCTATGAAACTAATAGTTAACTTCTATCATAGCCGTAGGCTGTTTGTTAAGTCAGCACTCCGCCAAGGATGCGCCTTATAGTCCCTACTTTTTGCATGGCACGTTGAACCATTTTGCTTATAGGTTATTAGTAGTAATAACATAACGCGATTCCCAATGGCCTCCAGAGAAGTAAAGATTTTCGCGTAAGCGGTCGATATCGCCGTATGCCGTCGAGACAAGCAAAGCATCTCTAACGCAGTAGGAGTGGCGAACAGATTCTTCAAGGTCACCGGAAGTGCGATAAACTGGAGGAAGTCATTGGGCATCTGGCATGGCAATTTGAACCATAAAACATAAATTTTTGAAAATATGCAGTGGAGCACGACCCCTGCACGCTACGTTGAGGTACCTTTGCAGTAGTATCATGATACAAAAGACTATTGGCAAGAGCAAGTAGAGAAAGTTAGAGTTAAAAGAACAAAGTTTGGCGGTAGAAATTTATCGATATTTGCGCGATCAGCCGTATGCAATTCTTTATTCTTTTGCGAAAATATGGCATGTGCTGCAAGCACTGTGCGCGTCAAGAATGACCATCGAAAAAAAATACACCAAGCATGCGCTGTTTTTATATGGGGATCGAGCCACACAAATTTATTTCGGTAGGTGAAGTCAGGGCGCCTTGGTTTGGCGCATTTGTTTTCGAGGCAAGTTGTCTAAAGATTTCTTTTCCTGCGAGATCACAAGGATCCCTTTTTGCGAACAGTGTGCCAACTAGGTTTACCAAGTGTGTTACCCCAGTTTATCGTATCATCAAGAACGGCAAATGGTGCAAGTGTCCACGGCTTTTTACAGGAGGTAGCTTGGTCCGTGGAATTCTTGCATGCTCGCTTTTCATTCGATTATCTTGCTATTTTTGGAAGGAAAACTTTGTATAAGGACCTAGTTGACATGTATGCCTGTTGCTTTGTACCGATCTATGTATTCGCCCTGCACAGGAGCAGACGTATTGAAGCGAGTGAAACGGATGCCAGTGCGATCTGGGGTCAAAACTTTTTTCTTCCAATTTCATGCTGGAACTCTGCCCGCCAAACCTGGGGTACAAGAAAAAGGCCTATTTGTGGCATGGTCGATCAATTGGAACAGGTGTAGAAAACCCGAGACGATTGAACCCATATTTTTGGATTGCTCGAACGAACTTTTTTTGTGGGACATTCTGCAACGTACACTGAAAGAGGAGTTACCTACCACACCGTACGGCATCCGTTCCCTTCCAATTGCCAGTGAAGATAGTATTTCTTCTGATATGCTTATGGCGCTGATTCTATACAGCCTGCGGAAAACATGCATTGACGTCAGGCATGAAAGAGTTTATTCGCTCAGCTAACGAACATTTTTCCTGAAACTATTTTGTTATTGCGCGAGGCTTGCAATGTACGGCTAGATAAGCCGGAATGTGCAACGTTGTTAGATGAACTCGTCTGTATAAAGCGGTTTTAACAATGCACGGCCGCCAATTGACGGCAGGTGTTTATATCACCAGACCACTGTACACCCTTGCAATTTTTTAACGATATCATGCGAGTGTCGACCGCAAGGCGTGTCAATGGCTTTGTAGCGGTGAGGGATGCAGGATTGGCAAATTTATGTGTGGTCGTCCAAGACGAATTCTAGTTCGAATGTATTCTGCGGCGTTGTTCGGCTTTAGGTTATCACCTCACCTACAGGGCCACTGACACGCCGCGCGGTCGACGCTAGGGCGATGCTGTTAAAAAATTGCAAGGGTGTACAGTCGCAATCTTTTGGAGCGTGAACACGGGAGCGCGTGGCTTCGATACTACCATCGCAGCTAAACAGCGCCTTATATTATCTGTGCGCATGCGCGGCGAGAGTAGCTTCCCTTTTCAGGCATCACGTCATTGGAGCGCTCGCTTGTCGTCTGCTAGCTGTTTTTTGTTTCCTCGGCAGTGACCTAATTATCACTGTACGCATAATCGAGATGTTTCCAGTGTAAATTGTTTGTTCCTCATTCTTAGCGTCACACTAAGTACCTGGAAATCATGACCTAGTTTTCTTTTTTCTTTTCTCCCGGGTTCTTCTAGTTACACAATGCAGAAAACAAGCTAAAAACGCAAACGTCTGAACTTTTTTGTGCATTTTTCACAACATAATGGAAGACTTAGAAAAGTAAAACCTGTAAACTTGAAAGAGTCGCTCGGACATTTCCTTTAATTTTTTGTCATATTCCTTTTTGCAGCTACAACTGCTGCCATTCTAGACGGTAGGGAAGAGCACAGGGCAGGCGCAAAGTTACTTGCTCGAAGATGCTCTCACACTTGGCAAAGAGCTTCCCGCACCTCGTCCACAGTTTCCGAAGGAGTGGGGTGTCCCACCATGGCTGCTCTTATGCGCCCCCCCTCCCCCCCCGCCCATACATTTTTGCACATGTTCATGTCAGCGCCCTTGGCCGGCCAGGAGAACAGATGGACCCTACTAGTGTCTAGGTGCTTTTTCAACATTATCGCAGTGAGCACCGGTGCAAGGTCATGCTGAAACACAAAATCGTCATCTCGGAAAGTGGCGTGGGCGTAAGGAAGGAGCAGGTTGTCCAAGGTTTTGCTGCAGTAGCTGCGAAGTAAGAGGGCCCTGGATGCCTAGAGGCCAGACACCTTGTCTTGACACCGCGCTCCACACGTTCACGCAAGTGCGTCTGCTCGCCGCAACTCCCTGTAGATTGGCTGGCACGTAACTGCACGGAAAGCATATTAAATTCAGTTCTTCAGAAGTGCAGGAATTTATTCCGCACCCCGTACGTCGTGAAGAAGAGACAATGGGAGCAAAAACAAGCGGCCGAGGAGGCGAACCAAGAGGAACTTCGTAAAAGCAGGCCAAGCGAGAGATCGAGCAGCAGGACCAGGAGTCCTTCCCGAGGCTACAGACGCCGCAACACCAGACACAACAGAAGGAAACAAGTAACAAGGTGAGCTGGTCAGCCAAAGTCTCCCAGGATTCAGAAAAGGATAGAGAAAACCAGGAGCTAAAAGCGCTCGTTAAGAGGCAGGAAGAGCAAATCAGAATACTGATTGAGGATAGGAAAAAGGAGAGAGGAGTTTTTAAAGATAATCGAGGAGATGAAAAAAGAGAAGGGTGGAAGCAGTACGACACAGGAAGAGAGTGTAGGGGACAAAGAGCCCAAAACAGATCGGCCCCCGCTCAAGAAGATGAGAACGGGAGAGACAGACTCAGACAGTAAGATGGACAAAGTTACTCAGGATATTACTCTGATGAATGGAGCTATGACGCAATTCATGGAACAAACTCGAGCGGAATTTGAAAAACGCGACATCGCCTTCAAAGCAGAATTTGCGAAACGCGATTTTGCTTGAAAAGCTGAATTCGATTGGTTTAGAACACAATTAATTAACATTCAAAATGCATTGGCAAAATAACACGATCTGGCAGTGGAATTGTAGGGGCTTCCTGAAAAAGAGAGCAGTCCTACAAACATTCCTAACTAACATCGATAAACCAGACGTCATTGCGTTGCAAGAGTGTGGGAAAAATGCAAAATTGCCCGGCTACACAGCCTACACTGGGCATGGAGACAACCGGCAGACAGGTATTTTAGTTAAAAGAAACTTAGCAGTAGTCCTACACGAGACTGACACAAATAAGATTGATCACGTCCTAACTGAACTAGTACCGAGGAAAAGAAAAGATAGGAGCCTATACGTTCTCAATGTATACAGCTCTCCTAAGCAAACAAAGAATTGTGGCTTCGATCAGCTCATCGAAAGGTCCAAAAACATTGCAGGCAACAGCCCCATAGTCATAGTCGGAGACTTTAACGCGCAACACACGGCTTGGGGGTACAAAACCTCGCAACAGAAAGGCAGAGAATTATGGGATACTATCTCCAAGCATGGACTAACCCTACTGACAGATCCTCAAATTCCGACGAGAAAAGGAAATAGCGTTTCCAGGGACACCACACCGGATCTTACTCTCATAGGGGGACACATAAACGCACGATGGTGTAACACGGGAGAGGACTTGGGGAGCGACCACAGAATTATATAGACGGTGGTAGAACACGGCATACCAACTCCGAAACCCAAGCAGATCGAAGCGGTAAATTGGAACCTCTTTAGGCAGAAATGTGCCGAAAAAGTGGAGCTCAAGAATGTAGGCAGTTGGAGCAAAGCCCTCTTGGAAGCGGTTGAAGAGGCCACCGAGAAGGTGGAGGCAGACGAAACGCAAGAGGTAGTAGACCGGAAAATGGTTGGATTATGGAGGAAAAAGAAGCAGCTAGAGCAAACATTGAAAGGGAATAGAAGCAATAGAAACATTAGGAGGGCATTAGCGCACCTGAACGGAGAGATTGAAGAATACGCACTCGAACTCACGAAACGAAATTGGAATAGCATATGTGAACAGATGGATCCCAAAATTGGTAAATCAAATGCATGGCAACTATTGAGGCACCTACTAGATCCCCAAAGCAGCAAATCAGAGACGCATATAAACATGCAGAAACCAGTGTATAAATACGAAGGCTGTAACAGACAACTGTTCGCTGAAGTTAAGGATGTGGTCCGAAACAAACACTGCCGGGCTACAAAGGGGAAGAGAACCCCCTCTTGGACAGCCCCGTCACCGTAGGAGAAGTCAGGGCCGAGCTGAATCGACTAAGAACGAAAACAGCTGCAGGACCGGACAGAATCACCAATCGGATGTTAAGGAACCTCGATGACAAGTCAATAGTAAACCTAACGAATTTTATGCACGAGTGTCGGGACAAGGGTAAAATCCCCAAAGAATGGAAGGAGGCTAAATTAGTCCTAATTCCAAAACCGGGGAAAAAGCTCAGTCTCGAAAACCTCAGACCAATATCCCTCACGTCATGCGTCGGGAAACTAATGGAACACGTGATACAATCTAGAATTAGCAGATACTTGGAAGACCAAGACATGTACCCTGACACAATGATAGGCTTTCGCGCACACCTATCTGCGTGCGATGTCATGCTACAGCTTAAAGAGCAAATTATCGACCACCAAACGAAGGACACGAAAGCCATCGTTGGCTTAGACGTGGCCAAAGCATTTGACAACGTAGACCACAAGGCAATCTTAGAACAATTGAATAGCCTAAACGTAGGGAGACGTACCTACGAGTATATAAAGGACTTTCTGACTGACAGAACAGTAACGGTCAGTCTAGGGGGCAACGAGGAGAAAGGGATAGAGCTCAGCAATAAGGGAACACCGCAGGGCTCGGTGCTTTCACCCACTCTCTTTAACGTAGTAATGATGGGACTCCCGCACAAACTTAAGGACTTACGGGGTCTAGAACATACGATCTATGCGGACGACATCACCCTATGGATAAATAGTGGAAGTGACGCCTACATAGAAGAAACGCTGCAAAAGGCCATCAATAGAATTGAAGAGCACTTAGAAACAGCCGGACTTAAATGTTCAGGTACGAAGTCGGAGGCTCTCTTCATCAGTCTACAGAAAATGCGAGAGAAAATTCCTAACCACGGGATAAAACTCACGGTTAATGGGGACGCGATAGCAAACGTAAAAGCTATACGAGTGCTAGGTATGCACATTCAGGACAAACTAAGAAATACGGAAACGATTAGAAAGCTTGAAATGAGCGTAAGCCAAACTTGTCGACTCCTCAGAAGAATCGCCAAGAAGGCAGGCATGAGGGAGGCTAATTTATTAAGGATAGTACAGTCCTTCGCGATCAGCAAGATCACATACGCAACGCCGTACCTTAAACTGACAAGGGCCGAGAAAAACAAAATAGAAATCCTCACCAGGAAAGGAGTTAAAACAGCCCTAAACCTTCCACCATGCACCTCTACGCACAAGATATTAAACATGGGCATTTCAAACACCCTAGAAGCGTTGATCGAAGCCACACTAGTTTCCCAGCAACAGAGACTAATGAGAAGCAGAGGTGGTCTGAGAATTCTAGAGAAACTAGGCTACAAAACTAGCAACAAAGTAAGAAACACGGGAGCTATTCCGTCGGAAATGAGAGATAGGATACGCATACCACTACTCCCAAAGAATATGCATCCCAGTCACCATCAGGATAGGAGGAAAGGCAGGGTTAAAGCATTACAAAAATCACTAGATGAAAAGCAAGGGGTTTTCTACATGGATGCAGCAGAATATGAAAGCAGACCAGGTTTTGTCTCAGTGACGACACAGGCTAACGGTGAGAACTCAAAGAGCTGCAGTACCCCGCAAAACAGAGTGGAGGTTGCAGAGGAGGTGGCCATAGCCCTTGCTTTGACTCAAAAAGGAGTCAAAATCATAGTGTCAGATTCCAAAACAGCCATCAGGAATTATACCGCAGGGAGAATCTCCAAAGAGGCGCTCAATATATAAGAGCAAGGACCTATTCCAGAAGAATTAGTAAACCTTATATGGACTCCTGACCACGAAGGCTTGCCTGGCAACGAGAAAGCGCATGGATTGGCCCGAGAGCTTATTTACCGGTACACCAATGCAGCCTCTCCAGCCAGGGAGCCCCTACAAAAAGAAGAAGGCATAAACACTTACAGCGAAATTCTCGCTTATTATAGAATGGGAAGGAAAACAGTGCCAGAGGCGCATAAGAAACTAAGTAAGCAAGAAGAGATAACATGGAGGCAACTGCAAGTGGGGGTGATCTGCAACCCCTACATACTGAAGAGATGGCACGATAACATTGAGAACTTGAACTACAAACACTGCGGGACAAAGGCGGACACGATCTACATAATATAGACAGTCCTAGATACAATAAACTAGATAGGGATAGACAATCCTGGGAGACTTTAAGCACCAGCTCGAAGGAAGATGACCAAAGAGAAGTCATCCGCATGGCCCTGGATGGACACCGCTGAGCTCCAAGGAGCATCAGCCAGCTGAAAAGGGAGGAGCAATCCGAAGAGACGGAAAGACCCTTGACTCATCGGGGCTCTTTTTTGCGGGTGCAAATAAACGTTATTTCTCTCTCTCTCTCTTCTTCACACAAAATATAATCCATTTCGAAAATTTTCTTACCGTGTCCCTCTTGCGCACCACAGCCGCACGCACTGGTTTGACATGTTGAAAAAGTCGACTCCTCCGAGTAAATTACTCGGCTCCAGTCATCGGAAGTCGACAAGGCGTGAGCTTCGGCAAATTGCATTCGTGACACCTAGTTCGAAGCGCTGAGAATAGGCTTTTGCACAGCCGCATAACTTCGCAATGCAGCGCTCCTGAGGCGTCGCCGTAGGCCACACTGAAGCGGCCACATAGAGCAGCTCCCGCACTTCCCTCGCGGACAGAAAGTGATTCTGCACTACTGAACCAACCATAAGCGCGTCTCCTTCATCTGTCGCTGCCCTTTCCCGACGCCTATGTGGAGCGTCAGAAATGCGGCCTTCCTTCCCCAATGCTTCGAAGATACTAGCGACAGTCTTCAGTGGCTTCTGCACAAATGCGTCGATGGAGCGCTGAGAATATCCCTTCAGCGAAAGTTTTACTATTTTCTACCTCTCCCCTTCAGAAACACGGGCCATGCTGAGATTAAGCAGCTGCTCGGATCAATGGGGTAATGTGAACGAATATATACCTTCCTCGAACACAGGGGTGGTCACTGTTACGCGTACAAGTATAAGAACGTCGGCAAAAGATAACAGTTTCAAGTTTATTCATGCATGGTGTGGAATGTAATTTCAACTTCAAGATTGTTACCGCTCTTGAAGGGCACGGCTCCCTTGTCGTGGTGCGCGTTTATCAGACGGCACGCACGTGCTTGCGTGACGCAATGCGCGCGAAGGTAAAATTCTCACACGCCAGACGCACTGCGCATGCGCACTGCTTCTCGGTGCCGCCGCTAAACTGTGCCGCTAAACTCCGCCGCTAAAAACGCTCTCAGTGCAGGCTCTCACGGCGTAACCAACTCGTTCCGCCGTGATAACACACTGTGGTGTCTTTTCTAATTCTCTACCTTCTGTGTGACGTGATCGTATAGCGGTTAGTATTTTGAGTTGTGGCTGCAATAAACCAGGTTCGAATCCTCGTCATGGCAATGTATTTTTTTATTTTCTTGAATTTAAATGCGGGTTTAAGGAACTTACATCTGGGCGCTCGTTACACACCGCACAGCGTAACCAGCCCGTTTTGCCGTGAGAACACGCTGTGGTGTTTCTTCCTATTCATTATGCTTCCGGGTAGCGAGCTGAACGGATCGTAGGATCATGGGCTCCAATGAAGAGGTATATGCGGCTGTTAGCCGCGGCAACAGACTTCCGACGGAGTATGGTTAGCATTAGCAGATTATTTTGCCTCGGCTACCTTCAGGATGCATCGTTTTAAACAGCTTTCTTTTTTTGCATGGTGAGGCTCGTGTTCGCCCATTCGGTGTAGATTTCCGGGACGCGCTTCAAGCAGTTGGTATGCTCTCTGGCGTCGCCACCCTTGGAGCGTACCAGATCAACCATGTATTGGCGGTAACGATGAAGACACCCGAGGCTGCTCAAAAGCTGGCGGCACTAAAGGAAATGCAGGTGAAGGGGCGTCGCTGCCTGGTCATTGACCCCAAGGAACAACAGGTGAAGCGCCGTATCCACTGGCTTCTGCATGGGCTGGATGACGAAGACGTAAGGGCCGCGCTGGCCTGCTTTGGCAAAGTTACCGAAGTGACCCGCGATCGCTGTCGAGTGGATGGCGTTTCCGACAAGGGCTCGACAACCCGAGCAGTCCTGCTGCAGCTCAAAACTGGGAGGAAGGTTGACGACGTGCCCCGCCAGATCCGCGTCGCCAGCGAGCTTACGCTGGTGGTAGCCCCAGGTCGCCCCATGCACTGCCTGCGCTGCCGCGGCTCTGGATACGTTCGTCCAGAATGTAAGGTTCCCCGTTGCTCTTAGTGCAGGTGCTTCGGACACAACGACGCAGACTGTGTACGGTCATACGCAGTAGCAGCGGGTTCGGCGCAGAGCGAGTCGTCGACATTAGACCATGTGATGGACGTGGCCGAGGCGGAGGAAGCGGCCAAGGGAGCTGGAAAAGGCATCGTGGAGGCAGAACTAGCAGGACGACCATGCCGACCGAAGGAGGACGGAACAACATCCCTCCCCCCAAGGAGCCAGCAGCTACAATCGAGAGTGTGAGGACGGAGAAAAGGAGAGCCGCTAGCCGGCTACGGATGCTGCACAGGCAGAGGAAGACTTCAATGCGACCCCTGCTAGCGCCCGTGTCGAAGGCATCTCGCCACTGGTCAAGACGTCCCTGCAGCAGGAGGAGAAAGTCGACGGAAAGGCCGGGCGTGACTCAGAGCCGCCGCCCGCTAAGACGCATTCCGGAAGGCGCTCAATCCTCAAGCCTACGCCGAACCTGGAGGCTGACCGTAGGCCCACCGTGAAACCAACCAAAGACGAACTCATGCGACGGCCACCGGATGGCCACGGTGGCATCTAGCGGTCAGCTAGACGTTAAGGTGAGCACCATGCTCTAGGCCTTCTCCCCTCCGGTTTACATCAGTAATGGCTGCCAACCCATCGAGTAGCCTCGTCACGCTAAATGTTCGAGGTCTGGCAGCCAAAAGGAAACAGTCACGTTTACAGACTACTATCCGGTAGTGAGACTCACCTTAGGGATTCGGCAGGGTGTGTGCCGTTCGTCAGGAAGCTCCCTGGTCTTGTCATAGATTGTTACTTCTCGTGCACTTCTGGTCGACTTATCTCTTGTGTCTTCAGCTATTGCAATGTTCCATGGCGCATGTTTTGCATTTATGCACCTAATACTGTGCAAGAGAGGGCAAATTTATTTTCGAGTTAAAAGCCTCATTTCCATGTGCCAAAATGATAGCCTGTGTAGGGGATTTCAACTGCGCATTGGACGCCGAGGATAGGTCTACGCGACGCGTAGTTTATGACAAAAGCAGCGACATCCTGGCACAGATAATACATGAATTCGAATTAGAAGATGTCGCTGCTTGTTTTCGGGCTGACTGAGAAGTGAGGTACACTCACATCTAGGGCAGAAGTCACGCACTTTCAGACCGTATCTATCTATCATACGATGTAGTAGAAAAATGTCAGTGCCTTGTCATTACTGCCGTATCCTTTTCTGACAACTGGCCGGTAAAATGCAGGGTGGGCCCCAAAAAAGGACGTAAGGAATTCGTATGGAAACTGTGGAAAATAAACACTGAGCTGCTGCGGGATAAATCTTTTAATGTAAACGTAGTGACTGCTATTAATTCTTTTGGAGAAGGGAGTTTTGTGAAGTTTGGCGAGGGAGTTGCTGAAGCAAACAATAAAAATGAAGGCAATTCAAACAAGTAGCATACTGCGATATGAAAAGAATGCCAGAGAACAGGATTTAAAAACATTGCTGGAAAAATTGCCGACGCCGGAATGCATGCAAGTGGGCGCTTATCACGACGATATGCGCGCTGTTAACAAAAGCTCGAAGTGTTCGACGAAGAGCGCTATCGAGGCGCGCTCGTGCGCGCTAGAGCAGAAAGGCTGACATGCCGGGAAACGCCAACGAAAAGAGCACTGGGACAAGAACAAAAGCTTTCCTGACGTAAGCAGATTGAGGCCATTGTAAATGAAGGGGTGGTATTAACCGATAACAATAACATAGGGCGTGCGTTCTTTGAACATTACCAAAAGCTTTTTGCATTCAGGCTTGTCAACATGAATGAATTGAAGCATTCCTATTATTATTATTATTCCTACAATCCAGGTTTTCCGCGGTAGTGATTGCGCCCGGACCTCGTGGCAGGGTTTGGGTTGTAAACTGGATGCTGTAAAGAATGTCCTCGCGAAAAAAAAAAAATCGAGGATGTGACGACGCCCTGGGCTACGTTGCCGTGGTGTCTGTCACGAAAGCAGCAGTCTATATGCAGATTGTCTTTTTTTCTCTGTTTTTTAACCTGGACGCACATATGTATTTGCAAGTATGTAAACTAATTTCGAAAAAAGAAAGAACATTTCCTGATGGTAACTTGTGTTTGTTGTACACTGCTGTGAAATTTGTTATATTTATTTATGTATGTGTATGTATTTATGTATATATATATGTATACATTGCTTTTGCACTCTTATGATATATGCGACGGAGTCTGTGTTAAATAATAAAACGCAAGATAACAGATTGTAATTGTATACTTGGAGTTATTTGACACAACTGTATTATAACTAGTTTCTATGTAATAACACGAAAATGTCTATGTATTTCTGTGTAAAAATACTCTTATATCCACACTTCATGAGTGATTGTATTGCTACACCAGCCGCTACCGTGCCTATCTGGGAGACCGGAGCTTTGTCAAGCCGAAGAATTTTCGGCTTTTATTCCGGCTCTCCCTTTTTCACCTTGTATCGAGTGGTGAAAATAAAAAAAAATGATGATGATGATGATGATCTGTTTTTGCAGCGAATGCCACAGGTTTCGAGCGAAGGTAAAGAAACGTTAGAACGACCAATAACAGAAAATGAAGAGATGAAGGCCATCGAAGACCTGAACCCTAGCAAGTCACCTGGTCCAGACGGTCTTTGTGCCGCTTGGTAGAAATTGTTTAAAGGCCACCTAGGTCTTATCTTAACCGCCGTTTTCAATGAAACCTAAGAACTGAAAATATTTCCACCATCCTTTGGCTAGTTCCATACAGTACTAATACCGAAAACAGAAGAGACCGCCAAGCTCAAACCACTTTCCTCCTACAGACCCATAGCCCTTACTAACTGCGACTACAAATTATTGATGAAGGTGCTGGCATGGCGTGTGCGATCAGTTATTAAGGAAGTAGTCGGCCCACACCAGGCATGTGGCATTCGCGGCAGAACCATTTTTTACTAATATTCATGAGATGAAGCTGGAGTGTTGTGACGCCATGTGTTATGCAGTAGCGATCCTCCAGATTGGCTTGGAGAAAGCATTTGATTACGTTTCCCGCGAGATATTGCTCACCGTCCTTGAACATGTTAATTTTGGCCACAGTATCACTGAGGGGTACACCAAGGCGTACCGGATTGGCTATACGAGACTTCTAATTAATCATACGTTGGGGGCCCCCATTAATGTGAAGCGCTCCGTTCGCCAGGTTTGTGCACTCAGCCCACTGCTGTTTTGTGTTTACGTCAAAACGCTATCTCATACCATCATGGAAAATGAATACATTAAGGGATTTTTCCTTCAAGCAGCAGGGGTGAAGCTATTGGCATATGCTGACGATGTGGTTCTTTGCTGTAAAGATACGCAATGTGTATTGAACTCTGTGAGTACCGTCAGACAGTTTGGTAACGTCACTAATAGCTTCGTGAATTGGCAGAATTGCTTGGGGCTGTGGCATGGCGGATGGGCGTCCACACCAGACCACTTTTCGAACATACACTGGGTCAGGATGCCAGTTAAGTACATTGGCGCACACCTGACGCCTACAAGGACCGTAGCGAATACTGAGTTGAGCGCACAAAAGAAGTAAAAGAAAAAGCCGACCGATGGAACGCTGGTCATTTTTCAATATTCGCGAGAGCTACAGCGTGCAACATGTTTCTCGTGGCAAAGATCTGGTACGCAATGCAGGTCGTACAGTGCTCTCGCTTAATGTGCAGAAACTGCACCGCGTGTTCGCTGTATTCGTGTGGGCATCAGGCTGGGAGCGATGCAGCCGAGATAATCTCTTCCGGCGTGTGAAGGAAGGCGGTCTGCGGTTGGCGCACGTCTTCTCGCGTCAAATAGTAACCAGGTTTTTCTTTATTCGAGATACAGATGAACCATTCCTGCGGACCGGAATCCAAATGAGGCTGTTAACATCACTTCCCGAATTTGTTGTGGGTACCGAAATAATCCCCGGACCAGTCCGTGGTTTCTTTCGGGAAATAGCTCAGAGTGTTTGTCTTTTGCGTGTTGGTTTTTCAATTGCGTATTTGTGGAGTGTAAAACGGAAAAAGCTGTATCGTGATTTGTGTGACAGAGTTTTGCCGGTACCGATGTACAGAGCCGCGTACAGTAGAGCCCCAGGCCTAGACGTATTGAAAAGAATTTGTGGAATAGAGTTTCTTTATGGCGCGCAAGAATGGTGGGCTACAATTGTGACCCGGATGCCCGACAGGCGCATGTGTACTTCCCTGAATGTATGCAGCGGTATGTAGAAGTACAGAAGTTTCAACAGCCTGTTCCTGAGCGGCTGTCGAGGGTTTAACTCCTGACAGCACTCAAGGAATTTGAATATACGGCAATGTCGTGCCACAGTAGCGGATGGCAACGAATGTAAATATTACTGTTCTTTATTCGGTTTTTGAATTCATTCCTTCTTTTCTTGTTTGGTATTAGTGTATATCATTTAAGGAATTTGTGTTGTGATATGTCGAGGATTGGCAATAAAGAAAAAAAATGGGGGTTAGTACCTTGCGTTGTGGCTGCAATAAACCAAGTTCGAATACTCGTCCGGGTTATATTTTTTTTATTTCTTTGAATTTAAATGCGGGTGTAAGGAACTCACCTCTGGGAGCTCGTTACACACCTCACTGGCGTAACCAGCCCGTTTCGGCGTGAGAACGCGCTATGGTGTTTCTCCTAATTCTCTTCCTTCTGTGTGCCGTGATCGTATGGGGATTCGCAGGTTGCGGATTTTCTGCTTCCAGCAGCCAAGCTGTACGAACGTGTGGATCATGAGCTCCAAAGGAGCCCATGATCCTTTGCGGCCACTGGCCGCGGTAACAGGCATATCGACGATAACGAGGAAGCGAGCTACCAGTTTAGTTTGCCACCACTGCCCAAGGAATCTGCCGTGAAAAACACCGTGTTTTTGCATGGCGACGTGTGAGCGAGGCCCTATAGGGTCGAAGACTTCCGAGATGCGCTCGTCCAGACTGGATTGCTGCAGGAGGTGGTAGTTCTTGAAGCCTACCAGATCAATCATGTAATGGCAGTCAGCTTCTCGAGTGACGAGGCAACGAAAAGGATGCTGGCGTTGAAAGAGTTCAACGTCGACCCTCAAGACCACCAGGTACGTCTCCGCCTTCATTGGCTGCTGTATTGGGTGGCGAACGAAGATATAAAGGCAGCGCTGGCGGCCTTTGGCAAAGTCGTTGAAGTGACGAGAGAATGATGGCGGGTCACAGACGTAGGCGACAACGACTCAACATATCGGACCGTTCTGTTGAAGTTGAAGAGTGGGATGAAAGTCGATGACATCCCGCAACAAATCCGGGTTGCCGGTGAACTGGCCCTTGTCGTAACGCCTGGATGGCAGATGCAGTGCCTATGATTCAAGGGTGTCGGACGCGTCTGTCTCGAGTGCAAGGTACCGCATTGCGCTCGATGTCGCAGCTTTGGACACTCCGAAGATCAGTGCGTGCGCACGTACGCTGCGGCTGTGGGGCCACGAGCGAACGAATTCGTCGCGCAGATGTCGATGGATGCTACTGAAGCCGAGGATGCCTCCAAGGGGGCTGGTGACAAGGACAACGCGAACAATGTGGAGGGGACATCGGAGGCAACGAAAGATACGAAAGGTGTATTTGTTACCCCTGAAAAAAAAGACGGGGCCACGATGGGTCCTGCAAAAGAGCATGCGAAAGGCAAGGAAAACTGCGTTGTAGTTAATGAAGCCGTAGGTGAGGCAGAAGGTGGGGATCCACCCCCAAGCATCGACCCTATGGATACAAGCGGCAACGCTACCTTTAAGAGGCCGCTAGATGCCATCGACGAGAAAACAACTAGTAAGAACCACACCGGCGGGCCGCCTGCAAAGACATCTGTGGCGAGAAGGAGCAGCTTCAAGCCCTCTCCAAACACTCATCGCGATAGGAAGGCCGGCGACAAGCCACAGCCGTTTGCGGACCACCCCAGACCACCGGACGGTCCCGGAGGCGTCTAGCCACTGGCTAGACGTTGTGGTGAGCACCGTGCTCCGGGCCTCTCTTACTTCCCATATTAGCAATAGCAACCAACCCTACGCTTAGCTTACGCACGCTAAACGTGAGAGGTCTGGCCACCAAGCGTAAACAAAACCAACTGTATCGGACGATGATGGACCAAGACCTCGATGTTCTGGCCGTGCAGGAGACAAAGGTCGAAGGGGAGGAGGAGACCCGGGGCATTGTGCTAAGGTGTACACCTTTGTATTACGCCGTAGTGAGCCATGCTAAAGGAGCGTTGGCGGGCGTTATTTTATTTATTAGGAAATTGCCCGGACTATCTACTGAAAATTATTATTCGTGCCCTTCAGGCAAATTAGTGTATGCTGACTTCACTGTTGGTCATGATTCGTGGCGTGTTTTGTGTGTATATGCACCCAATTTTCGTGAAGAGCGCACTGTCTTTTATGAATCCTTAAAGACGCACATTTGCCTGAATAGAAAAATGATTATTCTGGGGAATTTTACTGTGTACTAACAGATCGAGATAGAACAGGCCGGAAAACAAATGACAAAAGCTGTCAGGTCCTTACAGAATTATTAGCTGAGTGCGACTTCCAAATTGAATTCCAATGACTTACAATGAATTCCAAGTTGGTAAAGGATGAGGTTTTTCTAAGCAATGTACAGGATCATTTGAAGGAACTAGAAAATAACAACATGGCGCAAGCCACCGAAGGGTGGGTAAATTTTAAACAACCAATTAAACTAGCCGCAATTGATGGCTCCTGTAAAATAAAGTACGACGACAAAGCTAAAGAGAGAGAACTAAGGAAGGTGTTGGAAAAATGACCGGCCTCAGAGCGCAGCCAACCGAGCGCATAAAAAGACGATCTGGGCACCATAAAAGCGACATTGGAGGTATACGATGAAGGGCGATGTTGGGGAGCAATTGTACGCGCCAGGGCCGAGGCATTGACAGAATATGAGGCGCCAACTAAAGACGCGCTCGGACTTGACAAGAGGCATGCACGGTGTGATCAAATAGATGTACTTGACGTAGATAATCGCGAAATAACTGACTGTGAGGACATTGCACAAGCGTTTTTCCAGCGCTTTCAACAACTCTTTGCATCGAGTAATGCTGACGTAGATGCCTTTGGAGTGACGTAGATGACGAGTGACGCATGCCGCAACGCAGCGACGAGACGAAGCACGGACTAGAGGCGCCGATATCAGCACGTGAAGTTGAAAAGGCAATTCATAATTTTAAAAAATAGGAAAATTGCCTCGTCCGGATGGCATTTGTGCCGCTTTTTATAAACAGTTTAAAACAGAATTGTCTCCTCTGCTAGCTGACATCTTTAACGAAGCGTATGAAGTAAACGCACTTCCATATTCTTTCGGGGAAGCGCACACTGTGCTCATCCCTAATCCTGACGAGCCGGCGAAACTAAAACATGTAACATCGTGCAGACCAATGTCACTTACCAACAATGGTTATAAAGTGTTCATGAAGATAAGGGCTGGCAGGTTACAATCAGTAATAGAAACCATAGGACGTAGGCACCAAACATGCGGTATCAAGGGACGTACCATTAGCACATACACGTAATGAGATCAATTCTGCAATGTTGTGATGCCTTAAGGCCGCGAGTTGCTATTCTCTAACTTGATTTGGAGAAAGCTTTTGACTGTGTTGCTCATGTTGTTTTACTTGCCATTCTGAAGCATATAAACGTCGGGTTCCTAATTACTGAGCCACGGCGTACCGGAACGGCAATGCTAAGCTCATAATTACCAAGTCACTGGGGGCCCCCAGCAGCATTCAACGTTCCGTACGACAGGGCTGCCCAGCCAGCCCACTTTTGTTCTGTATTTATCTAGGGAATTAGTTTGGCACTGATTGAAAACAAATGTATTCATGGGTTTACGATGCAAGCGTCAGAAGTCAAAGTCCTAGCCTATGCGGATGACGTAGCCATGTGTTGCAAAGACAAGGGGAGCGTTTTGCAAACCATAAATGTTGTTAAAAACTTTGGTCTAATCACTGGAAGTAGAGAAAACTGGTGCAAGTGCCTAGGTATTTGGCATGGGGGACGGCCTAAGGCTCCCGCTATATTTGCCAATGTCACGTGGTCAACAACGCCAGCAAAATACTTGGGTGTACCATGTGAAGCTTATAAACAGAGCGACGTATACTGCCAGTGCGAGCTCCAAAGTGCAAAATAAAAGGCCGAAGCGTGGAAGGCCAAACACCTTGCGGCATTTGCCAGGGCTACTGTCTGCAACCTATTTTTTGTGGCCAAGCTATGGTATGTTATGCACTTCATTTTCTGTAACGGGGCCAATGTGCAGAAATTGCAGAGTTTTCGCCGTGTTCGTATGGGGTTCCGCATGGGATGGAGATGGAGGATGGAGGAAAGATGGAGGATTAGGGCTGGCCCACCTGTTTGTGAGGCAATTAGTTGGATGGTTCTTTTCCTTCAGGAACAATGATGATCCATTTCTTCAATCGGTTCCCAAGGTTAGACTTGCGCATTTGTTACCAGAGTTTCTTATATACGCTCAAAGTGTACCTGGGTTAGTGTTCGGTTTCTATAAGGAAATTGTGCTGAGTGTTCGTTTCTTTACTGTACGGTTTTCCAAAGAATATTTATTTGCGGTCACAAGAAAAAGGCTGCGCAATGATCTATTGGACAGCCTCTTTCCTCCACTTCGATCTCGAACTATATAGTCGAGGCCCAGACCACAATGTTTTGAAACGCATTAAAAATGGAGGTACCGCCTGGTGTGAAAACTTTCTTTTTCAGACTACGTGCAGGTACACTCTCAGTTGCAACGTTTTTAGAAGAAAGGCGCTTTCCCATGCCATGGGGCTCACATTGATTAATATGCAAACAACCAGAGACAATAGACGACGTTTTTTTACACTGTTGGGCGGGAGTATCCTTATGGGATGTTCTACAGTGAACAATAACGAAAAAATTTCCTCTTGACCCACAGGGCAAAAGATTTATACCGATAGATGGCGAGGACGGAACACCTTTCGAACAGATAATTTTAACTGGCCTCTACTGTATATGGCGAGCCCACATGGCAGGCTTCTATTGCGATCGCGATGCAAGACCAGCCCAGGTTTTTTTTGAGAACAAATAACACGTTTTCTTGACGTGCTTGCTACACAAGAGCGTCCTCCGCCTTAGATGGCCAGGATAGAAACCCAGGTTAATGCTAAAGAATTTTAAATAACGCCAGCCCAAATAAAACAGGTGGCTTTTACTTATTAATTTTTGTAACGGATGAGAAGTTCGTCTGTTAGTGTAAACTATCTTAGTAATCACACACAATTTGTTGAAATTTAACAACGAGAGGTCCGCGACAACTAACGTTAGATCAGGAGTACCCCAAGGAAGTGTCTTAGCCCCAGTATTATTCTTAATCTTTATTAATGACTTACCAGCATATGCTTAACAGAATATCAAACGTTTTGCAAGTGACTGCGTTCTTTTGCACGAAATTAAGTGTCTCGATGACCATAAAAATTTAAATAACGCCATAACAGCAGTTTCCCAGTAGTGAGAGGACTGGCAGATGGATATCAATTTAAAAAAGTCAGTTCTATTATCTATAACCAGAAAAAAGACATACATCAGCCTTCCAGTACACCCTTAACAACATTTCTCTTGCATTTGTTCATAAGCATAAGTACCTTGGTGTGAAACGGACATCTGACTTCAGGTGGGATTCTCACGTTAATAATATCACATCAACCGCAATAAGACAGCTATTCTTCATTAACCGACGCCTTAAACTAGCACCATCTGAAACAAAGTTACTCGCATATAAAGCACTTATAAGACCGGTTCTAGAGTACGCCAACACCGTTTGGTTCCCGTTTACTAACAAGCTGATTAAAAAACTTGATGGGGTACAGCGAAACGCGCTGAGATACATATATAATAAACACTCCATCACTGACTCACCAACAGCACTACTGAAATGGGCAGAACTTCTAACCATGGATAACAGATCCAAGCTTGCTAGACTAAATACCATGTATCAGTTAATACACAACCAACTTAAGCTGCCTGTTATAAAATACATATCAACGTCCTCGAATCGAGTAACTCGTCATAAATTCACTCACACGTTAAGCGAATTTTCATTCCACACTGATATTTTCAAATACTCATTTTTTTCCAAGGGCAACACGCGAATGGAATAATCTTAACACAGGTATCACTGACAGCTCATCCTTAGATACGTTTGGTACAATCATTGCGGATCAACTGTACGCATTGGAGCAATAATTATTCTCATTATTTACGTAGTTCCTTGTTGCCTTGTGATTTTAACGGTGTTTGTGCTTGACTATAATTACGGCAATGATGCAAGGCATTTCTTGTTGGCATTATTGTAACCTTGATTGTTGCGTGACTGTTATAACCTCAATACTAACCCTGTAACTGGTTTCTGCAACTGCAATTATTGTTGTCATATCCTCTTCGTTCTAGTTATTTTCTTGTATAATCACGTAATCAAAATTGTTATATGCCCAAATTTTTTAATGTATAAGATTTAGTATGTAGCACCTTATACTATGTTCGTATGTATCACATACAGCCCTTCTTGTTACAGTCCCTGATGGGATTCACAGTATCAATAAATGAAATATATGTTCCTTATGTTGCCATTCTTATGTACTGCTGATTACTGGCAATGAAGAAAATAAAGGGGTTAGTACGTTCCGTTGTGGCTGCAATAAGCGAGGTTCGAATCCTCGGCACAGCAATATTTTTTTTATTTTCTTAATTGAAATTTGGATGTAAGGAACTCGCCTCTAAGCGCTCGTCACACACCTCACAGGCGTAACCAGCCCGTTTCGCCGTGAGAACACGCAGTTGGGTTTCTTCCAATTGTCTTCCTTCTGTGTGCCGTGATCGTATGGGGGTTAGTACCTTGCGTCGTGGCTGCAATAAACCAGGTTCCATTCCTTGTCACGGCAATATTTCTTTATTTTCTTGAATATAAATGCGGGGGTAAGGAACTCGCCTCTGAGCGCTCGTCACACACTTCAGGCGTAACCAGCCCATTCCACTTACGGACACCACAGCGGATGGTCACGGAATATTGTGTTCCGCAGGAGCGGTTCATGCGGCCCAGCCGGGCTGCGGCATCAGGCTTACGGAAACGCCCTCACAGGATTATCAGCTTGTTTTGCCGCATCTGCCATCAGGTATGACCATGTGTGATACCGTGTGCTTGCACGGTGATTAGAAGGCCAGGCGCTATCGAGTGGAACGATTTCGCGAAGCCCTTGACCCTCATAAGCTGTTGCCGGAGGTGGTGGCCCTCGGGGCCTTTCAGATGAACCATGTCTGGGCTATAACTTTCAAGGGTGATGGCGGAAAAAAGAAGCTGCTGTCGGCGAAGGCCTTTAGTGTGAAGGAACACCGCTGCGTCGCCATTGACCCCTGCAACCAGGATATCAAAATGAAGCTGTTCTGGCTGCTTCACACGACCCCTGAGGAGGACGTCAGAGCAGCACTGGCGCCATTGGGTACGGTGACCGAAATTTCGAGGGAGTGGTGGCGAGTACCAGGGTGCGGCGACAAAGGTTCTCACACGCGGCTGGTATCGCTACGGCTGAAGGCTGGTATGACCATGGGAGACATCCCGCATCAGCTACGGGTATTAGAGGAACATGCGCTCGTGATCGTGCCAGGCAGAACTCCGCTATGCCTCCGATGCCGCGGCACTGGCCATATACGGCGCGAGTGCCGTGGGCCACGCTGCGGGCTCTGTCGTCGTTTCGGCCACGGCGAGACCCAGTGCGTAAGAAGCTACGCTAACGTGACTGGGTCTAGCCGGAGCGACGCACTAGACGAGCACTTCATGAATCAAGCGGACGCCCAAGAAACTGGTGGAGAGCGCGGAGGCCCACGAGGCACGCAAGAGAAGCCAGTGGTCATGGCAAGCGTCAAGTGCCAACCAGCAAGGGAAGTAGCGAGGCCGAGGCCCAGGATGAAGTGCAAGGTGAGCCGTCTGCAGAAAATTCTATGGTGTGTGAAAGTTGGGGCGACGCGGTGGCTGCCGAGGGCGTTCTGAGACAGGGCAACTTTGGCGCTGCCGTCATCAAAGAATCGTGCGAGAAAATGGACCAGGTCAGCGCCGTTTAAGAGAGACCTTGCGAAATCCTCGATCAACATGGCAGGCTTGAGGAAGACGACGGTGTCAGCAGCGAAGGGCCACCCACGATGGCTTCCTCTTTCCGGTGGTCTACGCTCAAGCCCAAGCCGAACGTTCCGCTTGAGAGAAGGGCGACGCGAGACCTTCCACCTGAGGGGCGGCAGATGCCGACCAATCCACCACACGGGTGGCAGACGCCGACTGTCCCCCCAGATAAGCGGACAATGCCAACAGTTCCCCCGCGGTAGCGGGGTGCTGTTTGGTAGAACGCTTAGCAGGGACTAGGTGCAGCGGAACCTTTCAAGTGAATGATGAGTGGCGCAGTGGGAAACGTCATGGCTTCGCCGTATGAGACCGAGCTTATGATAGTGCTGAATTTTTTTGTAAAGTTTCACGGACTTTGATTTCAGAAATGTACTGTAGTTTGGGCTTGCTCTTTTCATTCAATGGCAAATAATCATGAAATAGCAATACGTATTGGCACGCTTAACGTACGCGGGTTAACGGCTAGACGGTGACAAGCACAATTAAGTCGCCTGATGCCGGAAATGACATAGACATTCTTGCTGTTCAAGAAACTAAAATTGAAAGCGAAGAGCAAACGGACAAGATGGTTGAAGTTTTTAAATCGCGTTACAACATTTGTATTTGCCATGGAGTAGGTAAGGCCGGTGGCTGTCTTTTATTTTTGCGTAATTCAATAGGTATTGTTGCGCAAAGTGTAATATCGGCCCAAGATGGGCGATTGGTCCTATGTGATTTCTCTTTGAATGATGTTGGTTGGCGAATTATCTGTGTGTACGCTCCAAGCAAAATTGGTGATAGGAAATTTTTTTTTTTACTATGTTGAGTCTCACTTGGGGTGTGAAAGAAATGTTGTTCTTCTTGGAGACTTCAATTGTGTTTGTGTGTCCAAAGATAGGGTGCCCAGTACAATAATACGGGGTACAAGTGCGCATAAACTCTGCGCACTCGCGGCAGACTATGATTTAGTAGACGTTGGAAGCATTTTAAGCGGCAACAGTGTTCTCTTTACTCATTTTCAAGGGCAGAGTCACGATCGACTAGATTGTTTGTACGTGTCAGCAAACTTTGCGCGAATGGTCACTAGCTGCGCAGTAAAGCACGTGAGCTTCAGCGATGACAGCCTAGTAACGTGTACATTGCTCATGAAACATAGAGGGTCTAACTTTAACTGGGAACTGTGGAAAATGAACGAAACGATCTTAAATGGTGAATGGTTTGTAAAAACTGTAAAAGGATAAATCGACGTAATGCAAAGAGATGCTACAACAAATTGGGCTGAGCTGTGGGAACAGTTTAAAATTGAAGTGAAAATGATTGCCATTGAAAGGGCTTGTGTCATACGTCTTAAAGCTAAACAAAGAGAAATAACTGCAAAACATGCTCGAATATTTTCTAAACGCGGAGTGTACAATATCGGGATTGTTTTCGAAAGAGCTTAGAGAAGTTAAACGCGAACTTGAAAGGGTGGACGCTGAAATTTATCAAGGAGCTGCGATAAGAGCCCGAGCCAAGAGACTGTGGCTGAGAGAAGCGCCAACTAAGCGCGCGCGCAGTGGTGTAAAGGGTTATGCCTCCAAGAACATAACTAAAGAAATTTGCTTTATTTATTATTTCTTTTGTCTATCAATACCGCAATCCCCATTGGGGATTTTCGCATAGTGGGAAACAATACGTACATAAAGAACACTATAGCATAGACATCGAAAACAATACAAATCAGGTTAACAGAGCTTGAAAATAGCACTGGCACAGCAAGATAAATTGATACTCAATACTTGAAACAAACGTCGAAAGTGATGATTTTGAAACTTGGTCATTGGTTAGATGATTCCATTCTACCACTGTTCGGGGAAAGAAGGAATACTTAAAACAATTATTGCAACTACTAAATAGGGCTATTGTTCGGCTATTGTTAGCAACACAATGTCAAAAGACCCAGAAGCAATTGAAAAAGCTTTCGTTGAACACTACCGAGCGTTGTCCGGTAGGCAGGTGCCCGTAACAAAAGAGTTTGTAAACACCTTTCTAAAGCTTCTGCCATAATTAGAAGATGAAATAAAAGAGGGAGTCGATAGACCAATCTCTGCGAATGAAATTACCGAAGCCATACAAGACTTGGGTAAAGCAAAGGCACCTGGTCCAGACGGCCTAGGAGCAGCCTTGTATAAAACTTTCAAGGCAGAAATAAGCGAGATACTGCATGACGTAATATCAAAAGCTCGTGAAACTAAGCACTTGCCGCCATCACTCAGGAAAAGTCATGTCGTGCTTATACCGAAAACCACCGATACGGTAAAGCTGAAATCTGTCACTGGATACGCGCCCATAAGTCTCCCGAACGTGGATTATAAAATCTACATGAAAGTGCTAGGAAAAAGGCTGCAGTCAGTTATTCAGTCCATAGTAGGCCCCCACCAAACATACAGTATAAGGAAGAGAACAATATTTTCGAATATTCACGACGCTAGAAGTATATTGGAATGCTGTGACGGGAACCTCGAATGTGTAGCAATGGTTCCGTTAGACCTAGAAAAAGCTTTCGACAGGGTTGCTCACAGCATACTTCTTGCCCTGCTAAAACACACTAATGTAGGCAAATTGATTCAGGATGGAGTTGCCATGGTTTATGAGAACTGTTCTGCTCACCTTATATTCTACAAAAGACTTAGTGAAAATATACCAGCATTATCCAGTGTGCGCCAGGGGTGCCCTTTGTCGCCGTTACTTTTTGCGATTTTTCTTGAACCTTTCCGTTTGAAGGTACTAGAAAACGAAAACATTCGCGGCTGCCGTTTTTTACCTCAGGAAGTAAACATACTACCTTACGCAGTTGACATCGCACTTTTTTGTATTGACCAAGATAGCATTCGGGAGGCAATTAAGGATGCAAGAAAGTTTTGCAGTCTAAGGGGGAGTGCCATAAGCGGGCAAAAAAGCTTAGGCTTCTGGCACCGTGAATAGGGCAGCCGGCCAGCAGTGTTCGAAACAGTACCGTTCACAGATACGCCAACTAGTTATCTTCCTGTTCCTTTGGAATGCTAACTTGATGCCACGACGCAATGGACAGAACAAACTCAGTAGGCAAAAACACAAACAACGAAGTGGGGAGGCAAGAATCTCTCTATATTCGCGAGAGCCACGGTCTGCAATCTGTTTCTTGTCGCCAAAGTGTTTTATATGCTACAAGTTTTATGTATATCCCGAGTGCGTGTAGTTGCACATGGTTTTTCCTATGTTCGTACGGGGATCAGGATGGGAGCGCACGAGTCGTCTGAATCTGTTTCATGCTGTGCAGAAAGGATGGTTCGGTTTGTCACATTTATTTTTGACACAAGCAGTGTCGCGTTTCATGTTCTTGCGGGACAAAAGCGACTGTTTCCTGCGGTGCGTTATCCAGACGCGATTAGGTGAAGTACTGCCAGAATATGTAGTGACGTCATATGGCATACCACAAGTAGTGGCCCGAGGTATTTTGTTTGAAGTAATAAGGTCTTTCTCTTTTGTAAAAGCACACTTTTCTTTGGAATACCTGAATACTGTCGCAAGAAAGCGATTATACCGAGATTTAGTTGATATCATGGGTCCACTACCAATATACCGTGCAATATATGGACTGGGGCGTGAGCAGAATGTGTTAAAGCGATTCAAAAAATGCCCATAAAAGCAACAAAGAAAACGTTTTTTTTTTCATGCTGCACACTGGCACGTTTCCTGTCAAGCCGTTGCTGCAGGAGAAAGGGATCTTTGTACCCTGGAGTTTAAAATGCCACATCTGTCAGAAACCGGAGTCAATGGAGCACATATTTCTGGAGTGTAGGGACTCAGTCTTCCTTTTGGACAATCTACAAAGGACTCTAAAGAAAGAATTTCCATCAACACCTTTTGGAATCCGGTTTTTACCCTTTGAAGAGACAAAAGGCGTGCCATGTGATATGTTGATGTTACTCTGCATGACAGCGTGTGGAAAACACGAATGGCGGCGCGTAATGAAGATGTTGACGCAATACCGGCCACAGAATATTTCGTTGAAAATGTATTGTACATTCGCGAAGTGTATAAAGTGCTCAGCAAACCACCTGAGTGGTTAACAACATTTGAACAGCTTGCAAACAATATGCTTTTTTAAACCAATATAATCGACAAGGTACACCCACACATTGAATTGTCTTTTCTTGTTCTGTAATCGCAGTGGAGAATTGCTGTGAATCGTGTATTTCTTATAAAACAGGCAATATAGAAAAAAAAACACGCGTAACCAGCCCGTTTTGCCGCGAGAACACGCTGTTGGGTTTCTTCCAATTCTCTTCCTTCTGTGTGCCGTGATCGTATGGAGCTTAGTGCCTTGCGTTGTGGATGCAATAAACCAGGCACGAATCCTCGTGACGGCAATATATTTTTTTAATTTTCTTGAATTTAAATTTGGGTGTAAGGAATTCACTTCTGGGCGCTCGTCACACACCTCACAGGCACAACCATCTCGTTTCGCCGTGAGAACATGCTGTGGTGTTTCTACCTATTCTCTTCTTTCTGTGTGCCGTGGTTGTATGGGGTTTAGCGTTGTGGCAGCAATAAACCAGGCTCGAATCCTCGTCGTGGCAATATTCTTTTTTTATTTTCTTGAATTTAAATGCGGGTGTAAGGAACTCACCTCTCGGCGCTCGTCACACACCTCACAGGCGTAACCAGCCCTTTTCGCAGTGAGAACACGCTGTGGTGTTTCTTCCAATTCCTTTCTTCCGGTGTCCGCGCGGATTCCACTTCCGGCCACCGCAGTGAGCGGTTGCGGAATGTGTTTCTGTGCAGGAGCGGTTGCACGGCCCTTGGCCGCAGTTCCCGGTCAACGGAAGAACCTTCGCCTGACTACCGTGTGGTTCTACCCCGACCTCGTTCAGGTGCTAGTGTTCTGAACACTATTTTTATCCACGGTGAAGTTAAAGCGCGTTCTTACGGTGTTGAGCACTTCAGAGACGCGCTTTCTTAACTGAAACTGCTACCGGAAGTGGTAGCCCTCGGGGTTTATCAGATGAATCATGTGTGGGCCCTAACTTTTTCGATCCAGGTGGAAAAACAAGAGATTCATCACGCTGAAGTATTTCTTGTGAAAGAACACCGATGCGTGGTCATTGACCCGTGCAACCAGTGTATAAGGCTCAAGCTCGTCTGGCTGCTACATGGTGTTCCTGACGAAGGCGTCCGAATAACCTTGGCGCCGTTCGGGAGAGTGACCTAGGTCACTAGGAAGAAGTGGAAAATACAGGGCTGCAACGGCACAAGAACCACGACATGGTCTGTGGCCCTGAAACTCAAGCCCGGAATGACAGCGGACGACCTACCACATCAGCTTCGGGTCGCGGAAGACGTCGCTCTCGTCATTGTCCCGGGCAGAGCACTCCTCTGCCTTCGGTGCCGTGGCACCTGCCGTGCACACTAGACGAGAATGCCGGGTTCCACGCTGTGGCCTGGGTCGTGGCTTCCGCCACGAAGAGACCCAGTGTGTGAGAACGTACTCCAACGTTGCTGGTCCAGGAAGGAGCGAAGACACATCGGAGTTCCTTATGGATCAAGAGGATGCCAAGGAGGCCGCTAATGAAGCATCTGAAGGGGCGGATGCTCAGTCTGCATCTCTAGAAATGAAGACTGAAAAGGTGAACTTGAAGGGGACTGATAAGAGAACGTGCCAGCTTCTGCGCCTCCGCCTGCCAAAGTTCAAGTGTTTCAGTTTCAGTTTCATTGAGACATACATTGGCTGGGTTGAAAGGACTAACGGCAGATGAACTCTGCCTGACTAAGGTCCCTCCACCCATACAGTTGTTCAGAAGCAGTGAGAATAAAAAAAGAAGAACAATGGCTTTGTACATTAGAGCACCACAAATTTTTTTTATTCAGGAACAGAAGTAACTGCGCGATTAAGCATCTTAAATTGAGTAACAGAATCACACAATAATGCAACAGCAATAACCCATGACAAGAACAAACGCGTACGTAACTGGCAACATACTAAAGGGTACGAGATTGTGCAAGTGTTACAAAAAATGTAACATAACCATTCCTAGCAATGTATAACTGTTAGAAAATGAAGCAGAGTACAAATATTATATAACAATAAAAAACTATTGTTTAACTCAAGAACTTGTTTAGGACGCAGTACCAGACAGTAAGTATATTGTAATATTTTTCTTTAAACTGTGTGTAGAAATACATTTTTAAATAAATTCGTCGATATAACTATTCTTGCAGAGAATGTTAGGTATAAGGTAGAGCAATGTTTGATTTCCGTAACTGGTTCTGAATAACAGTATTCTAAGTCACTCATGTCGGAGATCATAGGAAACATTAGTACGATAGCACTGAGCCATATAACAACTTACTTCAGTTCCAATTTCCTTGCGAATTTACAAGACGAGCTTAAGGTTGTAGTGTTGGTAAACAGTCAGCAATTTAAGCTTGTTTAAAAATGGCGCAGTGTGTTCAGTTGGTTCCAGATTTTCTATGCAGCGAACAGCTCTCTATCGTACAATTTTTAACCTTTCAAGGTTCGTTTTTGAAGTCGTACGACAGATTAAGGGACAATCATGCAGATGAGAATGAACTAGTGAATACTATAACTGGAGCTATAGCCAGTTTGGTACCAGAGACCTAAGTTTATATAAGACAGAGACTGATCCAGACCTACTGGTATATACTTTGTTGATTTGCGGTGTCCAACTGAGGTTTTCATAAAAAAGTACACCTAAGAATTTAAACAAAGGGACACGCTCAATGTCATTATCTTTAAATCGAACAGAACTTGGCAGCAGCGGTGGTGAAACGCAGACGCCTTCCAACACTTCCTTTTGGACTTTTTGCAGTTGCGTAGCCTGACCTGGTGTCATCCTGCTGCGCAAGGTATCATCGGTCTCCATCGCTACACGTGCAAAGACCTGACCACCTAATCACTACTGCATGCGTTCATGATGACCGCCATGTGTTACGTCATCGTCCAAAAGCTACAAGGGGGCCACCGACAGCTACAAAAGAAGAAACCACTGCTGACCCCCTATTCAATTGGTAGCAGCGGCGGTAGAACGCAGATGCCTTCCAACACTACCTTTTGGAATTTTTGCAGGTTGGTTATCGTTGCCTCCCTGTCATCTACGTATTGATAGACATGTCTTTCGCCGCAGCTGCTGCTACTCTTGCTGCTTTTTAACTAATGTGTCGTTGTAATTCATGACACTTTTTCTGTTCCTTCTTTGTTCCTGTTTTTGCTTTTTGTCGAATAAGCACTGCGTTGCTTTGGTTGGCGTTCAGGTACCGGTGGATGTAATCTGCAATGAGCGATATAAGTGTTAGCGATTGTGTAAAGTGTGAAAAGGCTATAGAAGCTGACTGTCGACCATTAATATGCAGTGAGTGTTTGGGGCAGTGTCACCTAGGTTCCTGTTCTGGCGTGCCAAAATCTAGATATAAATCTAAAGGGGACGACTATAAACAGCCTTGGAAATGTACGATGTGCCGTAAAACCAAGACAACTCTGCCCGGCTCTAGGGAATCCGATGACAGCACTGTCACGGCGCTTCTGCTCGACATTAAGGGGAAATTAAATGGGCTGCTTCCTCTGGAGAACACTGTAAATGATATGGAGGCTTTAATAAAGCACATGTCAGCCCAGTATGACACGGTACTCGCCACTGTCGCAGAGCACTCAGGCGAAATTAAGCAACTAACGAACAGAGTTTCGAAATTTGAAAAAGTTAGAACAGACGTTGAACTCAGGAGAGTGTCTGCGGCTGTAAATGACCTTCAATGCCACAGTCGAAAGCTGAACCTTGAAATTCATGGGCTGGCTAAACATGAGAATCAATGCCTCAGGACGCGAATAAACGCCCTTGCTGCCAAACTGGAACTTGATCCTCTTAACGAGCAGACCGTCTCCGCCGTTCACCGTCTTCCTTCACAAAAAGATAAGACACCAGCTGTGCTCGTTCGCTTCACGTGACAGTCGACGAGAAATAAATGATTTGAAAAAAAAAGTTATATCAAGGGTAAAACATGACGCCTACATATCCGAAAACCTAACCGGGTATAACAGATCGTTGCTCAAAGTTCCAAAGGAATGGGCACACGTAAACAATTTCAAACTTGTGTGGCATCGCAACGGAAGAATATTAGTCCGGAAAGCAGAACACGCCCATGTGCATGTAATCAAGACCGCAACCGATATCGAGAAGCTGAAAGTGTGATACTGAAATGAGGGGCTGTCCCTGCGGTTTTCCGTTTTTACATGGCTTCTGTTGACTCGTTATCCCCGTCTGATCTTTTGCATTTTGTTGGACCAGATCATAAAAAATCCACTCGATGCTTCCATCTCAACTGCCAGTCACTGCGAAACAAGCATGACATGGTCGACCTTTTTTTCAGCAGCTTGACCTTTCAGTTTGATGTCATTATGCCGTCTGAAACGTGGTATGACCAGCACTCAGTCGTATGGCAACTGCCTAACTATTTATGCTTTACTAAAAACAGAAACGTCGCGAGGCGGTGGTGTCAGTGTGCTTGTCCGTGATAACATTGATGCAAAGTGCATCAATGAATTTTGCTGTATTACTGATGACAATGAAGTCCTATCAGTCCTGAGTGCTCGAACTGTCTACTTAGTTTTCTACCGTCCACCAAGGGGTAATTTAGACCATTTCTTCCAGTTTCTTGAAAAGTTCTTCCGTTATGTGGGTGAACTGCAATGTAAACTCGTGTTGGGTGGTAATTTCAATATCAATATGATGCTCGACAATCCAATGAAGTGAAATTTTGAGGCAGTTATACACGCACATGGTTGCTTCAATGTTATATCATCACCTACCAGAACTACTCATAATACATCTACGTGTATCGACCTATTCTTTACAAAAATTGCCTTAAGTAAGATTAAATCTGTTGTAGCGGGTGGCAGAGTGACGGAGACGATCCAAGAGCACGTACCGCACTGTTTTATTTCAGCGACAGCGATCTAGATATATAGGCTGCTTGCCTATGACGTAACATAAAAAGAACGAATCATGTTTGACACGTGTGGCACAGCACTTCATATCAAAATCGGGGGTGCTTTCCTGTGGCCTTAGTGACCATATGCCCATATTTCTGAGTCTGAATCATGCATGTCAACGATCGACTGCTACTGATACCTTCATACAAGCGATTATGCAGAATGCGTTAGTAAATTTCCGAGTCGAATTAAGAAGCATGGACTGGACGGATGTTCATGCCACGCAAATACCTGATGTCACATGTGAATGTTTCCTGAGGCTATTTTCCTTATGCTATCACAAATATTTCCCCTTTACTATTATGAAAAAACAACCTTCCAGGATACGCAAGCTGTGGGTCACAAACAATCTTCTCAATCAATGAAGAAAAAAAAATTGCCTTTATGATAAGTTTACCAAGTCACGAGATCCAAACGACTCGACCAAGTTTAAATGTTTTCGCAATCGTCTCACAAACGAGCTGAGCAACGCGAAAAACCATTATCATACTGACTTGTTTACCTCTTGTGAATGTGACAGCCGGATGATGTGGAAACAGTTGAATCTACTGCGCAACCACACATCTTTTTCCCAGTCACCTATGCACATTGTCAGTAATGGTGTTCGAATAACCGATGAGTCACTACCTGATGCATTCAATGATTTTCTAGTCAGTAACAATAATAATCCCGTATGCACATGTGCCTGTGATTTCATAAGAACAAGTGTTGCAGACGCGATCTTCCTGCACCCGACCAATGAATCAGAGTTAATATGCCTTTTTTTCTGAGCTGAGTAACAGCCGTAGCCTGGATGTAGATAATCTGCAGATAAAGCCACTTAAGTATGCCATAGACATTGTTGCCCCATTTCTGGTATACATATACAACTTATGATTGGATGCCGGAGTCTTCCCGCATAAAATGCAAGTCGCTAAAGTAGTCCCTTTATTCAAGCGTGGTGAGAGGACTCTTACGACAAATTACAGGCCCATATCCATTTTGCCAGTCTTCTCAAAAGGCCTGGAGAAGGTTATATTTAAACGTCTTTCTACATTTCTGGAAAATAAGAACCTCTGAAGTGACTGTCAGTACGCCTTCTGTAAAAACCGGTCAACACAGCTTGCCTTGTTGGATCAAAAAGAATTTATTCTCAAAAACATCGAAGAGCACTTGCTCACACTTGCAGTGTTAATAGATTTTACGAAAGCTTTCGACTGCAATAATCATGAACTTCTACTCAATAAATTGTTTACCTGTGGAATTCGCGGCGTCGCCCTTAATTAGATCCTATCTAAACTCCAGAGTTCAGCTTACACATTTAAATAACCTCTCCTCTCAGTTAAGGAACAGAAGGATAGGAGGGCCGCAAGGGAGCCTACTTGGCCCTCTCCTTTTCAATATCTACGTTAAAGATATTGTCAATATTGACAATGACGCCAAATATATCATCTATGCTGACGAGACCACACTACTGTTTTCGTCTCATCATACCTCGGACTTGTTAAAGACTGCTAATGCAGTACTAGACAAACTACATGTGTGGTCCGTTAAAAATTGTCTCATAATTACCACTACTAAACCTAAAGCCATATTATTCCAAGCCAAGAACAAAAACGCTACGCTGCCTGCTGGCATCACACTTAATTCGGAGAAAATTGAGCTAGTGAGCTCAGTTAAGAGCCTAGGGATCATTTTCAACCACGATATGTCATGGGATAGCCACATATTATCACTTGTGACTAAACTTTCACAGATAGGGTGACCGCACTTCATTTCTAGTACAATGGGCCCTTTCACAGCGCTGTGTATGTCGTCTTCGCAGTCCTTGTCCTTCGCGCTGTACGTTTTTTTTTTTTTTTTCACAGATAGTTGGACTTGTTTTCTCCCTTAGGCACCTTTCATTCCTTGTAAAAATGCTTATATATAACTCCCTTTTCATCAGTCATCTGAACTATTACTGCCTTGTCTGGGGTACCACATCTGTCACAAATATAGGTAGATTATTCATCATTCAGAAAAAAATTATCCGTGTGATATGTGATGTATCATGGCACTACCCAAGTGAACTTGTTTTCCAAGAACTGAAAATACACAAAGCGCATAATTTATACTCACAGGTTAGTCCATGCATACGTTAGGGAGTGTAAATCGAATAATTGTTATATCCGTTCCATAGCTAACCTTAAACAGAACAAATGCCATTATCAAACATGACCTCCGGAATGTAGGTACGCAACGCACCCGCGCACTAATTATGGAAAGCAAATGATTGCTTATACGCTGCCTGTCGTGTTTACACACTGATCGAAGATGATATCGATGTTTTACAGTCTTCGTTAACTAGTCTGTATAATTAGTATTGCTGCTAAAGCTGGTTTTATGCTTAAAACTCTGTACTTGTAGATCACAATATTACTTTTGCAACGTCATCTGTTGTTAGTATGCGTAGCTAATCTGAGTGACTGATCTGAGTGTCGCTTTTTTTTTTCGTTTCTCTCCATACTGCTGATTTCTTAATATGCAAGCTAAGTAACTCGCTTTGGTTTATCAATTTCCGTGTTGGTTTCTTTTGCGTTATTTTATTCGTTTTATTCTGCTTTATTGTTATTCCCACATGCACTGTTGTTCCCCCTGCTGCTGCCATAAAATAGGTTTTAGGACTTAGTCAAGCTGCTGCCGCAGCTTTTTTCCTCAAAATCTGTTTATATTCAAATGTATGTTGTATGTGGGAAATAAAGCACTTACTTACTTAAATGCTGTATTCTTCGCGCTTATATCTGCCTTTGAGTAAAATATATTTACCTTTACTAACGTTTAATTCTGGCTGGTTACATTCAAGCCAGTATGAAAGCGCGATCAACCACTCGTTCACTGCCTTTTCTAAATCTCTTAAACGAATACCAGAGAAAAAGAAGCTGGTATCAACCGCATACAAAACTATAGAGCAAGTTTGTGGTACCGGCACGATACCATTTATATAGAAAATAGAAGATAGTGGACCGAGTCTAGAACCTTGTGGTACACCGGCTTTCAAAGGCTGTAACTGAGATTTATACCCGTGAATTAGACGTATACAGCAGCCTGTCTGTTAAATAACTGCGTAATAATTGTAGAGCTACTCCTCGAATGCCGTAATTTTTCAAACAGTATGTCATATCATATATCATCATTCAAATGCTTTTCGGAAGTCGAAAAAAATTCCTACGGTGAACACCTTGCTATCAATAGTCTTAGCTAATTTTTCTTTGATACTAAGTAAAGGTGTTTCTGCCAATTTTTTTTTCCGACGGTAGACTTGGTTTAACGCATTTGTTTTTCAAGCAACTTGTGTCGAGATTCATTTTCTTTCATGACCAAAGCGATGGGTTTCTGCGGATGGTGATCCAAGTGCGACTGTGCGACGCTTTACCCGATTTTGTTGTACCGTAGCACGCAATCAAACCCATGGCACTAATGGGCTTTCTGCGTGAAGTTTTCATGGCAATACGTCCTCTAAAAGCTCGGTTTTTGAGAGACTACTTGGTTGCAGTGTCACGGAAAAAAATTATATAAGGATCTTTTTGAAGTTTTTCTGCCAATGACAGTGTGTCCTATGTGTTACTTAGGGCGTGAACGAGATGTTTTCAAACGAGTGAAAAATATGCTTGTACGAGCTAACGCAAAATCATTCTTTTTCAAGCTGCATACTGGCACACTGCCTCTTAAGCCATCGCTAAGAAGTAAGGGTTTGTTTTGTTAGTCCCATGGTCAGTCAACTCTTTTTTATGTAACAAGAAAGAAACGGTTGAACATATTTTTCGTGAATGCCATGATGCCCGCTTTCTTTGGGACATCCTGCAAAGAACTTTAAAAAGGAGCACCCGATCACTGTGCTCGGAATAAAGTTTTTGCCATTTGCTGAACCTGACGGCGTGCCTGTAGGCATGTTAATGATATTTTGTATGCAAAGCGTGTGGCAAACTCGAATGGCTGTACGCAGTGTTGATGTTCATGGGAGGTCAGCAATGTATTATTTTGTTGAGAGTGTTATTTATACACGCGATGTGTTGAAACGGCTAAGTGATGCACAAAACTGGCTTTCAATGTTCGGCAGTTTGGCTTCGATGAAGCGATTTCAATATGACACCTCAGTCTTACTAACGAGTAGACGTTTTACACTCGTTTTTATTTGACAATATTTGTATGTACTTTCCAAGCAATAAAGAAAAAAAGCGTAACCAACCCGTTTCGCTGTGAGAACACGCTGTGGTGTTTCTTCCGATTCCCTTCCTTCGGTGTGCCGTGATCGTATCGGGGTTACTACGTAGCGTTGTCGCTGCAATAAACGAGGTTGAAATTCTTGTCTCTGCAATATATATATATATATATATATATATATATATATATATATATATTGTTTTATTTCATTTAAATGCGGGTTAAGGGAGTCACATCTGGGCGCTCGTCACACACCTCACAGGCGTAACCAATTCGTTTCGTCGTGTAAACATGCTGTGGTGTTTCTTCTATTTCTCTTCCTTCGGTCTGCCGTGATTCTGCGTCCGGCTACCGTTCGGTGCGGATGCAGAATGCTTTACTCCGTTGGGGTGGCGTTTGCGGCACAGCGGAGCCGCGGTTAGAGGAATGCTGCCATGGATTGCCAGGACTACCTACTCATTTTGCCGCCTCTGCCTACAGAACCATGCATCGCCAACACGCTCTTTCTTCATGCAGACGTGAAGGCAAGGCCCTGCCGAGTTGAAGATTTTCGAGACACGCTGCTTCGTCTGGGACTGCTTCCCGAGGTTGACGCCTTGGGGGCTTTCCAGATGAACTACGTGAGGGCAGTTACTTTCAGAAGCACAGATGCAATGAATAAAATGATGGCCCTCGTTGACATAAGGGTTAAGGAGCGTCGCCACCTTTTGGTTTACCCAGCCCTGTGCCACTCAAGCTCTACTGGCTCCTTCACAGCGTGCAAGATGAGGACGTCCGCGCCACGCTCGCGCCTTTTGGGAAGGTTACGGAGGACTTCAAAAAACGCTGGCGCGTGCAAGGCATCACCGATAAAGGTTCGTCAACCCGCACCATATCGATGAATTTGAAACCCGGAGTTACCATAGATGACCTCCCGCATCAAGTTTGGATTGCCGGCATCATGACACTGCTGGTTGCGCCTGGGCGTGCCCCGCCCTGCCTGAGCTGTAACCGCAGAGGTCATATCAGGCTAGAGTGTCGCGTGCCACGCTGTGCTTTGTGTCGACGCTTCGGGCACGACGAAAGCTCGTGCGAATGCACGCTAATGTGGCGGGACCTTCCAAAAGTCAAGAAGTCATCGAAGAGCTCACTATGGGCGCATTCGATGCTGAAGAGGCGGCTCGAAGGGGTGGCCTGGTGCAACTTCCTGATCCAAAGGACAGCAGCCGTGAACGAGAGAAGAAAGCGGACACCAAAGAATTGGAGTAGAAGCCCGCTCGAGCTGAAGATAAAGAGCATCTCGTGGAAAAGAATGACAAAAACAAGACAATCAATGAGCCTGCGGAATCGCTCGGACACTATCCAAGTCCCATGGACCAGATGGAGCCGCTCAAAGGAGCGGGACCGGTAAATCGTCCGCCCGTACCTGCCTAGAAAAGAGACGATGGATCAAGTGGAGCAAGCCACGAAGAACCGCTTACGAAAGCACCGAGTGGCCGCCGTACGAGCTTCAAGCCGACGCCTAATATCCGAGCGGGCAAGAAAGGGCCAGCATCGGGACCGACGTGAGGCCGCAGCAATTGTTCGCAGTATGTGTGCGTACTGCGGTGGGGAAGGGGAGGTGAGGGGGAAGGCAGACAAAGAAGCGTTGAATCCGACGAAGGTGCATGCAAAGACTGACGTCACATGTGAACGAAGTGAGTGTCAGTTATGGCATGTAGTCTTTTTAAGAAGGACTTAGGTCTAACCCACCTTCTCACATTACCATGGAAATACGTCTGTACACAGCGTTAGGATGTGGCATAATTAATGTTCGAAGCCCTGCGGGAAGGCGCAAGAATATCAGCTTTGTCGCGTGTTCATGAAAAATAACCTTGACGTAATCACTGTACAAGAAAAAAATGTCGATAGCGAAGAAGGGACGGATCAAATGTTGCATTTATTTAGGTCACGTTTCTGCGTGTGTGTTTCGTACGCAGGCGGTACTTCAGGTGGTTGTGTGCTTTTTCTCAGAAGTGCTTTAGGCCTCTCTAGAAACTGTGTACGCAGATGACAGTGGTCGGCCCATTGTTTGCAATTTATGCTTTGGTGAGTTAAAGTGGCGGGTTATTTGCTTGTATGTGCCTAACAAGGTGAATGACCGCAAGATTTTCGTTGAAAGTGTTGAAAGCCATTTGCAGTGTGATCGAAATGATGTGATGATGGGTGATTTCAATTGCGTCTGTAATGTAAAAGACAGAGTTAGAAGCCCACCTATTCGTGATGCAGATGTGCAGTCTTTCAACGTAGCGATAGAAAAATACAATTATGATGATGTTGGGGATCCGATGTCCAATGCAGCGACGCCACCATTCACCCACTATCAGTGAAATAGTCATGCCAAGTTGGATCGCGCCTACGTTTTACCGGATCGAATACCAGTGTGTTTTCTATGTGAAGTGAATCATGTTTCCTTCACCGACCACAGCTTAGTCAACCTTTAGGTTTGTCCGAAAACGCCCACCGGTTTTAACTCGGCGTTGTGGAAATTCAACGTTAAGCTCCTACAAGATGAATTATTTCTGATCGGTGTTAATGATAGCCTTCATGGATGGTTCGAGACAGAACGCAAAAGTAATGCAGAAGCGTGGGAGAATTTCAAACATGTTAAAATGCTGGTCATTGGAGGTCCGGTGCATTGAGCCGAGAGGAAAAGAAAAAAGAATTAGAAATGCGAAATAATTTAATTTTTTGTTTAGTTGTAGAAAATGTCAGCCCTGGAAATTGTACGAACGAAACAAAAGAAATTAAATCCCAGTTAAAACTAGTCGAAGCTGAAAGATACAAAGGGTCGGTCGTACGCGCACGCGCAGGAAAGTTAGGGTGCGATGAACAGCCCACGAAGCACTCACTCGGGGGCGAAAGATCTTATGCCTCGCGGAATGAGATAAAAGCTGTAACATACGGCAGTGGGGTTGTACGAGGTAAAGAAACAATATGGCAGGCTTTTTATGAGCATACTGCGAAGTGCGAGGGCAAGAACGCATTTGCAATTAAGGATTTGACACTGAATTTCTGCCGCTATTGCCAAGCCTTGAGAGTGAGTAACGAAACGCTTGAAGAACGAATCACTCTGGAAGAAATCGAAAGGGCGATCAACGCACTTAGTTCCGGAAAAACGCCAGGGTCCGACGGTTTCAGCGCCGCTTTCTACCAAGCTTTTAAGCAAGACATAGTCACAGCCGTACATCAAGTAATTGTGGTAGCGTATGAGAACTGCGTCCTATCCCCTTATTTTCGTCAGTCACACAGGGCCGATATCGAAGTCAGAAGACCATCATGTATTACTGTCGAGAAGGGCGTACCGCGCGATAAGGCTCACAAACACACATTACAAAATATGTGCGAAAGTTCTTGCACGGAGGCTCCAAAATGTGATACAATTAGTAGGCATGAGAGGACGATCTATTGTCAGCAGTATACACGTAGCGAGAAAAATATTGAAAAGTTGTGACGCCTTCTCAGAAAAGATAGCACTGCTGCGAATTGACCTTGAAAAAGCGTTTGACGGTGTGTCATACGAAATACTCTTTATTGTTTTAAAACATTCCAAGAGGGGTTCTGTCCTTTTGCAAGGTGTTAAAATGTGCTATGCGGGCGTATCTGCGAAACTAATAGTAGAGCCAACGTATGTGATAGAAGTGAAGTCATCACTCCGCCAAGGATGCGCCTTATCGTATTTACTTTTTGCAATATACGTTGAACCATTTTGCTTGAAGGTTATTAGTAGTAATATAATAAGATGATTCGCATTGGCCTCCAGAGAAGTAAATAGCTTGGCGCACGCGGACGATATCACCGTATTCTGTCGAGACAAGCAAAGCATCTCTAACGCAGTAGAAATGGTCAACAGATTCTTCAGGGTCACCGGAAGTGCGATAAACTGGAGGAAGTCATTGGGAATCTGGCATGGCAATTGGAACCAGAAAACAGAATTTTTTGAAAATATGCAGTGGACCACGAACCCTCACGGTACCTTGAGGTACCTCTGCAATATTATCGTGATACGAAAGACTATTGGCAAGAGGAAGCAGAGCAAGTTAGAGTTAAAACAACAAAGTTTGGCGGTAGAAATTTATCAATTTTCGCGCGATCAGCCGTATGCAATTTTTTTATTTTTTGCGAAAATCTGGTACGTGCTGCAAGCACTGTGCGCGTCAAGAATGACCATCGAAGAAATGCACCAAGCATGCGCTGTTTTTATATGGGGATCCACGTGGGAGTGAACGAACCACACAAATTTATTTCGATCGGTGAAGTCAAGGCGCCTTGGCTTGGCGCATTTGTTTTTGAGGCAAGTTGTCTCAAGATTTCTTTTCCTGCGAGATCACAAAAATCCCTTTTTGCGAACAGTGTGCCAGCTAGGTTTACGAAGTGTGTTACCCCAGTTTATCATACCATCAAGAACGGCAAATGGTGCAAGTCTCCGCTACCTTTTACGAGATGCAGCTTGGTCCGTGGAATTCTTGCATGCTCGATTTTCATTTGATTATCTTGCTATTTGCGGAAGGAAAAAATTGTATAAGGACCTAGTTGACGTTTGTATGCCTGTTGCTTTGTATTCGCCCTGCACAGGAGAAGAAGTATTGAAGCGAGTGAAACGAAGGCCATTGCGATCTGGGGTCATAACTTTTTTCTTCCAATAGCATGCTGGAACTCTGCCCGCCAAACCTGGGGTACATAAAAAGGCCTATTTGTGGCATGGTCGATCAATTGGAACAGGTGTAGAAAACCCGAGACGATTGAACGCATATTTTTGGATTGCTCGAACGCACTTTTTTTGTGGGACATTCTGCAACGTACACTGAAAAAGGAGTTACCTACCGCACCGCACGGCATCCGTTGCCTTCCAATTGCCAGCGAAGATAGTGCTCCTCCTGATATGCTTATGGGGCTGATTTTATACAGCCTGTGGAAAACACGCATTGACGTCAGGCATGAAATACTGTTTATTCGCCCAGCTAACGTACATTTTTCCTGAAACTATTTTGTTTTTGCGCGAGGCTTGAAATGCACTACTTGATAAGCCTGAATGGGCAACGTTAGATGAATCCGTCTGTCTAAAGCGCTTTCTACAATGTATGCCCCCAATTGACCATAGGCGTTTTTATCACCAGACCACTGTACATATCATCCTTACGCCATCTGTGTGTTTGTTTCTGTTGACAAAGAATGGCAAAAAAGAAAAACAAATAACATTGGTGCGCCCTGATCGTAGAGTGGTTAGTAGCTTGATTTGTGGCTGCAATAACCCAGGTTCCAGTCCTTGGCACGGTAATATTGTTACACCTTAACTCGCATCCTACATTTAAAAAAATTAACATTTAAATTTTAACTAATTAAGGACGAAATACACTGTGTTCCTTTGTACGCGATTTTGCTATGAACCGTGCTGCAAAGGCTACCGCATCATAAGATTTTGTCAGTTGCATGATGTGTTTGATTTATTCATCGCCAAAGTTGGAAAAGTGCTGAACATTACAGGTGCTACTCTACGTACAACGTACTTATCTTTTGTCAAGCGTAGCATACGCTTCTCGAAACTGAAGTTTTGGTTAAATTTAAGAAAAAAATTCTCTAAAAGATGAACGCATGACATTTCATATGCAATACATATATTTATGCTGACATGCTAGCAATGTATGACGACGTCGAACACAAGACCTGGGATGCCGTCCTGCCGTATGTAACCTTCGCTTACAACACGGCGTTGCGAGAAATCACACAGATCACGCCATTCAAGTTGGTTTACGGCAGGAACCCGACGACGACGCTCGACGCCATGCTGCCGCACGTCACTGACGAAGAGAATCTTTACGTCGCTACCTACTTCCAGCGCGCCGAAAAAGCCCGCAGCTCGCCCGCCTACGGATCAAGAACCAGCAGCGTAGCGACAGCCGACACTACAACCTCTGACTACGCAACGTCGAGCACCAGCCCGGCGACCGTGTTTGGGTTTGGACCCCGATACGCCGACGCGGACTCAGTGAGGAATTATTGCGACGCCATTTCGGACCCTACAAGATCATCCAACGTATTGGCAAATTGGACTATGAAGTCGTGCCAGATGGCATTTCGCATTCACAGCGGCGCCACTCACCATCTGAAGTGGTCCACGTGGTGCGTCTTAAGCCCTTTTACGCCCGCTGATGAACTTCCTTATCTTGTTGTTTCTCTGGTGCGAGTGTTCTTGTTCATTACTTTCGTTTGCATCATCGGGTGGATGCTTTCTAAGAGGGGGTATTTGCACACGTACTTGTTTATCTCTTTCGGGTGACCACTTGTCACCGCCTAACAAATGTTATCGCACAGCGCAGGATGCGCCCGCATGTAGCGAAAGTTTCTGGAATGTTATCGATAGTTCCACCCGATCTCTCTCAACGAACTTGTGCAATCTGATTGCATGTATGCGCGACGCGAATACTGTAGAACTTTGTGGAATACACGCGGGTCCTGGCGATTGCTCTGGAACGTTCGACGACTGATGTATAAAAGCCGACGTGCTTGATCCGCTGATCAGATTTTCAACGATCGCGACTGTGTTCGTCGCTATCTTTGTTCTTTGAGTGTAGCCTGTTTTGAGGGCACAAGTTCGCCCAACCAAGTGCTAGTTTAGTTAATCGCAGTTTTGCTGCCTTCTTCACCGGCACTAGAACGTGGCAATATGTTTAGAATTACATCAACATTGCTATTATTCTTCCTCGTCCCTTGCTTGCTGCCAACAAAGATGACGATGATCTTGCCATCTCATTGAATAATATAGCGAGCAGTGTTAGAGTAAATTGGATAAATGTAAATCATTTAGACGTCATATGAAAAATATGTAAAACGATAGAGGATTCATGCATCTGTAATGAAGCAGACGCGCCCCTGTGTATGTGCCGTCTGAAGAGAAAGACGAAGGGCCGTGCCGTGATCTCGAGCGACCCCGTGCTTCGGACAGCCCTTGCAGTGCCTTGTTTTGCCTAGCGTTCCACAACGTCGTGAACGAGAATAAACCTCATCGCATTTGGTGCAGGTTGCTGAGATCCTTCGCCTCGTCCTGGAGCTCCGCACTCGAACCCTGCCAACACGATCGCCTTCCACTATGCCTGATCCCGCCACCTCGTTGCCCGCCCCACCGGCTGCCACTGTCATCTGCGCCGGCGTCCCTCGTCAGCGCGACCCACCCATTTTCAGTGGGACCGCCGAACACGACGTGGAAGACTGGCTCTCATCGTACGAACGTGTAAGTGCCCATAACCGATGGGATGACCAGTCTAAGCTGACCAACGTGCCGTTCTACCTCGCCGACGTAGCCAAACTTTGGTTCTTCAACCACGAATCAGACTTTGCAAGCTGGTCCGCCTTTAAGACTCTGTTTGCCGAAGTGTTTGATCGCCCAGCTGTGCGTACGCTACGCGCTGAACAGCGTCTACGCCAGCGCGCACAGCAGCCTGGAGAAACATTCCCCAGCTACATCGAGGATGTTCTCGATTTGTGCAAGCGGGTCAATCCCAGCATGTCAGAGGATAACAAGATCAAACACATCCTCAAGGGCATCGAGGACAGCGCATTCCAGATGTTGCTGGCCAAAGGCCCAACTAGCGTATCCGTCCTCATTAACCTCTGCCAGAGCTTTGACGAGCTGCGCCGCCAACGTTCCATCGCCCGCCAGAACATCCAGCACGCCGATTCCGTCTCCAGCATCGCGGTTTCTACCGAATTCACCAACTCGACCCTCTCGCAGCATATCAAAGATTTTATCCGTGAAGAGGTGGCCAGGCAGCTCTCGCTGCTGCCTCACAGTGACGCACCTACGGCAGCTTTGCCTCCAACGCTGCAGGAAGCCATCCGAAATCACATATCTGAAGCGCTTCCTGCAGCTCCTACAACCCCCCCACCCAACCCTATGAGTGTGCCGCTGGCCCATACCAACTTTGCCAACCACCCTACGTCGCTGCCGCTCAGTTATGCAGCCGTGGTTGCACGGCCACCTGCGCAGACCGCTTCCTTTCCATCGCCCATGAATCCGGCTTCATTTCAAGTTGCCCGACCGTCACCACACTTTTTTCGTCCCACCGAGACGTGGCGCACTCAAGACAACCGGCCTATCTGCTTCGCCTGCGGCATTGCTGGCCATGTGGCACGCTTCTGTCGCCGCCGCGCCTCAACTGCGTGTACCAGCTTTGACAGGCCCCGCTACGCACCACAATACGCCGCCACGCCTCCATTATCACCGCGACGTCTCGACACTGATCGCCGGTTGGAAACTCGGCGTTCCCCTTCCCCTCGTCGGCGTTCGATTTCGCCCCTGCGTCATCGAGTTCCCACTGAAGAGGGAAACTGACTGCTGCAGTTCCTGAGGCAAGAACTGCAAATACGTTGATTTTCTCAAGACCTCAATCTTCGCCGCAAAATGTAATTACCGTTTTTGTAGAGGGAGTACCAGCAGTGGCACTAGTCGATACCGGAGCAGCCGTTTCCGTCATTCACGAGGGCCTTTGCCGCAAGCTACGAAAAGTGACTACAGCTCGCTCTGGCCTGGTGCTCGCCACTGCCAGCGCGCAGCGAATCCACCCTTCAGCTGTATGCACGGCCCGTGTCGTCATCAACGACGTTCTGTACATAATCGAGTGTTTCGTGCTACCATCGTGCTCTCACGACCTCATCATTGGTTGGGATTTCCTGTCACGTCATCATGCTGTCATTGACTGTTCACGTGCAGAAGTGTCGCTTTTACCACTATGTGAATCACTGCCGACCAGCTCTCCTCACTTTGCCGACAAACTCACTGTTGATGCCGACACAACCGTACCTCCTGAGTCGTCGATGGCTGTTGTCTTGTCGTCTGATTCCGCATCTGACGCCACCGTAGTGTTCACGCCGTCCGATGTGTTTGCTCAACGCAAGGGCATTGTTCTTCCGTTTGCCGTGCTTACTGTAACCTCTGGCTCAACTGTGATGCTGGTCACCAACTACTACCAGTACCCGATCAGCCTACTGCGTGGAGAGACGGTAGGATACTTTCAAGCGGTCGACTACGTCGACGACTTCGATGTTCCTGCCGCCTCCCTCCGTCACCTTGACGCCATCGCTTCGGTCTCCGGCTCATCACCTGCAGTGGGTTTTGACAAAGCCATCGACCCTGCACTTTCCCCATCTCATCGCCGCCAACTTCTCGCTCTCCTTCACAAGTTTGTCTCTTCTTTCGACTGTCATCAGACGTCACTGGGCCGTGCCACCGGTGTTTCTCACATCATCGACACTGGTTCCCACTCCCCCTTGCGACAGCGCCCGTATCGTGTCTCTGCCGAAGATCGCCGAATCATCACGGAGCACGTGGACGACATGCTCCAACGTAAAGTCATCCGTCCCTCTCAAAGTCCTTGGTCTTCACCTGTCGTATTGGTGAGGAAAAAAGATGGCTCCATTCGCTTTTGTGTCGACTACAGACGCCTAAACAAGATAACGAGGAAAGACGTTTATCCTCTGCCTCGAATCGATGACGCTCTCGACTGTTTACAAGGCGCAGAATACTTCAGTTCCTTGGATCTGCGCTCCGGGTACTGGCGAAAACCGAAACCGCATTCGTTACACCCGATGGCCTCTACGAATTTAACGTCATGCCCTTCGGGTTGTGCAACGCGCCTGCTACTTTTGAGCGTATGATCGACACCATCCTTCGTGGCCACAAATGGAAGACCTGTTTATGTTACCTCGACGACATCGTCGTCTTCTCAACCGATTTTCCGACGCACCTCGCTCGCCTGCATGACATTCTGACCTGTCTCGCCTCTGCCGGTCTACAGCTTAACCTCAAAAAGTGCCGCTTTGCTGCAAGCAAGCTAACCATATTGGGTCACGTTATCTCAAAAGACGGCGTCCTCCCGGATCCAGACAAGCTCCGCGCTGTTGCAGAGTTCCCAAGGCCCACGTCTATCAAAACCCTCCGAAGTTTTATTGGCTTATGTTCTTATTTTCGTCGCTTCGTACGCAATTTCGCATCCATCATGGCGCCTTTGACAAGTTTACTTTCCGCCAGTAACGGCATAGCAGCATGGTCACCTGAATGTGATGCAGCATTTCAGCAATTGCGCCACTTGTTGACCTCACCACCGATTCTTCGCCACTACGACCCTGATGCTCCCACGGAAGTCCATACTGACGCCAGCGGAGTTGGCCTTGGCGCGGTCTTAGCGCAACGGAAAGCTGGCTATGATGAATACGTCGTCGCTTATGCGAGCCGTACTCTAAAGAAAGCAGAATTAAATTACTCCGTCACAGAAAAGGAGTGTCTAGCGATCATCTGGGCATTAAGCAAGTTTCGCCCATACCTTTACGGCCGTTCTTTCGCCGTTGTTACTGACCACCATGCCCTTTGTTGGCTTTCTTCCTTGAAAGACCCGTCTGGACGCTTGGGACGTTGGGCGCTTCGCTTGCAAGAGTACGACATCCGCGTCATGTACCGCTCTGGTCGCAAGCACTCCGACGCTGATGCGCTCTCTCGCTCCCCACTGACGCCTGATTTGGCGTCGTTGTCAGCTTCCTCGTCCACCCTGTCACCGTTCACCATCCCTGACATGCTCACAGAGCAGCGCAAGGACCCATCCCTTGCAATGTTACTCGACTACCTTGCTGCTCCGTCTGATGTCCCTTCGACACGAGCACTGCGTCGCCAAGCAACCCACTTCTCAGTGCGGGACAACATTCTATATCGCCGAAACTACATGCCCGACGGACGCAAATGGCTCCTCGCTATACCTCGTCATATGCGCTCTGACGTCTGCGCGTCTTTTCACGCTGACCCCCTAAGCGCTCATGCCGGCGTCCTCAAAACTTACACAAGGTTGCGTCAGCGCTATTATTGGAGAGGCATGTACAACTTTGTGCAAAAGTACATTCAGTCTTGCACTACATGCCAACAAAGCAAAACACCTACACAGCGTTTCACAGGACCGTTGCAGCCGCTGCCATGCCCGTCTCGTCCGTTCGACCGCGTCGGCATCGACCTCTACGGCCCGTTTCCATGCAGCGGGCGTGGAAATCGGTGGATTATTGTCGGCGTAGATCACCTTACTCGCTACGCTGAGACTGCAGCACTGCCAGCAGCGACCGCCCGTGACGTTGGTTTTTTCATCCTTCGCAATTTTGTCCTTCGCCACGGTGCTCCCCGAGAATTACTGAGTGATAGGGGCCGTGTCTTCCTGTCGGAGGGCATCCAAGCCCTCCTCGCTGAGTGCAGGATAATTCATCGCAAATCGACCGCGTACCATCCCCAAACCAACGGTCTTACCGAGCGCTTCAATCGCACACTTGGCGACATGTTGCGGATGTATATTTCATCCGACCACTCCAACTGGGACACCGTACTCCCCTTTGTTACGTTCGCGTACAACACCGCGACGCAAGCGACCACCGGCTTTTCCCCCTTTTTCCTTGTGTATGGCCGTGAGCCATCATGCCCTTTGGACACCATACTGCCGTACCAACCTGACGCTACAGAGTATACTCCGCTTTCCGAAGTCGCCAAATATGCTGAAGATTGCCGTCAGCTGGCACGTGCCCTGACTAGTGAGACTCAAGAACGTCAAAAGACAAGACATGACCGTGCTCATCAACCACCACCCAACTTTATTCCTGGTTCGCTTGTGTGGCTTTGGATACCAGCCAACATTCCTGGCCTTTCTTCCAAACTCCTGGCGCGTTATCACGGTCCATACCGTATAATCGAGGCCACTTCACCGGTCAACTACATCGTCGAGCCGCTCACCGTGTCACCAGACCTGCGTCGTCGTGGGCGAGAGACAGTACATGTCAACCGCCTGAAACCGTACTACGACCCGCTCATCTTCTCCGAGCCCTGAGTCGCCAGGATGGCTACGCTTAGCTCCCGGGGCATTGTAATGAAGCAGACGCGCCCCTGTGTATGTGCCGTCTGAAGAGAAAGACGAAGGGCCGTGCCGTGATCTCGAGCGACCCCGTGCTTCGGACAGCCCTTGCAGTGCCTTGTTTTGCCTAGCGTTCCACAACGTCGTGAACGAGAATAAACCTCATCGCACATCCTTTAATTAAAATTGGAAAATGAGTGAGATGTAACTGTAAACAGCATAGCCAATGTATATTCCTATGCCAATCGAGATGAGTTATTCAGTAAACGTAGGGCAGCCAAAATACTCAACCAGACATAGACCCCACCTCTTGAAATGACCGAAAATTCTAACGACAATTACATCTAGCAATCATACAACAGGATTGTAATGCAAGAACAGCCTTTCATTGGAGGAGATGTCACAATTCTTTTGAATGTTTCAATTACTACTAAACCAAACACTGAATACTTTAGTTTTGAATGCCTGTATTCATCGCCAATTCTTGGGTCTAGATCTGCTTCAATAATATATTTCCGTTGCTCGCGCCTCAGAAAGCAACACCAAAGCGCTTCCTCGTTAGTTGATGAAGTCATGCTACATACTTGATCTGTAAAAATAGCTTCATAACAAACACTACTTCCCACTAAATTGCTAATTTTGCTACGAGAAGCATATGCGGGCTTGCGCAACAGTTAGTTTGACCCTTCGCTGTAAGCCTTTGTTGTTTTCGGAAGCTCCATGCTATAGCATATACATTTCGCGACTACATATGGTTTCGCTCCCGTAAAGGCCCCGCATACTTTATAAAGTACACTATCGTTGCTTTTCAAAGAAGAAAGTGCCACTCACAAAATTTTCACAGTGTATTTACAATGTGAAAAAGTTATCTGACACAAAAAATCTACCAAAGGTAACTGGTAGATTTGTCTTGGGCCTTAGTAGGTTAATGCGAAGAATTATTTGCGAAGTTTGTGCGTTTCGAGTTTGTCTGTCTAACTATCAAGCATCCTTCGCTGGTAGGGCTCGTGATGCCTGCCAACTTGACGTGCTGGGAATGAGCTCGTGTGTGCGTTACTGGCGTGGTCGCGGCCCGCTCGTCATTCGAGCTTCGTCATCCGACTGTCGCTTCAGAATGTCGCGTGCGCAGAGCCAGCTGGAGTACGTAAGAAGATCCGGGCATGACGTTTGATGAACACCGCGTGGTGGTTGCGTCCGTACAGACAGCGATTCAAAAGCAAGTTTCTCACCCCGTGCACACCCACCGGCTTTTGACAAAAAGGCTCTTAAGACAGCGCATCTTCGTCGAGAAATTCGTGAACTTGGACAGTGCGTTCCTCGGAGGTTCACTTGACCAGTCGAGGATGGCGTACTGCTGGGATTCTACGCACTTGGCGAAGAAGAAGGAGGACGTGTCCACGTTCATCGAGCAGCTAGGCAAACTCACGTTCTTTGTGACCCTGAGCATGTCCGAGCTCCTCAGTGAGCGTCTGCTCGAAGTCACAGAGAAAGAGAGAGTCCAAGAGCCAGCAGAGGCGCGGCGGGGTCGATGCCATATCCACTTGTCTGCAAACGTTTTCGCATAACTTCGAGTCTCACTATAATTCCCCGATTCAGAAATTCCTCTTAACTTCAAACTTACGTTTGACTTGATATAAATGATGCCTATCGTGAACTTAGCGTCTTGCGCATGTTCAGACCAGGCGTCATATAAACAAATTGTGGGCCTGAAATTAGGTTAATTTTTGAATGCGGGGGTTAGTACGATCTTCAAAATTCTTTTTTGTTTCATTTAAATACAGGTGCATGGAAAGAGCCTCTCCGCGCTAGTCACACAGCTCATAGTAACGCAACTTGTTTCGCAATGAGAGCACGCGGTGCAATTTCTTCAGCCCCCATCCTGCAGTGTCCCCGTGCTCGTATGTTATTCAGTAGATCTTCAGCTTGGAATCACCATTCTTCATTTATTCAGTTCAAGACACACGTTGCGAATACTAAATTCAAGTCTAGCAGCAGTGAAGGTATGTTTTCAAAGCAGAAACTCTAAAGACTAGCAGCACTTTCAAGATATCAGTTTCAAGAAGCTTCCGGAGCTTTATGTTAATAAATGGGAGCAGATAAGTAATTTGTCTCCGCATCTGCTGTAGAAGTTTTGGTGAGGTTTGTTGCATTAAAGATTTTTTAATTCTGGCGGATGTGCCAAGGAGACTTTCTAGACGCACACTTTCTCCGTAGAATTGTTCATAGTTGCAAAATTGTAAAAATACAGGTCTTACGTACAAAGTTTTCAAACTTTGTAACTCCGTAATCACTTACGGTACTATATATCCTGTAAACACCATATACCATGACACCTGAAACCTACGTAACTGATGAAACCTACATCGCTGTCAAATATACCACTAATGTTCGAGCACGACTTTTGCGAAATTCTCATAAAGATTTTAACATCTTTACGGAAGCTGGAATGAAATACATCAAGTTTTTCAGCTTTATATGCTCTTACAAATGTACTTTGTATTCTGCGATTTTTCGGTGTAGGTAGGGATCTGTAAAGTTCATGCCTTCAGTATTTTTAATTACCAATATCTGGAAAATTTGCCAAAAATGTTCTAAGTCCTAGATCTTAATCCTGTTTACTATAACTGTTAGAATTTTCTCAAATGTAACATAGTTTGTTGAAGTCATTCGACATTTATCTCGTGAAAGCGTTTCTGGTTTCCCATGCATTTGAATGGGAAAATCAAAGTCGGCCCGAGCTGAAGCTTTCTTTTCTTCGAATTGCGCTACGGACAACACTAGCGCTCCTGCTAACAGTCACAAAAGTGTGCGTAAACAGTTCGGGCTAATCTTAAATGCCATGTAATGCAGCCGCCTCAAAAGGGAACTGTGGGGCCCTTATTTTATCCGGGTGTCTGGCTCGGGGTCCGCAGCCGTCGCGCAATCGACGCTTCTTCGGCTCTGGTCTCACTTTTCCTGACGAGCACGGCTGCACCGCAGCGTTTTTCAGCTGGGATGCTGGCGCAAGTGAAGCGAAGAGCGAACATTGGAGCCCTTAACAAACGTATGCCGGCACGGACGCTATCGCGGAAAGGCCCACGGCCAGCCCACGGCAGACACACGTGTCGCAGCCGCTGCCAGCGCCCTCTCCGTGAGTACCTCCTCGCCCACAACTCACTAGGGCCGCACGCCGCACCCGCCCGGCACTCGGGAGCCGCGTGCGATTGGGTTCGGCAGCCGGTTGAGTCGTGGAAGCCCGCTGGTCAGCTCCGACACGAAGCAGCCTCAAGGAGTCGAACAAGCAGGATCATGGCCATGTCGCGCGCAGCGCTGCTGTTGGTGTGCGCCGCCGTCTGCTGGGCTCACGAGGTCACCACGACGGACCACTCCTTCCGCAACCCAAACGCGGCTGTCGAAGGTGAGTGCCGTCACGAGGCACCTGCCGCACCTCGACTTCGGTTCCGGCTGGCGCGGGAGCCGCACTTTAGCAGTGCCACAAATAATCGGCCCCGCTCAAAGCTCCACATATATTTCTTTACACTGTAAAAAATTTCTGTAATTTTACGGGGGATTTCTGTCATTATACGGAGAACTGCAGATAAAAATACGGAAAGTATGTCATATTTCAAAAATACGGCAAAATCTGCCGTTAATATACGGAAAGTGCTCTCCGTATTCAGCTTTACGGACATTTTCACTGTAATCATATAACGGCTATACACTGTTGTGGACGAAACAGAGAGAATTCCGTATTTTTGTTATGTGAACATCCGTATATTGTGAGAAAATTTAAGCTGTCTGAATGAGCGCTCGTACTCGTAAAGTTTCAGCTAACAATACTTTATTGAACACGCAAACTGTACGCATTACGAAGATGCGTACAAAATGTGAGAGCTAGCCTTCTACCAAAAGCTGCAATAACAGATCGTATAAACATATATACGCATCTTCTATTCCGGTCGCAGTTTGCCGCGCATATGGGCTTTGTAACGCTGATCATATGCGCAAATATATGCGTGTTCTCGCAATGTTCTCAAATTAAGCGCTTTGTAGTTAATAACGCAGCATATATGTTTAAGTGAATGAAGAGCCGGGGACATACGTGCATACGTAAACAAGCTTGCGGCACTCAGGTGCTGGTGCACTGGGAATGACATTGGTGCTCTATACGCCAAAAATTGTGCGCACTCTAAATCAGTACCGAAATGCAGGGAGTGGTATAATGACCGTAACTGCGTTTACATTTGGCAATAAATGGTCTCGAAGGGGACTGGCGGCCTATTGATCCAAGTACAACGGTCGGAGGAAATTTTCGAATGCGGCAAGCAATTAACCCAAGTGTCACAGGGCACTGCTGAACTGCAATGTAGTTGGTTGAACTCATTCCCATGATATTTACAAAATATCTCGTCTCTGACAATAGCTGCCCATTCATTGAGACAAATCGATTACTCATAATCTTCACTGTTCATGTGCTAATTCTTGCGATAAGATGTAAGCGCAAACATTTGGCGCTTCATCTTGAAACAAGACCGGTAAGCGCGCTCGTTCTTGTACGGTAGAATAAAGAACGCGAACATGCACCGACATGTGTGTAATCTACTGGAAGGTGACTGAAGATGAAGGACCTATTACCGTGCTAGTACTGTGTATACTGTCAAAAAGAAGAAAAAAATATTTCGGAAAGAAAGAATGCCCAGTGTCGAGATGTAACGATTCAAGCTTTATTTCTTTTTGACCTAGAATGCAACACCATTAGTTCCACGTGCTTTATGCATGGGTAATGTTATGACACAACTCATTATTTACCCGTTCATTACATGCACCAACCAGCCCAAATTATCACTGTACTAGAGCTTATGGACGCATCGCAGTGCATTGCTTTGCACTTCATTGTAGCACAGGGGTTTGCTATCGCCAGTAGCGAATGCTTTGGTTGACCTCCCTGCCTTCCTGCTTTTTGAATTCTCTCTCCCTTTGTATAAAACGCACTAACTTGTGGGAGAGAAAGCGTTCTCCTCTTTTAGAATTCAATTAATTGTCAAGCAATTATATTCCAGTTCCAGTAACTAGAGCACAAATGCGAAAACGAAACCGATTCCGTTCGGTTCTCCGCGCTCAGAGTGCGGCACCAGGGGGCAGCGCGCGCTGCGCGTCCGTTGAAGGAGTGGCGGACGGAGCTGAACATGTGTAGTCAGCCGGCATTTTTTGAGTCGTGTTGTAAATGTTGTTAATTCGCCGTAAATATCTCTTGATTTGTACTCAAGAGTGGAGCAAGACCCCAAGGAAGAGAGATTGACGCATCGGGAGCGAAGAACAGCAACGATGGATGGTTACGCTGCTTGGGTCTCGGCACGTTCGAACTGGCAAAGTTCCGAATTTGTCGCTGTGTTGTGTACGCTTGTGCGCTCATCATTTGCCGTCATCGCGCGGAGATATTTGCGCTGGATGTCTTTCACTTCGTGTACAAAACTCTGCACGCTGCGGCATCGAAGAAGTTGTCCTGTGTTTGGGTGCACCTATGCGCTTGGACACGGATAGCCTGCTCAACGGGTGTTCAACAGTCTACGCGCGCTCGTAACTTCCTGATGAGGTAAGCCCATTTTAATCTTATTTGGTTTGCATAACGTAGGTGTTAAAATGATGTGTGGTAAGCCGGTGTCGCGAACAGAAATATTGTTTCAAAAGACCACTATGCAACGTCTTAGGGCAAAAATGACGCATGAATGGGGAAAGGGATCACCCTATCTTTTCAGATCGATTCCAGTCGTAGCGCGATTGGCTCGATCGCAATTTCCGTGAGGTACTTCTAACCTTTTGTTCACTCGCGTTAAAAGCGTAGAATAAAACTGCGTTCAATTGAGCTCTTGTATTGACGCTTGTATTGGCTTGAGAGCATACTGTATCCGATACAAGAACTTCTGTTAAAATACGGAAATAAACGTTCGAGGCAATAGCAGTCGCTCACTACCTGTGATCGTCACTTTCTTGCTTGGGTGCACGTTTTAATTGTGACCAGAAAAAAACTTCTTGCTGCACCGCAAACGGTGCAGTAAGACGTGTTCCTTCGAGTGATGTCTGGGCAGTCAAGGCATTCGTGCCACTAAGCAAGCAGTAAACGGGGTATCAGTGCGAAAAAATTTGTGCATACAAGAGAAGCGAATGGTATCATCATTGACTCTTTTATTTTACGAATAATTAAGTTGTATTACTAAAGCGGAGAGTGGATATGCATGAAAGTCAGATTGTATTGATACTCAGCAAAAACAAGGTAACTTATCATTACTAATCAATCCTTTTCTTTTACTGAAAGGCAAGTTGCTGTTGTGCTGGAGCTGAGAAGAGGTCTGCTGCCTGCAATGGGTCCATCTCTCTCAAGTTATTGCAGTATTATAGCTCTCAAGGTGAGTGGATTTTTTTTCTCATAGCTATTTGCCACCTGAATCATGACCGTTTACTTAGCTGTGTCGGTGATCACTGTTAGTGACATTGGAGTGCTGATGGACCAGCACTCCTTTATGATTGCAACGCATATGACAGAGTGCAGCTGTGGCAGTATGCAAAGGTGTTAATCTATAAGCCAAATTAGGTTCTTTGAGGTAATATGTTAATATATTGATGACATTGGATTGTGGTCTAGCAGGCAAAAATGCTAAACAAGAAATTTTAATTTGCACTTGGTAAGATGTGCAAGCAATTCAGGCTGTTATACATGAAATGGGACATTTGTAGATGTCCTACAGTGATGCAGTCCTGAATTGCTTCAGAGTTGAGTGATACCACTATAAGTTCTCTGTAAAGCATGCAGCACAGTTTAGCATTGGGGGAGGCTGGCATCAACAGGCGTCTACTTACTGTGAAGTTCAAATGAGGTGTTACTGTTAGGGTGACTATATATAATTTATGGTTTAATTCTAATCTTGTGTCAGGCAGACATAGTTTACCCACTTGGTTAAACAATAGAGATGTAATATCTATGTATACAAGTATTACCCATTCATTTATGCCATTTAGACAATGGCAGAAATGCGTGGGTAATACTTGTGTACATAGACAATACATCACTATTGTTTAACCAAGCGGTGCCCCTGCATGCTAAATTTTACAGGGCTATTATTAAGTAATGTCAGCTTTTGTTGTAACATTAAGGCACCTTTTATAGTATTACAGATTACCACCATTGTGCACCATCATAGTGTGATATTTACACTAAATGTATTTGACTTTGCTATAAAACCCTGCACAGCGGTGCATCATGAAATTTTCTTTTTTTATAGTTTCTGGCCTCAGAATGCACTTCACGTTATATTCTTGTTTGCAACAAGACTATAATGCAGGTTTCTCTCCTTATGTTTTGTGGCACTTCAAACTGCGGCGAGCTAAACCAATGGGCAGCAATACTGGATACGCTACTGCGTGTGGAGCTGTCTTCAAACACACACAAGGAATACATCATTGCTTTTTTAGCACAAAACAACGGACACAAGAAAGACGACAGAACAAGGCGCTACTCTCAACTGACATCACTTTATTGCGTCCCTCCTTTGTAGACAGCAGAATCTAGAACATGCGCTGTGAACACCATGTGCAGGAACCACCAACATCTGATCAAAAAAGCACACTCATGCGACAGAATAAAAAAAAACATATTGAGCACTGTACAAGGTTAAAGAAAGCACACTAATGCACTGTGACCCCAATGACTGTATGAAGAAAACTTCCGATAACTCTCTGGCGGTGGTATCACGGCTCTTTTTTCAAAATCGTAGCATCACGAAACATTGCGAACCTAAGCGATCCATACCAACAGGCACAGGTTCCCATTTGGCTCAACATTGTAAAATATGGAAGTGCAAAGCCATGTTTCGTGATACTACGATTTTGAAAAAGTGCTGTGATACCACCGCCCGAGAGTTATCAGAAGCTTTCTTCATACAGTCATTGGGGTCACAGTGCATTAGTGTGCCTTCTTTAACCTTGTGCAGTGCTCAGTATGGTTTTTTGGATCCCGTCGCATGAGTACGCTCTTGTGATTGGTTGGTGGTCTCCGCACATGGTGCTTACTGCGCATGTTCTTCTAGATTCTACTATTTATAAAGGAGCGACGCAATAAAGTGATGTCAGTTGAGTGTAGCGCCTTGTGCTGGCCGTCTTTCTTGTGTCCATTGTTTTGCGCTTAACAAAGTATTTATGGATTCACACCAACTAGCCCGCCAACACATTGTGTTGCGGGCACTTCTGATGTACTGTCTGTCTAATAACCTTGGTGGCATGAAAGCGCCGTCCACTTCTATGCGTTGCTTTCTGTTTCATTGTGGCATCACATCACATTATAATCATAATGTGTATGTACTTTTTCCAAGAGACCCATATTTCTATCCTTGTGTTATATTTGCTGTCGCATTATTTATGTGCAAATGACCAGTGCTCCAAGCTCCATTTTATCGCAAAGTAAACTACTGGTACCTAAACAGTTCTATATATCATAAAACCAAAGCTGAACTGCCGAACAGTACCAAGCGGCAGCCTTAGTGCAGTGTCAAGTAGTCAGATTTTATTGGTCATGCAGAGGTGCACAGGATAGCTCTTTATTACTTGCTGAATAATTAAGCTGTGTGAAAACTGAGTATTTATGTAGCTTCAACCACATGCTATTGGCCATTGCTCCTGCCCTCATCAAATGTAGAAGATTATCACGGCATTTCCTATTCTCTTTTTCCTTCTTACAGTGGGATTACTGTATGCGTAAGTAGGAAACGGATCACATAGGCAATCAAAAGCCAACAATGTGTAAACTTGGAACATTGATTGTACAGTTTGATGACCCAGAATAAGTAGAAACACACCATAAATGATTGACCATTAACTTTTACTTGACACAGGGCTAGAGCATACAGTAAGCATACTGTATGCTCATACGGTGTCACATCAATTTAAATTTTAGTGTAGCTTTGCAGTGCACGCTTCTATTGTTGCATTCTCTCAGAGGAATGGTAATGTTTCGCGTGTATAGCAACTAGACTGTCTATATACAGTAGTAAAAATGTGTGAACTGTATTTTTTAATGATTTGATAGAATGTGTAGCACAATAAAGCCATACAATCAACGCACAGTGATGTGACTTTCTCTGCACATGTTGCAGGTTCAAAAAAAGTATGGTGGAAGCTGTTGCCAAGGTTCCGACCAGAAAAGACAGCCAGTATAAAAGGGTCCACGCCACTGATCTCTACTACAGGGGATGAACAGCACATCGAGCGCCCTCGACTGAAGCCGGCCTTGTCCTGGAAGTTGGTGCTTCACAACTTTGCGGCAGCACTTTGTTGCACGGGTGTGTGGCATTTCTTCCCCTAACATGCCTGCCTGATGTGCCATAAACTACCCAAGCAGTGTTTCGAGGTGGCCAGAATTTTTCCATTGTAGTGTCTACAGTGTCGCTAACATAAGTGGCGTGCAATGGAAACACTGGTAAATCAGAAAAAACTTGATGTAAGAGAACACTATCGTATACGGGTTCAGATTGTCATAAAAGTGCTTACCAGACATGTAGAGACCTCCTAAAATGTGAAAAACCACAAAAAAAGTTTTTCGGCAGCAATATTATCTGATCGCACGCACTAGTTAGTCCACCATATGCCCTGCTTCCAGGACAAGCGACTGCATGACATCGCATTTCCACTGGCTTCACCTGCATCCGGTGCGGTGTGCTGCATCCAGCGAAACATGTTAGAAATCAGTGGTGCACAGTGTTTTCTGTCCCCTTTCTCGACGCCTACTGAACACATGTTAAACTGTTTCGAAAGCAGACAAACAGAGGGAAAGTGTTCTGAACACATTGCATTTTAAGGTGGCTGGTACTGGGTAACGCAAGTACTGTGGCATAGTAGATTGGCACCAGGCAACCTGGGCGCCCAAAAAGGCTGCTGTTTACTTGCAAATGGCCAACATATTGTGAGCATGTTGAAGTTCTTTTTTTATTCTCATCGCTTATTTAGCTAATGGAGACAGCTTTCACAACTGAAGAAGCCTTGGAAGCATGAAACACTTCACAAAACCAGCTTCAATATATTGTGTCTGCATCACAATTTCATGGCTGCATGAGTGAACCCTCTGGTTAACATGTAAGAGAGTTCATGATGTTTGCCATGCATTATCCACTTTCTTTACAGGTCAACCCTATCTTGAGATTTAAGCTGATGTTGCGTTTAGAGAAATTATGGCCGAGAGCCAGCTTTTGAGAATACAGATTGAGCTTGACAGATTAAACGTCAGAACAAGTCGTTGAGGATTTCAGATCAAGAATCTTCAAAGGCCAGTTCATTTAGTGGTGTTAATATTCTGCTCGAAGTTATTGATTGTTACGTTCATATGGTGCCCAAGCATTGCGGTAACAACTTCACTTGGAGTACATAGCAAGGGTGTATTCGATGTAAGCTGCTGGCTTTTTTTCTGTGTTTTCAAAAACTGGTTTCTTGTTCAGTTTAAATTTTCAAATTTTGCATTGTTTATTAGGTGTTGTGTCCTGTTTCCTTTTCCTGCAGCTTCTTAGTTAAACATCTGAACAGTGAACACAACTTGACCTTTTGCTTGATTGTCTAGATTACATGCCCTCGATGCAAAACAATTTCACTTCAAAACTGCTTGTACCATACTGAAAGAATAACTTGAAGCAGCCATAGCCACCAATAACACGCAAAAGATGATTATGAAAATTTTAGTATTGTTTTTTGATCTACAGGGTGTCTTAACTATCATGCACCAAGATTTAGAAATATGTAAATGCGATGTAACTAGACAAAATGAAGGTAATGTTTGCCATCGCTTGGAGATACTCTGATTATATTTTGCATTCTGCCTAATTGCATAATTCTTAATTAGTTATTAAATATCTCAAATAATTAAATGAAATGTGTCAATGAAAAGTTGTAGAGCAATATGAAAGCCTCCTGATACACTTTTTTGTTACTGTTACTCATTGTGTGCTACATAAAAGTGTTTTTCCAAGGAATAAGCCTGCGAATACACATAAAGTGTGTTGAGTGGCCAGTCATATGTCATTTTGTGGTGCAAAGCCACGAATACAACTTAAATGGGTTCTTTTAAGAAAAAGACTTAGCTCAGCAAATTATCTTTCTTTGTGCAGCCTGTGGAGACAAGGTTTCTTAGACATGGCCATGGCCCTCAAGGAAGATGCCGAGGCCACAGGCAGTTCCTCCAGTGACCGTGAAAAGGTCCCCTGGGGCACAAGTCTGGTTTGGCACCCCCGCCTTTCTCCTGCAGCTTTTCTGTCAACTTAGCTAACCAGGTGGGTCAATGATGGCAAAGGGAAAAAAGAATCAACAGCATCAAATGCAGAACTTGCTCAAGCTCAATGCATTTTTGGTGTGAAGTTTTTCCCTTATCATTTATCAAAAAACGGGTAATAAGTATATGATATGGTCTTCATACGGACACCTCTTTCCCACAGAGAATTAGCAGTAAAAAAAGCAGCTTATGAAGACTTGAATATTAGCTAGGATGATGTGGCATAGATAGGATAATGATTATGAATGTTTCTAATGAAGGTAGTGGTAGTAGAGTGAATAATCATAGTTTATATATAGATTGAAAGACATTTCGTACCAATGCCAGAATTTTAAATCATCCCAAATAATCCTTGCATTTTATAGTCTTCATTTTATAGTTCTTGATGCTTGGTTCTTGCGGACATCATTCTTATGCTGCATAAGTCACCTGTTATAAATTCCCTATTTCTCCCGTTCAAGCAACTTCCAGAAACTCGCTGATGAGATTAGGGGGCGGCGTGCACCCCAGGCTGAGATATGCATTCAAGAGCCTCATATCTTGCAAATGTTAGAAATACTCCTGCTAAGCAAGTTCTTGGTGTCATACAAGGTTATTTGCGAATACGAATTTGCCTAAATTTAGAAAGCAGTCAATATGAAACATGTCAAGCGATATCGCTGACGATACACACACATTCCAACTGAACTAAATACAAATAAATATAGCACCAAATGCACAATCATTGGCATGATGCCATTCTTTCTGTGGAATAAAATCTGTCCTGCATTGTAAATCTGGAATCCTTTATAATCCAGAATACTAAATACTTATGAGGGTTGTAACGTAAAATATGCATGTATTTATTCCTCGTTTTTTTACTTTAGGACCCGATACTGCTTAAACAGCAGTGAAAGAACTGAGATCACAGTACCTAATACTTTATATTGCTCCAGAAATCCGTTTCTCTGCCGATCGCAGCATTAGACTGTAACAAAAAGGCACATAACACTTAGGGTGGTGCTATTCACTTTGATTGTTTGGGAACGAAACCCATAATGTACATGTTATGGCCCTACGTGTCATTACGTTTGAACAACAAAAAGGTAGGGGGTTTGCGTTTTGCAAAACTGCATGGAGGTTTTCACTTTGCAATTAAAATTAGGAACCTTCCCAGCTCATACTAAATGCATTCTCCAAAGCTTTAGGTTATACAGGTGCACTACTTTACACAGAACACACTCTTTTCCCTCGTCACGGCTCACACTCTTAGGCAGAGTTACACCCTTTGAAGTGCCCCTTCTTCCACACAACGATAATTGTCATCTGCCTTTATGCATTTCCTTTCTTTAACGCTGCGAGCCCTGTGCTTTCCAGTAACGAACGGCATGCGCGTTATCAGCATGATAGCATTCCCGACAACAAAGTAGTGGGCGTGGCGTTTTCAAGAAAGGAAACGCATCAAGGCAGATAACGATTATTGTTGTGTGGCAGAAGGGGCACTCCAAAGGGTGTAACTTTGCCTAAGAGTGCAGGTGGTGATTCAGATTCTTCAAAGGTGTTTCATTGTATGGGATGGCACATCGCGCTTCACTTATTTGCAGAATATTGCATTCCAATTGTGTCATATGAGAAAAATCCATTAGAGAGCTTTAGCTTGCCCTAAATTTATTACAGCTGTGTACTGGTAAACTGGCCGCAGCTTGCAGTGCTTGTGGAAAAACAATTGTAACTGCCATATTATATGTAACTGCTAGTGCACAGGCATCGGCAGCAGCAATGGTCAGGGTACACTTGTTTCTTCTATTCTGGGGTATGCATCCTCCACCAGAAAGTAGTTTTTTTCGTCTTCCTCTTCTACCATATTGGAATGTGAAATTGGGTGTAATTTGTAGGATATAGTCTTGCATAAACTTCATAAGCATTTATTCTTGTCTGTGCCACAGATCATTGTTGCTACCACTGTAAAAGCAGGGTGCCTGTTTACAGCACCCGTAGGGAACAATCTGTGAATCTTTAACGAACAGTAAGGATAATGAATAATCGTATAATTTTTAGTAATTTTCAACAAATTTAGCACTCTTTGCTTTCCACTATGGTGTTTTTCAAACTCTAATGTTGGCACAAGGTTTGAGTGCAGGATGTCATTTTGTGTGAAAGAGTACACTTGTGCGCATAACACCTCATCGTCAACATTCTGCTGCACAGAATGTCATTAGCTTTCGTATGCATTGGTCACTATCTCACAAACCGGTTGCTCCTTTGTTAGTTGGAATGTAGCATTTATGTAAAGCACATTTGATGTTCTAACAAAAAGCATTGTGCCCTCTTATCCCCTAATTCTCCTCACTTGATGCCTAGTGTTGTAATAGCATGGTTGACACCATGAGAGTCAGTGTAGTGAATAATTGTGTCTGGTGGAGTAGGGGGTGTACGTTAACTTAAGCAACTTTTTCAGACGACTTGAATCAGTATTGTGGAATGCTGTTTTTTTTTCAATCACTGTTACCAAGTTTCACTTTGGTTGTGGCAACAAGTATAATGTAGTTCGCTAGCACTCCTGCCAACACATATAACGTGCAGGCATCTGTGTTGAAAAAAAGACCAGCTAATGGTTTGCCAGGAGCTAAGGTCCATTTAGACCATTAAATTTTGAACTTACACCGGTGGAAATAACTGGTGAATGAAAGTACACCCAGGAGAACTGAAGCAAGACTGCGAGTTGGCCTAGTTGGAACAAATTCATCTTGAAACTTATTGTGCGCAACAAACAGGGACGAAGAATAGAAGAAACACAAGGACGAGCGCTTAACATTGTGTTTCTTCTATTCTTCGTCCCTGTTTGTTGCGCGCAATAAGTTTCAAGATGAGCAGGAGAACTGACCATAATATTTTCTTTCATTATAACACCGCTGAAGCTTTGAACTGCATTTGAACTGGCTTGTTTAAAAAAATGACCCATTCCCTTGTTCAAGTAAGACAAAGGTTCCACAGGAAGACAGAAACTTGAAGCCGTCAACAGCAGCATGAATATAAACAGCACTCGACGTTTTTCAATCTTGCACCTGGTTATATTATCCATCCCATTTTTTCCACAGGCTGTTCTTTACTGTTTTATGGTCATACCCAGTTTAATTTTAATGTCCCTATTTTTTAATATTTGGTTAATATATATTTTCTTCATCGGCTTTCAACAAAATATATATTCATAATGTGCCTTCATTTACCATTTGCAGTGATCTTAACCAGATGCATCTTGATACAAAATTTATTTTCCTTAATTCTTCGTTTTCCTTTTCCAAAAGTGCAAACTGTTTATCTTGATACCTATTTTGTCTTCTGGGAAGATTGGCTCCACTGGATTAATGACTGCATACATGTGTACATCGTTTTCTGTTTTGGTCACCCCTACTCTTGGCAAGTACTGACAGCATTGCTCATACCCGCTCCATCACAATCACCACTGCTAAGCACACCCTTCCTTCCTTTATTTTAACACTTTGGCTTCTCTTGACCTATTATATGCACCAGTTACTTCTCCCCCAATGAGGCTAGGGGCCAGTGAGATATGCACAATCCAAAACAACACAGCCAAGGAAAACATTTGCTACCCTAATGACAAGCACCTATGTCGAAATGTTGGCTACAGCAACATCCGCTGTTCCAACAATGTTGATCTACTTACATGTTTTTCTAACACAGAAGTTACTGCTTTGTCGTGTTCTGTGGTTATACTTTTTTGCCGCTTTCTTTAAGATGGATATTCACGAATACTATTTGTTTGTCCTAACAGCAGCAAGTTTATCCTTGCAAGCGTTTGGAGTCAAGAACAACTTTCACCAGGAAGAAGTGCAAGACGAGTGATTGAAGAAAATAAAGTTGCTTCTGTGGTCTAAGAACTTGAGTACTGAAATGTTGCACCTTTTTGTATATATGCTATGCAGTGCATTCATATCACAAAGTGCAAAGTGTTTTATCTCTGCAGCCATGTCAGTGTGTTGGCAAGACAATTTTCTCAATGGTGACCTGCTGCTTTGACTATGAGCTGCCTTCATGACATTTGCATTAAAGGAGATGTACTATCGTGGACAAAAGTACCCTGGAAGTGCGAGCGTTGACCAAATTGCATTTCTGCTCAAGACCGCTGAAAACAGTGGGTCACGTATACACATTCCGAACGCAGATGGTGGCACGGCTGATCCCAGCAAATAGCACACCAATGAAATTCGGTCGACTCTCGCACGTCCTGGGCAATTTTGTCCCCGATGGCACATTCTTCGAATAATGGATATGCTCTGCAAGATGAAATACGGGAAGCACCTGTACTTTAACGGATATAGTACAGATTTAGCATACGGAGTCTTTCGTTTTCTGAATACGGCAAGCACCTGTTTTTGAACGGTTATAGTACAGATTCAGCATACAGTGTGTTCCGTTTTCTGAATACGAGAAGCACCGTACTTTAACGGTTATAGTACAGATTCAGAGTACAGAGTCTTCCGTTTTCTAGATACAGAAGCACTCGTATCTTGTATTACGGTCTCTTTTTTTACAGTTGTCCGTTCTACGGAAATGACCGTTCTTAATTTACGGAAGAGTGTTCGGTCACAAATTACCAGCAAATTTTCTGTAAAGTAAGGCAAATTTTTTTTTACAGTGTAGGGTCGCGTTCAGCGCATCTCATGCTTGTCAGTAGGGAGCGAAAGCAATCTTGGCGCCGCATGTTTTCAGAATGTAGCGGCTCTTACAGGACCGTGCGGACAACCATGCATTAGAAGAGCGCGCCACTTGGCGACTCCGAGTTCGCTGTTTGAGACAGATTGATCCGGCTGGATTCGATATTCCGACGTTCACCACAGGTTCTATATTTCCGGCCTTATGGACCAGCGTTCTCTCGCTGGGAACGCATTCCGCACTCTCTGGAACTTCCCAGCAGGATCGAGCATAAAATAATTCGCATACCATTACGCATTTACAAGCATTGAACTCGACATTAAAAATATTTGCCGAGAACTTTCCGTAGTGATTCATGCACGAAATTATGAGCAGGTTCCCACATAACATTACGTCTACCAGAGCCGATATTTTTTCCCGCTACTTCCGAGGTAATTTAACACGTTTGTTTGATCCTGCGTCAAGTCCTGCTCAAGGACACTTTTTAGTTGCGAGACAGCGCAGATGCGAAGAGTGAAATTTCTCCAAGAAGTTTGCATTGCGCAATTTCATAAAGGTCGGGTAATTGACACTTCCATTATGATGCTACAATACAGAAAGCTTCCCCCTTCAACTGACTTCATTTAAAGATGGAGCAGAATATTAGGCGTTAAAATGTCCCAAATCTTCTTCGTGGTATGTCGAGACAGAACAGCACTGAAGAACGCTTTGCGTAAACATATTATTTGTGAATTAACCGATCACAACTGAAACATTTGTATGCTGAAATATCAATTATATGGCGGCTTGGCTTGAGAAACATTCGTCCCTGCTCGAAGATTTCGGTCGTCATTTTTCAGCTGCTTCTGCGTCACTGACATTCACGTGTAATCTCGTGTTTCACCCGTAATACAACGGATAACTTCCGAGGAAAAAATAACGGCAGCTACTTTTCTGCACAACAATAAATGCAACTGCAAAGTATATAGTAATATCAAAACCTCTTTACGATAGTTGTTCGATAAAATTGTTCCCGATTGACTGCCAACTGACAGCAAGTCTGCCTGTTAGAAAGCGAGCGTGTACGTGTCGGCATGGAGGTGACGTTTACAAGTTGATTAGATGAAAAGGTAAGGTTTACCTATAGGTAAACGTGTAGGTCATTTTTGTGATAGAGCAACATGAACATCACTGTCTCTGAGTTGTCTCAAAAATCAAATTAATTGATGCGTTCATGTTCAGACACGATGAAAGAGAAGCAAAGTTTTGTAGCTACAAACATTACAATAATTTTAGTTCATATCGTCTTGAGGATCATTAGCACGAAGCTGCCGGACACAACATCCAGTCTGAAGTAACAGGCGACGCGCCACACAGTCAACTACTTTTCTTATTGACCCATGCCTGTCCGGTAAGGCATTTATTATTTCCTGGTCGTCATGCACTAGACATTGTAGTGAGACAAGTACAGTGCATAACAGTTGCTTAAAGAGGAAACATTCCATGGCAATCTTCAAAGATGCAAGATCACAAGTGCGTCCAGATAACCAGGTGATTACAGTCCACGCTGGTCACCGAGAAAAAGATTCGCGATAATTTTTAATGTAGCAGTCCGTTACACAAACAACCTTAGGCATTGGTAAATCACCAAGATGTTTAGCGTAGGGAAGCAATGAATGCTTGTTTTGCACATTTATTGGAGTAATGTTTCGGAAAAATGCACAGCCAGGAAATGCGGCGCTCTGCGGTAAGTCAAGTTGAATTATGTACATGTGAGCATTCGTCCCGGCAAACATTAGGGAAAGGGATAACAAAAAGAAACTCGGGTTCATTGACTACTGATGCCGTTTACTTTTTCATATAAGCGCTTAAGTTTGCGTTAGTTCCCGATTTGTCGTGGCTATAATGTGTTGATTTTCACAAAGCAAAGCTCGCACTTCTATGAAAATTCCAGGTATATCTGCGTCCTGGCTGTTCTTTCGCAGAAGCTTGCTCTCGTGCCCACGCTCACAAAGGCATCGTATCTGTGTATGATTGTGGCACTGTACAGAAAGCAAGACAGCAACTGAGAACCTCTATGCTTGCGTGAGTAACTAGCAGAAGAAACCAACAGAACTCGAAAGAAGAATAGCTTTAGAGAAAGATTGCTTCGTCGTAATAGGTATTGCTAAAAGACGTGCACGACGGCAACAAAACACCTGCGGTGATTGGTTTCAAAGCGACGCGTCGATCCAGCGACTTGCGGCCAGCGTACACGAGCAGGTTGATGTTGTGGCACCAATAACACGGTCCACAGTTGGCTCTCTGAATGCCGCTGTGTTGAAGCAGCGTGTTCGGTAACTGCGTCTAGTCACCCGCACAGCAGGACACAATACTATTTTATCACCGAAAACCCTCTGCAAAGCAAACAGGCCCACTACCACTATGGAGCGTAAATAAGACCGTAAGGCCGCACTCTCAGTAGCACAAGTTAAACACGTAAGCTTTTTAATGCGTGAAGAAATGTCAGATGTGTATTTGGTTGACATTTCTGCAAACTAAGTGCCCATACACCGTCTTCAACACCGACGAGACGTTTCACGCACTCCACTATGGCTGCGTCCGCGATATAGCCTAAACGAGTGTTTTAGGTTTAAACTAGTCTTGTGGGCATGTCATAAGATCGTGTACGCACTATTTTAGGACGAACTATTCTTCTGGTGCCATTTGCATTTTTCGGGGGGGGGGGCGCAGCTAATGCTCTCATACCTGAGAAGTAGCAACTTCACAATGTCTCTCGGCAATCTTTGCCAATGTTAAAATACTTCAGAAGAAACTTTATAGAGGCCAGACTTATGGGACAGATGGTGTGCTGTACTCTCCGCCAATATGCCACGTGAGCAATGACCGCAAAACGCTCCAAGGTATACTGACAAAACAGTAAGGTCAAGTCGCGTCATAATCTTGGGTCGCGTCCCTTTTGGACTGAGAAGACTGTCAACAATAAGGGCCAGAGCAATGAATTGTACTTGTGCCAGCAGTCGAGCTCCTTTTATTCGTGTTCGTCAGAAACATCTGACCAATAGCCATTCTCGATGTTCGATGTAATGTCCGTGCATGTATGAGACGCCGTTTTAGGGAAGGCAAACAGGAACGTTTATGCAAGCTGGCATGAAAGGTGCGCTGTTATCAAATTCATCTCGAGGAGTTAATAGTACACAACGCTTGAAAGAGGGGTATTTTCATTGGGTGAAAGTGGCGGATGCATTGCATGGGCAGAAAGTCGCTCATATACCAAGCACGTCTGAGCTGAGTCTTCGAGATTTTATGGCTGTTGGTAAGGTGCATGTTTGTGCTTGTTGTATTCATATAGGAGGTTGTGGCCGAGTGCTGCTCCAGGGTGGCCAATCCTGCTCTGGTGAGGAAATGCGTTACCGGTTCTGGTCACCGGGATCAGGCCGCACTCCAGGCCTGTTTATGCGATATTTATCAACACGCGCATTCTTTTTTTAATCCGGTGGAAAATTGCGTGGCACCGGAATTCGAACCACGGTCCTCTTGCGCGCGAGGCGGATGTTTTACCTTTACGCCACCGGGCGTAGAGTTAAAATTGTATTTAGACGTATAGGTAACATTGTGTTTTGTAGAGGTAAATTCTGTTTAGGGCGTTGAGGTAATTTGGATTTGCCGCTACACAGGAACCTCTAAATCAATAATGAACTCAGTTATCTTCGCTGTTTATTCATTTCGGTGCTCGAGATCGATACGCTACACTTGGCCAAAAGGCAACAGCCCGCGCAAGCTGCTAATCGTCGTCACCGTCTTCTTACCACTGGCCCATTCGTTATTGCACATTGGGAATGCTGGTCGCAAGTACTAACCCCAGCAGCAAGAGCGCCGTGCCGCAGCAACTAAAGCCGGGCTCGGAAGCAGTGTAGTAGGGCCTGAGCCCAGTGACTTCCACAACATCACTGAATGCTAGAGCAGAGGGTGAGGTAGAATTAACTGGAGCAGTTTCATAGGTCACTGGCATCACCTGGCGCAGCACGCGATAGGGGCCCGTGTATCCTGAAAGGAGCTTCTCTCAAAGTCCGACGGGATGAGAGGGTGAACACAGGAGCACGAGCGCACCAGGCGAAAACTGTATGTCACGGTGGCGGGCTTTGTACAGACGTGCAAGCTGGCGTGCATGGTCAGCCAGGGCGATGGGGTGGCATGAATACTCGCTTGTTGGGGTCACAGCAGGAGTTAGTGCAGTATCAAGGGGCAAGGTTGGTTCGCGACCATACACTAGATAAAATGGAGAAAATCTCACGATGTCTTGGCGAGCAAAGTTGTAGGCAATTGTGGCGTAAGGAAGGGCAATGCCCTAGTCGTGGTTGTTCTTCAAAACGTACATGGATAGCATTTCCGTGAAGGTACGGTTCAACCGTTCTGTCAGTCCATTGATTTGGGGATGGTACGATGTGGTCAGCTTGTCTTGAGTGGAGCGGGAACGCACAATGTCTGCGATGTCTTTGCCCAAAGGCTTATGACCATGGTCAGTAAGCCGCTGTTGCGGGGCGCCATTAATCAAGATGATGTTGTGCACGAGAAAGTCTGCAACGTCAGTGGCGAAACTGGTCGAGAGAGCCCGTGTGATGTCGTATTCTGTGGCGTAATCAGTTACAAAGGCTACCCATTAGTTGCCAGAGGATGACATGGGAAAGGGATCGAAGAGGCCTAATCCTATACGGAATAACAGTTCTACATGAACGTTGATCGGCTGGAGATGACCGACAGGCAACACCTCAGGCGTTCTCCGAGGCCGTGGCCGCCGTGAAAGTGCAAAAGCTGTTTGCTCCGACCCGTGCGGCCGGATCGGTGCTGTCTACAGCAGTTATTGCGTATGGGCCGCGAAAGGGCTGTCGCTTGAAAGCCGACCGCACCTCTACTCGCCATGTAAATATTTGATGCAAGCCTTCGCTGTGATAGCATTCACAATGCGAACGTGAAAATTCTGCGAGTTTGGTGACTCATAGCGCACAGCTATCGCTTTAAAATTGACTGTCCTTTGAATATTACGCGCCTAAACCGTCGTAGCCAGTACCCCTCCCATTGCAACGAAGCTGCGTTGGATTTCGCTTCCATTCACAGAAGCAACGGCATAACCATACATTCATAGGATACACAATGCGACAGGTACCGCTTAGAAATTTTATAATATTTTGGGGACACATTTACACAAATAATAAATTTTTCATTTAAACATTAATCGCAACACAGGCCACGTCACATCGGCTCGTTAACTTGCACGTAGTTTTCCCCAAATATTGTCAAGATATGAGCGTGATGCAGGGGCGTAGCCAGCGGGGGGGGGGGGGGGGGGCTATGAGGCTTCAGCCCCCCCCCCCCGAAATTTTTTCGGGCTGTCCATGCACCACCGACCAAAGGGACCCCCGGAGCCGGAAATCACTCTGGATTTTGTCTAAAATGTCTTTTTGACGTTCGAAAAGACATTTAACCGCGAAGATTGCAAACTTGGGCTGGAATTCGTGGCAACGCCCATACACCGGGAGTCACATAACGCCAAGCAGTCCCATCCGAGCACAAAGTTTCAAGGGCGCTTTGATGGTGAGCAGGTTCGCCGCGGCATCTCACTGACGCCACGGAGTCTATGGAGCGCATGGATATCAATTGCGAAACTTTATGGGTGTAAATCTCATAAGCTGTTGATGTGAAAGGTGCATTGACATTTCCAAAGTTGTGCTTTAGACTTTCAATTGCGGAACTTTGTGGGTTTAATGTTATAAACATTTGACGCCAAAGGTCTATTGACTTTTCTAAAGTCTTACATCGGAACATACAACGAGACAAGCCAAATCAACATACTAGCAGACGAGTTGACAAAGCAGGCAGCGAAGTCCAATGAGACGAAGCGTTGGGATGGCTCATTTGTGCCGTCATGTCACATAAAAAAATATAAACATTTTTTTTAACCTATGCCAGAACATCCATGTCAAGACACTAAAGCCAGCCAAAGTAACGACGTTCTTATTTATTTTTTTATTTTTTGGCTTTTTTTCGCGAGGACACACTGAGCCTCTTCAATTTTTTTTTCTTCTCGCTACCCTACGCGCGGGCTGCCAGAGCCAGCCAGAGCGCGTACGTTTTTCTCGTATGGCCCCGACCACCATGAGGTGCACTTCGGTGCGCGCTTGGTTTGCTCTGGCCGAGTGGATTTTCACCTGACAGAGTTTTGGACGCTTTCTGGCTAGCAGACGAGAAAAAAAAAACAATGGTCGCTCGCCGCCATCACTGTGGGGACTCGACGGATTGCACCGCATTCCTTGAGCGGAACCTTTTCGGAAAGTCTTGTTTCGCCGCTGTAGGATACTCAGCAGTATGCGTATGGTTCTCAGTGGACCAAGCGTCTCACGTTTTCTTCGGTATTCCTTCCGTAGCCCCATTAGGTGCCCGAAGTAGGCATTAGATTCTGGCCAACATACTTTCCTATGCGGTTTTTTTTTCATTCGGTGCCTCCGCCTCACAGAAAAAAAATACATTGTTGCGGCGCAGCGAATTGTCGCATGGTGAAATTTCGATATTGATACTTCATTTGCGGAAAGTAATGGGCGACGGGACGCTTCAGTTGCCGGATACGTTTATTATATTATTGCGAAAGCAATTATATGGACACTCCAGGCGCATTCCTGCCGTCGCCCTCATGTTTCGTATAAAGTCCAAGGGTTATAACATCGGGACCACGCGCTGCATGCTGTATGTGCGAGTGAAAGCGTAGGAGGGGAGGTGGAATGGCTGAGCCGACGATGGTGGCTCAGTCTTGCGTGCGCAAAGGAGAAAAGCGGGGAGCAAGCGCGCCGCCTTCTGTCGCGCGCAATACATCGGGGGGAGTGGATGGAATGGGGGCGGAATCTAGGATTCTGTGAATCTATGATTGTGCAACATGTTTATTTGCCTTGTTTGACGCATTATGTACAGTTACTTCTTCTTACATACAGAGACTCATTGGAGACTTATACGTATACTTCAATATCTTGTTGCGAGGTTTTGTGTATACATGCAGTGAACTTTGTTTCCAGTGACACTTTTTTGTCCTTTATCAAGCCGTATTTTCGCATTTGTATATCCCATTGTATCTTTGCATTTCTAATGTACGAGGGCAAGTCAAATGAAAGTGAGCCTACCCTAACCGCGCAATAATGGTTCGGTTCATTATCTGCGAGGCATGCGAGTAGGAGAACGGCATGTCTCATTTACAAAAGTGACACGCAGGTGTGAAGATAAATGTTCTTTAATGCTCTCATACACTGGGTTGAATATGGTTGCGTCACATAATGGACACTTCAAAAGTTGAACAGCTCGGTGTCGCGAAGTTTTTGACAGCTGAAGGTGTTTCCAAAACAGAAATTAATCACCATATGACTGCCGTGTACGTTGAACACTTCATTTCATTGGCCCCTGTGAAGCGTTGGAGCAAACGGTTCAAAGGACGCTGCAAAGACATTCCAAGACCGGGCCAAAACCATCGTGCAATCACCCGCCCCCCCGCACACACACACACACACAATTTCAAAGGTTCATGAGCTGCTGAAACAAGAACGGAGGATAAGCATCAATGAACTGGCAGACCGTCTGAACATCAGTCACGGTTCGGTTCACGCCATAATTCATGAGCTTCTCGGTTATCGGCTCTTTGGTGCGCAATGGATCCCCAAGATTTTGATCCATCGCGAGAAGACGGAGAAGTTTCGCGCTGCCTTGACTCACCTGATCGGGTATCACAATGAGGATGACGACTTCTTGTTTGGTATTGTGATTGGGGACGAACCTTGGTGCCACTACTACGAGCCTGAAACATGACGCAATGCTTACAGTGGAAACATTCGAATTTACCACGCCCAAAGAACGTAAAGGCCATCATTTCCGCTGGAAAAGTGTTGTTGAATTTTTTTCGATCGACAGGGTCCATTACTGATAGAATTTGCTAAATCTTGAGAGGCTATCAATTGTTTCCGGTATTGTGAAACGCCAGAACGGCAGCGTGTCGCAATCGATCAAGAACGAACAACGTGGAAAATTGACGAATGGGGTCATCTTGTTCCACGACAATGCATGTCCCCACGTCGCTTATGTGGTTAATACCAAACTGGCAAAGTTCAAGTGGGAAACGCTGCAACATCCGCTATACAGCTCAGACCTGTCACCTTGCGACTTCTACATTTTGGGGCAACCGAAAAAACAGCTCAAGGGAACCAGATACAGACTTTTTGAAGCAGCAACCCAAGGAGTTTTATAAGACGGGAATCACACGACTCGTTAGTCAATAGGACAAATGTCTAAATTATCATGAAGACTACTTTTAAACAAAGTACCCCGTTGTTGGCTCATTCATTTGACTTGCCCTCATATATCTTGCAGAACTCCTGCTTTTTTACGTGCTCTCTGTCGCGACTATAACTTCGGTTCAATTGCTCACGATACACTACAAGGGACAGCTACTCCTTCGTAATACATTGGAACAAACGATAGCATCATTGAGATTTTTCACTGGCCATTGCATATATACAAGAATACAAGCATGGTTCTTGAATGACAAAGTTTCATTAACATATTTGTCCTCAACTTGTTCAGTTCATTGCCTTTTAATTTTTCATATCAGCGGCATGCACTGCTTTCCTGGTTTCGAACTGATATAGGTCTAAAGTTCGTGTGATATTTTCTTTACTTATTAAATAGACAAAAAACATGGAAGCGTTGAGGTCAGTTATGTTGGGCACAAGTTTTGGCACATACGAGTATAATATTTTATGAAAAAATACATATTTTACTTGTATTTACAGTGCGTAGCTTTCAAGAATTCGTTTGCAGCATCTTTGGCAATCACAATGGAGTTATTATTCATGTATTTGATCCCTCAATAAATTGTTTAAGAGGAAGCTTTAGCTCGGGCCCAATCCGACGCGGCCTATTCAAATACTTGTAAAACGCAGAAACGCTTTTCTGAGATAATCCTGCTAATCACTTTTATTGAAATTGGTTGCATTTGAGAGAGAAAGTTAAATCCTAGTTTCTGTTGGAAACAGAACTTCAATTTAGGGCCTGAATTTTGTTTAAAATATTTTGAAAAATTCGAAAGTTTGAAAAAATAGAAGCACGACGTTTACAAACTAATAGCTATGCAAGAAGAACAGATGTTGTGGTTCTGTAAACGGCATTTATTATAACAGTCAAAGCGGACAAGTTTGCTGTGTTAGAGCCTCGGGTGGTCAACATTTATCCGAAGCCCTGCACTACGTCTTTGATTGGTAAGGCTTTTCATTAGGTCGACGTTAAACTTATTGATAGGTACAAAAGCGCATAACCTGTTATTTAAAATCTCAATAAGATTGTTGCCTTCAATATGACTTCTGGAGATACAACACGCTGCTGGGGCTTGAAACTACGATTTGGCCACTTGCTGCTAGGTGCAGTGCACCGCCTTCGATTCTGGGTTGCGGCACGTGCAGTGTGTTAGGTAAAAAGTGTTCGTGTACCGAATTTTGCGCCCATTCAAATAAATCTGTGTTCTTGACAGCAACATCAAAAACTTCATTGTGACGTCTCTCATAACTAGGTTGTTGGACTGCAATGTTAGATGTGAACGATCAATCACGTAGCGATGACAGTAATAACGAGCACTTAGGAACGGTGACATGGTGTAATTTCTTATCATGTATTTCTTGTCTTGAAGGTTACGCGTTGGTGGTACTATACTTTGTTAAGCAACAAGCGATACCGAACGACTAGAGCGACCACTGTAACTTCAGATATGAACAAGCTGTAGCAACGAAAATGTCAACCAGATCATTGCAGTTAACGAGATATGTCGTAGCATGAAGGGGATGCTTCGATTGCAAGTGGAAATGGCGGCATGGAAATGCACTCTTTCGTTTCTTAAGAGGCTTTAGCCGTCGGCTCCTACCGCTTTGTTTACTGGCAACACGGAATGAAGTAATGAAGTAATCCAACACCTGCAAGACTAACCTGCGTACGATTCAGAGCATTCAAGCCCAAGCCCTTTAGATATGTCTTGGCTTACCACGCAGTGCATCAACGGCTGAAACCATTGCCCTAGCGCAGGATTACCCGATCACGACGCACATTGCCGTTGAGACAATGCGTATGCATCTCAGGCATTATGCTAGGACCCCTTCCCACCACTTGGCGAGCCTCACTGCTGCAAGGCCCTGCTCGACATTTAGCGGTATTGTTAGTGCACATCGTGCGTCATTTACCTCAGGGTACGCACCTGCGGCCACGCCAGCGTTTCCTCCGTGGTGTTTGAGCCGTCCACAAGTTGAGATAATGATTCCAGGAATACAGAAGAAGACAGATCTACCGGCCCCTGCTCTAAAACAGCTGAGCTTACTTCTTCTGCATGAAAAGTACAGCAACCACGTGCACATCTATACCGACGGATCGACTACGTCGTGCCGTTCTGGTGGTGCCGTGGTTATACCAACGCGAGGAATGACACTGCGGTTCAAGACATCGCATGTCACGACCTCAACGGCGGCAGAACTAACGGCCCTGCGTCGAGCACTGGAATTCATTGATTCGGAAAGACCCAGAAAATGGGCTGTGTTTTGTGATTCAAAACCGGCATTACAGTGCATGCGGTCAGTTCTCCGACACGGATGTCATGACCAATTGACATACGAAGTCGTGAAACTTCACCATGACGTCCAACAAAAAGGCCACGAAGTCGTTTTTCAGTGGGTACCCGGCCACTGTGGAATCAGTGGCAATGATTCCGCCGATAACGCTGCTCGCACAGCCCATCAAGAAGAGCACAGCGTTCCGATTCCGCTTTCGAGGACTGACGCTGCAAGGCAGCTTCGACACCTGGCACGTAGCCTCACAGTGAGCGAGTGAAACTCGCAAAACTTACGACTGACACGACTACATCGCCTAAACCACTCCCTGCAGCTCCGACCTCCACCCGGACTTCCTCGACGTGAAGCTACGCTTCTCTGTCGCCTTTGGTTAGGAGTGGCCTTCACAAAGGCATACTCTACATTAATTGGACTCTCTGACAGTGCAGCATGCGAGGTCTGTGGCACCGAAGAAAACATCGACCACCTGCTGTGCCACTGTCCAAGATCTGCCCTAGAGAGAGAAGAACTTGCCAAAGCTTTCCAAAAACTGGACAATCGGCCGCTTTCTGTGCAGGTGCTGCTGGAACACCGCCCCCATCGCCCGTCGGCCCATAAAGCGGTGAAGGCACTTTTGTGTTTCCTAAGGACGACGGGTTTGTGCGACCACCTGTGACTATTAAGGCAATTTTTGTAAAACCACACGCGTCAGCGAACTTGCCGTAATTTCCTTCTATCCTTCCCTCCTCTCTCTCCCTGTGATCTTTGCTTTCCCCTTTCCCATTCCCCCGGTGTAGGGTAGCCAACCGGACGTTATTCTGGTTAACCTCCCTGCCTTCTTCTTTTCTCTTTCCTCCTCCGGAATGAAGTATGAAACATCAAAATGGCGGACAAGTGTCGGAATTGTCCGTGAGCGTTGCCTTGGTTAAGCTTTCGAACAAACCATGGAACAACCCGGTGTACAGGGTGTTTCAGTGAACGCTCCCTTTTTTTTCAAGTGACTGTAGCAGATAGCACGATTCTAGTCCATGAGCTGGCCTACTGGAAAAGGTGGACATTGCTTGCAGAAAAAATTGAAATGCATAGTCAATTAGTTAAAAAATATACTAATTAAAATATTAACTCGTTACCGTATGGCACACTGCAATTTACATATTTTAGGCGGAGAGCTCGCAAGGCGGATCCACTTGGACCGAATTCCCAGGACGACACCAGTTTCGAGAGATTAACTCCCGAACATTGCGGAGAAATGTATTGAGGTCCAGTTGCTTTTGTACTTTGTTGCAGTGACAGACAGACAGACAGACAGACAGACAGACAGACAGACAGACAGACAGACAGACAGACAGACAGACAGACAGACAGACAGACAGACAGACAGACAGACAGACAGACAGCGAACTTTATTTAATCCTGAGGAGCTACTGTCAGGACCTCCTAACGGGAGGCCATTGTAGCCGCTGGCCGCGCCCCCGTAAAGGACAGAACGCCGTGACGCTCCGCTCTTTCCTGGGCCCCCTCTGGATAGCCTGGGCTTGCTTTCGGAGTACCGTGCTTCTGATGGCCTCCTCCCATTCGGCTTCGCTGGAGAGGAAGTCGTTAGGCAACGCGGGACATCGCCAGAGCATGTGAGCCATTGAGCAGAAAGTTGCAGTGCAGTTGGGACAACTAGGGTCCACATCCGAGTACAGCCTACTGAGGAATTCCCGTGACGGGAATGATCCCGTCTGCAGCATTCTATGTGTAGCTGACTGACCTCTACTGAGCTTCGGGTGAGGTAGAGGATAAATTCTCCGACCAAGTTGGTAATGTTTAGTGATTTCATTAAATGTGAGGAGTGGGTCGTTCTGCTGAGGCCCTTCTTGCCCCTCCGGAGCCTCCAGACCATCGCGGCGCGTGAGTTCTCGCGCACGGTCCTGGGCAAGCTCGTTGAGGTTTGGGAATCCCTCGAGAACGTTCGTCCCCATGTGTGCGGGGAACCACGTGATTTAATGAAAACCGGGGCAAGCCCTTTTCTCTAAAATAGAGGCCGCTTCTTGTGTGAGGTTACCCGACTCGAAAGCTCTGATTGCGTCTCTCGAGTCGGTGTAAATGTAGGAATGCTCTGGATCACAAAGGGCCAGCGCAACCGCAATTTGCTCTTCTATACTCGCGGTGGTCGCTCTGATCGAGGACCGAAGCACCCCCCGCCCGTCTACAACCGACAGCGCGAACGCTCTCCTGCTCCCGTACTGCGCCGCATCGACAAAGAGCGCGGAGTTTCTGTCATCTCTAACTTTCTTCAATATGGCTCGCGCATGGGCTTTACGTCTACCCTCGTTATGCTGAGGATGTACGTTCCGCGGGAAGGGCCTCACCAGGTAGGTCGCCCTCGTTTCTCGTGTGAATGTTATACGCCGGTCCTCCATTATCCTAGGAGCCATGCCAACCTCGTCGAGAATTCGCCTGCCAGGTTGGGTCGACGATAGCCTAACCACCTGGGCAGTGACCTGTGCCTCTATGATCTTGCTTATGCTATTGTGCATACCGAGTTGATCTAGCCTGTCGGAGCTCGTGGCAATAGGCAAGCCTAGCACTTTCTTGATGCTCTTGCGCGTGAGTGTATTTAATTTCGTCTTTTCCGTTTTTGTACACACTAGAGCTGACGCCACATAGTTAATATGGCTCATGAGGAACGCGTTGTACATCCGAAGGAGGTTGTCTTCACCTAACCCCTTCTTTCGGTTGGACACCCTAGCAATTAGCCGCAACATATTCTCTGTTTTCTCTGTTCTCTGTTCTGGCATTAAAGCTCCTCGCGTCTATGAGCAGGCCTATGATCTTAACTGAGTCGACTCTGGGAATTTTCTGCCCATTTTAACTGGGAGTAGTGGAATTTTAACAGTAAGCTCTCAGAAGAATTATTTTTGATGGGTGTTATGATAGCCTTCACGGATGGTTCGAGACAGAATGCAGAAGTTATGCAGGAGCGTGGGAGCATTTCAACTAAGATGATAAAATGTTAGCCATAGAGAGGTCTGTCGCCTTGCCCCGAGAGGAAAAGAAAAAATTAGAAATGCATCAGAATTTAAATTTTTACTTAAGTGTTGAGAATGTCAGCCCCGGAAAGTATACGAAGGAAATAAAAGAAATTATATCCCAGTTAGAACTAGTTGAAGCTGAGAGATACAGAAGGGGGGTCGTATGCGCACGCGCAGAAAAGTTGGGGTGCGATGAACTGCCCACGAAGCGCTCACTCGGGGGTGAAAGATCTTATGCTTCGCGGAACGAGATAAAAGCCGTAACATACGGCAGTGGGGTTGTACGGGGTAAAGAATCAATATGGCAGGCTTTTTATGAGCATACTGCGAAGTGCGAAGCCAAGAACGCATTCGCGATGAAGGATTCGATACTGAATTCCCGCCGCTATTGCCAAGCCTTGAGAGTGAGGTAACAAAACGCTTGAAGAACCAATCACTCTAGAAGAAATAAAATGGGCGATCAACGCACATAGTTCCGGTAAAACGTCAGGGCCCGACGGTTTCAGCGCCGCTTTCAACCAAGCTCTTAACCAAGACATAGCCACAGCCATACATCAAGTAATTGCGGAAGCGTATGAGAACTGCGTCCTATCCCCTTCTTTTCGTCAAAGTCACACAGGGCCGATACCGAAATCGGAAGACCCTCATGTATTACTGTCGAGAAGGGCGTACCGCGCGATAAGGCTCACAAACACAGGTCATAAAATATACACGAAAGTTCTTCCATGGAGACTCCAAAATGTGATACAACTATTAGTAGGCATAAGAGGACGATCTATTGTCACCAATATACCCGTAGCGAGAAAAATATTGAAAAGTTGTGACTTCTCAGAAAAGGTAGCACTGCTGCAAATTGACATTGAAAAAGCGTTTGACGGTGTGTCATACGCAATACTCTTTATTGTTTTAACACATTCCAAGAGGGGTTCTGTCCTTTTGCAAGGTGTCAAAATGTGCAATGCGGGCGTATCTGCGAAACTAATAGTTAAAGCCAACGGGTGTGACAGAAGTGAAGTCATCACTCCGCCAATGATGCGCCTTATCGTATTTACTTTTTGCAATATACGTTGAACCATTTTGCTTGAAGGTTATTAGTAGTAATATAATAAGGGGATTTGCATTAGCCTCCAGAGGAGTAAATATATTGGCGTATACGCGGACGATATCGCCGTATTCTATCAAGACAAGCAAGGCATCTCTAACGCAGTAGAAGTGGCGAACAGATTCTTCAATGTCACCGGAAGTGCGATAAACTGGAGGAAGTCATTGGGCATCTGGCATGGCAATTGGAACCATAAAACAGAAATTTTTGAAAATATGCAGTGGACCACGAGCCCTGCCCGGTACCTTGAGGTACCTCTGCAATATTATCATGATACAAAAGACTATTGGCAAGAGGAAGTAGAGCAAGTTAGAGTTAAAACAACAAAGTTTGGCGGTAGAAATGTGTAGATATTTGCGCGATCAGCCGTGTGCAGTTTTTTATTATTTGCGGAAATCTGGTACGTGCTGCAAGCACTGTGCGCGTCAAGAATGACCATCGAAGAAATGCACCAAGCATGCGCTGTTTTTATATGGGGATCCACGAGGGAGTGAACGAGCCACACAAATTTATTTCGGTCGGTGAAGTCAGGCCGCCATGGTTTGGTGCATCTGTTTTCGAGGCAAGTTGTCTCAAGATTTCTTTTCCTGCGAGATCACAAGGATCCCTTTTTGCAAACAGTGTGCCAACTAGGTTTACAAAGTGTGTTACCCCAGTCTATCGTATCATCAAGAACGACAAATGGCGCAAGTCTCCGCTACTTTTTACGGGAGGTAGCTTGGTCCGTGGAATTCTTGCATGCTCCCTTTCCATTTGATTATCTTGCTATTTTAGGAAGGAAAAAATTGTATAAGGACCTAGTTGACGTTTGTATGCCTGTTGCTTTGTAGCGACCTATCTATTCGCCCTGCACAGGACCAGACGTATTGAAGCGAGTGAAACGGATGCCAGTGCGATCTGGGGTCAAAATTTTTGCTTCCATTTGCATGCTGGAACTCTGCCCGTCAAACCTTGGCTACAAGAAAAAGGCTTACTTGTGGCATGGTCAATGAATTGGAACAGGTGTAGAAAACCAGAGCCGATTGAACCCATATTTTTGGATTGCTCGAACGCACTTTTTTAGAGCGCAGCTCTTTGGCGTCCGTTCCTGGGTTTCGCGTCGTCGTTGTCGTCGGCGTTGTCGTCGGCCTCGTAACCAGCTCGCCGACGAATCTGCTCCGCCGCTGCGCATGCGCGCTGTCGGCTCTCCGGGCGAGGGAGGATGGTGGAAGGGAGGAGGAGAGACTGTGGAGGAGGGCTGGCTACACAAATGGCTCTTTGGCGTCCGTTCCTGGGTTTCGCGTCGTCGTCGGCGTTGTCGTCGGCCTCGTAACCAGCTCCGCCCCCCTTTCATCCCCCCAGCGCTAGCAGCGACCGACTGATACCGCTTTCGTGAGTCCGCTACCGCACTCACGAAAGACGTCGTGCACTTCCTGCAACTCGCATTAACCGTCCATCGATCCACACCGATGTTAGTAGTGGGGGACTTTAATGTTGACATAAAGACAAACAGCAATTTCCTAACACTTATGCGGGAGAACATCCCGTTCCTCTCGCTCGTAACGCGTCCCACGGCTGTGACAACCTCGCGAGGAACTTGTATAGATCTCGTCTTTGAGAATCAAGCATTGGTGTACCAAGTCGAACATATATCAGTCTATTTCTCCGACCACAAAGCTTCCTTCATGACTGTCAAGAACTGTTAGTCGAGTCTTTGTTAAAGGAATACGTGTGAAAAATAAAAAAAAAATTCTGTGATAGCGCATACATGTGTTGCTCGATTTCTTTGCCTCAATCTATCGAAAAGGTGAAACAGCTTATTTGCTGCGCTCAAATTTCGCATTAGGAAGTAACGTAATCGTCGGTAATTTTTTTGTGGGACATTCTGCAACGTACACTGAAAAAGGACTTACCTATATATATATACCACACCGTACGGCATCCGTTCCCTTCCAATTGCCAGTGAAGATAGTATTCCTTCTGATATGCTTATGGCGCTGATTCTATACAGCCTGTGGAAAAGACGCATTGACGTCAGGCATGAAAGACTGTTTATTCGCCCAGCTAACGAACATTTTTCCTGAAACTATTTTGTTTTTGCGCGAGGCTTGCAATGCGCGACTAGATAAGCCTGAATGGGCAACGTTGTTAGATGAATTCGTCTGTCTAAAGCACTTTTGACAATGTACCCCTCCAATTGACCGTAAGCGTTTTTATCACCAGACCACTGTACATATCATCCTTACGCCATCTGTGTGTTTGTTTCTGTTGTCAAAGAATGGCAAAAAAAGAAAACAAAAAACAATGGTGTGCCATGATCGTATAGTGGTTAGTAGCTTGATATGTGGCCGCAATAACCCAGGTTCCAGTCCTTGGCACGGTAATATTGTTACGCCTTAACGCGCATTCTACTTTTAAAAACACAGTAACATTTTAATTTTTAACTGATTAAAGACGAAATACACTGTGTTCCTTTGTACGCGATTTCGCTATGAACTGCGCTGCAAAGGCTACCGCATCGTAAGATTTTGTCAGTTGTATGATGTGTTTAATCTATTCATCGCCAAAGTAAGAAAAGTGCTGAACATTACAGGTGCTACTCTACATACAACGTATTTATCTTTTATCAAGCCCAGCATACGCTTCTCAAAACTGAAGTTTTTGGGTAAATTAAAAAAAAAAATTCTCTAAACGATGAACGCATGACACTTCATATGCAATACATATATTTATGCTGACATGCTAGCAATGTACGACGATGTCGTACACAAGGCCTGGGATGCCGTCCTGCCGTATGTAACCTTCGCTCACAACATGGCGGTGCAAGAAACAACACAGGTCACCCCGATCAAGCTGGTTAACGGCAGGAACCCGACGAAGACTCTCGACGCCATGCTGCCGCACGTCACCGACGAAGGGAATCTTGACGGCGCTACCTATCTCCAGCGTGCCGAAAAATCCCTACAGCTCGCCCGCCGACGGATCAAGAACCAGCAGCGTTCCGACAGCCGACACTACAACCTCCGACTACGGTATGTCGAGTACCAGCCCGGCGACCGTGTTTGGGTTTGGACACCGATACGCCGACGAGGACTCAGTGAGGAATTATTGCGACGCTATTTCGGACCTTACAAGATCATCCGACGTATTGGTAAATTGGACTATGAAGTCGTGCCAGACGGCATTTCGCATTCACAGCGGCGCCACTCACCATCTGAAGTGGTCCACGTGGTGCGTCTTAAGCCCCTTTCCACACGCTGATGAACTTCCTTATTTTGTTGTTTCTCTGGTGCGAGTGCTCTTGTTTATTACTTTCGTTTGTTTGCATCATCGGGTGGATGCTTTCTAACAGGGGGGTATTTACACGCGTACATGTTTATCTTTTTCGGGTGACCACTTGTCACCGCCTAACAAATGTTATCGCACAGCGCAAGATGCGCCCGCATGTAGCGAAAGCTTGTGGAATGTTATCGATAGTTCCATCCGATGTCTCTCACCGAACCCTGTGTAATCTGATTGCATGTATGCGCGACGCGAATAGTGTAGAACGTTGTGGAATACACGCGGGTCCTGGCGATTGCTCTGGAACGTTCGACGACTGATGTATAAAAGCCGACGCGCTCGACCCGCTGATCAGATTTTCGACGATCGCGACTGTGTTCGTCGCTACCTTTGTTCTTTGAGTGTAGCCTGTTTTGAGGGCACAAGTTCGCCCAACAAAGCGCTAGTTTCGTTAATCGCAGTTTTGCTGCCTTCTTCACCGGCACTAGAACGTTGCAGTATGTTTAGAATTGCATCAACATTGCTATTATTCTTCCTGGTTCCTTGCTTGCTGCCGACAAAGATGACGGTGATCTTGCCATCTCATTCAATAAAATAGCGAGCAGTTTTAGAGTAAATTTAGCTAAATTTAGATTATTTAGACATCATATGAAAAAAATGTAAAAAGAAAAAGGATTCATGCATCCTTTATTAAAAATTGGAAAAAGGAGAGAGATGGAATACTAAACAGCAAAGACTATTCATATCCCTATGTCAGTCGAAATGAGTTATGCAGTAAACGTAGGGCAGCCGAAATACTGAACAAGACATAGACCCCACCTCTTGAAATGACCGAAAATTCTAACGACAATTACACCTAGCAATCATACAACAGGATTGTAATGCAAAAACCGCCTGCCATTGGAGGAGATGTCACCATTCTTTTGAATCTTTCAATTACTACACAACCAAATACTGAATACTTTAGTTTTGAATGCTTGTATTCATCGCCAATTCTTGGGTCTAGATCTGCTTCAATAATATATTTGCGTTGCGCGCGCCTCAAGAAGCAACCGCAAAGCCCTTCCTTGTTAGTTGATGAAGCCATGTTACATACTTGACCTGTAAAAACAGCTCCATAAAAAACCCTACTTCCCATTAACCTGCTAATTTTGCTACGAGAAGCTTCTGCGGGCTTGCGCAAAATTTAGTTTGGCTCATCGCTGTAAGCCTTTTTGTTTTCGGAAGCTCCATGCTATAGCATATACATTTCGCGACTACATCTGGTTTCGCTCCCGTAAAGGCCCCGCATACTTTATAAAGTACACTATCGTCGCTTTTCCAAGAAGAAAGTGCCACTCACAAAACTTTCACAGTGTATTTGCCGTGTGAAAAGTTATCTGACACAAAAAATCTACCAAAGGTAACTTGTAGATTTGTCTTGGGCCTTAATCGGTTAGTGCGAAGAAATATATGCGAAGTTCGCGCGTTTAGAGTTTGTCTATCTATCAAACATCCATCGCTGGTAGGGCTCGTGATGCCTGCCAACTTGACGTGCTGGGAATGAGCTCGTGTGTGCGTTACTGGCGTGGTCGCGGCCCGCTCGTCATTCGAGCTTCGTCATCCGACTGTCGCTTCAGAATGTCGCGTGCGCAGAGCCAACTGGAGTACGTAAGAAGATCCGGGCATGACGTTTGATGAACACCGCGTGGTGGTTGTCTCCGTACAGACAGTGATTCAAGAGCAAGTTTCTCACCACGTGCGTGCCGACCGGTTTTTTGCAAAAAAAGCTCGTGGGAGAGCTCATCTTCGTCGAGAAATGCGTCAACTCTGACGTTGCGTTCCTCGGTCGTTTACTTGAGCGGTCGAAGATGGCGTATGGCTGGGATACTACGTACTTGGCGAAGAGGAAGGAGGACGTGTCCGCGTTTATCGAGCAACTAGGCAAGCTCACGTTCTTTGTGACGCTCAGCGTGTCCGAGCTCCTTAGTGAGCGTCTGCTCGAAGTCACAGAGAAAGAGAGAGTCCAAGAGCCGGCAGAGGCGCGCCGGGGTCGATGCCATATCCATTTGTCTGCACAACGTTTCGCATAACTTTGAAACTGGCACTAACTGCCCTATTGAGAAATTCCTCTTAACTTGAAGCTCATGCTTGACTTGATATAAATGATGCCTATCGCGACCTTTGCAAAGGAAACTTAGCGTCTTGCGCATCTTCACACAAGGTGTCATATAAACGAATTGTGGGCCTGAAATTAAGTTGAATTTCTGAATGCGGGGGTTAGTGCGATCTCCAAAATTCTGTTTTGTTTCATTTAAATACAGGTGCAAGGAACGAGCCTCTCCGTGCTAGTCACACAGCTCATAGTAACGCAACTTGTTTCGCAATGAGAGCACGTGGTCCATTTTTATCCGCCCCCCATCCTTCAGTGTCCCCGTCCTCGTATGTTATTCAGTAGATTTTCGGCTTGGAGTTAACATTCTTCATTTATTCAGTTCAGGACATACGTTGCAAATACTAAATTCGAGTCGAGCACCAGTGAAGCTATGTTTTTTAAGCAGAAACTCTAAAGACTAGCAGTACTTTCAAGATATCGGCTTTAAGAAGCTTCCCGAGCTTTTACCTTAATAAATGGGAGCAGATAAATAATTTGTCTCCGCATCTGCTCTAGCAGTTTTGATGAGGTTTGTTGGATTAAAAATTTTAAAGTCTAGCGGATGTACCAAGGAGACTTTTTTAGACCGACACTTTCTCCGTAGAATTGTCCATAGTTGCAAAATTGTAAAAAAAAATGGCTGTGGCTAAGGTAAGGTTAAGCCCAGGATGCGAAGCATACTAGCCTTTATTTTAGTTGTTGAACCACTGTTTAGCTTGGTGAACTGCTGTTGCTTGGCTATATTTGGTTCGGCTAGACGAAGGAACAACTCATGCGTTACTCTGCTTAGCCTTGGACGCCCCGCATTGGACGCGGTGAGCGTTGTCAGGATTGGGGGCTCAATCCCATCGTCCGTGGTCCTTTGCCAAGATTGGAGTACGGCAGGAATTCGAAGGTAGCTGGCCCATGCCGTCGTCCAACTTATTTGCGCTGAGATCGTTGATGAAGTGAAGAACTGTTTCTCAACGAGAACGAGGAAAAGGGTTTATTTACAGAAATTAAATCAGTCTAACATGACTGCTTGAGAAAAAGAGTATCAGTCCAACATGACTGCATGAGAGAAGTGAATCAGTCTAACATGACTGCTCAAGAGAAGTGTCCTCAGCATTCGCACAACCACAGTTTTTATACACTCGATCCGCCGGTCCTACGACGCGGCGACTGTTCGTTTACTCATCACCAACTCGCCGCGGCTCTGCAGATCAGTTTACAGACACAAAGGCAACCGCGCTCTGATGCCCGACGACGGCGTTGGCGGGGTGCCGAAGCGTGAGACGCACCAAAATACGTTGTCCCCACGGCAGCTTGTCCATGCGTGTCAAATCAGCTCCGCGTTGGGGAACTCCGGAATCATTGTTCACACACGCCGAACTAGTCCCGTCACAATGTCGATGGGGCGGGTGGAAGGCGGCGGATTCCAGCGCAAAGGCCGCTTCTTTGAACGCCTCCCAGCTGCAGCGACGGAGAGGGAGAGGTGCGCGTCGTGTCGCCCTGTCGTAACTGTGTGGCAATCTTGTTTCGCAGCTCGCCATTCTTGACAGCGCCTCCATGGCCCGGAAAGTCTCGACTGTCTAGCGCTGACAACCGCTAGGCAGGAAGAGAACGGCTGCTGGTCAGGGGGGGGGGGGGGATTGATGTCTTGGCTCGCAGCGACCACTTGTGCATGGATGTCACCGCCCCAAAACATCCAACAAGGACAGGCAACTGCAAAATGAGCCCCACAACACGGCTCTGCGCCGAGATGACGTGCATTGGCTCTCACTTTAGACTCGCTAGGCTTCAAAAAAACAACAACAACATAAGTGCAGAAACAAAAAAAAATGCTACATTTCACTATGCCAATTTCTGAAGCAAATTCCTGCTGACAAATTCAGCAATTAATGGAGGGAATTCTGCTGAATGAGAGGGGATTTTCTTCGCCTAAAGAAAAGCTAACACTAGTAACCCCAAAATTTAGGCGGGACCCTCAAACGCAGAATTCAAATTAGCCTGCTCAAACCATCAGCATTGCTATGCAACTTTCCCTTCTTATATCTAACGGAGAAGTTGTACTCTTGGAGAGTGAGGCTCCATCGGAGCAAGCGGCCGTTTTTGTGTGACATTTGATTGAGCCACGTCAGAGGACAGTGGTCGGTCTCGAAGATGAACTTCGCTCCGTACAAGTAACACGACAACTTCTGGGCGGCCCAAACCAAACAAGCGCATTCCTTCTCTGAAGCGCTGTAGGCTTCCTCTCTTACATTTAGTTTACGGCTGGCGTAGAGGATAGGATGCTCCTCGTTATCGTCGCCGACTTGACTAAGTACCACGCCCATACCTCTGTCGCTTGCGTCGCATTGAACTATGAATTCCTTTGTGTAGTCTGGCGCGCGAAGCACAGGGCGAGAAACCAATAGCGTTTTCAAACTTTGGAAAGCGTTCTCCTTGTCCTTATCCCAGTGTACGTTACTCGGTGCTCCCTTTCGGAGGGCGTCTGTTAATGGACTTGCCAATTGCGAGTAATTCGGAATGTACCGTTGATAGTACCCCACAAGTCCCAAAAATGAACGAAGGTCCGTTTTCGTGCGCGGCTGAGAAAAATCTCCAATCGTCGCTATTTTCAGCTCAGCCGGCCGTCTCATGTCCTGACCAACAACATGGCCCAGATAAGTAACCTGCGAACAACCAAACCTACACTTTTCCGCTTTCATCGTTAAGTCAACTTTAAACGTATGAAGCCTAGCATTCTTGTCGTAATAGAATTTGGCGTTCCTTTGAGCTATTTCCATGTTCTTTCCGACTAGTTCTCGGGTTGCGCTTAGCCGTTCCAGTAAATTTAGCACGTATTCAACCACTGTTGGACTCTCCCCTCTTTCCTCCCACATCTCTCTTAACATTCTCAGTGGAGAAGGGAGTGTCCTCCCATACACTAGTTCCGCTGGTGAGAACCCTGTCGCCTCATGTGGAACTGTTCGCAAAGCAAACAAAGTTGCCGGCAGACAGTTCTCCCAGTCCTCCTTGTGCTCGTAACAGAGCGCACGCAAAACTCGCTTAAGCACCGAATGCCACCTCTCTACACTGTTTGACTGAGGGTGATAGACAGAACTGTGTATTAACTTTACCCCGCATTTTTGCAAGAATGTGGAAGTCAGTGCGCTCGTGAATACTGACCCTTGATCTGCCTGAATTTCGGCTGGAAACCCAACTCGTGCAAACACTGTCAAAAGCGCGTCTACTACTTCGGTGGAGCTGAGCTCTTTCAAAGGGATTGCTTCTGGAAACTTGGTGGCCGGACACAGCATGGTAAACAAGTACCTGTAGCCTGATTTTGTTTTTGGAAGAGGCCCTACCGTGTCTATTACAAGTCGTCTGAAAGGCTCTGTTATTAAGGGCACTACCTTCAGTGGAGCTTTCCAAGTCTCTCCTGGTTTACCAGAACGCTGGCAGGCGTCGCATGATCTTACAAAGTTTTCTACATCTTTGAAACAGCCAGGCCAGTAGTATTCCATAAGCAATCTTTCCTTTGATTTGTTTATGCCTAGGTGGCCGGACCACCCATTTCCATGACAAAGACTCAAAAGGTCCTCCCTATACTTAGTAGGTATGACTAACTGATCTAAAATCCTACCCTTTCGATCTCTGTAATGCCGATACAACAATCCTCCTCTCTCATGTATCGTTACGTTGCGCCTAGCAATGCCTTCTTTAGCTGTGTCATGTAATTTTGCTAAGCTCTCATCATTCTTTTGCTCAGCTGCCAGTGACTCTCTATCCACGCGTAAGAGTTGATCAAAGTTCTTTGAGGCCGGTGATAATAACGACCCTGTCTCGCTTGTGAGCGCGTCTGCTTGCTCTTCCTGCAGGCTAGAACTCTGACACTCTAGTGCTACGCTCTCATTGAGCTGGTCAACTGGCAGGCTCTCCTCAACTGTTCTTTTGTCCCTCGGGCCTAGCTCGGATTCGGGTATTGAAGCTATCCCCTTTTCTGCTTCAGCTGGAGGAGCTTGAGCATTTTCAGCCGAAAGCGCCGCGATCTTACGAGCTTGGCCTCTGGTCAATGCCTGTACTATGCCCTCTCCCAGTTTGAGCCCTCTGTCACGCAGTAACTGATTCGAACGATTCGAAAAGATGTAGGGATACTGCAGTGACAAAAATTTGGAAACTGCAGCCTCAGTCTCTAGCTCCCCGAATGGTCCACTGATTTTAACTTTGGCCATGGGCAGACACACGCTGTGTTCTTCTACAACCTGTTTTATCCATGCTACTTCTCCGGTGAAGTCATCTACCATCACGTAAGACGGATGGACAATGTCCAGCGTGGCGGCACTGTCTCTTAGCACTCGGCATGGTTTTCCGTTAACTTGCAGGTCGTGGAGATATGGACTTAAAAGTTCCATATTCTCATCTTTTTCCTCCACGTAGGAAAAAACTACGCTAGACTTCTCGCAGTTTACAGCTATATGTCCCAGTTTGTGGCATTTGTAACAGCGAATTGGTCTAACAGATTCGAATTTTCTTTTCTGTTCTTTTTGTGCGGTTTCTCCGTTAAGTTTCTCCTCGCTCTTTTCTGCGGGCTTTTCCGCCATGTCTACAGGCTCGGATCGTCTAGTTTGCGCACCCTTTTTGAACGGAAATGGTTTCCGCGGTCCATTTCGACCGTCCCAGTTTCCCTCCTCGGCGTTCAACTTTCTACGGGTTGCGTACTCTTCGGCTAATTCAGCCGCCCTTTCCACAGTGTTTACATTACCTATGTCTTGCACCCACAGTTTCACAGCTTGGGGGATGGTTTTGTAAAACTGCTCTAGACACATGCATTAAATGATCATGTCTCTGCTGTCGTACGCTTCCGCACTTTTAAGCCACTCGACTAGGTTGGCCTTTAAGCTATATGCAAACTCCGGATAGCCCTCGCTATCTTTCTTGCCTGTGCTCCTAAACCTTTGCCGAAAAGCTTCGGCTGAAAGGCGGTATTTCTTCAGGAGACTAGCCTTAACTTTTGCATAATCATATGCATCCTGCACACTCAGTCTGGCGATTACTTCCGCTGCCTCACACGGCAACATAGACAGCAACCGCTGCGGCCATGTACTCGGGCCGAAGTTCATCTTTTCGCAAGTCCTTTCAAAATTGCATAGGAACAAACCTATGTCGGTCCCGACCTCAAATGGCTTTAATAGCCTGTCCATGCGGTATGATTCTGCCTCACTTGATCGTCCCAGAGCGCCTTCACTTCCTTGAGACAACTCCAAACGTTTGCTTTCAAGTTCAAGTTGCATTTTTCTTAACTCGCGATCTTTATCGCGTTCCTCCCTTTCTTTATCCCGTTCCTCCCTTTCTTTTCTCTCTCGTTCTTCTCTCTTTTTCAGAAGTTCAAACCCCAGTTCAACTTCTTCCTCACTGGCCTGTTCGGAAATGATATGCAATAATTCTGATTTTAGCATTTCCTTACGTACATCTAGGCCCAGTTCCTCACCAACAATCAACAACTCGTCTCTCAGCAGTGTCCTTAATTCCATGACTGCTGCTTTACTGCCTTGATTCTGCTCTCTAAATCTAGCTAGGAAAACACAACCTAGCTAACACACAACAATCTAGCTTCCCTACTGTTCTAAACAGAACAACCACAAAATGAAGCCTAGAGAGTCAAAGCAAAAACCAAGCACTCACCGCAGATGCAGCACCATGTTGCAAAGTCCATCTCACCGCTGTCAGCCAGTTGTCAGGATTGGGGGCTCAATCCCATCGTCCGTGGTCCTTTGTCAAGATTGGAGTACGGCAGGAATTCGAAGGTAGCTGGCCCATGCCGTCGTCCAACTTATTTGCGCTGAGATCGTTGATGAAGTGAAGAACTGTTTCTCAACGAGAACGAGGAAAAGGGTTTATTTACAGAAATTAAATCAGTCTAACATGACTGCTTGAGAAAAAGAGTATCAGTCCAACATGACTGCATGAGAGAAGTGAATCAGTCTAACATGACTGCTCAAGAGAAGTGTCCTCAGCATTCGCACAACCACAGTTTTTATACACTCGATCCGCCGGTCCTACGACGCGGCGACTGTTCGTTTACTCATCACCAACTCGCCGCGGCTCTGCAGATCAGTTTACAGACACAAAGGCAACCACGCTCTGATGCCCGACGACGGCGTTGGCGGGGTGCCGAAGCGTGAGACGCACCAAAATACGTTGTCCCCACGGCAGCTTGTCCATGCGTGTCAAATCAGCTCCGCGTTGGGGAACTCCGGAATCATTGTTCACACACGCCGAACTAGTCCCGTCACAATGTCGATGGGGCGGGTGGAAGGCGGCGAATTCCGGCGCAAAGGCCGCTTCTTTGAACGCCTCCCAGCTGCAGCGACGGAGAGGGAGAGGTGCGCGTAGTGTCGCCCTGTCGTAACTGTGTGGCAATCTTGTTTCGCAGCTCGCCATTCTTGACAGCGTCGAGCAACGCAGCGTTCGGCGCGGCAACGAAATGTGCGCCTGAGCAAGCGACGCACGCCTGAGCCTTAGAAACAGCTCGTTTCTAAGGCAACACCGCATTCACTAGAGGCGCTTTTGTACCGCTTTGAAGCATCGTACTCGTGGCTCAGTGGTAGCGTCTCCGTCTCACACTGCGGAGACCCTGGTTCGATTCCCACCCAGCCCATCTTGCAAGAGTTGAGCCAAAGCCACTTCTCCTCTGTCGTGACGTCACGGTGTCACGTGCTTTCAAGGCGACACCGCCGCGCCTGAGGAGCTGGGTTGAGCCCTCGTAATATGCTTCGCATAAAAACAGGTCTCACGCACAAAGTTTTCACACTTTGTGACTCAGTAATCACTTACGGTATTATATATCCCGTAAACACCATGTAGTATGACATCTAAAGCCTACGTAACTGATGAAAATTACATCGCTCTCAAATATACCACTAATGTTCGAGGACGACTTTTGCAAAATCCTCATAAAGATTTTAACTTCTTTACGGAAGCTGGAAAGAAATACATCACGTTTTTCAGCTTTATATGCTCTTACAAATGTACTTTGCATTCTGCGAGACGTGTTTTTTGGTGCAGGTAGGGATCTGTAAAGTTTATGCCTTCAGTATTTTTAATTACCAATTTCTGGAAAATTTTCCAAAAATGTTCTAAGTCCTAGATCTCAATTCTGTTTGCTATAACTGTTAGAATTTTCTCTAGTGTAACATAGTTTGTTGAAGTCATCCAGCATTTATCTCGTGAAAGCGTTCTGCGTTTCACAAGCATTTGAATGGGAAAATAAAGACGGCCCGAGCTGAAGCTTTCTTTTCTTCGAATTGCGCTACGGACAACGCTGGCGCTCCTGCTAACAGTCACAAAAGTGTGTGTCAACAGTTCGGGCTCATCTTAAATGCCGTGTAATGCAGCCGCCTCAATATGGAACTGTGGTGCCCTTATTTTATCCGGGTGTCTAGCTCGGGGTCCAGAGCCGTCGCGCAATCGACGCTTCTTCGGCTCGGGTCTCACTTTTCCTGACGAGCGCGGCTGCACCACAGCGTTGTTCAGCTGGGATGCTGGCGCAAGTAAAGCGAAGAGCGAACATTGGAGCCCTTAACAAACGTATGGCAGCACGGACGTTATCGCGGAAAGGCCCACAGCAGAAGCACGTGTCGCAACCGCTGCCAGCGCCCTCTCCGTGAGAACCTCCTATACCACGATAACTTCCGAGGAAAAAATAACGGCAGCTACTTTTCTGCACAACAATAAATGCAACTGCAAAGTACATAGTAATATCAAAAGCTCTTTACAATGTTTGTTCCATAAAATTGTTGCCGCTTGACTGCCGACTGACAGCAAGTCTGCCCGTCAGAAAGGGAGCGTGAACGGGTTGGCATGCAGGTGACGTTTACAAGTTGAGTAGATCAAAAGGTAAGGTTTACCTATTGGTAAACCTGCAGGTCATTTTTGTGATACAATAACATGATCATCACTGTCGCTGAGTTGTCTCAGAAAATCAAATTAATTGTCGCGCTTATGTTCAGAGACACGATTAAAGAGAAGCAATGTTTTGTAGCTACAAACATCACAATTATTTTAGTTCATATCGTTTTGAGGATCATTAGCACGAAGCTACCTGCCACGACATCCAGTCTGAAGTAACAGGCGACACGCCACACTGTCAACTACTTTTCTTATTTACCCATGCCTGGCCGGTGAGGCATTTATTATTTCGTGGCCGTCATGCACTAGACATTGTAGTGAAAGACAAGTACAGTGCATAACAGTTGCTTACAGAGGAAACATTCTATGGCAATCTTCAAAGACCACAAGTTCGTCCAGATAACCAGGTGATTTACAGTCTACGCTGGTCACCGAGAAAAAGACTCGCGATAATTTTTAATGTAGCAGTCCGTTAAACAAATATTTTTAGGCACCGGTAAATCACCAGGATGTTCAGCGTAAGGAAGCAATGAATGCTTGCTTTGAACATTAATTGAAGTAATGTTTCGGGAAAATACACAGCAAGAAAATGCCGCGCTGTGCGGTAAGTCAAGTTGAATTATGTACATGTGAGCATTCGGTCTCGGCAAACATCACGGCAAGGGTTAACAAAAAGAAACCCGGGTTCATTGACTACTGATGCCATTTAGTTCTTCATATGAGCGCTTAAGTTTACGGTAGTTCCCGTTTTGTCGTGGCTATAGTGTGTTGATTTTCACAAAGAAAAGCTCGCACTTCTTTAAAAATTCCAGGTAAATCTCCGTCCTGGCTGTTCTTTCGCAGAAGCTTGCTCTCGTGCCCACGCTCACAAAGGCGTCGTATACGTGTATGTATGTGGCACTGTACAGAAAGCAAGGCAGCAACTGAGAATCTCTATGCTTGCGTGACTAACTAGCAGAAGAAACCAACAGAAGTCGAAAGAAGGATTGCTTCAGAGGAAGATTGATTCGTCGTAATAGATATTGCGAAAAGACAAGCATGACGGCGACAAAACACCTGCGGTGATTCGTTTCAAAGTGACGCGTCGATCCCGCGACATGCGGCCAGCGTACACGAGCAGGTTGACGTAGTGGTACTAATAACACGGTCCACAGTTGGGTCTCTGAAGGCCGCTGTGTTGAAGTAGCGTGTTCTGTAACTGTGTCTAGTCGCCCGCACAGCAGGACACAATAATATTTTATCATCGAAAATTCTCTACAAAGCAAACAGGCCCACTACCACTATGGAGCGTAAATGAGACCGTAAGGCCGCACTCTCAGTAACACAAGTTAAACACGTAAGCTTTTTAGTGTCTGAATATGTCAGATGTTTATTTGGTTGACACTTCTGCAAACTAAGTGCCCATACACCGTCTTCAACACGGACCAGACGTTTCACGCACTCCTCTATTGCTGCGTCCGCGATACAGCCTAAACGAGTGCTTTAGGTTTAAGCTAGTCTTGTGGGCATGTCATAAGATCGTGTACGCACTATTTTAGGACGAACTATTCTTCTTGTGCCATTTGCATTCTTATAGGGGGGGGAGGGGAGATGTCTCAGCTAATACTTGCAAACCTGGGAAGTAGCAACTTCACAATACCTCTCGGCAATCTTTGCCAATGTTCAGATACTTCAGAACAAAATTTATAGAGGCCAGACTTATGGGGCAGATGGTGTGCTGTACTCTGCGCCAATATGCCACGTGAGCAATGACCGGAAAACGCTCCAAGGTATACTGACAAAACAGGAAGGTCAAACCGCGTCATTATCTTAGGTCGCGTCGCTTTTGCACTGAGAACACTGTCAACGATAAGGGCCAGAGCAATGCATTGTACTTGTGCCAGCAGTTGAGCTCCTTTTATTCGTGTTCGTCAGAAACATCTGACCGATAGCCATTCTCGATGTCGGACGTAATGTCTGTTCATGTATGAGACGCCGTTTTAGGGAAGGCAAAGAGGAACGTTTATGCACGCTGGCATGAAAGGTGCCCTGTTATCAAATTCATCTCGAGGAGTTAATAGTACACAACGCTTGAAAGAGGGGGCTTTTCATTGGAGACAGTGGCGGATACATTATTGCATGGGCAGAAAGTCGCCCATATACCAAGCATGGCTGAGCGGAGTCTTCGAGATTTTATAGCTTTTGGTAAGGTGCATGTTTGTGCTTGTTGTATTCATATAGGAGGTTGTGGCCAAGTACTGCACCAGGGTGGCCAATCCTGCTCTGGTGAGGAAATGCGTTACCGGCTCTGGTCACCGGGATCAGGCCACACTCCAGGCCTGTTTATGCAATATTTATCAACATGCGTATTCTTTTTTTATACCGGCGGAAAATTTTGCGGCACCGGGATCCAAACCGCTGTCCTCTTGCACGCGAGGCGGATGTTTTACCTCTACGCCACCAGGCGTAGAGGTAAAATTGTATTTAGAGGTAGACGTAACATTGTATTTTGCAGAGGTAAAATGTGTTAAGGGCTAAGAGGTAATTTTGTATTTGCCGCTACACAGGAGCCTCTAAATTAATAAAGAACTAAGTTATCTTCGCTGTTTATTGATTTCGGTGCTCGGGTGTCTTCATCTCGGAGGTTGTGTCAAATTCGTTTCGCCTACTTCATCCATTTCACCTCTAAATATAATTTTCGCTGAGCAACAATCAGTGGCCGTTTCCATGACCATGTAAAAATGAAAGTAATACTTGTAATTATCACTATTCTTATTAGCACTACAACAAATACTACTGATAATAATATTGTTACGTGGAAAGACGCAGAGGCGACGCTATATACTAGTCTATTTACAGATCGATACACTACACTTGGCCAAAAGGCAACAGCCCGCGCAAGCTGCTAATCGTCGTCGCCGTCTTCTCACCACTGGCCTATTCGTTATTGCACATTGGGAATGCTGGTCTGCAGCACTAACCCCAGCAGCAAGAGCACCATGCCGCAGCAACTAAACCCGGGGTTGGAAACAGTGTAGTAGGGCTTGAGCCTAGTGCCTTGCACAACATCACTGAATGCTAGACCAGAGGGTGAGGTAGAATTAACTGGAGCAGTTTCATAGGTCACTGGCATCACCTGGCGCAGCACGCGATAGGGGCCCGTGTATCCTGAAAGGAGCTTCTCTCAACGTCCGAGGGGATGATAGGGTGAACACAGGAGCACGAGCGCACCAGGGAAAATTGTATGTCACGGTGGCGGGCTTTGTACAGACGTGCAAGCTGGCGTGCATGGTCGCCCAGGGCTGTGGGGTGTCGCGAATACTCGCTTGTTGGGGTCACAGCAGGAGTTACTGCAGTATCAAGGGGCAAGGTCGGTTCGCGACCATACAATAGATAAAATGGAGAAAAATCTCACGATGTCTTGGCGAGAAAAGTTGTAGGCAATTGAGGCGTAAGGAAGGGCAATGTCCCAGTCGTGGTTGTTTTTCGAAACGCACATGGATAGCATTTCCGTGAAGGTACGGTTCAACCGTTCTGTCAGTCCATTGATTTGGGGATGGTACAATGTGGTCAGTTTGTGTTTAGTGGAGCGGGAACGCACAATGTCTGCGATATCTTTGCCCAAAGGCTTACGACCATGGTCAGTAAGCCGCTGTTGCGGGGCGCCATGAATCAAGATGATCTTGTGCACGAGAATGTCTGCAACGTGAGTGGCGAAACTCGTCGAGAGAGCCCGTGTGATGGCGTATTCTGTGGCGTAATCAGTTACAACAGCTACCCATTAGTTGCCAGAGGATGACATGGGAAAGGGATCGAAGAGGCCTAATCCTATACGGAATAACAGTCCTACATGAACGTTGATCGGCTGGAGATGACCGACAGGCAACACCTCAGGCGTTCTCCGAGGCCGTGGTCGCCGTGAAAGTGCAAAAGCTGTTTGCTCCGACCCGTGCGGCCGGATCGGTGCTGTCTACAGCAGTTATTGCGTATGGGCCGCGAAAGGGCTGTCGCTTGAAAGCCGACCGCACCTCTACTCGCCATGTAAATATTTGATGCAACCCTTCGCTGTGATAGCATTCACAATGCGAACGTGAAAATTCTGCGAGTTTGGTGACTCATAGTGCACAGCTATCGCTTTAAAAGTGACTGTCCTTTCAGTATTACGCGCCTAACCCGTCGTAGCCAGTACCCCTCCCATGGCAACGAAGCTCCGCTGGATTTCGCTTCGATTCACAGAAGCAATGACATAAGCATACATTCATAGGAACCACAACGCGACAGGTACCGCTTAGAAATTTTATAATATTTTGGGGAAACATATACACAATACACAAATAATAAATTTTTCATTTTAACATTAATCGCAACACAGGCCACGTCGCATCGGCTCGTTGACTTGCACGTAGTTTTCCCCAAATATTATCAAGCTATGAGCGTGATGTACAGCACCAGTCACCAGAAAACCGCGGATAACAGGCTAATAAAGCGACTCTCCTTAAAAGCTCTTGCATTTATAATTAAGCATACGCACTGAATAAACAAAGCTTGTGGGATAAAGAAAAATGTAGACGATAGAAACGATGCGGCATGGGTCCCCTGACGCGTCCCCCCAAGTTGCACCCCCGCCTCCCGTACTTCGGCCGGCTGCATGCCGCAGCCTGCTGGGTGATTGCTTGAAGCGCCTGACGCGTCACAGCGCGAGGCGAGGCTTTCCACCTCGCCAGAAACAAGTGCGGCTCCCGCTCATGCTAGGACTGTTATCTCGCTTCCACTTAACTACTATCATTAACATCGTCTAAGTTAGCACTAATATTATCATTAATAATAATAATAATAATAATAATAATAATAATAATAATAATAATAATATTGAACTTAGTAAACCGCTTAGTAGTAGTAGTAGGAGGAGTAGTAGTAATAGTAGTAGTAGTAGTAGTAGTAGTAGTAGTAGTAGTAGTAGTAGTAGTAGTAGTAGTAGTAGTAGTAGTAGTAGCAGCAGCAGCAGAAGCAGCAGCAGCACCAGCAGCTCCATCACCGCAACGGCTTGGAACAAAGTGGCAGACTCTTCGAAGCATATAGAGATGCACTATAAGGGGGAATTTGTAGTGGTACTCTGTTTCAAGTATTCAACCAGAGGTTATGCCGCTCAAATGAATCCAAACGGCAACTGATTCATTCAAAGCGCCAGTGACTTTAATTCAAAACAGTACGTACTTCAAGAACCTTAGAATTTCGAGGCAAGCGAAATTTTGTGTGTTCAGCTATGGCGGCCACAGTAGCAATGTTATTGGCAATAATTCTTCACTTCTTCTTATAAGTTATGGGTTGTATAAACCCGACAGCACCATACTTGCAAAATCAATATCACTAGTCACTTTCGCTATTTGTGATTTTGCTTACCTAACTGCGTTTTATTAACACGTTTATCCTGCCTAGCGACGTGGAAAATAGAGGAAATCATTGTAAAAAGTGATTTGTAATCACTTCTGACTAAGATTCGCTACTTCCTAATTGTCATAGTGGAATTACCCTTCAAATTACCTTTCATTTGATATCTATATAGTTAGGATTTTTTATAGTCGAGAACACTGAAGCGAGCATAATCACTAGTGATGACTGGTATTTCCATAGTGCCTGCTATATATTCTGAAAAAAGAACTTTAATGAAACTGATTTATAGAACTGACAATGAATAAATTAAGGCTACTACTGCCATACCACACAATGTGATTCTGATAACTAGTGACTCAATCCTGCCATCTCGTAGTGTATGACCATGTTATGACTTTTCATTTATATTCATGACGCTATGCTTCTTACAAAGCGCGAGCACATCGAGCGGACGGTATCACTAGTGATCACTAGTTATTTGCAACATCAGTTAGCAATGGCAACCAAAATACTCGAGTAATCCATTTTAATTGATACCACTGACGGTGCGCACGAATTAAGGCTATCGATGTCATACTAAAGAAAGTGATTTGTGATCACTAGTGGCTGGACCAGCAAATGGAGAGAGGCCTAGAATATATGCGAGTACGATGCGATTAGCGAATTAATTCTCACTGCTCTGCAATCGGCCTCTTAATAATCGCCCCATGCATTTTAAAATGGTCCACAAAAGTGTGCCAGGAAAAAAATCCAGCCCCCGGAATTAAACTAGGCGTGACATATAGCGTGAAACCGCTGTCGGGATTAAGTGCATACAGTTTGAGAAAAACGAGGCATTGCTTAGCAATCGATTTTTTAAAAAAGCTTCCCATAGAGTTATACCGACCGCATTTCCCCAGGGTCGGCTTCGCTTCAGTTGTCGATGTCCCACATTCCTGGACTTTATCAGCGATTCAATATATCCGAAAAAGAAATTGTATTTACGAATAGTTAAACCATAGGTACTGCGGGTTGAATTTGAAGTCGGCGCTGTTCCCCCGGTAGCCTTCGACGTTGGCCCCTTTCATCAACTTGTTCTGCTTGTCAGGGTCACGCAGAGTGAACTTCGTGGTAGTTGTCACCTCGAAGAGGGCTCCTTTGTTTCTGTGTCACAGTCTATGTCGGGCCTAGACGTCGCCTGGGCGCGCTCTGGTGACAGGACTGCCTGGTGGGAAAAGCCTAAGGAATGCTCATCACCACACTGAGACGTAACAGTCACGGTGCGAGCATCACGACGTGTGGAAACAAAACGCGCAGAGAAGCACACGATAATTCTTTAAATAATATCAGATATAGTTTAGGGGTACACTAAATTAAAGTCAGAACTCCTGCACATTGCTTAGGAACTCGTCTGCACGTCGTATGAAGCTCAACCTTGCTTCTCTTTCTTGATGCCTTCTTAATTTCTAGAGATACTGCCGCTGTCATGATGAGTTAGGTACTGATGGACTCCCCGCTGGGCAATCTTGTCGGCCTCTAACACTCGCCAACAGCTCAGTGGGGGTGCTGTTTCAGCCCTTCTTGGCTTAGTTGTAAATTTTGCGTTGAACCCTGCAAATTGGCATACACTTTTTATAACGCTGAACAGCGCCTGGTGGCTTATACTGCGAGCTTGCGCCGTTGTTTCGGTTTGCGTTTGCGCGGTGTGTGCTGAGCGAAAAAGCGTGCGTGCTCGACTTTTTTTTGTGTGTGTGTGTGGAATATTAGGGCGTTATGTTTTATTGGTTCCTGTTGCTCTAGCAGGAGTGAGGCTCAATTTATCGTTTCGCTTGCATGAAGGTGTCAGTGACTTCGTCACGTTCATATACGTATCCCGCAAACGGGGACCGGTTTGTGTAGACGGAAATCGCCTTTTGTCTTTCTTTTTTATTTGAATCGCATATGCATGTTAGCTGGGTGTAAAAATTCTTATGCAGAGCAATAAAAAGAAATGTATGCGAACATTATTCCTCTTACGTTTCAGCACAGGAAGACCGAGAATGTTTAAAAATTATGCACTGCCGAGTAGCCCGATTCTGAACTTAAGATAATTTTTTCTCGTGATTGGTCGTGTAGTTGCTTACGTAAAGTTAAAGGTTTACAGGGGTATACAAATAATCAGTTGAACATTATAAGTAATTGAAAGAATGACCACCGATGCCTGCCGCGGTGGATGCGGCGTTCTTGTGCTGAGCGCAACGTGGCGGGACAGCCGCGGTTCTTCGATGGCCCGGATTACGAACACGTTCGCGTACTTAGATTTACGCCCGCGTTAGAACCTCGGGTGGTCAACATTTATCCGAAGCCCTGCACTACGTCTTTGATTGATAAGGCTTTTCATTAGGTCGACGTTAAACGTATTGACAGGTACAAAAGCAGATAACCTGTTATATAAAATCTCAATAAGATTGTTGCCTTCAATATGACTTCTGGAGAAACAACACGCAGCTGGGACTTGAAACTACGATTTGGCCACTTGCTGCTAGGCGCAGCGCACCGCCTTAAATTCTAGGTTGCGGCACGTGCAGTGTGTTAGGCAAAAAGTGTTCGTGTACCGAATTTTGCGTCCATTCAAATAAATGTGTGTTCTTGACAGCAACATCAAAAACTTCATTGTGACGTCTCTCATAAATAGGTTGTTGGACTGCAACGCTAGATGTGAACGATCAATCACGTAGCGATGACAGTAATAACGAGCACTTAGGAAAGGTGACATGGTGTAATTTCTTATCATGTATTTCTTGTCTTGAAGGTTACGCGTTGGTGGTACTATACTTTGTTAAGCAACAAGGGATACCGAACGACTAGAGCGACCACTGTAACTTCAGGTATGAACAAGCTGTAGAAACGAAAATGTCAACCAGATCATTGCAGTTAACGAGATATGTCGTAGCATGAAGGGGATGCTTTGATTGCAAGTGGAAATGGCAGCATGGAAATGCACTCTTTCGTTTCTTAAGGGGCTATAGCCGTCGACTCCTACCGCTTTGTTTACTGGCAACACGGAATGAAGTATGAAACATCAAAATGGCTGACAAGTATCGGAATTGTCCGTGAGCGTTGCCTTGGTTAAGCTTTCGAACAAACCATGGAACAACCCGTTGTACAGGGTGTTTCAGTGAACACTCCAATTTTTTTTTTCAAGTGACTGTAGCAGATAGCACGATTCTAGTCCATGAGCTGGCCTACTGGAAAAGGTGGACATTGCTTGCAGAAAAAATTGAAATGCATAGTCGATTACTTAAAAAATATACTAATTAAAATATTAACTCGTTACCGTATGGCACACTGCTTTTTACAAATTTTAGGCGGAGAGCTCGCAAGGCGGATCCACTTGGACCGAATTTCCAGGACGACACCAGTTTCGAGAGATTAATTCCCGAACATTGCTGAGAAATGTATTGAGGTCCAGTTGTTTTTGTGCTTTATTGCATAAAACGACGTTCTCTTCAGAAAAGAAGTGGAATGACAGTGTATTTTTACCGCAAGTTTGACGGAGCATATATCGTAAGTGGTGTCATCCACGTAATTCTTGCCAAGTGGATATGCCTTGCAGCCTCAGCCGCTACAACTTGTAAATTGCAATGTCTGCCATGAGGTACTTAGTCAGAACTTTAATTAGATAATTTTCGGTAATTAGTCAATTATGCATTTAAATTTTTGTGCAAGTATTGTTCGCCTCTTCGATAGACCAGCCCATGAAGTAGAATTTTGTTATCTGCCACAGACAATCTAAAAAAATTATTGAAAATATTTGCTTAACCTCCCTGTATACTGCATCCATGTCGCAATATCTTGCATAAAAACCGCCGGATTGTATCAAGATCTATATAGGATGGTCTCCAGTGGTGTCCAAGACCCGTTCTTTCGTAGAATTCCGCCTAGATTAACTTCGGAAATGTTCCCGAGGGATATTTGTGCAATGTGTACGTATTTGTACTGCCTGCGACTTATCCTTCTTGCTTGTGCAAATATTATTATGGCGAACATGTCTCATCGGTAAGTCCACCTTGAGCGAAAACGCGTCGGCGGCACGAAAGGTACAAAAAGTCTACGAACCTTCGACTTTTGGTGGGAGCAGAACTCTCGCCCTTTAATGTTAATTAAGGCTACGAACCCTGGAGAAACACCGCACACATCAAAGGTTGACTCTACTTAGCAGATGCAGCGACGGTGCGTGGATGGAGCGGATTTAGTACGAAGGAGCGCGCTGAGCGCTCGGCAAAGCAGGTCCCACAAGGAAAGTCGTGGTGGCTTTGAGCATGGCGGGGTTGTAGAAAAGACGCGAAGCGCCGTGGAGGAGGCGTGCTGGCGGAGGCGTGCTGGGTTGACCTCCTCTGGCAGCTGCTACAGCTTCTGTCGGCGGTATGGAAGTACCGGGTTCACCTCGTGCTAACGTCGTCCCCGCGTGCCGTATGCTATATGTGCAAGTGAAAGCGTGCGATGGTGAGCCGGCGGCTCAATATCGTGCGTGCAAGGGAGGAAAGCGGGGAGGAAGCGCGCCGTCTTCCAACCGGAGGGGGGGGGGGCGATGGGATACGTTCTACTCCGGCGACTGCTGCGTATGGCGCAGCTGCGCGAGTCCCATCTTGCAAACTATCTGCAATGCGGATGGCGTAGACGTCTCGGCACACCAATAGCTTCCTATCGAGAGCTTCCGGCACGCCGATAGCTTCCTGCGCGCTACTGCACCCATCAGCTTGCACGTGACCCGCGCTCGCGAAGTGAAGCGTCACTGTAACTGTTTGCTTTCTTTATAACCTGCTTTTTCTAGAGACTACACTTATGTTTAGATTGATATGAGATATTTTAAATATGCCAGCTAACTCGATAGTTTTAAAATTCATTGAAGAATTGCGGTGGCTCAATCAATGGTAGAGGGTTTTGCTATCTACAAACTTTAAGATAGCTTTGTTGTTTTTTTTTACTAACCCTCATGCCAGCACGATTATTGACGGCGCTTCCAGACGTTATTGTTTCTTCTGTACCTATCCCGTCAGGCCACAACCGAACGCACCCTTCTACCATCCGGCCAACGGCAACTTGCTCTGCGAGATCGTCGCCGCGTGGGTCGCAGTGTGCAGCAGCGGTGCGCGAGAGCGCATGCGTGTGCCAGTTTTTTTTTTACGCCAGAGATGCGGAATAAAATAAGCAAATGTGTGCAATTTGATAAACCGTTTCACAAAAGCTCCGTTTCTCAAGAATCGCAAGTTATGCCATTGGATCAGCATAGTTTCCTTTCCCTCAGATCACTTCTCCAACGAAAGAGTCGTAAAGCGACGATGCTGAAAGATGGACATGCCTCTTGTTCGAGAACATTTTATGTTGCATAGGCAGCACTCGCATGACCGGAGGTATATCGTAAAGAAAACAATCTGATAAACCATGCGAACGGTGCATAAAACGGCCCCTACGGAAAAGAACTCGTCGTCGGACTATCTCTACCGATATTAGCCGAGCACTTGGTTGCACACCGGTATACCATTTTCGTTTGCCGAGATAAAGATACGCTCACTTCAGAAAAAAAAGAAGATAGCTGTAGGCTAAACTGTAGCACACCTTTGTCCTGTGTGATAAGCAACCTTATTCGTCTCCACATATGAGTTCGCTCATGCCGTTCACGTGCGAGCGCAGCTTGACTTTGTTGCGCACGCACCTGCTGTAATAGGAGCAGTTTTTCTTGTAAAATTGAAACGTTTCGTTTTGTGCAACCGAAAATCATGCAATTCCAAATGGAATGACTCGGCCTTGAAGGACTACAGCTGCCTTTTTATTTGCTATTATCGCACGTTCTTTATTTGCTTTGTCTTCGCATGGATCAGAGATTTGCCATTGAAGATCGTGCTCAATGTCTGAAGAGTGCTAATACAGGCGTCAGATACTTTGCACATGACACCATGCAAGTTTTGTCCCAGAAATAGCACTGAAGGCCATCGAATTTCTGTGTTCTACTTGCCATAATGACTGTCGGATTATTAGGCACGCCGCTGGGAGAAACTCTGAATTAATTTTGACCTCATGGGGTTCTTTAACGTGCACGTAAATCGAAGCCCACAAGCTTTATCCTCCTGAGACCCGGGATGCATTTGGGTGCACAGATTTTTTCCAAACTTTCAGAATAAATCAGTATGGTTATGAAGGTGAAAAGTGTTAAATGTTTTTTCAATAGCCGCGATAATTTTAGCTCAGCGTGATGTCCAATATATTGGACACTGGGATGCTACCCGGTCTTTCTTCACCCAGCGCGCACGTAATGACGTACCGCTGATATTACGCAAAACTCGTGTGCAACAATATTTTATTAACTCAAAAGGTAAAGTAGTCAATAAAGTACATAAGAAGAGCATTCCTCCGCTCAAAAAATATTTTGCTCTTGTGTTCACTTCCCGTGGGCAATTTCAAAACACCTGTTTGTCCTTGGTGATGCAGAAGAAGAGCCAACATTTGGTGCAAAAGAAATTTGTTTTCATGTCGCAGCCCTGTAGACTGCAACGGGCAGCGCCTGCAGTGTCCGCCAGTATTGATTAGTGGGTAGTGCTCTTTCCTTGGGGTTCTCGAGGAGACAGCCGAGCCTGCTTTGATGGCAGATGCCACTCGGCTTCCTTCTCACTCTCCGTTTCATCCTGCTTCTTTCTTTGAGCCACGAGAGTCTCAGCAACAGATTGGTGGAACTGCAGATATTTGAGTATTTCTTTCCGCTGTTTCTTTAGGGAGCGCATGTCCCGCGTGTTCTCACCCAGGAGTTGTTGAGGGCAATGTCGAAGAGGTGAAAGATGGGTCTGATTGTCCACTTGTTGAAGCCTGCTTTTATTCTGCAGCAACTTATCATTCGGTATGCCTTGTCAACACCGCCCATGTTGACGTTGTGCATGCGAACAATATCTGGTAGAGGGATATTGATATGTTTTTCCCTTACGAGACTTCCTGCGACATTTGGTGTCTTGCGGGTCCAAGCCATGGATTGAAAAAAGAAACGTTATCGGCTTAATTCATCAGACACGCGAGGCCGGTCCCCCGAAGAAAAAAAGAGACGCGATTTCGTCCACAAGCCGCTAAACGCCAACAGTACTAGCCTGCTGTTCATAACAAGGCCATCGGAAAAGCGCGGTCAAAATAACCGGGTTGAGTCCTAGCGTCCAACGTAATGGACACGCGAAATCGAAGGAAGAGTAAAAAAAAAGTAAGCGTGCGAACAGTTAAAATATTGTATTCTGCGCGTACGCTGTTGTATTAACTTTCATACAAAATCAGAGATATGCCCTAAAAGCAGGTACAAATACGAGAAACAGTGCTTACTTCTCCGGTAGCTGCCGTAAAACACCGCACCGCTTAATGCCGCCCTTGTGGAACTCTTTCGGCGGGAATTTGAACGATGTATGTTCATCAATGCTGCATAGATGGCGCAAGCAGGTGTCCAATAAGCTCTACAGTGCGGTTTTATGAGGATGAAAGCCTTGTCACAGGAGTACTGTCTCATATCTGAATGTCCAATATATTGCGAAAATCCCCATAGCGGGGTCTCGGGAGGTTATCGTATTTGGTCCCCCTCGAAATGCGACCATTATCGCCCGAATCGAACCCACGACCTCGAGCTTTGCTAGACCACCTTGATTACTGCGGAAAATGTCCAGTATAGAAAACAGATTTTATGGACTATTTCTACAGTATAACCGCACCAAAAGAGCTCCACGCTTTTATTTTATTTTTTTTCCCTCATTACCTGTCCTGGGAATTAGTGCCATATAAGTGTAATGCCCAGAGACAAAACACTTATTTCTAAAAATATGCGAGAAATATAAAGATATTTTAATCTTCTGGAGGAGCTAAATGACCGTACCAAACCGGCTAAGCTGGCAGTGTTATTCATGTACATTGTCCTAACTGCACTGGATTAGGACCTGAACATTCGTCTGTTTGAAAGACGAATTTATTTCACAGTTATCTCCCGTTCTTCTAAGCACCGGTTATCCTTTGTTCTTTGTAATCTTCGAATGTTTCCTTTTCGTTTTACATTTCTGTTGTATTTCCGTTTTTCTTTATCTTCGTGAAGGTCACAAATATTACCGTATTTTCGCGATTCTAAGCACCCCCGATTCTAAGCACCCCCCCCTCTATTTTCGCGAAAAAGTTGGGAAAAAAGTTGCATGCAAACCTAAGCACCCCCGGTTTGTTAGGAAGAGCGCGTAGCCAAGGCCGCAAAACGCGCTTGCTCACTCGGGAATCATTGCTCGGCGGACCTACAGGCACGCGGTCGTTGCTTCTGTTGGACGCGTGTCGCGGCCATCTGACCCCGGAGGTAAAGACAAAACTTCGGAACATCAATAGCGGCTTGGTTGTGATGCCGGGTGGCATGACGCCAGTGCCGCTACCCCTCGACGTTTCATTCAACAAGCCCTTCAAGGCCAATCTCCGTCAGGAGTACGAAGAGTGGGTGCGAAACCCTGACCGGAAGAATACGCCGATGGGAAAGCTGCAGAAATCGTCCCCATCAATCATCGCAAAGTGTATTTCGGACGCGTGGAAGAGGGTCCAAGTGGACATTGCGGCCAAATCATTGAAGAAGTGCTCGATCACAAACAACTTCGACGGAACGGAAGACGATCTGATGTGGGATACCGAGAGCAGCGGTTCATGCGGTGCGACGAACTCGAGTGGCGGTGATAGTGAATGAGCATCCTACACAAGGTGTGGGTTCATGGTCTGCACCGATTTTTCTTCTGAATATTTGAAAAATAATATGTTATTTCTCGCACCCGTCTCGTCAGGATGTCGCAGCGAAAAGAGGGAGGGAGGGGGGGGGGTCATTCTAGATTTTTCTAATCTAAACACCCCTCCTCACTTTGGGCATCGCGATCGTGAAAAAAAGGGGGTGCTTAGAATCGAGTAAATACGGTATCTGAAACTCGCTGTCGTCTGCAACGTAGACACTCGAGATATTGGCCAAGGACATTCCCAGAAAGGTCTCCCTTATCACTGAGCACTTGAACGGGTGCCCCTTAAGCCTAATATGCTCGTCGTGATAAGTGAAATAAGAAGAGCGAAGCTTCGTAGTACTACATCTTCATACTATGTATTTTTTTTTTGCCGACAAGATACAGATGGAGATATTGGCGCACAAGTAGGCCGCCGTGTACGTTTGGCTCCTGGATATATGGTACATATAACATACATTGACGTTATCACATTTGATTATTTATGCTTATTTATTTGTTGATACTGCCGTCCCAAAAAGTGGTTTTATCAGGGTGATTTAATATAGTGAAAAAGTATTAGAAAGAATCGGCAGGAGTAAAAAATAACAATACAGAGTGGTCTACAGTCCATTGTCACTAAAGGTAATTTAGACTAGATTCTGGAGCATTGGCCAGGTACCCGCGCCGAGATCGGTCCCTTCCATCGAAGCTTAGGCCTAGCGTATCCGCCGTGTCCGTCTACACGCTACAGCCCGTCCGGGCTCAGGAATCCACAAGTGGAACAAGGATAAATTACTCTTTATTCGAACTTTCGCATTGCTGTTTTAAATAAACCATTTATTGTGTCTGCAGTATCTGCACACGAATCGTTGAGCGCCGATGTGACGCATTATAAACATAGATATATGTGCGGTCGCCGAAGGCTGCCAGGGGGGTATTCTGTAAGAGTCCACCTATAGCTGACTGTCCATTTCAGCTGCAGCTGGTTGGCCAAGATCGCTCGTCTCCTCCTTGCTCGTACAGCTGCAGTCAATCAGCAGCGGCCAAAAATGGCCAAAATGGAAAGGTGGACTCTAACACAATTACACCCCAGCACTAGCCTACGCTTTTCTGACGAAGATATGTGACTAGACAGACGTGTTGCTTGAAACGCATCATTGAACGAAGAAAACGTTACATGTCCCTTGCGCGAAGAACAGGAAACGGCTTTCAAAATAAGCAATAACAGCCCACAAAGCGTCCCGGGTCGGCGGTTCATTTAGGACCTTTCTCGAGGCTGCAATACCAATCGTCAACGAAAAACTGTGTTCTGGCACTTCCAAGCGTACTATCGAATGTAGGCAACAACAGAGGGCGCTCGGCGTCTCGAACGAGATTTCAGGAGGAGCTCACCTGGGCGGATCGAGTCGCGAAGACGCCCAAACCCAGCAAGGTACCGTGGTCGGTATCACCAGAGCATAGTGCACAGCGTGAAATTCAACTACTACGTCAGGAGATTGCTAGTCTGAAAGAAGAGCTATGCAAGCAGAACGTTGCGCAGGCCATTCAAAGCAGGATTGAGGGTGTGAAAGCGGCGGATAATGCTGGGCGGAAAAGCACGCAGGAACCCAAAGCCGAGGTCAGCAAAACCAAGCGTAAACCCCCCCACACTTCACTTGAGGATGACTCGCAGATGAGCGAGTCGGAGATGGCCGGGGCGGAAAGCTCGCGGAACAAAATGTTTGAAGAGTTACTTAGGATTTCCAAAGAAAATCAGGCAAGCATTAACCAGCTCGCGCAGCGCATGGGAGCACTTGATAGTAAAGTAGGGGCTATAGAGAATAACGTAGTAGCAGTTGAAAACAAGATGGCGATAAAGGCCAAGTCAAAGGTTCGTAGGCAAGCTGCAGCTAAGGATGGTACTGGGAAGGCCCCGAAGGGTCATCAAAATCTAAACTAGCAAAATGGCAAAAGGATCTAGTAATTGGGCAGTGGAATTGCGCTAGCTTTCAAAGGCGCAAGATTTTGCTTCAACAGTACATGACAGCTAAGGCCAATAGGCTGCAAGTAATTTTGCTACAGGAGACACTGTGTGTTCCGCTCGCCCTCGCCGGCTACAAATTGGTGGCGGCAAAGGGGGTGTCCAAGAGAGGTATAGCTACTCTAGTGAGCAAAAAGCTCGCATACGTTGAACGTGACATTCAGCCAGGTCGCAGCAGAATGGAGGCGCTTCTCGCTGAGGTTATCCCGAACAGCTGGCTTAAACAAAGCGTGTCCATCCTCAATGTTTACAGCCCACCATCCGTCCGGAGACAGTCTTTCCACTCCCTGTTTATGAAGGCGGCTTCACTCGCTAGAGAGTCACCGTTAGTAATCGCGGAAGACTTCAACGCCCCACACAACGCATGGGGGTGCATCAGGCAGACGGCTAAGGGCGCAAATCTAGCGCGGGCCATCGATGACCTAGCGCTAAGAGTCATCACCAATTACCGTTTCCACACGAAACTGGGCGCGTCGGTGGCTAGAGACACAACCCCCGATCTCGCCCTTATCAGAAACGTGGAGTAAACAACCTCGGATAACAAGCAAGAAAACCTGGGCCGCGATCGCTTCATCATTAGTGTTACCCTTCAGGTCAGAGCCCCCCAGGCCAGGGAATTTAAAGTGATGGACTTGGATGCTTTACGTAAGCTCAGAAAGGAGGACACGGGCAAATACGCCAGCTTCAGCGAACTCGTCGATACACTCAGAGCAGATGTTGAAAAGGCTACAAAAACTATTCAAACCAAGATCGAGGTTTCCAGAATGGACCGACACCTCCCACATCTCCTGGAAGCCAAAGCCTCTATTTTGAGACGATGGAAAACACAAAGGCTTAACCGGAGGTAGCGAAAGAGGGTTGCCGCACTTACCAGGGAGATTCAACAGTACTGCACCGAGTCAGCTAGGCTACTATTGGAGGAAATCTGTTCATCTGTCGATGGGCGCATGCGCACAGGCGGAAAATGGAATCTCCCTAAACACATGCTAGATGACACGCAAACCAACAGCAATCAAAGACAGACATTGTGCCGCCTCATTCACTGGCACAAACAAGAAGGAGGAACCGAACAAACGCTCTTAGCCGAGGTAGTCAAGAGATATCTCCCGCTAGGCGCAGCACACTCAGAGGAATATCCCAACATAGAATGTGACACGGTAAAGGAGCTTGATGACCCCTTCACGGAGTCCGAAAGCCGAACAGTACTTCACAACTTAAATAGCAGGTCGGCCTCAGGTCCGGACGGCATCTCAAACAGACTGTTAAGGAACCTGGATAATAGATCAATTGAGCTGCTAACGAAAGAGGTCAACAAGACTTGGAAAAGCGGATGCGTCCCGGATGAGTGGAAAGCGGCCTCGGTTGTGCTTATCCCGTAACTAGGTAAGCCCCTAAACCTTGACAACCTAAGGCCGATATCGCTAACCTCTTGCTTAGGTAAGGTAGCGGAGCATGCGATCCTCTACAGGATATCCGATTACATAAACGCAACGAACTGTTCCCGCACAACATGGTCGGCTTCAGGCCCGGCTTTTCCACACATTTTGTAATGCTACTCCTTAGGAAGAACATTTTCGATAACAGCACTAGGGATGTTAGGGGCAACTTAGCCATTGACCTGACCAAGGCCTTTGACACCGTATCTCATGTATTTGTCCTGCAGGCCACGGCAAGCCTAGGTCTGGGACCAAGGTTTCAGGCCTTTGTTAGATCTTTCCTCATGAACAGAACAGCCACCATCAGGATGGCGCAACTCAAGTCAGATGAGTTCGCAATAGGGTCCAGAGGCACTCCCCAAGGAGCAGTCATCTCCCCCTTACTGTTCGACATAGTCATGAAGGGCTTATCGGAGAGGCTCAGATCACTTCCTAATATAAGCCACTCGCAATACGCGTACGATATCATGATTTGGTGGCCGGGAGGATCACTCACATACGTAGAGCACGCACTACAATCAGCCCTAGACGCAACGGAGTCCTACCTGGCAGACACAGGCCTCCAACTACGCCCGAACAAATCAGATTTGTTACTGTACAGGCTGGCCAGGCAAGGTGTTAGGGGGCTCACTCTCTTTGACCAACTTTACCATATCCCTCTTTACAAGAAACGGGCAGCCCATTCCTCAAGTCGAATCTATCCGAATCCTAGGACTACCGATTGACGCGCGTGGATGTAATGTCAAAACGCTCACGCGCATCACGGCCAAAACCGAGAGAATGCTGAGACTCGTTGCTAGAGTATCCAGACGAAAGAAGGGACTAGGTTAAGACAACGTCCTCAGGATCCATCACGCTTTCCTAATGAGCCACATCAACTATGTAGCCTCGGCCCTTAACTGGACCAAAACCGAAAAGAATAAGCTTAACATTCGCATGCGCACTCTAGTTCTCATGCGCATTCTCATTCTCATGCGCATCAAAAAGGTACTGGGGTTAGCAGTAACCACTTGCTCGGACAGGTTAAGCGAACTCGGTATGCACAACGACATTGATGAAGTGATCGAAGCGCAGGTCACCACCGCTCAGGTAGTCAGGCTCTCGTCAACCAGGGCAGGGAGATGCATCCTAGACGGGGCCTGCATGGCTCCAAGAATTCTCAATGAACGGAAAATCACCTTATCCAGGGAGGCATGGGCAACCTTTGTGGTTAGCCCATACCCTCGGAATATGCACCCGCAATACAACGTAGGGAGGCGAAAAGCCCGAGCACGGGCAATTTTACAGAAGGCCAGCGAGAATCAAGATTCGATTGTCTTTGTCGACGCGGCTCAGTACGGCAACTCTAGCACGTTCGCGTTGGCAATCATTTAAGGCAAAGGGGAATTACGTTCCTCGGCCACGGTTACGTTGGCTCCGAGCAGAGTCACGGAACAGGTCGCAATAGCCCTGGCCATGACCGACCCCTCGCGCACCAACGTTTTGACCGACTCACGAGTGGCCATCAAAGCTTTCGAATCGGGTAACCTAGCCCAAGAGGCTGCCTCCATTCGGGAAAAGAGAACAAATCCTGGCACTCACTTCATCTCTTGGTTTCCAGCCCATATGGGTGAGGACGGTCATCAGAATATACATTACCTCAACGAGCTTGCTCATGACCGTGCGCGAGATCTAACGCGCCGCGGCGGCATGGAGGCCTTATGGGGACAGGATGAAATCCAGCAGAAGGATCCGCTCCTTACTTTGCACCAGATAACATCTCACTATCGGCTTAATAGAAGGGCCTATCCTCTTACTCACCCGAAGTTAGACAGGTCTAAGTCAGTTTCACTTAGAATGCTCCAGACGGGCTCATTCCCTTCGCTGGGCTTTCTCAGCCGTATCTGTACAGACATCGATTCCAGCTGTCCGGACTGTAATGAGATTTATTGTCCCTTAGCGCACATGCTCTGGCAATGCCCCGCGTTGCCGAACGGCCCTCTATCCAGCGAAGCCGACTGGGAAGAGGCACTCCGGAGCCCATCGCTCCAGACACAACTAGAGGCAATCCAGAGGGCCCAAGAAAGGACGGAACGTCGTGGTATTTCTGCCCCGACATGGACGCGGCCCCCCTTGAAGCTCCTCAGGATCAAATAAAGTTCACTGTCTGTCCGTCCGTCCGTCTGTCTGTCTGTGTCCGTCCGTCCGTCTGTCTGTCTGTGTCCGTCCGTCCGTCCGTGTCCGTCCGTCCGTCCGTCCGTCTGTCTGTGTCCGTCCGTCCATCCGTCCGTCCGTCCGTCCGTCTGTCTGTGTCCGTCCGTCCGTCCGTCCGTCCGTGTCCGTGCGTCCGTGTCCGTCCGTCCGTCCGTCCGTGTGTGTGTGTGTGTGTGTGTGTGTGTGTGTGTGTGTGTGTGTGTGCGTGCGTGTGTGTCTATCTGTGTGTGTGCGTGCGTGTGTGTGTGTCTATCTGTGTGTGCGTGCGTGTGTGTGTGTCTATCTGTGTGTGTGTGTGTGTGTCTATCTGTGTGTGTGTGTCTATCTGTGCGTGCGTGCGTGTGTGTGTGTCTATCTGTGTGTGTGTGCGTGCGTGCGTGCGTGTGTGTGTATGCGTCCGTCCGTCCGTCCGTCTGTCCGTCCGTCCGTCCGTCCGTCCGTCCGTCCGTCTGTCTGTCTGTCTGATTGCGTGCACGGGTGTGTTGGGCACGAGACTGCAAGAGTGCGACGTTCACGCGTTCAAAGAAGTCGTCTGGAAGTCGAACGTGACTAAGGATGGTAGATTCGGCAGACTTTTCACATGCGCGCTTTGGTTTTTGAAGTGCAGGTGAAAAGGGGTCTCGTATTTCATATATATTCCTGCTTGCACACCTCGCATCGAATCTTGTGCATGACGTTACTGGAATCACAGCCAAGATTTTCGTTAATTTTATATACAGAGTTCGGTGCCTGAGCCATGTATGTGGTCACGTGACGACATACCTTGCAACGAGGTTTTCCACACGTTCGACAACCCTTGGGCGCTTTGGGTTTCCGTTTCCTCGTCCTCACTAACAAATCCCCAAAATTTGTGTTTCTTCTATATACTAACATGAGGCGGCCCCTCCTAGATGCTAGCGAATCGGCTCGTCTGTTTTATGATGGTAAAGTGGCGATCGAGAATGGCAGTGACCCGCGCAGCACCAATGGTGTATGTGAGGACTAAGTCTGGATCTGATTAGGTACTGGTCCTGTTCATCCCTTCTGCCACTGTATGTGCCCGTCTAAGTATTTAAGTATATAAACATCGCGAGGGTTCACTTCGTCAAGCGTTCTCTCCTTTTATGGCAACCATGTGGACGCATCCCATTTCTTTTAATCGTTTGAGCACGCTCTGCGTTACGAACTTGCGCAAGCATCCTTAATAAAAACCACGATAGGGGCAAAGCAACGTGCACAGTGGTTTGAGGGTTTTCCCTGTTCGCCTGTTTTCCAACACGTTTTATCAAGGCCGTGTTTCGATTCAGATTAAGGTAATTTTTTGTCTTCTTTTTTGTGTACCTGCAATATCAGTATATATATTTTGCGTGATAGGCTGATGTTCTAGGCTTATGTTACGCGATATAGGCTTCTGGGACCGTCATCCTGGGTTTATGCTTGACTACCCTCGAAGAAGCACGCGTTGTCTCAAGTACGTTGACGTAATGTGACGTAACCATTATCATCGCTTTCTCTTCACCACCTTCCTCATTGAGGTGACGCTATACGCCTGAGTAGGGGCCCTCCGCAATTATTTTGACCACCTGCGGTTCTTTAGCGTGCGCGCAAATGTAAATGCGCTAACCTTTACGCATCCCGTGCCAAAACGCGCCGCCGCGGCCGGGACCGAACCCGCGACGTCCAGCTCAGCAGCGCATCATCTCCAAAGCAGCCGGTGTTCCGCGGCGGATTACAGCAGTTTCGTGCATGTGCGTTATCTCGTATAGTTCGTTTCGCATCACATTTATTACTAGGAGAAAGTCGTCCTCTCCATTCTTGCTTCAACAGCTTGATACTATAGGAAGCATATGCGCTTTCTTCCACGTCAATTGCTATAATAAGTATGCCTGTCCGATTTCTTTTGGGGTGATGTCTGTCTCCGCTGCTTAAAAATAGAAACATCTGCCCTGTGAACTCAATGTGCGGAAAACGCCAGCGAGGCCTCGCAGCTGGTGGAGCTTTGTGAGCGAACGTGGCAGACATACAGACGCTCTGCGCGCACAGCTGTGCACGTGCAGCCACTTCGAGCAGACGATGTTTTTCGACCTGAATTCTCGTGACCATGCACATTCCCTCCCTCCCCCCCCCCCCCCAAGAAAAGTAGAATGCCTACGACTCCTTATGCTAGAAGAAGTGCATGTGGGACGTTTAATTTCAGTGTGAGCCTTTTTCTTTTAATTGCGTGGTGTGCACTATCGCGCGTTATTGGTAAATAAATACGTGCTGTCCTTCTTCATGAGACAGCTGCTTAAGTGGCCTGTGGAATCTATTCACAATTAGTCAATTATTGAGATATTTATTATCTTAATTGTTATTTTATTGTTAATTGTTGTTAAGAAGCCTCGCAAATGGAGCTTACAAAGCGCCTGAGACCCCGACGTGGTTCGACAGGTATGACGAAATAGTTCGCGGTTTTGATACGTAATACTTAATTATTATGTTATTATTATGTACGTAGTCTGTGGGCTGGTCTTTCTGTATTGCGGCACCTCTAGGCATTTGCTCTCTTGAGGCTCTTTGGTACTGTGCTTGTTACAGTGAGCGTCTGTATTCTTCTGAAACTCAATGTGACCGGAGAGCGGTAACACATTGAGTCAGGCGCTGACTGCTTCAGACTCGTTGGAGCGAAGGGTGGACTTGGGGTAGCCGCGATTACTTTCGCAAATAGCGTCAAATATAGGGCGAGCAGTTGCCAAGAATAGCCGCCGCCACGGGTCGCATAATTTTTTATCTTAGAGCGTACGTAGCCGGGTAAACAGGAGACATTTCTGTTTGCCTCACTGTGGTGATAAAGAATAGAGGTGAATCATGTACCTACGGGCACGAGGCTTTTTTTTCCTTCTCTTTTTTTTTGCAGCCTTCTAGCGCTGCCGTTCATCAGCCAGTCTTCCAGAAAAAAAGCATGGTGCGTTTACAGCGCTTTGTACTCTATCCGTATTCTGATCGAACGCATTGAGGCAACTGACAAGCGCGCCTTTTTTCCGGTCACGCGGAATTGTGTACTTAGACTGATACTGCCTCGCGCAATGTGCCTCATGTCGAGCTCTTAGCGTTATTATTGCAGCCGGAATAACAAAAGTACGATTTCTTGTGCTTTCTCTTTATCGCTCGTTCGTTTTCCCTTTTGTAGTGTTGGCTGCAGGAACATCAACTGCTACTGAAATTGCGCGTTCAAACGTAACTTCACGGCTAGGCATCACGTGGAGACGCTAAGGTTCCTCTAAACCGTAGAGTTTCGTACAAAATTGCTAGAGGGAACTCTGGCGCTAGTGTCTGCGTGAGCTACAACGGGAGCGGTTGTCCCAGCATGGGAATTATGGGAAGTACATGGATTTGCTTAAACTTCGTCCTTTTGGCTTCAAACGGCTTTGTGAATTTGTAAACTCGTCATTTTCAACAGTGTATTGCGTAATAAGTAAATACATAAACATCATTAAAATTGCCCGACGGCAGGATTCGAACACAGGGACTCTTGTACAGAAGCCTGATATTAAAACCATTAAGCCACGGATGCATGTATCGACAAGCGAATGAAACGCACTTATGAATTTATCGCTGGCATGCCAGTGCCTTGAGACGCTTGGCGCGCTTCGATTTCGGCACATAGACAAGCTCAACCGTTGCAATTAATAGCAATTGTACGCATTCCCGGATACTTCTGCACTTCGAAAAATACAGATTGCGCTGAAATATACGGCAATAAGATTTATATAGCATAATATACAAAGCCACAAAAACGTCTGAATCCACAAGCACGAAGATTAGACAAATCCATGTACTTCCCATCATTCCCATGGTAGGACAACGACTGCGGCGCCAGAGTTCCCTCTAGTAATTTTTTTAGGAAACTCTATGGTCTAAATGCTCAAAACGAGTTTGGCTTCGTTTGGCTTCGTTTGGCCCTCGGAGTTTGGAGCAATATCTTCCGCAGACCAACGTGGCCTGTGCATTAGAGGTTCTCCTCGTGCCCATTGCGCATGTGGGGTTTTCTGGCACAGTGGTCTTGCTTTGGTAATCTCATCGAGGAGTTTTTGACATCGGGCCGTGCGTACAGAAAAATCCAGTGGTACGAAAAAACAAAAACGGAGTTTCTGTTCTATGGCACACTAAGCCAGTTGGGCTCACTGTTTCTAAAGCTACATAATCTGAAAACTTCGTTTGCAGAACGGTAACTCGATTTCCCTTGACGCCGCTATTACGCTAACGTAGAACTAAAGCTGTCTGGTGTGTCATAATGCGAGGGGACATGTCGGAGATACCGCGTGACGAATCCACGATACCCGGCTCTTATTGTAGCACAGACCCGTTAATTTATCGTCAAACCGGCAGGGTGCCATTTACTATCAGGACAGCAGTTCCGTTATGGCTCATACGAAACTCTGCGGAGAGATGCGCTGTCTGGTCTATATGACAAATCACCAGGAACAAAGTGCGGTGCACAGCCCAGTGATAACTGGGCTGTGCACAGTTATCACTGGGCTTCTCGCATTTCATATCACACGCTTGAGGTCGCGTTGTGTGCACATGACGCTATACCGATACTAACGAAGACATGCTCGTATTCAATCCCCTTATTGAACATGACGATCCTTCAACAAATGCTCGCAATAAATATGTGGCGTCGGTTCCGTATTTGTGAGCGTATATTGTTCGTTGCACGTGGACGCTGACGCTATTAACGAAACGCATCAATTGAAACATCAGGTGCGCGCGCATACTGCGCTACAGCTGCTGTAAAAACCGCCTCACAGTTGAAAGCAATAATAAATTGCCTGGCAGCTGTCAGACTGAAAAGTACAAGTTGAGAGTCATATTCCTGTCTGGGGGGGGGGGGGGGGGGTTCTGCTTGTTACTAAAGCGCCTCACATGACGGGTAAGTGATAAAAGAAGAAATTAGTCGCTCAAGCACATATGAAACCTAATTTCAATGCCACTTGCAAACATCAAGTACAGTCCCAGTGTTAACTTTATTTTTACTCAGTTCCTTGGTGGAAAAACACGTTATGTCCGATGCGTTCAAATTATACTTCCCGGAATCATCTTTCTTACTTCCTACCGGTCTCGTCTTCCTAAATACATCAGTACAAACACTCTACCACTGTATTTCGTGCTTGAATTTGTCTACACATGCATTCTGAATTCTAATTGACGTTAGTTTTTATGCACGACATTCTTCTCGTAGGATTAATGTGTACAGGGCCAGTGTAGGTTTTTCTTGTACTGGACTGGAATGCAATACTTTGGGTGACCTATCTGAAAATTTCGGTTGGCCGTTGCTCATTTTCAGCTCCATTGCATAAGCGCTGCAGTGCATCCCACGACCGCGGAAACAAACTGTCAAAACACTGGAGTGAGTAAGCGCGGCGGCAGCAGCGAGCCAATTGACCTTCGTGCATCTCTCGCTTCAACGAGAACGAAACGACGAAAGCACAGCGCGTGCGAAGCTACCGGCTCTACGCGCACTCTGCAAATCGCCGCAGATCCCTTTGAAGATGAGGGCCGCACTCTGGCCACGTCGCAGATCGCTTTCAAGACGCGGTCAAAACGGCACCTGCCCGACTTCCCGCCCTAAGCAGGCGCCGTAAGCAGCAGCCGCCGGGGAAGAACGCCCCTGATCCATCGCCGCACCCCCGTTCCCCGCGCGCGACAGGAGAGGGCGCGCCTTCCGGCCGGCCTTCCTCGCTGGTGCACGCGAGATTGAACCGCGTTCACCCTCGCGCGCTTCAATCGCACGTGCAGCATGCGGCGCGCGGCGACGATTTCGTCGCCCTTGTACTTTATGCGGAACCTCAGGGCTACGCCGACGGTAGGAATGCGCCTCAAGTGTCCATATAATTGCTATCACACCAAAAAGAAATTATGGGCTTTTACTTGCTAAAGCCACGATCTGATTATGAGGCACGACGTAGTGGGGGACTGCGGGTTAATTTTGACCACCTGGGGTTCTTTAACTTGCACCTAAATCCAAGTACACGGATGTTTTTTGCAGTTCGCCCCCATGCAAATGCGGCCGCCGCGGTCGCTTTTTGATCCTGCGACTTCGTGCTTAAGCAGCGAAACAGCAAAAACATTAAGCAACCCCGGAGGGTATCAAGTACAAATGCTCTGGCGGAAGTGCACCGCGGCACAAAGCAACTCTTGCGAAAAAGACATCGCGGATAGGAGCCGTGTTAAAGCACTTCGTAAGAGGGTTTGTCAGTAATATTTCTTATTACAAGGACACATTACCTGAAGTTGTAGCCAGTTTTTAAACAAAGTTCTACGGTTTTGCCTACCACTGCAGGTAGCTAGCATTTTGCTAAGTGTATTCCGGGTGTTTTACATAACTTGAATGAAACCTAAAATTGATACGCACCTGATACGAATGAGGCGTAAGGCATATTTACGCTCTTATTTTTTTTACTGGTTGCGTTCAAAACGTGAAAAAAAATTGAAAAAGAAACGGGAGAAAAAGGTATCGTTGGGCAAAATAACTTCTTTGTTTGTTACTTAGGATTCCCTGCAACATTTTAAATATAACTTTTGCCCTAGAACAAACACCTTCATATCTGCATAATTACCTAATTACATTTCGGAAGGTGTATCAAGCAACTCGGGACGTTTACGAACATTATTTCGTTGGTGTCATTCACCTAGTGAGCAGTTTACCACTTACTGGTACATCAGTAGTATGATACACTTACCGTTGGCGAAGTTACCCCTCATCTATCGCTCGGATCATGTTGCGCGAAACACTTATGTGTGTGTGTTCTCAAAATATTGCTGCCTGCCCGCTTCTTGGACTATGCTCTGAAGGCACAACGCCGGACAATTACTTCAAACTCCACAGTCGTTAGGCAACTCTATACGTCCGGCCTTGCGCTGGAGTAGCAATTTAGCTATTTCGACGCGCCACAAATCGTTGAAAAGCAGAGGGCGCCTATGCATGCTGTAATACATTTTACGAGTGATCTTGGTAGAACGCGTTCGCGAATATGGGGGCTGCGTGCACCGAAAAAAAGAAGGCGTCTAGGGACGACGAGTCAACTGCGAGGGAAAGCGAAAAAGAAAACTACGTGACGTGACCAGCCTAACATGACGAGGCACAACCAGACAACAGAGCGCGGAAAGCTGCCCGAGCACTGTTTACGCTGAGAACTTAAATGTTGGAAAATATGTTCGGGTAATTTGTTGCAATAGGCTGTCCTTTTACTGGCATAGCGTTGCTTGAATAGGCTTCTTGGAATAGCAAGACGAGAGCATTTGTTCGGCATTCGCAGTGCACCAGGAAGAAACGGCACACTATCGGGTGGCCAGCGAAGCGTTCAGTGAGCCCATTCTCTTGACATTTCGAATGCTGCGTACGAGAGCAATAAACCTTGCGTGCCGCATTGTGAAGCTATTTTTCAATGAGCAGAGAACCGGTGAGGACCTACAATGATAGCATGTAAAATACCGGTCGACATTCGTTTAACGCTTTCTATTCCAAAAGATTTCAGCCTTAGAGTACTGTCGGTGAGCCCCGTTCCTGTTTTCCCGCTTAATACTCTGTAGATACACAGCAGTGAACCCAGTGGGCTAAATTGTAAGCATCTTCGGCAATTCCCTTGAGTAGGTGTTCAACCTTTCCCTCATCCGACGTACTTCCGTTCTCAATTCCGCAAAGCTTCAAGATTTCCTCAACGTAGGTTGTGCACGTCTCTTCCGGTAACTGCGCTCGTCGTGAGTGTGTCTACTCAGCGCTTTTCTTTTTCGAACACGAATCACCAAAACGTTTCTTTATCTCTTCGGTGAAGTTGTCCCAATTTTTGAGCGAGCCCTCGTTATTCTTGATCCACGTAAGGACAGTTCCGGCAAGGAAAAAGACAGCGTTAGGGGTGCGCAGACGCGCTCCATTCATTGTAGCGGCTCACCATCTGGTAGTGTCTCAACCAGTCTTCGACGACCTCATTCGCTTTGTCTGAGAATGTGCGTGCTTCTCGATGAATGTGCGTGCTTCTCGTGTCAGCTTGCCTTGGACGAATGCTCTCTTCCGCGGTTTGAGCGCGAACGTCACCTCCGTCCGAATCACCCATGTCAGCGTCTCCCGGTGGTAGCCCGGCCAACCGTTTGCTGCTTCGAAGGGGTGGTATAGCTCGGTCGTCTAGTGTAATCCACCCAGCATCTCCACCGAAATTGTTACGGATGGGATGGGTTTATTTACAAGATGATGGATATTTAGCGCAGAGAAAGGCCAACAGGCAGTGACCAACCGCTCGCGCACACCTCTACTTTCTGTTCCTTCGGCTGTGTCGTGCAGCTTCACAATAATCTATGAATGCTACCTTTGGACCAATTCGTTGAAGTGAAAGCTCAGCATGGTTGTTATTGTGTTTGCGACAAAGACTTAACAGGCGCGCGTGATTGCGCATCCCAGCCACACTTGCGTGATACCGCACACCGAAGAGGCTGAAAGCGAAGGATAAGCAATTCGGAAGCATCAGAGTCTAAACGGAATAACTTTCCGTGCTTATTATACGCGGCCACTCTTCTGCAATCGGCTTAGCTCTTTTGCGTCCTGGAATGTTATGACCTCAGATTACAGGTCAAAGTTTTAGAGCGCAGCTCATAATTGCCTGTTCCTGGGTCAAGCGTTGGCGGCAGCGACGGCGTAACTGAGTGAACGAGCACAACAGCCAAATATGAAAGACTGAACGCTGAGCGGCAGATGAAACGCGCGAACTGCCAACGGCGGAGACCAATGAGAGCGGCCCCGTCAGTGACGTGCGCAGGAAATTAGTTTCATGCGAACGTGCCCGACCACTCGATGCGTACTCGTATCTAGTCTCAGCCGGACCACTTGTTTCGTACAATCGTCTGCTCGCATCAGCTCTCGCTTGTTTGGTTTGCCTGGTTATGTCTCGTTCGCGCTTGTTTCGAAGGTCATGGTTTGCAATTGTTTTCCAATTTCGATGTGTGCGCGACGCGAATTATGAAGTATTTCCTGGAAGCCAAGCAGCGCCAGCGATTACACTGGAACCAGCGACAAGTCATGTATAAAAGCCGACGCGTTTCACCCGCAGATATGATTTTCTACAATTGACGACACTGCTACATGACTCTTGCAAATTCTCTGCCTCAATATATCGCGCAATGCGAACACATAGAGCTGCGCTCAAATTTGGCATTAGGGAGTATTTTAATCGTCGGTGAAAGTTTTACCGTCGTTGTGACAGACGACGTGAGCGTGTGGTATGTCGTTACCGTCGCAGCGCTTTTAACCTTGAGCGATTAGATTGTCTTATCTCAGCGGCTGCATGGTATGCCAAGGGGCTCGTCCAGGCGCATGAACGCGTGTGTCGGGGCATAATTGTCAGGGTGACCCTTGGCATGCAGGCATCATAGGTACGCCCACTCGTGACGCCAGACGAGCAGTACAGTCGTTGGATCACGTGGCTGCTGACGTTAAAGATTTCATCTCAGCTAGTGAGAGTGGACGAAGTGAGCGTATTTGGTGCCGACATAAAGCCTCCTGTATAGCGTCGTAAAATTTGAGATGAGATATCGCTTTATTGTAGCCTCGTGTTCAATGATAGAGACCAGCGTGGGAATGCTTTCTTCAGAGCGAAAGTGTCAGTTGCGTTATGCAAGCAGAGATTAGAGGACACGAATGCTTTGACGACCCTAGCGGAAACCTCATCCTTACGTCTGCAAGTGGAACTGATTAGTCTGCAATAGTTGCAGTTTTCGTTCAAGATAGGAGCCACGTAAGCCACGTGTACTTATCGCGGTTGCGCTGAAAGCGTATATATATGTAATTTTCTCTATACAACGAGCACGGAGCCTTGCTCCGCGGCCCTAAATGTTGGGCACATATATTAGATCGCCTAGGGAGAAACTTCGGGTGCCGGAAATTGCGGTCTTGCTCGCATCAAGCTAATACAGCACTTCGACGTCTCCTGAAATGACGATGCTCTGCGACTCTCTTATATATACTGTGCTATGCAGGCTTAGGCCCGCGCATGGTGTGTTTCCACATTCAAGCATCACCTGTTTCTGCGACTACCTGCGACTGAAAATGTTGGCCAGAAATCTCGGATAAAATTGATAGAGATTGGAATAATTTTCTCGAATCTGGATGAGATGTTGGGCATGCGAAGGCTAATCTGTAGGCAACGTTATGAGGGCGCTGAGAATCAGGTGCGTATTAGAAAATTGCCAAAGACCCGCCGTGGTGGCGTAGTGAATTCTGCATGCGCTGCTTAGCTCGAGTGCGTGGGATCAAATCGCGGCGACGGTAGCCGCAATACCATGGGCGCGAAAGGCAAGAACGTCCGCCTACCGTGCATTGAGCGCACGTTAAAAAAACCCCTGATGGTCAAGATTAAGCCGAAGTCCCCTACTACGGCATGCCTCGTAATCATGTCGCGGTTTTGGCACGTGGAACCACACAGTTTTTTTTAATTACCAAAGTTGTGTTACCTGCGCTTTGGAGCTCTGAAGAATAATCCACACTCAAAACTGTACCGTGTGAATAAATACCGTGAGTGAAGTACCTCTTCATGAGGTCTTAAAGTGTCAGCAGTTCGCCCACTCATTTATAGAAATTCGTCACGAAGCGGATAAGCATATTGTTTTCGTTAAGCGAATGAAGCTTGGGAAGATTTCTTGAATGCGAAAAATTTGAATGGGCGATTTATTTGCTTCTGCTATCACAAGACTACTGACGGTTGAACGCGGTAAAACAAGGCTAATACAAAGACAACGGCTATCATGTTGGTTAGCCTACATTGATTTGACGGCAATAAACCTTGCACGAATGGTAATCAATGTGCGACGGCTTGCCGTACAAGAGCTATATGCGGCGCTAAAAGGGATTGTATTGTGCCACGTAATTTCGTCCCTGGGATGAATCCCAAATTATTGAATGTGCGATTTACACGCTTCTCAATGCTGGAAACAAGAGCGCCCCACGTTAGCGTTCGGTACAGGGTGACTCCAAGAAAGCGATGTGGCCGTATGACAGGAAGTACATTCTGGTTAACTGAAAGGCTCAGCTTGTCGTGGCGCCTCATTGTAAGTGGTAATACTGCAGACTTTTCGGCGAAGACGTCCGTGCTACGCTTTGTCATAAAGCACACCTTGATATCTATTCCTTCCAGAAGCTGTTTTTGAACACCAGAACAGGCGTAGCCCGACGACCATAGTGAGATTTCGTCTCATACGTTGATATCTGGAGTAACGTTCGCAGCAGGGTGGGTAACTTATGCGTGATTACGTTGAAAAGTACTTAGCACGCTTCTTTGAGGCACCCCCGCTTTCAACTACCGTGGTGTCCTGCTGCCATTCCTGGCCATCATGAGAACACCGCTGACTCAGCAAATATGAAACCCAACGAAACAGCTGTCCTCTTATTCCAACTGAGGCTGTATAACCTGTACAATGCATGTACGTGGTCCACTTTGTTAAAAAAAGGCCAGTTTGATATCGAGGAAAGCTGTCATTGTTATCCTGCCTTACGTCTGTTCATGCTCCACGTCAGTGACGAGGTCTAAAACAGTGCAAAGTGTGGCCAGTTGAAGTTAGCCTTAAGCTTACGATGCATAAATACGTATACAGTGGCGCTTGATTCAGATTTTCTCTATTCGCATTGGGCATGGAAGAGGATGCTTTTAAGGGTAGCAAAGAGCGACTGAAAATTTGCTAATCAAATTTCTTGGAGCCTGGTTGTTGCTCTTGTTTCTTTGCCGATCGTAGTATGGTGCCGGTGCCAGTACGATTACCGGAGCCGTGTGTTCTCGACTTTCGTGCATGTGTTCCAGATCTTGCAACGTCGCGTTCCCTTAGCCTTTAGTTAAAATTGTTCGAGTGTTGTTCGTTAAATAAATGGTTTCTCAATACGCTGCCTATTTCTACCACTTAGCGTAGTCTTTATTAATCTTTCATTCTTTGCGGCAGGGTACGTCTAGCTTCTCCTGCACCCCCCCCCCCCTTTTTTTTTTCATACTGATACGCCCCGTATACTGTGAACTGCATTTTCGACAGGTCTTGTGGGCTAGACAAGCTGTCAAAATTAACTTCTGCGCTTCGCTGATTTGTCGGCTAGGTCTGCGGGAAGAGCAAAAGGCTGTACGACAGGAGGCGCTTGTTGGTCCTACGTCTCTAAAGTCTGTGTCTCGGCGCTTGCTTATCCGAAGGGTCCCAGACATCGCCGCTATCTTCGGCAGCGCCGTCGAGGTTTACATGACATCCCGGCCTTCGCTCTAGTGTTAAGCGTATCACGGCTTGTTGCTTTACGCTTTCCTAAACATTCACGGGCAACGCACCGACTCCGAAGCACGCACACTGAATTTAGATCTTGTTTCATTTTTTCTTCTTTCTTTTCTTTTTGCCACCCCACGGTGTTTTAAGCCTAAGTGAGGACAAAACGATTTTCAATGCCCGAGTGGTCTGAAGGCGTTGCACTGATATTTTGTTGATAGCACAGCTTAGCCTGGAATGGGACTGTCGTTTTGACGGAGAAGTTGGACGAATTTCAGTACTGTATCTCGTCATGCGGGCTAAGCCTCGGGAGATAAGTCGGTAAAGTTTCAGCCGGCCACTTAATGGTTATCTCATCGTAACAAATGTACGTTTAATTGTCGAACACACAGATGAGTTCATCCGTGCTATACAGCGGGGGCCTTTATAGCAATAGAAATTACACGGACACTGCAAGCGAACTGCCGCTGTCTTCCTTGGCGTCGCCGTGAGGCTAAGTCCAAGTTCGACACGATCATGGCCGCGCACTATAGGCTGCCGATACGAGGGAAATCAGGCGAGGATGCGCGGGAAGGCTCATCCTCGCCGGCGGCGTCTTGCGCGCGCGAGGAAGTAGGGCAGATGCGCGATGAACTTTCGCGTGGGCGAAATGAAAAGAACGGCGAGGTGTGCGCGCGCTAGGAGGGGGCTGGAAAGAGTAGGGTTGCGCGCGTCTCCGCTTCTACTCCGGCCGCGCGCGTCCTGTCTTGGATTTATTCTGTGGTGTGTTCGAAAGCTAGCCTCCCCGTCCCTCCTCATCGAGATAGCTGATGGCTTCTCTCGCGCACATTTCGTTTTAAAGCGACAGGCAGCACGAATTCGCTCACCTCTGGTGCCGCTCTTCGCCACACCAGCGTTCTCACAGTGAGCGCACGTGGTCATCGAGGGAGATGTGTTCACGTTTGCCTGTACGCGCGGCGCACTTGTTAATTTAATTAGTAAGCAAATGTTTGCAGCAGTTTTTACAGCTGATCAAAATATAAACGTTCTTGTGTATGGCTAATAATAATTAATAATTTCCTATCGCAATCAATGCCTCACCTCCCAGGCGAAACTGCGACTTTTTAAAACTGAAGATAACCTGGAACCATCGTAGGACAGCCAATATGAAAAAAAATAAATTGTGGGGATTTACGTGCCCGAACCACGATATGATTATGAGGCACGCCGTATTGGGGAACTCGGGGATAATTTTTACTACCTAGGGTTCTTTAACGTGCGCCTAAATTTAAGTACACGGGGTTTTTTGCATTTCACTCCCATAAAAATGGATCCGCCTTGGCCGGAATTTGATCCCGTGACCTCGTGCATAGCAGCGTAACTCGAAAGCCACTAAGCAACCATGGCGGATGAGTCAGTCACTAAGAAGTTGCCTGTAAAGGATGTTTAGCTCGGTAATAGCTCCAGCTTTCTGTTCCAATGAACATGATCCCTTAGACGCTGCTTGAATGTAACTTGCCGGAATATCTATTTGGGACCCCGAATATATCACGAAATTTTTCGCCAACCAGTCAGTTAATAAAGTCCATAGAATTATTAACTTTACAATTTACGAACTCTGTGCAAAACATCGGTATCACAATTCTGTGATACCTTTGTGTCACACAGCCCGAATACAACAAGGTAATTTATTTCACCTTGCAGGGAATTGTTCTATTGCTTAAATGTGTCATGCAGAACCCCTCTCTGTAAATTATTTGTGTAACTCCATCAGTCGACAGTTATGAACTTTGTAGTATGTTGATCTGAATAGATTCAATATTAAATCACAATGATGTATTTCGTTTTGGACGAGCGGTAGCTGACACGCACAGAGAGACGTAAGAAACGAGACATGACGGGACAGCGTTTCGCTCACAACTTAAATTTCTGTTAACGTGCGTCCATCTATACTGGTGATTCCACATAACTTGAGCCAAAGTTTTAAGTATGACTAGAATTCCGGACGAGAGTTGAACCGAATGCACGATGTTGGCACTGGCCTAGAGTTACTCAGGCTTCATTTCTTATTTTCCCCTAAGCCACGGCGGCCGCATTTCGATGGGGGCGAAATGCGAAAACACCCGTGTGCTTAGATTTAGGTGCACGTTAAAGAACCCCAGGTGGTCAAAATTTCCGGAGTCCTCCACTACGGCGTGCCTCATAATCAGAAAGTGGTTTTGGCACGTAAAACCCCAAATATTATATTATTATTATTTTCCCCTAACTAGCGGTTAGCTAGATATAATTAAATAAATATTTAGGTATTGGCTGCAGACCCCAAGGGTGACAGGCAAAGTTGTATAGCACCTTGAGAAACCTCTCACAAAATATTTTCCAACGCGGTATATCTCACGTGGTCCTTTTTTCTGCGTTCCAAAGAAAGCCCGCGAAATATGAAAAAAATACCACGTGACGGGTTGATTGCGCACTGTTATTGTGTTGCTCTCAAGCATGCGATGGATGAACAGGGTCGGCTGCACGGAGAATGGCCCTTGACAGGGCGTTATGCCTGGTGAAGCTATCTGGGCGGGCGGCTCTTGTCGCATGACGGTGCAAATGCGTGCGGCTGGCCGAGCGTTACCAAAGCGATAAAGCGTCTAGGGCCACGAATAAAAAAAAGACGAAAGCAGCATTTTCATTCTGCTTGAAAGAAGGAACAGATGAAGCGCGTGGGAAAGATGGAAGGCGATGACGACTGCTACGATTTCGCCTTTGTACACAAATGACCTTGTAGTAGCTCAGAATTGAACGATGATGCTACAACTTTAAACCATAGGGCTCCAATAACAGCGGATAAATCACACGGGGACAAAACTAATGGGGAAAAAAACCTCGGCTATATTCAAGGAAGATTACGCATGTCTTCTTCAGACGATGACTTTTTTCGCACTGGCCCCGTCTGCTCTCCTTCTCACGCTTACTGACTACTAGAGGTTCTTTTTTGATCTTCTACCCCGCATGTGTGCATCGCTTCGTGGTCACAGTACTGGGTGGCCGCGTCTGGCTTCACACTTGGGCACCGTGACTGGCGCGTCAGTCCCTAAGAAAGTGCGCCCGCAGGCTGTTCCAGTTTACCAGATGTAGATCCTACCTCATGTGCCTCGTTTTAACCAATCCCAATGAATTGGAATATACCCAGTGCTCCTCGGGCGCCCGTATCCCTGCGTGTTCTCCACAGCAACGCTATTTGACTGTGACCAATATTGAGCAGCAGATATGACTTACTCCAATGAGGAAAGAGCTGATATGGTTTTTGCTTTAGGTGCCTCAAGTGGACATAGAAGGCGCGCAGTTGAGCTATTTCAACGCTGGCATCCAGGTACACGTCCGAGCTCAATGGTTATTGTGCGCGCATATAAAACGCTGAGACAGACTGGTACTTTTACGAATAAACGACATAAATCTTCATTTCTGGGCCGGGACGTGGAGACAGATGTTCTGTCAAAGTTTTCTTGAGGCCCTTATGCAAGTGTTCGTAGTGTGGATGCTGAAGCTGGAGCGTCAGTCTTCAGTGTGGATAGTGCTTAAAAAGAGACAACTTCATCCGTACCCCGTGCAGCTGCACCAAATATTGGAGCCCCGCGATTTCTAAAATCGAAAGGACTTTGCAAATTGGATTACAATCAAGGCGGAAGAGGACCCAGGCTTGTCAACAAACTACTATGAACCGATGAACATACCTTCTCACGTAATGCCCAAGTGAACGCCACAACGCTCACTAGTAGGGTGGCAAAAACCCTCACTGGATATCGAAGACACATCACCAATATCAGTGGTCGGTTAATGTGTGATGCGTAATTTACGGTGGCGCTATCATTGGCCCGTGTTTTTTGATAACACACTTACAGGCGATAGATGCGTCGACGACATCCGTGCTGGGGCGCTTGAGAAATTTCTTTGCGAAATTCCGTTGGCTAGAATTAATGATAATAAGTCTGATGGTGCCCGGCGTACGGCAGCAGCAAAGCCTGCAAAGAGCTGCATGAAGTATTCCCGCAGCAGGGGATTGGACGGCATGGGCCCATTGCTTGGCCCATGCCGGGCCGCCAGATTTAACTGCCCTCGATTTCTTTCTCTGGGGCTACGTCATATATCAGGTATACCGGACACCAACCACAACATCAGGGAAAAAATAAGACAAATCTTCAATTCCATCCCTGGTACCATGATCAAGAACGCCTCGGAAAATGTGCCTATGCAATGCCTTATATGCATTGAAGCAGTTGTTGACCTCTTCGAACAGGCATTATAATCAAAGGGCGCTTTTTGGATTGAAGGTCACTGGAAAATCATTCCGGCCCTAACGCCGCCTCCCCGCCCATCCCCATTACACTCCGTCGGCAGCCCTTTCGCCCATTTCAAGCATCAAAAATTAAAGATACGTTCTTGTTCTTTTTTGTCTTCTGACCCGCTTTATCGCTTCGGCACCGCTCGTCCAGCAGCACGCATTTGCGCTGTCATGCGATAAAAGCCGCATGCCCAGATACGTACAGCACACATAACCCCCTGTCGCGGGCCAGTCTCGCTGCAGCCGACCTTGTTCGTCCATCGCACGCTTGAGAGCAGCACAGTAACAGTGCACAATCACCCCGTCACGTGCTATTTTTTTTTCGGACTTCGCTGGCTTTCTTTGGAACCTGGAAAAAAGGACCACGTGAGATATATCATGTTGGAAAGAATTTGAGAGGTTGCTCAAGGTGCTTTACAAGTTTGCGTATCACACTTGGGGTCTGCAGCTAATACTTAAAACGTTGATTATGCATTGAACATTATGCATTAGAACTAATACGTTAGTTAAGGGGAAAATAAAAACAGCCTGAGTAACGCTAGGACGGTGCCAACATTATGCATTAGCTTCAACTCGCATCCGGAGTGCGTTTCATTTTTGAAACTTTGGCTCAATTTATGTGGGACAACCTGTATATATAACGCACTGAGAAGATGGACCAAATAGCCCGCTTCGCGATTATGCCGAATTTTATAGAATTCTGTCATCTTTATTGACGCGATAACAAACGAAAGCAAAATCATCATTTTTCGAAACCAAGGATGAAGGGAGAAAAGTGCTAAAAATACTCTGAATATATTAGCGTTTTATTTAATGCTACAAATCACATGACAGTGGCTCCAGTGGACTCCGAACCTCATAAAACAAAGTTATGCAGATCTAACCCACATGTTGTAACCTGAGAAGCAAAGATTTCGTGATGCGTGTAAATAAATAAATAAATAAATAAATACTACACAACTGACTATATTATGCACATAGTTTTGCACCATAGAGATTACCTGCCTGCCAGCGAAGGCGGCAAGACGCAGAGACCCCTAGCACGTGACCCACGTGACAGCGCATTTTACTGCCTCGGGATTGGCCAATTTTCGCGTTACATTGTGCCCAGGGTCGGCGCAACGGCTACAGTGGGCCGATCCGGGATATAGTGCAACAGGAAACTGCACTGTACCTGACGAAGGTGCGACAACGAAGAAGCGCCAAACCCTAGGAAGTTAGCTATAAATTTTTGCTTTATTAAAGGAATTGGGCTCTGTACGACATGTGTTTGTTGCAATGAGAATATATAGGTATAATTTGCTTTATCACAAATTCCGTCAAGAACAAGCCCATCAACCAGAACAGTTGTAGGGGCTGTAAAGATGGTATTGCTGTCCTACGTGCGAACTATCCCGCAAGACGACAGCAATGTCAATTCCAATGAGTCGCGATGTTTCAGTCGAAATGCGCTGCAGAAGCAATCGTCACCGACATCAGCGTAGGCGCTTATGGGAGCAGCGATTAAAGCGCGACTAGGCGAGGACAGAAGAAGCATGGTTCAAGAAAGTCAATTTTTACTTAAAAGACAAGACAACTTGAAGTTAGTCATAGAAAATAATAATTTAACTAATTATATATAGGTGTGGTAGGGAAAGAAAATAATTCTTTCACTTTATAGTTAAAAATGAATACCTCTACTTCAGTGCCCGCTAATAAAGGGCGTTGACACCGGTGTTAGTTTTGATTCATTGCAGCTCTTCTGTTAAGCAGAAAGGCGCGATCGTAACGCTCACCTGCTACTACACGCCCACTTTATATGCTGTGTTATTTTATGCCTCAACGTTTATCTGAGTTTTGGTCAAGTTGTGCTTTCGAGCTGTTTTCATAGTAGGCGTCTTCGGTCAAAAGTACCGATTTACAGGTGCCAAATAATTTTTCGTTTAGCTGCCTTCATGCGGTCGCGCTGACCGACAGGTTTGGCGTCGCAAGATGCGACCAGCACTCAACATCGACAAAGGCATTCTTCGGCACTCAAGAAAAAAAAAAGAAAATCATCCGTGGAAGGGTTTGATTGTGCGACACCCCTATGCTCTCCTTTCGCTGCATCGCTTTACGCGTTGAAAGCTCGAAACGGTCATCGCGTCGAACTCGCTCATACCCCGCGACGTGCCTTGTCCTAAACACATTCGTTGCGTAATTGTGACAAGTCTGTGCTGCGTGAATGATCCATGCAAATGTGAAGCTGTCAGTTCGTGCCCGTCTCGTTCGGCGTAATTAATATCTGCACAAAAAGACAAACTTCAGAATTAGGGTTCGCTAAACGCACATATCGGCGTGCGCCATTGTGTCACACGCCGGTCTACCGGTACGCGAGGCTAGCCGTTCATTTCTTCAGCGAAAATTAGTTTTGAAGACTATGCGTCTTCGCCGGTTGCAGAACGCTTCCAGATAGCGCGATGCATAAAGAAAGTTGAAATTGACCTAGAGTATCATATATATAGGCTGGTATAATATCAATAAAAACGATGGAAACAGGCTGTACCTGGTACGTTTAGTAAGTGAGCGTCACGGCGCCGTTTTCATGGAATCTGTTTCCCGGAGAGCTAAAATGCTTTTAAACAAACATGAATAACTTTGGAAAAGGAGAGCGAAGACAACCCTTATGTCTTGCAATTGAATATATCTTAACGTGTCGCTGATCCAAGTCAATGGTCTAATTGTAATAAAATCGATGTGTTTTCCTAAATTAGTTTGCAAGTATTTTTCCCTCAATCATCTCGACAAATTAAAAGTCGGTAAGCAGACTAGGCAACGCGCTGCGTTTTAAGGAGTCTATTATCTGTTGACTGCACGTCAAGATTAAAAAGTGTTCGCTGGAGAAAATTTGTCTTTGCGCAATGCACGTTTGTTACTGTTTGCACAGAGTTCCCGCTTGCCGCAAAACCGCGTTACCTTCGAGCTCACAACCGGAAAAAGCAGGCTCTTTCTTGTATAAGGGTGTTGCAAAAATTATTTTCCGGAGTGCTATAGTGATTTAAAATGGACTTTAGAGCCTTTGGTCAATGGTAATCCTTGCAGTGACTGATGGAAAGCCTAATCCATGGGCTACCCCGTGCTTTGTCCATAGTACAGAGCATAAAATGTACTATCTGCACATATTCGTACTGTAGGAGTTGAGGACGGACTTTGCGATGAAACACTTGGGAAGGTTTATTTTACAATATTTACAGTGAGGTGAGAGTCAAGTAACAGTCGTACAGTAATTATGGGCCGCCAGCAACTCGGACGCTGCGGCCCGTCGCAAGACGTTCGAGAGAGATGATTCAGGTAATGCTCCAGGAATGCTCCCGGTCTGCGTCTTTTAAGCCCTTCGATCTCTGGAAGACACGTCACGTTTGGCCAATGGGAGAGCCCGCTCAGGTGACGCCATTTTCGGCCAATGGTAGGCACCCGTGCGGTGGTGTCACACCCGGCGGCTCCCTGCGGTCTTGCCTTGCTGAATTGCAATGCGCTCTTCAAAGGCGGACGGGGGAGACGCTTGGGCCCCAATGCACGTCCGAGGGCCCTCTACTCCCGGCGGTATGGCCTCGCTGGCTTGCAAATGCCCTCTTCAAAGGCGGCCGGGGCGACGCTGCCAGGCCTTCCCGGTAAATCACAGCCACCTGCCTTCGGGACTCACGTTACCTGCAACAGTGCCGGGCTATCCCCTCGCTTTCTGGAAGAGTCAAGCAGTGAATAGCTCTACCGGCTGTGGGACCTGCCAACTTGTTTGCACGTGTCGTGCCTCAGGAATGTGGCATCCATGCTCCTGCATTTCTTACTTAGCAGTGGTGCGATTTGATGTGGTCTGGGGCACTCGAAGTAGCCTCAAGAAACAGCCCCATATCTAACAGCTCATCCTCGCCCCGGAAGTTCGGAATGGGCGATGAACTCAATTCGCTGGCCATGAGGAACGCTGAAAGAACCTGCAGGGTACTGGTGTCGAGCCTCGTTTGACGAACTTCGGGATCCTGGGCCCTGGAGAACATACGTCAAACAAACAAAACAACACAGCGCTGCACCACGTGTAAGCGCAGGCTCTTCGCCCCTGACTCGCCAGGCTATTACTGAGTGAAAATGAACCCTGATCTTTTATTTCCCCAATTTCGACAAAGCAGTTCCAACCACCTTTCCAAACCACTACCCATTTCTCCCCGAATGCCGACAAGACCAGAGTGCTATTGCTGTAGCAAAACAATGGGTCGTTGCCGTTGCAAACAACAAATGAAAACAGCCGAACATACCTTAAGTGGCTTAACTACACGAACAGCCTGTTTCCAAAATATCGCAGTGGCGTATTTATCGCACGTATTGGGGCCACTGAACAGTCGGGTTAACCCTACAAGTACGTAATCACAAGCGCGCTAGCCTTGTGGTCACTAATCAGAACGCGCATAGAGTTTCTCACTACATTACCTAGAGGGAAATCTCGCGCTGCTGCGCTGTGGTATGCGTGGGAATGCCGGTATTTTGTGGATTCGTATTCGTATCGTTTTCGTAGAGACAGGACACCTTGAAGACGCGCTTGGCAAGTACCGTTCCGTCTGTCACAACGATTCATTTTCTGCTACAACAGCACGTGAAAAGCTGTTTCAGTTTTATTATTACGCGAAAACATGTCTTGTTTAACTATGAGAACTTGTTATTGTGTGTACGACTACATGTTAAATAAAAAGTATCAGCGGGCCGCTAAAGTTGGAGGACAGACGACAAGGTTCGCGCTCGCTTTGAAACAGTTGGTCGTCTGTTCTTGCTTTTCTTCGCTTGGTCATGCATCGTGGGTGAGTAAAGATGTAATATGCGTGAATAGACACATTTTATGGAGATTTTACTTTGAGAACGCGTTATTTGCGTAACCATATCCACGTTTTAGACGAAGCCTTTTACAACAGCAGCCAAGACGAGCCTCGCAGACACATATACCGTCATTCCCATGACGGCGCGGTGACCCCTAAAGAAACTCCCATAGACGGTGGCGCCAGATTACCGTCTAGGTGTTATAGTGAGAAACCCTATGAGAACGCGTACTGGCGTCGTAGGCAAACTTTTCATTATGCCTACCCACGTGTCTTTCTCTAGTCCATACAGGACACGTATCTTAAACGAGAACCTAATTTGCGTAACGCACGCACTCCGCAGAACGCTTTAAAAAATGCGTCTGCTAATAACTCGTTCTACGCACGCTCACTAAAGAAGTCAGAATACGGCTGCCCTCAACACACACGAGCAACCCAGCCATAAATCTTCTTCCTTCCGTCCACACAGGACACGCCCTAATGGAACTAAGAACGCTCTCAGTGCAAATCATGCACTCGCTGAAAACTACGCGGTTAACCTTAGAAAATAAAAAAAACACTTATAAAAAAGAAGGTGAACTAAAACACACGCGCGTTATGATAGGCCTCTCACCGATAACTTTGACCCTCAGGTTACTCACACACACAAAAAAGACAGCCTATCTACTTATTAATGAACACCTCGCGATAGTACATGTTTGCAAGAAACGCGTCTTTCAAATCTCGAGCTTCTCAAACGAAAACACAAACAAAGCTCAAACCTTACACATTGAGAGAAATCCTAGTCTGAAATCGCGAAAACTTTCCGATGCTCAAAATAAAAACAAAACACTTCATTTCTACGGAAGCGCTCTTGGCCTCTCTTTTCAAACGTTTACCTCTGACTCATACTTTGAGCCGTACCCGAGGTGGTCGCGGTTTGAAAGCTACTCTGGCTACCGAGGAACAACAAAAGGGCTGACTCACTTTCAGTTCCCCCAAGACGTTACAGTCTCCCGCCAATTTGCGTCCTGGCGCCCCTCTTTCCTCACAAACTCGAGTGACCGCGTCACTACTCCCCACCTGGTCTCATCTTGCCACCCTGCGCTTCTTTGTACTGCACGCTGAGCTTTGAAAAGAACTACGGAACGACGAGGAGTTTAACCGCCCCGTGCCCTGTGTCCGCGTCCGTGCAGAACATTTTTCACGGTCTCTGTTTTACCGGTGGCTCGAACGGGCTTGATGCGTCAACATCGTCAGTGACGACCGCACCTTTCTCCTCGCGCCCTGCCCTTTTGGGTCTCTCGCCGTCTTTGGCGGCGCTACCTTAGTCACCGCATTCCTATCTTTAGGGCGCTTCTTTCTGCGGCGCTTTCTCTTGGCATTCCCTTTCATGTCGCCTTCCGGCGCCTCGTGCTGGCCGTTACACATCTCATCCGCCCGGATCGGTCTTTTACCCGTACAGTCTGATTGATTCTCATTTAAATCAACACTCTCTCTACCTCGACTGGCGGACAGCTCAACCGACTCTGGCACAATGCAGCAGGCTTTACTCGAGTTACGAAACTCGCACTCATGCGAACCGCCTTCTACTGCATTGCCCAGCTCACGCTGTGCATCGGCACACAGCCCGTCGGTATCGATCGCTGTCTCACGCGCACAGTCCGAATGATTAATAACTGAGTTATCTCTATCTAGGCTATCTAGACTGGCGGAGAGCTGCACCGATCCCTGAACAATGCAGTTCTCTCGTGAACTACGGAGCTCGCCATCCCGAGAACTACTCTCAACTGCATCCTCCAGCTCGCACATCACTTCTGCACGCCTATCGGACTCGACATGTGTTCGTGTCTGTCGGGTCAACAGTACCCTTTTCTTCGCTAGCAACATCGCTAACATTACAAGCGACACACACGCGCGGTAACTGTGCCAATTTGTTCGCAGCTGGCCTAGCTGTCTCCACAGTCATCTGTTGGTACAGCACCTCGTCGCTCTCACGGCGGCCTTTAACGGCCTCTGTTGCCACTAAGGCATCGTTAGCAGCTAGCCTTTTCCCTTTTCCTATGATGGTGCAGCCAATCTCACAGGCAGTACTCTTCTCGTCGGCTTTTGACGAAAATCTGCTAGACACTTTCTCATTCTTGTGCTCTGTACTGCCTACAGCATTTTCAGGCAGGCGTTGTCTCTGTGCCATTAACTGATCACAATACTGTATCTCTTTTAACAATGCTGCCTTCTCTCTCTCATACTTTTGCTCACGCTCACGCTTACGTTCTTGATACTCACGTTCACGTTCATTCTCACGTTCGTGACGCTCCCACCTAAGAGTAACTTCTTGAAGCTCACGCTTCCGTTCATTCTCGCATTCTTCACGCTTACGCTCACTCTTACGTTCACGACGCTCATGCTCCCGTGGTTCTTGTATCACTTCCCAAGCAAGCTCAATGCTTTTATCATCATTGCTGCTATCTTTGATCGCCTTTATGATAGCTGGCGTTTTCATCTGTTCGTCTGCCTCAACTCCCAAATCTTCGCACACCAACAAGTCTAACCTCGTCAACCTTCTAAGATCCATGGCAGCTGCCCCGACAGGTGGTTAGAGCTGCTTTCCTTAATTAATTTGTGCAAACACACAATGCAACAAATTCCCGATTCCCAGAACTATCAAAATGAACACACAACATTTGAGTCTGGCGAATCAAAAGGAAAAAAACCGCGCGCTCACTTACGGTTGCAGCACCCTGCCATCTCGTTCATTGGTCCGCTGTTTCCGGTTCCTCAGGACTCCCAGGGTCTAAGGCTCGCTCTTCTTCGCTACTACCAGCTTTTTAGGACCTCTTTCGACGAAGGCTCTCTCTTCTTCGCTCTTCCCGGTTCCTTGCGACTCGCTTGGACCAAGGCTCTTTTTCGCTGTTCCGGGTTCCTCAGGATCTTTCTCGACGAAAGTTGATCCGTAGCGCTGCCACCAGCTGATGCATTTGAGGGCGATCTCACCGCTGCCAACCACTTGTAGGAGTTGAGGACGGACGTCGTGATGAAACACTTGGGAAGGTTTATTTTACATTATTTACAGTGAGGTGAGAGTCAAGTAACAGTCGTACAGTCATTACGGGCCGGCAGCAACTCGGACGCTGCGGCCCGTCGCAAGAAGTTCGAGAGAGATGATTCAGGGAATGCTCCAGGAATGCTCTACTGCTGCTCCCGGTCATCGTCTTTTAAGCCCTTCGATCTCTGGAAGACACGTCACGTTTGGCCAATGGGAGAGCCCGCTCAGGTGACGCCATTTTCGGCCAATGGTAGGCGCCCGTGCGGTGGTGTCACACCCGGCGGCTCCCTGCGGTCTTGCCTCGCTGAATTGCAATGCGCTCTTCAAAGGCGGACGGGGGCGACGCTTGGGCCCCAATTGTCCGAGAGCCCTCTACTCCCGGCGGTATGGCCTCGCTGGCTTGCAAATGCCCTCTTCAAAGACGGCCGGGGCGACGCTGCCAGGCCTTCCCGGTAAATTACAGCCATCTTGCTTCGGGACTCACGTTACCTGGAACAGCGCCGGGCTATCCCCTCGCTTTCCGGAAGAGTCAAGCAGTGATTAGCTCCACCGCCTGTGGGGCCCGCCAACTTGTTTGCACGTGTCGTGCCTCAGGAATGCGGCATCCGTGCTCCTGCATTCCTTACTTAGTAGTGGTGCGATTTGATGTGGTCTGGGGAATTCTAAGTAGCCTCAGGAAACGGCCCCATATCTAACACTACACGACACTTACCACAAACGCCTACTTTACTCTCTGTCCACTAAAAATCATCTGACGTTCGCCTTTTTCTCTAGGTGATTCGCTGTTCAAACAGCGTATTTTGTAGCGAAAGTTATTGGCATTTGCCACTTCCGATCGGCGCCATTAAATAATTGTACGTATATGTCGAGGGAGATCTGCTCTTATGTTGAATTTCCCGGCAGTACTTGCTGTTGGGCTAACTGCCCCAAGTCAAATAGAGAGAGGGTCCTCTCTTTATGTTCTCCTCGCTCTGTGATCTTATTTGTGCCGCTAAATTTATTACTATTTGAATTTACCATTTTCGCTAATTTCATATAACGATTATTGCTCCGAAGCAGCGCTGTATAGCCACTTCTCCGCAGAGCTGCGAGAAAATTTTAGTCTTGAAATATTGTGGACAGCGAAACCAGACCAAGGAACCTCAATGTGAGCTCCTTCCTATTGGGCCATCCTTGCCATATTGGGACACTCCCATTGTTAGATAATCTTGCGTGGGGAGGTCTGTACTGAAACATTATATCTATATCCGACATTTTCTTTAAATGTCTCGAGTTATTTCGAACTTTATACTCTGACCTTGCAGCCTAGGCAGCTACAGGCGCTCATTTGCTCTCCATATGCATGAACCATTTTCTTGCTTGTTTCCTCGTAGATGAAGTTGACACCTTTAAAAGAATGTGCGTGAAGCTTCAATTTCATTCAAAAATGTCCACGCGGTAGTTTGTGGTGATTTTAGTCAATTAGACATTTAGACATTTAGACAACACAGCGGTGTAAGAAACAACACAGATCACGCCATTTAAGCTGGTTAACGGCAGGAACCCGACGAAGACTCTCGACGCCATGCTGCCGCACGTGACCGGCGAAGAGAATCTTGACGTCGTCACTTATCTCCAGCGTGCCGAAAAAGCCCGACAGCTCACCCGCCTACGGATCAAGAACCAGCAGCGTACCGACAGCCGACACTACAACCTCTGACTACGCAACGTCGAGTACCAGCACGGCGACCGTGTTTGGGTTTGGACCCCGATACGCCGACGAGGACTCAGTGAGCAATTATTGCGACGCTATTTCGGACCCTATAAGATCATCCGACGTATTGGCTAATTGGACTATGAAGTCGTGCCAGAGGGCATTTCGCATTCACAGCGGCGCCACTCACCATCTGAAGTGGTCCACGTGGTGCATCTTAAGCCCTTTTACGCACGCTGATGAACTTCCTTATTTTGTTGTTTATCTGGTGCGAGTGTTCTTGTTCATTACTTTCGTTTGCATCATCGGGTGGAAGCAGGGGGGGGGACACTCCGTATACATCCCATTGGCCGTTTTCGAGCAGACGCTCTTTCGACGCTAGCGCCAAGGTCCCCTTCAGTTACGGCCCTAACCAATGGGCGACGCATTAAGCAAAATGGCGGTGCACATGATTGTTTACGTTGTCATGGCAACAGCAACAGCAGCCGCGCGGCACCTCCTCTCTCAAACGTTTTTCTTTCCTTTTTGTTTTTATTATGCCGACCCGCTCCACTCCCTTTCCCCCTTTCCCCCATGCCGCGCGCGCCGCTCACTTTTTTTTGTTTTTACCCGTAAGCGGCGCGTTTTTTCTTCTTTTTTATATCGCGCTTGTTACCGCGCGCCACGCGCCAGCTCGCAAGCAATGCGCGCGCTACGCCGCACATTGGCACTGCTTGCGAGCTGGCGCGTGGTGCGCCGTGGGCTATGCGTTGGCACGCACGCAGTCTTGCCCATACTTATATTATACCAGCATGTGCCGGGACAGAAAAAAAATTCCACTTCCAACACAACAGATGTTTAGTCTCGCTTTATTGACTTCGTTTCCGAAAAAGATTTTTGTTACAACGTGGTGTGATACACGCTCAAAAAATAAGCAAAAGTGAGAGGTGCATGACATATACAAGAGTACTAAAGACAAAAGTTCACAGATGGTGAAATAACAAAAGAAAGTGCTAGAAAACGCGAAGGCCATTTCATGTACACACATATAAAAACAAGATATTTATATAACGTCCTCAAGACCTAAATGTAGACGAGCTCCTGATATGTGCACTAAGATATTGCACAAAATTGGACGACGTGTTTGACATAGTCATGACAACTATAATAAGGGAAAACTCACTAGTAATGGCAAAAACAATGACACGCGAAATACCTGAAAGATAGAATAAATTGCTAACATTGTTTGATTGAGAGCCATACCAAAAGAAGCTTAGTTATAAATCTGCACGAAAGTATATGAGATGCTTGACATGTTCATTACTGCTGAACAAATTGAAAAGAACATGGCAGAAAAAAATAACATTGTACTAAAACCTGAAACACACATTATCACATTATTTTGCACTTGGCCAGAACTTGAGTAACGGTGGCAAGGGGAACAGATGATAGTCGGCTCTTGCAGCAGCACATAGAAAACATTCGCAGAAAGGCTTATTCCTCAATCAAAGACCAGGTAAAACAGGCCAACACGACTTTTCTTTCTACCCGAATGCAATGCTTAGCAATAAAATTACGTCACTTAAGGCACTAATTCGTACCTACTGGGCTCTCCCTAGTATAGTAAACACGAACTGCAAAAATCTGCATGTAGGACACTTGCAATGCTCATGCTTTCCAGAGGAAAAAAAAGCGTATCATGCCTACGCATGAAGGTTGTTCGCGCGGTTTTCCCATCGGGGGTTACTGAGATAGTACACAAACACTAACAGTAATTTTTCAGCTGTTAGTTGGTTTGTAGAACGTGATACACAGAAAAAGCACTGAGGGCGGTATGGAAAGCTGGGCAAGTTACTGAAGTTGCAGGATGAGACTTGGCACAGAAAAAAACAAGTCACAGACCAGGTGACAATGAGGAGGAACATCTATTTGTCAGGTTTCTCTACCGGGAAGAGGCAAGTGTAGCACAATCAAGGCGCAATGACGTCCGGAGCCTCATGGTGTACACAAATGGACAGGGCTGTGTTCGTGTACATGCGCCTTCTGATGTTCTTGGGTCTGAGCGCTCACCTGTTGTCTTTAGGCACCCGGGACAACTTTGCAGGACTTGTTTTTGAGGTATTTGTGCACCACTGCACGATGCACGAGCGGTACGAGTCGTGAAACGGGTGAAACATCGCGGAGCACAAGCACACAGCTACCGAGGACCACAGAACTGACGAAACTAGCCACGTCAGTCAACGCACAACAGCGCACGCATCTCGATGACAGTAGATAACAAAAATAAAGCGTTACGTAGCGCACTAAGCAGCAGCCGGGCCGGCGCGGATGGCATGGCGGCGCGGGCGCGTAGACAGTCGAAGGTGAGGGAGTTGAGAGGGTATTACAAGAGAGGGCGTAGGGAGAGGATTTGAGCGGGGGGAAGGGCTTGGCCACCTGGATCGGCGCGCGTGCGCGCGACGATCTACGAGGCCATGCAAGGGAAACGGATTTTTGCGTCGCCCATTACAGAGATGGCGCCAATTTCCTGTGCCACCGGAACCGGGGAGTGTCCCCCCCCCCTGGTGGAAGCTCTTTAAGAGGGGGGTATTTACACGCGTACTTGTTTGTCACCACTTGTCACCGCCTAACAAATGTTATCGCACAGCGCAGGATGCGCCCGCATGTAGCGAAAGTTTCTGGAATGTAATCGATAGTTCCATCCGATGTCTCTCACCGAACCTTGTGTAATCTGATTGTATGTATGCGCGACGCGAATAGTGTAGAACTTTGTGGAAAACACGCGGGTCCTAGCGATTATTCTGGAACATTCGACGACTGATGTATAAAAGCCGACGCGCTTGACCCTCTGATCAGGTTTTCGACGATCGTGACTGTGTTGGTCGCTATCATTGTTCTTTCAGTGTAGCCTGTTTTGAGGGCACAAGTTCGCCCAACCAAACGCTAGTTTAGTTTATCGCAGTTTTGCTGCCTTCTTCACCGCCACTAGAACGTGGCAGTATGTTTAGAATTATATCAACATTGCTATTATTCTGTCTTCTTCCTTGCTTGCTGCCGACAAAGATAACGATGATTTTGCTATGTCATTCAATAAAATAGCGAGCACTGTTAGAGTAAATTTAGATAAATAGAAATCATTTAGACATCATATATGAATAATATGTAAAAAGAAAGAGGATTCATGCATCCTTCATTAAAAATTGGAAAATGAGTGGGAAGGAACAGTAAACAGCAAAGACTACGTATATTCCTATGCCAGTCGAGATTAGCTATGCAGTAAAAGTAGGGGAACCGAAATACTGCACCAGACATAGACCCCACCTATTGAAATGACCGAAAATTCTAACGAAAATTATACCTAGCATTCATACAACAGGATTGCAATGCAAGAACCGCCTGTCATTGGATGAGATGTCATCATTCTCTTGAATGTTTCAGTTACCACTCATCCAAATACTGAATGCTTTAGTTTTAAATGACTTTATTCATCACCAATTATTGTGTATATTTTTGCGTCAATAATATACTTGCGTTGCAGGCGCCTCAGAAAGCAATAGCAAAGCACTTCGTTGTTAGTTGATGAAGTTATGTTACATACTTGACAAGTAAAAACAGCCCCAGAACAAACACTATTTCCCACTAAATTGCTGATTTTGCTACCAGAAGCTTTTGCGGGCTTTCGCAGAAGTTAGGTTGACTCTTCACTGCAAGCCTTTTTGTTTTCGAAAGCGCCATGTTATAGCATATACATTTCGTGACTACATGTGATTTCTCTCCCGTAAAGGCCCCGCATACTTTATAAAGTACACTATCGTGGCGTTTCAAAGAATAAAGTACCTCTCACGTAACATTCACAGTGTATTTACATTGGGAAAATGTTGTCTGACACGAAAAATCAACCAAATGTAACTGGTAGATTTTTCCTGGGCCTTAATGGTTTAGTTAATGCGAAGAATTATTTGCGAAGTTTGTGCGTTTCGAGTTTGCTTGTCTAACTATCAACCATCCTGCGCATGTAGGGCTCGTGGTGTCTGCCATCTTGACTTGCCGGGAATGAGCTCGTGTGCGCGTTACTAGCGTAGTCATGGCACGCTCGTCATTCGATGCTTCGTCATCCGACTGTCGCTTCAGAATGTCGCGTGCGCAGAGCCAGCTGGAGTACGTAAGAAGATCCGGGCATGACGTTCGATGAACACCGCGTGGTGGTTGCGTCCGTACAGACAGCGATTTAAAAGCAAGTTTCTCACCGCGTGCACGCCCGCCGGCTTTTGGCGAAAAAGCTCTTAAGACAGCGCATCTTCGTCGAGAAATGCGTCAACTCTGACATTGCGTTCCTCGGACGTTTACTTGAGCGGTCGAGGATGGCATATGGCTGGGATACGACGTGTTTGGCGAAGAGGAAAGAGGACGTGTCCGCGTTTATCGAGCAGCTAGGCAAGCTCACGTTCATTGTGACCCTCAGCGTGTCCGAGCTCCTCAGTGAGCGTCTGCTCGAAGTCAGAGAGAGAGAGAGAGTCCAAGAGCCGGCAGAGGCGCGCCGGGGTCGATGCCATATCCATTTGTCTGCACAACGTTTCGCATAACTTTGAAACTGACTCTAATTCCCCGATTCAGAAATTCCTCTTAACTTGAAGCTCATGCTTGACTTGATATAAATGATGCCTATCGCGACCTTTCCGAAGGAAACTTAGCGTCTTGCGCATCTTCACACAAGGCGTCATATAAACGAATTGTGGGCCTGAAATTAAGTTGAATTTCTGAATGAGGGGGTTAGAGCCATCTCCAAAATTCTTTTTTGTTTCATTTAAATACAGGTGCAAGGAACGAGCCTCTCCGTGCTAGTCACACAGCTCATAGTAACGCAACTTGTTTCGCAATGAGAGCACGTGGTGCAATTTCTTCCGCCCCCCATCCTTCGGTGTCCCCGTGCTCGTATGTTATTCAGTAAATTTGCGGCTTGGAGTTAACATTCTTCATTTATTCAGTTCAGGACACACGTTCCAAATACTAAATTCGAGTGGAGCACCAGTGAAGTTATGCTTTCTAAGCAGAAACTCTAAAGACTAGCAGTACTTTTAGGATATCGGCTTTAAGAAGCTTCCGGAGCTTTTACCTTAATAAATGGGAGCAGATAAATAATTTCTCTCCACACCTGCTCTAGCAGTTTTGATGAGGTTTGTTGCATTAAAGATTTTCAGTTCTAGCGGATGTACCAAGGAGACTTTTTTAGACCGACACTTTCTCCGTAGTTGCGAAATTGTAAAATAAAAGGTATCACGCACAAAGTTTTCAAACTTTGTGACTCAGTAATAACTTACGGTATTATATATCCTGCAAACACCATATAGTATGACATCTAAAGCCTACGTAACTGATGAAACTTATATCGCTCTCAAATATATAATGTTCAGCGCATCTTTTGCAATATCTTCAGAAAGATTTTAACAACTTTACGGAAGCTGGAATGAAATACATCAAGTTCTTCTGCTTTATATGCTTATATGCTGGTTTACAAGTGCACTTTGTATTGTGCGACACATGTTTTTTGGTGCAGGTACGGATACGTAAAATTGATGCCTTCAGTATTTTTCATGACCAATTTCTGGAAAATTTTCTCAAGTGTAACATAGTTTGTTGAAGTCATCAAGTATTTATCTCGTGAACGCATTTCGGCGTTTCACATGCATTTGAATGGGAAAATCGAAGTCGGCCCTGAGCTGAAGCTTTCTTTTCTTCGAATTGCGATACGGGCAACACTGGCGCTCCTGCTAACAGTCACAAAAGTGTGCGTAAAGAGTTCGGGCTCATCTTAAATGCCGTGTAATGCAGCCGCCTCAAAAGGGAACTGTGGTGCCCTTATTTTATCCGGCCGTCTAGCACGGTGTCCGCAGCCGTCGCGCAATCGACGCTTCTTCGGCTCGGGTCTCACTTTTTCAGAGAGCGCGGCTGCACCGCAGCGTTGTTCAGCTGGGATGCTGGCGCGAGTGAAGCGAAGAGCGACCATTCGAGCTCTGAACAAACGCCTGCCGGCGCGGACGCTATCGCGGAAAGGCCCACAGCAGAAGCACGTGTCGCAACCGCTGCCAGCGCCCTCTCCGTGAGAACCTCCTCGCCCGCAACTCCCGAGGGCCGCACGCCGCACAGGCCCAGCACTCGCGAGTCGCGTGCGCCTGGGCCCCGCAGCCGGTTGAGTCGCGCGCCGACGGAAGCACGCTCGTAAGCTCCAACACGGTGCAGCCTCGGGCGAACCGAACAAGCAGGACCATGTCGCGCGCAGCGCTGCTGTTGGTGTGCGCCGCCGTCTGCTGGGCTCACGAGGTCACCACGACGGACCACTCCTTCCACAACCCAAACGCGGCTGTCGAAGGTGAGTGCCGTCACGAGGCGCCTGCCGCGCCTCCACTTCGGTTCCGGCTGGCGCGGGAGCCGCGCTTTCGCCGTGCCACACATAATCGGCCCCGCTCGAAGCTCCGCAATCTTTCTTTAGGGTCGCGTTTAGCACTTCTCGTTCTTGGCAGTAGAGAGCGAAACCAATCTTGGTGTCGCGTGTTTTCAGAATGTAGCGGCTTTTACAGAACCGCGTGGACAACGATGCGTTACATATTTGAAACAGAACAGCGCGGTGTTCACGGGGACAAGCAGGGGGAAACGACACGGACGAGCGCTGTCACAGTGCTCGTCCGTGTCGTTTCTCCCTGCTTGTCCCCGTGAACACCGCGCTGTTCTGATTGCGATATGTCTTACCAAATCGACCAAACGTGTGCTTTAAGATGTATTACAAGAGCGCGCCACTTGGCGATTCCGGGTTCGCTGCTTGATAGATTGATCCAGCTGGATTCGATATTCTGAAGTTCGCCACAGGTTCTATATTTCCGGCCTTTTGGACCAGCGTTCTCTTGCTGGGAACGTATTCGGCACTCTCTGGAACTTCCCAGCAGGATAGAGCAAAAATAACTCGCATAGCATTACGCATTTGCAAACATTGAACGCGGCATTAAAAATCTTTGCCGAGAACTTTCCGTAGTGATTCATGCACGAAAATGAACAGGTACCCACATAACATTACGCCTACCAGAGCCGATATTTTTTCCCGCTACTTCCGAGGTAATTTAACACGTTTGTTTGATCCTGCGTCAAGTCCTGCTCAAGGACACTTTTTAGTTGCGAGACAACGCCGATGCGAAGAGTGAAATTTCTTCAAGAAGTTTGCATTGCGCAATTTCATAAAGTATGATTAATTGACACTTCCAATATGATGCTACAATACAGAAAGCTTCCCCCTTTAACTGACTTCGTTTCAAGATGGAGCAGAATATTAGGCGCTAAAATGTCCCAAATCTTCTTCGCGGTATGTCGCCACACAACAGCACTGAAGAACGCTTTGTGTAAACATAATATGTGTGAATTAACTGATCACAACTGAAACATTTGTATGCTGAAATACCGATAATATGGCGGCTTGGCTTGAGAAACATTCGTCCCTGCTCGAAGTTTTCCGTCGTCGTTTTTCAGCGGCTTCTGCGTCACTGACATTCACGTGTAATCTCGTGTTTCACCCGTAATACAACGGATAACTTCCGAGGAAAAAAATAACGTACATACTTTTCTGCACAACAATAAATGCAACTGCAAAGTACATAGTATTATCAAAAGCTCTTTACAATGTTTGTTCGATAAAATTGTTGCCGCTTGACTGCCGACTGACAGCAAGTCTGCCCGTTAGAAAGGGAGCGTGAACGGGTTCGCATGCAGGTGACGTTGACAAGTTGAGTAGATCAAAAGGTAAGATTTACCTATAGGTAAACGTGTAGGTCATTTTTGTGATACAAGAACGTGATCATCACTGTCTCTGAGTTGTCTCAGAAAATCAAATTAATTGTCGCGCTTATGTTCAGAGACACGATTAAAGAGAAGCAATGTTTTGTAGCTACAAACATTACAATAATATTAGTTCATATCGTTTTGAGGGTCATTAGCACGAAGCTGCCGGACACAACATCCAGTCTTAAGTAACATGTGACGCGCCACACTGTCAACAACTTTTCTTATTGACCCATGCCTGCAGGTAAGGCATTGATTATTTCCTGGCCGTCATGCACTAGACATTGTAGAGAAAGACAAGTACAGTGCATAACAGTTACTTAAAGAGGAAACATTCTATGGCAATCTTCAAAGATCACAAGTGTGTCCAGATAACCAGGTGATTTACAGTCCACGCTGGCCACCGACAAAAAGATTCGCGATAATTTTTAATGTAGCAGTCCGTTAAACAAATATTTTTAGGCACCGGTTAATCACCAGGATGTTTAGCGTAGGGAAGCAATGAATGCTTGCTTTGCACATTTATTGGAGTAATGTTTCGGAAAAATGCACAGCCAGGAAATGCGGCGCTGTGCGGTAAGTCAAGTTGAATTATGTACATGTGAGCATTCGTCTCGGCAAACGCCAGAAAAAAGAATAATAAAAAGAAATTCGGCCTCATTTACTACTGATGCCATTTACTTCTTCATATGAGCGCTCAAGTTTACTGTAGTTCCCATTTTATCGTGGCTATAGTGTGTTGATTTTCACAAAGCAAAGCTAGCACTTCTATAAAAATTGCAGGTAAATCTGCGTCCTGACTGTTCTTTCGCAGAAGCTTGTTCTCGTGCCCACGCTCACAAAGGCATCGTATCCATGTATGTATGTGGCACTCAACAGAAAGCAAGACAGCAACTGAGAATCTCGATGCTTGCGTGACTAACTAGCAGAAAAAGCCAACAGAAGTCGAAAGGATAGCTTTAGAGGAAGATTGATTCGTTGTAATAGGTATTGCAAAGAGACATGCCTGACGGCGACCAAACACCTGCGGTGATTCGTTTCAAAGTGACGCGTCGATCCCGCGACCTGCGGCCAGCGTACACGAGCAGGTTGATGTAGTGGCACTAATAACACGGTCCACAGTTCAGTCTCTGAAGGCCGCTGTTTTGAAGTAGCGTGTTCTGTAACTGTGTCTAGTTGCCCGCACAGCAGGACATCAACATCATCAGCCTTGGTTACGCCCGCTGGAGGGCAAAGGCCTCTCCCATATTTCTTCAACTCCGGTCATGTACTAATTATGGCCATGCCGTCCCTGCAAACTTCTTAATCTCATCCGCCCACCTAACGTTCTGCCGCCCCCTGCTACGCTTCCCTTCCCTTGGAATCCAGTCCGTAACCCTTAATGACCATCGGTTATCTTCCCTCCTCATTACATGTCCTGCCCACGCCCATTTGTTTTTCTTGATTTCAAATAAGTTGTCTTTAACTCGCGTTTGTTCCCTCACCCAATCTGCTCTTTTCTTATCCCTTAACGTTACACCTATCATTCTTCTTTCCATAGCTCGTTGCGTCGTCCTCAATTTGAGTAGAACCCTTTTCGTAAGCCTCCAGGTTTCTGCCCCGTAGGTGAGTACGGGTAAGACACAGCTATTATACACTTTTCTCTTGAGGGATAATGGCAAGCTGCTGTTCATGATCTGAGAATGCCTGCCAAACGCACCCCAGCCCATTCTTATTCTTCTGATTATTTCCGTCTCATAATCCGGATCCGCAGTCACTACCTGCCCTAAGTAGATGTATTCCCTTACGACTTCCAGTGCCTCGCTGCCTATTGTAAATTGCTGTTCTCTTCCGAGACTTTTAAGCATTACTTTAGTTTTCTGCAGATTAATTTTTAGACCCACTCTTTTGCTTTGCCTCTCCAGGTCAGTGAGCATGCATTGCAGTTGGTCCCCTGAGTTACTAAGCAAGGCGAGATCATCAGCGAATCGGAAATTGCTAAGGTATTCTCCATTAACTATTATCCCCAATTTTTTCCCAATCTAGGTCTCTGAATACCTTCTGTAAACACGCTGTGAATATCATTGGAGAGATCGTATCTCCCTGCCTGACGCCTTTCTTTATTGGGATTTTTTTGTTTATTTATGAAGGACTACGTTGGCTGTGGAGCCGCTACAGATATCTTTCAGTATTTTTACATACGGCTCGTCTACACTCTGATTCCGTAATGCGTCCATGACTGCTGAGGTTTCGACAGAATCAAATGCTTTCTCGTAATCAATGAAACCTATATATAAGGGTTGGTTATATTCTGCACATTTCTCTATCACTTGATTGATAGTGTGAATATGGTCTATTGTAGAGTAGCCTTTACGGAATCCTGCCTGGTCCTTTGGTTGACAGAAGTCTATGGTGTTCCTGATTCTATTTGCGATTACCTTAGTAAATACTTTGTAGGCAACGGACAGTGAGCTGATCGGTCTATAATTTTTCAAGTCTTTGGCGTCCCCTTTCTTATGGATTCGGATTATGTTAGCGTTCTTCCAAGATTCCGGTACGCTCGAGGTTATGAGGCATTGCGTATACAGGGTGGCCAGTTTCTCTAGAACAATCTGACCACCCTCCTTCAACAAATCTGCTGTTACCTGATCCTCCCCAGCTGCCTTCCCCCTTTGCATAGCTCCTAAGGCTTTCTTTACTTCTTCTCCCTTTACCTGTTGGATTTCGAATTCCTCTAGGCTATTCTCTCTTCCACTATCGTCGTGGGTGCCACTGGTACTGTATAAATCTCTATAGAACTCCTCAGCCACTTCTCCCGCAGGGGCGTCTGCGTAAGTAGACGTTTGGTGATTTGCGACACCACGTACCCGAGCACACGAGGGTTGGACCCTCCCGCGTGTAGCCGTGCGCGGCTTAGCCGTGTCTGGGGAAAAGGGGATCCTGGGGGTTGAGCTGATGCTGGGTGTTTGGACCTTGTTTGAACACACCCCTGACACGTGTACTTATCTTTATCGCGCAACCACGTTTCGCCGCTTAACAACTGTAATCGCAGAGCGAGGGACGCGCCTGCATGTATCCGACGTTTCTGGAAAGTTATCGACGCTTCTATCCGCGTGTCTGTTGTCGCCGAACCTTGTGTTATCAGATTTCATCGCGTGACACGAATGGTGTAGAACTTTGTGGAAGACACGCGGGTCCCATCAGTTAATCTGGAACATTCGACGACTGATCTATAAAAGCAGACGCGCTTGACCCGCTGATCAGATTTTCGACGATCGCCGACTGTGTTCGCCGCTATCGTTGTGCTATAAGTGTAGCCTGTTTTGTGGGCACAGGTTCGCCCAATAAAATTTAGTTTTGTCGTTCACAGTGTTGCTACTGTGTCCTTCAACGTCACCACCACGTGACATCTGGTGGAGGTGCTAGTGCGTTCATGTACCGAACGCCCCCGCAAAGCCGCGATCCAAGCCCGAAGCCCGAGGACAAAACCGACACCGCCCAAGACCAGCGTGCTAGCCGCAGACTGCAAGGACTGCTCCCAGAGCACGGACTTCTACCTGAGGCGACAAAGAAGATCGTGGTCAAGACAACCTCAATGGCTGCCCCAGCGTCCCCCGTTATCTTACAACAACCCCGGGACCCACCGACCTTCCATGGAGCAGCGACTGAAGACCCGGAATCCTGGCTGGAGACCTACGAGCGAATCGCGACATTCAACAACTGGGACTCCGACGACAAGCTGCGGCATGTCTACTTCGCCTTAGAAGACGCCGCCAGAACGTGGTTTGAGAACCGGGAGTCGACCTTAACGACATGGGACCTCTTCCGTAGCGGCTTCCTGCGCACCTTTACGAGCGTCGTGCGCAAGGAAAGGGCCGAAGCCATGCTGGACGCCCGAGTGCAGCTACCGAACGAGAACGTTGCTATCTTCACGGAAGAAATGAAACGTCTCTTCCGCCACGCCGACCCGGATATGCCCGAAGAGAAGAAAGTCCGCCTTCTCATGCGTGGTGTGAAGGAAGAACTTTTCGGCGCAATGGTACGAAGCCCACCGAAGACCGTAGAAGAGTTCCTTCGCGAGGCAACCAGCATTGAGAAGACACTCGAAATGCGGAACCGGCAATTCAACCGCCGCACAAGCTCTACCCACTACTCAGGAATTCAATCACTGGCCACGGACGATCTGCGCGAGACCATCACGGCTATTGTGCACGAAGAACTGCGAAAGGTCTTGCCTTCGTCGCAGCCTCAAGTGGCCTCTATCGCCGACATCGTGAAGGAAGAGGTGCACCGATCCCTTGGAGTTCCTGAGGTACAACCAGAATCACCACAGCCCCAACCGGAAGCGATGACCTACGCCGCCGTCGCACGCCGTCAAGGCCCCCCTCCGCGACCGCGCCAGGGCCCTGTGACGCCGCAATTCCGTCGTCCGCCGCCACCGCCGCCAGCACGCCCACCCGTCGCCCAGCGCGCCTACGCGAGGAAGACGGACATCTGGCGGGCCCCCGACCACCGCCCGCTCTGCTATCACTGCGGAGAAGCCGGCCATGTGTACCGCCGATGCCCATACCGCGACTTGGGACTGAGAGCGTTCGCCGTGAATGCGCCGCGTCCACAGCTTGGCGAGCGCCCACGTGACATCGCCGATTACCTCGCCGCTACTCAGTGGAGCCCTCGACGGCCGTCCCGTTCGCCGTCACCAGGCCGCTACCTGTCGCCGCAGCGCCGACCATACACCGGCCCAGACCGGGGCCGCTCTGCGAGCCCATATCCGGAAAACTAAAAGCAGCAACCGATGGAGGTGCGGTTGCTGTTCGTCGAACTGACGAAGATCCTCCGCCGCCGACGAATACGACGAAGAAACCATCTCGACGACCTAATGACGAGACGCCGCCGTTCCGACGAAGTCAGGAAGCCAAGACTGCACCGACGAAAGACTGCTTGACGACGCGACGTTCCAGCTTCAGTTCAACACGACGCAGCCGTGATCCGACGCCGAGACCTAACTGTAACGCCAGACAAAGAACCACCGACCTCGACGTGCTTCTCGACGGCCACGCTGTTACCGCCTTAGTGGACACAGGGGCTGATTACTCCGTCATGAGTGGACACATCGCCGCCCAGTTGAAGAAGGTTAAGACTGCATGGGAAGGCCCTCAAATTCGCACCGCTGGAGGACACCTGATTACGCCGACTGGAATCTGCACGGCAAGGATAACCATTCATGACCGGACTTACCCTGCCAACTTCGTTATCCTCCAACAGTGTTCTCGAGACGTCATTCTCGGTATGGACTTCCTGAACCAATACGGCGCAGTCATCGACCTGAAGTCGAAGTCAATAACGCTGTCGGAAGATAAAGCGATACCGCCGGAGAGCCCTCGTAGTCACCACGCCTTGAGTGTGCTCGAAGACCAAGTGAGCATCCCGCCCCGCTCCAGCATTGTTATTTCGGTCGGCACCGAAATACCCGCTGACGTAGAAGGTGTCATCGAAGGCGACCAACGCCTCCTGCTAGAGCGTGAAATTTGCGTCGCAAGAGGGATCGCTCGACTGCATGGAGGGAAAACTGAAGTGTTGCTGACAAACTTCAGCCCGGAGTTCAAGCACATCAACAAGGGCACGACGATCGCGTACATCGAGGAAATTGTGGAAACCAGTAATGCGTTTGTCCTCTCGGATTCCGCCACATCTACCCCGACGACCACGGTTCCCGAACCAGACTACGACATTAATCCAAGTCTCCCAGTGATTAAGCAACAGCAGCTCAGAAGTCTGCTCCGACGATACAAAGACTGCTTTTCGACGACATCGAGGATTCGACAAACACCAGTCGCCAAGCATCGCATAATCACCGAGGAGTACGCTCGACCACTCCGCCAAAGCCCTTACCGAGTTTCGCCGCGAGAACGCGAAGCTATAAGAGAACAAGTCGACGAAATGCTGCGCGACGACATCATCCAGCCGTCGAAAAGCCCGTGGGCATCCCCTGTTGTCCTGGTGAAGAAAAAGGATGGAACCCTACGTTTCTGCGTCGATTATCGTCGTCTGAACAAGATCACGAAGAAGGACGTATACCCCCTTCCACGGATAGACGACGCATTGGATCGGCTCTGCAATGCTAAATACTTCTCATCGATGGACCTCAAGTCTGGGTATTGGCAAATAGAAGTCGACGAAAGAGATCGCGAAAAGACGGCCTTCATCACCCCAGACGGCCTCTACGAGTTCAAGGTTATGCCATTCGGACTGTGCTCGGCGCCTGCAACGTTCCAGCGCGTCATGGACACCGTGTTAGCCGGATTGAAGTGGCAGACCTGTCTCGTTTACTTGGATGACGTCGTCGTCTTCGCCGGAAATTTCGACGATCACCTGAGGCGGCTTGCGACAGTACTAGACGCCATCAAGTCAGCAGGGCTCACTCTGAAGCCAGAAAAATGCCGCTTCGCTTACGACGAGCTTCTGTTCCTAGGCCACGTCATCAGTAAAACCGGAGTACGCCCCGACCCGCAGAAAACAGCTGCCATCGCAAAGTTCCCGCAGCCCACCGACAAGAAGGCAGTGCGTAGATTCCTTGGCATGTGTGCCTACTACAGGCGCTTTGTCAAGGACTTTTCACGCATCGCCGAGCCGTTGACACGTCTAACCAAATGTGATGTCGCGTTCAAGTGGGAAACGCCGCAGGCCGACGCATTTGAAGAACTCAAACGACGGATGCAGTCGCCGCCGGTACTTGCGCACTTCGACGAGTACGCCGATACAGAAATCCATACTGACGCCAGTAGCCTAGGCCTCGGTGCCGTTCTAGTCCAGAAGAAAAACGGAGTTGAACAGGTGATATCTTACGCTAGCCGGTCACTGTCAAAAGCGGAAGGCAACTATTCTACGACGGAAAAGGAATGCCTCGCCATCGTTTGGGCTACAGCTAAATTTCGCCCTTATCTTTATGGCAGGCCATTCAAAGTCGTCAGTGACCATCACGCTTTGTGTTGGCTAGCAAGTATAAAGGATCCCTCAGGACGGCTGGCACGGTGGAGCCTCAGACTACAAGAATACGACATCACCGTAACATACAAGTCCGGACGAAAACACTCAGACGCCGATTGCCTATCCCGCGCCCCCATTGACCCGCCGCCGCTAGATGACGAGGATGACGACGCCTTCCTTGGAATAATAAGCGCGGAAGACTTCGCCGAACAACAACGAGCGGACCCGGAACTTAAAGGCCTCGTCGATTATTTGGAAGGGCACACCGACGTTGTCCCCAGGGCATTTAAGCGCGGATTATCTTCCTTCACGCTTCAAGACAGTCTACTCGTGAAGAAGAACTTCTCGCCAGTCCGCGCCAGTTACCTTCTTGTTGTCCCGTCAGGACTTCGTCCAGAAGTATTGCATGCCCTACATGACGATCCGACCGCTGGACACCTCGGATTTTCCCGGACACTATCGAGGATACAAGAAAAGTATTATTGGCCGCGCCTGACCGCCGACGTCGCCCGTTATGTCAGAACATGCCGAGACTGTCAGCGACGTAAGACACCGCCGACAAGGCCAGCCGGATTACTACAGCCAATCGACCCTCCTTGCCGACCATTCCAGCAGATAGGGATGGACTTGCTGGGACCCTTTCCGACGTCAACAACCGGAAATAAGTGGATCGTCGTGGCGGCAGACTACCTCACCCGCTTCGCTGAAACTAAAGCACTGCGAAAAGGAAGCGCAGCCGAAGTGGCGAAATTTTTTGTCGAAAACATCCTGCTTCGACATGGCGCCCCAGAAGTCCTCATCACCGACAGAGGAACGGCCTTTACAGCGGAGCTCACCCAAGCCATTCTGAAATACAGTCAGACAAGGCACAGGAGGACCACGGCCTACCACCCGCAGACGAATGGCCTTACGGAGCGGCTGAATAAGACCCTCGCCGACATGCTAGCGATGTACGTCGACGTCGAACACAAGACCTGGGATGCCGTCCTGCCGTACGTAACATTTGCTTACAACACGGCGGTGCAAGAAACAACACAGATCACGCCGTTTAAGCTGGTTTACGGCAGGAACCCGACGACGACGCTCGACGCCATGCTGCCCCACATCACTGACGAAGAGAATGTTGACGTCGCTAGCTATCTCCAGCGCGCCGAAGAAGCCCGACAGCTCGCCCGCCTACGGATCAAGACCCAGCAGCGTACCGACAGCCGACATTACAACCTCCGAAGACGCTTCGTCGAGTACCAGCCCGGCGACCGTGTTTGGGTATGGACCCCGATACGCCGGCGAGGACTCAGTGAGAAGCTGCTGCGACGCTATTTCGGACCCTACAAGGTCATCCGACGTATTGGCGCACTAGACTATGAGGTCGTGCCAGACGGCATTTCGCACTCACAGCGGCGCCGCGCACGATCTGAAGTGGTCCACGTGGTGCGCCTTAAACCATTTTACGGACGCTGATGAACTTCCTTAGTTTGTTGTTTTCTTTGCTACGAGTGCTTTTCTTTGTTACTTTCGTTTGTTTGCAGCATCGGGTCGATGCTTTTTAAGAGGGGGGTAATGACACGTGTACTTATCTTTATCGCGCAACCACGTTTCGCCGCTTAACAACTGTAATCGCAGAGCGAGGGACGCGCCTGCATGTATCCGACGTTTCTGGAAAGTTATCGACGCTTCTATCCGCGTGTCTGTTGTCGCCGAACCTTGTGTTATCAGATTTCATCGCGTGACACGAATGGTGTAGAACTTTGTGGAAGACACGCGGGTCCCATCAGTTAATCTGGAACATTCGACGACTGATCTATAAAAGCAGACGCGCTTGACCCGCTGATCAGATTTTCGACGATCGCCGACTGTGTTCGCCGCTATCGTTGTGCTATAAGTGTAGCCTGTTTTGTGGGCACAGGTTCGCCCAATAAAATTTAGTTTTGTCGTTCACAGTGTTGCTACTGTGTCCTTCAACGTCACCACCACGTGACACCCCTTTGGCCTCTGCTTCACATAGACGGCACCCCCGGACTGACCCACCCGGGGGAAATCGGCAGTCGCCTTTTCCTGTCCTCCTCTCCAATCTTGGTCTTTCTCTCCCACTTTTCCATCTTTCCTGTCTACTCTTCACTTCTAATTACTTCCGTATTCCTGGCGGCAAGGGTTAACCTGGTGTAATTATCCAACCTTGGGTATTTTATAGTAGGTCATAGTGGCGATGCATGGCTGGCGTCTTCAGGCTTCCAATCCTGTAGCGTCCCCTTGTTGGGCTCCGTGGTGGGTGGCCACCATCGCCGCCGAATTTTCCAATTTTTTATGGCAGAAGCTTTTCCCACATTACCTGATCGCTCCCTGAAGAGGGGGCGCACCAATGAACAGTTCAACTTTTTCATGCAACCGAAAGTGTCCTTCCCTATATACCACGTTGTCCACAGCCAGCACGAAACCAAGACTGTCCGAATGATATCACCATTTCTTGTAGCTAAATCTATCACAGAAGCAGTAGGCCCAGGTTATAAAGTTACGAAGATGGGAAGTGGCGATCTTCTACTAGAAGTTCGCGACAAGCCACAATATGACAAACTATCAAAACTTGTAGCGTTTCGGGACATCCCCGTTTCTGTAGGACCACACAGGTCGATGAACACAGTGCGCGGTGTCATCTCAGAAGATGACCTTATCGAACTTACCGAAAGTGAATTACTAGAAGGATGGCAAGAACAGAACGTCGTCAAGGTACACAGGATAAAAATAACGCGAGATGACAAAGAAATACCAACCAGGCACATAATCATCACATTTGGAACCAGCAACTTACAAGATTCAATAGAAACATGATACTGCAAACTGCCGGTAAGGCCATACATTCCCAACCCACGCCGATGCTTCAAGTGTCAGCGGTTCGGGCACGGTTCGCAAAGTTGCCGAGGGCGCACTACATGTGCAAAATGTGCATCAAACGAACACTCGTCCGACACTTGCACTTCCGGCACACGTTGCGCTAACTGTGAAGGGGACCACCCCGCATACTCTCGTTCTTGCCCATCATGGAAAAAAGAAAAACAAATAATCGAAATCAAAGTCAAACATAACCTTTCCTTCCAAGAGGCGCGCAAGCGCTTCTCGTTGAACCAATGTAGTCCGTCCTACACCGATGTGGCGCGCCGGGGGGCAGCGCTACATCATTCGGTGGCCGCCGAAGTCACACGGAGTGTGACGGCGGTCCCGCCATTAGCCCCCCCGGCCGGAACAGCCAGCGCTGTTCCAGCCCCCGCAAACAAGGAACAGCAGACCCTCGGGCAGGGCCACTGCTCGTGCAGATCGGCCCACCACTCCCGCGAAAATCCCCGCTCCGCGGGCAGTATCCACCGCCTCAGACGAGGTGATGGATACGAGCACAAATCCGGCGTCTCAGACGCCCAAGGAACGGCGCAGCTCCCTCGAGCGCGCCGGGGAGAAAGAGAGAGCTCGCATCAAGGGGCCTGGAAAGGCCTCGTGAGCTAAGCTATATTTCTTAGACACACAGCACAAAACACATACATTATGGATACACAGATAATACAATGGAATGTGAGGGGTTTACTCCACAACCTAGACGACATTAAGGAACTTTTACATAGGTACACCCCAAAGGTGCTCTGTGTCCAGGAAACACATCTTAAACCTTCACAAACAAACTTTCTCCGACAGTATGCCATTTTCCGGAAAGACCGCAACGACGCCTTCGCCTCGTCTGGCGGTGTGGCAATAATTGTAGATAAGGGTGTTGCATGCCGGCAATTATAGCTTAAAACACCCCTTGAGGCAGTTGCAGTCCGTGCGATATTGTTTAATAAACTAGTAACAATTTGCTCACTATATATCCCCCCGAACTGCCATCTTTCAAAAACGAAATTACAAAGCTTCATTAATGAACTGCACGAACCTTATATTGTCGTCGGAGATTTCAATGCACACAACACCCTTTGGGGAGGTTGTCGTTGTGATGCCAGGGGACGCTTAGTAGAAAGCCTCCTCTTCACTACAGGTGCATGCTTACCAAATAATAAAGAGCCTACATTCTATATCGTGGCAAACAAAACATTTTCATCGATCGATTTGAGCATTGCATCTGGTACACTCGTACCGTATCTAGAGTGGAACGTGCTTAAAAACCCATATGGGAGCGATCATTTTCCAATTCTCATAAAATCAACAAAACAGGATCAATGCTCCCCATGCGTCCCCCACTGGATAGTCGAGTCAGCCGACTGGAAGCGTTATGAAGAACGCACCCGCATGACTTGGGAAGACATATCTACACTTCCTATTGATGACGCCGTGGCATATCTGACCGCATTTATTGTTGATGCAGCGTCACTGTGTATCCCTGAATCAAATGGATCATCCACTAGGCGACGTGTTCCCTGGTGGAATGCGGAGTGCAAAGAAGCTCGTAAAAATCAAAATAAGGCTTGGAGTCACCCTCGCGAATCTCCAACTGCCGAGAATCTTATCAATTTCAAGAAAATAAAGTCACTAGGTAGAAGAACACGCCGCCGGGCCAAGCGGGAAAGTTGGCAAAACTACACCAGTAGCATCAGTTCATATACAGACGAACGGAAAGCCTGGAATAGGGTCAACAAAATAAAAGGCCGCCAAACTCACCCTCTACCTTTAGTAAACACACAAGGAGACACTATTGAGGACCAGGCTGATTCGCTAGGGGCACATTTCCAGTACATTTCGAGTTCATCGCATTACTCAGATACATTTCTAAGATATCAGCGACAAGCGGAACGACAGCCTCTGAACCGGAAAGGAAATAAAAATGAACCCTACAACCGGCCATTTAACATGGTGGAATTTCAGGCTGCATTGAACTGTTGCAATAAATCAGCTCCTGGAGGCGATCGAATAGTTTATGAGATGATAGAACACCTACACCCCGAAACACACAAAACACTACTATCACTCTTTAATTCCATATTCTCTGCCAGTTACATTCCATCTGCCTGGAAGCAAGCAGTAGTCATTCCTATTCTTAAAGAGGGCAAGGATCCAACTTCGGTCTGCAGCTACAGGCCTATAGCCCGGACAAGCTGCCTATGCAAACTCTTTGAGAAAATGGTAAACAGACGGCTAATCCATTATCTTGAAAGTAATAATATATTAGACACCTTGCAGTGTGGTTTTAGGGAGGGTAGATGTACGACAGATCACCTTGTCCGTATGGAGGCGAATATCCGAGATGCCTTCGTGCATAAGCAGTTTCTATTAGCCGTATTTTTAGATATGGAAAAGGCATACGACACAACCTGGCGTTATGGAATTCTTCGTGATCTGGCTTGTATGGGTGTCAGAGGCAATCTCTTGAATCTGATCCAAAGCTACCTTTCAAATCGTACGTTCGGTGTGAGGGTTGGTAAAGTGCTATCTGGTCAATTTACACAGGAAACAGGTGTGCCACAAGGAGGTGTACTGAGCTGCACGCTCTTCATCGTAAAAATGAATTCCCTCTATAGCGTCATACCACGAACAATGTTTTATTCAGTGTACGTGGATGACGTACAGATAGGATTTAAATCATGCAACATTTCTATCTGTGAGCGACATATACAGCTTGGCCTAAACAAAATATCTAAGTGGGCTGACGAGAATGAATTCAAGTTAAACCCCCCAAAAAGCACATGCCTTCTATTTTCGAAAAAGAGAGGTATATTACCTGACCCTGCTATCTATCTTAATGGACAACGGCTATCTGTCAGCCACGAACATAAATTTTTAGGAATCATCTTAGACTCTAAACTAACATTTGTCCCTCACCTTCAATATCTGAGAGCGAGATGTCTGAAGACAATGAATTTGCTAAAGCTCTTATCCCGCACATCTTGCGGAAGTGACAGGAGATGCCTTTTGAGCCTCTACAAAAGCCTTATACGGTCCCGTCTCGACTATGGAGCAATAGTATATAGCTCTGCTGCACCTAGTGCTTTAAAGATGCTAGATCCCATTCACCACTTGGGTATACGCCTGGCTACAGGCGCTTTTAGGACAAGTCCCGTAGAAAGCCTGTATGTGGAGTGTGATGAATGGTCATTACATCTCCAAAGGACATATTTAACCTTTTCCTATGCTCTCAAGGTCAAATCAGACGTTCAGCATCCATGTCACTCACTTATTCATGAAGAGTCTACAGCCAGATTATTTCGTAACCGCCCAGCTATTAGACCTCCGTTGAGCCTTCGTTTGACAACACTGGCAGAAGAAACAGGTGTCTTAGTCCCAGAGAATGTCCTAATGGCACCCACCCGCTTGCTCCCACCATGGGAATGGCAGACCATTGAATGCGACGTCTCTTTTGTAGAAGTATCTAAGAGGGCGCCTGAAGCACATATACGATTCCATTTTCGTGAACTTCAGAAGTACTCCTGTAAAGAATATTATACAGACGCTTCCAAATCCTCTAAATGTGTTTCCTACGCAGCTCTGGGACCTTCATTTTCAGTATCTGGAGCACTAAATACACACACAAGTATATTTACAGCTGAAGCCTACGCTATACTCTCGGCTGTTCAAAACATAAGGCTCACAAAATTTGCTAGGGCTATTGTATTTACAGACTCATTAAGTGTAGTCAGAGCCCTACTTAAACCAAGAAAATATAAAAACTCAGTTTTTAGTGAGCTGTACAGTCTGTTGTGCTCCCTATATATGTGCAATCAAGTGACTGTGATATGCTGGGTACCTGGTCACAAAGGTTTTAAAGGCAACGAAGCTGCTGACGAAAGCGCTGGGTCAGTAACTTTTAGCAATGCAGATTCAAATATCTCCATCCCTGCCACAGACCTAAAGCCTTTTCTACGCAGTAAATTGCGGAATCATTGGCAAGGCGAATGGGATAAACAAGCAATGAATAAGCTTCACATAATAAAACCAAAACTGGGGAACTGGGTAAATGGGAAAATAGCAAGGTACAAGGAAGTACTTCTTTGCCGTTTAAGGATAGGCCACACATACGGTACCCACTCTCATCTCTTGACTGGGGGCGATCCTCCAACTTGTGTTAGGTGCGGCAAGAATCTCACTGTCCTCCATGTTCTTATTCAGTGCCCTGCAATAGAAACAGACAGGAAAAAGTTTTTCCCTGCTGCATATCGCGAGAATTTACCCCTTCACCCTGCATTTTTTCTTAGCGATGAACCGCTTTTTAATCTGCAAACAGTCTTAGAGGTTTTAGCTGAAACGGACACCCTGAAAATCATCTGGCCTGGCAACTTTTACCACACGACTAACAGCCCTGCATTCAAGGGCTCTCTTGAAACTCTCTTGTCAGTGTTAAGTTTTATTGCATCATGTTTTAACGAAAGTCCATTGCCATAGCCCATCTCACACCCTAGTCATCGTCATTATTTTAGCACCTATGTATTCTACTCCACTTACAGCGGAAGTTTTTAGGCCCTTTTACAGCCATATCTCATCTACCATGACGAGTTCATTGCGCATGTCACCAACACATCGTCAACATTACCACCTGTCATGGCGCTCTTTGGCCAAACCTGGCCCTTGCGCCATTAAACACCACACATCATCATCATCCTCCTCAGCCACTTCAACTATCTCATCCATATTAGTGACGATATTGCTGGCTTTGTCTCTTAACGCACACATCTGATTCTTGCCTATTCCTAGTTTCTTCTTCACTGTTTTTAGGCTTCCTCCGTTCCTGAGAGCCTGTTCAATTCTATCCATATTATAGTTCCTGATGTCCGCTGTCTTACGCTTGTTGGTTAACTTAGAAAGTTCTGCCAGTTCTATTCTAGTTGTAGGCTTAGAGGCTTTCATACATTGGCGTTTCTTGATCAGATCTTTCGTCTCCTGCGATGGCTTACTGGTTTCCTGTCTAACGGCATTACCACCGACTTCTATTGCGCACTCCTTAATGACGCCCATGAGATTGTCGTGCATTGCTTCAACACTAAGGTCCTCTTCCTGAGTTAAAGCCGAATACCTGTTCTGTAGCTTGATCCGGAATTCCTCTAGCTTCCCTCTTACCGCTAACATTGATTGGCTTCATTTCTTATTTCTTATTTCCCCTAACTTATTTTCTCCTAACGAACGGTTAGCTATATATAAATAATTAAATATTTAAGTATTGGCTGCAGACCCCAAGTGTTAAGCAAAGTTGTTGAGCACCTTGAGAAACCTCTCACTAAATTATTTCCAACGTGGTATATCTCATGTGGTCCTTTTTTCCGCGTTCCGAATAAAGCCCGCGAAATATGAAAAAAATACCACGTGAAGGGTTGGTTGGGCACTGTTATTGCGTTGCTCTCAAGCGTGTGATGGATGAACAAGGTCGGCTGCAGAGAGAATGGCCCTTGACAGGGCGTTATGCCTGGTGAAGCTATCTGGGCGTGTGGCTCTTGTCGCGTGACGGTGCAAATGCATGCTGCTGGCCGAGCTTTGCCGAAGCGATAAAGCGCCTAAGGCCACGAATAAGAAAAAACGAAAGCAGCATTTTTATTGTGCTTGATAGAAGGAAAGGGCGAAGCGCGTGGGAACGATGGAAGGCGATGAAGGCTGCTACAATTCTGCCTTTGTGCACAAGTGACCTTGTAGTAGTTTCGAATTGCGCGATGATGCTACAACTTTAAACCTGGGGTGTTGACACCGGTATCAGTTTCAATCCAATGCAGCTCTTATGCAGAAAGGCGAGCTCGTAACGCTCACCGGCTACAATACGCCCACTTTACATGATGTCTTATTTTGTTCGTCAACGTTTATCTGAGTTCTGGTTACGTTGTGCTTCCGAGCTGTGTTTCATGGTTGGTGGCGTCTTCGGTCAAAAGTACCGAGTTATAACTGCCAAGTAATTTTTCACTTAGCTGCCTTCGTGCAATTGCGCTGACCGACGGGCTTGGCGTCCGAAGATGCGACCAGCATCTTCGGACGCCAACAAAGCTTCTCTGCGGCCCTAAATAAGAAAAAAAAATCCTCCATGTATGGGTTTGATTGTGCGACAACCGCAAGATCTCGTTTCGCTGAATCGCTTTAGGCGTCGAAAGCTCGAAACGGGCATTGCGTTGAACTGTGGGATATTCGAGAATCCTGCGCTAATAGCAGGCCACCAGATGAAATTTCACGCGTTTGACAACAGAAGTCACGTCACTGCCTTTTTTCTATGGATATGGTGTCACTTAATTTTTTGTTCCGCCGTTAGTCTTCCCTTGCTACACGGATGGCGCTTTCCCTGAACCACGAACTTGGTTAGTTGCTCAAAAGGAATTGTGGAGAGGGTGAAAGACGATAAAAGAGTAGGGGTATATAGGACATGTCCAGGCCGGACACTGGGTTCTGTCATGGAGCGAGCAAAATAAAAGCTCGGGGAAAATGCCCGCGTGCACAACCTTGTCATAGTAGTAAGTGGGCTAAAGGACGTCCTAAACAGCAAAGGGACACGAGTAGCCCAGCGCTTGGCGAAGGGGGTGGGCGACTTGCGCGAGCTATCCCCTCAGGTGCGGATCATGGTGAGCACGGTGCCGGAGGTGCCGGTACGTGACAGTCACGTGAAAAGAGCTGTAGTGGCTGCTAATGAGGCAATATGGAAAATGAGCTGAGAGAAAGGCTTCGAGGCGGTCGAAGTAAACAGGGAAGTGAGAATTTGCGGTGGTTTTAAACGAGACGGGATCCACTTCAATTTCAGGCTGGCACAAAAAGTGGGCTGGCGAATTGGTGGTCGCGCTGTTGCTATTTTAGGGGGCCCGCGGGCGCTCAGGAGGCCAGAGTAGTTAGTAATGAAGAAGGTCCCCTAGGAGAACATGAGAAAAGCATCGCCGTAGATAGCAGGAAAAGAAGGAAAGAGAGCTCGCCATGCAATAGGCTACATAAACATGCATGGCGGCAGAAGAAAGGAACAGTGGGCTGAGATTGAGGAGCAGTTAAATAGAGAACAAATAGGGATGTATGCGGTTACAGAAATGCACCTTAGAGACTCAGAAGAGGCACAAGTTATTGAGAATTATGTTTGTGAAGGGTGCAACAGAACTAAGTCGGACAGAAAGGCAAGGGGAGTCGGAATGCTCATCTATCAGGGAGCGAAATGGAAAAGAGTAAATTCAAAATGTCAAGAGCATCTTTGGTTATCAGGTACAATGAGTGGGGAAAAAACTTGGCTGGGCGTTACGATTTGTGGACCGGGAATAATTGACAGAAAACAATAAAGAGTTAATGGAATGCATAAGCTCTGATAATAAGGGTTTTGGGAATGGTGCTGAAATTGTCTTAATTAGGCGACATGAATGCCCACATACAGGATTTAGATGGCTATAGCGACAACAACGGGAAGCTTATGCTAGACCTTTGTGAGCAACATAACCTTGCTATCGTGAATACGGGGCTAAGTGTGAGGGGCAGATCACGTGGGAAGTGGGAAATCAGCAAGCCACCATTGATTACTGTCCGATGACAGGAGGAATTCATGATAAGTTGAGAGAAATGGTCATTGATAAGGAAGAGTACAGCAGCATAGGAAGGGAACATAAACGCATCATTTTAAAAATGGGATATGTAGTTGGGAAAGAGAGCAAGGAGCGCAATATGGCCAGTCCAAATTTGAAGATTGAACAAATAGCAAATATAGTCACTAGAGTCGAGAAAGAAAGTGGCAAATGGCCAGGTAAAGAGTGGGAATATGGTGAGCTTCTAAGCGTAATAATGACAGAAATACGGAAAGAGAAACAACACGATTTTCGGAAAGGAACAAAGAAACCGAAATGCTGGTGGAACAGGGAGATACGAGAAGTGATCGCAGAACGACAGAAAGCATCTCAAGAGGACAGGCAGGCGGCAAAGAAGGCGCAGTTGCGGGAGAATGAAGTAACCAGTAAATGGGAAATATACTGGGAGAAAAAAAATATGGTTCAAATACTGGTGCAAGCAAAATTAAAAGGTGAAAGTGAACGTTGGTTGTCAAAAATACGCCAGAAAAAGAAGGCCGCACCTAAAATATTTTGGAACCACATAAAATGATTACGCAGGAAGTCAACAACAACAATACAACATATCCTAGACGAAGATGAAAACAGACTGGAAGGAGAAGCGGCAATAAATTACATCCAAAAAATAACAGCTGAATCTTTCCAAGGCAAGGACGAGGTTGTATTCGAAGAAAAAAAGAGCATGAAAGAGACAAGTGGAAAAGGAGCTGGTGCTGACAAATTTAAACTGGAAGAAAGTGGAAGAGAAAATTCCTAAGCGCACAGCCACAGGGCTAGACGAGGTTCCCGTTAGGCGGATTAATGAACTAGGACCAAAAAGTAAGGAAGCTCTGGTGAAACCAGTGGAACAAACTTTAAAAGATAGACGAATACCAGACAGTTGGCGATAAAGTACAATGAATTAAATTTATAAAGGCAAGGGGGAGAAAGATAGAATTCACTCGTATAGACCGTTGACTATTACATCCCTAATATACAGGCTAGCAATGCAGGCAATCAAATTAACGCTTCAAGCTTGGGCAGAGAATAATGGCATTTTGGGGTACTTCAGAATGGCTTCAGCATAGGTAGGCGTTTAGATGATAACTTATTTGTTCTTACACAGTGTATTGAAATATCAAAAGTTGAAAGCAGACCATTACATGTGGCCTTTTTAGACATTACAGGAGCCTATGACAACGTTGACCGCAACATTTTGTGGGCTGTTCTGAAAGGGGAAAGCTTAGGCGACGATTGTCTACAGCTTTTGAGAGAGATTTATCTAAAAAAACCGTTTGCGTTGAATGGGAAGGGATTAGAAGCGAGGAGAAAGTTGAAATCAACAAGGAACTGAGGCAGGGGCGCACTTTATCCTCGCTGCTGTTTATGATGTACATGGTGAGGATGGAGAGGGCGAAAGAAGGAAGTAATATCGGGTTTAATCTCTTACAAACAGGCGGATGCAGCAGTAGAGCTGGAGCTCCCAGATTTATTTTATGCTGAGGACATTGTGTTGCCAGCTAACAAGCAAAGTGATTAGCAACGTCTGCCTAATATCTGTGGACAGGAATCCAACAATTTAGGTTTTAAATTTAGTATTAGAAAATCAGGTGTTATTGTATTCAATGAAAACAGTGAACAGACAGTGGAGATACAGGGCCAGGAAATACCTCGGGTAGCAGAATATATATACCTTAGTAAATAGATAAACGAGGGCAATAGATATATGGAAACACAAGAAAAAACAATAACAGTGAAGGGGAAGCGAAACGCAGCCATAATGAAGCACAGATCGCTGTGGGGATACAATAGGTACGAGGTCCTCTGAGGTATGTGGAAAGGTGTAATGGTTCCAGGACTTACTTTTGGAAATGCGGTTGTTTGCTTTAAAGCAGGGGCACAATGAGGACTCGATGGAAACCAAACGCCAATGGGTCGCCTCGCATTGGGCTCTCACGGGAAGACTACAAATGAAGCTGTGCAGGGGGATATGGGCGGGACTAGTTTTGCAGTGAGGGAAGCTCGCAGTAAAATTGAGCATGAAGAACGCCTGAGGAATATGGAAGAATGTAAATGGGCTGGGAGAGTGTTCATGTATCTGTACAGGAAAAACATTGATTCACAATGGTGGAAAAGAACTAGGAAGCTTACCAGCAAGTATGTGGCCTGTAGGGTGGGCAACACAGCAACAAAGACGGTCAAGCGGAAAGTCAGAGAGGCTGAAATAATCTCATGGGTGGCGGCAATGGAAAGGAAACCTGCCATGAGTAACTACTTAAGAGGAAAAACCGAAATCAGTATAGAAACAATTTATGATAACTCAAAGGGAAGCTCATTACTTTCGAAGCGAGAGCGGGATGCCTTAGAACACGCACCTATAAAGCGAGATATAAGAAGGAACAAGAAGCATGTGCTTGCTGCGGTAAAGCTAGGGAGACTATGGAGCATGTTTTATTAGGATGTGAAGACGTCTACTAAGCGGTCGATTAAGGCACTACTGGCCTCCTTGAAGCCCTTCCATTCAGCGGGAGCAGTGGAAAAGTAAACATGTCCGGCAATAGGCATTAGTAAGAGGCGATTGGAGGATAGGTGGGCGAAAAGTAGGGAAACCACAAAAAGCGGAGACATACAAAAGCACAGTTAGCAATGGGGGATCAGAAAGTTTGGGTGTGGGAGTTCATAGTGTTTATTTTTTTTATTGTTTAACTTAGGTGGGACATTAGGCAATATAACAGCAAGAGCTTGGTGGCGACACCCACCGCCCCTTTCGAAAGGGGACGCTCATAACATCCATCCATCCATCCATAGAATGAAACGCCATGTTTTGAGCGTATTGGGTGCTATGTAGGCTTCGCTCCCAGGTGCATTTACCTTGACTATACTGCATCACGCAGCCAGAGTTAGGGAAGTCCGGGATGGTCCGCAAGGAAACCTTCGCTTCAATAAACCATAACTACGCAGGATTCTGAAAAAAAAAACGACGAATTGTCTTTAGTGCGAAGTTTGATGCTAAAACATACTTTGACCAAATTTGACGAAAAGGTTAACCTGTCTTTTTTCGTATTTTTTTATGTTTACGTTCCTACTAGGAGATAAGATAAAGCGGTTGTGATTCGTGACTCAAGGTAATAAAAAAGCACAGCATCGCAGACAGCGTTGCCGATACCAGCACTTGAGCTTGAGGACGTGCGTTGCACAGAGTTCAAAGAAACAAAGTCGTGGAGGCTATACCGGGGAATCACAGAATATTCCAAGGTACAAAATTATACTTTTGTGCAGGAATGGTTCATATGATCGATGGCTATATGCGGTGCGTGTGAAATTTAGCACGTGCGCAACGTTGAGTAATGTCGCGACACTGTACACGGTGTGCACAGGCTGAAGTTTACAACTGTGCAGAGAAGTGCCCTCAACCGTTCGCCGGTGCACGCGAGCGCCTTCAGAACTTGCTACGCAGGGACACTAAACCAAGTATCTAGTGAATGGGACGACCGCTGACGGTATCTCAGTGATTGCCGAACTAGATCACCGGGTCTCTAGGAATGCCCTGATATAGCGCTCATACCGCGACGTGCCTTGTATAAGCGTCAGCTGTGGTGTTGCGTAACCTTAGTGTCCTAGACACATTCGTTGCGTAATTGTGACAAGTCTGTGCTGCGTGAATGATCCATGCAAATGTGAAGCTGTCAGTTCGTGCCCGTCTCGTTCGGTGTAATTAATATCTGCACAGAAAGACAAACTTCAGAATTAGGGTTCGCTAAACGCACATATCGGCGTGCGCCATGGTGTCACACGCCGGTCTACCTGTACGCGAGGCTAGCCGTTCATTTGTTCAGCGAAAATTGGTTTTGAAGACTATGCGTCTTCGCCGGTTGCAGAACGCTTCCAGATAGCGCGACGCATAAGTAAAGTCGAAATTGACCTAGAGTATCATATATAGGCTGGTATAATATTAATGAAAACGAGGGAAACAGGATGGACCTGGTACATTTAGTAAATGAACGTCACGGTGCCGTTTGCCTGGAATCTGTTTCCTGAAGAGACAAAGTGCGCTGTTTGCTGTTTTAAACAGAAATGAATATGTTTTGCAAAAGAAGAACCAAGACAATCCTTGTGTCTTGGAATTGAATATATCAAAACGTGTCGCTCATCCAAGCCAATGCTGTCATTGTAAAAAAATTGATGTGTTTTTCTAAATTACTTTGTAAGCATTTTTCGCTCAACCAATCTCGACATATTAGAAGTCGGTAAGCAGACTAGGCAACATACTGCGTTTTAAGGAGTCTATTATCTGTTGACTGCACGTCAAGTTTAAAAAGTGTTCGTCGAAGAAAATTTGCCTTTGCGCAATGCACGTTTGTTACTGTTTGCACAGAATTCCCGCTTGCCGCAAAACCACGTTACCTTCGAGCTCACAACCGCCAAAAAGCAGGCTCTTTCTTGTATAAGGGCGTTGCAAAAATTATTTTCCGGAATGCTATAGAGAATAAAAATGGACTTTAGAGCCTTTGGTCAATGGTGCTCCGTGCAGTGACTGATGGAAAGCCTAATCCACGGACTAGCCCGTGCTTTGTCCATAGTACAGAGCATAAAATGTACCATCTGCACATATTCCTATACGACACTTACCACAAACGCCGACCTTAATCTGTGTCCACTAAAAATCATCTGGTGTTCGCCTTTTTCTCTAGGTGATTCGCTGTTCAAAATCTTTCTCTAAACCGGCGTCAGTCCAGTCTTCTTAGTTTATTTGTGGTTAGGGAAGTATTTCTGACAGTAAAGAAGGACAGGATAAATGTCATTTCTTGCATAGGAACGGCTGAGCCTTGTAAAACAGGCACAGCGTATTTTGTAGCGAAAGGTATTTGCATTTACTACTTCCGATCGTCGCCATTAAATAATTGTACGTATATGTCGAGGGGTATCTTCTGTTATGTTGAATTTCCCAGCAGTAGGTGCTGTGGGCCTAACTGCCCCCTGTCAAATAGAGAGGGTCCTCTCTTTATGTCCTCCTTTCTCTGTGATCGTATTTGTGGCGCTAAATTTATTACTATTTGAATTTATCATGTTCGCTAATTTCATATGACGATTATTGCTCCGAAGCAGCGCTGTCTAGCCACTTCTCCGCAGACCTGCGAGAAGATTTTAGTCTTCAAGTACTGCGGACAACGAACCCAGACCGTGGAATCTCAATGTAAGCTCGTTCGAGTGTCCTGATATTGCCATCCTTGCAATATCAGGACACTCCCATTGTCAGATAATCTTGTGTGGCGAGGTCCGTACTGAAACACTATGTCTATATCCAACATCTTCTTTCAAGGTCTCGAGTTATTTCGAACTTTATACTCAGACCTTGCAGTCTAGGCAGCTACAGGCGCTCATTTGCTCTCCATATGCATGAACCATTTTCTTGCTTGTTTCCTCGTAGATGAAGCTGACACCTTTACTAGAACGTGCGTACTAGTCGATTATGCATTTCGATTTTCTATGCAAGTAAAGTACACCTTTTGAAGTAGACCGGCTCCTGTACTAGAACTTTGCTCTATGCCACAGGCAATATTTGAAAATGTTGTTAGTGTTAACTGAAAAACGCTATATATATGCGTCATGTCAAAGTCACATAAACGTCCAGACGGAAACTTACATACAAACCGCAAAGGATCGAGAAGATCCGACGAAACTTATCGCTCTAAATACTCGGATCCAGCACGCGTGTTGCAATCTATGTAAAGTGAAGCCTTCGTGAATGCGATGCGTGCATTTCTTTATTTTCGTCCTATGCAACTGTTGATTTCCATCAAGACCTTTGTTATTTCACCGCATAGTACCAAAGTTGAATCTCATACAATCTTTACGTTCATGCACTACACAATTCTGCATCTCTGCTTAAATGCAGGCACCAGTTCATTTGCGCGCACACTCTCAGCTCAGCGATGTCGCGAGAATGAAGACTGCGTTTGATGTTGGTGATGATGATGTCTAAAGAAGGAGATACTTGGGCAGGCGAATAAACCTTTGCTTCAAAACACGTGTGCAATAAGACGACTGCGTTGTCATTTCCCGTTTTTGAAGGCCTCCACATCGTGCGGCGTTTCTGCATTTTCATTTCAGAAAATAATGGTAAAATGCTTATACTAGCATACCTGCCAGCACTCCGAAAACCTTTCGTAATGTTTCCCGAATTCCGGCTCGCTCTACAATTTCACTAATTTTTCGTCATGTTTTATGAAAAATGCATCGTTTTCGAAAAAAAATATTCAAGACTATCATGACTGGGGTGACGCAATATATAAAAAGAAATAATTAAAAAAAGAAATGTGGTACTTTCGCCGCCTTCTTGAGGTAGTGGAAGGCGCCGCATACTAGTGAGGTACTTGCAAGCCTATTGAGTGTAGTTTTTGGAGCAGGCAAAATCGGCAACAGCAATGTTTCTGACAGTCAGTGTAATCTAAACCCAATGTGCTGCTTCTCAGTCTCTCCTCTTTCCAAGTTTCCCGCTGCTTGGGGTGCTGTGTCTGTAGTTTAATCAGTAATAAAGCGCGTGCTTTATGGTGGCCAAAAGAGGCTGTGTGCTTGGGACAGAGTTCTTTAAAATGCGTGCCCTACTCCCCGCCTCCGTTCGTGTGATTTTTTACGAAGTTTAAATCTCGCAGGTTGGCAGGTATGATAAAGGCTAATCTGTATGCTAAGAGTAAACTTAAGCCTTTACTCACGTTGTTTCGATTGCTATTGCTCCGCAATAAGTGCGTAACAGTTCGTTCAGCTGTCCTGCGATTCCGGGCTTTTTTTTTGTGGGTGCGCTTGCCCTGACATTCGCGATCCTTGATGATTGAACTGGAAACAGCCTTTTTTTAAAGCAGCGCAATGCCAGTAAGCCTCACAAGAAAGGAGCGCGCTTGCGCATCTGTTCTCACCGACTTTGCACGCGTTGAAGTATATGCCCTTCGACAATTTTCAATAAATGACAAAAAACAAATAAACTATTACTCGGTAACACTGACAAAACTTCGAAGTGATCTTGCCCTACACTTAACTGCGAGAGATTCCTGAAAATGCCTAAATTATAAGTGTGTACTAAAATACAATGAACAGGAACAAGCAAATTTTTGTACACAATAATCGTATAACGCAGTTGTGGACGTGCTATTTCCATGAAGGAACTTGACTTGGATTTCTCGGTAGAAATGGTAGGTGCCCGCACTGCACCATTTGCAAAGTATCACAAAAGTTAGAAATGAACAGTAGGTGTTGTCTAGGTAGCAATAAGAAGAGGCTGGGAGAGAAGCATCAGCGAAAATAGGAAAATGACAGGAGAAACGATTAATTTAGCAAAGCGTCGACATGATCTACTCGCTGTCAGGGAAGCATTCTTATGAAAGCGTTTAAATGGCGAAGCCGCGAGGTAAAAAAAAAGGACATAGTCTTCTTTCCCGAATGACTAGTGGACACTTCAAGGTACATTGAGTCAATAGAAATACACTTTCACTTTGTGTTGCGAATATTAAAATGAAATTCTGAAGCCTACGAACGGTGCAATTCCCCCTTCTGGCTGGTCGGCGTTTTACTGATATGACACCGTAACGGATCATAGGCTACCCGCCACGTCAATACGCTATCTAAGCTGCCTCCTAATGAACGAAAGAAGTGCTTCAACTGGGAAGTTTTCTTTCGTTTCTCAGGAACCCCTATGGGTTTCCTTTGTCGCTTGTGCTTGCTCCACGTCGCGGGCTTTCGCTGAGCTTGCCAACTGCCTCTACATTCTGCTTAGGTCAAGTTACTTCGCTGTTAGAAGCATCGAATCGCTGCTTATATATCTCTTATTACTTTCTTGCTCAGTGCACGATATCCGCTTCGTACTACTGAATGATATTGCTGTGTAGTTGAGTGGAGAAGGAAAAATAAGTGATTTATGCCGAGGAACAACTAGCCCCACCGTTTAATCATATTGTTTCGTGTACAGGCATACGACGGCTTCGAAAAGGTCTCCCAAAGAATCAAAGATGAATAGAACATCTACCTTTCAAATATTATCGATTTTACCACAGCTGGAGAATCTTAATTTCTGAATAAATTAAAAATACTATTTGAATTGAAGACATAACAGAAGATAAAAATAGTCAGGTTTGTTTATTTATTTATTTTTTATCTATTTATGTAGAAATGCCTCACAGGCCCCTAGAGAGGTATTGAGTGGGCGGAGCATGTGGTACAGTTCAATTACAATTCAAGACAACTGCTCTACAAAACATCGGCAAGGAAAAAATCATGCAATCGGAAAAAGTGGCATCACAAACCATGGAAATAAAAACAAAGGAAAACTGCAATTCAGGCAGACATCATCATCATCATCAGCCTGGTTACGCCCACTGCAGGGCAAAGGCCTCTTCCATGCTTCTCTAACTACCCCGGTCATGTACTAATTGGGGCCATGTTGTCCCTGCAAACTTCTTAATCTCATCCATCCACCTAACTTTCTGCCGCCCTCTCCTACGCTTCCCTTCCCTTGGAATCCATTCCTTAGCTCTTCATGACCATCTTCCCTCCTCATTACATGCCCTGCTTATACCCATTTCTTTTTCTTGATTTCAACTAAGATATCAGTAACTCGCGTTTGTTCCCTCACCCAATCTGCTTTTTTCTTATCCCTTAACGTTACACCTATCATTCTTCTTTCCATAGCTCGTTGCGTCGTGCTCAATTTAAGTAGAACCCTTTTCGTAAGCCTCCAGGTTTCTGCCCCGTACGTGAGTACTGCTAACACACAGCTGTTATACACTTTCCTCTTGAGGGATAGTGGCAACCTGCTGTTCATGATTTGAGAATGCCTGCCAAACGCACCCCAGCCCATTCTTATTCTTCTGATTATTTCAGTCTCATGATCCGGATCCGCCGTTACTACCTGCCCTAAGTAGATGTATTCCCTTACAACTTCCAGTGCCTCACTACCTATCGGAAATTACTGTTCTCTTCCGAGGCTGTTAAACATTAGTTTAGTTTTCTGCAGATAAAGTTTTAGACCCACCATTCGCCTTTGCCTCTCCAGGTCAGTGAGCATGCATTGCAGTTGGTGCCCTGAGTTACTAAGCAAGGCGAGATCATCAGCGAATCGGAAATTGCTAAGGTATTCTCCATTAACTATTATCCCCAATTTTTTCCCAATCTAGGTCTCTGAATACCTTCTGTAAACACGCTGTGAATATCATTGGAGAGATCGTATCTCCCTGCCTGACGCCTTTCTTTATTGGGATTTTTTTGTTTATTTATGAAGGACTACGTTGGCTGTGGAGCCGCTATAGATATCTTTCAGTATCTTTACATACGGCTCGTCTACACCCTGATTCCGCAATGCCTCCACGACTGCTGAGGTTTCAACAGAATCAAACGCTTTCTCGTAATCAATGAAAGTTATATGTAAAAGTTGGTTATATACCGCGCATTTTTTTTGCACATGATTGATAGTGTGAGTATGGTTTATTGTTGAGTAGTCTTTACGGAATCCTGCCTGGTCCTTTGGTTGACGGAAGTCTAAGGAGTTCCTGATTCTATTTGCAATTACCTTAGTAAATACTTAGTAGGCAACGGACAGTAAGCTGATCGGTCTATAATTTTTCAAGTCTTTGGCGTCCCCTTTCTTATGGATTAGGATTATGTTCGCGTTTTTCCAAGATTCCGGTACACTCGAAGTCATGAGGCATTGCGTATACAGGGTGGCCAGTTTCTCTAGAACAATCTGCCCACCATCTTTCAACAAATCTGCTGTTACCTGATCCTCCCCAGCTGCCTTCCCCCTTTGCATACCCCCCAAGGCTTTCTTTACTCCTTCCGACGTTACCTGTGGGATTTCGAATTGCTCTGGACTATTCTCTCTTCCATTATCATCGTGGGTGCCACTGGTACTGTACGAATCTCTATAGAAATCCTCAGCCACTTGACTATCTCATCGATATTAGTAATGATATTACCGGCTTTGTCTCTTAACGCATACATCTGATTCTTGCCAATTCCTAGTTTCTTCTTCACTGCTTTTAGGCTTCCTCCTTTCCTGAGAGCATGACCAATTCTATCCATATTATACTTCCTTATGTCAGCTGTCTTACGCTTGTTGATTAACCTGGAAAGCTCTGCCAGTTCTATTCTAGCTGTAGGGTTAGAGGCTTTCATACATTGGCGTTTCTTGATCAGATCTTTCGTCTTCTGCGATAGCTTACTGGTATCCTGTCTAACGGAGTTACCGCCGACTTCTGTTGCACACTCCTTAATGATGCCCACAAGATTGTCGTTCATTGCTTCAACACTAAGGTCCTCTTCCTGAGTTAAAGCCGAATACCTGTTCTGTAGCTTGATCTGGAATCCCTCTATTTTCCCTCTTACCGCTAACTCGTTTATCGGCTTCTGATGTACCAGTTTCTTCCGTTCCCTCCGCAGGTCTAGGCAAATTCGAGTTCTTAACATCCTATGGTCACTGCAGCGCACCTTGCCGAGCTCATCCACATCTTGTATGATGCCAGGGTAAGCGCAGAGTATAAAGTCTATTTCATATCTAGTCTCGCCATTCGGGCTCCTGCACGTCCACTTTCGGCTATCCCGCTTGCGGAAGAAGGTATTCATTATCCGCATATTATTCTGTTCCGCAAACTCTACTAATAACTCTCCCCTGCTATTCCTAGTGCCTATGCCATATTCCCCCACTGCCTCGTCTCCAGCCTGTTTCTTGCCTACCTTGGCGTTGAAGTCTCCCATCAGTATAGTGTGTTTAGTTTTGACTTTACCCATCGCCGATTCCACGTCTACACAGAAGCTTTCGACTTCCTGGTCATTGTGACTGGATGTAGGGGCGTAGACCTGTACAACCTTCGTTTTGTACCTCTTATTAAGTTTCACAACAAGACCTGCCACCGTATCATTATTGCTCTAGAATTCCTGTATGTTACTCGCTATGTTCTTATTAATCAAGAATCCGACTCCTAATTCTCGTCTCTCCGCTAAGCCCCGGTAGTACAGGACGTGCCCGCTTTTCAGCACTATATATGCTTCTTTTGGCCTCCTAACTTCACTGAGCCCTACAATATCCCATATACTGCCCTCTAATTCCTCCAATAGCACTGCTAGACTCTCCTCACTAGATAACGTTCTAGCGTTAAACTTTGCCAGGTTCATATTCCAATAGCGGCCTGTCCGTGGCGTAGAGGTAGAAGGTGCAGAGGTGCAGTGGTGGCGTAGAGGTAGAACACCCGCCTCGCGTGCAAGGGGTCCGTGGTTCGAATTTCGGTGCCGCGCAATTTTCCACCGGATTTCAAAAGGAAAGAAAAAAATTTGAGTGTTGATAAAATTACATAAAGAGGCCTGGAGTGTGGCCTGATCGCGATGACCATAACCGGTAACACACTCCTTCACCAGAGCAGGATTGGCCACCCTGGTGCAGTACTTGGCCACAACCTCCTATATGAACACAACAATCGGACAGGCAGAAACCGTCTCAGTATGACTGTCGACGACAGTGCGATCATCAGTGAAGAAACGGAGCAATGCATCGTGTTTCCACCACCGAAACGCACCCTTGTGTGTTCAATGCAACCAGACTTCTGTCTCGCACTTCCATGGTCGTTTATCGGCATTTTCTTTGAAACGGGGGCGTGACAAATAGTCGCCTAGGCTGCTTGAGTTTTTCATGTACGCTGTACGAGGTTTTCATTTTAGCATTTTGGTACACCTCGATAGTAATTTTTCTCACTCTCAAAACTTGTCTCTCTCTACCTTGTACCACTACCTATATCTTTAGTGGATGTGATCGTACCAGTCTATTCCTTGCTTTTTTTTTCGACCGATACCGTAAACATCTTTTGTTTATCTCGAATGCCGACCGGCTGATGTTTCCGTCCACTGTAAATCCAAGCGCTTCTGGGATGTGTACGTTACCTACAGGTCACACTTGGTCATGACGCTGCGCATCCCGTTAGGATGTGCATAGTGGCCTCCGGATTTTTCGCTGCAGTCGACACAAGCCTCATCACGTTGCGAATCGTTGCTCTGGTATATTTTCGTCCTTAAGCAACTATATCGATGCACAAATAAGAAGGAACTGCCCTTTGCCTTGTCCTACATTTTCTCTTTCAATTTTTTCAATTTATGGTATTTTTTAGTTTTCACCCTTTGCTCCCTTTGGGACACGCTGTGCCATCTGACGGCACAGTCACCGAATCCGCGCGTGACGCATGTCTAAATATGGTGATGATGATGATCACTATCATTGCGGTTTATTGGCGCAAGGGCCATCAGTGGTCAAAGAATATCGATGCAACATTCTCTGAGCGCATATATATATATATATATATATATATATATATGTATATATATATATATATATATATATATATATATATATATATATATATATATATATATATATATATATATATATATATATATATATGAGTCGGTTTCGATTCCGCCTAGCAACGAATATACTTTTGGAGTAATTTTTGTCATTGAGAAGTCGCACATATGCAGTGACATAAATCGCGACACCAAAGTCGTTGTGACGGACATCTTTTGGAGAGTGGTACGAACACCAGTGCCTTTGAGGTGCAGCAAGCGAAAAAGTAATGTTTTTGTACATGGAAATAGAGACATCTTGCGTAGCCGAGGACGCACGCCATGCCTTGACAAACCACAGTATGGAGAGGGGTAAAGGGGTGGCAGGAAAATCAATTCAACGTTTGCATCGTTTTTCTTCACACTGTACAGAGATATTTAGCAGACAGCAGAACCAAAAGGATGTGCACACTGAAATCTGCTTCTTACATAACCCCGAAAAAGAGAGACGCTCATTCACAAAATAACTTTTTTGAATGATCATAGTATTGGATATGAAATATTGACACGTGTTCATGTCTTTATCGGGCGACAAGTATTGTCGCCTAAGAAATGTTATCGCACAGCGCGGTACGCGCCTGCATGTGTCCGAAGTTTCTGGAAAGTTATCGATGCTTCTATCCGCTGTCTGTTATCGCCGAACGTTGTGTTATCTGATTTCATCGCTTGACACGAATGGTGTAGAACATTTTAGAAGGCATGCAGGTCCCAACGTTTAATCTGGAACATTCGATGATTGCTGTATAAAAGCCGACGCGCTTGACCCGCTGATCAGATTTTCGACGATCGCCGAGCGTGTTCGCCGCTATCGTTGCGCTATAAGTGTAGCCTGTTTTGTGGGCACAGGTTCGCCCAATAAAAGTTAGTTTTGTCGTTCACAGTACTGCTACTGTGTTATTCAACGTCACGACCACGTGACATCTGGTGGAGGTGCTTGTGCGTTCATGTACCGAACGCCCCCGCAAAGCCGCGATCCAAGCCCGAAGCCCGAGGACAAAACCAACGTCGCCCAAGACCAGCGAGCTAGCCGCCGGCCGCAAGGACTGCCCCCAGAGCACGGACTCCTACCTGAGACGTGCAGGAAGATCGCCACCAAGTCCACCCCAATGGCAGCCCCAGCATCCCCCGTCGTGCTGCAGCAGCCCAGGGAGCCTCCGACGTTCCGCGGTTCAACGTTCGAGGACGCAGAAAGCTGGCTTGAGACATACGAGAGGGTCGCTGCTTTTAACAACTGGAACAGCGAAGACAAACTGCGACATGTCTTCTTCACATTGGAAGACGCTGCCAGGACGTGGTTCGAGAACCGAGAAGCCACCTTGACTACCTGGGAGCTGTTCCGAAGCGGCTTCCTGAAGACATTCACAAGCGTCGTACGCCGAGAACGAGCCCAAGCACTACTGGAAACCCGAGTGCAGCTGCCCAACGAGACCACCGCGATTTTTACAGAAGAAATGAGCCGCCTATTCCGCCACGCCGACCCGGAAATGTCCGAGGAAAAGAAAGTCCAGCTACTAATGCGTGGTGTTAAGGAGGAACTTTTCGCTGGTATGGTACGAAACCCACCGAAGACTGTCGACGAGTTTCTTCGCGAGGCCACTAGCATCGAGAAGACACTCTAGATGCGAAACCGGCAATTCGACTGCCGCACCAACGCTACAAACTATGCCGGAGTTCAATCACTGGCCTCCGAAGACCTGCGCGAGGCTATCAGGGCAGTGGTACGAGAGGAGCTTCAGAAGATCTTCCCGTCGTCGCAGCCTAAAGTGGCCTCGATCGCTGACATCGTCAAAGATGAGGTTCAGCGGTCGCTTGGAGTCCTGGAGGTGCAACCTCAATTACCGCAACCCCAACCCGAAGCGATGACCTACGCCGCCGTCGTACGCCGTCAAGGCCCTCCTC